>NC_143022.1:44327500-45589166 GCF_057628025.1 Oncorhynchus mykiss | reverse complement strand
TCCGCGGTACTGCAGTGGGTCTGTGTTCTTTAGTTATTTTTAAAAAAATATTTAGGATTTTTTTTCTGAAAATGAATAATTTGATGAATATCACAAGCTGCAGCAGAATATTATCGTGGATACTATTTTTGTCGCTGTGTCTACTATGAAGGAAGTCTGAGGTAGTTTCACGAGCCAATGCTAACTATCGTTAGCACAATCAATCAAATTGATTTATAAAGCCCTTTTCTCACCAACAGAAACCTAGCCTAAAACACCAAAGAGCAAGCAATGCAGATGTAGAAGCACAGTGGCTGGGGAGGTGGGAAGGACAATAAAGAGAACTAAAAAATACAATTTAAAAAACGATAGTCTATTGATTTTGATATGTTTGAGCAGAGGAACACAGGATTAGCCATGGCAAAATGCATAGGCTTTCAGGAAATTAGCTTTAAAAATGCTACATTTTCTCTCGGTTCAATGGAAAAATGTATAACATTGCAGAAAATTGGTTTAACAACAGCAACATTTTCTCTATGCCTCCAAGATACCTTCCTAGCTAATATACTATGTTAGTTTACACTTCCAATCATTGGTGGGGTGGTCAAAATAATGAAACAAATCTATTCATTTGAAAAATTTGACTAATACTATTTGCTATTATTCACAATGATAAAATGTGATATTACATTTTTGCTAACATATGGTGGGTCACTGGACATGAAAGGTTAAAACCCCTTATTCAGAGTATAGTAGTATGGTCTTTTCCTTGCAAAATGATGCTCAGGAGACTGTTCAGGAGTGTGAAGTGTTACAGAACATTAAAGAAACATTCTGACTGTTTCACCTAACTGAACAAACCCTTGATTTGTGCGCACACTCCCCAGGAGGTGAACTCCATCCTGCAGCAGGTGGTGGAGCGGAATCGTGTGCGTCGGAGCCTGAGTGCCAAGCGCCATGCGCTGCAGTCGTGGAGAGGTCTGGTGGAGACCCTGCTCACCGCCTGCCCTGCAGACCTCATCCCTGCAGACGACAGACAGATCATAATCAGGGACCTGCTGCTGGACCTGCACGACAAGGTGTGTGTTTGTGGACGTGTTTAACTATACTTGTGGGGACCAGAAGAATAGTGAACGTACAAAATTTGACCAACTGGGGACATAGAGGGTTTAGGGTTAGAATTAGGTTTATGGTTAGGAGCTAGTGTTAAGGTTAGGTCTTTGGGTTAGGTTTATGGTTAGGGGAGATAAGATTTTGAATGGGACTGAATTGTGTCCCCACAAGGTTAGTTATACAAGACTGTGTGTGTGTGTGGGAGAGATTGTGTATGTGTTTGAGTGTGTGTATGACAACTCTGTGAAATGGTCTAATGGTCCTGTCTCTACCAGGTGTTGTCAGAAGACTCCGCAGGAGAGCTGATGCCCATAGTAGCCGGGGCTGTGTTCACCCTCACCGCCCACCTCAGCCAATCGGTGCTGTCGGAGCAGCAGCAGGGGGCGGGGCTGGAGGGAGGCTCGTCGTCGGGCTTCGCCTCCATCGCTAACTCTGCTCTGCACCTGATCCTGAGGAAGCTGCTTGACTTCATCCTCTGTACGGGTGGTGGATTCCAGCGTCTGCGTGCACACCTGTACGGCGCTCTGCTCTACTATCTGCAGATTGCCCAGAAACCTGAGGAGCCAGATACACTGCAGCAAGGTATTGTTGAGCTACATTATTGCTGGGAAGACGCAAAAAAACTTGGGAGAATTATGGACGCAACTTTAGGACGCTATGTAGTAGTGTGTATTTTCTCTGGTCATTGTTTGCAAACCTTAGTTTAGTTTATTTGACCATTTTTTAAAAACAAGCACACAACTGTAAAAAGACTTTCATGTAGATGAGTAGAATCATTGACGATTAAACACAGTAAAGTCTAGGAATTTACATTGTGGTTGTCTTGTGGCAGGTAGCCTAGTGGTTAGAGCATTGGGCCAGTTACCGAAAGGTCGCTGGTTCAAATCCCTGACCCAACAAGGTGAAAAATCTGTTTGCCCTTAAGCAAGGAACTTAACTTAGCTCCTGTAAGTCTCTCTTGATAAGAGCGTCTGCTAAATGGCTAAAATGTCAATGTGACAAGATGGCTTGGCAACACAGTTGTACATCGTATGGCATCGAAGGGAGATATAGATAGATATCTCAAAATCAAATAAATACCTCAAATTTTTATTATTGAGGTTATATCGAAGGGGACATAATATGATCATACAGTTTCTAAAGTAGCAATCTGTTTCATGTTATTTATCACCGGATTTACTTAACAAAAGGCACATCTCAGTAGGTGGTTCAGGTAAATCATGACATGGCACAAGTGGGCCTTCCCTCTTTTGTTTTCTATTCCTCCTCTATTGTTCCTCAATCAACGGGGGAGGCCAATGACATCACGACTTCCTTCTTTTTAAAGCTGCCTAGAGAGGCTATTGTTTTTATTGGCAGAGGCAGCTCATTCCATTCGGAGGCTCCAGTATACAAGAATGTACCTTTCCCAGCATTACTCCTGACCCTGTATAAGCAGACATTAGCAACACCTGATCTGGTGTTGTGGTTGTGTGCATCTCTAACATGGGGAAAGTAATCAGTCAGATATCTGGGCGCAGAATCATAAATAATCCTGGACACCCTAGCCTCAACAGGCAGCCTGTTGAGTTCCTGAAAGCAGCACCTGCCTATGTGAGTACGTGGACTCGCCTTCAATACTACCCTGATCAGCTTATTCTGGGCTATCTGGAGCTCCCCCTTCAGAAGCTTAGATAAGCCCCCAACACATACAACTACTAGCGTAGTCAAAATGACATTGAATGAGGGCAGTGGCTAGCATTCTCATGGACACAGTGAACCATTTACCTCACACTTATAAAAGCAAGAAGATTGACCTGTGTGGTTAATGCGGGAAGAGATTTCAGACCCCAAACAAACTAAAGATGCATATCTTTGTCATCTTTCCCTCCCTCTCTCCAGCGGGGAAGTCTATGTGGGAGCGTCTGACTGCTCCTGAGGATGGTTTCTCCAAGCTGCAGAGGGAGAACCTGGCCATCATCGAGAGCTACGGCACAGCCCTCATGGAGGTGGTGTGCAGGGACGCTTGCGACGGCCATGAGATCGGCAGGGTATGAAATCCGACACACACACACACACACACACACACACACACACTCATTAACAATCAATCCGATATGCAATACTGTATTTTGAACTCCAGCCTGCCTGTCTGACTTCCTCTCCCTCTGCTTCTCTCTTTGTCAGATGCTTGCCCTGGCCGTGCTGGACCGGATCCTGTCCATAGACCGTCAGAGCCAGTGGCTGCTGTACGTGTGTAACAGTGGTTACCTGCGTGTGTTGGTAGAGAGCCTGAGGCAAGACGATACAGCCCTGCAGACCCTGCTCAGCCCCCAGCCCCCGCTGCTCAAACCTCTCTACATCTACGAGAGCAAGATGGTGAGAAAGGGAAGGGAGCGCACAAACACTAACCTTAAAGGTTACAGCACTCACTGCTCCAAAACTTTTACATCTACGTGTGAGATAGAAAGGGTTTATATTCATACACTCACCCACCCTCAAAAGGGAGTGTGTACACACACACACACACACACTAAATTACCCACTGTTCTTTGTTTGTCTGTTAGGCCCTGTTGACGCGAGTGGCTAAGACAGGCCAGGGGGCCGTGGAGCTGCTGCGCTGTGGTCTGGTGTCTCAGCTGGTGGAGTGTCAGGTGTTTGACATGGTGCCTGACAGTGACTCACACAGGTAAGGAGGGGATGAAGAAGTAGAGAGTGAGACTGCTGGAAAGAGGGATAGAGAGAGTGAGGTTGTTCTTTGTGGTCACTCCCAAAGTAATTTTTTCCTTAGCCATCACATACATTGCATTCTGAAAGTATTCAGACCCCTTTACTTTTTCAAGGTTGTGTTACATTACAGCCTTATTCTAAAATGTATTTTAAAAAAAAATCTCAATCTACACACAATACCCCATAATGACAAAGCAAAAACTGGATTTTAGAAATGTTTGCAAATGTATAAGAAACTTATATCACATTTACATAAGACGCTACAAGCTTGGCACACCTGTATTTGGGAAATTTCTCCAATTCTTCACTGTAGATCCTCTCAAGCTCTGTTCAGTTGGATGAGGAGCGTCACTTCACAGCTATTTTCAGGCCTCTCCAGAGCTCTTCGACCGGGTTTAAGTCCGGGCTCTGGCTGGGCCACTCAAGGACATCCAGAGACTTGTCCCGAAACCACTCCTGCGTTGTCTTGGCTGTGTGCCTAGGGTCGTTGTCCTGTTGGAAGGTGAACCTTCAACCCAGTCTGGGGTCCTGAGCTCTCTGGAGCGGGTTTTTTATCACAGATCTCTCTGTACTTTGCTCCCATTCATCTTTGTCTTGATCCTGACTAGTCTCCCAGTCTCTGCTGCTGAAAAACACCCCAACAGCATGATGCTGCCACCACCATGCTTCTTCGTATGGATGGTGCCAGGTTTCCTCCAGACGTGACGCTTGGCATTCAGGCCAAAGAGTTCAATCTTGGTTTCATCAGACCAGAGAATCTTGTTTCTCATAGTCTGAGAGTCCTTCTTTAGGTGCAGACATTTTTTGCTGCCCTTCCCCAGATCTGTGCCCCGACACAATCCTGTCTCGGAGCTCTACGGACAATTCCTTCAACCTCATGGCTTGGTTTTTGCTCTGACATCCATTGTCAACTATGGGACCTTTTATATAGGCAGTTGTGTGCCTTTCCAAATTATGTCCAATCAATTGAATTGACCAGAGGTGGACTCCATTCAAGTTGGAGAAACATCTGAAAGATGATCAATGGAAACAGGATGCACCTGAGCTCAATTTTGAATCTCATAGCAAATACTTATGTTAAATAAGATATTTCAGTTTTTTTTTAAATATAAATTTGCAAACGTTTCTAAACAGTTTTTGCTTTGTTATTATTGGGTATTAGATTGATTTAAAATGTATAAGTCTAATGTAACAAAGTAAAAAAAAGGGAAGAGGTCTGACTACATTCCGAATGCTCTGTGTGTATCCTTATTGATTTAACTGAATCGTGGTATAAATCTGAGTTGTCATATTTTACCCGTTCCCTGTGTGTCTCTAGGGTGTTTGGTCAGAGGGACCCTTCAGGGTTCATCCCCAGCCCTCTGGACCGCTACAGACAGATCCTACTGCCTGCTCTCAGGTTGTTCCAGGTCATCCTCACGTCCACCACCACACACCACCAGCAGGGGGCAACACAGGTCCTCCAGTGGCTGATCGTCCATGCCGACACCATCCAGGGGCTGCTGCGCTGTCAGGAGCTCAGTATGGGAGCGCTGCAGGAACTCTCCCTGCTCACAGGCATCATCAGCAAGACTGCCCTGCCAGGTACACCCATCCACACCAGGGACAGTCACAACACCTAGCTGGGGCACACCCGTGTTCGGGACTAATGTGATATTATGGTGCCGGTTTTGTGATTGTGTGTGTGTAGGAGCTCTTGAGGGACAGGACGTGAACAGTGCAGCTCTGCCGGAGTTCCAGGGTCACATCAGCAGATTTCAGGTAGATACTGGCACGATACTAACACCCTGCCTCACGCTCCTGTGTCTCTTTTCAGGACCTTCAGTCACAGTGTCAGTAGCTAGACATTTAGTCCTGATAGGTTACTCAATCCAATCAGGTATTCTGTGATGTGTAACAACATGCCTCTCCCCTAGCGTCAGTGTCTGTCTCTGCTGGGCCGTCTGGCGGGAAGCGAGAGGGAGCGACTCCTGAAGCAGGCAGAGATTGCAGCCCCGGGGGACCCTGCCGAGCGACGGGAGGAGATGGAGGTGGCCATGCAACAGGTACGATAGAGGAATGGTAAAAAGAAAATCAATGTAGCCCGTTTCCGGATCTGTTTGTTTCGTCTTTCCAACTCCTATTGTAACAATGACAGTGTTTTTATTGTTGTTGTCCCCAGGTGTGTGCTAACATCATGGAGTACTGCCAGACCCTGCTACTGCAGAGCTCAGCCCAGGCCCAGTTCAGCATCTGTCTCTTCAGCCCCTCGGTCAACGAACCAGCCAGCCGAGACGGCCACACAGGTTAGACTCTCTTCCGCTACGCTGCGTGTCCTAATAATTTGGTGGCTAGTTATATTTGTCCTATTTCATTGGAATTGTTTTTTTTTTTGCTTATCCCAACCTTCCCTCTTGAGACACCTACAGCCAGAGTATGTGTGTGGGATAGAAATCCTAACCTGCTTCACACCTATCTGTTCCTGGAGAGCTACCCTCCTGTAGGTTTTTGTTCCAATCTCAGTTGTAACTAACCTGATTCCGTTTTATAAACCAGCCAATGATACAAATCAGGCGCACTAGATGATGGTTGGAGTGACAACCTACAGGATGGTAGTGCTCCAGGAACAGGGTTGGAGAGCCTTGACTTACACATTGCGCGCGCACACACACCCACCCACATGTTCCTCTCAATCTCCCCGTCTGTGAATGACTAAAATCCTCTCCTGCCCTGCCTCAGACCTGGCCCTGCCATCAGCCCTGTACTCTCGTGTGCCCAGCCTGGGTCTGGTTCTCTTCCTGCTGAAGAACAGCGCTGCGGACTTCTTCCGCTTCCACCAGAGCCATAGACAAGCCCTGGGCAAGCTGCAGAGCCTGGAGCAGCTGCCCCCAGAAGAGCTCAAGGAGGTAACACACACACTCGACCTCTTGACAAGGTGATGTATAAAGTGCCTCAGCCCTAACCCATCTCTCTGTCCTGTGTGTAGCTGTGTGCGGCCCTGGTGTCTGGTACTGGTGGAGTAGAGAAGATCTCCTCTGTTCAGCGGAGCCTCTTGGCCAAGAGACGCCTGGTCCAGCTCATCAACAACAGAGCAAAGCTGCTGGCCCTCTGCTCCTGTATCCTACTATATTAAATTGAACCAGACCAGATTAAACCAGATTTTAGCCAGATTAAATTACACTTAGCTACCCCCAGACCAGACTGCTGTGCAGGAGTTAGGTAAAGGGACTGAGCTAATGGTTTATGGTTAATCTCAGGGTGGTTTTGATTTAGAGACAGGGGTGTCGAACAAGCCCATTCAATCTGGCCCGCGGGTGGTTTGAGTTAAACAAAAAAATATATGAATTAATTTATATATTTTTGTGGGAAAATGATCTAAATTGTAATGCCTAAAACCAAATGGAAACTGTAGAAGTGCTAATGGACCTAGATTTCTAGTCTTTTCACAAGCTAGATAGTCAGTCAGAAAGCATCACATTCCAAAAGTGAGGGATAGACCATTTTTAATTTTTTTTTTAACTGTGGCCCTCCCGACCTCTGTGAAGACCGGATGTGACCCGTGGTAGAAAAATGTTTGATGCAATTCCCTGAGCTGTAGCTGCATTCATGTAAATGGAACATTTCTTTGAAAATGCCATCATAAGTGGTGAGCATGAGAAATGCCTTGACCTAACCACACCTCAGATGTGATTGAGACCTGCCTGTTTGTGATGTGGCGCCACCTGGAGTACTACCTGTTGTACTGCACCCCCACTGACCCCAAAGACTCCCTAATGCCTGGCGCCAGCGCCTACAGATCACGCTTGACTGACGGTGAAGCTCTAAACTGGCTCAATTAACCCTCTGAGGTGGATTGAGATTGGTCCCCTAGGGATAGCAGACATGTTTGGATTATTTTGGGGGGGGATTATTATTTATTTTTTTACCTCCCAAAATCTGAACCTTCTTTCATCTATATCATGACAAATGATGGGTAGCCTTTTTCCTGGTTGTGTTGATCACATCCCTTCTTACGGGTGTTGCTTCTCCTGTGTTCCCCAGACTCGTTTGGACGTGCCCTGGGCCTGTCCCGAGTCAGCCAGCAAGACCTGGAACAGGTGAGTTACTTTATCTGGACTATGCTAACAGTGGGGGAGAAACATGTTTGTAAATAATCTGTACGTATGCCCCTTGAAACGTTGCGGTCCTCCAACTGTGCCATAAAGGGCGGAGCGTGACAGGGCCTATGTCTACACCGAGTACCTAGAACAATGGGTGATTGAGAGCACTGATTTTAGGAAAAATATGTACAGGTGACGATGCATGTATAGGAATTAGTGAGTGTGTTTTCAGCTTGAGTGGCAGACACTTTTGCAAGTCTCTCGTGAGTTAGTTCCCAATAAGACTGACTCCTCTCCTCTGTCGTCATCTCCAGCTGCAGAGTGACATGGGGGCAGGCTTCGGAGAGGCTCTACAGAGGAAGTTGCTGGAGGTGGAGGGGCTATACAGCCAGGTCCGCTCCCGATACACCTTCATCCAGGCCCTGGTACGCAGGATCCGAGGCCTGCTCCGCCAGCCCAAGAGCTGAGACACTCAACGGCCCATACATACAACAGACCTTTACAAAAACACACAAATGTTAAATGAAAGATTTTTTTGGCTTGATCATAGCTTTTGGTGATATGGATTTTTTTTTCTATTGTGAAATTAAAATACTTTTCTAAAATGTAATGATTTACCAACTAATTATTGGTGTGTTTCCTCTTTTGTAATGGGACTCATGATCAGAGAAAGAAGGAAAGAGAACCAAAACTGTCATAGTGAAAGTAGGATCATATTCACAAAGCAACCAGTGACATACTTCCGTAATACTTAATCTTGTTTTATTTTCTTACAAGGTACACTTTATATAAGATGGTAAAGTGCGTAGATTCTCAAACCTTAGGGAGGGGGGGAATCGGGAGAGTGAACAAACAATCTGGTTTTACATTCAGATCTTAAGACAGGATTGGTGTGCTCTTCTGCATTCTGTGAGTACGGAGAGAATGGTATTGGAGAGGTGCATTGTACAGGGGATAGGAACAGTAGAACATGTATGAACACAGGTTATAGGCACATTAGCCTATTCCATTCAACACTTAATTCTGCAGTCCTAGATTAGTCACACTCAATTTGAATGAGGGACAACACCTTAGTGAATTAGTTCGTTGACATGGCTGAATGGGACAGAACACATGGCAATTTGAGGGCTAACTTTTTTTTTGTGCTACTTTCCTTAAACCATCATGCACATATTCTATGAATTACTTTTTAAATACATGTTTAAAAAAAAAAAAAGTACATTTCTTTCCCCACCTGGTCATTGTGTTTACTTCTGATTGTGCTGCTTTGTGGGGTGATGTCCCCATGTAAGACAAGATCTGGGTCCTTAGTAGTCTAGTCATCCCTGTTGGTAAGCTACAAAGAACCCCACTATGTATATTATACATGTCTACAACGGGGCTGTGGGGCTAGGTCATTAAAGCTGTACAACCATTCACTCATCCTCAATGCTGCCATATGGCAGCGTGTCTGTCTTCATACTAAAGGTCTACAGGATTAGAGTAAAGGCTCTAATGACTGACAAATTGTCAATCACAGCAGTAGTGACACTTTTCTACACATTACTCTGACCAGGATGTGGTTCCTTTAGAGGTCACTGACTTGGGAGAAGTTTGTGGATTCTCCTGGATTCCAAGGTGAAGGTTGGGACAGTTGCAGCAGAGTACCCATAATGCATTGCCTGGCTGGAAAGGCTATCCCTCAGCGGGTTTGGATTGAAGCCTGTTCGTTCGGGATGGGTGAGTACTTCTGCATCCTTTCCATTAGTTTATGGGGTTACAGCAATTGAAAAGTATAGAGTGATCCTCTCGATTGCTATTCTGACTAATAGGTCTTTCTGGGACCTTGACCCAGGTACAAGAGGAACTCTGTTAGATGGATTCTATTCTTGCCAGTAGAACATGGCTCCTGGCTACTGTGATGTGAAACTATGAGTGGAGAAGTGAGGACTGAACTTTCCCAGTGATACTATCCTAGGACAGGACCCTTTACTTTGAACCACTGTTCGTATGTTAGGTTTTTCGATCAAAAACACTGCTCAAACTTTGATATCAAAACATATTGAGAGCATTGGTTCTTTGTACATGAAAATGGAGTGACACTATATACAGGGCTAATTCATAATAGATAGTGTAGTTCTAACCAGTCCCTCTTGATTCACATCGGCAGACCCACATCTATGAAGATGGAGGAGGTCTGTTAAGCCTGCAGGCCTCCCCAGTGAGGGCTGAGCAGGGACGGTAGAGACACCCCACTACCTAATTTTATCTGATCGAGGCTGGGCCACTCTGGTCTACTTATTGCCCCCTGTTTCGTGGAGGTGGTGACACAGGGCGAGACATCTCACTGACTAATTTATTCTGGTCATGGTTGGGCGAGCGGGAGGGGACAATAAGTAGACAAGAACCAGCTGTTCCCTCTGACGTGAGCATGACAGACAGGAACCTTTAAACGGCTTGAGTAAACTATTTACTATTTTGGGACCTTGGGGTACTCAGAGTGCAAGATACCCCAGGTAGGTTGCCCTGAACAGGGGGAAGTAGAGACCGTTCTGAGGTCCATTCCCCCCTGCTCCGCTCTAGTGATGATTGGACTGGATTGTGTTCTTCCCATTCCAGCACAGCTCTGGTGGTGTTGGAGCCAAGTCCTCGCTTAAGATTTGTAGAATCCACTCTGGGGAGGAGAGGCAGCTTATCCAGCACTGAGTTTGCACATTTGTCTTGTGTGTGTCCATGAAGGTAGCATGGGAGTGTGTGTGTGCATACATGCACATACGTCTCTGGTGGCCCTCAGCTGTTAAATGCCACACCACACAGTTAGGTGCTGTCTGAGCTTGTCTCTTGGGTGTCCGTGGCGTTGGCAGTGGCATCGTTGGGCATCTGCGACTCTGGCACCTCCCCAGTCACAGCCACCCGGATCACCTTGAGCCAGCGCTGTTTCAGCTCTTCGCTTTCGGCCACGAAGCTGTGGACAGACTTGGACTGGGACAGACGGAAGCTGGCTGGAGGGTCGGCAGGCCGGGGGCTGTCCTCCACAGAGTAGCCCAGCAGAGGGATAGAGGACTGGGCCTTCACATCCTGAGAGAGGGGAGGAGATGGAAAAGGTAGAGATCATTTATATCTTAACATGGGCCAGGAGTTTTCCCTGGTCAGATCAAAGAGTGAGGGGGAAAAACTCCAGGAACCATTCATAACACCCCGTGCTTCACAGTGGTAGAGCATGTTGCTGTGATTGACAGTATCCAGATGACGTGGCTGACCTGTGGGGCTCCGTAGAGGTAGAGAACCAATGCCTCCTTCTCTGGGATGACGCACCACACCTTCCCCCAGGGCTTGTTCTTCTCACAGTGCTGCAGGAAGCCACAAATGATACTGCTTCCGGAGAACTGAGCCGCCTCGATCTGGGGACAGAGGAGTACAGTTTAGACACAGAAGATATGGGGTGACAGGTAGCCGAGTGGTTAGAGCATTGGACTAGTAACCAAAAGGTTGCAAGATCAAATCCCGAGCTGACAAGGTACAAAACTGTTGTTCTGCCCCTGAACAAGGCAGTGTTCCTAGTCCGTCATTGAAAGTAAGAATTTGTTCTTAACTGACTTGCCTAGTTAAATAAAGATAAAATATGCAGTTGTGCATGTGTTTCTCTTTTCCCCTTACCTCCAGAATGCCCTTCTTCTTGCCCTCGGCCTTCTCCTCTCCAGTCAGGATGGAGTAGCAGTCCTTACACACCTTGTTAATCTTGTTGCTGTCGTACTCCAGGGCCACTTTATTGTCTGAGCACTTCCAACAAACAACCTGATACAGGGACAGAAGACACATCAGTCTAATCCGGAATGAACCACAGTGTAAACTAGCCAAACAGCCAGCCGTCAAATGGGTGGAGTATAGCATTTAGTATAAGCACGTTATAATGGGTGCTGAGGGAGAGAGAGAAGGGGGGTCAAACGGACACTTCTCACTCACATATCCGCAGGCGCGACAGTGGTGTCTCCGTCGTGTCAACGCATTGAAGGGCTCTTTACACTTCATACACATTGTCACCTCCTTGTCCCGAATCCAGCGAGGAGCACGTTTCCCCAGCTCTGCCGTCTAGATGACAACACATGTAGCTCAGACACGAGAAGGTCATTGGTACAGATACAGTACACAGGACCTAGTGATAGAGGCATAAGAGGTCAGAGGTCATGTTCATTGTGGTGGCACTCACTGACACTTCCTCCACGTCTTTGGAGGCGGACTTGAACGTCTCGTTCTTCTGATGGAAGATCTCAATGGTTTCCTGGAAAGCCTGCAGGCCACAGAGACAGGTCAGTAATACACACCCAAATGTACTGAACATACAGAAAATATAACTATAAGATAGTGTAAACCAACAAGAATGTGATTATGTACCTTTATCCAGTTGTCCTTGTCTTGTTCGGAGCTGAAAAATACAATGAAAAACAACAACAGTAGTGAGCTATTTTGTCAGTTGTGGGATTGTGGTGTACCTGTTATGTGAGCTGTGGTTTGGGGTAACCACAATGACTCCAATCTATAGAATGTTATGTTACACTACTGTTTATCATGAACTGTAGTAGTGCACTTATCATACACTAAGCCCCCATAGGGTTTGCATAGAATTTGGGTGGTACAGTTATCCATATTGTTAGCAATAGGCCGTGGGACTGTAGTATACAGTTAACAGCTATTTTGAGAATCATGGCTGTAAAGAGTTTTCATACAAATGGCCATTGGGTGGAGTAGAACACTTATCTTGAGAACAATAGCAGTTATCCATTAATGGCTCTGTAGGGTGTATTAAGGGTGTAGTATGGGGTGGATTGAGATCTTGCCTGGCTTGCAGCTCCAGAGTCCTCTCCTTGCCAGACACCTGGAAGGTGTGAGGGTAGTCTTCGTTGATGGTCTCCAGCACCTTCATGCCCTCGATGCCGATGCGGGTGCGCACCGTGTACTTGGCCCCTCCCAGGCTGAATTTGGGCACGCAGTACAACAGCATGTTGTTGAACTGAGGGGGAAACAAAGAAACACCTGTGATTAATGCTTCTTTTGCTAATATATTGCCTCAGACTTGGCTGAGATTACGGATACAGTGAAATGTGTGTATGTGTATGTTTGTGTGAGTTTCTCACCAGGAAGAGGTATCTCTCCATAGCCGAGGTGTTCCTGGCAGCCAGCTTCAGGATGTGTCCCTCCTTGATGAACTCATTGGAGGCGTTGACAATGTCCTCCTCCTCCCCCAGCATCTCATAGATCTCCAGCAGCTTCTTCAGATTCTCCTGAGAAGGGAAGGGGTTCAAAATGCTTGGTTGGGTTCAAGCACTAGCCAAAAAAAGTGTCTCAGAGTAGGAGTGTTGATCTAGTATCAGGCCCCCCCCCCTGTCCATGTAGTCTTATTCATTAAAATCTTAAAGGAAAAACTGATCCCAGATCAGCACTCCTACTCTGACAAGATTTTTGAATATGGGTACTGATTTTATTTCAGATTATAAGAGTGGTGTGCTATCAGTGGGATTGTACTTACAGATTTTCGAATGGCACTGTTGGAGTGTGTGGCTGCCATGGCGATGATGTCCAATGACTCTGAGAAACAAGGGATGATTCATTTGGACCTTCCTAATAAAAAATGTTCTACAATTGTGAACAACAGATTTGTTCATTTTCAATGTAAGGCAAATATTTTCACTGGGCATTGGAGGATTCGAATATCTTCAATTTTTAATGTGAAGTAAATTATACATGATTATAATGACAAGTCGTCTGTCGAAATGAGTTACATGTAATCCTGCTCTACTGTGTTATATTATAAATATTAAAAGCCCTCCTGTGAATTTCCAGTGTTGTACTCACTCTCTGCATCTCGGCGGTCGGGGTCGTCCTGAGGCAGTTTCTTCAGGTAGTCTTTGAGCAGCATCTCGTAGCGGGGAACTCTCTGTACTGGCTCCAACATGTGGTGTTGGAGCGTCAGACTGCCACACGCCTCCTGGCTCTGACAAACACAGCAAAACAGTCCATTGTCACTTCAAGGTTGAAGGCTTAAAAGTAAAGTCACACAAATTGTTTGAGGCATATCCATTCAACAGGATCAATGGACAACAATAAATCGATTGTTCCATGACTATTTATTGTCACAGTTTCTGTTTTATTTGATTGTTGTTTCTTTAGGTTACAGCTGGAGGGCACCCTTACCTTGTTTTCTAGTTTCCAGGTTACCCTGGTTATTACTTATTGGGTTCACCTGTGTTTAGTTACCTTCTCTGTTCACCTGGTTGCCTTGTCATTTAGGTTCCTCAGTTGGCCTGTATCTGTGATTTTTGGGCTTTCTCCTAGTAAACCAAATGAGAGTCCTCGGCTCGCAGCAAATATAGGTATATCCACAGGTAAATGTTTATGGTGCTATAGTTCAAAACATGTTGTCGTGTCTTTGGCATCATTAATGGTGAAGACTTATTTTATCAAATCATTTCTCTGTAAGTATTATTATGTGATTAAACTAATAATTTACATTTTAATTAACTAGGAAGTCGGGGCACCACGGAAAATCTTCAGATTACAAAATGATAATTTTCCGAATATAACTCTTCAGATATTTTAATATCTGATCAACTTAGTCTTCAATTAATTGTTCTTTACCTTACGGTCAGTCTCTGTTCAAACGTCGTAGAATTCTAGGTTATCTGCACAAACCCAGCCTAAACCATGAATTGTCCATACACCAATTGGCTTAATCATGTATTTACTAACTAACTAAATAATCACAGAAATGCATAACAAACAACAGTAGATATTGGTTACTAACAATGATAGGGATGATCTCCTAGTGGGCTAAACCAATATGAAGGTTTGGTATACAAAGGGAAGGGGGTGTGGACAGAGAGCGGGAAAGACAAAATGGATCACTACACACAGCGGATAATTATATTAATTGAAATGCTAATCCTTTGCACATGAACGCTCGCTCATTCTGGAATAATTGCAATTAATATAGTTACGCCCATATGTCGTTGTCTTCTCTGTTGGAATCGTTGGACAGTCTGCGGGAGAGTCAGTTCATTAGAGTCTCTGGTTATTCATGGTGGTTGCTCTATCGGCGGCTCCTGATAGTGTCTGTTGTAATGGATACGTCAGGCGTCCATTGTTCTTAGAGTAGATATTTCGTCGGTTGTCGGTATTCGCATCCCAGGATAGCTTCACGTGGTATAGTTTTCTAGTTTTGGTAATCAAACCTGTGCCACCTCAGCTTACACCGAGGTATGCGTGGTCTTAACTATTCGCAATCACAGCTCACGCTGTGGGTTTGCTTAGTCTGAATATTTTTGGGGGGGATTTTAGGAGGGGCTTTTATTCGTAACAGTTAGAAGAGGGCAGTTCCATAACACCAGATCATGTCTGTGCTCACGGGGGCGTGGCCGCTGACAAGTTAAACTTTACAGGCAATACAATTCTCTCAAAATTAAAGGTTTAACATCACATTACATCATTTCATAAATAGTTTCATCTTTACTCATTCATTTTATACAACAATTAGATGCAAACTAGAGGCCGACCGAATATGATTTTTCAACGCCGATACCGATTGGAGGACCAAAAAAAGCAGATACCGATTAAAATCGGACGATTTTTATATATATATTTTAATAAATTAAAATAGGCCGATTAATCGGCATCTGCTTATATATATATATATATATATTTGTAATAATGACAATTACAACAATACTGAACTTTTACTTTTAGCTTAATATAATACATAAAATCTATTCAGTCTCAAATAAATAATGAAACATGCTCAATTTGGTTTAAATAATGCAAAAACAGAGTGTTGGAGAAGTAAAGGTGCCATGTAACAAAGCTAACGTTTAAATTCCTTGCTCAGAACATGAGAACTTATGAAAGTTGGTGGTTCAATATTCCCAGTTAAGAAGTTTTAGGTTGTAGTTTTTGGAATTATGACGCATCAACTATTTCTCTCTATACCATTTGTATTTCATATACCTTTGTCTATTGGATGTTCTTATAGACACTTTAGTATTGCCAGCCTAATCTCGGGAGTTGATAGGCTTGAAGTCATAAACAGTGCTGTGAAGCAAGCATTGCTAAGAGCTGCTGGCAAACGCAGTAAAGTTTGAATGAATGCTTACGAGCCTGCTGCTGCCTATCACCGCTCAGTCAGACTACTCCATCAAAACCATAGACGTAATTATAATATAATAAACACAGAAATACAAACCGTTGGTCATTAATATGGTCAAATCCGGAAACTATCATTTCGAAAACAAAATGTTTATTCTTTCAGTGAAATACGGAACCATTACGTATTTTATCATATGGGCAGCAACCCTAAGTCTAACTAAATATGCAGGTTTAAAAATATATACCTCTGTGTATTGATTTTAAGAAAGGCATTGCTGCTTATGGTTAGGTACATTCGTGCAACGATTGTGCTTTTTTCACGAATGCGCTTTTGTTAAATCATCCCCCGTTTGGCGAAGAAGGCTGTGATTCGATGATAAATTAACAGGCACCGCATTGATTATGTGCAATGCAGGGCAAGGTAGTTAACCTAGTAATATCATCAACCATGTGTAGTTAACTAGTGATTATGTGAAAATTGATTGTTTTTTCTAAGATAAGTTTAATGCTAGCTAGAAACTTACCTTGGCTCCTTGCTGCACTCGCATAACAGGTGGTCAGCCTGCCACGCAGTTTCCTCGTGGAATGCAATGTAATCGGTCATGATCAGCATCCAAAAATGCCGATTACTGATTGTTATGAAACTTGAAATCGGCCCTAATTAATCGGCCATGCTGATTAATCGGTCGACCTCTAATACAAACACCATAATTGAGAAATGTACACATTCAGAGATATAGTTATGCGTTTCCTGTCCTTCGTGAGGTCACCAAATGAAACACACTCAACATAACTGTCCCTTAAGTGTCCATGGACCCTTCCCACATTCTCACAAGTGGACATATAGTTAAATCTTTCCCATTTTGGGGATTTAGGAGTCCGGACACTTGAAATCCTTTGTTCACTCTGTGGTCTCTCTCTCTCTGCATGGAAAGGGGGAGAGCGTCTCTGCCAGGAATTTACGACCTGAGATAACAGAAGCTGGGCGTAGGAGAGAGTGAGAGAGGGGGAAGCCACGATCTACACCCAGAAAGGGCCATGTCATGACAATGTAATTCCTATACAACTCATTTGTTAATCCACAACTGCAGACCTGTGCACTTCTGAATTAGGCCAGTGTTCAGAATCTACGCTAGTACCTGTATGTCCTGGATGATGGCTTTGAACTGTGGCGAGCGGTCCGTCCACTGTTTCAGCAGCTCCATTGCATTGTCAAAGTTCTTCACATACTCAGCGTACATCTTCAGGAAGGGTGTGAGATTCTGCAGGATGTCTCCTAAGCGAGGGGTAGACTCCCTGTAGGGAGGGAGGGAGAGGTGCCAGTTAGATAGGAACCATAAGGTAACCATCTCTCAGCCCTGGAACTCCAACTAGAGACCCACTGGGCACAAAGTGGTTGAATGAACGCTGCTTCAACGTCTGACATTGTTTTAAAGATACAAAGTTATATCCACTATCAGAAAAAAATAACAATAGGGTGGATAGCTCCTCCTACTGGAGAATTGATCTATCTACAGCTAACCCATTGCTCTCCCATCCAGGGTTTTAACCAAGCCCAGCCCTGTTGAGCTATGATATGTCACTGACTAATACCAATGTCCTATCTTGAGAATTATTGTTGAGAGATCTCCACTTTAAAATGAAATACAGTAGGTTAAAGATGCAATATGCAGAAATCGCTCAGCCATTTCCTGTTTACTAAAATTCTAATGCACTTAATTTCAGTTTGTGACAAAACAAGCAAGCATAGGGGGCCTCCCGGGTGGCGCAGTGGTTAAGGACGCTGTACTGCAGCGCCACCAGAGACTCTGGATTCGCGCCCAGGCTCTGTCGTAACCGGCCGCGACCGGGAGGTCCGTGGGGCGACGCACAATTGGCCTAGCGTCGTCCGGGTTAGGGAGGGTTTGGCCGGTAGGGAAATCCTTGTCTCATCGCGCACCAGCGACCTCTGTGGTGGGCCGGGCGCAGTGCGCGCTAACCAAGGTTGCCAGGTGCACAGTGTTTCCTCCGACACATTGGTGCGGTTGGCTTCCGGGTTGGATGGCGCTGTGTTAAGAAGCAGTGCGGCTTGTTTGGGTTGTGTATCGGAGGACTTTCAACCTTCGTCTCTCCCAAGCCCGTAAGGGAGTTGTAGCGATGAGACAAGATAGTAGCTACTAAAACAATTGGATACCACGAAATTGGGGAGAAAAAGGGGTAAAATTCACACAAAAAAAAACACAAAAAAAACAAGCAAGCATAGTGTATATAATCATTGTACCATCTAAACCGCTGTGAAATATATTTTCCATAACCAAAAAATATTGTATTTTCAGCTGTTTGAAGCTGGTGTACAAAACCGAAACTAAGAGATGCAAAAACAAAACTTTACAACGGGAAGCATAGAGCACATTTAACAGATCTACCGCTTCTCAGACTTGCATTCAATGAGAATGACAGATCTATAACATACATTTCTATGTGAATTTGGTCGGGTCACCCAAAAAGTTACATATTGTAGCTGTTGCTATCGAAGCCATTTCAAAGGGTAGGTTTAACAGAGCAAATGAAACGTGACCATACTTTATCAATCATTATATCATCAATGATGCTATTGCTTCAATTCAACCCAGAATTCAACTAAAAATAGACAATAAAATAGGCCTCGGGTTTCAAGCTCTGGTTGATTTTAAATGTAATGATGATATTTAGTGGTATTGAATTGTGTTTAATTCTCAGTGCAACCAAATATTAACATTTAAAGGAGATGTATCTTCTGCTTGGTTAGTTCAATCTGTGCCACTGACTTAGTCTGGCTTCTAATTCAAGTTTGTCTACAAAATAATAATAATTAACAATTGAAGTTAAAGAATAGGACTAAATCAAATCAAACATTATTTAAAGCGCATTAACATTTTATTAGATTTAGTCATTCTTTCATTGACATTTTTGGTGGAGATAGAGGTGAATGCAACACATCAATGATTAATTTGTAGACATATTCTTATATGAAATAAATGCACGTTCAAGAGAGCATGCATGACTCTACACAGGTCTGTGGAGATCTTCACAATTACTGTAATAATCTGTGCAGAATCTCGAAAGGCATTGATCACTTGCACCATGTACTTTGTAATCTCAACAGCAATCCAGGTAATTTGGTTGTGCTATTAGAAGAAGCACAGGGATAACACATTCATCTGTTGTATAAATAAACTCAATATCTGACGTTGTATTCCCATTTGAACTTCGCCGTGCTTTTAAATGGTTGAACGTGCAGTGATAGACATTTGGGTGACAACTAAACCAAAAAACAGACATTGTTCTTCCATTGGAATTTGGTTGTGCTTTTAGATGGTTGAAAGCATAGTGATAACACATTGGAAATTCGACTAACTTTTGGCTGTCTTTTTGAGTGGTTGAATATAGGTTGTAATCTCCTTTGATCAACATCTCCACCAAATATTACTCAACTCAAATTATGTGGTGGGTTAAGTGGGGTTTGACTCATTTCGGGCTCTATTCAATCAGATTCGCTTTAGCCGACATTCGCATAGCGGTTGTTTTGGCGGTATCAGAGGTGGAACTGTGTTAGAGCTGTGAAATCCACAAGTGGCTCCCGGCATTATACCTAAAGCAGACATTGCCATTGGCTGCATGTAGCACAGAAATCACATGCAGCCTGGTTTACAGGTTTGAACACAAAGAATGTGAGATGTAATCTACACCTCCATTAGGATGCTAGAAAGTCACATGGCTTTGTTGAATGATTTTTCAATTTGAGCGTAATTACTTCTATATAGGACTACACTTTCTATCACTTTCTTCTCCGCGAGTGGGGCGGGTGTGGCTTCGTAAACAATGATCGCAAGAGCAGCTGCTCACCGATTTGACGGCTCCAACGCAGTTCCACCTCCGACCGCCAAAACATCCACTATGCAGGTGTCTGCTATCGCTTGATTTGATTGAATCTAGGCTTTGATCACAGTTCAATCGGGACATTCCAAACGACAGACCACAACTTCTCTATTTGATGATAAATGGTGTTCTTACTTCATCTAGATTACACAAATACTGTAAATGTGTCAGAGTGATTCTGAATGAGTCAGAAGTGGGATTTAGCTATTGCATTTTATTGCATTCTCAAAAAGGCGAGATCTGCGAGTTTGTACACTGAATCTGTGGCCACTGGCCAGTCATGTGAAGCTCACCATTCTCCCATGCGTTTCTCCAGGTCAGGCAGGAGAAACTGGTTGTGGAAGGTGTTGATGGAGGAGATGTTGGAGAAGATGTTCTTCACCACGTCCACTGGGAATGTGCCCTTTAGAGCTTCCTCCGTCAGCTTGGCACAGAACACCTGCATGGTGGCACAACAACATGGCGAGGTGAGTTAAACCACACTGAATCGATCATAATAATGAACACGGCTTTCTTTTCATTCTGAGGTAGACCTAGGCCAGTGTTCAGTGGGACACACCGTATCAACACATTCTGTTATTGGACAAGTTTAGGTAATACCTCCCTGTTTCTCACAGTTACAAAACATTTTCTACCGACCAGTTGTGTAAAGTACTTAAGTAAAAATACAAGTACGAGTTAAGTATTTCTTGGGGGTATCTGTACTTTACTTCTCTATTTACACTACTGTTCAAAAGTTTGGGGTCACTTAGAAATGTCCCTGTTTTTTAAAGAAAAGCGCATTTTTGTCCATTAACATAACATCAAATTGATCAGAAATACAGTGTAGACATTGTTAATGTTGTAAATTGTAGCTGGAAACTGCTGATTTTTTATGGAATGTCTACATAGGCATACAGAGGCCCATTATCAGCAAGGCCAGCATCCCAGACTCGCCTCTTCACTGTTGAGACTGGTGTTTTGCGGGTACTACTTAATGAAGCTGCCAGTTGAGGACTTGTGAGGCGTCTGTTTCTCAAACTAGACACTAATGTACTTGTCCTCTTGCTCAGTTGTGCACCGGGGCCTCCCACTCCTTTTTCTATTCTGGTTAGAGCAAGTTTGCACTGTTCTGTGAAGGGAGTAGTACACAGCATTGTACAAGATCTTCCGTTTCTTGGCAATTTCTCGCATGGAATAGCCTTCATTTCTCAGAACAAGAATAAACTGACGAGTTTCAGAAGAAATGTATTTGTTTCTGGCCATTTTGAGCCTGTAATCGAACCCACAAATGCTGATGCTCCAGATACTCAACTAGTCTAAAGAAGGCCAGTTTAATTGCTTCTTTATTCAGAACAACAGTTTTCAACTGTGCTAACATAATTGCAAAATGGTTTTCTAATGCTCACTTAGCCTTTTAAAATGCTAAACTTGGATTAGCTAACACAACGTGCAATTGGAACACAGGATTGATGGTTGCTGATAATAGGCCTCTCTACGCCTATGTAGATATTCCATAAAAAAAAAAAATTGGCCGTTTCCAGCTACAATAGTCATTTACAACATTAATGTCTACTCTGTATTTCTGATCAATTTGATGTTATTTTAATGGACAAAAAAGTGATTTTCTTTCAAAAACAAGGAAATGTCTAAGTGACCCCAAACTTTTGAACTGTAGTGTATATGTTTGACAACTTTTACTTCACTACATTCCTAAAGAAAATAATGTATTTCTTTCTACTCCATACATTATCTCTGACACCCAAAAGTACTTGTTACATTTAAAATGCTTAGCAGGACAGGAAAATGGTCTAATTCACACACTTATCAAGAGAACATTCCTGGTCATCCCTACTGCTTCTGATCTGGTGGACTCACTAAAGACATGCTTTGTTTGTAAATGAGTGTTGGAGCGTGCCCCTGGCTATCCGTAAATAAGAACATGGTGCCATCTGGTTTTCTTAATATAAGGAATTTGAAACGATTTAAACTCTACTTTTACTTTTGATACTTAAGTATACAGTGCCTTGCGAAAGTATTCGGCCCCCTTGAACTTTGCGACCTTTTGCCACATTTCAGGCTTCAAACATAAAGATATAAAACTGTATTTTTTGTGAAGAATCAACAACAAGTGGGACACAATCATGAAGTGGAACGACATTTATTGGATATTTCAAACTTTTTTAACAAATCAAAAACGGAAAAATTGGGCGTGCAAAATTATTCAGCCCCCTTAAGTTAATACTTTGTAGCGCCACCTTTTGCTGCGATTACAGCTGTAAGTCGCTTGGGGTATGTCTCTATCAGTTTTGCACATTGAGAGACTGACATTTTTTCCCATTCCTCCTTGCAAAACAGCTCGAGCTCAGTGAGGTTGGATGGAGAGCATTTGTGAACAGCAGTTTTCAGTTCTTTCCACAGATTCTCGATTGGATTCAGGTCTGGACTTTGACTTGGCCATTCTAACACCTGGATATGTTTATTTTTGAACCATTCCATTGTAGATTTTGCTTTATGTTTTGGATCATTGTCTTGTTGGAAGACAAATCTCCGTCCCAGTCTCAGGTCTTTTGCAGACTCCATTAGGTTTTCTTCCAGAATGGTCCTGTATTTGGCTCCATCCATCTTCCCATCAATTTTAACCATCTTCCCTGTCCCTGCTGAAGAAAAGCAAGCCCAAACCATGATGCTGCCACCACCATGTTTGACAGTGGGGATGGTGTGTTCAGGGTGATGGGCTGTGTTGCTTTTACGCCAAACATAACGTTTTGCATTGTTGCCAAAAAGTTCAATTTTGGTTTCATCTGACCAGAGCACCTTCTTCCACATGTTTGGTGTGTCTCCCAGGTGGCTTGTGGCAAACTTTAAACAACACTTTTTATGGATATCTTTAAGAAATGGCTTTCTTCTTGCCACTCTTCCATAAAGGCCAGATTTGTGCAATATATGACTGATTGTTGTCCTATGGACAGAGTCTCCCACCTCAGCTGTAGACCTCTGCAGTTCATCCAGAGTGATCATGGGCCTCTTGGCTGCATCTCTGATCCGTCTTCTCCTTGTATGAGCTGAAAGTTTAGAGGGACGGCCAGGTCTTGGTAGATTTGCAGTGGTCTGATACTCCTTCCATTTCAATATTATCGCTTGCACAGTGCTCCTTGGGATGTTTAAAGCTTGGGAAATCTTTTTGTATCCAAATCCGGCTTTAAACTTCTTCACAACAGTATCTCGGACCTGCCTGGTGTGTTCCTTGTTCTTCATGATGCTCTCTGCGCTTTTAACGGACCTCTGAGACTATCACAGTGCAGGTGCATTTATACGGAGACTTGATTACACACAGGTGGATTGTATTTATCATCATTAGTCATTTAGGTCAACATTGGATCATTCAGAGATCCTCACTGAACTTCTGGAGAGAGTTTGCTGCACTGAAAGTAAAGGGGCTGAATAATTTTGCACGCCCAATTTTTCAGTTTTTGATTTGTTAAAAAAGTTTGAAATATCCAATAAATGTCGTTCCACTTCATGATTGTGTCCCACTTGTTGTTGATTCTTCACAAAAAAATACAGTTTTATATCTTTATGTTTGAAGCCTGAAATGTGGCAAAAGGTCGCAAAGTTCAAGGGGGCTGAATACTTTCGCAAGGCACTGTATTTAAAACCAAATACTTTTATACTTTTACTCAAGTAGGATTTCACTGGGCGACTTTCATTTTTTAAAACTTTTACTCAAGTATGACAATTGGGTACTTTTTCCACCACTGCTACATACTGAACAGGACCCTAAAGTGACAGGACCCTGGACGGACAGCTGAACACACTCACCTGGTCCAGCAAGTTGAGCCGCGTGACGTAGGCCCTCTCTGTCTTCAGGAGCTCAGTAGCGATCTTGTACAGCTTTTGTTCATTGGTCTCCTGAAACACAGAAGAGAGAGCTGTGGCTGTGGGATGATTTGGGGAAATGCATACAGTATGTACATAGATTATGTTCCTATAACTAGAGGAGATCTTAAGGGCCTCTCGCCAAAGAATAATGGACAAAGACAGTTCAAAGACAGGTTAGACAATTGGGAGTATAGTGAAGAAGAAGTTGAACTCTGAGGTCATGCCCACAGTGTAATTCAGCTTTCCCTCCCACATTGTCCTCATGTGTATGATTCCCATGCTGCGCTAGGTTCCCGTCAGGGCTGTGACAGTCATGGAATTTTGGATGATGGTAAATGGCCAGCCAAATAACCGCGGCCTCTGCCTACTGCCTTCGGAACAGAACAGGCTGCCCCATTCTGAAAAGATTTGGCATGGGTCCCCAGATCCTCAAAAGGTTCTACAGCTGCACCATCGAAAGCATCCTGTGACGGGTTGTATCACCGCCTGGTATGGCAACTGCTCGGCATCCGACCGTAAGGCACTACAGAGGGTAGTGCGTATGGCCCAGTACATCACTGGGGCCAAGCTTCCTGCCATCCAGGACCTATATACTAGCCGGTGTCGGAGGAAGGCCCAAAAAATTGTCAAAGACTCCAGTCACCCAAGTCATAGGCAAGCGGTACCGGAGAGCTAAGTCTAGGTCCAAGGTATAAGACTGCTGAACAATTAATCAAATGCCCCCCTTTGTTTTTACACTGCTGCTACCCCTACCTACATGTACACCTGTTGTATTCGGCACATGTGACAAATACAATTTGATTTGATTTGAGTATAACCATGAGCTTACCACACACACACACACACACACACAAGCACCCAGGACTATTGTGGTCATAGTGGTGTAAGGAGACCCTGACAAAGCACTACTGAGTGTGAACACTGGCCAGGCCTTACTGGCCAACACACACTTCCCCATAGAGATCTACAACAGTATCGCTTTAATCAAATGTTTGTGCTTCAACTATGTTCTATGTTCATTTTAATTAAGGACTCATTCATTCCTTTTGATTGAGGAGTGATGTCTGGGCATACTGTAGTATGTGTGCCTGTGTGTATTGGGATATTATGGATGTGTACGGGGACATTGTGGAGTATGTGTGTGTGTGTGCGTGTGTGACTGTGGGGTGGGGGAGCCTATCAGGAGAGGAAATGAAAGGCTAGAAGGGAAATGACACCAATCAACAAAGAGAGAACTACTATTGACAGTCTCTGAGTGTTTTGTGTGAGAGAAACCACTCAATACAGTACAGTTTATAAAACACACTAATACTACATGACCAAAAGTATATGGACAACTGCTCGTCGAACATCTCATTCCAAAACCATGGGTATTAATATGGAGTTGGCCCCCCTTTGCTGCTATAACAGCCTCCATTCTTCTGGGAAGACTTTCCACTAGATGTTGGGACATTGCTGCAGAGACTTGCTTTCATTCAGCCACAAGAGCATTAGTGAGGTCGGGCACTGATGTTGGATGATTAGGCCTGGCTCGCAGTCGGCGTTCCAATTAATCCCAAAGGTGTTGGATGGGGTTGAGGTCAGGGCTCTATGCAGGCCAGTCAAGTTCTTCCACACCGATCTCGACAAACTATTTATGTATGGAACTTTGTGCACAGGGTTATTGTCATGCCGAAACAGGAAAGGGCCTTCCCCAAACTGTTGCCAGAAGTTCCCTTCACTGGAACTAAGGGGCCTAGACCGAACCATGAAAAACAGCCCCAAACCATTATTCCCTCCTCCACAAAACTTTACAGTTGGCACTATGCATTCGGTCAGGTAGCGTTCTCCTGGCATCCGCCAAACCCAGATTCATCCGTCGGACTGTCAGATGGTGAGTCCAATGGCGGCGAGCTTTACACCACTCCAGCCGATGCTTGGCATTGCGCATGGTGATCTTAGGCTTGTGTGCGGCTGCTCGGATATGGAAACCCATTTCATTAAGCTCCAGACAAACAGTTATTGTGCTGACGTTGCTTCCAGGCAGTTTGGAACTCGGTAGTGAGTGTTGCTACCCAGGAAAGACAATTTTTATGCGCTACGCACTTCAGCGGTACCGTTCTTAGAGCTTGTGGGGCCTACCACTTCGCGGTGAGCCGTTGTTGCTCCTAGATATTTTCACTTTATAACAACAGCACTTACAGTTGAAGCGGCAGCTCTAGAGGGGCAGAAATTTGACGAACAGACTTGTTGGAAAGGTGGCATCTTGTGACGGTGCCACGTTGAAAGTCAGTGAGCTCTTCAGTAAGGCCATTCTACTGCCAATGTTTGTCTATGGAGATTGCATGGCTGTGTGCTCGATTTATCCGAAGCCACAAATTTGAATGAGTGTCCACATACTTTTGGATATTCAGTGTACTCAGAAATCAAGATTCTGCAGGAAACTAGGGAATATGTTCCCAACTGATTGTTAGAGCTGGACAGAGAATGAAAGAATGTTCGCTTCCTCTATTCATTGATATGGATGGATTGTGTGTATCCCACAATTATTGTTCAAGTGGAATGTTCTCTTACTCTGTGTTACTTCCTGTACGAATATTTATTCTCATATGCATTACTTTGAAACTGTCTGTTTGAGGGGTTTTTTTTCTTCTCAAATGTATGCTTTGGCCACAAATATGAGCATAGGATGAGTCAACAACATTATTTGGGTATGAGTTAACAGAATATTTTAAAAGTGAGATTTTCATTGGACAGTTACTTTAACATTCAAGCCATCTACTGTATTTGATGCCAAGAGTACAACAACTATTCTACCCCAAAGCAGTCATTCCTTGAACTCTCTACCCAAAATTCTAACGAATGGACCGATTGTTAATGTGGTTACTAGTCAACTCTAACTCTCAGTGTGTTAACTGGCAGCATACCCAAACACACTCAATTCCACACCTTGAAAAATCACATGCAAAGCTTTGTCTGTCTCAGTCTGTTGAAACTGACAAAACACACTGTCCCCCTAGCTCTGTCTACAATATGTAATGGTCGTCAAAAGATATACAAAATTGCTACCGTCCATGACCTTATTCGCTCTCTGCCAGCTATGTATGTAAAGTAACTAACAGAGATGCAGTAAACTGATAAGCCATGAAGCATTGTATATAGGAGCCACTCTAGCTAGAGCCCTCCACCTCTCATACAGTGCCATGTAGAGATTGGGGGTTTCATTCACTGCTGAGTGAACACACTAATCTGAGAGCCAGATAATTAGAAATACCAGCCGGCCAGGCAGCAGCAAGGCCTCCCACAGGGCTACTGTGGCGCAAACTCAATTCTTCAGCTGCTGAAGCGTTTGACATCTGTTCAGTCCAGTCCCGAAAATAACCCCCAGTAGAAGCAGGGCAACGGAATTATGTTGAGACTTGTTTTAGACTATATGCAAAACAAAAAACCATTGATTTCAAAGTTTAGCAATCCATACAACCCTATAAACAAAGATTACTTTTAACAATTTACACTGAACATTTTACACAAACACATTTACTGGAAGAACTGTGCAGATGCAAAGTTTGATAACAGAATTTCAGTAAAATCTTCCTCAGTGTTTTATGTGACAACTTTTGCCAAGAACTCTTGTTAAATAGATGATCAAAATGAAGATTCAAAGATGTCTGCAGAAAGATTGGGATGTCAGCTATGACATGACACATTGACTTTGGAAAAAAAAACATTTTGGCTATTGAACTACAGTTTGAAGTGGATTTACACCTGGTAACAGAATTGCGTTAACAGAATTTCACCATGGGTCTCTGATCTGTACTACACAGAAATACATAATTCTGGGTATGAATGTCATTCTATTCCTGGTGATGTGTACCTATTTAGGATACAAAGGTAGAATTATGCAATATCCTCCTTTGAATATTTGTGTATTTATTAATTTTACACACTGGCTATTATTTTAATGAGCTTCTCCCACAAAAACAAGACCAAATTCATAGATGTCTATGTTCTACAAGTTCAGACATCAAAGTACAGCACAGAACATTCTAGTTAAGTACAGTAGAGAATAGTTCCTTATGGTACAGTACAATTTTTATTTTTTATTTAACCTTTGATTAAACTAGGCAAGTCAGTTAAGAACACATTCTTATTTTAAATGACGGCCTAGGAACTGTGGGTTAACTGCTTTGTTCAGGGGCAGAACGACAGATTTTTACCTTGTCAGATCGGGAATTCGATCTTGCAACCTTTCGGTTTCAAGTCCAACGCTCTAACCACTAGGATACCTGCCGCCCAATACAGTACATTATGGTGTACTTGACTCGTGTGCTTTACTGTGTACTGTACTGAACTATACTCTACTCAACTTTTTTTTTACAGTACAGTAATCTGTGCTCTACTGTACCTTTGAAATTAAAGCCAGTTGGGACCGCAGGAAAAAACGACGCCAATTAAATTGTACCAATACCGTTAGAGATGTTTTTTAAATCACTTAATCATTCATAAACCAAATTGATATCAGAAGAAACACTAGAACTAATTGGTAGGTCTACCTTTACTTGTTACTTCTGTGACCTTTCATTATCTTCCTTCCTTAGTGGGACTATCATTTGTTTTTCAACAGGACAATGACCCAAAACACATCTCCAGGCTGTGTAAGGGCTATTTCACAAAGGAGAGTGACGGAGTGCTGCATCAGATGACCTGGCCTCCACAATCACCCGACCTCAACCCAATTGAGATGATTTGGGATGAGTTGGACTGCAGAGTAAAGGAAAAGCAGCCAACAAGTGCTCAGCATATGTGGGAACTCTTTCAAGACTGTTGGAAAAGCATTCTTCATGAAGCTGGTTGAGAGAATGCCAAGAGTGTGTGCAAAGCTGTCATCAAGGCAAAGGGTGACTACTTTGAAGAATCTCAAATATAACAAAATATTTTGATTGGTTTAACACTTTTGTTTTCTACTTGATTCCATATGTGTTATTTCATAGTTTTGATGTCTTCCCTATTATTCTACAATGTATAGAATAGTAAAAATAAAGAAAAACCTTTGAATGAGTAGGTGTGTCCAAACTTTGGACTGGTACTGTAAGTGTTGGCATTAGTTGGCTTTTACTTCAACATTATGGTGTTTTGATGTAATTTCAGGTAGATGTTTTCTAAGACCCCTTTCCAACTGTTTGACCAGTAATCAAAGCCTTTGTTTATTCCTAATATTTAGGAAATAAAATAGTTGAAATATGTATATTCATTTGACACCAGATTTGACATGCTCCTATAAACTTCCCATGTCGGTGCTCACGGATCCTTCTAGATGGAAATGACCAGCAGACTCAGTCAATAGAAACCAGACACACTGCTGAGACAAAGGCTAGCAGGCTACTCTGGCATGGCAGAAGGGGCTATATCTGGTCTGATGTGTCGCATAGTAAAGGAGCTGTGAGGTTTCAGTACTGTGAAGTCAGTCAGAGAGAGCATATGGCTCTAATGGGCACAGGCCCTGAGACATCTGACACAAGGATATAAATTAACGTGACACTGTGATGCCAGGTTAAACACTTGCATTAAAACCAACACTACTCACATGAACTCTATGGTCGCTCAGTGTAAGAGCTTTATAGTAACAGAGTTAGGGAGACCCCCCCCCCCCCCCTCCCCACAGACACTTACCGGTACCTTCTCCTCCACAATGCCCTCCTCCTTGCTTCCTTTGTTTACGTTGGGGGTCTCCTCCTGTAGGTCCACTGTCCTCCCCAGTATGGGTCTTTGTGTGTGAAGGAGGGGAGTGACGCCCATGCTCCCGTCCCCCATGTCCCCATTCTCCAGGGCAGTGTCTTTCCTCAGGGGGGACCCACTCTCCCTGTCCCCGTCTCTGTCCATTTGGGTTAGCATCCCGTTAGTTGCCTGTTTGTGGGCATCCCGCTGCGTTCTCGGGACAGAGCCTGAATCCACCGAGTTGTTGTCCTGCTGCTCGGACTCTGACTGTCTCTGGTTGACCCGGTGAGCCGGACTGCAGAGGGGCGACTTGCTGAGCTGCTTGAGTGGTGAGCCCTCCTTGGTTTCTGACTGGCTGTGAGAGCAGAGGAAGAGAACAGGAGGAAGTCAGGGACCACCGCTGATAAAGACTTAAAGCCAAAGAAGACAGGAGATGAGAATAAAAGAGTGAGCGGGAGAGCACGTTCAGTGGCTGTTAAGCCTGTGGTATACTAACTAGTGAGTGCTGTGAGAGTGACTGAGGCTGCAAGACAGCACCGGAGTATGTGCAAGGGTAAAAAATAAAACAGTTGAGATGCAAAAACTTCCTCTTGTCTTCTGGGGCTGCTGTGAGCTGTGCAGAGGAAGTGTGAGTGCGTAGGGCAGAGGAGGAGGGGAGGAAAAGAGGGGGGAGGAGGAGGATAGTGGAGTGGAGAGGAAGACTGGAGAGGTAGAGCCCCACTCCCTAGAGATAGCCTGCTGCCCTACTTCTGAATGCACACACATACACATTAGTGGTACGCGGGTGAGCTTTTTGTTCACCGCAATTGCTAATAACCCTTCTGCAACCGACTATATGTGTTAAAGTGAAAATCTGAGGCCCGTACCCGACCCCAATATAAAAAAATGTGCAGTAGGCTACAGTCAGAGATGGTTAAACGATGTTTTGACAGGGGGTGCAGGATCATTTTTTGCCTGTTTTAGATGTGCTTCTGCTTATAATTTCCGACATTTTGGTATTCAACTTGTCTATAATTAGATACATGCAGCTTCTCTTCTGTCATTATATGTTGCCCTAAAGACAAAATAAACCCTTGCTCGCCAGAAAAATGTCATAAATTGGTAGAATGAATGCTTCAATCTAGTTGACATCGGTCAAGTTCTCTGTCATCTCGGCTTCTTTCACCCGGCAAAGATGTTTAGGGACTGGGGATAAAATCCAATAACCCCCCAAAAATGCAAAGATTTTTCAAGTGACATCAGTTTAAAGGAAATAGAAAGCTGTGAAAACAACCCAAAATGTTTTTGATAAGATTTCAGTTCGGCTTGGATGCATATCTTATGTGGTTGAAATACTACACTATATTTCTGATGCTGATCAAAGATAGCACCTCTACAGACGGTATCTAACTGCACATTCACATTCTCCCAAGATGCTGAAAGAAACAAGTCCCATTTCTCCACTCCTGTTCCCGAGTCAAAATGTAGCCTACATTCGGTGTATTATTTTACTGCAAGACATGTTTTATTCTGCAGGAGTTAATAGTAGCCCTTTCCTGTAATCAAATGACCTCGTGGCCTCATAGATGGAATGTTATTTATACTTTTTATAATGGATCACCTTTTTATGTTTTACACCAAGAATCTGCTGTTTCCATGTCAGACATTTTGAAAAAAAAAAATTCAGTCTTCTGTGATGTATATAAAGTGTAATATTGGGATGTAAACTCAAAAATGTAATACATTTCAACTCTTTAACTGACATGGTACAGGCGTCTTATTTTTCTAAGCCCATAACCATGTGTGTGAGGTGTATACTTTTGTTTTCAAAGATTTGTTTAAGACGACCAAGAAACAGAGTGTGTGAGGCTACAGTCAGTGTTCAGATTTCAGTTTCCTTTTTTAAGTCCTCGTCTTGTGACTGTTGAATTCGTATAGCCTCACAACCATCATCCTCTTTAACCACTTCACCAAATCTTTCCAAAACATTACTTTTCTGGCCCTATGTTCTCTTTCTTCTTAATATTGTAACTTTATGCCCAGTCCCAAAAGCATTTGGTGCGTGGACTATGCTCTAAAGTTTAGGCTTACACTAATGCCAGATAGCCTAAAATAAATTAAATAAAAACCTCAATGCAGCCTATAAATATAAATTGCACAAGAATGATACATTTCTGGATTTTTTTAAAGGTTTTGTTTTCTCTTCATGAGTCAACCCATGCATCACCAGTACACGCGTCCATACGTGTACACGCACACACACACACACACACACACCTCCATCCAGCAGTACTGTATCCTGCAGCTCGTCCAGCTGTTTCCCTGTCTATGACCCACCTGCCCTCAAACAGCACTTCCCTTCCGGTCCCCTTAGTCTTCACTGTCCAGCAGGGACATGGACTAATGATCAAACTGTACAGGTCCAGAACTACTTTAAAACACTTTAAACCCCATTTGGAACCGTACCCATGTTCTTTCCTGTGGTAGATCAGTGAGACTAAACCATGTTTCAATGGGTGCACTAGTCTAGCTAAACCACCTGATTCCACTGCACGAAGACAGGAACAACACACACCTACTACAGGAAGTATGTGTCACAAGCCTACTGCACATGTCTGAACCCTGTACACACACACACACACACACACACACACACACACACACACTGAGGGTACAATGTCAGTAGAAACAGGAAGTGTGTATGAATAGAGGAACAACAGAGGTTGACATACACTGTACAGATGAGTCATTAATCTCTATGCTTTAATACAATGTCACACCCTCACTGTGTCTATACTAGTCAGTCCCCGCAATATATGACATATTGTGGTTGAATAAAGTGGTCTGAGTAAAGAGAAAACAATACCTTTAAGAATTCACAAATGTATAATTATGATGCAATTTATACATTGAGGTTTTTCGTTCATTATTTGAGGATATCTGGCATTAGTGCATAAACCTAAACTGTATGGCCTAACTGTATGCCCGCCAAATAGACACGCAAGTCACAAAAAGCATTTGGGAACGGGCTTAAAAAGGTAACATTGTTCCAGCAAAGCAAAAAGGACAACGTCAGAGCTTAATTCAATAAGACAAAAGCGGCGCAATTGAGACTTGAAAATAAAGAGAAGGGAGGGCGAAAAAAAGTATTGCAACGACCCTGGGTTTATAAGCGCGGATATCGACTCAGCCGCTTGAGCATGCTTTTAAGGCACAGTTGATAGCGCGCTGGACTTCGGGCTAGAAGGTAGGGGGTTCGAGACCTCCCTGCCTGTTTCATACAGATTTGGTGGAGCGGTGAAAGAGGATGATAGCAGATCCAGCTATCTTACCTGTGATAATTTTGAGGCAGTGTTGTATCAGTAGTAATTGTATCGGTGTTGGATACATTTGTACTTGGTCTTGCCACGAGACTTATCGGATTCCATTCCCTCAGCGCATAAAACCGCTTCGCCAGGCCAAATACATACACTCCTTTCTTGAAACAATTATCTTAACAGTCTTTATATCTATTATAGACATGTTTAATCAGTGGCGAACCTATTGGACCTAGGCTTTTAGTAATGTAGTGGAGGTATAGTATTTATCAATTATGTTGTACAATCATGAAATCATGCACAAAGTAGCCTACACAATCACAAAGCACGTGAAATATAGCTCACAGGACAATGTCATCGGTACTTAGGAAAGACGTTTCAATGTATGATATCTACCAGTAAATGCAACAATGGGTATGTAAACCAGGTATTGAAAAAGTTTGTCCAGAAGCCTTGGTTAGTAGGCTATTCGGGATGTGCATCATGAGCTATTTGCATCAGGGGTGTAGGCATGAGTGGGCCAGGCCCTGCAGATTGAGCAAAAACAAAATACATTATTACTACAAAAACACAGTTCTACTCTCACAAGATGATCATTTGAAAGAACCCATTCCTGCAGTCAATGAACAAATGCGCCCTCTTTGGCCTCATGGGTGGAATGTTATTAATATAATAAAGATTTTTTTTAAACAATAAATCCGGTTTCTATGTCAAACAGTTTTGTTATATTTCAGTCTTCTGTAATGCATATAAAGTGTAATATTGGGATGCAAACAAAAAATGTAATATACACTGCTCAAAAAAATAAAGGGAACACTTAAACAACACAATGCAACTCCAAGTCAATCACACTTCTGTGAAATCAAACTGTCCACTTAGGAAGCAACACTGATTGACAATACATTTCACATGCTGTTGTGCAAATGGAATAGACAACAGGTGGAAATTAAAGGCAATTAGCAAGACGCCCAATAAAGGAGTGGTTCTGCAGGTGGGGACCACAGACCACTTCTCAGTTCCTATGCTTCCTGGCTGATGTTTTGGTCACTTTTGAATGCTGGCGGTGCTTTCACTCTAGTGGTAGCATGAGACGGAGTCTACAACCCACACAAGTGGCTCAGGTAGTGCAGCTCATCCAGGATGGCACATCAATGTGAGCTGTGGCAAGAAGGTTTGCTGTGTCTGTCAGCGTAGTGTCCAGAGCATGGAGGCGCTACCAGGAGACAGGCCAGTACATCAGGAGACGTGGAGGAGGCCATAGGAGGGCAACAACCCAGCAGCAGGACCGCTACCTCTGCCTTTGTGCAAGGAGGAGAAGGAGGAGCACTGCCAGAGCCCTGCAAAATGACCTCCAGCAGGCCACAAATGTGCATGCGTCTGCTCAAACGGTCAGAAACAGACTCCATGAGGGTGGTATGAGGGCCCCCACGTCCACAGGTGGGGGTTGTGCTTACAACCCAACACCGTGCAAGGACGTTTTCATTTGCCAGAGAACACCAAGATTGGCAAATTCACCACTGGCGCCCTGTGCTCTTCACAGATGAAAGCAAGTTCACACTGAGCACGTGACAGTCTGGAGACGCCGTGGAGAACATTCTGCTGCCTGCAACATCCTCCAGCATGACTTGGCGGTGGGTCAGTCATGGTGTGGGGTGGCATTTCTTTGGGGGAGCCGCACAGCCCTCCATGTGCTCGCCAGAGGTAGCCTGACTGCCGTTAGGTACCGAGATGAGATCCTCAGACCCCTTGTGAGACCATATGCTGGTGTGGTTGGCCCTGGGTTCCTCCTAATGCAAGACAATGCTAGACCTCATATGGCTGGAGTGTGTCAGCAGTTCCTGCAAGAGGAAGGCATTGATGCTATGGACTGGCCTGCCCGTTCCCCAGACCTGAATCCAATTGAGCACATCTGGGACATCATGTCTCGCTCCATCCACCAACTGTCCATCCACAGACTGTCCAGGAGTTGGCGGATGCTTTAGTCCAGGTTTGGGAGGAGATCCCTCAGGAGACCATCCGCCACCTCATCAGGAGCATGCCCAGGCATTGTAGGGAGGTCATACAGGCACGTGGAGGCCACACACACGACTGAGCCTCATTTTGACTTGTTTTAAGGACATTACATCAAAGTTGGATCAGCCTGTAGTGTGGTTTTCCACTTGAATTTTGAGTGTGACTCCAAATCCAGACCTCCATGGGTTGATACATTTGATTTCCATTGGTAATTTTTTGTGTGATTTTGTTGTCAGCACATTCAACTATGTAAAGAAAAAAGTATTTAATAAGAATATTTCATTCATTCAGATCTAGGATGTGTTATATTAGTGTTCCCTTTTTTTTTTTTTAGCAGTGTATTTCAACGCTATATCTGACATGGTACAAGTGTCTTTTTAATTGTGAGGTGTAAACTTTTTTTTCAAAGTAGATTTGTCTAAAACTACCAAGAATCACTGTGCGACCCTGATTTAGGCTACTGCAGTAAAATGTTAACTTCTTGTTGAAAGTTATTCTTGAAAAGGGAGAAGCTAACAAATTAGCAACAACATCCCCTTCGATAACACCTGCTGCAGCCGTTGCAAACCAGCCTACAAAAAAAGATAGCTAGCTAGAACGTGGGAAAACCACTGCTCCCGATTGCGCAGTGACCTGTTGGCCTTTGAGAAGGCAGAAGTTTCCATGTTTTTTTTTGTAAAAACAGTTTTATAATGACAGTGGAATCAACCATTACAAGTCAAAATGTGATTGGTTGATTCCACTGTCACTCCAAAACGTTCCCCTAATACAGTGAAATAGCATATGCCTTCTTTCTAGCTTCTGATGGCCTAGCCAATGGCCGATTTAGCTAGCTAAATTATTTATCTCCCCAGAGACAACCAAAGAAAAATCCTGATTTGATCATTTTTTCTCTTCAGTGTTAACCATTTCATTTCCAACAAAACTGAAAAGATTAAATCAGAACATCATTGAACATAATAAAATAATTGTAGAAGTCCCTCATTGTTCCCCACTATGTTTGGGTTAGTAATAATTTGTAAAGTGGCTCTATTTTACCTCAGCATGCATTTTGAATGCCTGAAGAATCCATATGTTGTTCTGAAATATGAACACAGAAATACTGGACATTTTGAACTCTTATTATGATGGTGATTTGACAAAATTACAGTCATGGTCTTGAATTGGACTCGCATTCTTCTGGTCTCGGTCTTGACTCGGTCACGGACCCACTGTCCCCCCCCCCCCGGTCTTGACTCGGTCACAGACCCACTGTCCCCCCCCCCGGTCTTGACTCGGTCACGGACCCACTGTCCCCCTCCCGGTCTTGACTCGGTCACGGACCCACTGTCCCCCTCCCGGTCTTGACTCGGACTCGATTTTCTCCGGTCTTGGTCTTAAATCGGTCTCACTTTAGGTGGCCTCGAACACAACACTTTTGTGAGGCGATACAAATATGAGTCACAGGATGGGGACTCCAAATGGAAAGTGAAATCTGGACACTGACTGTAGGTCTATAACATCTCACATAGCAGTAATATTAACTCCTGCAGACTTAAGCATTTCTTGCAGTGAAATTATACATCAAATGTATGAATAAATGTGACTTTGTAACAGGAGTGGAGAAATATGATTTATTTCTTTCAGCATCTTGAGAGAATGCCAATGCGTAGTTTCATACCATCTGTAGAGGTGCTGTCTTTATCAGCATCATAAAAACGGATAGTAGTTCAACCACATAAAATATGCATCCAAGCCGAACTAAAATCTGTTCAGAAATATCTAATTCAGGCAACAACAAAAAAATCCTGCACCCCCTGTCAAAAAATCTGTACGCTGCCTCCGACTGTAGCTTATAGCACATTTTCTATATTAGCAGGTTAGGGTCAGGTGCGAGCCTCAGATTTTCACTTTGTCACATATAGTCGTGAGGTGGCGGATTGGTTATAGCGTTCGCAGGCGGGTGCGGGTGAACAAACAGCTGCCCCACTAGTCTATACAAAGCACAGAGGACTGTTGTGGTTGGTTAGTGTAGGCCATGGAAACACTTGAGCAAAACACTGAGGCAATACGTTTCACAAATCCTCCTCATAAACGTGGCTTTAATCTTTGATAGATAGAAACGTTCAGTTAACTTTCCAAGAGGTTTACAGAAAGGCTGAATCACCTTAATGCGCCTCAGTATTTAAAAAATGCATACAGTCGTATAATAATAGCATTTAGAGGTAGGCTTTATTGCTACATTAATATCATCATCTGTTGGGTTTCCAGGTTCCCTCTACTAAGAAACACAGCATGTGAAGCAGATTATTACTAGGCTAATTCTGTTCCTTAGAGGCTGCCCTTCTTCTGCCAAACTAAACCAAACGCACTCGGAGGGTGAGTCTGTAGCTCCAGAGACCTGAGTTGGTCTGTAGAGGCCTGGGTTGGCAATAATGGACTGAGTGGGTAATGCTGTTGGACTCCACTGTATGAGTGGTTCACACAAGGGCACCATTGTTTCTCCCTCTCAGTCTCTCGCCAATGGGCCTCCTCGCATGTTGCTAAAATCACCACTCAGACTCGTAACCAAGCGGGAATGACAACAGAAACGTATTAAAGTCATAGGAAAACAGATGAAGACAGAGGTAAACAGATGAAGACAGAGGTAAACAGATGAAGACAGAGGTAAACAGATGAAGACAGAGGTAAACAGATGAAGACAGAGGTAAACAGATGAAGACAGAGGTAAACAGATGAAGACAGAGGTAAACAGATGAAGACAGAGGTAAACAGATGAAGACAGAGGTAAACAGATGAAGACAGAGGTAAGCAGATGAAGACAGAGGTAAACAGATGAAGACAGAGGTAAACAGATGGCACAATAGATAACTAAAATACTTGTGTTGCTATAGAGAAAATGCTCAGCCTTGGTCTTGTGGTAACTTATTAATCTCTGACAAAACAATAGACTGATTCACACAGCCAAACCTTTTGATTGAGGACACAATATAACATCATCTGAGACAGGAACCAAAACATGAGAAACTTGGTGTAATAAAATCCTACCTCTTTCGTCCAGACTTCATCCTACAGCAGTGAGCTCTCTCGCGCAACTGTGGGAGCAGATTTTCCGCTTTGTCCAAATCTCTTTTCATCCTCCACTAATGCTTTGGCTTGTGATACACACGCTGATCTCTAGTGCTCTCTCTGTCTAAAGCGTTCCTCTGAAGAGATATCAATGAACCGGGCTGAAAGTGACTTCCGCTTTTTAGTTCATCTTCTAAATAGTAGGAGATATTAGGAAACTTTTGCATGCAAGGTTTATTAACGTCACACTTGATTACTACACTCATGTCTGCCTGATCAAGGTATTTATTTTAGTAAATGGAAGTACCCGTGTCGAATCTCTCGCTCTCTCAGCAGTTAGTACAATCTCTCAAAATTCACAAAAGCAAGAACACACACGAGCAATATTTGCATCACACATTTGAGTTAGCGCTGTATCTCAGATTGGGTCTAATCAATAATTTTCTCAGTTTGTACTCTACTTTTTCCCCGTGCTCTACCTGTTCTCCTCGAAGTGGTTGATGAGGTTCAAGACTTTGGAGGGTTTCTCCCGGCTCTTCGCCATCATCGCCCCTCCTCTTCTCTCCTCCATGGTGGCTCTGAGGAGTGCTCTCTCCACACGCCCAAGCGGGTGGGCGGCGGACTTCGTCACCGGGCTCTGGAGGTGGGCTGGCTTCGGAGGCACTGAAGGGATGATTTGAAAAGGTCAGTTGTCAGGGCTAGAGAAGTCGGAGGTCATGTTGAAATGGCCACTCTAGGAGGCTTTCTGTGACTAGATGAGCCTCTACCAGCATTATACAGAATGTTGACTGTGTTTTGTGGAGTTTGGTGTTCTTGAAACACAAGGTGGCAGCACAGGTTACTAAAAGCTAGTCTCATTCCCAGAGTGTCTGCGACCCATGCCTATAAGCCTGCAAAACACGGCTACTTTAAGCACAACATTCATCACCCAGATTTAGATTGGCTATATTTCATTCTGTGGACTAGCAGTATCCTCTTATGGCATGAACTATTCTATAACCCATAGAGGGGATGGTCAATGGGCTGTTGTAATGTAGAGGGTTAGGAGCTTCCTTTTTATCTCTGGAGAATGATTCACTGTGTTCAAATAAAACAGGAATGCAACACCACTAAAGGCAAGGTTTCACCACTGTGTCACACACTGTCTGGTTACATAACTGTCTCTTCTTTGCGGCATGAGCTGTTTTGTCATACATGTTTTGAGCAGTGGTGGAAAAAGTAACCAATTGTCATACTTGAGTAAAAGTAAAGATACCTTAATAGAAAATGACTCAAGTAAAAGTGAAAGTCACACAGTAAAATACTACTTGAGTAAAAGTCTAACAGTTTTTGGTTTTAAATATGCTTAAGTATCAAAAGTGAAAGTATAAATAATTTCAAATTCCTTATATTAAGCAAACCAGATGACACAATTTTAGATACTTTTTTAAAACTTATGGATAGCGCACTCCAACACTCAGACATAATTTACAAATGAAGCGTTTGTGTCTAGTGAGTCCGTCAGATCAGAGGCGGTAGAGATGACCAGTAATATTAGACAGCAATATTATCTGTACCTTGTGGTTTGGGCTGCAGTGAGGGCCTGCTGTCCGAACTTCTTCCATTGACACCCCCCCTGCTCTTCTCACTTGGACTCTTCCCACACAGACCTGTCCGACTGACCCTTGCACTGTGGGGGCTACTGCTTAGAGCTGAAAGAGAGAGAGCGCAAAGAGGAATGGTGAGATTCTCGACAACACTCAGTTGGCTGCGGTAGTGATAGAGCTGGGATCATATGACGTTTACCATGCCTCTGTTGTACTTATTTTGAAAGAGGACCTCCTCACTTCCATACCATATATCCTGTTTTTTTGTGATTCACATCCATGTTGCACCACAGACAGAACATATACCACTCACAGAATATCACCCACCCACAGCCACTGGCTTGAAGCGAGTGTAATACACTCCATCTTCTACTATTCATTTGGCCAATGGCCAGGGGGGAAAGTAAGCCGGTCCGGTACACCGTCCCGGCAAAATAAATAGTGGGGGTACGCCGTACCAGTAAATCATCAGCCTATCACAATAATTAAAACAAAATGTCAAGAAAACTGTAGGCTACTACACCACTATTTATCATTACCGCATGTCAGAGGCATGGAAAATGTGCGAATGACCTTGAAAACAATGCGATGTGGTTCAAGGAGAACACTGCCATGGCCGAGACGAGTGGCTGACACTGAGACGCGCGCGAACAGCAGTGGAGGCATAAATCCTGGCCTAATTACACTGTGAGATGTTTTGTATAGCAGATGTCTCTTAGCATTCAACACTGTGTTCGGGGAGGCTGGAACATGTTGCCAGTAGATGAACGGGAGCAGGTAGACCAGGAAAGAAGTGATTGTTTGACAATCAGATGACCACATCATGACTGGTTGTGTTTATGCCACAATACAAAAAGTCATACAGTTTAAAAAGTTACATGATAAATCTTTCCCGACTAGGCCCACAGATATCCTTATTGAATCCATAGGGATTCTATGTCATTCTATGATTAGACCCATAAAAAACATGTTGGTGTACACGCAAGCATATGAGGTCCTGTACTGGGAAGAAATTAAATATACTTTCACCCCTGCCCTTGGCTGAACATTAAAGTCTCCACGTAGTTCATTATCATGCTAATGATCCAGATGATTGTCAACAGCACTGAGCCTGGTCTAACCATCTGGTAACAGATGGCATCACGGCTCAGGAGAAGACCCAGATGCAGACAGTTCGAATAACAGACGTTTACTATATAAACAGGGGGGCAGGCAAAGGAAAGGAAAGGGCAGGCAGAGGTAGGTAGTCCAGGGCAGAGTCCGTAAGGTAGAGAACGGCAGACAGGCCCCGTGCAGGCAGAATTATCAAAACTGGGAAAACTAGAAAACAGGCGCTTAAGGAAATAGGAGTTCAAAAAAAAATACGCTGGTAGGCTTAACGAGACAAGTGGAACTGGCCACAGACAAACAGAGAACACAGGTATAAATGCACAGGGGATAAAGGGGAAGATGGGCGACACCTGGAGGGGGGTGGAGACAAGCACAAAGACAGGTGAAACAGGTCCATCTTCACTCCAGTGTGTTTAACCAATTCTGTCGGACTGTTTACACCAAGTCTATAGTCAGAAACACTCCACAGTCAAGTCTCTACAATTGCACAGCCATCCCCATTAAGGTAACACTACATGGCACTGTGTTGCTGCTGAGGCCAAGCAGGTGGTATTGTTACTTTATAGAGAGTTTCCACAAAGAGCTTCATCATTCTGGGAAGTCTCCATTAAGGGCAGTCATGTAAAAACATGACTTAACTCCACTGAGGTATAAGAAGAACTCACATGTGTCGGTCGAGTGAGCATTCACACAACCCTTCACTCAGCAGCTATACAGTATAATCAATGTGTAACATTGTCCATTGTCACTGAGAGGCTGTCTATTCCTAGTGCTGCAGAGCCTGCATTACTGCACGTGATGATGCAATAAATTTTCGATGCAAGCAATTTTTTCTCCATGTTAATCTACAGAGAAAACGACAACGAGTTCACCGAAAGATCATGGAAGTGAAATTCTGTCCTAGTTCGACGGAACATTGAAATGCGGTAGTACACGCAATCTCCAAAATCAATCACAGTCCCTCAAAAAGTAACAGCCTTTTATTTTTTTACATTTTTATAGAATCCCTTCAATTCACAAAAGTATGATTTGCTCATCGTAACAAGGAAGGAACTTCAGTGGCATTCTGTGTATGAAATGGTGTCACAAGAAGAACTCTAGATAGTTGAATGTGTTCATATACAGGGCCCCAAAAGAATTTCAGACGTAACTCTCTAGAGCTCAGGACCCCTTAAGTCCCCTGTTTACTTGATGTCACTTGTTAAATCCACTTCAAATCAGGGGAGGAAAACAGGTTAAAGAAAGGATTTTTAAGCCTTGAGACATGGATTGTGTATGTGTGCCATTCAGAGGGTGATTTAAGTGCCTTTGAAAGGGGTATGGTAGAAGGTGCCATGAGCACCGGTATGAGTGTGCCAAGAACTGCAACGCTGCTGGGCTTCCAGCCTACATGGGCCAGCATCCCCGCGGAACGCTTTCGACAACTTGTAGAGTCCATTCCCCAACTAACTGAGGCTGTTCTGAGGGCAAAAGGGAGGGGTGAAACTCAATATTAGGAAGGTGTTCCTAATGTTTGGTATACTTAGTGTACATTGTACATTTTACCGTAGTGGGCTAAATCAGGGTCACACAGAGTGTTTCTTGGTCGTCTTAAACAAATCTACTTTGAAACAGAAGAATCCACCTGACTCACATGGTTATGGGCTTAAAAAAAAGAAGACACCTGTATCATGTCAGATAGAGTTTAAATCTATTCCATTTTGAGTTTACATCCCCGATATGACACTTTATGTACATCGCAGAAGACTGACATATAACAAAAGCGATATAGAAACAGCAGATTTTGTGTAAAAATAATAAATCGTGTTGATTAATTGTGAAATTCTGAGAAAAAAAAAGAGTAACATTCCACTGCAGGAAAGGCTACACTCTTTTTTTTATAGCTCTGCTTCAGTTACAGACAACAACAACAAATGGTCTAGTACTGATTTGACTAGGAAAGCCCCACGGTCTGCTGGGGTGACTTTCTAAACACGGCCCAAGTTTCGTGGATAATTTTAGAGCTGGCCTTAAGAACTCGGCTGATTGCATGCTTGACATCATCTGCAATCACTTTAACAGGGGACATTTCAAACATGTGTTGCGCCATATGACCCATTTTTGGTTACAATCAAGTCTCCACGTCAAGTTGCCATGTTAGTGATTGGAGAGAGTCAGGAAAACCCTCTATTGTAAATAATGAAGGTTGTTATTAAGATGTCAAACACCCAGTCATTCTGCTGTAAATCACCAAGTAAACATCAATGGAGTGGAGTGTATGGACCTCAGGCCCTCACATTTTCCAGCATAGCTACTTCGCGCTGTTGTCTCTGGGTCAGCTACTCCTCGTTCACACACACACACACACACACCCTATCGTTAAAAGTGGCCCGCCACAGATACCCATGTAAATTAGCAGCAAGCGCCCTGCTAAGCCAAAGCATGTGGATATTAAGATGTTAGGCAGCACAAAGGACCCTTTCTGGGTTAATTCAGAGATACATTTTTTCAGGTGGTGTAAAATATTTGAAAGTACTACTTAAGTAATTTTTGGGGGTGTCTGTACATTAGTATTTATATTTTTGACTACTTTTACTTTACCACATTCCTAAAAATAAAAATCTGTAATTTTTTACTTCAAACATTTCATACACCCAAAAGTAGTCGTTACATTTTGAATGCTTAGCAGGACAGAAAATGGTCCAATTCACACACTTATCAAGAGGACATCCCTGGTTAATTTAAGACACTCTTTGAAAAAGTAGGCCTCAGACATTTATGGAAGATGCGAAGGGACTCGGGGGGGGGGTATTTCCACCATTTGGGTGCCAGGACAGAGAAGAGCTTTAACTGGACTGAGCTGACAGGGGTGGGATGGTGAAAAGACCAGATGTGGCAGAACGGAGTGCTGGGGTTTGAGCATTCGAGCCATTTCATTCCACCAGGGAGGAGGGGGCTTAGTTGTCTGTTGCTGATGTAAACATGGTCAGGTTATGGTATGACAGCCTCGTGAGAGCTGGGCCCATTCAAACAGCCTATTTAACAAGTCTGAGTATGTTCTAAGAAGACACACACATGCACGTGCGCACACTTACACACACAATTCAGTTTAAATTCAGTCAATTCAGAAAGTAAATTGAAATTGCAATTCAATATTTTAGAATAGAGCATCCATTCTCAATTATTGTTTAATAGATTGACTACAGTAAACGTTTAATGTGGAATCTAATTTCCTGAATTGAAACTAAATTGACCCCAAACCTGACACACACACACCACAACAGGACGGCACAAGACCAAACCAAGCCAAAGTTTTTGCAATTTCCAAATCACACAACTCCAATAATTAAAATTCTTTACTCTTCTCTTTTATACGAAAGTCTGTCTTCTGATTCCAATTTAAAACCACATTAGCCCACATCAGTTAGACTACGTGAATATGGATGTTTGCAAGGTGAGCTTCTGAGCCTGGGGTAGAAGGCCAAACAGGATTCTGTAGAAACTGGAAAGTGAGCAAATATTGAACATTCGCAGCTGAATCCAATAGTTAATAGTGAATGCAGAACTCCGATAAACACAATCCCACCTGAGGCTCTGTCCTTGATTTACACTGTAGGAGACCTGCTACCATGGCAACTGTCCCGAACCTTCTCAACACTACAAAATATTTTACTATTGAACTGGCAGGGAGAACAAGCTCGTGGGCATTCGCTTGTTTCCAAAGGATTTTAGACCAACTCTGGTGGAAATCATGGCATTAATTTCACTCAAGACAGTCATAAATTAATCCTCAAGAATGATCCAATGAAAATGATCAAAGACATGTATCTAGCATCTAACAAAAACAATTATAATGACACATGAAAAATATTCTCCCCAGTACTGAACTCTATCACCATATTGGAAGGCTGAGGAGTCTTGCCATGGCGCAGAGAGCTGAAAATAGGCCAAAATACTCGGTCCTCTTAATCTTTCATGACATCCGGAGAGAGGAAGAGTGAAGAAGATCCGTTCAAGGAAAAAAAGTTTACCTCAGGTCAGGGTCTGTGTGTTAAAGCCTCCAGTGTGCTGCTGGTGTTACTAAAGATATCTCCTCCGTTGAGACGACGCCTCCCTGTCCTTGCCGACACAGATACACAAGAATGCATGTTTACCAATACAACCGGGCTCAGAGAGGATGAAGGAATGTATCAATCTAACAAAACCACTCTCCCTCTAATCAGAGATAAGAGCAGCGTATCCACATCCTTTACCTCACTGGGAGAGAGAAAATAACAGGATCGACCAACCACGATGCCTCTAGGAATAGATCTTGTTGTGAAGCGGACGTTTGAAAAAGCTATCTAATTTGTGGTATAATTAGGGATGTGCATCTTTCCATTTCAAGATGATTCGATACCTAGATACATGGGCTACAAATACGACAGGAACGATACGTTTTAGTTTGAAACGATTCGGTTTGATTAGAGGAACGAATCGATGCATTTTGGTGCGATGTGATTCGATGCACTAACATAGGTTGTATAAACACGTTCATTTTCTATTTTAAATTCAAATCTGCTGCTGATGGAGCTCATGAGCTGGGCATCTGAGCTAGATCTGTCTGAGCTGACTCTTTGTGTATGTGTGTGTGTGTGTAATTGATGTATAAGTCTAGGGTGTATGTAGACAACTAAGCGGATCCAGAGCACAAAAAAATTGTGAACCGGCAATTCGTAACGTTTTAATCAATTTTCTGCCCGATGCATGCTAGATCTAGATCGGTTTGGAGTGTCACATAAGAGCATAATGCCTTTGTTACAAAAACCCATTGATACTGCTCTCTCTCTCGCTCTCTAATCCCTCTCTCACTAATCCTGAGACAACATGTGTGTCCCGACACTCAAGTCAGAGCTGTGAGTAAAAACAATAGGCACACCTGTCTTTCTGCACCCAGCCACCACCCAGAGAGGGGAGTGCCTGTGCTTCAGTCTATAGCTGCAAACCCTGGTCTAAGTTACTGTTTTTACTTCGAACCTAAAATAAACCAGAGCCCTGTGTCCCAAGGGGACACCCCACTCTCAGCACATCTAACAGTATTTATAATCAAATCTGCCTGGGATTCAAAATGGGTGGTAATTCTCAGTGATCTCCAGTTATGAGCAGGGTTGTGAGAGTGCACACAAGAATAATGGAAGCAATTCCGATTTTAAAGTGAATACATCCACAACATATGAGTGAATATATCCAACAATCCATAAATTGTCTTTGGACTCCTGCCTGCAATTATGAAATACTGTGACTTGATATCATTATCTATTACTTTCACTGCAAAGGGAGACAGTTGTGGGAATAGTCTAACTCCAGAAATATATGTATACCAACCACAATAGCACATTCATCTAAGAAAACAGAGAAAAACATGAGAGAGAGGCGGGGATAAACTGAATCACTGACATAACCTGAGAATAAACTCACCCAAAGCCTCTTCTACAGAGTAGTAGGAAATCCTTACAGGGCAGACAAGGTAGCTCAAGCCTCCCGTAGGAGTAGTAGGGAAAGTCTGGCAGTAACATGCAATATTCCCAGGCAGGCAGGCACTGCAGCTCAGAGCTAAGTGACTCAGCTCAGCGGAGAGACTCACCAATAAGGGGAAGACTACTTCATCCTTCCCTCCACCCCCCTTCTCTCTCTCTCTCTCAAAACAACTAGAGGGATATAAGACACAGACAGAGTGCATAGCGCACAAACACACGTGCAAACACACACCAGCACACTTCACCATAGCACTATCGTCGCAGCGATAAGGGGAAGGGTGAATTGGCTCTGAAAGGATGTGCAATTCAATAAAATGTTATAGAATTTTCAGTCTCTTTCTTCCTCAGGCTGTCTACACACACAGCACAAGGACTGAGACTAGAAAGAGAAAGACACAGAAAGTTAGCCACCCACAGTGTTGGGGAGTAGTGAACTAAGTTACATGTAGTAGCTTAGTTTTTAATTGAACTAAGTTCAAATCAAGGTAGTGTTTTCAGTAGTTAATTACTTTTTTTTTGCCATGTAGCGTTGTAGCTACTGGAACTACACACTACATTTTTTGCTAAAATAAAATATTGGTGAAGTAGGCAATAATTTCCTTTCTTTTTCAGCAACAGACCTGTGTAATTTTCACTTGAAATATTGTTTTTGTGTTTAATAGGCTAAATTGAACTAACATACGATCCCAAAGTTATCGGTTCTTGCAATTTGTAGTCAATTGTCACACCCTGATCTGTTTCACCTGTCCTTGTGATGGTCTCCACCCACTCCAGGTGTTGCTCGTTTTCCCCAGTGTATTTATCTCTTTGTTTCCTGTCTCTCTGTGCCAGTTTATCTTGTATGTCCAAGTCAACCAGTGTGTGTTTTTTTTTTTCTTTCCCATGCACGGTCCTTTTCTATTCTCTTGTTGCTAGTCCTTCTGGTTTTGACCCTTGCCTGTTTCTGGACTCTGTACCTGCCTGCCTGACCATTCTGCCTGCCTTGACCTCGAGCCTGTCTGCCACTCTGTACCTCCTGGACTCTGAACTGGTTTTGACCTTTTGCCTCTTTCCTACCCCTTTTTGGATCAATAAATATCTAAGAGTCCAACCATCTGCCTCCGGTGTCTGCATCTGGGTCTCTCTTTGTGCCATGATAGTCAATGACATTTCAGATTTACATATAATTTTTCACAAAGTAGTTTGTGAGAGTAGCTATATTTTCAGAGTAGCTTCCTGTGGCATATTGTATTGGAAGCCACGTAACCACTTGGGGAACTCGCAGTTGGAGAGTGGGATATGTTGGAACAGTAATCACCAGAAAGAGTTTGAGCAGCTCAAGGTATTAATCATGCATGCTCCAGTACTGAGGTTCTAGGATGAAAAGCTCAAAACTAAAATCTCAGCAGATGTCTCTAAATCAGGTTTAGGTGCAGTGTTACAGCAGTATGCCACTAGATGGCGCCCATTCACATGTGTCCATGGCTCTGGCAACTTCTGAGTGTAACTATGCTCAGATTGAGAAAGAGGCAATGTAACTGTCATATGCATATAAGATATTCCATGTGTTTATCTATGGTAAAACAGTGTGGGCCAAAACATAAACCTTTTGGTTAATATTGCAAAGAAGGATCTGGCATACACACCACCAAGGGTACAGAGACTGTTTCTAAAACGTCAGAAATATGACTTGCAACTCGAGTACAGGCCAGGGAAAGAATTGTTAGTGGCAGACACATTGTCCAGAGCTTTAGACAGCTCAGAACCAAACCAGATATACGAGCAGGACGAGACCATACATGTAAACCTTATCAGAAAGAGCTGCCCAGTCTCTGGGACAGTTATTTCACATGCTACTGCAGAAGATGAGTGTTTGCCAACAGCGATTCAAGCCATAACATACGGCTTGTCTGCACAAGCTATGATATACCCTTATGGTCAATACAGGGATGAGCCATCTGTACCTGGCGGAATTCTGTTTAAGAGTTCAAGAATTGTGATACCAAGTGGGTTGCAGAAAAACATGCTGATCAAAATACACAAGGGCCATCTAGGGATGGAGAAGTCACAACGACGTGCAAACGCAGTGTCATTTTGGCCCAAGGTGAATACTGATATGGAGCAGACAATCAGAGCCTGTGAAACATGCCAGAAATACAGAGCAAAGAGACAATGTGGGTTGAAGAAAAATAGGTATTGAGACCATGGGGCAAAGTAGGAATAGATCCCTGTTCTCTTGGAGGGAGAGAACGATGTTCTACTGACTATTACTCTCATTACAGAGAGAGCTTTGCTGAAGGACACTACTGCTAGTCAGGAGATAATTCTTTGCTCGCCATGGGGTTGAAGAGATTGTGCATACGGACAACGTCTCACAGTTCAGCTTTCAGTGATTCTTCTAAATTGTACTGGTTCGAGCGTGTCACATCCAGCCCACTGTACCCACGGTCTAATGGGTTAGTTGAGAACAGTGTCAAAACAGTGAAACTACCGGTTAGGAAAGCTCTGGACTCAAAGACAGATCCATAACTATCTTTGTTAAACTACAGGGCTACTCCACTAAAACATGGTCTGTCTCCTGCAGAGCTGTTGGTCAACAGGAAACTCAAACTAGGTTGACAGTACTCCTAGAAACAGAGAAGGATGACAAGGTCATTTTTAACAAACAGAGAGAAAAGAGTGAACAGAAAGGAACTATGAAAACAGGTCCAAGGCACTCAGTCCAAATGATAGAGGGAAAATGCATGATGGTAAAACGTGGAGCCAAGTGACCACTTGAGGGACGTGCAGCCCCCGCACAGGAGTTTAAAACCTCTTGAGGCTAGTATTTTGATGTTTGGATGAAAAATGTGCCCAAAGTAAACTGCCTATTTCTCAGGCCCAGAAGCTAGAATATGCATATAATTAGCAGATTAGGATAGAAAACACTCTAAAGTTTCCAAAACGGTAAAAATATTGTCTGAGTATAACAGAACTGATATTGCATGCGAAAACCTGAGGAAAATCCATCCAGGAAGTGCTGTTTTTCTGAAACCCCTCTTTTCCATTGCAAGCCTATCCTCCATTTAAAGCGATATCAACCAGATTCCTTTCCCTATGGCTTCCACAAGGTGTGAAGAGTCTTTAGACATAGTTTCAGGCTTTTATTCTGAAAAATTAGCGAGAATGATCACATCGTGTCAGTGGATAGCTAGAAGTCCTCAGATTTCTGCATGCGCGTGCCACTGGAGCGAGACCTTTTCTTTCTCTCTTCTATTGAAAAGGATACCGTCCGGTTGAAATATTATAGATTATTTATTGTAAAAACAACCTGAGGATTGATTATAAAAAATGTTTGACATGTTTCTACGAACTTTACGGATACTATTTGGAATTTTCGTCTGCCCGTCGTGACCGCACGAGCCTGTGGATTACTAAACAAAATGTGCCAAATGGAGGTTTTTGGATATAAAGAGAATCTTTATCGAACAATTTTTTTTTTTGTATAACTGGGAGTCTCGTGAGTGCAAACATACGAAGATCATCAAAGGTAAGCGATTAATTTTATTGCTTTTCTGACTTTCGTGACCAATCTACTTTGCTGCTAGCTGTTTGAAATGTTTTGTCTGCTGAGAGCTGTCCTCACATAATCGCATGGTTTGCTTTCACCGTAAAGCCTTTTTGAAATCTGACACACCAGGTGTATTAACAACAAGCTAAACTGTGTTTTGGTATATTGCACTTGTGATTTCATGAAAATTTAATATTTTTAGTAATTTAATTTGAATTTAGCGCTCTGCAATTCACCGGATGTTGACGAAAATGATCCCGCTAAAGGGATCGGTGCGCCAAGAGGTTTTTAAGACCGGGAGATTCCAGCTCAATGCACTATACTTGTGCGGCTCCGGTTAACTTGAACAAAGAAGAGCTTATGTTGTAAAGAACAATTGTTTTCTTTAGTATTTCTTAGACAAGAAGATGCAACACTTCCCCAACACTGGCCACCCACTGCCCTACTACTCTCCTGAACACTCCATATTTAACACCTGGATAACCACTCTCTAACATCCTCCTGTAGCTTTCTGTCTGTTCACCTCCCCATACAAACATCTACAAACACCTCCTATAGCTACGCTACCATTTCCCCCCAGCCAAAACCAGTATGAAGTCCAAAGTAAATGTTAGTGTCATACTACCCATGAGCAACCAACAAAAAAACAATACTAACTTTCCTGCAGTCAAATGACCAAACCGCCCTATAGTGGCCTCAGGTGTGGAATGTTATTAATATTTTTCCTAATTTCAAAATTAATAAAACCTTTTTTTTTTACGTAGAAAAAATGGTGTTTCTATGTCAAACAGTTTTGTTATATTTCAGTCTTCTGTGATGTATATGAAGTGTATTATTGGGACGCAAACTCAAAATGGAATACATTTCAACTCTATATCTGACATGGTACTGACATGGTCTTATGTTTTTAAGGCCATAATTCTGTGTGTGTGAGGTTGTATACAGTGCATTCGGAAAGTATTCTTCCCTTTCTCCACATTTTGTTACGTTACAGCTTTATTCTAAAATGTATAAAATAAAACATTTTCCTCATCAATCTACACACAATACCCCATAATGACAAAGCAAAAAACTGAAATAGCTTATTCACATAAGTATTCAGACCCTTTGCTATGAGACTCAAAATTTAGCACAGATGCATCTTGTTTCTATTGATCATCCTTGAGATGTTTCTACAACTTGATTGGAGGCCACCTGTGCTAAATTCAATTGATTGGACATGATTCGGAAAGGAACACACCTGTCTACATAAAGTCCCACATTTGACAATGTCAGAGCAAAAACCAAGCCATGAGGTTGAAGGAATTGTCGGTAGAGCTCCGAGACAGGAGTATGTCGAGGCACAGATCTGGGGAAGGGTACCAGCAAAAATTCTGCAGCATTGAAGGTCCCCAAGAACACAGTAGCCTCTATTATTCTTATATTCTTATATAAACAAGATTCTCTGGTCTGATGAAACCTAGATTGAACTCTTTGGCCTGAATGCCAAGAGTCACGTCTGGAGGAAACCTGGCACCATTCCTACAGTGAAGAATGGTGTCGGGATGTTTTTCAGCGGCAGGGACTGGGAGACTAGCCAGGATTGAGGGAAAGATAAATGGAGGAAAATACAGAGAAATCTTTGATGAACAACGACCCTAAGCACACAGCCAAGACAACGCAAGAGTGGCTTTGGGACAAGTCTCTGAATAATCTTGAGTGGCCCAGCAAGAGCCTGGGCTTGAACCCGATCAAACATCTCTGGACAGACCTGAAAATAGCTGTGCAGCGACACTCCCCATCCAACCTGACAGAGGATCTGCTTGAGAGGATCTGCAGAAAACAATACAGATGTGCCAAGCTTGTAGTTTCATACCCAAGAAGACCCGAGGCTGTGATCGCTGCCAAAGGTGCTTCAACAAAGTACTGAGTAAAAGGTCTGAATACTTATGTACATTTGATATTTACGTTTTTATACATTTGCAAAACAATTTACAAACCTGTTTTTGCTTGGTCATTATGGACTATTGTTCGTAGATTGATGAGGATAAAAAAACAATTTAATACATTTTAGAATAAGGTTTTAACGTAACGAAATTTGGAAAAAGCTAAGGGGTCTGAATGCTTCCTTGAATACCTTGAAGTAGTTGTTCCCCTTGCTCTGCAAGGGCCGTGGCTTTTGTGGAATGATGGGTAATGATGCTTTGTGGGAGGCAGTAGTTGATGTGTGCAGAGGGTCCCTGGTTCGAGGCCAGGTAGGGCCGAGGAGAGGGATGGAAGCTATACTGTTACATTTAAGACTACCAAGAAACACTCTATGTGACCCTGATTTAGCCTGCAGTAAAAGGTTAAATGGAAAGTATAAACAGAAGTAAAGAGATCTAAAAGTTGTTTGAGATAGATCTAAACTATCTTTCTTACGTTTCACAGAAGTCTGTGCAGAGAACTGTGAGTGGAGCTTCCGCATAGTCGGCTATCTGTCTGTGTGTCTGTCACCGTGTCTTGCAGAATTTCTCACAACAGTGTAACGCAGATGTACAGGTTCTCAGATTCTAACAGTCAGCTCATGACAGAACCTACTGTATAACACAGGAAGCCAGTATTCTATTCTAACACACACACACACACACACACACACACACACACACACACACACACACACACACACACACACACACACACACACACACACACACACACGCACGCACGCACGCACACACACACACACCCTGTGACATCAGCTGCTGGGGAATGGAGGGTATGGCAGTCATTTCCTTCCATCCCTCTATTAACCAGTCTGACCAGTAGGTATTCCTCTCTGCAGCTATCTCACTGCATGCTTTCTTAATGCATAGCGTTAACACTGTGGTAGCTACTATATTATTACCAAGGAGACACAAGGTTAACAATGTTTAGGACCTCAAGACCCTCAACAAAACGAGTGTCTAAAAACCTGCAACCATGTGCATTATCTGCTACCTGGCCTTTAAAAGTACCAGAGAGCCCACTCTGACACTCTGGATATTTGATCAGTTTGAAGAGTATATTGTGCCAAACAATATGTCTAAAAATAAGCAATATCCAAAAGGGTAGTTTTGAGATATTCATATTTTTTACTGTTGAATAAATGTATGTGAAAATGTGTATTTCAGAATCTAGACATACTCCATATTTGAGAGAACATTATAAGGAGTATAATGACACCAAGATGTTGTCTGTGGAATGTACGGTTCACGGATCATAAGGTCTTATAGGAGGCATGTACAGGTCTAAAAAGGGCCTAGAATTGCCACTTTCATCATGATTTTCTCAATAAGTATTTGTTATACAAATGTAAAAAGCACTTGAAACATCCTTCCTCCAAATGAAGTAACTATGTGAGAATTGCCAGAACAATCAGAGATACCCAAAATATTTTCAGACTATGCTGGCATGGAATCACCTTGTAGTGAAAAGGAGAGTTAAACCCAGTGTTTGAGTAGCAGTTCCAGACTGAACTCCCAGAGACCAGATGACCGACTGACCGACCGACCGACCGACCGACCGACAGGAGGATTTACAGTAAGGCCTGTTGAACCACCCAGACTTTCATCAGATGAACACTCCCCTCACCCACTTGTTCACAGTCCAATTTTAGATTATAGGCTACCCCCTCTGAGGCTGATCAATGGGGAAAACTGGAAGAGAGGGATAGAGGGAGGGAGGGAAGGAGAAAGAGAGTGAAGGGGGGGGGGGTGGCATATGACAGGACAAGCATTCAAAGGGGGGGGGGGGGGGGCAGCAGATAAACACAGAGGAAGAAATATAAATACAATGAATAGAAGGAAAGGACAGACGAACATAGAGAGAACGGGGGTAAGAAGACTGGCAGATGAGAAGAGAGGGAGGACGGTAGAAAGCAAAATACAGAGAAAGTGTGGCACAGAAGGGAGAGACTCATACATAATTACTGCTTTAAGCCACACCCACACACAACACACACACACACATTTTCTGTGAACCTGTGTGCTGCCAAGGGGAGTATTTCTACAGTTCAGCATGCATTCCCCTTCCCTCTGCACTGCTCATCTAATCTGGATGGGACCACATTCCTCGTTGGCACCCTTTCATTCTATTACTTTCATTTTCTCTCTGCGCTAAACAGAGAGAAAAAAGACATACACTCTGTCCCACATACCCGTGCTCAAACGCAGCATTGGCTTAACATCACACGACTACACTTGGTTAAACTGAGAAGCATTGACAGTGTTATCACCTCGGGCTGGGGGAAGGAAGGAGAACGCTTTTAGAAAAGGAAAGCACAGCACAATGAGCAGTACACCATGCTCACATCTACACAGCACCGTAGGGCCTGTCATTTCACAAAGGTTAAATACTCCTCTTTTAGTACAGTAGACTACAGTAGCTAATGAACAGAAACTAATAGTAGGAGAGAGGGGAGATAAGAGATAGCAATATTAAAAGAGGAGATTGTGATATTAAGAGTGAGAAAGGGATCAAGTTGACCTTTAGCGTGTTCGATCTTCACCCCGACACAGGCCTCCTCATCAGTGTTCTTGGAATGGAAACAGCTGGGCTTGCCTTTCTTTTCTGCAATGACAAGTCCAAATGTTACCAAATGCTAATATATCAAGTTTACTGTAACGTACTGTAAGACACACCAAGACCCAAACATTCACCCAACATGGAAAGAACAGGGGCAAGAGGAACCAGCCTGAAGTAGTTTATAGAGCTCAATGATTTTTTGAATAGGAGAGAGAGAGAGAGAGAGAGAGAGAGAGAGAGAGAGAGAGAGAGAGAGAGAGAGAGAGAGAGAGAGAGAGGATCGAATTCTGGAATCTCTTGTGTAGCTTTTGCAGGATTCTGAACAGCTGCTATATGCATAATTTGAGCAATTCTGATCCTCTGGTTCACACGAGGGGAGAGTTATTATTTTATTTGTTTGGAAATAAAGTAATATTCCATCCCTCAGAGATTTCATTCTAATGAGTTAGAATGTGATATGTAGGGCATCCTCACTAGGGAGAGCTAAGACACTCACCAGAGCCATTTCATATGCACATAAAACATTAAAGAGGAAACAGCCATGCTATTAATACCATGATAGGCCCACACACATGCAGTGCATTCGGAAAGTATTCAGACCCTTGGACTTTTTCCACATTTTGTTACGTTACCGCCTTACTCTAAAATGGATTAAATAAATAACAATCCACATCAATCTACACCATAAAACCCCATAATGACAAAGGGAAAACAAGTTTTTATTAAAAACTGAAATAGCTTATTTACATAAGTATTCAGACCCTTTGCTATGAGACTCAAAATTGAGTGTTTCCACTGGTCATCCTTGAGATGTTTCTACAACTTGATTGGAGTCCACCTGTGGTAAATTCAATTGATCGGACATGATTTGGAAAGGCACACACCTGTCTATATTAAAAAGTCCCACAGTTGGCAGTGCATGTCAGAGCAAAAGATAGGATTGTGTCGAGGCACACATCTGGGGAAGGGTACCAAAACATTTCTGCACCATTGAATGTCCCCAATTACACAGTGGCGTCTTTCATTCTTAAATGGAAGAAGTTTGGAACCACCCGGCCAAACTGAGGAATCGGGGGAGAAGGGTGACCAAGAACCCGATAGTCACTCTGACAGAGCTCCAGAGTTCCTCTTTGGAGATGAGAGAAACTTCCAGAAGGATAACCATCTCTGCAGCACTCCACCGATCAAGCCTTTATGTTAGAGTTGCCAGACGGAAGCCACTCCTCAATAAAAGGCACATGAAATCCCGCTTGGAGTTTGTCAAAACTCTCAGACCATGAGAAAAGATATTTAATCAATCAAAAATATTGAATACATTTTAGAATAAGGAGTAACGTAAAAAGTCAAGGGGTCTGAATACTTTCTGAAGGCACTGTATACACACACACACAAAATGTTCCGATCTTTCTTAAATTTCAACACAAACAGCAGCCACATTCTAACGTTTGCCATTACGACAGTAACAGTCAGGATGCTGAAGTCCAATACTAACATCAACCAGACATTCTTGATGTTACAGTACAGATGAAACTGCCAAAGTGAAAGTGAGTATTGAGTATTTAGGGGAATAGAGTACATGCTTACTGTGGGGGCATGGAGGGGGATGGGTGTGTGTGTGGTGTGAGGGTATGATATCCGGCTGCAGGGATTAAAGAGGGCTTTCTACACCCACCATCTGGACTCCTGATGCCAGGCTTTCCAGCTGTTCACACACACACACACACACACACACACACACACACACACACACACACACACACACACACACACACACACACACACACACACACACACACACACTTTAGTATAGATTGCAGAAAGCGTGTTTCCTATCCAAGGCAGTGAGCAGTACAGTAGCAGTACATACATGCAGTTGTAGTCGGAAGAAATTAAAACTCGTTTTTCAACCACTCCACAAAATTGTTGTTGACAAACTATAGTTTTGGCAAGTCTGTTAGGGCATCTACTGTGTGCATGACACAAGTAATTTTTCCAACAATTGTTTACAGACAGATTATTTCACTGTATCACAATTCCAGAGAGTCAAAAGTTTACATACACTAAGTTGACTGTGCCTTTAAACAGCTTGGAAAATTTCAGTCAATTGGAGGTGTACCTGTTGATGTATTTCAAGGCCTACCTTCAAACTCAGTGCCTCTTTGCTTGACATCATGGGAAAATCAAAAGAAATCAGCCAAGACCTCAGAAAAAAAATTGTAGACCTCCACAAGTCTGGTTCATCCTTGGGAGCAATTTCCAAACGCCTGAAGGTACCACGTTCATCTGTACAAACAATAGTACGCAAGTATAAACACCATGGGACCACAGAGCCATCATACCGCTCAGGAAGGAGACACGTTCTGTCTCCTAGAGATGAACGTACTTTGGTGCGAAAAGTGCAAATCAATCCCAGAAAAACAGCAAAGGACCTTGTGTACCTGTTTCCTCTAGCAACTTCACAAGTATCTATATCCAAAAGGAAACAAGTCCTATATTGACATAACCTGAAAGGCCGCTCAGCAAGGAAGAAGCCACTGCTCCAAAACCGCCATAAAATAGCCAGACTATGGTTTGCAACTGCACATCGGGACAAAGATCATACTTTTTGGAGAAATGTCCTCTGGTCTGATGAAACAAAAATAGAACTGTTTGGCCATAATGACCATCGTTGTGTTTGTAGGAAAAAGGGGGAGGCTTGCAAGCCGAAGAACACCATCCCAACCATGAAGCACAGGGGTGGCAGCAACATGTTATGGGGGTGCTTTGCTGCAAGAGGGTCTGGTAAACTTCACAAAATAGATGGCATCATGAGGGAATAAAATTCTGTGAATATATTGAAGCAACATCTCAAGACATCAGTCAGGAAGTTAAAGCTTGGTCGCAAATGGGTCTTCCAAATGGACAATAACCCTAAGCATACTTCCAAAGTTGTGGCAAAATGGCTTAAGGACAACAAAGTCAAGGTATTGGAGTGGCCATCACAATGCCCTGACCTCAATCCTATAGAAAATCTGTGGGCAGAACTGAAAAAGCGTGTGCGAGCAAGGAGGCCTACAAACCTAACTCAGTGATTGGACAGGCCTGAGGAGTGATGGGAGCCATAGGTCAGTTATGGGGCACGGGGACGAACACTGTCAATGACAGCCATTCAGTCAGACGACAGGCGACACAGAGGTGACAATGATATTCATTGTCGATTAGGAGTGATGAGAGATGTTATGAAAGAAAAAACGAGTGACTATACAAAGCTCTGATGAAGGTGTCTGACACCATTACTGTGCCTAGCATAGTGTGGATGTTTGAATCAGGGCTATGTTTGGTTTTGTATGGAAAAATACCAACAATCATGTCCTTCAGGGCAAATGACCTGCCAACCACCTGAGAGCTGTGGTGTTAACCTTCTACTGCAGTGTGTGTCAAATCGAATCAAATGTTATTTGTCACATGCGCCGAATATAACAGGTGGAGACTTTTCCATGAAATGCTTGCTTACAAGCCCTTCCCAACAATGCAGAGTTTTTTAAAAAAGATAATAAAAAGAGTAACACAAGAGAAATAAAATACATAAGAATGGAGCTAAATACAGAGAGTACCAGATCAATGTGGAGCTAAATACAGGGAGTACCAGTACCAGATCAATGTGGAGCTAAATACAGAGAGTACCAGATCAATGTGGAGCTAAATACAGAGAGTACCAGTACCAGATCAATGTGGAGCTAAATACAGGGAGTACCAGTACCAGATCAATGTGGAGCTAAATACAGAGAGTACCAGATCAATGTGGAGCTAAATACAGAGAGTACCAGTACCAGATCAATGTGGAGATAAATACAGAGAGTACCAGTACCAGATCAATGTGGAGCTAAATACAGAGAGTACCAGTACCAGATCAATGTGGAGCTAAATACAGAGTACCAGTACCAGGTCAACGTGGAGCTAAATACAGAGAGTACCAGTACCAGGTCAATGTGGAGCTAAATACAGAGAGTACCAGGTCAATGTGGAGCTAAATACAGAGAGTACCAGTTACAGATCAATGTGGAGCTAAATACAGAGAGTACCAGTACCAGGTCAATGTGGAGCTAAATACAGAGAGTACCAGGTCAATGTGGAGCTAAATACAGAGAGTACCAGTTACAGATCAATGTGGAGCTAAATACAGAGAGTACCAGTACCAGGTCAATGTGGAGCTAAATACAGAGAGTACCAGATCAATGTGGAGCTAAATACAGAGAGTACCAGTACCAGATCAATGTGGAGCTAAATACAGAGAGTACCAGTACCAGATCAATGTGGAGCTAAATACTGGGGCGGCAGGGTAGCCTAGTGGTTAGAGCGTTTAATTAGTAACCGGAAGGTTGCAAGTTCAAACCCCCATGCTGACAAGGTACAAATCTGTCGTCCTGTTCCTAGGCCGTCATTGAAAACAAGAATTTGTTCTTAATTGACTAGTTAATTGACTAGTTAAATAAAAAAATACAGAGAGTACCCGTACCAGATCAATGTGGAGCTAAATACAGAGAGTACCAGGTCAAAACAAACAGAGTGCAGCATATGATAAGGGCAATTTAATTAACAACTTAGCAGTCTTATGACTTATGATAAGCTGTGTCGGAGCCTGTTGGTCCGGTACCGTTTACTGGATGGTAGGTCCGGTACCGTTTACTGGATGGTAGCAGGGTAGCTGGATGGTAACAGCTTATGTGGCTGGAGTCTTTTTACGGGCCTTCCTCTGACACAGTCTGATATAGATATAAACCTTTGTTTTTACACTGCTGCTACTTGCTGTTTATTATCTATGTCACTTTACCCCTACCTACATGTACAAATGACCTCGATTAACCTGTACCACGACACATTGTACCCCCTGTATATAGCCTCGGAATTGTTTTTAGTCAATATTTTCTTAGCTCTATTTTCTAAAAACTGCATTGTTGGTTAAGGGCTTGTAAGCATTTCACGGTAAGGTTGTATTGTTGTACTGTTGTATTCGGCACATAGAACAAATTTTGATATAGAGCACCTTCCACCACCCTGGTTGTGTGTGTGTGTGTGAACACACTCCATTTAGTTCTAGTGCCACACACTCATCATGTCCCTGCAGTGTTAACATTTCAAATGCCTCTTTAAAAACAGCCTAGTAACAGTAAACACACGCAGTCAGCAAAAAGCAGAGCAGAGCTGCTGAGTCATTGACAAGCATAATTGACAACTTCTGAACATTTCTCCATCCTCTCCTCCTTTCCTCTCCTCTTCCCTCGGGCAGTGCTATAACACCCCAGTGATTCTCACAAAACTGGCACTTGACCAAACATTTTTGCCTAAAAAGATACACATATTCCACAATAATTCCTCTTGGATCACTAAGATTAGGATCTGTATTTATCTATTTCATAATTATTGTTATGTTTATTGATCTGATTTCATGCAACTTACCACAATTTACACAACAAGCACAGCAAAAAAATTATCATTACCGTAACAGTTTTCAAAGTCCAAAAAAGTAATAAACAAATCCATTTCTAATAATTTTTTAACATTGCTCACCTAATGAAAAGGCCTGAAGTAAACAACACTGAAAATATATATGTTTACAATTAAATTATTAAAATGCATTTTGTAATTTCTCAGACATCCTTTCCTAAATCTTGTTATTTGTGTGTACATGTTATTTTTATGTACAAATATATGGATAAAAGAACAAATGGCACACTATCAGATTAAGACAAAATTACAAAGTAAACATGACGTTTTTCCTAATATTTCCTAAATATTGGTATATTGTGGTAATGACAAGCAGTTTTCAGAGATGACAATGCATGTTTCGGTAATGAGTGTTGCATAGTTTGCCATTAAAAAATGGTACCGAGTTCTATGAGAGATTCAGTAACCCAATACTTCGTTTTATTGTGTCATTTGTTAATCCCAAATGACTTGCATAATACTCAAATCACTGATCTTAGTGGAATTGCCTAAAATGCCCCTTATGTTAGTAGAAGTACTGCAATTACGTGCATGTACTTTCAAAAGTCAAAAGTGGACTTAAACATAAAAAAAGACGTGTCGTTCCAAGGTATTTCAGATGTATTTCTAAATTGAATGGGATCCTGTGGGCAAATGGTATAACATGATATTCATATAAAGTATCTAGATATGTGGGATATGGACCAAACACTGTCTTGGGATATCAAACAACAGTATAGGTAAGTACTAAAACAGGTACACATGTCAAAATGTACACACCTCCTTTAAGTAACGGGGTTGCTCTCTGCTGAAAAACAAACTCCAGATTGTGGCTTTAAGTTAAAATATATATATATATATATTTAAAAAAAATGATAAACTCATATTTCTTGACAACCTCTGCTTTAATTAAATAACTGATGCTTATTATCATATTGAAATTAAAGTTCTCATTACCGAAACGGACCTAAAAATGATGCGGTAATGAGAAACATGTCCATAGACACTGTGCTTTAATGTAATAAATATTATAGTTCAATGTAAACTTCAACTAGTATAGCATTTGTTATGCTTTATGGGCAAACAACAGGAACATATTTGGGGGTTGTATTGAAATAACTTTGGTTTTTCTTAAGTAAAATTGTATAAAATGACCCAAGAATTTAATCCAGACGCAGTTTGTCAATGACAATTTGGGGATAAAAAATTAATCTGGGCAAAAATGTAAAATGTATTTAAAGTAAGACACTGTGCCATAAACTAAGCATCTTAGTCTTCATAATGATAGTTTGTTGTTGCAGATGCAACATGGTTTTCTAACTTAATTTGCCACTGCCATGGTTAAAACTGGTTTCATGAGAATCGCTAGCGAGAGGGTCGGCTGATTCTACACATGACGCTAAACGCTAAACAGATCACTTGTCATCAGGCTTAAACCCTACTACAGAACTGTACAATGTGTGCTGTGCTGATGCACTACGGACCCCCATTAAGTACTGTGGGGGCCAACACATCCAGCATACTGTACACACGTTATTCTGTCTTAAGACTCACAATTTAAAACCCCATCTACACAAAACGACTCTTCCTCAGCAGGTTTACAACATAGAGCATCTATTTCTGGATATATTTGACAATGTGTGGGTGTTTGAGGTTTCAAAAAGAAAACTACACTCAACAATAATATCTGAACAGTACCTGAGTAAGCTCCTCTCCAGTGTGGCTGGGGTTTCCCATGCCTGTCCGTGGTGCACTGCCTCTCCATGACAAATCCCTCACAGCCCAAGTTTGACCAGAAAAGCAGATCAAATTAAGTTAGGTTAGTCGCAGGTTTCCTCATCTGGTGGTTGTTGCTGCGTTGATGTGTTTGTGTTGTTTACCCTCAATGCTCTACCCTCTCTGTCTGTCATTGTACAACCGGTTCCCAGAATGCTGCTGGTGTCACCGGGTGGGGGAGGGGCCTGCAGTTAATGTGTGTGTGTGTGTGCATGTGTGAAAGTCAGTGCAGGTTCATCAGAGGGGGAAGGGGAGAACCATCCTACTCAGAGAATTTCATAAAAGAAAAATAATGACATTAAAAAAGTTACCCAGTTTAGATAAACTATACTAAATATATACATGTCACCAAATAACTGATTAAAATACACTGCTTTGCAATGAAAGTCTACAGTAGCCTCAACAGCACTCTCTAGGGTAGCACCATGGAGTAGCCGGAGGACAGCTATTTTCCATTCTCCTCTGGGTGCATTGACTTCAATACAAAACTTAGGAGACTCATGGTTCTCACCCCATTCCATAGAGTTCCAGAGGACAACCTATCAGAGCTCTTGGCTGCAATTTCTGAGGCTGGTAACTCTAATGAACTTATCCTCTGCAGCAGAGGTAACTCTGGGTCTTCCTTTCCTGTGGCGGTCCTCATGAGAGCCAGTTTCATCATAGCACTTGATGGTTTTTGCGACTACACTTGAAGAAACTTTCAAAGTTCTTGAAATCTTCCGGATTGACTGACCTTCATGTCTTAAAGTAATGATAGACTGTCGTTTCTATTTGCTTGTTTGAGTTGTTTTTTTAAATAATATGGACTTGGTCTTTTACCAAATAGGGCTATCTTCTTTATACCACCCCAACCTACCTTGTCACAACACAATGGATTGGCTCAAACACATTAACCTCTCGTGTAGGGGGCAGTATTTTCAGCTTCGGATGACAAGCGTGCCCAAAGTAAACTGCCTGTTACTCAGGCCCAGAAGCAAGGATATGCATAGAATTGGTAGGTTTGGATAGAAAACACTCTAAAGTATAACAGAACTGATATGGCGGGCGAAACCCCGAGGACAAACCATCCAGGGAAAACAAAAATTGAGGTCATTGGATTTTCCAATGGGTTTCTATGGAATTCCCTTATTAATAGGAACCTGGTTGCAGTTCCCATGGCTTCCACTAGATGTCAACAGTCTTTAGAAATTGTTCTATGTTTTTCTTTTGAGAAATAAAGAAGTAGTCCTATTCATTGTAAGTGTCACTCCAGGTGGATTCTACTGTTTTGGTGCGCGTGAACTGGAGCGAGCTTCACGTTGTTTTTATCCTGTATTATAAACAGTTTATTCAGTCTTAAATTTTATCGATTATTTACGTTTTAGGGTACCTTAGAAATATTGTTTGAAATGTTTGGACCAAGTTTACAGGTAACTTATTAGATACTTTGTAGGCTTGTTGGGCGAGTTGAAACTGGTGTATTTCTGAATCAAACGCGCCAAATAAATTGACATTTTTGGGACATAAAGAAGGACATTATCGAACAAAAGGACCATTTGTGATGTTTCTGGGACATTTTGGAGTGCCAACAGAAAAAGATCTTCAAAGGTAAGGCATTAATTATATCGCTATTTCTGACTTTTGTGGCACACCTGCCTGGTTGAAATATGATTTTCATGTGTTTGTATGTGGGGCACTGTCCTCAGATAATCACAGGGTTTGCTTTCGCCGTAAAGCCTTCTTGAAATCTGACACAGCAGCTGGATTAACAAGAATTTAAGCTTTATTTTGACGTATAACAGATACATTTTTAAGAATGTTAAATATTTGAATTTGGTATTTTTGAATTTCGCGCTCTGCATTTTCACCGGATGTTGGCCAGGTGGGACGCTACCGTTCCACCTGCCCGTAAGAAGTTTTAAGAAGGAAAGAAATTCCTTCACAAATGAACTTTTAACAAGGCACACCTGTTAATTGAAATGCATTCCAGGTGAATACCTCATGAAGCTGGTTGAGAGAATGTCAAGAGTGTGCAAAGCTGTCATCAAGGCAAAGGGTAGCTACTTTGAAGAATCTCAAATATGTTTTGATTTGTTTAACACTTTTTTGGTTACTACATTAATCCATGTGTTATTTCATAGTTTTGATGACTTCACTATTATTATTCTACAATGTAGAAAATGTTAAAGAAAGAAAACCCTGGAATGAGTCGGTGTGTCCAAATCTTTGAGTGGTACTGCATATTTCATTGTATTTTTTTAGTTAACCTTTCACTTATTTACCAATTTTTTTTGTGAAAAATTGAATTGAAAATTTTTAAACTTTTTTTATTAATATTTTTTTATTCAGATTTTTCAGGGGGTGCTGCAGCACCCTCAGCACCCCTACTTCTCGTGGCTATGGACAACGATGTAGGCTAGTATGAACTTTTGGCTTGGAGAGGTTGTTGATATGGTTACAGGCAGCTGTTGTGTTGTGCACTGAAGGGAAAAGGTAAGAGGAGGAGAGTGCGTTGATGCAAGAAGGAATTATACAACGAGCAAAGTGATGATGCTGTATGTGGTTGCTATGAAAATGAACATTTTTAGGCTAGGTTGTAGCAACCTCATGATGGCTATAGGGCAAATTCAGGTATCATGTAGTAGCCTAAACCTATCGATGTTACATTGAGCTGGGTGAATGGAATATGAATGACAGTCATTCATAATGCTGTAAAAACAATAATTGTTCTCCTAGTCTTAAACGTCACTGTCCAACACTGGTGTGTGTGTGTCACACTATCCCTCTCAGGCCAGGTGATCAAAGGCATGAGATCTAGTATCATCGCAATCTGGCACAAATCTAACAGTTGACTATGGCATTATAAACATGATAGAATCAACAACGCAGAGGAGAACTTGCAGTCATTCTCCTCCATTCAAATGAAACATGAATGCCATTAAAACCGTCTCTAACTTGATAAAACATAACCATAAGACAGATAATACAGTGCCTATCCACAGTAAGGAAATGCAAATTAACAGTAAGTTAGGCCTCATTTGCATCACTTCTTTGCACAAACACAGTTATGACCAGATAGTTAATATGCCCAGGCACATCCCTCCAATCAGAGCATGCATGCTGGTCGGGGGAGATAGGGAACAGATGAGCCCCTCTGTCTTGTCAGAGAGGTGATAGGCTTAGTCACGCACACACTAACATTACAAGGTACTCAAACGAACCACAGTCTGGTACAACAACAAACGCAGTCTCTGCAGGGTCTTGAACGCACCTCTAATTAGGGAACACAGCGACCTGGAGAGGTGAACCTGAACGCTCCCCCTGCTAAACACTTCCTGTTAAATCATCAGAGGGAGAAGTTGTGTCTGGTTTAACATGACAGAGATTAGCATCACAAAAAGAGAACAAGAGACAGAGGGGCAGAGAGAGGGTGAGGTAGCAAGAGGGAGAGGCAGAGAGAAAAAATGAATAACAATGACAAATGGTTTGATGAAGAATGCAAAAATATAAGAAAGAAATTGAGAAACCTATCCAACCAAAAAAGACCCAGAAAACCTGAGCCTACGCTTTCACTATGGTGAATCACTGAAACAATACAGAAATAAACTACGGGAAAAGATGGAACAGCACGTCAGAAATCAGCTCAATGTAATTGAAGAATCCATACTCTAACCACTTCTGAGAAAATACTAAACAAACAACACAAAGAGTTATCCAAAACGGAGATGCATAGGTAAACCGCTTCTCTTTTCAACTATTAAAGACTACCAGAACCCACTGAATTCTCTAAATACATTGAATGAACTACAGGACAAAATATAAACCCTCCAACCAAAAAAGGCATGTGGTGATGATGGTATCCTCAATGAAATTATAAAATATTGCTATACTTAAACTCTTTAACATAATCCTTAGCTCTGGCATCTTACCCAATATTTGGAACCAAGGACTGATCACCCCAATCCACAAAAAGTGGAGACAAATTTAACCCCAATAACTACCGTGGGATATGCTTCAACAGCAACCTCAAATCAAATCTAATTGTATTTGACACAACGCGCAGAATACAACAGTCCTTACAGTGAAATGCTTACTTACAAGCCCTTAACCAACAATGCAGTTATGAGAAAATACCTGAAAAAAGTAAGAGATAAAATTAACAAATAATTAAAGAGCAGGAGTAAAATAACAATAGCGGGACTATATACAGGGGGTACAGAGTCAATGTACAGGGGCACCGGTGTCGAGGTAATTGAGGTAATATGTACATGCATGTAGAGTATTAAAGTGACAATGCATAGATAATAACAGAGAGTAGCAACAGCGTAGAATGGTGGCAATGCAAATAGTCTGGGTAGCCATTTGATTATCTGTTCAGGAGTCTTGGGGGTAGAAGCTGTTAGGAAGGCTCTTGGACCTAGACTTGGCGCTCCGGTACTTGCCGTGTGGTAGCAGAGAGTAGGGTGGCTGGAGTCTTTGACAATTTTTAGGGCCTTCCTCTGACACCTCCTGGTCCTGGATGGCAGGAAGCTTGGCCCCTGTGATGGACTGGGCCATATGCAGTACCCTCTGTAGTGCCTTGCGGTCGGAGGCCGAGCAGTTGCTATACCAGGCAGGATGATTTCGATGGTGCAGCTGTAAAACCTTTTGAGGATCTGAGGACCAATGCCAAATCTTTTCAGTGTCCTTAGGGGGAATAGGTTTTGTTGTGCCCTCTTCACGACTGTCTTGGTGTGCTTGGACCATGTTAGTTTGTTGGTGATGTGGACGCCAAGGAACTTGAAGCTCTCAACCTGCTCCACTACAGCCCCATCGATGAGAATGGGGGCGTGCTCGGTCCTCCTTTTGCTGTAGTCCACAATCTCCTTTGTCTTGATCACATTGAGGGAGAGGTTGTTGTCCTTGCACCACATAGTCAGGTCTCTGACCTCCTCCCTATAGGCTGTTCGTTGTCGGTGATCAGGCCACTGATCACAACCACTGTTGTGTCATCAGCAAACTTAATGATGGCGTTGGAGTCATGCCTGGCCGTGCAGTCATGAGTGAACAGGGAGTACAGGAGAGGACTGAGCACCTGTGCTGAGGATCAGCGTGGTGGATGTGTTGTTACCGGGGGCAGCTCGTCAGGAAGTCCAGGATCCAGTTGCAGAGGGAGGTGTTTAGTTCCAGGGTCCTTAGCTTAGTGATAAGCTTTGAAGGCACTATGGTGTTGAACGCTGAGCTGTAGTCAATGAAAAGCCTTCTCACATAGGTGTTCCTTTTGCCCAGGTGTGAAAGGGCAGTGTGGAGTGCAAGACAGATTGCATCATCTGTGGATCTGTTGGGGCAGTAAGCAAAGTGGAGTGGGTCTAGGGTTTCTGGGATGATGGTGATGATGTGAGCCATGACCAGCCTTTCAAAGCATTTCATGGCTACAGATGTGAGTGCTTCGTTCGGTAGTCATATAGGCAGGTTACCTGTTTTTGGGCACAGGGACTATGTTGGTATTACAGACTCAGACTGGGAAAGGTTGAAATGTCAGTGAAGACACTTGCCAGTTGGTCAGCGCATGCTTGGAGTACACATCCTGGTAATCCGTTTGGCCCAGTGGCCTTGTGAATGTTGACCCGTTTAAAGGTCTTACTCACATGGGCTGCGGAGAGCGTGATTACACAGTTGTCCGGAACAGCTGATGCTCTCATGCATGTTTCAGTGTTACTTGCCTCAAAGCGAGCATAGAAGTTATTTAGCTCGTCTTGTATGCTCGTGTCACTGGACAGCTCTCGGCTGTGCTTCCCTTTGTAGTCTGTAATAGTTTGCAAGCCCTGCCACATCCGACGAGCGTCAGTGTAGTAAGTGTAGTAAGATTTGATCTAAGTCCTGTATGCATGCTTTGCGATCTTAGTCCTGTATTGACACTTTGCCTGTTTCCCTTGGGAAAATCTTCTGCACTATCATTAACAGCGGACTCGTACATCTCCTCAATGAAAACAGTGTACTGAGCAAATATCAAATCGTTTTTTTTTACCAAATGACCCTATGACAGACAACGTATTCACCCTGCACACCCTAATTGACTAACACTTATTTTCCACCATAATTTGCAAATAAATTCATAAAAAATCCTACAATGTGATGTTCTGGATTTTTTTCTCATTTTGTCTGTCATAGTTGAAGTGTACCTATGATGAAAATTACAGGCCTCTCTCATCTTTTTAAGTGGGAGAACTTGCACAATTGATGGCTGACTAAATACTTTTTTGCCCCACTGTATATACTGTACTCGATACAATCTACTGTATCTTGCCTATGCCGTTCTGTACCATCACTTATTCATATATCTTTATGTACATACTGTATTCTTTATCCCTTTACACTTGTGTGTATAAGGTAGTAGTTTTGGAATTGTTAGGTTAGATTACTCGTTGGTTATTACTGCATTGTTGGAACTAGAAGCACAAGCATTTCACTACACTTGCATTAACATCTGCTAACCATGTGTATGTGACAAATACATTTGATTTGATTTAAAAGAATTAACAAAAAAACAGAGCTAACTAGAATGCTATTTGGTCCTAAACAGAGAGTACTCAGTGGCAGAAAACCTGACCACTGTGACAGATCCAAACTTAAGGAAAGCTTTTACTATGTATAGACTCAGTGAGAATAGCCTTGCTATTGAGAAAGGCAGCTGTAGGCAGACCTGGCTCTCAAGAGAAGAGTGAGAGAACACAGAAGGAGTCCATATCAGAGAGATCTCCAGGCTATTATCTATTCAGGTGTGAAATTGAGTGGTGAGACAGTCAGAGACAATAATGAAGATTTAACCAGACACACAGGAATGAAGGCCCTCTGAACTCCGGGAGAAGGGATCAATATAGGAACTCTGAGTGTGTGATAAAATCGACAGACAGCCATCATATATCACTCTCTCTTTCACTCTCTCGCATTGTAGCTGCTGTCCAGAATCCGACAGTATACCTGGGGGGAACATATTAAATTATTATTTTTATCCAGTCGAATAAACACTGCAATCAGCCTACCTGGCCACGCGGAGGCGTCCGCATGGTCCTTAAGCACACCGTTGCCTCGTTTTGCATTACAATGATAAAACTGTCCCCCCCAGTCCCCAGTGAAAGTTGTGTCCCTGGCCAACTGTATCGATAGCTGTGCGTTTTTATTATGATTAGCAGCTCATCGTGTCTACTCTAATATCGAGGAATATTTCACTTTCTCTGGTCATAGGAACAACATTAATTTGTGCACAAGACAGACCCAGTGTGACTTGAGTTTTGCCATCAAGTGGAAGACAGTGTCCACTCTCTCTGGTTGGTCTCACCATAGGAAAAGAAGGAGAGAGCAGGCACCGTGAGATGCGGACCCTCTACTGAGACTAATACCGTGTTCAAAACCACTTCGGAACTCTCCGACTTCAGTGCGTTCATGATAACTGGGAACTCTGAAAAAACGACTCGGAATTCCAACTCGGAATTCCAAGTCAGAAACTCTGGCATCTTTCTAGAGCTCTGAGTTTCAGACATGAAGATCACGGACGTCATGATATGACCTTGTTTTGTTCTCTAGAAAGTTGTCTGGAAAGCACCATGACCATCAGATGCATTATTTGTAAATTATTTAAATGTATGCTCAACTGTGTCTGGCAAGTGCTATACCAACTGATCTATTTCATTATCAAATCTCGAGGGTGATGCAGAATAATTTATTTTGCCCACTCTGAAAACATCTATATAGGTTCTCTAATACATGACTAGTAAGGGCCCAGTGCACTACTTTTGAGATTAAAAAAAAAACGAAACGTATTTGAGTGTTTACCAGCATTTGTATCTTCAGCCTGATAAGTATTTGTACCAAACGGTTAATCTGGTAATACGTGTAGAATATAAGAATACTAGCTTGATATGTTTTCCAGTTTCTTAAAATACTTTGCAAATGCAACTTATTTCTATGTGAAAACTGAAATGGCCTATTCAGTCCTTTTCGCTCTCTGGACTCTATTTTTGGCTGGCGCTAAGGAAGAGCAAGTGTCAAACGCACATTATTAAGCAATTTCGTCATGTATAAACGGTTACACTGGAATTTTCCAGCCATAATGCTAGATTTCAGCAATTCACCTGTCTAATATAAGCATGCTTGCCCTGGGGTGGCAACATCGCATAGGTACATATTTTTATTTAGTCCATTAGCCAGAATAATCCTATGAATATAGGGGTTTTAAATGGTTATTTTGGAGGCATGCTTTTTCATTATTCACAAACATGCATTTTGCTTGTTCAAGTCCATCACCATTTTCAAAGAGCACCCCTTCGTCCGATTACCGAAGACACAAACTTCCAAACCAGGGGCGCAACTTTTTTGTGCCTCCCCCCAGTTTTATCATTGGGATGTGACACAAAAATATGCAATAGTGTGCATTAGGATCATGCGGATGCCTCTGAGCGGTCAGGTAGGTTGTTTGGTGTGTTTATCCGACTGGTTAAAAACATTTATAATAATAATTACGTCCCCCCCTACTTCTAAAACCAAAGTTCCACCCGTGCTCCAAACTATTCAGTCCTTCTATAATGCCATATCAACAGCAGATTTTTTGGGAGAATCTTCTTTGTACATAAGAAACAATACAATTGACAGGAGCCTAGTATTTTGTATAGACATGCAAAAAAAATTGGTGCACAGACAATTAGACTTACGTGTGCACACAGTGCCATGGAACGAGAGAAGTGATGAATGATATTAGGCTTCTGTGTCATGCCCTGATCTGTTTCACCTGTCCTTGTCTCCACTCCCTCCAGGTGTCGCTTATTATCCCGGGTGTATTTATCACTGTGTTTCCTGTCTCTCTGTGCCAGTTCATCTTGTTTTGCCAAGTCAACCAGCAGTTTTTCCTAGATTATTTTTCCCCAGTCTCTGTTTATTTCCTAGCCCTCCTGATTTTGAGCCATGCCTGTCCTGACACCGAAACCGCCTGCTTGACCACTCTGCCTGTTCTGACCTTGAGCCTGCCTATCCCCTTGTACTGTTTATACTTGGACCTGAATACTGAACCCCTGCCTGTCCTGACCTCAAGCCTGCCTATCCCCTTGTACTGTTTGGACTCTGACCTGGTTTATTAACTCTCGCCTGTCCCCGACCTGCCTCTTGCTATAATAAATATCGGAGCTCAAACATCTGCCTCCTGTGTCTGCATTTGGGTCTCGCCTTGTGCCCTTCTATTCTGGCCCCATCCTATTGTAAGACTGCTTGTTTTCCGTTTCATACACTCTTAGAAAAACAGGTTCCTTATAGAACCAAAAATGGTTCTATCGCTTACTTTTATAGGGGTCTTTGATCAGAACCTGAGAGGTTTTTCGTCACTGAACCAAAATGGTTCCATATAGAACCATGTGTAACCGATGTGAAATGGCTAGCTAGTTAGCGGTGGTGCGCGCTAATAGCGTTTCAATCGGTGACGTCACTCGCTCTGAGACCTTGAAGTAGTGGTTCCCCTTGCTCTGTAAGCGCCACGGCTTTTGTGGCGCGATGGGTAACGATGCTCCGTGAGTGACTGTGGTAGATGTGTGCAGAGCCCAGGTTGAGGCGAGGAGAGGGACGGAAGCTATACTGTTACATTGATGCTGTTGACCCCGGATCACTGGTTGCTGTGGAAAAGGAGGAGGTCAAAAGGGGGGTAACCGATGTGAAATGGCTAGCTAGTTAGTGCTTCAATCGGTGACGTCACTCGCTCTGAGACCTTGAAGTAGTGGTTCCCCTTGCTCTGCAAGGGCTGCGGCTTTTGTGAAGCGATGGGTAGCGATGCTTCGAGGTTGTGTGTTGTCTGTGTGCAGAGGGTCTCTGGTTCGAGCCCGGCGAGGGGACGGACTAAAGTTATACTGTTACACATGCATGGTGCCTTTTATGAATTATGGCTATTACTATTAAATAGGAATATTTTTTTGCTAAGAATATAATTTAATAAACAATTAAATAATGAACAAAAGAATACCAGCATAGTTTTTAGAATGTATTGTCATTTTATGCAAACATAGTTTGGAAATTTGCACTGGTGGCCAGGGAGGCATCTCTTTGTTTGAATGATGGCCCATGTCAACTCTGGCTGACTTCTATACAATACAATAAAACTTTGTCCATTAGTTGCAACGAACAACAAAAATGTGTTTTCTGCTCCGTTCTTAACCCCGCAAAACAGCAGACCTCACACAGAGTTGAGACGAGCACAGGTTCAAGCTGCAGTGCCCCTGGATGGAGAACATGTTGAAGGGTAAAGGGCCTTGGTCAAGGGCCCAATGGTAGGGGAATATTTTGAGGATGTGAACCCAGCAGCCCTCTAGTTGTCAGATCAATTCCACCTGTTTTTCTAACGCCAGGTCCGGGATTTGAACCGGCTACCTTTCGGCCACAAAGTCACTGGACTACCTACAGCCAGTACTGTATGGGTTGTTGCCTGACTGGTTCTAGACAAGAAGAAAAAGGAGCAAATACATGAGTTCATCTTCAGAAATTAGCATGAGTTAATGAAGACAAAATGCAATGCAGACATATCATTGTTATGATCGAGAAAAACAACTTACTTCCAGCTGTTGCCAGCAGCAGCTGAAAGAGAGATCCTCTGCCTCTGATAGTTCTGGGTTACTGCCAGACTGAGAACAATATAGATACTGATTAAGGCTATTGAATAACCAAGACTTATTATACATAATTTATTATACATCATTTATACATACAGTTGAAGTCGGAAGTTTACATACGCCTTAGCCAAATACATTTAAACTTAGTTTTTCACAATTCTTGACATTTAATCCTAGTAAATGTTCCCTGTTTTAGGTCAGTTAGGATCACCACTTTATTTTAAGAATGTGAAATGTCAGAATAATAGTAGAGAGAATGATTTATTTCAGCTTTTATTTCTTTCATCACATTCCCAGTGAGTCAGAAGTTTACATTCACTAAATTGGTATTTGGTAGCATTGACTTTAAATTGTTTAATTTGGGTCAAACAAGCAAAGAGGCACCGAGTTTGAAGGTAGGACTTGAAATACATCCACAGGTACACCTCCAATTGACTCAAATGATGTCAATTAGCCTATCAGAAGCTTCTAAAGCCATGACATAATTTTCTGGAATTTTCCAAGCTGTTTAAAGGCACAGTCAACTTAGTGTATGTGATACAGTGAATTATAAGTGAAAACATCTGTCTGTAAACAATTGTTGGAAAAATGACTTGTGTCATGCACAAAGTAGATGTCCTAACCGACTTGCCAAAACAATAGTTTGTTAACAAGACATTTGTGGAGCGGTTGAAAAACGAGTTTTAATGACTCCAACCGAAGTGTATGTAAACTTCCGACTTCAACAGTACCTCCTCTTAGTCAGCAACAGTCTTCTAATGGCTTCATGAAACATTGTCCCTCTTACTGAATTGATTCTTACTGAAATACTGAAATAAAAGTAACAATTAGCTAATTACCAGGCTGGGTCTGTAGCTTTATTTGGCATATCTCATAATAACAAATCATGTTTATTTGAAAGAGTTAGTTGGCTAGCTTGTAAAGTGACGAATTAAAGTAGCCTTTTCTGGTTAGCTAGCTAACCTTAGCTTACAGACGTGCACAAATTCTAATAATGTTTCAACTTATACACTCAGTAAAAAGGGCTCAAAAAGGTTTCTTAGGCTGTCCCCATAGGATAACCCTTTTTGGTTCCAGGTAGAACCCTTTTTTGGTTCCAGTTAGAACCCTATTGGGTTTGATGTAGAACCCTCTGTAGAAAGGGTTCTACATGGAGACCAAAAGAGTTCTACCTAGAACCAAAACGGTTCTACCTGGAACCAGAAATAGTTCATCAAAGGTTTCTCCTATGGGGACAGCCGAAGAACTCTTTTAGGTTCTTTTTTTCTAAGAGTGTAGTTTATCCTATGACTTTGGCTTCATATATTTTAAATGAACATAATCAACTTTGCTTACCTTAATACATTGAAGAAGAATGTGCTTATTGGTAGGCTACTTGCAAGTTGGTTCAACCATCACCCCCTTGCGTGGTCATGCTGGAATGGTAGCTGTTTCTTTTTAAATCGGAAAGGCAGTTACATTTTGAATTGACCAAAAGGTTCTATATAGAAGCCCTTTTACATGCTTTTGTTAAACACATTACTTCCTCTTGCATCTAGCTAGCATTTAGTTTACAACAGCATAGGTTTGTATGAACCTTGCTCTTTGCCACTCAGACCTCGGCAACAATGTTGCAAAATATGAATTCCATCTCCCTCTAGCACAGAGAGCTAACTGTGTTGGACGTCAGCTAGCCATTTTTCTGACCAGGCGAAATCAAGCAGCAGCATCATTAATATGGATATAAATGTCAATGAAAAACAGCGAAAACAAATGAAAAGGGAGCTAAATAGCTGTCATTTTAGAGTTTGATCACTTTTGTTATCTGTTGTTTTCTAAAATCCCCATTACACTCTGGGGTATGGATAGAACCTCAAGGTTATTTACCCTCACTCAGTATATAAACTGAGTAAACAAAACATTAACAACACCTGCTATTTCCCTGACTTAGACTGACCAGGTGAATCCAGGTGAAAGCTATGATCCCTTATTGATGTCACTTGTTAAATCCACTTCAAATCAGTGTAGATGAAGGGGAGGAGACAGGTTAAAGAAGGATTTTAAAGCCTTGAGACAAGCATTGTGTATGTGTGCCATTCAGGGGGTGAATGAGCAAGACAAAAAGTGCCTTTGAATGAGGTATGGTAGTAGGTGCCGGGCGCACCAGTTTGTGTCAAGAATTGCAATCCTGCTGGGTTTTTCACACTCAACAGTTTCCCATGTGTATCAAGAATGATCCACCGCCCAAAGGATATCTAGCCAACTTGACACAATGTTGGGAAGCATTGGAGTCAACATTGGTCAGCATCTCTGTAGAACCTTGTAGAGTCCATGCCCTGCCCGAATGGAGGCTGTTGTGATGGCAACTCAATATTAGGATGGTTTTCCTAATGTTTGGTATACTCATTGTATATATAACCTTTTTTAGTAAAGGTTCTTTAGTCTACAAAAGGTTCTATATAGAACCCTAAATAACCTTTTTTCCAAGAGTGTATCAAGCTTTCCATAGGCTACCCTTACCCTAGGTCTAGGCTACTAAGGCTGGTTCAACAGCAATGCGTTGTGTCTTTTTTATCCTGGCCTTGTAAAGTAGCCTATCCATAAAATGTTTAAATGGTATATTCGTCAGTGTCTTGAATTGAAAACACACTGCACATTCTAAAATATGCACATATATGCCTTGTTCAAGTATTTAGCTTGTTCAAGTATCCAATATCCATCTCCAAAGAGCTCCTCTCATCCGGTTACCAAAAACACGCTCCTCCAAACTTATTTAAATGATTCAGTCCTATAATGCAATATCAATGGTAGGCATAGTTTATATTTTGCTTATTGAGAACGTGCCTCATACATACAATTCAATATTGACAATGTTGACGGCCAACATTTAAAAAATATATATTTTTTTACTGTTGCTATTACTCGTTACTGTTGCCTATGCTATTTAATAAACTGTAGTGTCAATCCACAATGGACCAAGACAAGAATATTTAATGCCCCCAGCCGAATTGGAAATGATGACAACGCAAAGAGTGTCAATAACCTATAGAACTTGAGACAAACACATGCAGTATTAAGCCACGGAATGCTTTGGTTGGTCAGGGAGTGGCCAAGCCCTCGTCACACCTACAACTTGTTTATTCATCAAAACCCAGCCCTTTCACGTCACGACAGCTATTATGGTCATAATTACGACTGTGAAAATAGCTCAAATATTTCTGACACACCCTTGGACCTAGAGTGCTACCACCAGCTCTTAGATTTACTATTGCATTTGGTTTGTTAAAATAGAGACCTCTATCTCTTTCACACACACACACACACACACACACACGCACACACACATGCACACACACAAATGAAGTGTGGCTGACATTGACAGATGGCTCTCCAGTGAATACAAGTGAATGGATGAGCATAATAAAATATGTTTGAGAGCATGAGTGACTAGTGAAATGATTGATTTCAACATGAATGACTGGAGGCATTAAACCCTATAGCAATCCTCTCTCTGATGGAGGAATGCAGGCACAGAAAGTTCCAGAAATCTACAGAAACCCTTGAAGCAGGCCTAGAAGGTAGGTTGTTAATGAGAGAAGGGGGGGATAGAAAGAGAGAGTTCCATATTATGTGCTGATCACTCATAAAAGGATGAGTACGTCACTGGGGCCAAGCTTCCTGCCATCCAGGCAGTGTCAGAGGAAGGCCCTAAAAATGGTAAAAGCCTCCAGCCACCCAAGTCATAGACTGTTCACTACCGAACGGAAAGCAGTACTGGAGCGCCAAGTCTGGGACTAAAAGGCTCCTGAACAGCTTCTAACCCCAAGCCATAAGACCGCTGAGCAGTTAATCAAATGGCTACCAGGACTATTTACATTGACCCCCTTATTTTATTATTATTTTTGCATTGACTCTCTTGCACAGGCTCGATGTTTACTCACTGGACTCTAACTACACACTCACACATACTACACTGACACTCCAACACACACACACACACATGGACACACAAAACACACACACACACACACACATGCATATTGACGCCACACGCGCAAACACGCACACACACAAACCATTAATTAAACACACACGCATAGACATCCGCACACACACACCCACACACACATACTGTACACTCACATTCCTTCACACTCTTCACATATGCTGCACATATCTTTGTTTAGTATCTATGCATAGTCACTTTACCCCTACCTACACCAGTGGCGGTCAGTGCCGTTTAAGATGAGTGAGGATGGTCATTTCTTCATGAAAAGTGCCTTATTTCTATTACAGCATATTATTGGATGATTGTTATTCATATTCCACACACCCAGCTCAATGTAACATCGATAGGTTTAGGCTACTATATGATACTCTAATTTCCATATACCCATCATGAGGTTGCTACAACCTAGCCTATTAATGAAAGTTTATAACGTAGGTGTACAGGTCGAGAGAATTTTGAGTAACCAAGGTGACAGACAGTGACACATTCAATACCGCCTTGCACACTCGCCTGCATCTAGCTGATCTATGGTGTAATCATTAGTCCAACAGATGCAAACATGCGTTTCTATTGGAGAAATTCAGGTATGTTTATCCCCGTTTCATTCCGTTTGCTTCAGTTTAAGAAACGTTTTTTTGACAGAATCGGTGCAATGAATACACTGCTGAACACATGCAAACACAGTTCACTTTCATAGTAGCCACATATAAACCGCTCGTTGTATATATCATTCCTTCTCACATCTACAGTATCTATGCTCTCTCCTCCTCTCACCTCTTCCCTGGACTTCAGTGCACTACACATCAGCTGTCGGACCAGGCAAAACAACTTTCCAAACAAAACCTTCATATCATGACCGCTAACCGCTAACTGCTATACACAGCCTACATCATTGTCAGTTTATAGTCAACATAGCTTCTATAACTAACTTGTTAGTAAACCCACTACAATCATGCAGTACATTGTACAGTCAACAGCAAGCAATTTAGCAGATACACCGCCGGGGCCCGGTGACAATAAATGATTACAAATTAATTTATTCAAAACTACTGTCTTTCTCTCTCTTTGAGTCAACTATTCACCAAATTGTATGCACCGCAGTGCTTGATAGCTGTAGCTTATGCTTTCACTACTAGATTCATTCTATGATCCTTTGATTGGGTGGACAACATGTCAGTTCATGCTGCAAGAGCTCTGATAGGTTGGAAGACCTATCAAGTTGTCATAAGTTGTCATAATTTCTGTGTAAGTCTATGGAAGGGGGTGAGAACCATAAGCCTCCTAGGTTTGTATTGAAGTCAATGTACCCAGAGGAGGACAGAAGCTAGCTGTCCTCCGGCTACACCATGGTGCTACCCTACAGAGTACTGTTGAGGCTACTGTAGACTATCATTGCAAAACAGTGTGTTTTAATCCATTATTTGGTGGTGACGTGAAAATATTTAGTATAGTTTTATACTTTTTTCCCTTCTGAAATTCACTGAGGAGGATGGGCCTCCCCTTCCTCCGCCGAGGAGCCTCCACTGACCAATATGTACATATTACCTCAATTACCTCGACTAACCAGTACCCCTGCACATTGACTCAGTACTGGTACCCCTTGTATATAGCCCCATTATTCTTATTTAATTAAAAATGTCTTACTTTTTAAAAACTGCATTGTTTGTTAAGGGCTCATAAGTAAGCATTTCACGGCATTAGGCACATGAGACAAATATAATTTTATTTAGATTTTTTAAAATTGATTTTTTAACACTGAGCTCGAATATGGTTGAATTTTTATGATGTGCAACCTTTTCACCACATCGGAAGTTCCTCTTTCACACTTACATATTTACTCTCATGATAGCTGTCTTGTTCCCTTATACAACTGAAAGCCAACTGAAATCTTTTCTAAATAAATAAATTACAGAATAATATTCTCATTGATCCGAGCCACTCAGCTAACTAAGTTTGATTGGACACTTCCTACTCTCTTAGAAAAAAGGGTTCTAGAAGGGTTCTTCGGCTGTCCCCATAGGATAACCTTTTTGGTTCCAGGTACAACACTTTTTTTGGTTTCAGGTAGAACCCTTTTGGGTTAATGGAAAACTCTCTGTGGAAAGGGTTATTCATGGGTCCCAAAAGGGTTCTGCCTGGAACCAAAAGGGTTCTTCAAAGGGTTATCCTATGGGGACAGCTTAATCAACCATTTTAGGTTCTAGATAGCACCTTTTCTTCTAAGAGCGTATGAGAGTGCCATAGTGTCAGATTCATCAGCATCATCTCTCTCACACTCTCTCACTCTCTCTGACACAGTGAAAGACAAAGCTCCACAGAGAAGTCAATGACAACCTCCCCCTAAGAACCGGATGACTCCGGTGTTACTGTTAATGGAGGCACTGACTGTGCATTCTGGCGGCGCATTCTAGCAGCGCAGGCCCTCTAGTTAAAAAGGATCAGACGGGGATAAAAAGTGTGAACATGAGAAAGAGAGAAGAGGTGGGGATCAAACTTAACACTGCTGAACCCCTGACAACCACTGCTGAAACAGCATGCTGGGGCAAACGGCACACACACACACACACACACACACACACACACACACACACACACACACACACACACACACACACACACACACACACACACACACACACACACACACACACCGAATGAAAACACTAAAACAAAATACTTTCAGGGGCATTGAATATGAGACAGTGCTGTCTAGTGTATGTGTGTGTGTCCCTCCCTGTGTGTATGTACGTGTCTGAGCTTAGTTTTCATTCATTGTGTTGTCTGATGAAGATCTTAGCACTTAGCACTCTCTGCTTCTCTTTTGATGTGCTGCTCTCTCCATGTAATCTCATTTCTGGTCACGGTGGGCCTCCATCCCGCCCCAACAGCCTTTTGTGACAGAAGCCTCCCTCCCCCCACACATCCACACCCCTCCCAGCCTGAACCCCCAGCCTTCAGCCCTGAGTCCTACGTAGGGCTGTGGCGGTCACGAAATGTAGGAGAGTGCCATTGCGTCAGTATCATCAGCATCATCATCACTCTCTCTCTCACACACACTCTCTCACTCTCTCTGACACAGTAAAAGACAAAGCTCCACAGAGAAGTCAATGACAACCTCCCCCTAAGAACCGGATGACTCTGGTGCTACTTGTTAAAAAACAAATCCATGCCTTTTGCGGCCAGTGGCCGTTGTGCCCTTGGGCTGAATATAATAATGATAATTCCTTTTTCCTTGAGTGTTGCATGCTCCGAAGCCTCACTCACATGGCTCTCAATCACATGATCGGGTCTTTTTCACAGGCTACAAGTGAAGACAGACACGTTCTTATCCAATTCTGGGGTGCATATTGAAGATATTGCAAGAACTGTCCACATTTACTTTTCGCCAGCCAACAAGATGTGTAGGCCTAACGAACAGCAAAAGTACTAGCCTATGCCAATCTACATCCCCCATAGTGTAAAAGTTGACCTATTCTATTCGGTGTGAGAAACATAGTCTGGGACAGTTGTGGGATGCGATAGATCCTAAAATAATACAACCACCAGCAATGTGGCTGACGCAACAGATGAGAACATTTAGCTTAACATGTTGATAAACTATTAGCCTATTTCTTCATACACGCAGCAGTAGGCTATAAGCGTGAATGTTCCATTTCCGGGAAAACACCATTATCAAAAGTGACCACAAATGTGATTATGCATGTAATGCTTTTATGATAAAGGTGCATTTTTATGGTGAAAATGATCTTCCCCAAACTTGAAACTCACGCTCTGCTTATGTATGTATAGCAGTTAGGCTCTACACCCGTTGTAAAGCGGATTATGTGCTTCATTTTAAGAAGTTATTTAGCCACTTTAGTTGTGATACAAACCTTATCAAAACTTATAGACCTATGGGCTAGGCTACATAAGGTGTGTGACTATGATTAGAAAAAGTAGCAAAAAACAGCCATTGTTTCTTGCCTTACTCTGGGCATCATTCACAAGTGATAATATATAATTCACAAGTGGTAGGCTAATATTGTCACCCATCAGACTGTTCTTGATTTCATCTCGTCTTTATGTATACTAAATCATATATGGATGACATTTATTTTGATTTAGAATGGACCATTATCATTATGCCTGTCTCAAAACAGGGGTAGTGTAAAAATACATGTCATCTATGCACTTTAAATAGCAAATGGAAGACGCTTTCGTAAAGAGAAGCAATTGTCGTAAAGAGAAGCAATGTGCTTAATATTAAGAATGTTGAGGAATAAATATAGTAGGCCTAGCCTATAGAAAGGTGATGGGGTCCTCCTCTTTTTAATAGAGGCCACCACTGTTGTCTCACACAATTGCATAGCCTATAGAAATGTTGTGCAACATGAGCTCATGGGCTCTCATGAAGTGTTTGATTACATTTCCGATTACATTTGCATTGATGTCAGAGAGATCGGCAGCAGGGTAGCCTAGTGGTTAGAGCATTGGACTAGTAACCAAAAGGTTGCAAGTTCAAATCCCTGAGCTGACAAGGTACAAATCTGTCATTCTGCCCCTGAACAGGCAGTTAACCCACTTTTCCTAGGCCGTCATTGAAAATAAGAATTTGTTCTTAACTGACTTGCCTAGTTAAATAAAGGTAAAAAAATAAGAGGGACAATAGAGTGCTGAGTACCAGGCAGTTAGCAGGTTTGGTAGGCTACTAATGACCATCAGCAGCATCAGAGCTTGGAGAAGACTAATTACCGTGAATAAACGGACATGTGGAATTTGACTGCCTTCATGACTCGTGAGTGGCGGTAATACAGTCCTAGGAGTCTAGGACAGGGCCACAGAGGAGAACCATAGGATTCAGATAGGAGCCCCAAACTCTCTAAAGCTAAAAACGAATAATAGAAGCAGCAAATTGGTCAGTTGGAGATGTCCAATCATATATGGATGACATTTATTTTGATTTAGAATGGACCATTATCATTATGCCTGTCTCAAAACAGGGGTAGTGTAAAAATACATGTCATCTATGCACTTTAAATAGCAAATGGAAGACGCTTTGATCAAATATTGGATACATTACCCGAGATCGGAATCCATCGGTCAATAAAACAGGAAAAAAACATTTACAAATTCAAACAAGATTATAAAAAGATAAAAGACCACAACAACAAAAGTGGACCAGAAAGCGATATTTGAAGCCATGATGACGCAGAGCAGCGATGATCAGCACGGTAATACATTGTTTTTAGCCAAATTACTATATAGCTAGCTACCAATGTGTGCTCGAATAGTGAAGCCACAACCTCAGAACCCTACACTCCCAGGGTCCATCAACACAATCAATGCTCCTGCAACCCCTGAGCCCTGCACCCCCAGGCGCCAAGGGTCTGGTAAACAGTTCAATGTCAATGTTCACTTGTTTAGCCCTAATCACACAATTTAGCTGTCTTCAACAGGGGTGGGCAATCTCGTCCACAGAGGGCTTTTGTCATGGCATGGTTATATTCCTAAACATTATTAATGGAGACAGTGTGGATCTAGGATTTTACATATAAAACTGTCACAATGATTCAATTAATCATAGAACTTTATTATTTGCATCATTGGTGTATCTGGTTGGTATATCTGGTTGGCCCCATACTGGCCTTTGCTGGATAATATTGAATACATTTGATCAGACAATACATGGTTGGAGAACAAAACTGCACTCACACAGGCTGCCCTCAGGTTTGCTTTGGAGTCTGTGCCTTATTCCTGAACTGTACATGTCATTAATTCTGCCTAAATATTTCCCCAGGGAAGAGAAAACACACTGCAAGCACAGCCAGCAAATACCTGAATATCATGAGGGAGGCCAAGGCCTCATACCCGGAGACACTTGAGGCCCAGCGTCAGCAGCAGAATCAGCACTTCAATCAGCTGTGTGAAGATGAGGAAGCAGCCATGGCAGCAGACAGGACAGCCAGCGCAGCAGACAGGACAGCCAGGGCAGCAGACAGGACAGCCAGCGCAGCAGACAGGACAGCCAGGGCAGCAGACAGGACAGCCAGGGCAGCAGACAGGACAGCCAGCGCAGCAGACAGGACAGCCAGGGCAGCAGACAGGACAGCCAGGGCAGCAGACAGGACAGCCAGGGCAGCAGACAGGACAGCCAGCGCAGCAGACAGGACAGCCAGGGCAGCTGACAGGACAGCCAGGGCAGCAGACAGGACAGCCAGGGCAGCTGACAGGACAACCAGGGCAGCAGACAGGACAGCCAGGGCAGCTGACAGGACAGCCAGGGCAGCAGACAGGACAGCCAGGGCAGCTGACAGGCCAGCCAGGGCAGCAGACAGGACAGCCAGGGCAGCTGACAGGACAGCCAGGGCAGCAGACAGGACACCCAGGGCAGCAGACAGGACAGCCAGGGCAGCTGACAGGACAGCCAGGGCAGCAGACAGGACAGCCAGGGCAGATGACAGGACAGCCAGGACAGCCAGGGCAGCAGACAGGACAGCCAGGGCAGCAGACAGGACAGCCAGGGCAGCTGACAGGACAGCCAGGGCAGCAGACAGGACAGCCAGGGCAGCAGACAGGACAGCCAGGGCAGCAGACAGGACAGCCAGGGCAGCAGACAAGGCAGCCAGGGTAGCAGACAGGACAGCCAGGGCAGCAGACAGGACAGCCAGGGCAGCAGACAAGGCAGCCAGGGTAGCAGACAGGACAGCCAGGGCAGCAGACAGGACAGCCAGGGCAGCAGACAGGATAGCCAGGGCAGCTGACAGGACAGCCAGGACAGCCAGGGAAGCAGACAGGACAGCCAGGGCAGCAGACAGGACAGCCAGGGCAGCTGAGAGGACAGCCAGGGCAGCAGACAGGATAGCCAGGGCAGCTGACAGGACAGCCAGGACAGCCAGGGAAGCAGACAGGACAGCCAGGGCAGCAGACAGGACAGCCAGGGCAGCTGAGAGGACAGCCAGGGCAGCAGACAGGACAGCCAGGGCGGCTGAGATGGCCCTGACCGCCTCGTTTAACAACAGCTTCATAACTGTATTTTGGACAGTTTGTCCAAGCAATAAAAGGAAGTCAGACACCAGCAGCAGACATGTCACTACACTCTTAGAAAAAAAGGTGCTATCTACAGCCTAAAACGGTTCTACCAGTCTTTCAACCAGCTGAAGCGATTCTCTCCTCCCATGATGAAAACTTACATTGTGCGTCTCCTCTTGTTCAGTCTCCATTATTGCCCATGAACAAAAATTAAAACGATGGAACAAAACTCCTGGTTATCTTCTCCAGCGCGTCTCCCTCCTCCAAACTTAAAAATGCCAGTCACCAAGGATCACAACAATATCTCTGTCAAAATGCGTCATCGTTCATTAGCAGTTTTTCCCGCAAATTAAACCTAGTCCTGTTTCTAGTTCCACAACAAATGGAAAACAACCAACAACCAACAAGCCTAGTTCGTGCTGGTTCCGGCATGTTCTGGCTTGGTTCCTCTAGTGGAATTGCGCCATTAGAGTCGCCCTGCATGCCTGTTTCAACAACACAGCAAGGAACGCGGGGACCACTAACAGTTACAGTCCAGTCTCAGCAAGACCCCATGGCTACAGCTAACATTTTGTAGCAGGTGAAGCTAATGGTTTAACTACTAGGGTATCTATCACTATCAGATTGAGCTACACAGCAACAAAAGTTGATGACTTCAGATATGGCAAAGGAAAGCTAACAGTTGAAGATAAACACCATTGGGAATAACAACAGATACTGTTGCAGCTCTAACAGCAAGGTGAAATAGCAGCTTCAGCTACAGCAGGGTAGGCTATGGCAACGCTTACATGCAGCTGGTGTGGCTAACATCTCTGCTAGAGCACACCCCGGGGAGAGATAAGGGCTGTAACAGTGGCCAAGAAGGCTAACTGCAGTAGTCCTCCACATGTGTGTCAGTGTGTGTATGCAAATCACATGTGTGTGTTTTGCAAGTGTGTGTGTGTTTTGCATGTGTACTACTAAGAGAGGCTGCAGCACTGGGGCTCAGCCAACAAACAAAGCCTGCTTGCATCTTAATACCCCTCCTACCCCCAGGCACAGCCACAGCCACAGCCACAGCCACACACACACAAACACCCCTCACACTCCCTGCTATACTTATCATGCTATCTTAGGCACATCCTGTGGTGTAAGGTCCCTCGTTTGTGAGGTGTTCCTCCCTTTGTGTAACCGACAGTCTACTCGGAATACTGAACATCAGCTCTGTGTGTCACCAGACTAACAACAACCCCACATTTTACCCCAGTATTCAGTATTCAGTAGCAGTAGACTGCTCCTCTCGCTGCTCTGGGACCAGTGATAAACACCCCTGTCTGTATAATACAGCTGTGAACACAGCGTTGTGCCCTCGGTGGCTACAGTGTACCAGAGAGCTTAAGTCCAGTCCGTCTACCAGAGAAAAACCCACTGACCTGAGACAAGGCTTCCGTTAGTCCAGCATGGGTCTGTGTGTCAGAGTCAACAGCTACCATCCACAGAGATAGGATATCCTTCTCCTTGTTACACTTAAGCCAGAATGATGAGGAAAAATCGACCTCTCCCTCTCTCCGTTCCTCTCGCCCTCACAGAGGCACACAGGCAGGGTCAGGGTTCGCGCTAAACTACTGCCTTGCTGCTTTCGCCCCATCCTCCCTTCTCTCTCCGTCTACATCGCCTTTTCACCCTCCCCTCCCCTCCCTCTCTCTCTCTCTCTCTCTCTCTCTCGTCCTGCTTTTCTCTCTCTCACACGCTCTCTTACTTACTATAACTTCAACGTACCTCTCCCTCCTTTCTCCTCTCTGTCTCTTCTCTGTGTGTTTCCAATCCGTAGCTTGTGTAGATAATCACATTCCAACGGTGACGGGGCATATGGCCGGGGAGCGTTACCCACACAGTAAGACCCCTTCTGTGTGTATATGTGTGTGGGTGTGTGTCGCGCAGACAATCAGCCCTATTGTGTGGGAGGAGGGGAAGGGCCAGAGAGTGGGGAGGAAGCCAATGGCTCTCATCTGCTGTCGCTGCTGCTGCTACTGGCCGCGGCTGTCAGGTGCTGACCCTCACACAATTACTCCCCCTCCAAGGAGAGAGGGAGGGTGACGGTGATAGAGAGGATGAGAGAGGGGAGCCAGAGAGAGGTAGAGAAAGAGAGAGAGGCCGAGGGAGGGATAGATGGATGAGGTGGGTGATGACTTTAAAAAATTCAGTCAATGAAGGCGCAGCTCCTGAATCAGATTTTCTAGCAATCATTAAGATTTTGTTTAAAATGATGTTCCACGTGTCTCAGTCAATTGTCTGTGTTTTTATTCCATTCCCACCAATGCAGTGGTCATGTGACAGTAGGCTCGGGGGTGGGTCAATAACTCCAGTGCCCCCACCACCCTTTGAATGCAGATGAGTCAGAGTGGTGTGTGATGAAGAGATTGAATTCCACCTACTCCATTCCTATGGCATTAGAGCCAAATGCTCCTATGTCACAACCATACACTGAATAAGGTCACACCCCCATTTGTCATCAGAGTATAGAGAGGTATGTTTGTGGTTGAACAGAGAGCCACTGGTTTGATATGGTGAGTAAGAGGTAGGGGGAAAGTGTTGTCATACGTGCTCTGTTGTGAACTCACACTGGCCTGAGAACATGACCTATAGGATGACCAAGTGTTACTCAGTTTTCACGACAGACACACACACACAGGAATGCTTGCACACACGATGGCCATTTAGGGGAATCATTCTGATCATGTCTGCTCTAATTCAGCGTGGCACGCTCGACACTCCTGAACTGACCTCCCACTGGGCTTTTGTCAACTAACCTATATTCCACGCGAAATGAACAACAAATGTCACCATGTCATTGGATTTAGGTTAAAATGACGTGGAAACAATGTTGATTCAACCAGTTTTTGCCCAATGGGCTCCTTCTTCCTCTGCTCCTCTCTTTCATCTCATCCCTCTCTCTGCAGGCCTTCTCCTCTCCTCTCCATCTCCCCTCCAGTCTACTTCCCCCAGTCAGACAGTGTGCCTGGGGCTGATAGTCCTCTCTCCTCATAGTCCCATCATTGTTAACCTCTCTCTCCAGAGGTCCGGTCACCATGCTTCCTGACTGACAGAGAGAGAACCAGACAACAGAGCAGTCACTATCCAGGGGCACCCTCAGGGCCAAGCCACCATGCCTCCCTCCCGGCCAGGCATCACACCTCGTTAAGGCACAGTGCCATTAGTGACAGGAAGGGTCCCATCAAACCTCAGAGACCAGTAACCACGTCGTGACGCCAACATCCCCACTGCCTCACACAAAGAAATGTGTGTGTGTGACATGTGAGTCTGAATTTGTGAGCATGTGTGTGTGTGTGTGTGTGTGTGTGTGTGTGTGTGTGTGTGTGTGTGTGTGTGTACATATGCCAGACCTGAGAGTGGACAGCTACTCTGTTACAGTCTTACTGGTTTTACTACAGAGCCATGATTGCCTCCAGGTCACTGCTCTAAGGGTCACAGGCCTGCAGTCACAGAGACAAGAGGGACCATGTGCCTGGCTTAGTGTGTGTGTGGAGGTCGTAAAACACCCCTCTATTACAGACATTAGGAGTGTGTCTAATAGAGATGGGAGTCATTAAAGAGACTGGGGTAGATTGGAGGGACTAGCCTTTTCTGCTCATGCTGCCTCACGGCTCAATGGACTCACATAAGATCTGGCAGCATCTGTATGTAAAACCACACGATTTCCAGCTCTCTGAACTCAAGGGTGGAATGGATGAAATACTGCACTACGTTAGCAATGCATAAAAATAACCAGTGAGCCAATTTCACTTTCTGTTCCGTTTCTACCGTTTCAGTTGAAGGTGGACTTAATTTCAGTGCGGCTGAAACATCAAGTTGTTGAAGTTACGTAGTAATAATAAAACATTGAGTCTGGCATTTCACCGAAGACATAGTGGACCAGCAGACTCTAGAAGTACACCTGGGGAGTTCATCGTTTCACATGGAAATTACTTTGAGCATCTGGCTTCCTATTTAACTATTATGTCAACCAACCGAATGGTTCCCCTGAGGTGACATTTTCATTGATTATTGTCAAGGTGGCGCTTAGTCGCCACGGTGGCATTTCACAGCACTATTGATATTCGGACAGTGAGTGATGGGTTTGCTTTAACATTCACTCTCCATAGCTGTTCTGAATTGTAGTGCACGTACACACACCGTATAGTACAGGCATGAAATTCAATTAAACGCACACACTGGCACACACACAGACGCACGCACTCATGTACACACAGGCATGCAAACACACACACTGGCACACACTGGCACGCAAACACAGGCACTCACTCACACACACACAAGCACATACAGTACTCACACACTCACTGCTTGCTTGTAAATAAGATCATCCTTCCTGTTTGCAGTTGGCGCCACAGGTCCCAGAGTGGTGTGGCGGAAGAGAAATTCTGGGGCCCATAGTTTTTCCTGATCTGGTAACCCGACAAGGTAAAACGGGCTATGATGGGACCAGAGTTTTTCTAATCAGGTCACATGGTTTAAACAAACTCCTGGAAAAACTCCTGGCCTTGGGGAGGATGAAAACCCTGTCAAACTGCAGCAACATTGTACTTTTCATATGAATTCTATTTTTAAAAGGACTAGGGGGGTTTCCTATACACAGACACAGAGAAAGCAACATGATTGGACAATGAACCTTACAGGTCTGAGCTCTCTTTAAGCTGGTTTGCATCGTGTACTCCTGCCCTATGTAACTGTAGGCCTAGTGAAAAAATAACTCACAGTCTATGTCAGCTGTTGTGTTTACTGATTAATTCCAGTTAATCATTTCCTCCCCACTCTCTGGCCCTTCCCCTCCTCCCACACAATAGGGCTGATTGATAAAGTCTAGGTAGCCTAGTCGGCCCAATTTTGAATATAAACCAAATTTGATCCTATTCACATATTCCCACAAACAAATGGGCTGTAAATACACAAGGTTACTGCTTTGTTTACCCTGGACAGAGGGACAGAGAGCATAGTAGGCTAGACTATGCAGCTGCTGTTGTTAGTAGCCTACAATTGATCAGACTGAAAAAGGCTCTTGTTTCCCATGCAATACTTTGTGTCAGATCGCTAATGTTTAGGTGTATAGGCTGCTACATTTGATAGGCTGGTCATGGCTTACATCAACACCATTATCCCAGAAACCCTAGACCCACTCCAATTTGCATACTGCCCAAAGAGATCCACAGATAATGCAATCTCTATTGCACTCCACACTGCCCTTTCCCACCTGGACAAAAGGAACACCTACGTGAGAATGCTATTCATTGACTACAGCTCAGGGTTCAACACCATATTACCCTCAAAGCTCATCACTAAGCTAAGGACCTTCGGGACTAAACACCTCCCTCTGCAACTGGATCCTGGACTTCCTGACGGGCCACCCCCAGGTCGTGAGGGTAGGTAGCAACACATCTGCACGCTGATCCTCAACACCGGAGCCCCCCAGGGGTGCGTGCTCAGTTCCCTCCTGTACTCCTTGTTCACCCACGACTGCATGGCCAGGCACGACTCCTACATCATCATTAAGTTTGCAGATGACACAACACTGGCAGGCCTGATCACCGACAATGACGAGACAGCCTATAGGGAGGAGGAGAGACCTGGCTGGGTTTGTGCCAGAATAACAACCTATCCCTCAACGTAACCAAGACTAAGGAGATGATTGTGGACTACAGGAAAAGGAGGACCGAGTACGCCCCCATTCTCTTCGACGGGGCTGTAGTGGAGCAGGTTGAGAGCTCCAAGTTCCTTGGTGTCCACATCACCAACAAACTAGAATGGTCCAAGCACACCAAGTCAGTCGTGAAGAGGGCACGACAAACGCCTATTCCCCCTCAGGAAACTAAAAAGATTTGGCATGGGTCCTGAGATCCTCAAAAGGTTCTACAGCTGCAACATCGAGAGCAACATTCGGCACACGTGACAAACTTTGATTTTATTTTATTTAAAACTTCTTACGGCTCAAATCCCGTCAACGGGATCGATATGACAACAGCCAGTGAAAGTGCAGGGCGCCAAATTCAAACAACAGAAATCTCATAATTAAAATTCCTCAAACATACAAGTATTATACACCATTTTAAAGATAAACTTGTTGTTAATCCCACCACAGTGTCCGATTTCAAAAAGGCTTTACGACGATTATGCGTTTATGTTAGGTTAGTCACAGAAAAACACAGCCATTTTTATAGCCAAAGAGAGGAGTCACAAAAAGCAGAAATAGAGATAAAATTAATCACTAACCTTTGATGATATTCATCAGATGACACTCATAGGACTTCATGTTACACAACACATATATGTTTAGTTCGATAAAGTTCATATTTATATCCAAAAATCTCAGTTTACATAGGCGCGTTATGTTCAGTTTTGCTTCCAAAACATCCAGTGATTTTGCAGAGATCCACTTCAATTTACAGAAAAACTCATAATAAACATTGATAAAAGATACAAGTGTTATGCATGGAATTATAGATAAACTACTCCTTAATGCAACCGCTGTGTCAGATTTCAAAAAAGCTTTACGGAAAAAGCACACCATGCAATAATCTGAGTACAGCGCTCAGGCACCAGAACAAGCCATACAGATACCTGCCATGTTGTGGAGTCAACAGAAGTCAGAAATAGCATTATAAATATTCACTTACCTTTGATGATCTACATCAGAATGCACTCCCAGGAATCCCAGTTCCACAATAAATGTTTGTTTTGTTCGATAAAGTCCATCATTTATGTCCATATACTGTCATGTATTGTCATGTTGTGTGTTTCTGTCCTTTCCCTTCACCCTGTCTCCCTCTGCTGGTCGTTGTTAGGTTACCTTTTCTCCCCCTCTTTCCCCCAGCTGTGCCTTGTCTCCTCCTAACTACCCATTCACCCCGTTTCCCACCTGTTCCCTTTTTCCCTCTGATTAGGTCCCTATATCTCTCTCTGTTTTTGTTCCTGTCCTTGTCGGATTCTTGTTTGTTGTGTTTCATGCCTGAGCCAGACTATCGTCATGTTTGCTGTAACCTTGTCCTGTCCTGTCGGAATCTGCCGGTCTATCTGAGCCTACCTATGTTTGGTTATTAAAGAAGCTCTGTTTAAGTTAGTTCGCTTTTGGGTCCTCATTCACTCACCGTAACAGAAGAATCCGACCAAGAATGGACCCAGCGACTTCGGATCCTCTCCACTCAGCCGTCGAGATCCAGGGAGCGATGCTAGGCAGACACAAGCAGGAATTGTCTGCTGCTCGACATGCCGTTGAGACCCTGGCCACCCAAGTCTCCAACCTCACAGAACAGGTTCACCATCTCCGCCTCGATCCACCGGCCACTTCCAGGGCTTTCGAATCTCCGGAGCCCAGAATCAATAACCCGCCGTGTTACTCTGGGGAGCCCACTGAATGCCGCTCGTTCCTCACCCAGTGTGATATTGTGTTTTCTCTCCAGCCCAACACTTACGCCAGGAGCACTGCTCGTGTCGCCTACGTCATATCTCTCCTTACTGGACGGGCTCGTGAGTGGGGCACGGCAATCTGGGAGGCAAGGGCTGAGTGTACTAACCAGTATCAGGACTTTAAGGAGGAGATGATACGGGTTTTTGATCGATCTGTTTTTGGGGAGGAGGCTTCCAGGGCCCTGTCTTCCCTATGTCAAGGCAATCGATCCATAACAGACTACTCTATTGAGTTTCGCACTCTTGCTGCCTCCAGTGGCTGGAACGAGCCGGCTTTGCTCGCTCGTCTTCTGGAGGGTCTCCGCGCAGAGGTAAAGGATGAGATTCTCTCCCGGGAGGTTCCTTCCAGCGTGGATTCCTTGATTGAACTCGCTATTCGCATTGAGCGACGGGTTGATCTTCGTCACCGAGCTCGTGGAAAGGAGCTCGCGTTCTCCGTTGCCCCCCTCTCCGCATCACTACCATCTTCCTCTGCCGGCTCGGGAGCTGAGCCTATGCAGCTGGGAGGTATCCGCATCTCGACTAAGGAGAGGGAACGGAGAATCACCAACCGCCTCTGTCTCTATTGCGGTTCTGCTGGTCATTTTGTCACTTCATGTCCAGTAAAAGCCAGAGCTCATCAGTAAGCGGAGGGCTACTGGTGAGCGCTACTACTCCTGTCTCTCCTTCAAGATCCTGCACTACCTTGTCGGTCCATCTACGCTGGACCGGTTCGTCAGCTTCCTGCAGTGCCTTAATAGACTCTGGGGCGGAGGGCTGTTTTATGGACGAGACCTGGGCTCGGGAACATGACATTCCTCTCAGACAGTTAAGGGAGTCCACGGCCTTGTTCGCCCTGGATGGTAGTCCTCTCCCCAGGATTCAGCGTAAGACGCTACCTTTAACCCTCACTGTTTCTGGTAATCATAGCGAAACCATTTCTTTTTTGATTTTTCGTTCACCTTTTACACCTGTTGTTTTGGGCCATCCCTGGCTAGTTTGTCATAATCCTTCCAATTAATTGGTCTAGTAATTCTATCCTCTCCTGGAACGTCTCTTGTCATGTGAAATGTTTAATGTCTGCTATCCCTCCTGTTTCCTCTGTCTCTTCTTCACAGGAGGAGCCTGGTGATTTGACAGGGGTGCCGGAGGAATATCACGATCTGCGCACGGTGTTCAGTCGGTCCAGGGCCACCTCTCTTCCTCCACACCGGTCGTATGATTGTAGTATTGATCTCCTTCCGGGAACCACTCCCCCCCGGGGTAGACTATACTCTCTGTCGGCTCCCGAACGTAAGGCTCTCGAGGATTATTTGTCTGTAGCTCTTGACGCCGGTACCATAGTCCCCTCCTCCTCTCCCGCCGGAGCGGGGTTTTTTTTTGTCAAGAAGAAGGACGGGTCTCTGCGCCCCTGCATAGATTATCGAGGGCTGAATGACATAACAGTTAAGAATCGTTATCCGCTTCCTCTTATGTCCTCAGCCTTCGAGATCCTGCAGGGAGCCAGGTTTTTCACTAAGTTGGACCTTCGTAACGCTTACCATCTCGTGCGCATCAGGGAGGGGGACGAGTGGAAGACGGCGTTTAACACTCCGTTAGGGCACTTTGAATACCGGGTTCTTCCTTTCGGCCTCGCTAACGCTCCAGCTGTCTTTCAGGCATTAGTCAATGATGTCCTGAGAGACATGCTGAACATCTTTGTTTTCGTTTACCTTGACGATATCCTGATTTTTTCACCGTCACTCCAGATTCATCTTCAGCACGTTCGACGTGTCCTCCAGCGCCTTTTAGAGAATTGTCTTTTTGTGAAGGCTGAGAAGTGCACTTTTCATGCCCCCTCCGTCACATTTCTCGGTTCTGTTATTTCCGCTGAAGGCATTAAGATGGATCCCGCTAAGGTCCAAGCTGTCATTGATTGGCCCGCCCCTAAGTCACGCGTCGAGCTGCAGCGCTTTCTCGGCTTCGCGAACTTCTATCGTCGTTTCATCCGTAATTTCGGTCAGGTGGCAGCTCCTCTCACAGCCCTTACTTCTGTCAAGACGTGCTTTAAGTGGTCCGTTTCCGCCCAGGGAGCTTTTGATCTCCTCAAGAATCGTTTTACATCCGCTCCTATCCTTGTTACACCTGACGTCTCTAGACAGTTCATTGTCGAGGTTGACGCGTCAGAGGTGGGCGTGGGAGCCATTCTTTCTCAGCGCTCCCTCTCTGACGACAAGGTCCACCCATGCTCGTATTTTTCTCATCGCCTGTCCCCGTCGGAACGTAACTATGATGTGGGAAACCGCGAACTGCTCGCCATCCGGTTAGCCCTAGGCGAATGGCGACAGTGGTTGGAGGGGGCGACCGTTCCTTTTGTCGTTTGGACTGACCATAGGAACCTTGAGTACATCCGTTCTGCCAAACGACTTAATGCGCGTCAGGCGCGTTGGGCGCTGTTTTTCGCTCGTTTCGAGTTCGTGATTTCTTATCGTCCGGGCTCTAAGAACACCAAGCCTGATGCTTTATCTCGTCTCTTCAGTTCTTCAGTAGCCTCCACTGACCCCGAGGGGATTCTCCCTGAGGGGCGTGTTGTCGGGTTGACTGTCTGGGGAATTGAGAGGCAGGTAAAGCAAGCGCTCACTCACACTCCGTCGCCGCGCGCTTGTCCTAGGAACCTTCTTTTCGTTCCCGTTCCTACTCGTCTGGCCGTTCTTCAGTGGGCTCACTCTGCCAAGTTAGCCGGCCACCCTGGCGTTCGGGGTACGCTTGCTTCCATTCGCCAGCGTTTTTGGTGGCCCACCCGGGAGCATGACACGCGTCGTTTCGTGGCTGCTTGTTCGGTCTGCGCGCAGACTAAGTCCGGTAACTCCCCTCCTGCCGGCCGTCTCAGGCCGCTTCCCATTCCCTCTCGACCGTGGTCTCACATCGCCTTAGATTTTGTCACCGGACTGCCTTCGTCAGCGGGGAAGACTGTTATTCTTACGGTTGTCGATAGGTTCTCTAAGGCGGCTCATTTCATTCCCCTTGCTAAGCTTCCTTCTGCTAAAGAGACGGCACAAATCATCATCGAGAATGTTTTCAGAATTCATGGCCTTCCGTCAGACGTCGTTTCGGACAGAGGTCCGCAATTCACGTCTCAATTTTGGAGGGAGTTTTGCCGTTTGATTGGGGCTTCCGTCAGTCTCTCTTCCGGCTTTCACCCCCAGTCTAACGGTCAAGCAGAACGGGCCAATCAGACTATTGGTCGCATCTTACGCAGTCTTTCTTTTCGCAACCCTGCGTCTTGGTCAGAACAGCTCCCCTGGGCAGAATACGCCCACAACTCGCTTCCTTCGTCTGCGACCGGGCTATCTCCTTTTCAGAGTATCCTCGGGTACCAGCCTCCGCTGTTCTCATCTCAGTTCGCCGAGTCCAGCGTCCCCTCCGCTCAGGCTTTTGTCCAACGTTGCGAGCGCACCTGGAAGAGGGTCAGGTCTGCACTTTGCCGTTATAGGACGCAGACTGTGAGGGCTGCTAATAAGCGTAGAACTAAGAGTCCTAGATATTGTCGCGGTCAGAGAGTTTGGCTCTCCACTCAGAACCTTCCCCTTAAGACGGCTTCTCGCAAGTTGACCCCGCGGTTCATTGGTCCGTTCCGTATTTCTCGGGTCATTAATCCTGTCGCAGTTCGACTTCTTCTTCCGCGATACCTTCGTCGCGTCCACCCGGTCTTCCATGTCTCCTGTATTAAGCCCGTTCTTCGCGCCCCCGCTCGTCTCCCCCCCCCCCCCCCCATCCTTGTCGAGGGCGCACCCATCTACAGGGTCCGCAGGATTTTGGACATGCGTCCTCGGGGCCGTGGTCACCAGTACCTCGTTGATTGGGAGGGGTACGGTCCTGAGGAGAGGAGTTGGGTTCCCTCTCGGGACGTGCTGGACCGTGCGCTGATCGAGGATTTCCTCCGTTGCCGCCAGGTTTCCTCCTCGAGTGCGCCAGGAGGCGCTCGGTGAGTGGGGGGGTACTGTCATGTATTGTCATGTTGTGTGTTTCTGTCCTTTCCCTTCACCCTGTCTCCCTCTGCTGGTCGTTGTTAGGTTACCTTTTCTCCCCCTCTTTCCCCCAGCTGTGCCTTGTCTCCTCCTAACTACCCATTCACCCCGTTTCCCACCTGTTCCCTTTTTCCCTCTGATTAGGTCCCTATATCTCTCTCTGTTTTTGTTCCTGTCCTTGTCGGATTCTTGTTTGTTGTGTTTCATGCCTGAGCCAGACTATCGTCATGTTTGCTGTAACCTTGTCCTGTCCTATCGGAATCTGCCGGTCTATCTGAGCCTACCTATGTTTGGTTATTAAAGAAGCTCTGTTTAAGTTAGTTCGCTTTTGGGTCCTCATTCACTCACCGTAACATATACTCCCTTTTTGTTCGCACGTTTAGTTCACAAATCCAAATTCATGAGGCATGAGCACTAGGTCCAGACAAACAGTCAAAAAGTTATATTACAGTTCGTAGAAACATGTCAAACGATGTATAGAATCAATCTTTAGGATGTTTTTAACATAAATCTTCAATAATGTTCCAACCGGACAATTCCTTTGTCTTTAGAAATGCAATGGAACGCAGCTCGCTCTCACGGCCATGCGCGTGACCAACTCATGGCCTGACACTCATTCGCTCCCCCTTCACAGTAGAAGCTGAAACAAGGTTCGAAAGACTGTTGACATCTAGTGGAAGCCTTAGGAAGTGCAATCAGACCAAATTTACACTGTATCTTGGATAGGCAAAGAGTTGAAAAACTACAAACCTCAGATTTCCCACTTCCTGGTTGGATTTTTTCTCAGGTTTTTTCCTGCCATACGAGTTCTGTTATACTCACAGACATCATTCAAACATTTTTAGAAACTTCAGAGTGTTTTCTATCCAAATCTACTAATAATATGCATATCTTAGCTTCTGGGCCTGAGTAGCAGGCAGTTTACTCTGGGCACCTTATTCATCCAAGCTACTCAATACTGCCCCCCAGCCATAAGAAGTTATGTTTGCTTGTGTCCGTCGGGAGTGATGTGTTGTCACGCCTTTTAAATAAATACCGGTAGAAAATGGAGAGTGCGCCTTGAGCAATGTGTTTTGTGCCCGGGCGCGACCTGCGATTTACCTGATTTTGATTGGTCAAGACACCCAAAGAGCCTACAGCAGCACTCCAATGTGAAGGACTGACAAATTGTGCGCGAGTTGACAAATCATGAGGCCCCTCTTTTTAACACTTTGAGTCTATGTGTTTTATTAAACTAAATCTAATGTAATGCGGCGCTACCACACCTGACTGAAAAGTGCTGCGGCAAATGCCACATCGCCAGTCGTTTTCCGACTGCCCTCAGACTAATCTAGATCCTCACTGTATCTCCGAAACACACACACGCAAGCATGCACACACTCAAGCACAACTCTTTACCAGCTGCCATTATGTTGTTCAAATTCAGTGAATGAAACAGGTCATTTCAATTCCTGCTCTGTGACTACGGAGCCCTTGCAGTCATCTTCCCTTATACTGCTGGTATAAGTAAAACACTGCTTATAGAATAGTACAGTCAACGAGAACGTCACTGAAAAGTCTCCTTGTGATTACTTATCATTCGTGACCAAAAACCTCTGGGGCTTTGATATATGGCTGATTCAGTGAATTGGTCCGTTCCGTATTTCTCGGGTCATTAATCCTGTCGCAGTTCGACTTCTTCTTCCGCGATACCTTCGTCGCGTCCACCCGGTCTTCCATGTCTCCTGTATTAAGCCCGTTCTTCGCGCCCCCGCTCGTCTCCCCCCCCCCCCCCCCCATCCTTGTCGAGGGCGCACCCATCTACAGGGTCCGCAGGATTTTGGACATGCGTCCTCGGGGCCGTGGTCACCAGTACCTCGTTGATTGGGAGGGGTACGGTCCTGAGGAGAGGAGTTGGGTTCCCTCTCGGGACGTGCTGGACCGTGCGCTGATCGAGGATTTCCTCCGTTGCCGCCAGGTTTCCTCCTCGAGTGCGCCAGGAGGCGCTCGGTGAGTGGGGGGGTACTGTCATGTATTGTCATGTTGTGTGTTTCTGTCCTTTCCCTTCACCCTGTCTCCCTCTGCTGGTCGTTGTTAGGTTACCTTTTCTCCCCCTCTTTCCCCCAGCTGTGCCTTGTCTCCTCCTAACTACCCATTCACCCCGTTTCCCACCTGTTCCCTTTTTCCCTCTGATTAGGTCCCTATATCTCTCTCTGTTTTTGTTCCTGTCCTTGTCGGATTCTTGTTTGTTGTGTTTCATGCCTGAGCCAGACTATCGTCATGTTTGCTGTAACCTTGTCCTGTCCTATCGGAATCTGCCGGTCTATCTGAGCCTACCTATGTTTGGTTATTAAAGAAGCTCTGTTTAAGTTAGTTCGCTTTTGGGTCCTCATTCACTCACCGTAACATATACTCCCTTTTTGTTCGCACGTTTAGTTCACAAATCCAAATTCATGAGGCATGAGCACTAGGTCCAGACAAACAGTCAAAAAGTTATATTACAGTTCGTAGAAACATGTCAAACGATGTATAGAATCAATCTTTAGGATGTTTTTAACATAAATCTTCAATAATGTTCCAACCGGACAATTCCTTTGTCTTTAGAAATGCAATGGAACGCAGCTCGCTCTCACGGCCATGCGCGTGACCAACTCATGGCCTGACACTCATTCGCTCCCCCTTCACAGTAGAAGCTGAAACAAGGTTCGAAAGACTGTTGACATCTAGTGGAAGCCTTAGGAAGTGCAATCAGACCAAATTTACACTGTATCTTGGATAGGCAAAGAGTTGAAAAACTACAAACCTCAGATTTCCCACTTCCTGGTTGGATTTTTTCTCAGGTTTTTTCCTGCCATACGAGTTCTGTTATACTCACAGACATCATTCAAACATTTTTAGAAACTTCAGAGTGTTTTCTATCCAAATCTACTAATAATATGCATATCTTAGCTTCTGGGCCTGAGTAGCAGGCAGTTTACTCTGGGCACCTTATTCATCCAAGCTACTCAATACTGCCCCCCAGCCATAAGAAGTTATGTTTGCTTGTGTCCGTCGGGAGTGATGTGTTGTCACGCCTTTTAAATAAATACCGGTAGAAAATGGAGAGTGCGCCTTGAGCAATGTGTTTTGTGCCCGGGCGCGACCTGCGATTTACCTGATTTTGATTGGTCAAGACACCCAAAGAGCCTACAGCAGCACTCCAATGTGAAGGACTGACAAATTGTGCGCGAGTTGACAAATCATGAGGCCCCTCTTTTTAACACTTTGAGTCTATGTGTTTTATTAAACTAAATCTAATGTAATGCGGCGCTACCACACCTGACTGAAAAGTGCTGCGGCAAATGCCACATCGCCAGTCGTTTTCCGACTGCCCTCAGACTAATCTAGATCCTCACTGTATCTCCGAAACACACACACGCAAGCATGCACACACTCAAGCACAACTCTTTACCAGCTGCCATTATGTTGTTCAAATTCAGTGAATGAAACAGGTCATTTCAATTCCTGCTCTGTGACTACGGAGCCCTTGCAGTCATCTTCCCTTATACTGCTGGTATAAGTAAAACACTGCTTATAGAATAGTACAGTCAACGAGAACGTCACTGAAAAGTCTCCTTGTGATTACTTATCATTCGTGACCAAAAACCTCTGGGGCTTTGATATATGGCTGATTCAGTGAATTGGTCCGTTCCGTATTTCTCGGGTCATTAATCCTGTCGCAGTTCGACTTCTTCTTCCGCGATACCTTCGTCGCGTCCACCCGGTCTTCCATGTCTCCTGTATTAAGCCCGTTCTTCGCGCCCCCGCTCGTCTCCCCCCCCCCCCCCCCATCCTTGTCGAGGGCGCACCCATCTACAGGGTCCGCAGGATTTTGGACATGCGTCCTCGGGGCCGTGGTCACCAGTACCTCGTTGATTGGGAGGGGTACGGTCCTGAGGAGAGGAGTTGGGTTCCCTCTCGGGACGTGCTGGACCGTGCGCTGATCGAGGATTTCCTCCGTTGCCGCCAGGTTTCCTCCTCGAGTGCGCCAGGAGGCGCTCGGTGAGTGGGGGGGTACTGTCATGTATTGTCATGTTGTGTGTTTCTGTCCTTTCCCTTCACCCTGTCTCCCTCTGCTGGTCGTTGTTAGGTTACCTTTTCTCCCCCTCTTTCCCCCAGCTGTGCCTTGTCTCCTCCTAACTACCCATTCACCCCGTTTCCCACCTGTTCCCTTTTTCCCTCTGATTAGGTCCCTATATCTCTCTCTGTTTTTGTTCCTGTCCTTGTCGGATTCTTGTTTGTTGTGTTTCATGCCTGAGCCAGACTATCGTCATGTTTGCTGTAACCTTGTCCTGTCCTATCGGAATCTGCCGGTCTATCTGAGCCTACCTATGTTTGGTTATTAAAGAAGCTCTGTTTAAGTTAGTTCGCTTTTGGGTCCTCATTCACTCACCGTAACATATACTCCCTTTTTGTTCGCACGTTTAGTTCACAAATCCAAATTCATGAGGCATGAGCACTAGGTCCAGACAAACAGTCAAAAAGTTATATTACAGTTCGTAGAAACATGTCAAACGATGTATAGAATCAATCTTTAGGATGTTTTTAACATAAATCTTCAATAATGTTCCAACCGGACAATTCCTTTGTCTTTAGAAATGCAATGGAACGCAGCTCGCTCTCACGGCCATGCGCGTGACCAACTCATGGCCTGACACTCATTCGCTCCCCCTTCACAGTAGAAGCTGAAACAAGGTTCGAAAGACTGTTGACATCTAGTGGAAGCCTTAGGAAGTGCAATCAGACCAAATTTACACTGTATCTTGGATAGGCAAAGAGTTGAAAAACTACAAACCTCAGATTTCCCACTTCCTGGTTGGATTTTTTCTCAGGTTTTTTCCTGCCATACGAGTTCTGTTATACTCACAGACATCATTCAAACATTTTTAGAAACTTCAGAGTGTTTTCTATCCAAATCTACTAATAATATGCATATCTTAGCTTCTGGGCCTGAGTAGCAGGCAGTTTACTCTGGGCACCTTATTCATCCAAGCTACTCAATACTGCCCCCCAGCCATAAGAAGTTATGTTTGCTTGTGTCCGTCGGGAGTGATGTGTTGTCACGCCTTTTAAATAAATACCGGTAGAAAATGGAGAGTGCGCCTTGAGCAATGTGTTTTGTGCCCGGGCGCGACCTGCGATTTACCTGATTTTGATTGGTCAAGACACCCAAAGAGCCTACAGCAGCACTCCAATGTGAAGGACTGACAAATTGTGCGCGAGTTGACAAATCATGAGGCCCCTCTTTTTAACACTTTGAGTCTATGTGTTTTATTAAACTAAATCTAATGTAATGCGGCGCTACCACACCTGACTGAAAAGTGCTGCGGCAAATGCCACATCGCCAGTCGTTTTCCGACTGCCCTCAGACTAATCTAGATCCTCACTGTATCTCCGAAACACACACACGCAAGCATGCACACACTCAAGCACAACTCTTTACCAGCTGCCATTATGTTGTTCAAATTCAGTGAATGAAACAGGTCATTTCAATTCCTGCTCTGTGACTACGGAGCCCTTGCAGTCATCTTCCCTTATACTGCTGGTATAAGTAAAACACTGCTTATAGAATAGTACAGTCAACGAGAACGTCACTGAAAAGTCTCCTTGTGATTACTTATCATTCGTGACCAAAAACCTCTGGGGCTTTGATATATGGCTGATTCAGTGAATTGGTCCGTTCCGTATTTCTCGGGTCATTAATCCTGTCGCAGTTCGACTTCTTCTTCCGCGATACCTTCGTCGCGTCCACCCGGTCTTCCATGTCTCCTGTATTAAGCCCGTTCTTCGCGCCCCCGCTCGTCTCCCCCCCCCCCCCCCCATCCTTGTCGAGGGCGCACCCATCTACAGGGTCCGCAGGATTTTGGACATGCGTCCTCGGGGCCGTGGTCACCAGTACCTCGTTGATTGGGAGGGGTACGGTCCTGAGGAGAGGAGTTGGGTTCCCTCTCGGGACGTGCTGGACCGTGCGCTGATCGAGGATTTCCTCCGTTGCCGCCAGGTTTCCTCCTCGAGTGCGCCAGGAGGCGCTCGGTGAGTGGGGGGGTACTGTCATGTATTGTCATGTTGTGTGTTTCTGTCCTTTCCCTTCACCCTGTCTCCCTCTGCTGGTCGTTGTTAGGTTACCTTTTCTCCCCCTCTTTCCCCCAGCTGTGCCTTGTCTCCTCCTAACTACCCATTCACCCCGTTTCCCACCTGTTCCCTTTTTCCCTCTGATTAGGTCCCTATATCTCTCTCTGTTTTTGTTCCTGTCCTTGTCGGATTCTTGTTTGTTGTGTTTCATGCCTGAGCCAGACTATCGTCATGTTTGCTGTAACCTTGTCCTGTCCTATCGGAATCTGCCGGTCTATCTGAGCCTACCTATGTTTGGTTATTAAAGAAGCTCTGTTTAAGTTAGTTCGCTTTTGGGTCCTCATTCACTCACCGTAACATATACTCCCTTTTTGTTCGCACGTTTAGTTCACAAATCCAAATTCATGAGGCATGAGCACTAGGTCCAGACAAACAGTCAAAAAGTTATATTACAGTTCGTAGAAACATGTCAAACGATGTATAGAATCAATCTTTAGGATGTTTTTAACATAAATCTTCAATAATGTTCCAACCGGACAATTCCTTTGTCTTTAGAAATGCAATGGAACGCAGCTCGCTCTCACGGCCATGCGCGTGACCAACTCATGGCCTGACACTCATTCGCTCCCCCTTCACAGTAGAAGCTGAAACAAGGTTCGAAAGACTGTTGACATCTAGTGGAAGCCTTAGGAAGTGCAATCAGACCAAATTTACACTGTATCTTGGATAGGCAAAGAGTTGAAAAACTACAAACCTCAGATTTCCCACTTCCTGGTTGGATTTTTTCTCAGGTTTTTTCCTGCCATACGAGTTCTGTTATACTCACAGACATCATTCAAACATTTTTACAAACTTCAGAGTGTTTTCTATCCAAATCTACTAATAATATGCATATCTTAGCTTCTGGGCCTGAGTAGCAGGCAGTTTACTCTGGGCACCTTATTCATCCAAGCTACTCAATACTGCCCCCCAGCCATAAGAAGTTATGTTTGCTTGTGTCCGTCGGGAGTGATGTGTTGTCACGCCTTTTAAATAAATACCGGTAGAAAATGGAGAGTGCGCCTTGAGCAATGTGTTTTGTGCCCGGGCGCGACCTGCGATTTACCTGATTTTGATTGGTCAAGACACCCAAAGAGCCTACAGCAGCACTCCAATGTGAAGGACTGACAAATTGTGCGCGAGTTGACAAATCATGAGGCCCCTCTTTTTAACACTTTGAGTCTATGTGTTTTATTAAACTAAATCTAATGTAATGCGGCGCTACCACACCTGACTGAAAAGTGCTGCGGCAAATGCCACATCGCCAGTCGTTTTCCGACTGCCCTCAGACTAATCTAGATCCTCACTGTATCTCCGAAACACACACACGCAAGCATGCACACACTCAAGCACAACTCTTTACCAGCTGCCATTATGTTGTTCAAATTCAGTGAATGAAACAGGTCATTTCAATTCCTGCTCTGTGACTACGGAGCCCTTGCAGTCATCTTCCCTTATACTGCTGGTATAAGTAAAACACTGCTTATAGAATAGTACAGTCAACGAGAACGTCACTGAAAAGTCTCCTTGTGATTACTTATCATTCGTGACCAAAAACCTCTGGGGCTTTGATATATGGCTGATTCAGTGAATGTTCCCCCCGTCTGCCCACCGTCTGCCCCAGCCCCTGGGCTCTCCTCCAGCTGTGTAGCACACTCTCAGAGTCTTGTGCATAGCCACTACCCACCACATCTCTAAGAGTGGAGGATATGCGACACACACACACACACACACACGTACTCACTCGCACACCATTAATTAAACACACATCACTTACTGTACACACACCCTGGCTGCATGCAGATTCCCACTCTCTCATCTCAGCCTGGCGGTCTCTCCTGTAATCTCTCTCACTTCCTCTGCCTCCCACTTGATGAAGGTCACAGTAGGAAATATTGCAGAATACAGACATATGCGCACACACACAGTACAGGGAAGCACACACACATGTGAGCATGCACACGCACACACACACACACAGACACACACACACACGTGAGCATGCATGCACACACACACATACACACACATATGCACACACACACATATGCACACACACACACACACACACACGTACACGCACACGTACACACACACACACACACACACACACACACACACACACACACACACAGTACGGTGCAGCACACACACATATGCGCTTAGTTGAACACGCACACACCCACATATCCAGACACTGGATGTGGCCTGCATGGCTGATGGTTGCTGCCCCCATAACGGACAGAAGGGCACATCTGTCACTAGGGCATGGCATGAATGGCATCTGCCACATGTCACAGCACCAGACCACATTGATTGGCTCTTCTAATCTCACATAGTCCGGTTGGCATGACCTGCTGTGAACGACTCGCCCCAAATCTGCTCTGCAGGCAGAATTTAGCCCCGTCAAAATCAATCCAGTCACACAGAAAAGAGAAGAGCAAGCCACAAAAGAACGGCAAGATAATAATTTGCCAGACAACAGCACGCATCTCCAAAACACAATTGATTAAACAATTAAAGTATCAGAGAGCATTTGAAACCACTGTATAAGCTTGGATTGACTGGCTGAACACCTGGGGTGCGAGTTGGTTGCAGTTGTCAACAAAGCAGCATGACGGAAAAAGACAGTGTGACACTGCGCTACGCTCCGTCGGCTCCGTTTGCTGTATTCTGTGTAGACCCCTTAAGAGTAAATAGATGTTCAGGTGTTGTCAAACTCCCACCCCCTGGTGGCTGACCTGAGTATTGATTGCAATGCTGTTCTATGCAGAAAACATATAACCTTACTCCTCAATCAACTCTTTCATGAGACCACATCACACTCAATAAATCAAACCTTGTTTCACACCATCTGACGGACACCACTCCACACACACACAAACCACACAAACAGCAGTGAAACACACTAATCCCACCACGGCAGGTGTGTGTTTGAAAAAAGATGTGCATTTCCATGAGGTTATGTTTGTGAGAGCATGCAACTCCTGTTAGTGTGCTCAGTAATGTGATCGAAGGATGATTTCAGTGTTCAGGCACACTGGGAGGAATGCTGTGGATCAATGGAGAGTGAGAGAGAGACAGAGAGATGAGAGAGAGAGAGAGAGAGAGAGACATACCAGGAACAACAGAGATACAATAACAACCGCTCTCAGAGAGACTATTGCAGTGCTAAACATTGACCTTTATTGGTCACGCTACAGTATCTCACTAGACTTGTTTGCCACAGGTAGACAAGCTGAGGTTTTGCAGCTATAGGCTCAAAACAACACGAGTGCACACAGCAAAGCTTCAGATAGGATCTAGGCTGGTGGGAGGAAGTAAAGGAGGACGGGCTCATTTTAATGGCTGGAATGGAATAAATGGAACGGTATCAAACACATGAAACATATGGAAACCCCTTTTTCTTTTTTATTTAACCATGTTTAATTCCGTTCCATTTATTAATTTCCATCCATTATAATGAGACCGTCCTCCTATAGCACATCCTAGTAACCATATATCTAGGCTGTGTTTAGTGTTTCCCGTCCTCTCTCATGTGACCCTCCCCACATTGTAACAATGAGTGTGGTGAAAGGAGCAAGTCCCGCTGCTCCCAGCCTTTTCCTTCCTGCTGGCCCACAGAAAGAACGCATGCTTCACACGTTCCTCTCTTCTACTATGAACAGAGGGAGAGTTATCCCTCCTCTCCATAACACACACACACGCGCACGCACGCACACACACACACGCACACGCACACGCACACACACACACACACACACACACACACACACACACACACAAAATCGGGTAATGGGCCATCAGGGATTTTGCCAAAAGGACAGAGTGGCTGTTACAGGGACTTGAGAGAGGGGACGGTTCCCAGGACTCAGAGAACAAAACATACTTTTTTTCCCAGGCTGGTAACTATAAGTGCACTCACTCTCTACAACACCAGTCCTGGTCCTTGACAGCAATGCTATGAATCCCAACCATGAGACTGAATCTACTATAGCTGTGGTCTTATAGCTGTTGTCTATTGCAGTATATATATATATAAAGGTCATGTAATATTGGATGAAATACTTGTTAGTTACATAAATAATCATACACATCCCTTCACTTACGAGATGAAATCACACAGAGCTAGATGTCTAGTCCCTCGGAGGCAGCATACATCTCCTAATCACTTTCTCCGTCCCTCAGTAACCTCTTATGATTTGCTCCTGTTTATGGTACACAATATGTCACTTTTAACAAAATATATGGTCAGTGAGCTGTAATATAAACCGAGCAGCTGACGTCTGGGAGCACAGCCAAAGATAACATTCAGAAAATGGAGCTCTCACTGGTAGAGAATACAGATTAGCTGCATGTCATCTCAGTTAATGGGGGGCAGGATAGAGGGCATTGGGGCTGGGGGAGAGGGGTTGACATGCTCCTAAGACGGCTGTGTGGGTGGCAGGGTTTGTGTGGATCCCAGGCTTAGGAGAGACACTAGAGGGCTTGAGACTGGATCACGAAGAGGGTTGAAATTGTTACATTCAATTCAAAATTTGCACACCTTCCCTTGTTCTCTCACACACTTTCACTTATTGACTTATGTCATACCTGTACTCTGTTTGATTGTATATAGTCTACTCTACAGTATGGAGCCAGCTTAAACAGATACACAGATAAGGCTACATCCCTCTGCCACTGTGGTCATTTGCCTAACTGCAACCATCGACGCCAATCCTACAGTAACACAGTCAAATTCTCCACATCTTAACAACAGAAATAGCTTTACCTTTCCGTTTCCAAAACCAATACTTGCGACGTCGGTTCATTTTCAACATCCAAAGTCAACGCCTTATCTTTAGAGAACACTATTCAAAATCATTCAATTTCATCCTCGGAAGGTTCGAGACTAAGGTCATCGCATGGCCTTGGTGGTCCCCTGTATCTTTTGGTGAGTGTCACTGTGTCACAGCATGGTGTGTTCTACTCCTGTAACTACCAGGTCCCCTCCTAACGGTCACCTACCCGAGGAGACGCGGCGGCGCAGCGATTGGGACCTGCGGTAGCCGCTGGCCAGGCAGTCCATCCTGTCTCGCTGTCCGGTCGGTAGGGCTGACCACTGGGACAGTTCGGTGGGCGAACAGGCAGTCAGAGAAAGAGAGAATGAGGCATGCAGAGCCAGAGAACCAGAGAGGCAGGAAAAGTACATCTGACACTGGGGCTGAGGCCACACTTCCTGCACATGAACGGTGGCCTGAAATACACCTTCCTCCCTCGCTTTCCTCCTCCTCCTTCTCCACCAGCTGAACAATGGATGGGCCTAAGGAGCGCTCTGTGCTGGGGTGAGCTGGAGAGAGAGCTGGGGGGACAGCAGTAGTAGGCCTATACAGGAAGGATGGGGTGGTCTCCGTTTCCCTTTATGTTTCTTAAGGTCCACTGTGGACTGGACTGGAGAGTCTGGCAGTACGCAGTCAGCCATGTGTGAAACGACACACTAAATTCTGGAAGCACCGGCCGTTGCACGGAAATAAAAAAACAGGCATTGTGACTGAGCCAGCTAGGCAGGCATGGGCAGGCATGGGTTTGGGCTGGTCTCGGATCAGTGGACTTTTGGAAAGTAAAGTCTCTCGTATCAGAGATTTCCCTTTCCTCAACTTAGTGGATTTGACGGCTTAATTTTATGAGGGGTTTGGAAGCTTTCTGGTTGAAAGAAACAACCCCATTGAGTTGGAAAACACAGTGGCCTTGAATGTTCACGTGGGTGTGAGGACTGAAACAGACAGAGAGCTCTTTGGGCAGGTGGGGGGAATACTGCAGGAAGTGTGTCATCGGACCCTTTCCCTTCCCTCCGGTCCAGACAAACTCATACACACGTTTCTGTACAAACACACTAAAATTAGCTCTTTCCCTCCACCTCCTCATTGTTTTCCCCATAGGCCTGAGAAAGGAATGCCCCGTCTTCCCAGAATGAGGACGGCAGTGTGTGTGTGTTGGTGCACTCCCTTACAGACGGAAAAATAACTGTACCATAACAAAAGAGTGAGTGGCCTTGACATTTCCCACCCCTAACCGTATTACCCATTAGGCTGGAGAAAAACACTTACAGGCAAACACGTCTGATAATGTGAGACAAAAACCTATTATATCAAATTGACCATTCACATCCTGGATAAAGGAAAACAACGCTGAGGCTGCACTGCCAACTTCACATTATCAGTAGAAAACAAGTCGTTGGCCAGATGAAGTCAGATGAGTGGATATAATGCAATGACAGAAAATGTATGCACACGCACTACTGTAAGTTGCACTGGATAAGAGCGTCTTGTAAATGACTAAAATGTCAAATGTTAAGATAATGTCATGGGAAAATAAGGGAAACCATAGGAACGTTTCCTTTTCTACATCTACTATTAGAACAAACAGGGGGAAACAAAATATATTCAATTGTATTATATCATTTGCTTTATTACAGTGCCAGAAATTGGCCATGAAACACCAGTGGTTGCAGACTCCCCACAACTGCTTTTTATCAAAGGCATTTCATCTCAGACATTTCTGTGAGCTTTCACTGCCATCTAGTGGAGTTGTTGGGAACTGGAATTGTTAATATTCAAAGGTTAAAGGCTGTCACATACCTGTATCTTCCATAGAAATGCACTGTTACATTCCGAGAGTTAGAATAATCTCAGCACAGGAAGTACATAAAAAAAAAAATCCTTAGATCAGAGAAAGCCTGCAGGTCCTGATCTTCTTGATCCCTGCATTTTAAATCTGGCAGCTGATTTCATAGCTGAGCCACTTACATATCTGTTCAATCTAACCCTGGAATGTAATGAAATTCCAAAGATCTGGAAATCAGCATTTGTCCTACCCCTTTTAAAAGGGGGAGATTCAACTCTTCTAAATAATTATAGGCCAATCTCAAAGCTGTCACCCCTGGTGAAAATACTTGAGACCCTTGTGAGTGAACAGCTAAAATAGTTTTTACAGTTGAAGTCGGAAGTTTACATACACTTAGGTTGAAGTCATTAAAACTTGTTTTTCAACCACTCCACAAATTTCTTGTTAACAAACTATAATTTTGACAAGTCGGTTAGGACATCTACTTTGTGCATGACACAAGTCATTTTTCCAACAATTGTTTACAGACAGATTATTTCATTTATAATTCACTGTATCACAATTTCAGTAGCTCAGAACTTTACATACACTAAGTTGACTGTGCCTTTAAACAGCTTGGAAAATTCCAGAAAATTATTGCATGGCTATAGAAGCTTCTGATAGGCTAATTGACATCATTTGAGTCAATCGGAGGTGTAACTGTGGATGTGTTTCAAGGCCTACCTCCAAACTCAGTGCCTCTTTGCTTGACATCATGGGAAAATCAAAAGAAATCAGCCAAGACCTCAGAAAATAAATTGTAGACCTCCACAAGTCTGGTTCATCCTTGGGAGCAATTTCCAAACCCCTGAAGGTACCACGTTCATCGGTACAAACAATAGTATGCAAGTATAAACGCCATAGGACCACGCAGCCGTCATACTGCTCCGGAAAGAGACGCATTCTGTCTCTTAGAAATGAATGTACTGTGGTGCGAAAAGTGCAAATCAATCCCAGAACAACAGCAAAGGACCTTGTGAAGATGCTGAAGGAAACAGGTACAAAAGTATCTATATCCACAGTAAAACAAGTCCTTTATCGACATATCCGGAAAGGCCGCTCAGCAAGGAAAAAGCCACTGCTCCAAAACAGCAATAAAAAAGCCAGACTACGGTTTGCAACTGCACATGGGGACAAAGATCGTACTTTTTGGAGAAATGTCCTCTGATCTGATGAAACAAAAATAGAACTGTTTGGCCATAATGACCATAGTTCTGTTTGGAGGAAAAAGGGGGAGGCTTGCAAGCCGAAGAACACCATCCCAACCGTGAAGCAGGGGGTGGCAGCAACACGTTGTGGGAGTGCTTTGCTACAGGAGGGACTGGTGCTCTTCACAAAATAGATGCTTTGCTGCAGGAGGCACTGGTGCACTTCACAAAATTGATGGAAATTGATGTGGATATATTGAAGTAACGTCTCAAGACATCAGTCAGGAAGTTAAATCTTGGTCGCAAATGGGTCTTCCAAATGGACAATGACCCCAAGCATACTTCCAAAATTGTGGCAAAATGGCTTAAGGACAACAAAGTCAAGGTATATGAGTGGCCATTACAAAGCCCTGACCTCAATCCTATAGAACAGTTGTGGATAGAACTGAAAAAGTGTGTGCGAGCAAGGAGCCTTACAAACCTGACTCAGTTAAACCAGCTCTGTCAGGAGGAATGGACAAAAATTCACTTAACTTATTGTGGGAAGCTTGTGGAAGGCTACCAGAAACATTTGACCCAAGTTAAACAATTTAAAGGCAATGTTACCAAATACTAATTGAGAGTATGTAAACTTCTGACCCATTGGGAATTTGATGAAAGAAATAAAAGCTTAAATAAATCATTCTCATCATTTCACATTCTTAAAATAAAGTGGTGATCCTAACTGACCTAAGACAGGGAATTGTTACTGGGATTAAATGTCAGGAATTGTGAAAAACTGAGTTTAAATGTAGTTGGCTAAGGTGTATGTAAAATTCCGACTTCAACTGTATATACTAACTCTTTTTATCAATGTACATTGATGGTACATTGATACATTGGCGGTATCAATGTACCATCAATGTATCAATGTCGGGCTCCAGGAAGAAGCATAGCATAATTACAGCAGCCATGAAGGTTTTAAATGATATCACTGAAGCCCTTGTCAAAAAACAGCACTGTTTCTCACTTTTTATTGATCTCTCTAAGGCTTTTGATACAGTTGATCATGCTATACTGTGGCAGAGATTGTCGAGTGTAGGTCTTTCAGAGCATGCAGTTGCATGGTTTGTTAACTATCTGTCTGATAGAACTCAGTGCACTCAATTTCATGGGCTCATGTCTGTTAAATTGTCTGTCTGTAATGGTGTGCCTCAGGGCACTGTACTTGGTCCTCTCTTATTCGCTATTTATATAAATAATTTAGGCAAAAATGTGCAGAATGCACAGCTTCACTTTTATGCTGATGATACTGTTATTTATTGTTGTGCATCGTCTCTCACAAAAGCTTTCCAGAACTTTCCAGAACTGCTTTTATACTGTTCAACATACCTTGTGTCAATTAAAGCTTATCCCCAACACTGACAAAACTAAACTAATGCTGTTTTCTAATGAAATAAATAGACCTCTGAACCTTTCACCTATTACTACCTGACAGGGCAATGAGATTGAGACTGTAACCTCATATAAATAACTTGGAATTTTAATTGATGACGGCCTCTCTTTTAAATTGCAAATTCAACAATTTACACAACAATTGAAGCTGAAGTTGGGATTTTATTTTAGGAATAAGGCTTTTCTGCTTTTCTTTTGAAGCTAGAAGGAGGCAAGTATCAGCTACATCTATGCCTTTACTAGACTATTTTATATATGAATGCTTCTGCTCAGTGTTTGAGATCAATTGACACCCTTTACCATGGAGCATTGAGATTTATTTTAAACTGCAAAACCCCTACGCACCACTGCACTTTATATACCAGGGTTGGCTGGCCTTCTCTAGTCCCTCTAGGTTCAGTCACTGGTATTCCTTTATTTACAAAGCCATTTGGGGTTTACTACCATTTCATTTGGGAATTTTTATTGTTCAGAAATGTGGTGGGTACTCTCTTCGTTCGCAGGACGAACTGTTCCAAATGTCCGAATTGAATTTGGTAAAAGGGCTTTTATGTACTCTGCACCATCGTCTTGGAACGCCTCACAAAATACTTTTAAACTGGAAGAACTTGTCCCGATTGGTGTTTTTAAATCACTGATGAAGGATTTTGAGGCTGATTCCCTGACCTGTCTGTTTTTAATTTGCTGTTTTTGATTTTGTTATACTCTTGTGAATTCTATGGTTTTTACTAGATTACTTGTAGTTTTTCATGTTGTCTATCTATAATTGTGTAATGACTTGGTGCTGCCTGTCTTGGCTAGGACGCTCTTGAAAAAGAGATTTGAAATCTCAATGAGCCCTTCCTGGCTAATAAAGGTTAAATAAAAACTAAAACACTTTTTTAAATGCAAAAATAATTACGTATATTATTTTATATTAATACAATTGTCCAGAGAAAAAGATTTTGTTTAACAAGTAATTTAAAACAATCTAAAGAAAGATAGGGGTAACAATTATTTGCACCCTTGTTTTCAATACTCCGGCATCCTACCCTTGTTTTCAATACTCCGGCACCCTACCCTTGTTTTCAATACTCCGGCACACTACCCTTGTTTTCAATACCCCGGCACCCTACCCTTGTTTTCAATACTCCGGCACCCTACCCTTGTTTTCAATACTCCGGCACCCTACCCTTGTTTTCAATACTCCGGCACCCTACGCTTGTTTTCAATACTCCGGCACCCTACCCTTGTTTTCAATACTCCGGCACCCTATCCTTGTTTTCAATACTCCGGCACCCTACCCTTGTTTTCAATACTCCGGCACCCTACCCTTGTTTTCAATACATGATGATGTGGCAAGTGACACTTTGCTTACTAAAAGTCCAATATCTTGAAAACTTGACTGCTGACACTCAAAATATGTTGGGACTGTATCAACAGTGGACTAATGAAAAAAATATCAAAAGATAGTTTTGAGTCGTGTTTTCCTTTAACAAGGGCCCAGGAGCAGTGGAAGCAAATAGCCCCACAACATCAAAGATCCACCACCATATTTTACAGTTGGTATGAGGTACTTTTCTGCATATTATTAATAAGAGAACACTCCCATAAAACTTGAATTGACTTTGTGGAGGGTAAAAACATTTGACCTTTGGTGAATATTTTGAACAAGCTTGCAAGGCCTGACGAAGAAAGCGATGAAGATCAATGTCGTCTCGCTTTGACTCTAAGCTCATGGTGTGGGCTATCAGGTGTTTATGTACAGTCACATGCTCATACAAAAGCAGGAGTGCAGAGAGATAACACCAAAACAGAAAGCACAGAGATCACAGAGTGTACATTCGTTTTTTTATTTTTTTTATTTAACCTTTATATAACCAGGAAAAGCCAATTGAGACCCAGAGTCTCTTTTTCAAGGGAGGCCTGGCCAAGAAGGCAGCAACAATCAATTTATGACATAATTAAAACATACAATACAATTCAACAACATGATCCAGCCTAAAAAAAAGCATTTACACTCCGTAACATTTACACTCCCATCAATATTTTAAATACATTCAGTGGAACCAACATATCTAGATGAAGCATGGATTGTAGACTATTCCATGTGTCTGTTGCACACAAAGAGAAGGCGGTCTTGCCTAATACTGTGAATGTCCTGGGGACTTTAAGTAGCAACCACCTAGCAGACCGGGTATGGTGACTGCTGCTGGTGAAGGAGACCAGACTACAGAGGTAAAGAGCGAGTTAACCAAAAAAGGGCTTTGTAAATGAACACATTCAAAAGTATCTTTCTGCGCATATAAAGTGAGGTCCAACCCACCATTTGGTACAATGTGCAATGGTGGGTGAGTGACTTGGCATTTGTAATAAAGTGCAATGATGCATGATAAACAGAGTTCAGTCTCTGTCAGACGGAGGAGGTTGCATGCATATACAACAAGTCACCATAATCAATTACAGAGAGAAAAGTGTCCTGAACAAGCTTCTTTCTAGCCATAAGCGGGAAGCAACCTTATTACGAAAATAAAAACCCAATTTCAATTTAAGCTTTGTCACAAGATTATCCACATAAACTTTAAAGGACAACTTGTCATCCAGCCAAATACCTAGGTATTTCTAGGATGACACTTTCAATGGATAAGCAGCCAGTGACAGTTTATTAGTATAGACCCCTTTCTGTTTTTGCAAACATTGCCGCTTGAGGGCGATGTACACAATTTGGTTGCAGAACACAAGAGTTCTCATAGACCACCAGCAAAAATGTTTTTCACATTGCTTATGAATGCATTTCACACTACTTTTGGATTATGAGTGGATTTTAAGGCTCGTAGGAACGTCCTGCTTAATATAATGCCTGTGTCATCGTCGCTAATCAACTGCATTATACTTTAAAAAAACACTTCAACTTCAACCAGTAAAATGGATCTTTGGCTAGCTTTTCTCCCAGTCTCTTTCAATGAGCTGTATCCAAAACAGGTATTTAAAAAATATCATAACCAAATATAATCTTAGCGAATGTTCAAGCAATAATCAAAGCAACATTGCAAGCGTATTGTATGGGACCGTTTAAATGTTCCGTTAGAGGCCATGAAATTCAGTACTTATCTCTAAAACAAAAGCAATTTAGGTCTAAATGGAAGGACTAACAGTACAGATAGATAGCAATAAAAACTGTACCATAGAGGCTCAGAATAAGTTAGAGGAAAAACTAAAAGAAATGGAGGAACTTATTCAAGAAAGATCTAGTGTAATATATTATTTCATAAATTCAACATAGAATCCAAAAAGTATTTATGAAAGTCAACCATGATTCACCAAACAATATTTTGAAAGAGGAAGTAAAGTACTTTAAGCATATGTTTTCGTTTCAGTCTCCTCCATCTCCACTTACCGAAGTTAGTTGTGTGGATTTTTTTTCTATCAATAATGTAAAATAAACAGCAGTACAGAAAGGCTTATGTGAAGGGCAAATTACAGACGAGGAACTTACTGATGCGATTAAAGCCTTTATGTTCAGGAAGATTTTTGGGGCTGGATGACATACCAGTGGAGGTATACCAAACCTTTTTTGATATAATTCAGAAGACCGTTATTAGCATGTTTTAACCACTCCTATATAAATGGTAGATTATAAGACACTCAACAAGAAGGTCTGATTTCATAATTTCAGATACAGGATCCAAGTGATAAATACAAAGATCCATTCCATATGAAAAATCTGGGAAACCAGGCCTGGTATTCGTAGCTAACTTTGAAAAGGCCTTTGATAAAGTACGACTGAAGTTTATAGTATATAAATGCCTGGAATATTTAAATTTTGGAGATTCAAAATTCAAAATACAGAAATAGTCATAATAAACATTCATAAGAAATACAAGTGTTATACATCGGCTTAAAGATGATCTTCTTGTTAATCCAGCCGCTGTGTCAGATTTCAAAAAGGCTCTATGGCGAAAGTATACCATGTGATTATCTGAGGACAGTGCCCCGCTTACAAAAGCATACAAACATTTTACAACCAAGTAAAGAAATTACAAAAGTCAGAAATAGCGATAAAATTAATCACTTACCTTTGAAGATCTTCATATGGTTGCAGTCACAAGAGTCCCAGCCATAATAAATGTTTGTTTTGTTCGATAAAGCCCCTCCAAAAACTCAATTTTGTTGGCGCATTTCGTTCAGTAATCCACTGGCTCAAAGATGGTCAAAACATGCAGACGAATACATCCTAATAGTACTAGTAAAGTTCGTCGAAACATGTCAAACGATGTTTATAGTTAATCCTCAGGTTGTCAATTGTCTAAATAATCGATAATATTTCAACCATATCGTATTCAATAGAAAGGAAAAACAACGAAGGGCGCGCACTCTGTCACGCGCGCAAACCAGCACTGCATGATTCTATAGTCCACTGACAGAAAGGTCTCATTTTTCTTAATTTTTCATAAAACAAGCCTGAAACAATGTCTAAAGACTATTGACATCTAGTGGAAGCCATAGGGACTGCAATCTGGGTCCTAACCCATTAGATACTCTATAGGCAGTCAATTGAAAACTACCCACATTGAAAAAGTCTCACTTCCTGGATGGATTTTCCTCAGGTTTTCACCTGCCATATCGGTTCTGTTATACTCACAGACATTATTATAACAGTTTTGGAAACGTTAGAGTGTTTTCTATCCAAATCTACCAATTATATGGATAATCTAGCTTCTGGGCCTGAGTAACAGGCAGTTTACTTTAGGCACGCTTGTCATCCAGACGTCAAAATACTGCCCCCAAGCCATAAGAAGTTAAATATGAATTTGGGGGGGTATAAATGATTAAATATGAAATAATTAAAGCTGATTGAGAGAATGCCAAGAGTGTGCAAAGCTGTCATCAAAGCAAAGGGTTGCTACTTTGAATAATCTCAAATATAAACTATATTTAGATTTATTTAACACTTTTTTGGTTACTACATGATTCCATATGTGTTATTTCATAATGTTGATGTCTTCAGTATTATTCTACAATGTAAAAAATTTTTTTAAATTAAGAAAAACCCTTGAATGAGTAGGTGTGTCCAAAATTTTGACTGGTACTGTATACATTTACAAAAATTATTTTCGGGGGATTTGAAATTATGCAGACAATTACATTGATTGAAGCTACAATCTATCTGCAATATTAAAGCTGATCTAACCCCTAAAAATAATAATAAAATAAAAAAAATTAAACCACAATTTAATACAACATTGAAAGCATATGATAATATCTTGTTATGTAATAACTATATAAATCATGGCGATGGTGGTCTTTCTGCACCCAAAAATGATGTCAGTGAGTTGTGTACTGAAGAGGGGCCTATTATGTCGCCTGTTCAGTAGGGCCTCTGTGGGAAACTTAAAGACGGGTTCCTCATTCTGAAACAAAACACCATTCATACATTAGTCCATTATGAGAGAGATGCAGCTGCAGGAATGCTGTCACTGTAATTCATGGCTTACAATTCACGAGGTGGTAATAACCCATGTTTATTACATGCAAATTGAACAGACTAATAAAGCTCTCATAGTTATAATGAACTGCGTGAGTTGCGCAACACAAGGGGTTGAGAGTGAATTCAAGCCAGTTAGTCAGTGAGAGAGACAGAGGACTCAGCTCAGAACAACCACCACAATAACAACACAACACAGAGCCACTGATTCATCCAGCCCTGCTATGCTATCCCAGGGTGCCCCGCTCCTTCCCAGGGCAGAGAGAACATAAACAGATCCTTTGTTATGGCCTCAGAAGAATGCTCATACTAACACCAGGCCACCAGGCAAAACTTTCAGACCCGGCCTACTTGGTGTGGTTGAAGATGTTTTCCCTCAGAAAAAATGCCTCAAATGCCAACACACAAGAGTTGAACTTACATGTGAGTTAAACTGACATATTTTAGTGTGAAGGCTAGGGATATCTTAATGGACATACCAACAAAAGCAGACTTTAGACCGAATGTGGAGGAGTGTAGAGTGTGTTTACAGAGACCATGTTAAGGAAATGCACCTATCAGAGTGGTTAAAGGTGATTTCAACCACAGAGGGCTACAGCATCATATGGTGCAGACTAGGGTTGGTCGGTATACCGTCGGTATACCGTATATACTGTATCCAGCGGTATTTCGAAGTACTCTCGGTATGATTTTCCAATACTGTCAACACCGTTAAAAAAAAAAAATCATTTAAATATTTGTACTGTTTAAATAAATACCTGCAGTCAACTTTTGCACTAGGTAATAGATAAAGCAGATCGCATTCATCATTTTGCCTTTTAGATTATTTTTCATTGTGAAGCTTACCGGTACTCATTTCCCAGTTAGGTTTGCCAAATAAATTCTGTGCTAAATAAATTCTCTCCAGCTGGGCAGCTGTCATTAGGCCCAACACTCTTGAAGTAGCTTGAATGAATAGGTTCACTGCAGTAAACGCGTGTCTCGGTCTTGGCCACTTACCTCTGCCTTGGCAAAAACTGTGTGTAAAGTTTTCGAACCACACCGCAATTCTGAGTGTACAGTACACTGCCCGTTTTCAAGTCAATTGGCTCATTTTCATGCCTCTGACATGCGCTAATGATAAATAATGGTGTAACTGTCTATAGTTTTCTCTGCAATTAGTGTTAATTATTGTGATTGGCTCACATTTGAATGGTACGGTGTCCTTCCATTCCGCCCTAGTGAGTCGTGGTCTCTTGTGGAGCTAACGAGCACCCAGCAAATTCACGACTGAAAAGGGAAACAGTGGGCCTTAGTTACAGTTAAAGAGGCTCCACTGCTCCTTCACCTAACAAAAATCTTCTCTTGCTCAGTATGATAAGCTCAACCTACGCATCTGCAGCCAGATATTCAGGCAATAATCAAAATGCTCAATCGCTGAGCAACAATGTATCATGTCAAGTGGAAGGAATATCTAGTTAAGGATGTGTAATTATGAAGTATAGTCAATTCAAATGCTCTCCTCTTAGACAAACAACTGTGGTTCAGCTCAAGCTCAGGTTTATTTCTAGAAAAGTTGCATGACAGATTTTACAGGGATAAAATAGTGTAATAAGTCAGTCTTATCAGTAATAAGGTTACAATACATGTCCAAAGGTATGTGGACACCTGCTCGTCGAACATCTCATTCCAAAGTCATGGTAATTAATATGGAGTTGGTCCCTCCTTTGCTGCTACAACAGCCTCCACTCATCTGGGAAAGCTTTCCACTAGATGTTGGAACATTGCTGCGGGGACTTCCATTCCATTCAGCCACAAGAGCATTAGTGAGCTGATGTTGGGCGATTAGGCTTGGCTCGCAGTCAGCGTTTTAATTCATCCCAAAGGTGTACGATGGGGTTGAGGTCAGGGCTATGTGCAGGCCAGTCAAGTTCTTCCACACCGATCTCGAGAATCCATTTCTGTATGGACCTCGCTTTGTGCATGGGGGCATTGTCATGCTGAAACAGGAAAGGGCCTTCCCCAAACTGTTGCCACAAAGTTAGAACCACAGAATTGTCTAAAATGTCATTGTATGCTGTAGCGTTAAGATTTACCTTCACTGGAACTAAGGAGCCCAAACCATGAAAAACAGCCCCAGACCATTATTCCTCCACCAAACTTTACAATTGGCACTATGCATTCGGGCAGGTAGTGTTCTCCTGGCATCCGCCAAACCCAGATTCATCCGTCGGACTGCCAGATTGTGAAGCGTGATTCATCCCTCCAGAGAACACGTTTCCACTGCTCCGGAGTCCAATGGCGGCTAACTTTATATCACTCCAGCCAACGCTTGACATTGTGCATGGTGATCTTAGGCTTGTTTGCGGCTGCTCGTCCATGGAAACCCATTTCATGAAGCTCCCAACGAACAGGTATTGTGCTGACGTTGCTTCCTGAGGCTGTTTGGAACTCAGTAGTGGGTGTTGCAACCTATGTATAGTCTATGGAGATTGCATGTTTGTGTGCTCGATTTTATACACCTGTCAGCAACAGGTGTGGCTGAAATAGCCAAATCCACTAATTTGAAGGGGTGTCCACATACTTTTGTATATATATATATATATATATATATATACAGTGCCTTGCGAAAGTATTCGGCCCCCTTGAACTTTGCGACCTTTTGCCACATTTCAGGCTTCAAACATAAAGATATAAAACTGTATTTTTTTGTGAAGATTCAACAACAAGTTCGACACATTCATGAAGTGGAACGACATTTATTGGATATTTCAAACTTTTGTAACAAATCAAAAACTGAAAAATTGGGCGTGCAAAATTATTCAGCCACCTTAAGTTAATACTTTGTAGCGCCACTTCTTGCTGCGATTACAGCTGTAAGTCGCTTGGGCTATGTCTCTATCAGTTTTGCACATCGAGAGACTGAATTTTTTTCCATTCCTCCTTGCAAAACAGCTCAAGCTCAGTGAGGTTGGATGGAGAGCATTTGTGAACAGCAGTTTTCAGTTCTTTCCACAGATTCTCGATTGGATTCAGGTCTGGACTTTGACTTGGCCATTCTAACACCTGGATATGTTTATTTTTCAACCATTCCATTGTAGATTTTGCTTTATGTTTTGGATCATTGTCTTGTTGGAAGACAAATCTCCGTCCCAGTCTCAGGTCTTTTGCAGACTCCATCAGGGTTTCTTCCAGAATGGTCCTGTATTTGGCTCCATCCATCTTCCCATCAATTTTAACCATCTTCCCTGTCCCTGCTGAAGAAAAGCAGGCCCAAACCATGATTCTGCCACCACCATGTTTGACAGTGGGGATGGTGTGTTCAGCTGTGTTGCTTTTACGCCAAACATAACGTTTTGCATTGTTGCCAAAAAGTTCAATTTTGGTTTCATCTGACCAGAGCACCTTCTTCCACATGTTTGGTGTGTCTCCCAGGTGGCTTGTGGTAAACTTTAAATGACACTTTTTATGGATATCTTTAAGAAATGGCTTTCTTCTTGCCACTCTTCCATAAAGGCCAGATTTGTGCAATATACAAATTGTTGTCCTATGGACAGAGTCTCCCACCTCAGCTGTAGATCTCTGCAGTTCATCCAGAGTGATCATGGGCCTCTTGGCTGCATCTCTGATCAGTCTTCTCCTTGTATGAGCTGAAAGTTTAGAGGGACGGCCAGGTCTTGTTAGATTTGCAGTGGTCTGATACTCCTTCCATTTCAATATTATCGCTTGCACAGTGCTCCTTGGGATGTTTAAAGCTTGGGAAATCATTTTGTATCCAAATCCGGCTTTAAACTTCTTCACAACAGTATCTCGGACCTGCCTGGTGTGTTCCTTGTTCTTCATGATGCTCTCTGTGCTTTTAACGGACCTCTGAGACTATCACAGTGCAGGTGCATTTATACGGAGACTTGATTACACACAGGTGGATTGTATTTATCATCATTAGTCATTTAAGTCAACATTGGATCATTCAGAGATCCTCACTGAACTTCTGGAGAGAGTTTGCTGCACTGAAAGTAAAGGGGCTGAATAATTTTGCACGCCCAATTTTTCAGTTTTTGATTTGTTACAAAAGTTTGAAATATCCAATAAATGTCGTTCCACTTCATTGTGTCCCACTTGTTGTTGATTCTTCACAAAAAAATACAGTTTTATATCTTTATGTTTGAAGCCTGAAATGTGGCAAAAGGTCGCAAAGTTCAAGGGGGCCGAATACTTTCGCAAGGCACTGTACATATATATATATATATATAGTGTATTTGTACTGTACTGGGTTAACATGATGAGATAAGCCTAATGTTTGTGCAGTCGTTCCATTTGAGAATAGAAGGGGAAATCACTGATGTACAGATATCTAAATAGGTAAGGTGATATACAGTAGGTTAAATATACAGTAATATACAATACCAATATAGATGCCAGGTAAAATGAAAAGAAAATGTGACTCTCTCAGATGTATAGTCAAGGTTTCATTCTGTTGGTCTGTATTTGGTCCAAGATAGTCACATGAGTATACCTATAGAGCAGCAGGTGACGGTGGGCCAGAGGAGAAGCCACTTGAGGATGACTCATGAACCCTACACCCTACAGCATTACATGGGCTTGCTCCTACCTATCTCTCTGATTTGGTCCTGCCGTACATACCTACACGTACGCTACGGTCACAAGACGCAGGCCTCCTAATTGTCCCTAGAATTTCTAAGCAAACAGCTGGAGGCAGGGCTTTCTCCTATAGAGCTCCATTTTTATGGAACGGTCTGCCTACCCATGTCAGAGACGCAAACTCGGTCTCAACCTTTAAGTCTTTACTGAAGACTCATCTCTTCAGTAGGTCATATGATTGAGTGTAGTCCGGCCCAGGAGTGGGAAGGTGAACGGAAAGGCTCTGGAGCAACGAACCGCCCTTGCTGTCTCTGCCTGGTCGGTTCCCCTCTTTCCACTGGGATTCTCTGCCTCTAACCCTATTACAGGGGCTTAGTCACTGGCTTACTGGGGCTCTCTCATACTGGGGCTCTCTGCGTCACCTGAGTGGGTTGAGTCACTGATGTGATCATCCAGTCTGGGTTGGCGCCCCCCCCCCTTGGGTTGTGCTGTGACAGAGATCTTTGTGGGCTATATACTCAACCTTGTCTCAGGATGGTAAGTTGGTGGTTGAAGATATCCCTCTAGTGGTGTGGGGACTGTGCTTTGGCAAAGTGGGTGGGGTTATATCCTTCCTGTTTGGCCCTGTCCGGGGGTGTCCTCTGGATGGGGCCACAGTGTCTCCTGACCCCTCCTGTCTCAGCCTCCAGTATTTATGCTGCAGTAGTTTATGTGTCGGGGGGCTAGGGTCAGTTTGTTATATCTGGAGTACTTCTCCTGTCCTATTTGGTGTCCTGTGTGAATTTAAGTGTGCTCTCTCTAATTCTCTCTTTCTCTCTTTCTTTCTCTCTCTCGGAGGACCTGAGCCCTAGGACCATGCCTCAGGACTACCTGACATGATGACTCCTTGCTGTCCCCAGTCCACCTGGCCGTACTGCTGCTCCAGTTTAAACTGTTCTGCCTTATTATTATTGGACCATGCTGGTCATTTATGAACATTTGAACATCTTGGCCATGTTCTGTTATAATCTCCACCCGGCACAGCCAGAAGAGGACTGGCCACCCCACATAGCCTGGTTCCTCTCTAGGTTTCTTCCTAGGTTTTGGCCTTTCTAGGGAGTTTTTCCTAGCCACCGTGCTTCTACACCTGCATTGCTTGCTGTTTGGGGTTTTAGGCTGGGTTTCTGTACAGCATTTTGAGATATCAGCTGATGTACGAAGGGCTATATAAATACATTTGATTTGATACAGTATTACCTCACCTCTTATAGAGTCTGCTGGCTCACCCCACTTGGTTTAATAAAGTGACATCTGATTTGGCTATTTCTGTTAGTACAGACACCGTCTTAAACGGTCACCTCACCACTCTATCCTGGAGGTGACATTGCCCAAAGGCAACGTTTTCCTTAATCTGCTGGTAGGAAGGTTACAGTTGCCTCTGCTTTTAATAAAATATTTGCTGTGCTCCATGTCGTTTGCAAAACCACAGTTAATCTCCCCAGGTTGGAAGAGATAAGACTGGGCCATGTCAGTGTTCCACCTCTCTCTCCCTGTAGCATGCCCAGACACAACACTGTATTGTGTGTTTACAACATGGTTCCTCACAGTCAGTCACTGGGGGATTCCTTTCTATTCCCTCAGTTCAAGGCAAAGCCCAGAACCCCTCAGTCACAGCTGTAAGACCCCAGCTCCACCTGCCCTGACCAGGACTCCCAGCAACCGAAAGAAGGAACATTAGTCAACAGTTGAAAAGGAGGAGGAGGAGGAGGGGGAGAGATCAAGAAGAACGAAGTGGAAGAGGGGACAGGGTATTAGATAAGCAACCAACTTTTGTACATGTGCTACGAATTGACATATCAAGTAAAAAGTGGCCATTTTGTTCTGTATTGAAGTAGAAAAATATTCTGTCCCTTGAGGCATTGAGGTAATTACACAACAGGTTAGGGCTTGTCTGCAACCTTCCACTTCCTACCTGACTGTTCGGCAGTCTAGTGCAATGCAATCTTCACATACTTTCACAATGGCTCAATAGATCATGTTCACCCAATGACAAAAAAAGATATGTGAAGCAGTAAGGGACAGATCAAAATGTACTGGGGGGGCGGGGCTGGTCCAACTCAAAGTGTCATAACAAAAAAATGTGACCCCCCCCAAACTATTGTCACATGTCCCTCCCCTTCTACAGTAAAATACATGTAACACCCTCTCCCTTCATAGAATTAACACAAAAATAATGTTTACGACCACAGATAACTGTAGCGACCCTGCTTATAAACATGGATATTGACTTTGCCACTTCAGCATGCTTTTGTGGCACAGTCAACGCCACGCAGGGCTACGGCCCAGAATGTTGAGGCTTCGCCGACCACCACAGACGAGCTCCCTCTCCCTGCCAATTTCATTACACTACGATCAGAGTCGGCCGCAGACAATGATCAGCTAGGAGGAATTCAGATTTTCAACATTTTGATGCCATATTTATAATTATATAAAACAAATGCAATGAATTTTCCACCAACAGGTTTCTGTGCCAATGCACCACACAACCAATACACAAAGCATACCAACTTCGGGCACTTCAATATCATGGTTTGTGTTTTCAACTCCAAAATCAATAGGGCAAAAAAGGATACCTAGTTAGATCTACAACTGAATGCATTCAACTGAAATGTGCCTTCCGCATTCAATCCAGCCCCTCTGAATCAGAGGTACAGAGTACGGAGGGGCTGCCTTAATCAACATCCACGTCATCGGCGCCCGGGGGAACAGTGGTTTACAAAGGAAGAGAAATTTAGACTCCAGAGAGATGGAGATATGCAGGTGGCATGACACTGACGTTCATCTCTTTATGTCAGATGGCTACTGCGTCCTACTAAACAGATAGAGACGTACAGAAGATGTCGTACATGTTCTGTCCAAATACCTTGTAGAACGATAAGCGTTATATTGTTAGATTATAGGAGTAACTCTGGTAGACCTGAAACAGTCTTCCTCACTTCAAGTTCAACTGTAGGAGTCAGTTGGCGCGCCGGTGCACACTGCCTTCATATCATAGGCCAGCAGCAGCTAAAGCTTAATAATAACCACACCATACCAAACCTTTATAAACGTTTCTAAACTTTTTTAGGGTAATATCAAAAGTAATTGAAGCCATTGTTTATAGGGAAAACTAGCAGGGAAAAACGCAGTACCCTCCCCTATGCCCCTAAAAAAAAAAAAAAAACTCCCCGCCGAGAAAAAAAAGCAAAAAGCAAAAAGAATGACGACAACCCCCCCCCCCCCCCCCCCCCCCCCACGTTCTGTCCCTAAATCCAACTATCAAGATATGATTGTTACAGTCGTCTGGACTGTGAAGCCAGGCAACACAATCTATTTTAGTTGCTATGTGCACATGCACAACAGTAGAAAGTGATCACCATTGAAAAGCCATTATAGGAGACCTCACCACAGTATCAGGACAATATTATAGTGTTATATACACATTATTACATGTTACACAAAATATTACAATCCACACTGTCTGCACCCAAACCTAAGGACCTGAGTTTTTGTCCCCCTGCGTGACACAGCCTTTACACCACCTACGCACTGCCACCGGTTCAGTAAGCACTCACCTGAAATCACTGGGCTCCATTTCTTGGGCTCCATGTCCGACTTGTCAAAAGTTCGGGACTTCCTCCGGAACTCGACCCGTCTGAAGTCGTCCATACCCTTATCCTCCGATGACCTTTCCAACATCGAAAAGATTCACAGAGCGAGCAGCTCTATCGGTAACATTAATCACGCATTCAAATGTGCAACTGACAGTCAACATATTACAGAAAAATTCCATTCCATGTCAAAGAACTCCTAAATCCTATTTATCATTCACGGCTAAATGAAAGAAAAAAACGTATTGAAAAATCACGTGGCAGGTTTATTTTCCCGGATATGTGCCACAATTAAGTTATTGAGCGATGCGTGCGCTCTGCTCTGCCTTTCTGGGTCAACATCGTCATCCGGTCAGCTTATCTCTTATCTCTCTCTGTACAATCACCTAGGAGTTGGAGTAGATTGTTTCAAACCCCGCCCTGTCTCACTGTTGCTCTCATCGGAGGAACCATCTCTCCCCCATACCCTTTAGAAAGGGAACCAGAATAATTTCACTTAAAAGGGATCAATATTGCAATATGAAGATATTGTAGCTTCGGGCGGGTATTTAAAAAATAGAGCACAGAACCTGGAAGGTGTTTTGCATACAATCTACTGTATAATGAAGACGGGCAGGGTTGTGCTACTGATTGTAGCCTAATAAACAGCCATAATGATAGGGTGACATTTTCAAAGACATGCAAACTGTTATGAGAAGGATGACATAAGGTTATCATTATCATAATTGAGAAGAAAAAAGACTCTGCGAAGCACAAATGTCCTATATCAGTCCAAGACAGTTGTTTTATTTCCTATTGAAACAGATGTTACACTGTTTTAAGCGCAGTAAGAAATATTAACAAGACAACCCAATACAGTATATTGCTGTCTTTCTTTTCCTTTTTCTTAACTGATTATGGTTTCTAAACCTCAGTTAAGATTCCAGGGGGCTCCATCAGGGGCATTGGAGCGACTGACATTGGGGGGGACACACATTTTGCTATATGCCCGCGGAAAACAAAAGGTTTAAATTCCTCACTTCTAGCAACTTTTGAGAAATCTTAACTTAGAAATGGGCAAATTTACAAGGCCGGGGGGGGGGGGGGGTCTTGCAGAGGGCACTTACTCTGGTACAGTCCAACCAGGCATAGGGCCATAGCCATTCATACTGTACTGAATACCAGTGTGACTGTTAAATTAAACAACCATTGTGTACTCTTTCTCGGCTACTGTATGATTCATTTCCTAGTATTTTTTCCTCACTTCCTCTATGTCAGGTTGTTACTACTGCTGCTCTACATACTGTATGGTTTGAAACTTAATGTAATATATTCAACTTATAATACAGTTATTATACTGTAATAATAACCAGCATAATACAACAACAAAAACAGGTAGGCGTGAAAGGTCAAACTTAAATGAATCAATCTCCACTCTACGCAATTGTCAAAAATAAAACATTATCACGACTGCCTCTCACCTGCATAAAGTTAACACATGCAATACACCCTCTAGACTTAAGATGCTATCATTTCATCAATCATATAAGATAATTGAGATTCATTCACGCTATGACAGATCATCAATCTAGGAGCTCTACCAGCTTGGAGAGGCACTTCACACCATCTTACCTGTTGGTTTGTTGCCTCTCGTTCTCTTTCCCTCCCTGCCTGTCTGTCTGTTCATGGCTGTCACTCTCCTACCTTGATCAGAATAGCACCATACAATGGCTTAACATATGGAACACTCCTTTATGACCTCTGATCACTGTGATGAAGTTAAAGACAACCAAGCTGAAACAACTCAAATTTGCCAGCTAGTTTTCCAGGGGTGGTGTGTGTGCAGTTGCCAAGAACTTTACTTACAGTCCTTTGCTCTCCTTTGAACAAAACTCCTAAGTCCTCTTTTTTCTCTCTTATTGATTGCTGGCACATTGCTAACTTGCTGACCATATCATGAAGACTAAGACAGTGATTGTGCAAGTAATTCTGTAGCTAGCAAGTATTCTTAGCTTCACGTTCCAAGCAGAGGATGCCTGTTAAAAATAAAAGTGAGGGGGGGGGGGGGCATGTTACCGGCTTCTAACACTGCCCTCTGTATCACAATCTTCCACTGATAAAGTTAACCTGTGCAGAGAACCAAGGCAGTAGGGTAAATTATTCTCCATAGATAGACACCAGTCGTACACTAGACTAGCTTTGGACCTCACACATATCTTTCATACTCTACCGTTCCACCGAAGGTTTTAGAATGAAAACAAGTGATTCCACAAACATAGACAGAAATCAAATCAATGTAAACATGTATACAGTATAGAAGTAGCATACCCATTCTCCACTGCCATTTAACATGCTTTCACCTGTGCTTATTGTGTGGATTCCAAGGGTGATTGTTCTTTATGGCTACTATACACATCTTACCAGAATACCAGAATCCACCCGTATGGTGTGATTCAATTCATGTAGAACTGTAAGAAAAAACGGTCTTAATGCCTCTGGCTCATATCCATAAGAAACTAGATGTTCAGATTGCCCCTCAATAAACCTGTTTAGTCAAACATAAGACATAATCATTATTTGATTTGAGAGAGAGAGAGAGAGAGAGAGAGAAAGAGCCAGAGAGAGATAGCGGGAGAAAGGGAGCTCTCTGTTCATTTTCCAAGGCCAATAAAGTACTTGTGTATCACTGAAAGAGAGAGAGAGAGAGAGAGAGAGAGAGAGAGAGAGAGAGAGAGAGAGAGAGAGAGAGAGAGAGAGAGAGAGAGAGAGAGAGAGTGTGTGAATCAGGTAAATGATTCATGCAACATTAGGTAGATTACATCATCAACATGATCAGACAGTTTGGATCTAGGCTCACCTTGAATTAATGTTTCAACAAAGAACATAAAAAAGTCGCCAGACCACCAAACCTCAATGCAAATTGATCTGAAGGTGTAGGGATGACTCACAAAATACACCCGGTCTCCTGGAAGCCTTTGGGATTTATCCCTGTTTTCGTTTAGCTGGTTAGTGTGATGTTATTACATCCGGCAGAGTAGAGATATTTATGGCTCTGTTAACCGGGAAGAGAGATGCCTGGACAGAGATCTCACCACAGTCATTGGACCTGACAGAGCATCCAACCAAATATAAACAAAGTCATGTCCAGTGTTGTTGCTTCAGTAGATAGTCCTAATTGTGCTTGTAAAGAAGGATGTTTGGAGGAGAGAGTAGCTTACCTTTAGTTTGAACCTATTTAGTCCATACCGAGTTAAAATGCCTGATTACTGTCATCTCTTTTGGGTTAGACAGAGTGAAACAAGCGATCCCTTGTACATAAACAACATGAAGCTTAAGACGAGCCAATTCGAATGTCCTTCGACAGAAACATGGTACTACCGGGGCAATGTGTTATCTGAACTGTGTAAAAAACTAAACCAAGGGGTGTCATGTCACACATGTCATGGTCAAGTCAAACCTGTGCAATTCAAAAGGCCACATCCAGGCCTACAGACCTAGACCTCACTTCCTCATCTCCTACCTTAGTCTCGAGTCTCTATGTCAAGTACGATCTCAACTCCATGACAAACATAACCAATCGCCTCAGCAGTAAAAAAAAAAAGAACTGAAGTAAAAAATATAATCTTTATGCCTTTTGCAAAAAAGTTGTATAAAAACAAGCATCTCAAGTGTAGTTACGTTAGATTGGTCATTGAAATCAAGAACGCCCATCTCATCAAACATTATCCTTGTAATGCAATATCACATCCATTCAATTAGTCTTTCCACGTTGATGTCAAATTCAATGTATTCTTTAACATGACCATGGTAGAAAAGACAGAACCACTTACACATGTAGAGATTATGCTTACAAACAGATGCTTTTAGGTCTAATATTCTGTCTAGTCTGTTAGGCAAGTTTGTAAGCCTTTCACGTTACCAAAAAGAAACGCTGTTATTGACGGAACATTTCTGGCTACACTTGTAGGATATAGACCATACAAAACCTTGTTATATTCAATTGGGAAAGAGGTTTTTGTTCTATCGATTTTTTTATTTTTTTAAAAGATTGCAATAAGGACATAACAGCCATAGTTGAATGAATCTGAGCTAAATCAATCCTCATTATTTAAGTCCAAGTACCACAGCAATAATACACATCTTGAATTCCATTTTCAAAGAATGACCAAGAAACAATCAGATGATATCACATGCAAATTCAAATGAATAAATGGATGAACAAACACAAATAAATAAATAACCAGTTAAATAGATAAGTCAGCTAAATAGATCATAAATAATCATATAGATACAGGACATTGTTTAAGTCAATTTGTCACTCTGGTGTTTGCCCTGCTGTCCGGTCCGCCAGTCTCTCTCTTGTGGACAGGATGTGATTTTATTCCAGCCCAACCAATGAGGAGTATCCCGAACTTGCTCTGTAACCTCACCAACCGGGAGAAAGTGTGGTATGTGGAGGAGGGGCTTGCTGAGGGGACACAAAGACTAGGCACCAGGATGGGGTGCCAGGTTGAGGGAGATGAGAGACAGGTGTCCTTAGTGCTGTGTGCCTCCGTGAGGGCCGGGTCCATGGGTGTGGGTGCTCGAGTCCTAGGGGCCTTGGGGGCGAGGCTGCTGGGTCATTGAGGGGGAATGGCTGGAGAAGGTTGGTGTCTGGTCCTCCTGGAGGGCCGTCACAATGTTAGGACTCGGACTGCAAGGAAGACGGGAGGGAGAAGAGAAAAGAGCAAGAGAGGAGTGGAGAACAGGGAAAAAAGTCAAAAGGACATGTATGCCACTGGTGCTATTAAGTGCTCAGAAATTAACAAACAAACAAATGGGAGGGACAAAACTGTTCCCAAAAACAACAGAGATGGAAATTGTTCAAATTTCAGGAGGGGAAGAACATTCAAATATTTTGGGAGGAGAGTTGACTTGCTTAAACAACACTATGACCAAGAGAAGGAATAGTAGACAGGACATCAGTTACTTATTTGCCTGTAGGGATGATTCAGAGGCAATGAGATCTACTGTATGGGTGGGTTGTAGGGGGCTGGTTGGGGATTGTAGTGAGATGAACTGAGTTAGCTCTGTAGGAATTTGATCTAAGTAGAAGTAGATGATCTGCATTAAGAAGATGAAGCAGAGTGTTACTGGTGACAAAAGCTTCATGCAAAACCAATGCATGTGCTAACACTAATTATAGCCCTTATACTAAGCAATACAGTTTCAGTGTAGCTGTGTCATAAATACCAACGCCTCGTGCTGTGAGTCAGAAAAATACACAAGTCTTCTCGCCTTAATGAGTTTCTTAAGCTCAGGCTTCTGTGTGTGTGTGTGTGTGTGTGTGTGTGTGTGTGTGTGTGTGTGTGTGTGTGTGACTAGATGCCTGTTATGTAAATGTGTTTGATCCATCAAGTACAGTATAGTAGTGTGAATATGAACTAATATCTGTGGCTTAAGAACCAGCCGTGCGGGGCATGCTGCGTGTATCCTGCAGGCCCAAGTCACAAGGAGAGCGAGTGAGAGAAGCGGAAAGAGACAGGAGGAGATGTAGAGCTCAGGCCTCTAGGACGTTACCTGTGGACTAGGGAGACTCTCCTTAGTGGTGGGGAGAGTGGCGATACTGAGGCAGAGGAAGCAGGCTGCTGACAATCTACAAGAAACTGATACATTAGACAGATATACAGAGTGGTGACAGTCAGGGTTAGTGGGACAGACAAAGACATGGGTGCACAAGACAGGAGGAAAGACTTGTCAGGGACAAAGAGACACACGGGACTCGTCATGTAATAACTCAACATGTCCGAGGAGAGGACGTCGGTTGTGGAACCTTTTGCTCTTTCAGGGTAGAACATTAGAGCATAATGGCATTGTAGTGATTATGCTTTTAGTAGTCATGCTTGTAATCACTTTCATTTGACTGGAATATCACATTCTGCAAGTTAATATCTTACTGTAATACAGTTCATTTGAGTTAATACAATCTGCACACTCTTAAGTTTCTTCTGATTTATTTGCCTAGAAAGTAAATGATTCGTGCTTTCTACCGCCTGACATACCACAGTAGTTAATATTGTGTGAGAGAAGTTGTTTATGTTTCTGTGAGAGAGAGAGAGAGAGAGAGAGAGAGAGAGAGAGAGAGAGAGAGAGAGAGAGAGAGAGAGAGAGAGAGAGAGAGAGAGAGAGAGAGAGAGAGAGAGAGAAAGAGCCAGAGAGAGAGAGAGAGAGAAAGAGCCAGAGAGAGATAGCGGGAGAAAGGGAGCTCTCTGTTCATTTTCCAAGGCCAATAAAGTACTTGTGTATCACTGAAAGACTGCTCGTTATTCAAAACCAGCCTCGTCTGACCCAACTGACAAGGCATTCCTCTGTCCATCCTTCGAGGAGGATGGACAGCACTGCTAAGGGGAAAAACACAGACACACGTAGAACATTTACGCACAGTTTCAAATCCGGTACTGTATTTTTCTGTGCTGCACCAAAAAAGAGACATACAAACAAACAAAAACCTAATGGCGACTGTCACACGGAGCAATTAACTGCTGCTCATGTAAGCCTATGGGCTAAAAACGAAGCAGCATTTTTTAGATCAGACAAGTGATAATATCATACACAATTGTAACACATTAATGAATGAATGACCCTGCAGTCTTGGGTTTTTATTTTATAGAGTCAAAGTGCAACCCATGTTATCCTATAGGGATTGGACCTGAATGTACATGGACATTCTTCACCTCAGATTGTGTCTATAAAAACATTTGACCACTGTAGGAGCCAAAAGCTAATAACCACAGAGAGGTGAGTGTAATTTAACTTGTTATCCATGGTAGGGACATGAGGGCCAAACAGCATTTGACAGGAATGACTCATTGGGAATTGTTAAGACACTGCCATCTGCTGGCACTACATGGCATGTGCATAGGGTTGCTTTGAAGTGCTTGGGTGTTCTTTTCAGGGTGCGTTATCAGCGATAGTAGGTCTGGGTAGGTGGTTAGAGTGTCACAGGGAGGAGGTCACACTGGTTTCCATGCTGCTCTGAATGGTATATCTGCATATAAACCATGTATATTCTTCCTCCTGGATCTGACTGATCAAAGTCACATGCATGCCACAACAAAAAGCTATCAACATTGACAGAAAAAGCATCATAGATCAATCACTGAGTTTCTCTCTCTCTCACTCACTCACACACACACACACACACACACACGGTTTTCTATATTAATAATAGACTCTAAGGACACAATGATGTCATGCTGTACGTAGTATAGTGTAGAGAAGGGGCAATTGCTTGTGGCGCTGAATAGGGCAGTAGACTTGTGGAAGGGACTTCTGTCAAATGCTTTTTGCTCCAGATTTGATGACAATTCAAGAGTCATGTTATTATCATGGCTTGAACATGTTAATCAAACTAGAACGATTCCTTAAAATCATAAGACGCGGCACAGGAGTCAACGTTGACCAGATTGGCCCACATTCAACAAATCTGATTTAACAAAGTGGATATTCGTCAAATCCGTCATGATTTATGTATTGTAACAGCCCACAATGTGGTTACTTAAGTCCAATTTGGATATATTTGGCTGTTTTTGCTGCATAACATATAGAAGTTGTCCCTCTTCAGGTTAAGAGGAAGTGACTGCTAAATGCTAACTCCCGTTTGTATGAGCTAGTAGCATTCATGTAGCTATCATACAGAAATCGTTGATGGCAGTCAACGCTGTTTTTAACTGGAACGCAGTTGATTGGTAACGATGACATGTGTTGGGGTTGACATTCATACAAACATTATACTCCGATTTTTACCTCAACATAGTGTGAAATACAACGAGGCGAACCCCTGGATCTTTCCCCACGCGTTTCCATGGCAATTCCATTGTTTTGGTCAAGTTCCATTGACCCCTTTACCGCGTCCATTTTGATGACCTGAATTATAATATGATTTGCAGAGTCATCAAAACGGTTTCATTTCTAGACTGTGTCAGAGAGGTACTGTAAGGCAGCCTCCATAGTAAATAAGCCTACCATAGAGAAATAGATACGGTGCCTTTCTCTGCTATACAAACAAAGATTCCTTGAGATTTCAACCAGGCTTTATATTTTCTGTGTCAAACATTCATAGGGATAGATAGACCAGAGATGAGCAACTTTGATGGGGGCGGGGCCCCGAGTTGCTTGCGGGTCTGCATTGCCCATCCCTGGGATAGACTGAGGAATTCCAATGGCTATTAGTGTCTGTGTTTCAACTGTGTAAATCATCCACTGGGTGGCGCCCAATGAGACACACAGAACAGAGTAACAGTGTAGCTCTGTGCACAGTTTATGGATGGTCGGAAAAAGCAACGTGTATATTGACTACAAACAGACTTTGATTATACAAAGTGAATAATTAACATAGGCAATGACAACAACAGGGGAATTCAATTGCCTAACAATGGAAAATAGTGGACAATATTTAGGTTGTATGATATGAGGACTAGGCTACAGCACTTCACCTCTAAAAGCTTACAGTTTATGTGCCAAGAGAGGAAGTAAAAACGTATGTTATACGGAATCAAATATCTCCAAAATGTAGAAGTATCCTTCACTCCATCTTAGCGCATTATGCATAACAAATCCTCAGAAAAATTACTAAAACTCAACTTTATTTGTCATAAAAATGTCACATTTACTGGTATATTTCTAACATATATTTCATTTCTTCCCTAAATCCCTTCATCTACAGAAATGAGCCCAAAACTATTAACAGACTTGATTATTGTCTGCAGATGGAACGAGCTGTGTTGGGCTCCTTCTCATAGCCAATTCCTGAGAAGAATGTCACAGTACTGCATAGTCATAGGTCAAGCCAGACACTGGAAACAGGAAACCAGTCTGTCCTCCTCCCTGTGTCCCACCCACCCACTTGGACTAGGGCTAGGGCATCTTGGAACTGTAGGCGTGAGGGACTGGGTTGCTGGGAGATGTGACCAGAGCAGAGGGGCGAGGTGCATCTTTTTGGGTACGAGTTCTGACCGACCCCGGCGACAAGTGTTGCCAAGTCTTAGGAATGGGTGAGCGGTAAGGAGACACGGGGGCGGAGCTAGGAGAGTGCGGACTGGAGTCTCGACTGTTAATGAGTCGACAGCACTCTAAACTCAGCGACTCTGGGTCAATGATGAAGGTCTGAGTGCCCAGGGACCACTGGGGGTGACCCAGGGGAGGCAGAGAGGAGACCAGGGATGAGGTCTGGGAAGTGCCTCCGTCTGAGGCTGACCAGGGGTTGGAGGACAGGGGCAGCTCCAGGGAGGGAGGGCTGCAGAGGGTCAGGGTGGTGTTGAAGGTGTGGGAGCAGGTGGAAGAAGGGCTGTGTATCATGGTGGGGCTGGGGGGAGCTGTGAGGGCGGCTCGTCGACTTACTTTGGGCGTGCTGCTCTTGATCTTGGGCACCTTGGCGCCGCGGCCGCGGTCCCGGGTCTGCTCGGTGTCAAACTCCAGGTCCTCCAGGCGTTGGGTCAGGGCCAGCTTCTGTTGGATGGCCATACGGAGCAGGGAGTTCAGGGTCTTCTTCTCATCCTCCGCCGCAGCCAGCTGTCTCTGCATCTCATCCAGCTGAGTCACATACTCATCACACCTAGGAGAGAGAGAGAGAGAGAGAGAGAGAGAGAGAGAGAGAGAGAGAGAGAGAGAGAGAGAGAGAGAGAGAGAGAGAGAGAGAGAGAGAGAGAGGGGGACACAACACTAGGTCAATAAACTAAGAACCACCCTTGTGTAAGCCGGGGAATACACTCTCAAACAGTGAGATTTACCAGAGGCCCAACTCATCGTCTTTGCACAGTCTTACACATCTGTGTTGTAATTGACTGCATGAGATCCCAGAATGCCACTCACCTGGTGGCGAACATGGCCCTGAGAGAGGAGAAGGTGGCGGCGTCCTCCTTCAGAGCCTTCAGCTCGTTCCTCAGCTTCATCATGGTCTCTGTCACCATGCACTTCTCATTCTCATACTTGCTCTTTAGATTAGCCAGCGCCCCCTCTGCAGTCTGGAATAGAGAGTGGGGTTTGGGTTAATTGTGTAGTTACTTTCATGTTATCAGATTATAAACAGTGTCTATTAGCCACTTTATATCTCCAACAAAGAAATAGGGCAAATGTTATGCACTATGCAAAGGAAAACTGATCAAACCTGTTGGATAATGCTGAGAACAGTGTGATGACTTTCCCAGGTACTCAGCCCTAGCCTAGTCCCAGATCTGCTTGTGCTGTCACCAAACTCCTACTGTCATTGGCGAGACAGCACAAACATATCTGGAACTAGGCTAGGTACTCAGTTCTCTGCTCTTCTCACCTGTTTGTTGGCTTTGAGCACCAGCCTGAGCGTGGCAATCTGCTCCCTCTTGGTGCTGAGGAGGGACTTGAGCTTGAGGATTTCCTCCATGCAGGCCTCCTTGTCCTTGTCGAACAAGGGGGCCAGCTCCCGGGCGGCTGCCCTCTGTCGAGACAGCTGGAGGGAGCGGTCCACGGCTCTCTGCAGGTGTTTGATCTGATCCCTGATGATGGCGTTCAGGTTGTAGATGTTCATTGGCTCCTTACGCAGGTCTCCGCCCACCTCGGGAGGGACGGAAGAGGAGGAGGGAGAGCCGTTGGAGCTGTTGATGACCGGGGAGCCAATGGGGGTGCAGATGGGGTTCCCCTGACTTCCTGGTGCTGGGGACTCCCTCCCTGTTGTTCCGTTGTCCCCACTGGGGGGGTCTTTGGAGGGCGAGTCCATGGGGCTCCGGGGGGCCTCTGAGAGCCCAGCGTTCACGGCGGCGAGGCGTCTAGCCAGGCGGGGGGAGAGTAGTGCCCGGGGGTCCTCAGAGCCCTTGAGGCTGCCGCTGCGGGTGTTACGGCTCTGACGGTAGTAGTCCAGCATGACGCGGTTGGGCGTCTCATTGTTGCAGAGACACACGTGGTGGTAGAGCTGGGCCAGCTCCTCGCTGAATGTCACCAGCTCGTCCTGCGCCCTGTTCAGCATGTCGTGGCTCTCCGTGGCCACGCCCGTCGCCGCCTGTAGTTCCGCCTCCAAACGCGCCACCTTATCGCGGGCCTCGCGGCAGCTCTTCTCCAGCCGTTTGACCTGCTCGTCCAGAGCTTGGACCTTCCCATCGCTGCTGCTCCACTCCTCCCCCTGGCCCTCCACACAATGGTTAGATTTCTCCTTCAGAGCTTTTAGCTCCGCCTTTAGGTCGATCACCTCGGTTACCGCCACCTTGTACTTACACTCCAGAATCTCCATCCCGTGGATGTTCACCACGTAGTCGTGGCGACCGGGTGCGGGCAACCCGTCGTGCGTCTCGGACTCCTGGGCGTCGGCCATCTCCTTGTCACTGTGGAGGCGCTTCATAGCGTTGAAGCGCTCGGTGAGGCGGTGGACACACTCGTGCTGCTCGGTCAGGGCCCCCTGCGTGTGCTGCAGCTGGGTCTGGGCCTCCTGCAGGTTCATCAGGAGGCTGGACTTCTCACGCTCCACCTAGAGGACAGGAAGGACATACTGCAGGGTGAGGACCACTCAGACCATACCAGCATTACCACAGACACAAAGTTCTGAGGTTCACTTAACAGTGCGCTTCACTAAGTTCAGGAACAGTAGGGTCAACTAAAAACACTGAATGATAGTGTATAAACGACCAGTATACTGAAAGAGCGTCGCGGAAATACTGATGTCATTGCACTTCCTAGGTAAAGTACAAGGCTGTTGAGGCATATGGCAGTGAAGTACAATGTATCAAGGCTTGCTAGTCACAAATTAAGCATAACCCCCCCCCTGCACGAGATTCCAGTAATTGAACTCAAGTGCTGTTTAATGTCTTTTTGGTCAGAGGAGTGTGTCAGTCATCCGGTCCACCCAGTGCTGAGGCTTTGAAACCTTATTGATCCCCAACGGGAGGAGGCCCAGGAAAACAAATGTCAATGGGTTCAGCAGTACAGTACCTGCTAGCTAGTCCAATAAATAACCCTGTCGGACTATTGTGTGTGTAGGATGTACACTCTACAGACAGAGATAAAGAGACATCACAACACAGGCAAAGCACAACCTGTGAGTCGATTCGTAGAATGTATCCGTTGATCTGTAAGCATTCATGGCATCAGCCATCAAATCTCTCATTTTTCACCCATAGACTGTACAGTAGACTAAAACACATGCATCTCAGTGGATATCGTAAGGAATCATTACAAACCACTTTTATGCCATACTTTTACGACAAATGTTTATATTGTATTTTATATGTCTGCTATCTGAGATAAATTGAGTAAATCTAATGTAATGCTTGATGGAAACAGATCTAAATTACAACACAGTGAGGATGACAAATTAAAACCGCCCTCTCCTGAAAGCAATTAAGAGCCTGGTGTTGTTTACTTCAGCGACTTAATGGAACCTTGATTAATCCAAGAGGGGACCTCCATTTGAAGACAAATTCAAACCTCTAGTGATACATTTTGCATCCACAAATCATTCATTTCCCCACTGACCTCAGCAAGAGAAACAAGTGTGGACCTTGGCATAGATTCATAGTGTCTGGAACTCTGTAGCAGGGATGCAACACCAATCTTCCATGAGAAATTCCATCATTTGGTGTTTTGTTGATGGTGGTGGAAAACACTGTCTGACATGCCGCTCCAGAATCTCCCATAAGTGTTCAACTGGGTTGAGATCTGTTAACTGAGAGGCGCACGAGCACGCACGCGCACGCGCACACGCACACACACACACGCACACACACACACACACACACACACACACACACACACACACACACACACACACACACACACACACACACACACACACACCTATGCTCCTTTGAGACCCCTCTTTCAAAGTCACTGAGATCTCTTCTTCTAGCCATGGTAGCCAAAATAATGGGCAACTGGGCATTTTTCTACATGACCCTAGGCACGGTGGGATGTTAATTGCTTTATTAACCACACCTGTGTGGAAGCACCCGCTTTCAATCTACCTTGTATCTCTCATTTACTCAAGTGTTTCCTTTATTTTGGCAGTTACCTGTATGTACTGTATGTACAGTATGTGTGTGTTGTCCTGTGTACCCTCCCTGTGCATATGCGTGTTGTCCCTCTGTGTTCTCACCTTTCCCTGTGAGGGATTCTGTACGGAGCGTAGTAGCACTGCTCTGTCCCAGCAGCCCGTCTCTCTCCCTCTGCCTTCCACTCTCCTCTGGATCCGCTGCCCTGACAGGCCTCCCCATGGCAGACGCCGTACACTCCTCCACACCACCGCTCTGCCGTTCTACTCTCCCCTGTCTACTCTCCCCTGTCTGCCAACATCCACAGATGTCCCCAAAATCTGCCAAATGAGCCCCAATGGCCCTCTTGAGATGGAAGTCTTCAGAAAGACCAAAACAGCTCTGAAACTAGTCATTGGTAAATCATACGGAGCGTGGTCACAGACTTATGGTCTGCTAGATAATAAAAGATGGACGACATCTGACAGGCTTTTTTGTTGTTGTCTTGTTCTCAAAATGTCACCACCTTGTGATTGGTTGGCTGCTGCCTGCAGTAGTGTGATGAAAGAGGCAGGTTGTTTGGATGTCTAATCTGAAGGCTGACACTCCCATTCCCTAATGAAATGTGCTGTGGACAGAGGGGGTCGATAACCATGCCCTAACGCATTAGGTGTGCAGGCCAAATCGCTGGTTTTGTCTCTCTAAGTAAACCACATTGATTTGCTCAGAGCAAATTAGGAAGGTGGTCGGATGGAAGGGATTAAAATACTCCCTGGTAACAACAAAGACCTAGGTACAACCTCCCAAGGACATTCACGTGGTGTCGCAACAATCACTCAGCCTGGTACAAGATCTGCTTGGGCTGTCTGGCCAACTCCTATGGTCATTTTTACCTGACAACGACCATAAGAGGTGGCAAGACAGCACAAACAGATCTGGGACCAGACTAACAATCACTCAGACATAGTAGTGAGAAGAACCCACTATGTTTCAGCTAGAGTAGAGACCCACCTGAAGGAGCTGCTGTTTGAGTTTCTGTATCTCAGACAGGTTGAGCTCGCTGAAGAGGTCTGACACAGGACCGTGCAGCCCTTCCCCCTTCCTGGGCAGCCGGTAGTCGCCGTTCACCTTAACCAGTCCCAGGTGGCCGTTACAGTCGCTGTTGCTATCCTCATTCCCATTGGTGCCATTGGGCATGGCTGTACCATTACTCCCAACCTCTTCTGTGGCAAACTTGAGCCCGTCGACCGTGGCGGTGAGTGCCAGGTGGGCTCCGGCCCCATATACACTGTCGCTGAGGGTGATGTGGTGGGCCAGCTCCTTCCTCAGGCTGTTCTTCTGCTCCCTCTCGATCTTCAGGGCATCCAGGGCCTCCTCTAGCTGGGACTGAGAGATGTCCTTCAGACGCAGAGCATCCTCCAGCTGGCTGTTCAGCAGCACAGTCTCCTCCTCCAGAACCTTGATCTCATGCTTCAGACCCTCATACTCCACCTGGGGGAGAGGGGGAGCAGGGGACAGACAGAGGACAGGAGGAAAAGGGACACACAGAGAACACACAGACAGAAAGGACACAGATAGAGAACACACAGACAGAAAGGACACAGATAGAAAACACACAGACAGAAAGGACACAGATAGAAAACACACAGACAGAAATGACACAGATAGAGAACACACAGATAGAAAACACAGACAGAAATTACACAGATAGAGAACACACAGACAGAAATGACACAGATATAGAATACACAGACAGAAAGAACACAGATGGATGACACACAGAGAGAAAAGACAGAGATAGATGACACACAGAGAGAAAGGACACCGATAGATGACACACAGACAAATGACACAGATGGATGACAAGGATAATAAGTCATATACATTGTTAGTAGTTTTAAAGCCACAATCAGCAGGTCAAACACTAACCAATCGTTATCCCCACCCCCCATTTCAGTAAAAAGCTGATGAATATGTAGCCACTCTCAAATTCATAGCCAGAGCTATGGATGCAATGATGATATCAACATACAGTTGTATCTATGTTTTGAGGCTATCTAGTGTTTGTTTTTATTTACTTTGTTAAAATTAACAAACATTGTAGTAAAACAAGTTTATATTTAGTGTTCTGATGGGGTACGAGAGTTGAACTAAGCTCATGGGGCATTTCTAAGTTATATTCTTCAAGAATCAATGGGTACATATCATTCATTTATATGTCCAAAAGATGTAGCAACTGCAGATTGCCTCTTTAAGGTCAGACAATAAGGAACTTGGATGAGCTGAGTCAACATTTGAGTAACATCATTTGCTATGACTGTGTATGAGTCATTTTTAAGATGTATTGATGACTGTGCGAGGTAAACAATAACGGTAATGGCTGAGAGACAGGCGTGGCTGTCTGTACTGTGTGTGCACTAAACCATAACAGCAATGGTGTTGATGCTGACCTGGTTCTGTTTGAGTGTGGACACTAGTTTCTGGAGGGTGATGTTCTCCTCCTCCAGCTCGGTGTAGTCCTGTAGGAGACGGGCCTCTCTGAATTTACACTCCCTGATCTCCTCCCTCATCCGGCTCCGCTGCAACTCCAGCACCTCATTACTCTGGGAGTAGAGAGGAGCGAGGGAAGGAAAGTGAGGGCAAAGTCAGGTCCTAATCTGCAAACAGTTCAACACATCAAGTACATACTGTATAATCATTCACAAAACATGTTTAAATCACATAGAATCGTTTGACTTTGTGTAGATCCACTGCTGGCCGCCAAACTACCGCATCTTTACTGGGTAGTTACGACATTACGTAATTACTGTATATTAACTACAGTATGAACGTCTATGTGGCGAAACACGAACTAAAACAGTCTGGCATGTGTCAGCACTACTTTGTCTCTCTGTTGGCCCCATAGTACGTGAACCAGTGGCACTTTGCTGCATGTTCTGAAACTCTTGGATGCAGTAATAACAGATGCCTTTGTTCTGCTGGATCTATAAGTCCAGTCCAGATACCTGGCCTCTTGTCTCTCTTTAATGCACCAAATCTAAATAGGCCACGCACACGCACACAGTATCTCCTCTGATGTGTTGATGATAATCAGACTGAGACTCTGTCAAACAATTTCCCCCCCTTGAGTTTAAAAGCGAAGACTCAGCACTCTCCTTTGCAGCAAGATAATTTCCCGCAGAGAACAGAGGCAGTAGCCATAGAGATCTGAACATGCTGTGGTGGATCAGATGATTTATTAGGTGGGAGAAATTCTAGTAGTGACCCGAAAATGTCATAAATCTGGGGAATCGGTTACAAGTCGGGAAGATGAGCCTCAGCAGCGAAAGCTCCGCGTTTTCATGTGGATGTCAACGCCAAGATTCACACAAAAAGAAGAAAAGAAGACCACTTAGATATCAGAGCACTCTATCTCCTCTTGTTATCCCTTCCAGAAGACACCCACCCACCTCGAGACACACTCTACAGCATTGTAGCACACTCATCGCGATGCAGCACTTTCCCCTGTTGCTACCTCGAGGCAACTTACGACGAAGACAATAGAATGGCAAAAATAAATTTGGGAAAAACAGCTAACAAACAAACTCTGTGACATTACTGTTTATTGTATATGACCCCTGAGGGTTGCTAATGGACAGTGTTTTCTCATTACATATTCGTCACAACGCAGGGCATAAGGACTAAGTCCAGGGGGATTACTGGCCAATGATCTGCCAGCGAGGGTCTATAGAGGCTAGGGTCTATCAGAGGCTCCTCCACACCACCATAGGGGTCAGGTCAAGGCCAGCACACCGTCAAACACCGGCACAACACAGCCACAATGGTAAAGGACAACACTGTAGCCCATTCTACATCAGGGCCAGGATTCATTTCAATAATGCAGGTTAACAACTAGCGACAGGCCAGAGCTTATTTCATTTACAAACAGTATAATACACAGAGCCTACTATTAACCTAGTCTCTATCCTTTAGCCTCCGAGCCTAGAAAAACACTTTCTTCACTGCATTCCATTGGTTTTCCTAGATGCAAATACTGCTGAGACAGAAGCTGTTTGGAATCCACATGAAAGCAGCTGATTAGACGCAGTCAGAGACAAATGAAGCCCCTTGTGTAGCTGCAGCATCTGTCTCCCGCATAAAATAAAAGACGGGCTTCTAATTGATATGCGCCGCACAGGCAAATGAGGTCTACACAGCAAGGCAACAGGCTAACCAACAGATCATCAAAGAGCCAAGGGCTGCCCTGGTCAGAGGAGGCAGAGACAGTGTATTGGCTTGATTAAACTAGGCACAGTAAAAATGGGAGGCTGAGGGGCCGGTCATTTTAAAGAGCAACAGCCAGAATTTCCTTTCATTCATTAGGAGGCTTTTCATAGGGCAGTACCAATGGTTTCTGGCCCAATTACATGTGTAGCCTATGTAATCTTTCAATATGTTTTAGACTTTGGTTGATTGGTTAAATGATTTATAATCTTATACATCTGAGACAAATTATATTGGTCTTTTACAAAGATTTGAATCACATTAACTGGCCTGACATTTTTTGGAAAGCTTGGTATGACGAGTGAAGCGGAAATAAACATTAACTGTGCGACCCCAGAGGTCCCTGCCAACAGCGCGTGGAGCAGCTAATCTAACTAGTGAATGAACTGCTGCGGCTCCCAGGCTGGGAGGGTACAGTCTGCCCTGCACTGCGTGATGGGAGAGCAGCCCGGCTCACTCGGGGACGCACATGTGCCGAGCTCAGGGCATTTCTCTTATTCCCTAGCTTAGCACAGGATTTGCCTTCCACAATGGGGTCGTGGCCGCAGCAGCGTCTGACCCCGGACAGAACCCCTCTGCGACTGCAGACACGCACGTAACCCCCCCCCCCCTACCTCACACACACAGGCATATACGCTTACGCACACATGCACACACACACACACAAACACTCTGCGTGACCCCTTAACCCCTATTCAGAGTGGCCCTGTGACCGCTACTGTATCTAACACAGACTATAACACAAACAACTACCACCAATAAAACAGATCAGCAGGGAAGAAATGAAGACAAGCAAGATGCACCTCATGTTAATCTACAAATCTAATTGTGGGACACTACAGTACCGACTGCAGGCTACATTGTGTACACAACATCACACTGTGGATTCACAGTAGCCCACAGTGGAAAAGTGAAACCATGTCCCAGCTCAAACTGTACTACAGCCTGATACTAGTCTGAGGTGTGAGTAAGTGACATCAGCGGTCAAAGGCCACTACTTCGCTGTTCTCCTGCAGCACGGCGTTGAGCCTCTCGCTCTCGTTGGACGCGTTGGACGCCACCGAGCGGCTCAGCTTCAGCTCAGTCTGCAACTCCAGCAGCCGGCCCATGTAGTAGGCCTCCTTAGACGCTGACTCCTGCAGCAGTGACTCCTCGTTGCTCTCGCCGTCCTCCGCCACTTTACGCTGGTTGGAGTAGGCCTGGCCAAACGCCTGGGGAGACAGAGAGGGAATAGATGAGAATAAAGATTAGATACAGTATTTGGATAGAACGTAAATCGGTCTTGGAGAGGCAGAGGGTTAGCCGCGGTTAAGTGCCTTCCTCAAGGGCACAATGGTAGTGGTAGTAATGATCTGAAACCAGCAGCACTCAAGTAGCCAGTTCAGTCCACACCTTTAATGGCAAAACATCTTATACACTTTGGATATGGTTATGGAGAAGACTATGTCCCACCAGGGCCATTCTTATCACCTACAAAGCTCCAGGGTTGTCCCTCTTGGCATCAAGGGTATTGTGCGATGATATTTCAGCCCCTGTCTCAGATCAATAGACACAGTGTCCCCATTCTCCTGACACAGGTTTTCACACAGCGCTCCGAGCTGACTTGTCATGACAAAGGAATCCTGGCTTTATGCTTGATTGAGGTGATCACAGCAGTGATCAACAACAGCAGAAACCACTCAGCCAATGACCCCTGGATACCGGCCATGTTTGAAAGGTGGATCCTGTTCACACCTGTAAAGGCTACCTCTACAGCACCAGGGTTGCATTCATTAGGAACCAAACAGACTGAAATAGAGAGTGATTACGTGGCCTTGTCCAATAAGAAATGCTCAATTTTATTTACGTTGCATAGTCTACGATCTACAGGTAACTGCCAAAATAATGGAAACACTTGAGTAAATGAGGGATACAAAGTATATTGAAAGCAGGTGCTTCCACACCACACAGGTGTGGTTCCTGAGTTAATTAAGCAATAAACATCCCAGCATGCTTAGGATAATGTATAGAAATGCTGGGCAGGCCATTATTTTGGCTACCTTGGCTATGCCCCCATAGGATGACAATGCCCCCATCCAAAGGGCACGAGCGGTCACTGAATGGTTTGATGAGTATGAAAACGATGTAAACCATATGCCATGGACGTCTGTCATCAGATCTCAACCCAATTGAACACTTATGGGAGATTCTGGAGCGGCGCCTGAGACAGCGTTTTCCACCACCACCAACATAACACCAAATGACGGAATCTTCTTGTGGATGAACGGTCCTGCATCCCTCCAATAGAGTTCCAGACACTTGAAGAATCTATGCCAAGGTGCATTGAAGCTGTTCTGGTGGCTCGTGGTGGTCCAACACCCTATTAAGACACTTTATGTTGGTGTTTCCTTTATTCTAAGCAGTTACCTGCAGGTCCCATGAGATGCGAATGAACACTTTCTACCTATTTACATTATGGCTTATTATTCCCTCAGAATCCATGTAATGTAAGGTCAAGTGTAGAAGATTAGAGTATGAAATGAGATTAGATGAGATTGTACTTTTTGTCTACTTGCACAGAAATGTTGCTTTCCTACAGGCACGCGCACAGCTTCTGCGACACTCCTACAGGCTCACTGAATAGCACGCAACACCATATCCCCCAGCAGGTCTTAGCCAGAACGATGTCTACGATGGGAGTTAGTACCTGAAGAGGCCTCAATGAAGCGCTTACTCCGAGACAAGACACCATCGTTTAGGAGGTGCAGAGGAACTTTTAAACTGTGGTAAGACCGAATATATGTTATGGTTCTTGGAAAGACTTGGTTATACATTCATTTACCATTTTTATTTATTCAGGGGATCATATTAATATGACTAAATGAGGCCTGAGTATATCATGAAAAGCAAAAAATAAATAAATCAGGCAACGTAGTAGATACTGTATTGTAGTAGACTATGCCCTGTGTGTGTGTGTTCAATTCACTTGAAGACAATTATAACATCACAATAAAGAAGCCAGTTAGAACATTTGAATGTGATAATACCACAATTGAATACAGGAACTCCAGCAGAATGTTTAAATGCAGAATATTGATAGGCACCAGTGTTGTTTTGGAACTGTTTTGGTGTTTTTTTTTTTGGTTTTCCAAAATGGTGGATAAAATTTCCGAACCTATTTCAGAGGACATTGAAGTTGAATTTCAAAATACAAAAAACAAGGGTGACAATCAAACTGTATTCTTAACATTTATTCCCAAGGTTCATGGCTTATGGCTTTTTTGACTTGCGTTTTTTCTTTCTCTCTGCAGTTTAACAGGATACTTCGGCGTCTGTATGTTGTACTGGGAGCGCTGGCCATGCCAAATAGGGCTGTTAATCTCCCAGTACATTCAGCACCTGCCAGACCAAGAAAAATGCTGTCTGGTTGGTATGCAGAGCGTCGTGAAGGCACAGAGCTCTGATTTTCACCAAACTGTCAGAGAAGCAGAAGCCTCGGTGGCCAGACAGCCCAGTAGAAAATCTACGACTTCTACGGAAGAGGAAGGCTGAATCTAAACATGAGATGGTACCCCCACGGGGCAGTGCAGGGTCTGACCTCAGAGGACCAGGAGGTGGCTGAGTTGACGGCAGCCGTGGCTCTCCTATGTCGGCCCGATTGATACTGTGAATAGACTGTGCCCATAATTAAATCAAAGGATAAGATCATTATTACAGTATTTTAATACATTTCAATTTAACTGTAAAATTGTTATTACTCTTTTTTTTAATTGAGATTTCTTCATGAAAAATGAATATGTATTTTTTCAAACATTTGTGTATTGTACATAAAAATATAACATTTAGTTGTATTGCTAAGTGACAGTACTAGTTGTGCATGTCTGAGCGACAGAGGTCTGGACAGAGAGTTGGCTCCTCTCAGATGTAACAGTCTCAGTACCACACTCCCTCAAAGCCATACCCAGTTGGACGATTCCCCCAGAGAGCTTGAGATACTCTCTCTGATTGGTCAATTAATAATTCAGGAACACTGTTTCCACCTCATCGTCATCATCTCTCCAACATCCCAGAAAAGGAATGAATAATTCATAAGATATAAGCCTTTTTTATTTTACCTTTATTTAACCAGGCAAGTCAGTTAAGAACAAATTCTTATTTTCAATGACGGCCTGGGAACAGTGGGTTAACTGCCTGTTCAGGGGCAGAACGACAGATTTGTACCTTGTCAGCTCGGGGGTTTGAACTCACAACCTTCCGGTTACTAGTCCAACGCTCTAACCACTAGCGGCTACCCTGCCGCTACCCTACTTGTAGTCATACTACCTTAAATTAACTTATTTCTCAATGCACCATTTTTCTACCACACTTAATTACTAATTGATTTTTGAGTCAACATCACAACTCAAAGTGTTGAATAAGCAGCTTGCAGCATTTTGAGATGTATTTGTAGACAGGGGTCATTTATTATGGTTAAATCCCTTGTGCTCCAGTGCAGATCTTAATGCAGGGAGAGCGCAATAGAGCTTCATGCGGATGAAGTTAAAGCTCCCCAGCAAAAGTTGTGTGTAACTACAAGCTGATGATTTAGCAATTAAGTTACCAGGTTTGACCAGCTGTCATGGTTTGTTGAGTCTGGCTATTCATGTGTGTGTGGAGGGGAATGTGCATATACTGTACAGTTCCTTCGGAAAGTATTCAGATACCTTGACTTTGTCCATATTTTATTACTTTACAGCCTTATTCTTAAATTGATTTAAAAGAAATAAAAAAAAGTGAATACAGGTTTTTTGACATTTTTGCAAATGTATTAAAAATTAAAAACAGAAATACCTTATTTACGTAAGTATTCCGACCCTTTGCTATGAGACTAGACATTGAGCTCTAGTGCATCCTGTTTCCAATGATCATCCTTGAGATGTTTCTACAACTTAATTGGAGTCCATCTGTGGTAAATTCAATTGATTGGACAGGAAAGGAACACACTTGTCTATATAAGGTCCCACAGTTACCAGTGCATGTCAGAGCAAAAACCAAGCCATGAGGTCGAAGAAATTGTCTTTAGAGCGCCGAGACAAGATTGTGTCGAGGCACAGATCTGGGGATTGGTACCAAAACATGTCTGCAGCATTGAAGGTCCCCAAGAACACAGTGGCCTCCATCATTCTTAAATGAAAGAAGTTTGGAACCACCAAGACTCTTCATGTAGATGTGAGAACCTTCCAGAAGGACAACCATCTCTGCAGCCCTCCACCAATCAGGCCTTTATGAGTGGCCAGACGGAAGCCACTCCTCAGTAAAAGGCACATGACAGCCCACTTGGAGTTTGCCAAAAGGCACCTAAATACTCTCAGACCATGAGAAACAAGATTCTCTGTCATGATGATGAAACCAAGATTGAACTCTTTGGCCTGAATGCCAAGCTTCACATCTGGAGGAAACCTGGCACCTTTCCTACGTGTAGCATGGTGGCAGCATCATGCTGTGGGCATGAGCATCATGCACATTTCTGAAAAACAGTTTTTGCTTTGTCACTATGAGGTATTGTGTGTAGAGTGATGAAGAAAAAAAGTCTGTAACGTAACAAAATGTGGGAAAAGTCAAGGGGTCTGAATACTTTCTGAATGCACTGTATATCAGTACTTTTCTGCTCAGTACTGTGTGTGTTTGTGTGTGTGTGTGTGTGTGTGTGTGTGTGTGTGTGTGTGTGAGATAAGGAGGTTTAGCAGCGGAAGATGTATTCAACATTCATCCTTTCATTGACCGTTGACCACCTTCTGTGTCATACACACACACACACACCGACAGCTGATCCCCATCCCGTCTCCACGGAAACACAACAGCACGTCACGGTGGGTGGCGGTACAGGCTGGACATGCACGTGTGCCCACACACAATGAACCTGCTCAGAGACGAGAGGACTCTTTCATAGACAGAGAGCTCAACCATTCATGACTACTGAATAACTGGATTGAAAAGCCTCGGTCACGGTCATCATGGTCAATCAACCACAAACTGCCCCATATGACACAGTGTCACCCAATCAACCTTTACCGTCAGCATCATGACGACACTGATCAACTGGCTCGTGGGACAGGAGAGGATCCCTACGTGACATTTAGAATGTGTTGTCAATTTGTTGCCATTGACACTGATTACAGTATAAGTCAGCTTTGTTTTCCCATCTGTTCACACCAATGCTTATATACACTAGATGACTGATAGGGGGCGCTGTGTTGAAGCCACCGCACCTCCATCTTGGCACTCTCCCACCATTGTAAAAAAAATAATTTGGAAGCTATAGAAATGCATTTATTAATGTCTACATTCGCTTTTGCCACGTTTATTATATTGTTGAGATACTTTTAAAATTCTGTTATGTGAGGTAAACATTAAAATAAAAAAATGTCCCTAAAGTATCGTTTTTAGAGATTAATAATGTTAATGTCACCAGTACAACAATAAATACTTCAATGCATGTAATTCTGTCCTTGAAACATTTCATTGAAATACTGAAGAATTCCATTCCTATTCAATGGCCAACACATAGCATCAGCAATCCAGGGTTTATATACATAATTGGTTCACACCTGTACCAACAGCATGTGAACAAAACCCAGCTTTGCACAGGTTCTAAATATTTCCTTCTATTTTTCCAGCAAATCACATTTGCACACACGCAGAGCATAATCAACCCATAATCCCACACACTTCTGTCTGGCCACCACAAAAACATCTCTCTCTCTCTCTCGCTCTCTCTCTCTCTCTCTCTTTCTCTCTGTGCGTAAGGAGTCTGTTTGTGTGCAAAAGTATGTGCGTAAGGAGCTAGTATAAAATGAATGGTTTTGTACAACAGACTATTTTAGCTGGGCCTCTGTCTGTTTCATTCAACCAGTATCATACAAATGATGGGTTGCAGACCGAGTAGTTTAATTGAATTGGGTTATGAACATTGAGAACATAATTTTCTCTCTCTCTCTCTCTCTCTCTCTCTCTCTCTCTCTCTCTCTCTCTCTCTCTCTCTCTCAAATTTGTTTCAGTGGTCCTTTGTGTCTCTTCTCCTCCCAGTGCAACACCACAGAGTGATTCTGTAAGTGATTAGGTGGTAGGCCCCCTAGCTCCTAGAACAAAAGCTGCAAGCTGGCATTGTTGCTTTTAGAGGAGGGCCTGTCAATATTCAGGCAGGAGGGCAAGGTTCTACAGGCCCCTCCAAAGTCCAGCTGGGTCCCTGGAGCAGGAGCCTGGCTGGCCCCCACTCCGAGGCCCCTCTCCCCCAGACCCCTCAGGCCCCTCTCCCCCTCAGAGGGAGGACAGACAGAACGGAGGCTGCCTGTGATTCAGAATCAGTGCTGCTCATCCATAGAGACAGGGGATCCTGGATGCATAATAGGAGAGGCAGATGGTTTTCAAACATCCCCCTTCAGAGGAAAGCTAGTCATTCTCAAAGCCTGCGCTTTCCATCTGCTTCCTGTTATTTTCTGTCGAGATCATCACACTGTAACGCAGCTCAAACACATGGGACGAAAACATGTTCCGGCTCCCTGTCAAGAGGCACCCTCTTTGACGCCCGGTTGTGACGCACAACATGTCTATACTGTAACTGTATGTGACGTCGGCATAGCGACATCTTCTTGCTCTGTCACATCAAACATGGTGGATGTGAGGAGGTTTCAAGTTTAATTTCATATCCTGGGGTGAGAAAAATAAGGGGTTAACGAGCAGGGTCCAGTACGGCATACTGCATTACGGATTCCTAGCCTGAGGCCTTAATGTCTGGCCCGTCTGCGATAGAATCCACAAAGACCTTTCTATAGATATTCATCCCTCGGGCAAAGGATGAGGAGCAGACAGATCTCCAGGCGACATAGGCTGATGCACTGGTGTACGGTGCGTTGTGGCTGCTGTGCGACCCTGAAATCCTTCCCCCCTGCGACAGATCCCGATTGGGAGGGGTGGGACAGCTATGGGACATTTTTAGACCCAGGGAGCTCCGCAGGGAGGAGACTGAACGACTTCTATATAACAGTGATTCATTTCCAACCTAACCTCCATGGTAGAGCCCTCTGTGACTTCCCTTCCGCTGTGATAGGATGCAACACACACCATAAAAACCAAGGCCTGTCAACAACCACCTCATTGCCTTGACTGGAAAAGCAACTTATAAACAAACGTAACTACTTTTCCAGTGTCAGAGAGGTGAACTTGGTAGATTAAGCAACCCCATAGAAAATCTTTGGAGGGAGTTAAAAGTCCGTGTTGCCCAGCAACAGCCCCAAAATATCACTGCTCTAGAGGATATCTGCATGGAGGAATGGGCCAAAATACCAGCAACAGTGTGTGAAAACCTTACAGAAAACGTTTGACCTCTGTCATTGCCAACAAAGGGTATATAACAAAGTATTGAGATACACTTTTGTTATTGACCAAATACTTATTTTCCACCAAAATTTGCAAATAAATTCATAAAAAATCCTACAATGTGATTTTCTGGATTTTTCTTCTCATTTTGTCTGTCATAGTTGAAGTGTACCTATGATGAAAATTACAGGCCTCTCTCATCTTTTTAAGTGGGAGAACTTGCACAATTGGTGGCTGACTAAATACTTTTTTGCCCCACCGTACATGCTATTTCCACCAAATGCTCCATGGACATACACGATTAAAACGCTTCCCGCTCATCAACAGACAGATCCCAGGTAGTGTCTCCATGTTCCGTGGGCGCCTTAAAGCCAATTTATGCTTGATCCCAAAATGTGGTCAGAGGCTTCGTACGTGTGACGCAATTGCGGAGCCTCCAGAGGCATGCAGAGGCCAAATCAAGCTCCGTACTGCATCGCCGTGCACCTCTCAAATTTCGTAACAATGCAGAGGGCTCCCTGGCTCCGCATTGACATGACTGGTCGACGGTAGGTGGGGGCGGTACATCCTGTATAAACACAACCTCACTTCATTGACAACTTCCTTCACAATAGCTCGGCTCTGCTGCGCTAAGCGCAATAAGTATGAAAGGCCTGACGTATGCGGAGGCTGCATTGCAGTGAATGCTGTCTGGCCACTTCAGATGTCAGATTGACCATGCAGTATAGTCCCTGAATGCTGTGGCATGTCCATGTCACACAAGCAACGAAAGCTGTCGAGTGCATTAATGTTGTCGTTTTTTGCTTGAGATGTAGGGCCTGCTCTTTCAGTGATGCCATTTTTTTGTGCAGATAACTCGGCCCGTAGCATTGGCACCGGCTTGTTCTATCTAAATGGTGCCATCCCTTCCTCTCTCCTGTCTCTGCTTCATTCGGTAGTGGCCGGGCACCTGCTCGGTGCGCACCATTCTGGCTTTTTTTGTGATTAGGCTTCGGAGATGTAGCGTATTCAGGCTGAGAAGAATAATCATCAGAGATGTCATGAATATTTTCTTCACCCACCATCTGAGACATTTTCATTCAGATCTCGTAGCAGTGCTAACGCAGCATGTGCATCCATTCGTCTTGGTCTTCTTGCCATCGTAAATTATACACGCTCTCACTGTGTATTCCTAGTAGGCGAAAGTAGACTGATAAAACTGATTGGATTTGGTGGACTGATATAGGGTACATACCATTTTGAGATTATAATTAGAATATACCAATACAATAAAATGGCCCGCCCTGTTCTTCATTCACAATGAGTGATTACATAATTATGCATCGTTCACTTCCCCTCGCTCATCAACCCTCCCATTCTCCCTCTTTCTCCCCACCATACTTTACTTCATTTATTTAATCTATTATACTTGTGAAATTAGTTTTGGTGAAGTTCAGGTTCAGTTGAGGCAATTATTGGGGTGATTATCAACTAGGCACCACACATTCCACTGAAGGAGTGGAGCAGGCCCTACTGTCAGGAGAAGGAGTGGAGCAGGCCCTACTGTCAGGAGAAGGAGCGGAGCAGGCCCTACTGTCAGGAGAAGGAGCGGAGCTTGCCCTACTGTCAGGAGAAGGAGCGGAGCAGGCCCTACTGTCAGGAGAAGGAGCGGAGCTTGCCCTACTGTCAGGAGAAGGAGCGGAGCTTGCCCTACTGTCAGGAGAAGGAGCGGAGCAGGCCCTACTGTCAGGGGAAGGAGGGGAGCAGGCCCTACTGTCAGGAGAAGGAGTGGAGCAGGCCCTACTGTCAGGAGAAGGAGCGGAGCAGGTCCTACTGTAAGGAGAAGGAGCGGAGCAGGCCCTACTGTCAGGAGAAGGAGCGGAGCAGGCCCTACTGTCAGGAGAAGGAGCGGAGCAGGTCCTACTGTCAGGAGAAGGAGGGGCAATGGGGGAAAACCATACAATAAATGACATGCCCTCATAAAACTGGTTATAACTCCAGTTCTGTTTGTGATATCAAGATTTTAACAACAGCAGTGTGTTATATAGACTTATTTAGGACAGAGGGGGGCATGACTTTAAATATGGCAAAATAATACATGAATATACATGAATACATGAATACATCCGCATAGATATGTAGGCCCCAGTTACTGTTATTCAGAGACAAACCAACATTATTAGTGAACAGTAAAGGGCCTAGTATTGTGCCTTGTGGCACTCCTTTAGAATGAACTCCATCAGCAGCTATACATTGACTTCTGTCATGCAAGTTTTAACCAGCTGCAGGCCGATTGGTCTAGACCAATTTCGCATCCGTAGCAGGAGTGCATGATCAACCGTATCGAATGCTTCCGACAGATAAATATAAAAGGGCAGCACAGTGCTGTTTCCTGTCTAGTCTAACTATGTCATTTTTGACTAGAGAAGCAGCCAAGATGGTGCTGTGACCTGGCCTAAAGCCTGCCTGGTGAGCATTGAGAATACAATTTCTATCTAAAAAGGACCGCAGCTGAGAATTTAGCAAGAGCTCTAATATTTCTGCTAAACATGAAAGATTTGAGATTGGTTGATAATTATGAATTATCTCTATGTTCTAATCCCCCTCTCTCTCTCCCTTCTTAGCCTCCATCTGTCTAACTACCTCCTCTTTACCCCCCCTCCTTCTCTTCTCTATCCCCCCTTCTGTCACCCATCCACCCCTATCTCTCTCTCTCTCTCTCTCTCTCTCTCTCTCTCTCTCTCTCTGTTAATGGAATTTGTATTTTTAAATGAATGATTAGAATATTCCACCATGAAACCATATAATTGTATGAAATTGATTAGGATCATAAAATTATTATTAATGATGTGTGTAGTTTTAGTCAGTAACATTATAATACATGATGTGTGTAGTTTTAGTCAGAATTAGGGTAAAACAATATATCTGTACAATATATCTTTATAGTATCTTAAACACAGACTGTCTGAGCAAAATTCGGTGCCGACCTTGGCTGGGGACCACTGAGAGATTTCGGAGAGGGCAGGGAGTATTTCGCACGGCATCCCTAATCTTGGGGGAGGACAGGGAGTTCTTCTCACTGTCTCCATAATCTATGTCGGCTGGGTAGGGAGACAGTATGTGCGTAGGATACCTTCTGTTTGTGTGTGAAAGTATGTGCGTAAGGAGTCTGTTTGTGTGCAAAATTATGTGCGTAAGGAGCTAGTAGAAAATGAATGGTTTTGTACTGTTTCATTCAACCAGTATCATACAAATTCTGGGTTGCAGACAGAGTAGCTTAATTGAATTGGGTTATGAACATTGAGAACATAATTCTCTCTCTCTCTCTGTTACGGTGAGTGAATGAGGACCCAAAAGCGAATTAACTTAAACAGAGCTTCTTTAATAACCAAACATAGGTAGGCTCAGATAGACCGGCAGATTCCGACAGGACAGGACAAGGTTACAGCAAACATGACGATAGTCTGGTTCAGGCATGAAACACAACAAACAAGAATCCGACAAAGACAGGAGCAGAAACAGAGAGAGATATAGGGACCTAATCAGAGGGAAAAAGGGAACAGGTGGGAAAAGGGGTGGATGAGGTAGTCAGAGGAGACAAGGAACAGCTGGGGGAAAGCGGGGGAGAAAAGGTAACCTAATACGACCAGCAGAGGGAGACAGGGTGAAAGGAAAGGACAGAAAGACACAACATGACAATACATGACAGTACCCCCCCACTCACCGAGTGCCTCCTGGCGCACTCGAGGAGGAAACCTGGCGGCAACGGAGGAAATCCTCGATCAGCGCACGGTCCAGCACGTCCCGAGAGGGAACCCAACTCCTCTCCTCAGGACCGTACCCCTCCCAATCTACGAGGTACTGGTGACCACGGCCCCGAGGACGCATGTCCAAAATCCTGCGGACCCTGTAGATGGGTGCGCCCTCGACAAGGATGGGGGGGGGGGGGGAAGACGAGCGGGGGCGCGAAGAACGGGCTTGATACAGGAGACATGGAAGACCGGGTGGACGCGACGAAGGTATCGCGGAAGAAGAAGTCGAACTGCGACAGGATTAATGACCCGAGAAATACGGAACGGACCAATGAACCGCGGGGTCAACTTGCGAGAAGCCGTCTTAAGGGGAAGGTTCTGAGTGGAGAGCCAAACTCTCTGACCGCGACAATATCTAGGACTCTTAGTTCTACGCTTATTAGCAGCCCTCACAGTCTGCGTCCTATAACGGCAAAGTGCAGACCTGACCCTCTTCCAGGTGCGCTCGCAACGTTGGACAAAAGCCTGAGCGGAGGGGACGCTGGACTCGGCGAACTGAGATGAGAACAGCGGAGGCTGGTACCCGAGGCTACTCTGAAAAGGAGATAGCCCGGTCGCAGACGAAGGAAGCGAGTTGTGGGCGTATTCTGCCCAGGGGAGCTGTTCTGACCAAGACGCAGGGTTGCGAAAAGAAAGACTGCGTAAGATGCGACCAATAGTCTGATTGGCCCGTTCTGCTTGACCGTTAGACTGGGGGTGAAAGCCGGAAGAGAGACTGACGGAAGCCCCAATCAAACGGCAAAACTCCCTCCAAAATTGAGACGTGAATTGCGGACCTCTGTCCGAAACGACGTCTGACGGAAGGCCATGAATTCTGAAAACATTCTCGATGATGATTTGTGCCGTCTCTTTAGCAGAAGGAAGCTTAGCAAGGGGAATGAAATGAGCCGCCTTAGAGAACCTATCGACAACCGTAAGAATAACAGTCTTCCCCGCTGACGAAGGCAGTCCGGTGACAAAATCTAAGGCGATGTGAGACCACGGTCGAGAGGGAATGGGAAGCGGCCTGAGACGGCCGGCAGGAGGAGAGTTACCGGACTTAGTCTGCGCGCAGACCGAACAAGCAGCCACGAAACGACGCGTGTCATGCTCCCGGGTGGGCCACCAAAAACGCTGGCGAATGGAAGCAAGCGTACCCCGAACGCCAGGGTGGCCGGCTAACTTGGCAGAGTGAGCCCACTGAAGAACGGCCAGACGAGTAGGAACGGGAACGAAAAGAAGGTTCCTAGGACAAGCGCGCGGCGACGGAGTGTGAGTGAGCGCTTGCTTTACCTGCCTCTCAATTCCCCAGACAGTCAACCCGACAACACGCCCCTCAGGGAGAATCCCCTCGGGGTCAGTGGAGGCTACTGAAGAACTGAAGAGACGAGATAAAGCATCAGGCTTGGTGTTCTTAGAGCCCGGACGATAAGAAATCACGAACTCGAAACGAGCGAAAAACAGCGCCCAACGCGCCTGACGCGCATTAAGTCGTTTGGCAGAACGGATGTACTCAAGGTTCCTATGGTCAGTCCAAACGACAAAAGGAACGGTCGCCCCCTCCAACCACTGTCGCCATTCGCCTAGGGCTAACCGGATGGCGAGCAGTTCGCGGTTTCCCACATCATAGTTACGTTCCGACGGCGACAGGCGATGAGAAAAATACGCGCATGGGTGGACCTTGTCGTCAGAGAGGGAGCGCTGAGAAAGAATGGCTCCCACGCCCACCTCTGACGCGTCAACCTCGACAACGAACTGTCTAGAGACGTCAGGTGTAACAAGGATAGGAGCGGATGTAAAACGATTCTTGAGGAGATCAAAAGCTCCCTGGGCGGAAACGGACCACTTAAAGCACGTCTTGACAGAAGTAAGGGCTGTGAGAGGAGCTGCCACCTGACCGAAATGACGGATGAAACGACGATAGAAGTTTGCGAAGCCGAGAAAGCGCTGCAGCTCGACGCGTGACTTAGGGGCGGGCCAATCAATGACAGCTTGGACCTTAGCGGGATCCATCTTAATGCCTTCAGCGGAAATAACAGAACCGAGAAATGTGACGGAGGAGGCATGAAAAGTGCACTTCTCAGCCTTCACAAAAAGACAATTCTCTAAAAGGCGCTGGAGGACACGTCGAACGTGCTGAACATGAATCTGGAGTGACGGTGAAAAAATCAGGATATCGTCAAGGTAAACGAAAACAAAGATGTTCAGCATGTCTCTCAGGACATCATTGACTAATGCCTGAAAGACAGCTGGAGCGTTAGCGAGGCCGAAAGGAAGAACCCGGTATTCAAAGTGCCCTAACGGAGTGTTAAACGCCGTCTTCCACTCGTCCCCCTCCCTGATGCGCACGAGATGGTAAGCGTTACGAAGGTCCAACTTAGTGAAAAACCTGGCTCCCTGCAGGATCTCGAAGGCTGAAGACATAAGAGGAAGCGGATAACGATTCTTCACTGTTATGTCATTCAGCCCTCGATAATCTATGCAGGGGCGCAGAGACCCGTCCTTCTTCTTGACAAAAAAAACCCCCGCTCCGGCGGGAGAGGAGGAGGGGACTATGGTACCGGCGTCAAGAGCTACAGACAAATAATCCTCGAGAGCCTTACGTTCGGGAGCCGACAGAGAGTATAGTCTACCCCGGGGGGGAGTGGTTCCCGGAAGGAGATCAACACTACAATCATACGACCGGTGTGGAGGAAGAGAGGTGGCCCTGGACCGACTGAACACCGTGCGCAGATCGTGATATTCCTCCGGCACCCCTGTCAAATCACCAGGCTCCTCCTGTGAAGAAGAGACAGAGGAAACAGGAGGGATAGCAGACATTAAACATTTCACATGACAAGAGACGTTCCAGGAGAGGATAGAATTACTAGACCAATTAATGGAAGGATTATGACAAACTAGCCAGGGATGGCCCAAAACAACAGGTGTAAAAGGTGAACGAAAAATTTAAAAAGAAATGGTTTCGCTATGATTACCAGAAACAGTGAGGGTTAAAGGTAGCGTCTCACGCTGAATCCTGGGGAGAGGACTACCATCCAGGGCGAACAAGGCCGTGGACTCCCTTAACTGTCTGAGAGGAATGTCATGTTCCCGAGCCCAGGTCTCGTCCATAAAACAGCCCTCCGCCCCAGAGTCTATTAAGGCACTGCAGGAAGCTGACGAACCGGTCCAGCGTAGATGGACCGACAAGGTAGTGCAGGATCTTGAAGGAGAGACAGGAGTAGTAGCGCTCACCAGTAGCCCTCCGCTTACTGATGAGCTCTGGCTTTTACTGGACATGAAGTGACAAAATGACCAGCAGAACCGCAATAGAGACAGAGGCGGTTGGTGATTCTCCGTTCCCTCTCCTTAGTCGAGATGCGGATACCTCCCAGCTGCATAGGCTCAGCTCTCGAGCCGGCAGAGGAAGATGGTAGTGATGCGGAGAGGGGGGCAACGGAGAGCGCGAGCTCCTTTCCACGAGCTCGGTGACGAAGATCAACCCGTCGCTCAATGCGAATAGCGAGTTCAATCAAGGAATCCACGCTGGAAGGAACCTCCCGGGAGAGAATCTCATCCTTTACCTCTGCGCGGAGACCCTCCAGAAGACGAGCGAGCAAGGCCGGCTCGTTCCAGCCACTGGAGGCAGCAAGAGTGCGAAACTCAATAGAGTAGTCTGTTATGGATCGATTGCCTTGACATAGGGAAGACAGGGCCCTGGAAGCCTCCTCCCCAAAAACAGATCGATCAAAAACCCGTATCATCTCCTCCTTAAAGTCCTGATACTGGTTAGTACACTCAGCCCTTGCCTCCCAGATTGCCGTGCCCCACTCACGAGCCCGTCCAGTAAGGAGAGATATGACGTAGGCGACACGAGCAGTGCTCCTGGCGTAAGTGTTGGGCTGGAGAGAAAACACAATATCACACTGGGTGAGGAACGAGCGGCATTCAGTGGGCTCCCCAGAGTAACACGGCGGGTTATTGATTCTGGGCTCCGGAGATTCGAAAGCCCTGGAAGTGGCCGGTGGATCGAGGCGGAGATGGTGAACCTGTTCTGTGAGGTTGGAGACTTGGGTGGCCAGGGTCTCAACGGCATGTCGAGCAGCAGACAATTCCTGCTCGTGTCTGCCTAGCATCGCTCCCTGGATCCCGACGGCTGAGTGGAGAGGATCCGAAGTCGCTGGGTCCATTCTTGGTCGGATTCTTCTGTTACGGTGAGTGAATGAGGACCCAAAAGCGAATTAACTTAAACAGAGCTTCTTTAATAACCAAACATAGGTAGGCTCAGATAGACCGGCAGATTCCGACAGGACAGGACAAGGTTACAGCAAACATGACGATAGTCTGGTTCAGGCATGAAACACAACAAACAAGAATCCGACAAAGACAGGAGCAGAAACAGAGAGAGATATAGGGACCTAATCAGAGGGAAAAAGGGAACAGGTGGGAAAAGGGGTGGATGAGGTAGTCAGAGGAGACAAGGAACAGCTGGGGGAAAGCGGGGGAGAAAAGGTAACCTAATACGACCAGCAGAGGGAGACAGGGTGAAAGGAAAGGACAGAAAGACACAACATGACAATACATGACACTCTCTCTCTCTCTCTCTCCTACAGACTGGATATTGGTGCATAGAAGTTAATACATTGCATTCAATGCAAAATATATGCGTCAACTGATTTGATGCATAAGTCAATACATTACATTTGAGGGAAAAAAAGATGGTGATAAAGCTGAAATAGATAAATTGGTGACAGACAGACCTCATGGACTGTTACTGAACTAGCTAACCGTCCTTGCACACAACCAATCGTGACCTTATAGGGATGCCCTGTGTTGAGGTTCAGCTTCCTGGGGCAACATGTAGTGGCTTAATTCATCCTCAACATGGGCTCTCCCTGCAGTTACACATACATGTACAATTCTTAATGTAACGACTTGAAACTCATGGCATTGTTAAAGAGTGTCCCCAGGAGGTCGTATATTGAATTTCAGCATCATGTGATAACATGTGATAACAGGGAGGGACTTCATAAGGGCTGTGCCTGTTTCTGTAACACAAGACATTTCACTGAGCCTATCTGGTGTATGTGACAATAAAATATATATAGAAAAAATGAATAGTTAAAAAAGCTTCATGTACCAAATTGCACATATTTGTGAACCGGGGACTGTTATGAGAAGAAGGAGAGAATGGAAGAGAGAGAAGAGGGAGATGGAGAGGGGGGATTAGAGAATAGATAGAGAGATAAAGAGAGGGAGGGGGATAGAGAGGAGAGAGAACGGGTGAGGTGAAGGAAGGAGAGAGAGAGAGAGGAGGGACATAGTGAATACCAGGGCAGGTTTCGCAGATTTTTCATAGTGTTCTATTGTTTCCAGCACCTGTCTTATATTATCTCCAATGTACCGTCCACCTCCAACTCATTAATTACATGATGCATTTATATATCAGGCTTTCATCCATTTTCATTCATCATCATGGCTCACATCAACACCATCATCCCGGAAACACCAGACCCGCTCCAATTCACATACTGCCCCAACAGATCCACAGATGAAGGCAATCTCAATCGCACTCCATACCGCCCTTTTCTCACCTGGACAAATGGAACACCTATGGGGAATGCTATTTTATTGACTACAGCTCAGCATTCAACACCATAGTGCCCACAAAGCTCATCACTAAGATAAGGACCCTGGGATTAAACACCTCCCTCTGCAACTGGATCCTGGACTTCCTGACGGGCCGCCCCACGTAGTAAGGGTAGGCAACACATCTGCCATGCTGATCCTCAACACAGGACCCCTCAGGGGTGTGTGCTTAGTCTTCCCTGTACTCCCTGTTCACCCACGACTGCGTGGCCAAACACGATTCCAACATCATCATTAAGTTTGCTGACGACACAACGGTGGCAGGCCTGATCACAGACAACGATGAGACAGCCTATAGGGAGGAGGTCAGAGACCTGGCAGTGTGATGCCAGGACAAGAACCTCTTCCTCAATGTGAGCAAGACAAAGGAGCTGATCGTGGACTACAGGAAAAGGAGGGCCAAGCACGCCCCCATTCACATCGACGGGGCTGTAGTGGAGCGGGTCGAGAGTTTCAAGTTCCTTTGTGTCCACATCACCAACAAACTATCATGGTCCAAACACACTAAGAAAGTCATGAAGAGGGCACAACAACGCCTTTTCTCCCTCAGGAGACTGAAGAGATTTGGCATGGGTCCCCAGATCCTCAAAAAGTTCTACAGCTGCACCATCAAGAACATCCTGACCGGTTGTATCACCAAGGCACTAAGGCACTACAGAGGGTAGTGTGTATGGCCCAGTGCTTCACTGGGGCCAAGCTTCCTGCCATCCAGGACCTATATACTAGGCGGTGTCAGAGGAAGGGCCAAACAATTGTCAAAGACTCCAGTCACCTAAGTTATAGACTGTTCTCTCTGCTACCACACGGCAAGAGGTACCGGAGCGCCAAGTCTAGGACCAAAAGGCTCATTAACAGCTTCTACCCCCAAAGCCATAAGACTGCTAAATATATTTGCATATATTTTTTACTTGAGTGTATTTAGTAAGTATTTTCTTAACTTGTTGGTTAAGGGCTTGTAATAGCATTTAATCTGTTGTATTCGGCGCATGTGACAAATACAATTTGATTTGTTCCATTGCAGTATATTAGCATTCAAGTACCTGAAAAGCTCTTGTAAGTGATCGTATCACTCAGTGGAAAGAGGGCCAATTAATTATGCAGTAGTATTAATCATCCAAGATAAAGTAAGACAGTGTGCTGTATATTGTCTATTAGGTTTAACCAACAATATTATAAATTATATTTATTATATTAATATAAAATATTTGTTCCCTCAGACTTTAGTGCTCTGCCAGGCTGCCAGGCTAAATAAATCCCATAAATAAACAGTGAACGTGTACTCAGGCAGCGTTAGTCAGCGGGCAGCGTGGGATACATTAACCTCCAGTCAGTCACAAACAGGAAATAAATTAACATGCAGGATGTCGCATTTTCTCACTCATACTATTGGACCAAAATGAGTACAAACAAAAGCCTTGGGAAGAGGCATAGTACTTGATGCATTGAGTTCTGAGGTGTTTGAATTCAACTATAGAAAACACTGTCTAGGATTTCTAGGTATTTAACATATACACATGCATCATTACGCAACCAACAGCAGACTTTCCAGACCAACAACATATATCTATGCCTATAGACAAGGGCATTCTATGTCCCCTTGTGCCCAACAAGTGAGGAGCTTTCAGCATTCTGCCTCCTAAAACAGCAGAACACATAACGCATGATTAGGCTCTCCTCTGCTCTGCCCAACCAACTCTACAGCTGCTGTACTGAGGTGTGTGTGTGTGTGTGTGTGTGTGTGTGTGTGTGTGTGTGTGTGTGTGTGTGTGTGTGTGTGTGTGTGTGTGTGTGTGTGTGTGTGTGTGTGTGTGTGTGTTAATGTGTGTGTTAATGTGTGTGTAGAATTGACCAAAATCTCCATCTCCAATCAGCGAGGATGTTTATTACAGGGCTGAGAGCAGAGGCATGTTACTGCTGCAACACTTAAACCCCTTTGTCCCATTTTCCAGGCACACTGAAAGATGTTACTGATTCACACACACACACACACACACACACACACACACACACACACACACACACACACACCCTTTCACGTGTGAGTTCCTAATTTCTCTAACGGTCGCACTAACCTGAGTTTTTTATGCGTGATGTCAGAATGCACTCACTGTTCCAAAATGTGATTGTTATGCAACAGGACAGTGAACCCGTGCTGCCCTCAAACCAAGGCATGCTGCCTGCTAATTATCTATAGATCAAATCATATGTAAACTGTCACATGCAACAAATACAACAGCAGCGTAAAAGAGGGGGGCGCAATGTAGACCTTACAGTGAAATGCTTACTTACAAGCCCTTAACCAACAATGCAGTTTTAAGAAATAATAATAACAATAGGGAGGCTATATACAGGGGGTACCGAAACAGAGTCAATGTGTGGGGGCATCGGTTAGTTGAGGTAACATGTACATGTAGGTAGAGTTATTAAAGTGACTATGCATAGATAATAAACAGAGAGTAGCAGCAGCGTAAACGAGGGGTGGGATTAATGCAAATAGTCTGGGTAGCCATTTGATTAGATGTTCAAGAGTCTTGGGGGTAGAAGTTGTTTAGAAGCCTCTTAGACCTAGACTTGGCGCTCCAGTACAGCTTTCCGTGCGGTAGCAGAGAGAACAGTCTATGAATAGGGTGGCTGGAGTCTTTGACAATTTTTAAAGCCTTCCTCTGACACCACCTGGTATAGAGGTCCTGGATGGCAGGAAGCTTGGCCCCAGTGAAGTACTGGGCCGTACGCACTACCCTCTGTAGTGCCTTGCGGTCGGAGGCCAAGCAATTGCCATACCAGGCAATGATGCAACCCACCAGGATGCTCTCGATGGTGCAGCTGTAGAATAGGTTTTGTCGTGCCCTATTCACAGCTGTCTTGGTGTGCTTGGACCATGTTAGTTTGTTGGTGATGTGGACGCCAAGGAACTTGAAGCTCTCAACCTGCTCCACCACAGCCCCGTCGATGAGAATGGGGGCATGCTCGGTCCTCCTTTTACTGTAGTTCACAATCATCTCCTTTGTCTTGATCACGTTGAGGGAGGGGTTGTTGTCCTGGCACCACACAGTCAGGTCTCTGACCTCCTCCCATCTCCTCCCCCTGTCATCAGCAAACTTAATGATGGTGTTGGGGTCGTGCCTGGCCTTGCAGTCATGAGTGAACAGGGAGTACAGGAGGGAACTGAGTACGCACCACTGATGGGCCCCTGTGTTGAGGATCAGCGTGGTGGATGTGTTGTTTCCTACCCTTACCACCTGGGGGCAGCCCGTCAGGAAGTCCAGGATCTAGTTGCAGAGGGAGGAGTTTAGTCCCAAGGTCCTTAGCTTATTGATGAGCTTTGAGGGCACTATGGTGTTGAACGCTGAGCTGTAGTCAATGAATAGCATTCTCACATAGCTGTTCCTTTTGTCCAAGTGTGAAAGGGCAGTGTGGAGTGTAATAGAGATTTCATCATCTGTGGATCTGTTGGGGCGGTATGCAAATTGGAGTGGGTCTAGGGTTTCTGGGATAATGGTGTTGATGTGAGCCATGACCAGCCTTTCAAAGCACTTTGTGGCTGCAGACGTGAGTGCTACGGGTCGGAAGTCATTTAGGCAGGTTACCTTAGTGTTCTTGGGCACAGGGACTATGGTAGTCTGCTTGAAACATGTTGGTATTACAGACTCAGACAGGGAGAGGTTGAAAATGTCAGTGAAGACACTTGCCAGTTGGTCAGTGCACGCTCAGAGTACACATTTTCCTGAGTACACATGCTGGTAATCTGTCTGGCCCTGCGGCCTTGTGAATGTTGACCTGCTAAAATGGATTTAAGTTTCCCTGCAAACTGTCTAGGTAAATAGTGTGGTCCACAGCTTACCATGAGATACTCTTCCCAGGCGAGGAAAATCTAGAGACTTCCTTAGATGTCGTGCACCAGCTGTTGTTTAGAAATATACATAGACCGCCACCCCTTGTCTTACCAGAGGCTGCTGTTCTATCCTGCTGATACAGTGTATAACCCGCCATCTGTATGTTATTCATTTTGTTGTTCAGCCACAACTTGGTGACACATTATATATTACAGTTTTTAGTTGGTAGGCTATACATGCTTGTAGTTCATCCACTTTGTTATCGAGCGATTATATGTTGGCCAATAGTACCAATGGCTAAGGCAGATTAGCCACTCGTCTCCGTATCCTCGTCCCGAATCCTCCTTCCGCGAAACCTCTGTCTCTTTCTCCTGCAAATGGCGGGGATAAGGGCTTGTTCTTTTTCCCATGGTACAGTTTCCGGTTGGCCCCCACATTTCCTTCATTGTTGTTTTCCTTACTAATAATAACCTTGGACATGTTTGCATTTCTATCAAAGTGCATTATTACATTATCGTTATAGTTTCTGCATATCATGTTGTTGTTTATACTGTAACACACCGTATGTACTGTATGTATAGAGCATAATGTATTTACTGTTTTATTCACGTATTTCAAGTACTGGTGACAAATCATACATTCCGGAACTTGCATAGACCGTAATGGACACACATGGTACAAAATACTTTCTGGAAGGTTGTACTGATTATGATAAGCTAATGCTAAGCTAAATGTCAGCTGTGTGTGGCGCCAATATTAAATTTCCCCCTTGTACTCACCAGAGATGTGGTACATTGTAAACAAGTCTAGCTGTTAGGTCGCTAACTTATGTTTTGTTTTTTGTCAGCGCAACCTGTTATTTAGACTGGTGTTACGTACACCTCGTGGAGGAGGGAACACAACACCCTGCTACATCATCTCCCCGTGGAGTGAAAAAAGTATGTGATCGTAGGTGCGGGGATGGACGTAATGTGGAGATAAGAGGCTGGACGGAACCAAAGCAAAGAAAGTTACATTTAAGGAGTCCCCTCTCCTACCTTACCAGCCTTCCCACTTCTTACCTAACCTTTAGCACCATCTGGCACGCTAACCAAAATACAGGGGGTGGTCCGCCCAGGTCTTACCTAGTGTGCATAGACAGACTAAATACTACAGGTTATGTACGCCCGCAGGCCTCTTGCCTAAACACTCCCAATATGCGTTTCCTTTCCCCCCCTGGGAACAAATGAAACATAATCATTTAAGTGAACAATTTCAATAACCAAAAACACTAAGTTCTGTTGTCATACACATACCTCTGAAGGCGCGGCTACAAATTAATATTAACAAAACTTTCACTAACCAACACAAGACAACAACAAAAAAAATAAGCTCTCCTCCCTCTGACAAAGGAACACGGGCTTTTATCAAACTGGAGAAGGAATTGGTAATTGAAGAGACAGCTGTTTCCCCTGACGAGAGGGAGGAGTCAGAGCTCCAATCAGCAATGGGGCCGACCAATCAGCTGCTTTAGGATTCCAGGAAGCCATTTCCTGAAATACACACACATACAAACCCACAACAACACAGAAACTGGGGAACGTAACACTGGTTGATGGAATGAGTTTGGCTGCGGATGTGTTCCGTGTGATGCTTAGATGATGAAGTTCGCATTTATCTTTTACAATAAAAGGTGAAATTGAGGAATACATTTGTGAAGACATTTACTTCCCATCAGTACAAAACATTATTTAGATGCTTTTCAGACAAGAATGCTGTTCAGATGCGTTTGTTGCATCATACATTCTGTTGGTACTGTTGGAATCACATATTTGTACGCTGCAGAGACAACTCAACAATGATCACACACATGTGATCGTATGCGACAAAGGGTTAAAGGCCCTATGCTCTTTTGAGACCCCTCTTTCAAAGTCACTGAGATCTCTTCTTCTGGCCATGTTAGCCAAAATATTGGGCAACTGGGCATTTTTATACATGACCCTTAGCATGATGAGATGTTAATAGGCTGTATACTGTATACGGGGCGGCAGGGTAGCCTAGTGGTTAGAGAGTTGGACTAGTTATCGAAAGGTTGCAAGTTCAAATCCCTGAGCTGAAAAGGTACAAATCTGTCGTTCTGCCCCTGAACAGGCAGTTAACCCACTGTTCCTAGGCCGTCAATGAAAATAAGAATTTGTTCTTAACTGACTTGCCTAGTTAAATAAAGGTTAAATAAAACAAATATACCGGGGTGTTTGGAAAAAGCCACGGGATGTTTTTCCAATACCGTTGAAACAATTTATTTGAATATTTGTAGTTATTTTGTAAGTAAATACCTGAGGTCATCTTGTGCAACACATTAGAACATTGCGTTCTTCATTTCACCTGACACATTATTATGTAGATTACAGTAGTCCCCAGTCAAGTGTCATGTGGTGTTTGTTTACAAGCACACAATGACGAGAGACCGGAGACTTGTGAGTCACTCACTGTCGTGCAGCACGCGCCAGGTGATCTAATTACAGTATGGAATTCACAACTAAATGTTTGCCAGCTAACTATAACTATTAAGTTAACTGTCTAAAATGTGCTAAATGCTTTGCAGTTGTGCATTTTGTTTGCTAATTTAGTAGCTAGTTAGCTATCTAGCTAAATGGCTAGCTTCTTCCAAAATCAAGCATTCGCTTGGTAACAGCAGAGAATCCCCTCTTAGATCAAGAGCCCTGCTGGCTAATATTCGTTTTGTGCGTGCAGCAAACTGTGAGTAGAATGTTTTTGTTATTTGTATAGTTTAGGTCAGAAACTGTATAAAATGTTCGCAATGTGCTCATTAGCATTTAGAAAGCATTCTCTATGAGGATTCCTTAGTACTTGTTAGCATTTTGTTCGGATTCTGGTAAGTTTATTTTTTATTTTTTAAATAGCACCCTTTGTGTGCACTACCAATAATACTGTATATCCCGGGATGGCACAGGCACGGTATGGAAATCTGGATACCGCCCAACCGAAGATGTTAACTGCTTAATTAACTCTGGAACCACACCTGTGTAGACACACCTCCTTTCAATATACTTTGTATCCCCCATTTACTCAAGTGTTTCCATTATTTTAGTACAGTAGTTACCTGTACATCTATACATCTATTAATAGTTTCTGCTACCAGTAGCGGTGGGTACAATCCTTGGGCAGGCCAAACCAGAAAAAAAGCCATATTACAACCTATGTGTTGTGATAATAGCATTGTTTGCTCTATAACCTGTTAGTTCATTTGCCTTGCCACCGTTATATATAGGCCTAAAGGCCGAGACAATAAAAGCACACAGCAGAATAAATTCAACCACACATTTGTTTCATCACAAAACCTGAGCGCCTACATCTGTCCGTTGGAGTCCACAAAGCATATGGCATGTAACAAACAGTTACAGTGCATTCATAAAGTATTCAGGCCCCTTGATTTTTTCCACATTTTGTTACGTTACAGCCTTATTCTAAAATTGATTAAATCGTTTTTTCCCCCTCATCAATCTACACACAATACGACATAATGACAAAACAAAAACAGTTTTTCAGAAATGTTTGCTAATTTACAAAAATAATGAAATATCATATTTACATAACTATTCAGACCCTTTACTCAGTACTTTGTCGTAGCACCATTGGCAGCGATTACAGCATCGCGTCTTCTTGGGTATGACGCTGCAAGCTTGGCACACCTGTATTTGTGGAGTTTCTCCCATTCTTCTCTGCAGATCCTCTCAAGCTCTGTCAGGTTGGATGGGGAGCATCCCTGGACAGCTATTTTCAAGTCTCTCCAGAGAAGTTTGATCGGGTTCAAGTCTGGGCTCTGGCTTCCTGTTGGAAGGTGAATCTTCGCCACAGTCTGAGGTCCTGAGTGCTCTGGAGCAGGTTTTCATCAATGATCTCTTTGTACTTTGCTCCGTTATCATAGCCTTCAAAGCCTTTTGACTGTTTTGACTGGCCACTATTTAAAAGAGGATCACAGATTTCTGGTGATGCCATATGTATTGCTCAATTCTTAACATTAAACATTACATCTGGTGTAGTCTAACTGGCATACATAGGCGGCACGTGAGTTTCAATCTTTGGGGAAGCAACTCTATAATAAAGCATTGTATGCATAATCTAATTTGCAGACTTATGTAAGATAGCCTACTGTTCATAATGTGATGAGTAGATTGGACATCATTTAGGATAATAATGTAACTCAGTCCATGTTTGCAAGAAAAGACAACGCATGGCTGAGCATGTACAGCATATAGAGTAGGCCTAGGCTATAACAGATACGTTTCTTCTTTCTTGGCATGTGGCCTGCTATAAACACATTTCATGCAATTCTACTACACTTTATATATGACTGGAGACATTAGCAGACTCCTTTCTATTAGGACAAAAGGTAGCCTACTCCGCTGACAGTGACAAACATATCAATACAAATGACGTTCATATAATAGCCCTACAAGAAGGGGAGACACAAATAGAATAGGACGTCCATCTAAACTGAAGGAGGAAATGATTGTCCAAAAACGAACTTGTAAGTAGCACTGTGTCAACAATGACAAATAGTGACTATATACTCACTGGGGGTATTTCTGTTGCTCTCCGCTGGTGCCAATAAGATAGGCTATACTGTTGGTCTCTCCATTAGGTTGAGAATTTTGATAACTAAAAGACAGATTAGTCCTTTTCTTGCCTTCTCTTCACAGCAATAAACATACGCTTTCCAAACTATGCTTTCCCGCAATTGTATTTTGAAACAATGATATGCCTGGCTTGGCCTACTTTTTACAGACAGCAGCAACTCAACAATAATCTGCCCAAATTGCACACAATTCCTTCCGACTACATGAAATGCGATTTAAAAAAAATTCACTTAAATATCCTCTGTGGCGAAATTTTGCTCTAGTAGCCTATTTTGAATGACAGACAGGAGTAGGATAAATAGGCTATATCATTTTGGTAATGCCTTGTAGACGAGCTGCCTATGCTTGCATATTAGAGACGTAGCTGCACGTAATCTCCATTTGCTATTCCAGTGCAGACTACAGATGACTTTTTGTTTTTGTAGGCCATTCTAATAAAAAAAACTAATTCCACACAGTAGCAGTCAAAAGCTTGGACACAACTACTCATTCCAGGGTTTTTCTTTATTCTTACTATTTTCTACATTGTAGGATAATAGTGAAGACATCAAAACTATGAAATAACACATATGGAATCATGTAGTAACCCCCCAAAAATGTAAAACAAATCAAAATATATTTTATATTTGCGATTCTTCAAAGTAGCCACCCTTTGCCTTGATGACAGCTTTGCACACTCTTGGTATTATCTCGACCAGCTTCATGAGGTAGTCACCTGGAATGCATTTCAATTAACAGGTGTGCCTTATTAAAAGTTCATTTGTGGAATTTCTTTCCTTCTTAATGCATTTGAGCCAATCAGTTGTGTTGTGACAAGGTAGGGGTGGTATACAGAAGATAACCCTATTTGGTAAAAGACCAAGTCCATATTATGGCAAGAACAACACAAATAAGCAAAGAGAAACAACAATCCATCATTACATTAAGACATGGTCAGTCAATCCTGAAAATTTGAAGAACTTTGAAAGTTTCTTAAAGTGCAGTCGCAAAAACCATCAAACGCTATGATGAAACCTGCTCTCATGAGGACCGCCACAGGAAAGGAAGACCCAGAGTTACCTCTGCTGCAGAGGATGAGTTCATTAGAGTTAACTGCCTCAGAAATTGCAGCCCAAATAAATGCTTCACAGAGTTCAAGTAACAGACACTTCTCAACATCAACTGTTCAGAGGAGACTGCATGAATCAGGCATTCATGGTAGAATTTCTGCAAATAAACCACTAGTAAAGAACACCAATAATAAGACGAGACTTGCTTGGGCCAAGAAACACGAGCAATGGACATTAGACCAATGGAAATCTGTCCTTAGTCCCAATTTGAGATGTTTGGTTCCAACTGCCGTGTCTTGTGAGACGCAGAGTAGGTGAACAGATGAGCTCCACATGTGTGGTTCCCACCATGAAGCACGGAGGAGGAGGTGTGATGGTTTTGGGGTGCTTTGCTGGTGACACTGTCAGTGATTTATCTAGAATTCAAGGCACACTTAACCAGCATGGCTACCACAGCATTCTGCAGCAATACGCCATCAAATCTAGTTTGTGCTTAGTGGGACAATCATTTGTTTTTCAACAGGAAAATGACCCAACACACCTCCAGGCTGTGTAAGGGCTATTTGACCAAGAAGGAGAGTGATGGAGTGCTGCATCAGATGAGCTGGCTTCACAATCACCCAACCTCAACCCAATTGAGATGGTTTGGGATGAGTTGGACTGCAGCGTGAAGGAAAAGCAGCAAACAAGTGCTCAGCATATGCGGGAACTCTAACAAGACTGTTGGAAGAGCATTCCAGGTGAAGCTTGTTTGGTTACTACATGATTCCATATGAGTTGTTTCATAGTTTTGATGTCTTCACTATTATTGTAAATGTAGAAAATAGTACAATTAAAAAAAACAACCTTGAATGAGTATGTGTATCCAAACGTTTGACAGGTACTGTATATTAGTAGGCTATATGTAAAGATCAGATTAAATAAAGAATAATCTGATGGTTGAGAATATTATCAAGTGCTTGTCAAATTGGGAATGAGAGACTGATTAAGGTTGTGCAGCCTGCGCAAGAAATAGAGCTCATGCCTTTAATGCAACTTTTAAAAAATATATCATTATTAGAGTCGCATCATGCAGCCTTAGAATGTTGTAGAAATCAAAACATATAGCGTAACGTTTGTATCACAACTAAAGTTGCATAAATAACTCTTAAATTAAGCATTGTTAACCGCTCAACACAGAATAGCTGCATGTGCACATTCCCTCTGAAATCATTTGGATAAAATATCCTTTCTATTTAATTAATGTATGTTCAATTGGTTTTTTCCTACTATAAAATAATGTTACAATAGTCTAAGCAAATCTTGTCTTCTAAATGAACCTGTGTAGCCCACAGCCATATGGAATAGCCAGATGAGGACCTAACATAAGGACAACTCAGAGTGTGCTATTCTGTTCTTCCTGAAATAGATGACATTTTCTTCATATCATGTTTCTTTAGACCTGTCAAAAATAACTAACGGCTTTATTGTGATGGTCTAGGCTATATTACATGGATTTATTAGAATTGTTCAAATGTAGTCGTTCCAAAGGGGTGGAAGCAAGGAGATGCTAAACATGTTTATGTTAATTAAAGGTCATTTACCCTGAGACTGGCAGTTAATTGCTTGACAATCACTGGCTCACAAAATGTCATGACCACCATAGCCCTAGTTACACGTGGTCTTCGGTTGTGATGCCAGTTGAGCATACTGCCAAATTCTCTACAATGACGTTGGTGATGGCTTATGGCAGAGAAACTAACATCCAGTTCTCTGGCAACAACTCTGGTGGAAATTCCTGCAGTCAGCATGCCAATTGCACACTCCCTCAAAACCTATTGACATCTGTGGCATTGTGTTGTGTTACAAAACTGCATATTTTAGAGTGGTCTTTTATTGTCTCCAGCACAATGTGCACCTGTGTAATTATCATGCCGTTTAATCAGCTTCTTGACATGCCACACCTGTCAGCTGGATTGATTATCTTGGCAAAGGAGAAATGCTCACTAACAGGGATGTAAACATATTGAGAGAAATAAGCTTTTTGTGTGTATGGAACATTTCTGGGATCTTTATTTCAGCTCATAAAACATGGGACCAACACTTTACATGTTGCGTTTATATTTTTGTTCAGTTATGAAACCAAGAGAGACAAAAGATACAATTATTTTATATGCTTTTTATTATTCTCTAACACAGTAGATTGTTCTCATTTGAACTTTAAACATTTACAAGCTGGCATCTCCTGTATGAATAAACACCACTGTTAGCTACACATCCAGGATTACAAGCTAGACTTAATTAAACGCAAATATATAGATCTCTATCTCGGTTTTGGTTTCATTTTAACAAGTCATATGGTTTACCCCGAGAATACCTGTGACCAATGCTGCCTTTATCTGTCGAGACTCAGTTCATGAATGGGAATTTCCATTGACGTTCTACTAAACTGAAACTTAACAAAACAAAGCATAACTGACTGTGTTTGTGTGTGTGTGTGTGTGTGTGGCGTGAATGCGTCTGCATTTACAAACATCAAAATCCTTCCCATAAACCATACTCAATGTACTGTACAATGTCTCTTGTGCTTTTGTCATCAACAGGAAAAGCTTTACAGAAAATAGTAATACCTACACTCATGGTACCAAATCCGTAGCAGACACAACAACAATCTCATATTCAGTGTTTTCCCTCCCACCTTGTGTTGTCTGTAGTCTGTGTACACGCTGTGTTCATTTTAAAGGTCAGCCAGGAGAAAGCCAGTGTTTAGCTCCTCTCGTTGAAGCAATTACATTTGGCCCCAGTCTGCTCATCATCCCACCACTGATAAGAGGGACGCCTGGACCAGAGCCCAGAATGGCCATCACTTATTGATGCTCATTCTGTGTGGTCCAGCATGGGCACAGAGAGGGTGGGCATGAGGTTAGGCACAGGGATGTAATGATACTCTCACCTAAGCCAAGTAGGAGAGCATTCCTCCTCTCCACTCCTAACTAGAGCGCCACAGCATTAACTCCAACACACATCACATCTGTGACAAACAAGTCAGAAGGTAGGATTGTATCTTATCTAACCTTTATTTAGCTCATTGAGATAAGATCTCTTTTACAAGAACTGGTTCAAAATGGCAGCAGAATCGTAATGGATGGGAGTGATATTATCACAGTTAAATCTTTATTCATTCAGAGGCAAGAGAAAGGGCTAGATTGCTTTAGTTCATTCACTAACACATCCTTTTGTAACAGATTGTACCAGCTTTTTCTAACTGTGTCATGTGTACATCTCTCTCAGCTGGGAAATGTGCCCTAGAGGGGAGAAATGCTGACCCTGCCACACACACACACACACACACACACACACACACACACACACACACACACACACACACACACACACACACACATCCCTGCCATTGGTTCATTTGAGCGCGGCAGTGGTAACAGTGCAAAAGGGCCAGAACACAGAGATGAAGTGGGCTGGAAGGAGGAGAGGAAAGGAGGCTTTAATACAAGATGCCCTGTAAGGCCACTCCGCCACTGCCCTGACTCATCAGCATGATGCAATGGCAGCAACTCCTGGACCCTTTCCATCACCCTAGCTTCAGTTACCCCAAGCGAGAGAGGCGACATGTCAAGCGCTAAAGAAGGCCATGGCTCTGCTGTCCTACTGTGCCCTTCAGCAAAGTCAGCCTGTGTCAGTAGAAAGCCTCCTCCTCATCTCCTCCTGCATGCTGTTGCCTATGGGCTGCTCTTAGACGGTTTCAGATAAAGTACCTTTGCCATTGGTAAAAGCACAATAGAACAAAGTAAAATATGAAAGTAAGGCATAACGGCTAAGATACTCTTAACTACAACTGGTCTCACGTTGCATTACTGTCAGTTTTGTCCTAGTTTGGTTAATAAGTATAAAACATTTAGAATGTATTGCCATCCATGCACTACTCATAAAACATATTAGAACTAGAAACGTATAATACTGGCAAATACTGCCATACCATCCAAAATTAGAAAATTGTTGTGATATAATATTTTGGACATTTCACTAGAGCTGGGCGATATGGACAAAAAGTAATATCAGGATATATTTACCCATTTTGCTCAATAATGATGAATTATTGCTCTGCCCTCAACCTCCGGACTTGTCTCCATGCTGTTGTGCTGTTTGTTGCTACTATTGTGAATTTTCCAGAACATGTGTGGCCTTTATACATTTCAGGTTAGTCAGCAAAACTAGTGCACTCTATATGTGCCCTGGGTCATTAGACATGCACCTGTCTGGGGTGTGGACACGGCTGGTTATTCCTGTAACTGTGTTATGGCCAACTATGTACTGTTGCTATGGTTACACCTCTTGGTGTCTTTTCCAGAACATGGGTGTCCCTTTCAGTGGAGTTAGCAGGACGACATGTATGGTTATTTCTGTAAAGTGCCAAGGACTGTTACTATGGTCCTACATGAATGAACCTGGCTTAAGGTGAGTACATTTTTTAAACTATTGCTGTGGCTCTATCCATGCCCTAATATGAAACCAAATGAAACTTAGTGCAAGGCAATAAGATAACGATTGCTAAATGTCAGAGGGTATGATGCTTTAAGAGGAGTTTTTTTAAATGTATTTTTAACCTTTATTTAATCAGGAAGGGCTCATTGAGATTTAAAATCTCTTTTTCAAGACCGTCCTGGCCAAGATAGGCAGCACCAAGTCATTACAGAAATTACAGACAAACAACATGAAAAACTACAAGTAATCTAGTAAAAACCATAGAATTCACAAGAGTATCACAAAATCAAAAACAGCAAATTAAAAACATTGACAGGTCAGGGAATCAGTCTCAATATCATTAATCAGTGATTTAAAAATACCAATCGGGACAAGTTCTTCCAGTTTAAAAGTATTTTGTAAGGCGTTCCAAGACGATGGCGCAGAGTACATAAAAGCCCTTTTACCAAATTCAGTTTGGACATTTGGAGCAGTTAGCAGGATAAAGTCCAGTGAACGAAGAGAGTACCCACCACATTTCTGAACAATAAAAATGCCCAAATGAAAAGGTAGTAAACCCAAAATGGCTTTGGAAATAAATGTATAACAGTGCCTGAGCCTACGAGTGACTAGAGAAGGCCAGCCAACCCTGGTATACAATGTAAGGGTTTTGCAGTTTAAAATAAATCTCAATGTGCCATGGTAAAGGGTGTCAATTGATCTCAAACACTGAGCGGAAGCATTCATACATAAAATATCCCCAATATACAAGTCTATTTGAATACACGTGCTCCGGTATTTGTGAAATATGATTGACCGAATATTTCCACAACACTACTTGTCTATGTGCCAAACTTTTCGTTTTAAATTTACCAACGTCTTCGCTCTACTTTTTCATTCAACTTTTTCACCCCGGACGCTTTATCTGGACATGGTTCTACAGGACCTCCACCAGCCGAAAAAGTAGTAATATTGCAGTCGCTGTACTCATTATATACAGGAGAACTATCGCCTTATGGTGAGTGTCGTATCCTTAGAGGAGTATTAGATTGATGACTCATGACACGTAAGTACAGTTAAGTATTTAATTGTAACTTCATTCTCTAATGCACCTGGCAGCCTAATGCACCTGGCAAGCCTTCATAAATCACGGTTATATAGGCAGACATAGGAAATGGCTACAGCTAGCGGAAAGCAAACCCCTGTCTTGAGTCAATACTGCCATCTATTGGTAAACATAAATAAGCCAGGTTACTACATTACCCCCCTTAAAAGCTAATAACCCAACTTAATTCCTTTCTGAGCTATGCTGTTTTCATATTTAAATTTTTTCAAACATGATTTCCATTAGGATCTGAAAAAGTCTGTCGGACGTCTCTCTCTAATAGAGCATCTCAGAGGTGATGTAGCTGACGCCACCAGCTCTTCACCCCTTGATGGTGAAACAAAGTCCTTTTGTGGAGACTTCACAGGAGGAGGTGATCTGGTGATCTCAGGAAGTTGAGCATTGTTGGTCTCAGGTGGTTTGTCCAGCTGCAACTTTGGGGAATGTTCCAATGTCCTGTCCTGCTTGTTTAAGCATTGATCCAGATCCCCGGATGGAACTGGAATTCTAGCTCGGATCTGATCCACGTGTCTCCTTAGTCCTGGTCCACTTCTGATGATCACAGTATAGGATACTGGTCCTGAGCCATCCTCAATGGTAGCTGGAATCCATTTAGGACCAAACCCATAGTTTATTGTATAGACATCATCTCCAGGTGAGAAACTGAGTTTGGCTCGGTTGTCATGATTACATTTTTGATTCCACTGCCTTTGTTGTATTTTCACTTTCAGGTCTGCTCTGATGAGATCCAAGGTTGACCTTAACCTCCTTGACATCAACATTTCTGCAGGTGACAACCCAGTTGTAGCTTGAGGAGTAATCCTGTAGCTAAACAAGAATCTTGACACCTTTGTTTCAATCCTGGGTCCTTGCATCATCTTCCTCATTCCCTCCTTCAAGGTCTGAACCGCACGTTCTGCTAATCGGTTTGAAGATGGGTGAAAAGGGGCCGACGTTACATGCTGAATTCCATTTGGTTTCATGAAACTTGTGAATTCAGTGCTTGTAAAACAAGTAGCATTGTCGCTAACCAACAATTGAGGCAATCCCATAACACTGAAGCTTTGTCTCAACTTCTCAATCGTAGCGTACGATGCCGACGTGTTCATTGGGTAAACATCCATCCAATTTTAATGAGAATTAATCAGCACAAGGAACATTTTCCTAGGAAAATGTAGTCGTGTCCATGGTTTTTCCGGCCATTCCCATGGATGTAATGGCGAAGTGGGGGGTGACTTCCTGTTACTATGACAATCTGCTAATCGGCTAACCTCCTTTTCCACATCGTGGTCCATCTTTGGCCACCAGACGTATGACCTCGCTAGGCCTTTCATTCTCGACATACCTGGATTCAACTGGTGCAACAACTTCAGTAGCATACCCCGCCCTTGTGGTGGGATAACTACTCTTGAACCCCACAGAACACATCCATCTCGAACACTCAAGTCCAAACGGCGAGTGTAGTAAGGCATGACCTGAGGCTCTGTCACTGTAGGTCATCCTTTCAGGATAAATTCATGCACTTGTGATAGCGTCACATCCTTTGAAGTCCATTGCCTGATTTGTGCTGTGTTCACCGGTGCATCATCCAACACATCGATCATCAAAACCTGGTCATTTTATTTTTCCTGAATGATGATTTCTGGAATGGGCAGCCTACTCAGAGCATCAGCATTCCCAAGATATCTACCTGGTTTGTAAATTATTCTGTACTCATAGGCCCTGAGCCACACAGCCCATCGTTGAACTCTTGGAGAGACCATTTGTGGTACTGGCTTTTGTTCATGGAACAGAGATCAGAGGCTTATGGTCGGTCACAATAGTGAATGTTCTCCCGTATAAGTACCTGTGGAATCTCTGTATTCCAAATATGACAGCCAGTCCTTCCTTGTCCAGCTGAGAGTACTTTATCTCCACTGGCGACAAAGTTCTTGACATGAACCCGATAGGTTTCTCTGCACCATTCTCCATCCGGTGTGATAGCACCGCCCCCACACCATACGATGAGGCATCACACGATAAGACGAGATCTCTGTCTGCTGAGTAGTGCATTAGCACTTCAGCTGATTGCAGTAACACCTTTAACTTTGCAAAAGCTTCTTCCTGTCTTTATGACCATTTACAGGCGACATCCTTCCTTAACAGTTTATGCAAAGGAGCTAAGAGTGTAGAGAGGTTTGGGAGGAAGTGATTATAATCATTCAGTAAGCCTAGATAGGCTTTCAGCTCTGTAACGTTTGTCAGACTTGGAGCTTCCACAACAGCCCTCACTTTAGCTTTGACAGTGTGTAATCCCTTGGCATCCACCTTGTGACCCAGGTACTGCCCTTCATCAGCTAACAGTGTACACTTGCTCCTCTTCAGCCAGAGACCGGCGTCCTCCATTCTACTCAAAACTTCACCCAAGTTTATTAGATGTTCCTCCTTCGTGACTCCTGTGACAAAAATGTTGTTGAGGTAAACCGCTACTTTGGGTATCCTCTGCAGAACTCCCTCCATGGTTCTTTGGAAGATAGCTGGTGCAGAAGATAGCTGGTGGATAAAGATTCACATAAATACCTGACCATAAACACCCACAGAGGGATGTTTACCTATAAACGCTTAACTTTCGGGGTGAAAGGTAAGCGTTTATAGGTAAACATCCCTCTGTGGGTGTTTATGGTCAGGTATTTATGTGAAGCTTTATCCATAAGTACGTGCTGATATGAGTGACTCATGTCCAGTTTTGTGAACTGTTGCCCTCCGGTTAACGTCATCATTAATCCCATACACCAGCCGATCGCGTAGCATTTGCGATAATGTATTCCCATAATTACAGCCAAATGCTAGTTTACTCAACTCAGCCACATATTCCCCCACTGATTAGGTAGGTTTTCTCATGCGTGAATCAAACTTGAATCTTTGTACTATCTCACTGGGTTTGGGGTTGAAGTGATTTTTTAATAGATCAACTAGCTCTATGTGTCACGTTCTGACCTTTATTTCCGTTGTTTTGTCTTTATTTAGTATGGTCAGGGCGTGAATTGGGGTGGGCAGTCTATGTTTGTTTTTATATGTTTTTTCTATTTCTGTGTTTGGCCTGATATGGTTCTCAATCAGAGGCAGCTGTTTATCATTGTCCCTGATTGAGAACCATATTTAGCTAGCCTGGGTTTCACTGTTGTTTTGTGGTTGTTTGTTTCCTGTGTCAGTGTTTGTGCCACACGGGACTGTTTCTGTTTGGTTTATTTCACGTTATCGTTTATTGTTTTGTATTTCATAGTGTTCAGGCTTTTCTTATTAAAATCGTCATGGACACTTACCACGCTGCGTATTGGTCCAAACCTTGCTAAACCTTTTCAGACAAAGAGGAAATCTGTCGTTACACTATGAATGACTTTTCTCCTGGTTTATCTGGGCTCAACAGGTTTCTCAATAAGCTGTACGTCTGTGCACCGACAGCGCTTATGAGTATGGATTTCTGTATAGTGGCATCCGTTATTTCATTAGCAGCAAAGAAATGTTCCATTATTTCACAGTACTCCTTTCATTCCTGATTTTTAGGATCAAATGGTGGTAGCGAGCCTATTGTTGCCAAAGCCATCTTTTCCGATTCTCTATCCCCTCACACAGTCAATCATTTGTCCTACCCGTGTCCAGGGAATCATTCCTTCAGAACCTTCCACTGCTCACTTGAGTCTCACATCCAGCGTCGCACGCCAAACACTCCGCTAAATTCGTGGCAACAAAAAAAATCCAACGCAATCCTCCATAGTTATCCTCGTCGCCAAATATGTAGTATCCTTAGAGGCTTCTTAGATTGATGACTTATGACACATAAGTGCGGTTTATTACTTAATTGTAACTTAGAATAACATTCTCTAATGCACCTGGCTTAAGCTACCTGAAGCCTTCTTAAATCACGGTTATATAGACAGACATAGGAAACGGCTACGGCTAGCAGAAAGCAAACCCCCATCTTGAGTCAATACTGCCACCTATTGGTAAACATAAATATACCAGGTTACTACAGTAAGGATAGCCATGTTGCATGCACAGCTTCAGATGCAATCATTAGGCAAGGGCAATTTAAGTGTAGGAAAGGATGCAACAGCATCTGTGCCACCAGTAAGTACAGATCGTAGTATAAATCCCCTTGCACAGTCCCCACCGCCGGACAATTTTTTCAAGGCTTCCGGAAAGAAATGCTGTCGGCATGTTCCACCGGTGTCGCTCATTCAGCCGACACACTTTCAACCGATTCTCCCCATTAAGGCAGAGTCAGAGGCCGAGCCTTCTCAGGTCTCTCCTCCACCCGTTACGGGGTCTGAGTCGCCAAAGCCGCCGAAGCCTCCCATCATTTGCTGTGACAAATTTAAAACCCTTGTCATTGGCGACTCCATTACACACAATATTAGACTTAAAAAGAATAATCTAGCGATCATACACTATTTACCAGGGGGCAGGGCTACCGACGTAAAGGCTAATCTGAAGATGGTGCTGGCTAAGGATAAAACTAGCGAGTGTAGAGAGTATAAGGATATTGTTATCGACATCGGCACCAACGATGTTAGGATGAAACAGTCAGAAGTCAGCAAGCGCAACATAGCTTCAGCATGTAAATCAGCTAGAAAGATCTGTCAGCATTGAGTAATTGTCTCACAACTCAATCGATGGTTGAAACAGTTTTCTGCCCCTCCCAAAAGATAGAATTTGGAAATAATTGGCCCTCTTTCTGGGCCTCACCTACAATACAGGACCAAGCCTGGCCTGCTGAGCAGTAACGGATTCCATCCTAGCTGGAGGGGTGCTCTCATCTTATCTATGAACATAGACAGGGCTCTAACTTCTCTAGCTCCACAATGAAATAGGGTGCAGGCCAGGCAGCAGGCTGTTAGCCAGCCTGCCAGCATAGTGGAGTCTGGCACTAGCACAGTCAGTGTAGTCAGCTCAGCTATCCCCATTGAGACCGTGTCTGTGACTCGATCTAGGTTGAGCAAAACAAAACATGGCGGTGTTCGCCTTAGCAATCTCACTTGAAAAAAGACCTCCTCCATTCCTGTCATTATTGAAAGAGATTGTGATATTTCACATCTCAAAATAGGGTTACTTAATGTTAGATCCCTCACTTCCAAGGCAGTCATAGTTAATGAACTAATCACTGATCATAATCTTGATGTGATTGGTCTGACTGAAACATGGCTCAAGCCTCTCCTCCTGGTTACACTAGTGACCATATCCCCCACGCATCTCAGAAATGCAGAGGTGTTGCTAACATTAATGACAGATCTGACAAATTTCAATTTACAAAAACAAATGACTACGTTTTTGTGAGCTTCTAGTCATGAAATCTATGCAGGACCACCATTTTATTATGTTTGCAATCGCAACAAATAATCTGCTCAGACCCCAACCAAGATCCAAAGGCAACCCAAAGATTCTTAGATGCCCTTCCAGACTCCCTCCACCTACCCAAGGACGTCGGAGTACAAAAATCAGTTAACCACCTAACTGAGGATCTAAATTTAACCTTGCGTAATAACCTAGATGCAGTCGCACCCGTAAAAACAAAACATATTTGTCACAATAAATTTGCTCCCTGGTATACAAAAAATACCCAAGCTCCACCAAACTGGAAGTCTTCCATCTAGCTTGGAAAGACAGTACAGTGCAATATCGAAGAGCCCTCACTGCTGCTCGATCATCCTATTTTTCCTACCTAACTGAGGAGAATAAGAACAATCCCAAATGTATTTTTTATACTGTTTGCAAGGCTAACTAAAGAGCAGCAATCAACAAGACAGGATAGCTTTCACTTCAGCAGTGATAAATTCGTGAACTTCTTCGATGAAAAGATCATGATCATTAGAAAGCAAATTGCGACTCCTCTTTAAATCTGCGTATTTCTCCAAAGCTCAGTTGTCCTGAGTCTGCACAGAACTGCCAAGACCTAGGATCAATGGAGACACTCAAGTTTTTTAATCCTGTATCTCTTGACACATTCATGAAAGTAGTAATGGTCTCTAAACCGTCAAGCTGCATACTGGACCCTATTCCAACTAAACTACTGAGAGAGCTACTTCCTGTGTTTTGCCCTCCTATGTTGAACATAATAAATGGCTCCCTATCCAGCAGATGTGTACCAAAGTTTCTCATTTTACGATTTGTTTTACTATTTATATTTTTGACAACTTTTACTTCACTACATTTCTAAAGAAAATATTATACTTTTTACTTCATACATTTTCCCTGGCACACAAAAGTACTTGTTACATTTGGAATGCTTAACAGGACTATCCGTATATATATTAAAAAAGAAAAGAAAATTGTGCTGTTTGGATTGGATAATAGAAGTCACTTAAAATTATTTCTACTTTTACTTTTGATACTTAAATATATTTTTGCAATTACATTTACTTTTGATACTTAAGTATACTTAAAACCAAATACTTTTAGACTTTTACTCAAGTAGTATTTTACTGGGTGACTTTCATTTGAGTAATTTTCTATTAAGGTACAGTTGAAGTCAGACGTTTACATACACCTTAGCCAAATACATTTAAACTCAGTTTTTCACAATTCCTGACATTTAATCCTAGTAAGAATTCCCTGTTTTAGGTCAGTTAGGATCACCACTTTATTTTAAGAATGTGAAATGTCAGAACAATAGTAGCGAGAATGATTTATTTCAGCTTTTATTTCTTTCATCACATTCCCAGTGGGTCAGAAGTTTACATACACTCAATTAGTATTTGGTAGCATTGCCTTTAAATTGTTTAACTTGGGTCAAACGTTTTGGATAGCCTTCCACAAGCTTCCCACAATAAGTTGGGTGAATTTTGGCCCATTCATCCTGATAGAGCTGGTGTAACTGAGTCAAGTTTGTAGGCCTCCTTGCTCGCACATGCCTTTCAGTTCTGCCCACACATTTTCTATAGGATTGAGGTTAGGGCTTTGTGATGGCCACTCCAATACCTTGACTTTGTTGTCCTTAAGCCATTTTGCCAACACTTTGCAAGTATGCTTGGGGTCATTGTCTATTTGGGACCAAGCTTTAACTTCCTGACGGATGTCTTGAGATGTTGCTTCATATATATCCACATAATTTTCCTGCCTCATGATGCCATCTATTTTGTGAAGTGCACCAGTCCTTCCTGCAGCAAAGCACCTCCACAACATGATGCTGCCACCCCCGTGCTTCACGGTTGGGATGGTGTTCTTCAGCTTGCAAGACTCCCCCTTTTTCCTCCAAACATAATGATGGTCATTATGGCCAAGCATGTTTATTTTTGTTTCATCAGAAAAGAGGACATTTCTCCAAAAAATACGACCATGTGCCCCCATATGCAGTTGCAAACCATAGTCTGGCTTTTTTATGGCAGTTTTGGAGCATTGGCTTCTTCCTTGCTGAGGGCATTTCAGGTTATGTCGATATAGAACTCGTTTTACTGTGGATATAGCTACTTTTTTAAGGGGTGGATCAGCTTAATATTGTGGAAAGATTGATGGAAGCAACAATGTAATTGTCTTCACAGCAACCCTCCACAGCAACCCGCCAATGCCCCCACCATTTCTCCTTCACCCAAAACCAGATAGCTGATGTTCTGAAAGAGCTGCAAAATCTGGACCCATACAAAACAACCGGGCTAGACAATCTGGACCCTCCACGCTTTCTAAAATTATCTGCTGAAATTGTTGCCACCCCTATTACTAGCCTGTTCAACATCGCTTTCTGAGATTCCCAATGATTGGAAAGCTGCCGCAGTCATCCCCCTCTTCAAAGGGGGTGACACTCTAGACCCAAACTGCTACAGACCTATATCTATCCTACCCTGTCTTTCTAAGGTCTTCATCGACCTGGCCAATGCTTTCGACTCTGTCAATCACCACATTCTTATTGGCAGACTCGACAGCCCTGGTTTCTCAAATGATTGCCTCGCCTGGTTTACCAACTACTCTGATAGAGTTCAGTGTGTCAAATCCTGTTGTCCGGATCCCTGGCAGTCTCTATGGGTGTGCCACAGGGTTCAATTCTCGGGCCGACTCTCTTCTCTGTATACATCAATGATGTTGCTCTTGCTGCTGGTGATTCTCTGATCCACCTCTATGCAGACGACACCATTCTGTATACTTCTTGCCCCTCTTTGGACACTGTGTTAACTAACCTCCAGACGAGCTTCAATGCCATACAACTCTCCTTCCGTGGCCTCCAACTGCTCTTAAATGCAAGTAAAACTAAATGCATGCTATTCAATCGATCACTGCCCTTACCTGCTCGCCCGTCCAGCATCACTACTCTGGACGGCTCTGACTTAGAATACGTGGACAACTACAAATACCTGGGTGTCTGGTTAGACTGTAAACTCTCCTTCCAGACTCACATTAAGCATCTCCAATCCAAAATTAAATCTAGAATTGGCTTCCTATATCGCAACAAAGCATCCTTCACTCATGCTGCCAAACATACCCTCGTAAAACTGACCATCCTACCGATCCTCGACTTCGGTGATGTCATCTATAAAATAGCCTCCAACACTCTACTCAACAAACTGGATGCAGTCTATCACAGTGCCATCCGTTTTGTCACCAAAGCCCCATACACTAACCACCATTGCGACCTGTACGCTCTCGTTGGATGGCCCTCACGTGATACTCGTCGCCAAACCCACTGGCTACAGGTTATCTACAAGTCTCTGCTAGGTAAAGCCCCGCCTTATCTCAGCTCACTGGTCACCATAGCAGCACCCACTTGTACCACGCGCTCCAGCTGGTATATCTCACTGGTCACCCCCAAAGCCAATTCCTCCTTTGGTCGTCTTTCCTTCCAGTTTTCTGCTGCCAATGACTGGAACGAACTGGAAAAATCTCTGAAGCTGGAGACTCATATGTCCCTCAATAGCTTTAAGCACCAGCTGTCAGAGCAGCTCACAGATCACTGCACCTGTACATAGCCCATCTGTAAACAGCCCATCTATTACCTACCTCATCCCCATACTGTATTTATTTATTTATCTTGCTCCTTTGCACCCCAGTATCTCTACTTGCACATTCATCTTCTGCACATCTACCATTCCAGTGTTTAATTGCTATATTGTAATTACTTCGCTACCATGGCCTATTTATTGCCTTAACTTACCTCAGTTGCACTCACTGTATATAGATTTTTTGTTTTCTTTATCTCTACTGTATTATCGACTGTATGTTTTGCTTATTCCATGTGTAACTCTGTGTTGTTGTATGTGTTGAATTGCTATGCTTTATCTTGGCCAGGTCGCAGTTGCAAATGAGAACTTGTTCTCAACTACCTGGTTAAATAAAGGTGAAATAAATAAATAATAAATAATTTCCAATCCCCCATATGTTTTTGGGGTGAATATATATATATCCATTCACATATGCATAAATATACACATATATACATACACATACCTGTATAGAAAAACACACTTTAAAAAATATATACCTTTATTATTCCCCACAAACCCTACCACTTTTCCCCAATTAGAGTAAACTAATATACAATAACACTTAGGCTTCTACCTTTAGTTTATGCATCTTATACACATTTTACAGACACAATCTATTTTACAATAGTTAAGAGTTATATGTTGTTTGTTTTTAGATCTTCCTCTATTTCTGATGTCCAACCAGTTCTATTTGTAACTGTGCTATTTCACAAAATTTCTGAACCTATATACATTTTACAGATCCCGTATGTTTTACATTGGTTATCTTGTTATTAGTCCCACCCTTCAGCTCCATTCAACCCCTCCCATCTATTTCTCAACATCATCCATTTTGGATTTCTATTTGTATATTTTCAACTGTGCAGTGATGCTTCACAAAAGTATTGAACCTTTCTATTTTCATAGCTTCTACAGATTGTAAAATAAAAATTTCTGGTAAAATAATTATTATATTATTGATTGATTGACTATGGTTTTTCAAATCACCCAGTATTCCGATCTGCAGTGTTAGTTCCAGGCAAATGTTGGAATTCTTCAGTCATTCCTGGACCTGTGACCAAAAACGAGCTACATATGGACAATACCAAAATAAATTATCTAATGACTGCCTCCTCACAGCAAAATCTGCAGAGCTGGGGAGATTGCATCCCCCATATATATATATATATATATATAACATTCTATTGGTTGCAAGAATTTTGTGTAGTAATTTAAATTGAATTTTTTTTGAATCCAGCGTTGTTTTGCATATCAATTCATAAATCATGTGCCATGGAATGGGTAATCGAAAATCTCTTCCCAACTATTTAGCAATTTATATGGCACTGCTTTCAGTTTTTTGGTCCTGAAATTAAATTGGTATATGTTTTTATTTATCACACTTTTCTTTAACCATTTATGTTCTTTAATGGAGGGCCGACATACAAGTTCCTTACTTTTTTCCCCTTCTACTTGCCTCTTCCATTTTTGTGGTAATACTGCAATTACTTGGTTGTAATTTTGGGTAGAGCAGACATTTCCATATGTCTGTGTCAAATCCGAAAACTATCATTTTGAAAACAAAACGTTTATTCTTTCAGTGTAATACGGAACCGTTCCGTATTTTATCGAACGGGGAGCAACCCTAAGTCTAAATATTGCTGTTACATTGCACAACCTTCAATGTTATGTCATAATTATATAAAACTGGCAAATTAATTACGGTCTTTGTTAGGAAGAAATGGTCTTCAAAGTTCGCAACGAGCCAGGTGGCGGAAACTGCTGCATATACCCTGCCCCCTATAAATAATAACCTCAAGTCAAAACCGTTACATAAAAAAATGGCACCCCAGATGGGACAGCTCAACATTGAAAACTAACCAAAGCAAATATTTTGTGTGGAATTAAAACAATGGATTCACCCCAAGAAAATGTGCTCATCCATATCCTACCTGTCAATGGGAATACACAGAGCCATTCTGACCATCAAGCTGACAATACAAATCATATTGTGAATGGAAATAATGGAGTTGATTTGGGCCAGAGCCCTGGGAATCTGAATGCTCGGTCTGGACCACAGGCCAAAGGAGGTCTAACCAGTTACTCACTTATTGACATGGATCTGTGTGGAAGTACTGAGCTAGCCCTCCCTCTGACACCCAACCTTCCTCCATTGTCTGGTTTATCTCCAGAGGTTGTAGTCTTACAACTTCAAGGTGACATCCTTGATATTCGTCGGACTCAACATCTCCAAAGTCTAATCCACCATAAATTCAAATGTCTGAGTGAAGAGCAACAACAGAGTGCCATGGAATTCAGAAACTCACTGAGCACTCTAACCCACACGCTGACAGAGCTCAGTGAGAGTGGAAGACGGGAAATTACTGGTGTCATGGACAGGCTGTTTGACTACCAACGAAACCAACTCACTGCCACTCTCCAATGGCGCCTGCAACATCACCACACTGAGGTTCTCAAGGACGTTAATTCTGTTTTATCCCATGGTTAACACTGTAGACCACTTGCAGACAGAACTCTCTAATTGTGTTAAAATGTTGGATGACGTGTCTGTGGACATGGCCTCCATTAGGCACAACTCCTTGCACAGAGTTTCTCTGGTGTCCACTTCTGTTCAGATCAATGTGGACCAAGATCGCACCTCCGAACTGCCCAAGACAAGACCATGCTGCAGACCCCCCTTGCAGAATGCAGTCCATCATGCATCCTGGTGTTCATTTTCATGGTCCGATAACTCCCTCCCCCTGTACCTCCTCAATCCCTCCTAGCTCTTTTGTTCATGGTGATATGAGTAGATGTCATATGGGGGCGATGCCCATTAAATTGCAATTTCCCACCTTGGGGAAAAAAATGACAATCCTGATCCGCTAATGTATCTGGAAAGATGTCGTGACTTTCTTGCCCTCAATCCCCTGGCTGATGAAGAACTCCTTGCCACATTGAGGATTGTGTTGCATGGGACAGCTCGAGACTGGTGGGATGTGGCACGTCTCACCACTACCTCCTGGGCTGACTTTGAGGCCAAGTATTCCTCTGCATTTCTGTCTGAGGACTACACAGATGAGTTGGCAGACAGTGTCAGAAATCGAGTGCAAAGAGAGAAAGAGCGTATCTGTGACTTTGCATACGGTTACCACTCCCTGTGCAGAAGGTGGAAACCTGGCATTGAGGAGGAAGAGGTCATTAAATTGATCTTGAAGAGCATCAACCCTCTACTAGCCAGTCAACTCAGAGAAAGAGTCACCACTGTCGATGGACTGGTTCACCTGGGACAGCAGTTTGAGAAGGACAGAGAATGCCAACAGCAATATGAACAGAGAAAGAAACAGACACCCAAACAGTTACCCAAGCCAGACCATTAACAACAGCCAGTCTCCAGCCAAGACCCATCCCATGTTCTGTTGGAGATGTAGCCAAAAGGGACATTCTTCAGCTACATGTCTAAGACCGTATCAAGTAAACCCTTCCAGAAACCACAAATCACAACAGGCCAACACACCTAACTCTCTTCGCAGGAATGACCATCCTACTCTGGGTGCTTTAACCAGAGCTGAAACCCCAAGAGTCACTGCCTACGCCCCCCCCCATCGACATCCCCTTTTCAGTTAATACTGCACCAACTGGTGTTACCCCTGTCCATAGGCCCATGGACACCGGGTCATCCTACACACTGCTCAATGAGAAACTGTGGAAGGAGGATAAAGGTCCACAATACAACTTGAAGCCGTGGACAGAAGGTCCACTCTATCTGGCTGATGGTGAGGCTAAACGACCACTTGGATGGAGTGAGGTAGAGTTCCGCCTGTGTAATCGCTCCTATATGATTCCTTCTGTTATCCTACAAACCAAGAAACTTGCTTTTCCTGTCGTGTCGGGAATTGATTTCATGTACTTCAGTGGTGTCCAGATTGATATCGCACACAATTGCTACTGGTTTCCATACAATCCGAGCAAGAAGCATTTCTTCCAATCAGAAGCTACAAAGTTACATGATTGGGGTTCAAATGTGGCAGTCTTCTCTGCCGTTGCTCCGGTACCACTAACCCTTGCTAATCCTTCTGATGATCTCCTTTTACAGGCTGTGAGAAGAGCTCAGCTGGAACAGCCAGAGGAGTTAAGGCTGTTGGAACAGCTGCAGAACATTGCTGATGTATGTACTTCAAAGCTAGGACACACCGGGCTCCTGAAGCACAAAATATTCCTTACACAGGAAATGCCGATCAAGCAAAAGCCATATCGTTTGTTCCCAGCGAAGCTAATCACCCAAAAGGGACTCATTAATGATATGTTAACACAAGATATAATAGAACATTCATCCTCTCCCTGGACTGCTCCTGTTGTCCTCATCCCAAAAAAGACGGGTGATCTTAGATTTTTTTGTGGACTATAGGAAGACCATCAATGTTTCCCAGACTGATGCCTATCCTCTTCCCACCATCCACGAGATCCTGGAGTCATTGTCTGGCGCTGTTGTGTTCACTACCCTTGACCTCAATAGTGGTTATTGGCAGGTTGAGATGGACCAGGAAAGCAAGGACAAGACTGCTTTTGTCTGTGCTGAGGGCTTGTTTTCCTTTAAGGTGATGCCTTTTGGATTAAAGAATGCACCTGCCACTTTCCAAAGACTCATGGGGATTGCGTTAGGTGAGCTCAAAGGGAAGATCTGTTTCGTCTACCTGGACGATATAATTATCTACTCCCAGAACAGAGAACAACACTTTCAAGATCTTCAAGCAGTGTTGGACAAGCTAAGAGAAACTGGTCTGACCTTGAATATGAAGAAGAACAACTTCTGCCAAACCTCCCTGAAGTTCCTTGGCCATATTTTGTCTTTTGACGGCATTCATGTGGATCCTGAAAAGACAAAGGCTGTACAAGACTTCCCTGTGCCAACCACACTCAAGGACCTTCAATGGTTCCTTGGGATGGCTGGATGGTACCTACGATTTGTGTCGAACTTCTCCCAGGTGGCAGAACCCCTCAACGCGTTGAAGTGAAAAGGAAACTCTGAAACGACACCTCGTCACACCTCCCATTTGAGGTCATCCCAACTTTGATTGCCCTTTTGTTGTTTACACTGATGCAAGTGATGTTGGACTTGGTGCTGTCCTAGTCCAACAGACTGGACTTGGCACCGAAGAAGTGCTAGAGTTCGCCAGTTGGACATTGAATGGAGCAGAACGGAACTACTCCACAACCGAGCAAGAGTGCCTTGCAGATGTCTGGGCTTTGGAAAACTGGAGGTACTACCTGGAGGGAAGACATTTCACTGTAGTCACGGACCATTCCACCCTAGTGTGGGTGTTCAAGACCAACAAACCAAGCACCAGACTCATCAGATGGGCTCTACGGTTGCAAGAGTTCACCTTTGCAGTAGAATACAGGAAAGGAAAATACAACACTGTTCCAGATGCCTTATCCAGAGCTCCTGCTTGTGGTAATGGTGGCCCTCATCTTACATGTGCTACTGTCCTGTCAAGCAGTCGAGACTCACCCAAAACTGACTTTCCTATCTCTGATGAGGCCATTTGGAAAGTCCAACAGGATGATCCAGAAGTACAGGCTTTGTACCAGACTATTCTGAAAGATGGAGAAAAGATGGTCAATCCTACCACAAAGCTGACCATCAATGAAGACAAAGTCTACCGAGTAGTACAACTACCTCACAGAACACTCTACCAAATGTACATACCTGAAACTCTACACCTTCAACTGCTTCAACATTTCCATGAAGACCCATTAGCTGGTAATTTGGGCAGGTTCAAAATCTACAAGCGGTTGCAAGCACACATCCGAAACTGTCAGGTTTGTCAAATGTACAAACCAGAAGGTAGAAAGCCTGTTGGCAAGTTGCAGCAAAAGGTCGTTACCCGACCTTGGGAAATGTTAGGAGTGGATTTGATGGGTCCATTTCCTAGAAGCTCCAATCAGAATGTGTACATGCTTGTTTTTGTTGATTACTAATCAAAGTGGGTGGAGCTCTTTGCTCCTCACAGCGAGGACCGTCTCTAACATCCATACAAAAAAGATCCTGACTCGCTGGGGAGTGCCTGATTACATCCTGTCTGATCGAGGTTCCCAATTTGTCTCTGATCTCTTTGAGGAGATCTGCCAAAGATGGAACCTGAGACAGAAGTTGACCACGGCCTATCACCCACAGACCAACCTCACTGAGAGAGTAAATCGAACCTTGAAGACAATGGTTGCTTCCTATGTAGGGACCCAGCACAGACACTGGGACAAGCACCTTCACGAGTTTTGATTTGCCCTGAATTCTGCTGTGCAAGAGTCCACTGGAGTCACACCTGCAGAGCTGAACCTAAGTCGTTCCCTCCGAGGACCCTTGGATATGGTGCTACAGCCCCAGCAGCTTACTCCAGACGCTGCTTGCTATGACCAGGTAATCCATCTCCACGACTTGAGAGCTCTTGTCTCAAAGAACATGTTCCAGGCTCGACTCAAGCAGAAGAGAAATTATGATAAGAACAGACGAGACATGCAGTCCCAGCTTCGTGATCGGGTGTGGCTTCGCTCTCATCCTTACTCGAAAGCTGAACAATTCTTCTCGGCCAAGCTCACTCCTAAATGGCAAGGACCATATAGGATTTTGGAGCAGATGGGCCCTTTGAACTACCGAGTGGTGAAAGAGGATACAGGTGAAGATATGCACGTTGTCCATGTCTCACGCCTTAAGGCCTGTTACCCCTCGGCTGAGGAATTGGAGGCGATTGAGGGCCGCAAGGTCCTGGATATCTTTGAAGAGGAAAGTGAGGAGACTTTTCCCGGATTCCCAGACCCAGAAGTCTCACACCTTAAGGCCGGTGACCCCTCAGCTGAGGAGCATGAGCGCCAAAAAGTAATTCATATTTTTGTAGAGGAAAGTGATGGAGACATTTCTCGGTTTCCCCGACCAAGATGTGCCTTCCAGTGCAATGGTCAGCTTTTTGCAGGGGAGGGGGTGTGTGACGGCCCTGACTTTTTCTGAACCGTCTCAGTGCTTCTCCTTCCAATAGGGCACTTTCCCTTTAATTTCCAATTAAATAGCCAGCATCAGATGCGCAAAAGTGGGGTTGTGATGGAGACGTGAATGAGGATGTGTTCAACCCTCACTATTCCGTGTGTTTTGTAGCCTAATAGAGTTTACCCAGGATCGGATCCACTCTTTGCGTCCGTGGACTACACCTCTCTGTTCTTAGTGGCCTTTCTCTGCTGGAGATCTGTTGGCGGATTGTCTGACTGACTGACTGCAACCTTTTTGAATACGGTATTTCATTTGTTTTGATGTGATGTATACTGTGATGATTTATGTAGTTAGTTGTAGTTGACGACTTAGTAAGAGTTGATACAATTATTTTACCACACAACTATAAAGCGTATGATTAATACTGGGTTTACGCTACACTTGAATGAACGGACAAACATTTCGTGACAAAGGTCTCTTGAGTTCCCTGAACTTCTTTACCGGGCTGGACTCTTTTTAGGTCCGAGGTGCCCGAGGTACAGGACATTTCAGGAGGAACCAGAACTCATTGTGTATTATTATTATTATTATATGTGTGTAATCATTTATGTTGGTAATACAACCCACGCCAAAAGAATACAGTTGTTTTTGAAGTTCTTTCCAATGTTTTAAGGGTTTTTCAAAAGTTTATTTCTATCCTGACTTTTACATAAGTCCTTTGTATTGGTGTAGACTTGACGAACCAGATGGGACTCATTCCCTCCCAAACCAAAAGGAGAAACCAAAGATCTCTCTGGTAGGCACAATCTACCTGGCACCCCTATAAATAATAACCTCAAGTCAAAACCGTTACAACATCGGAAACTGTTGAGTGTGAAAAACCCAGCAGCGTTTCAGTTCTTGACACACTGAAACCGGTACGCCTCGGACCTACTACCATACCCCGTTCAAAGGCACTTCAATCTTTTGTCTTGCACATTCTGAATGGCACACATACACAATCCATGTCTCAATTGTCTTAAGGCTTTAACCTGTCCCTTCCCATTCATCTACACGGACTGTAGTGGATTTAACAGGTGACATCAATAAGGGATCATAGATTTCACCTGGTCAGTCTATATGTCATGTTCCTATTGTTTTGTACAATCAGTGTATTATCCAGATACTGTCTGTTAGCACTCGGTGGTCTATAGCAACTTCCCACAATAATAGGCATTAGGTGAGGCAGGTGAACCTGCAGCCATATTACTTCAACAGCTTTTGACATGAGATCCTCTAAGCTTTACAGATATTTGACTCTGAAAATTGTCATTGTCCTTCCTGTCTCTTCTGTAGATTTCAGAACCAAAAAATATGCACCGCATGTCTCTTAACCTGATCCCCTGTCACACCCTGATCTGTTTCACCTGTCTTGTGCTTGTCTCCACCCCCCACCAGGTGTCTCCTATTTTTCTGCATTATCCCCTGTGTACTTATACCTGTGTTTTCTGTTTGTCTCTTGCCAGTTTGTCTTGTTATGCCAGGTCTTACCAGCGTGTTTCCCATTTTGCAAGTTCTTGTTTTCTAGTCTTCCTGTCCTGAGCCTGCCTGCTGTTCGGTCCCTTATTGACTCGGATTAGGAACCTCTGCCTGCCCTCGACCTGCCCTTTGCTATAATAAATATTCTGAGAACCGAACTATCCGCCTCTGGTGTCTGCATCTGGGTCTTATCCTGAGTCTTGATATCTCCTGAGGCTGTGACAGCCTCTCAGCCTTCATCCATGCATAAAAATGTTAAGAACCACATAGGACCTGTCAAACTCCAGGCAGCCATGTGGTAAATAAGGGTGTGTGTGTCTGCAAGGAAAGAGATGTGTCCTAGTCCTCTGTCTTCAGCTCTCCATAAAGCTAATGATTCATTAGGGCCTCATGTCCTATATACTGGGCTGCTATGGAGTCAGTGGTTTAGTTCACTGAACTAGTGGTTTGATGATTTAGGGTGTTGTATTAAGTCCAAATTATATAATGTGCACCGACTTAAGTTAATATTTAACTTGAGTTCCTTTAAGTTGATTTTATGCAATAGTTCTTTATAAGAAGGGGGAGGAGGAGGAAATACATATTTTATGCTGGTATGACTGACGTCAGGGTATTATGGTAAAGTGAAACTATCCTGGCCAGGTACTGGATATAAAGTAATCCTCTTTCAAGTGAAGTGAAAGAAGAGAGCCAACTGAGACACTACTAGAGGCAAACACATAATCAGGTGAGTGGACAAGTTTATTTACCAAGGGGACATTTCTTAACGCTTTAAAGGTGCACTATGCAGAAATCACTCTATTTCCTGGTTGCAAAAATTGTAATAGTTCGCCTAATTTCAGTTTGTGACAAAAAAAGCATTCATTATGTAGAGAATCATTGTACCATCTAAACCGTTGTGAAATATATTTATTATGGTCTTTTCAGCTGTTTGAAGCTAAAAGTAAGACGCAAAAATAAAACTTAAGAACGAGACACATAGAAATAGCAAGCATAGAACATATCTACTGTTTCTTAGACTTGCTTTCAGTGAGAATTTAAGATGTATATCTCACATTTCAATATGAATTTGGTGTGTCGCCTAAAAAGTTACATATTGTAGATTTAATAGAAATGCAATGTATAGATTGGACATCGCAAACTTTTGTAGATAAATTGTGGATTTTCTACAATACATTATACAGTTAAAATGTTATTTCATGGTAGTATCCTAATAATATGCCCGAGGATACATTCAATTTTTTGATCACTGGCATCCCAATTATTATTTGCGTCCTGAGTGAGAAGTGTTTGTATGTGTTTGTTGTTGATACAAGGTATGACAGCAATCCATGCTTGGCCTGGCACTGTTTTCTGTGGCACAAATCCCATGCAAGTCATGTTACCTACACTATATGACCAAAGTATGAACATCTGCTCGTCGAACATCTCATTCCAAAATTATAGGCATTAATATAGAGTTGGTCTCCCTTTTGTTCTAGATGATTTGTTCGGTTTGAGATTTAGCCTCTCTGTTATGTTTTCAGTTTAACCAGGCTAATGATGCATAAGTCATTGACTGGCAGAGAATACACGTAACCAATGCTGCCTTTTATCGCTACATGGATATATACCAGTCATTAAAGTTTCAGTTCTTAAATGGGGCTTTGCATTTATATTCTAGATGGACTGAACAAAAACTAAGCTAAACTAGACTAAAACATGACTGTGTTTTCTTGTTCCCAGAAATGTCACCAAACAACAATAGGATAGGGAGGGCCCTGAATGCCAGCCTGTTGTACCTGCTGTTATCTGTGTGCCTGACGTGCACTGCTACTCTGCAGGAATTCGAAGAAGATATTGAGATCGATGATGAGGAGGAAGACCTGGAGTATGAGTACAGCATGAAACAAGACAGACACACCTGTGGAAGCGGCCAAACCGGTCAGTATCCATTCTGCAAGGGCAAGAACCACTACGTCCACACAAGGGATGAGTGTGGAGAGATAGACGTAAAAAAAGTGAGGGTGGAAATGCAGCTGATGATCCAGGACCGACGTGAGAGGATAAAGGAGATTGCACACGCTGCAATACACAGTGAGAAAAATGTGGAGAGGGAGAAAGAGGACACAGTGCTGGTACTGACTGAAATGGCAAGGCTCGTTGAGCAGACCTACATAAAAGTAATTGAGGAGATTGAGAAGAACCAGGAAGCAGCAGCAACCTGGGCTCTAGAGCACATTCTAAAGCTATCACAGGAAATCTCTCAGCTACAGAAGAGAAGCAATGAGCTGGAGCAGCTCTCACACACTGAAGACCACCTCCACCTTCTCCAGATGTTCCCATCCCTTTGTACCCCACCGGCTACCATCGACTGGTCTGAGGTCAGCGTTCACAGTGATCCCAGTGTTGGAGCTATGAGGAGAGCTGTGAACAAGCTGAGGGAAGCACTCGATGGTGAAGAGAACAGGCTGTCTGCTGCTGAGTTGGGAAGGATCAAGACGTGTGCAGTGAATGTGACTCTGGACCCTGATACAGCACATCCCAACCTCATCGTCTCTGGAGACGGGAAACAAGTGAGATTTGGAGATCTCCGGCAAAATGTCACAGACGGCCCTCAAAGGTTTGATTTTGTTTTTAATGTCCTAGGAAAGGAGGGTTTCTCCTCAGGGAGATTCTACTATGAGGTGCAGGTGGAAGGAAAGACTGACTGGGTTTTAGGAGTGGCAGGAGAGTTCATCAACAGGAAGGGAATGACTATTGTGGAGCCTGACAATGGATACCTGGCTCTATGGATGAGGGATGAGAATGAGTATATAGCTCTTGATGAGCTTCCTGTCCTCCTCTATCTTAATCCGACTCCCCAGAAGATAGGGATTTATATTGATTATGAACAGGGTCAGGTCTCCTTTTATGATGTGGACAACAGGTCTCATATCTATTCTTTTTCCAATCACGCTTTAAAACCTGCTAAACTTTATCCATTCTTCAGCACCGGCACTGACAATGACGGTAAAAACTCTGCCCCATTGGTCATTACCCAAGTCAATCAGAAACTAAGTATTCACTTCCCAACTTAAAAGTGGATAACAGGAAATGTTCTTTCATATATAAATGTTAAAGGAAACACTATGTTACATCAAATCATACATTTTGTTTATTTTTTGTTGTAAGTTTCAAATGTTTTCATATTTCTGCAGTTATCTCCATTCTGTCTAAATTAAAGGTATTGAATGGCATTAACTGAAGGTCTGTATTATATAAATCAAGTGTATCTGGAGAAATGAAAGGAACCCATTCAGTCACCAATTTGTCTCAATCTGAGGTGTTCCTCTTATGCAGAAGTGGCACCACAAGAGTTTTTGTAATTAGGTCACATGGTTTAAAAAAGACTCCTGGCCCTTGGGGAGGATGAAAACCCTGTCAAACTGCAGCAACAGTGTACTTTACTTGTTCACAGACACAGAGAAAGCAACATGATTGGACAATACATCTCACAGGGCCGAGCTTGCTTTTTGCTGGTTTGCATCGTGTAGTCCTGCCCTTATGTAACTGTAGGCCTTTGTCAGTCTTTGTCAGCTGTTGTGTTTTATTGATTAATTCCAGTTAATCATTTTGTGTTGATAAAGTCTAGGTAGCCCAGTCAGCTTGAAGTTGGAACCACACTTGATCCCATTCACATTTTCTCAAGCAAGTGGGAAATAAATAAATAAATACACAACGTTACCGATTTGTTTACCCTGGACAGAGGGACAGAGCGCGCAATAGGCTAGACTATGTAGCCGCTGCTGAACAGACTGACAAATAGTCTAGTTTTCATGCCATACATCAGGGATCATCAACTAGATTTAGCAATTGTCCGATTTTTTTCAAGAGCGGATGTTCGGGGGCCGGAAGATAATTACAAATAATTTGAACACTGCCAAATGACCCCAAGAAGCCCAAACGGATATGTTTGACTAAAATATAATAATTTCTAAACCTTGCTTATATTTTATACGATCATGTGTCTCTATTTTATATATATTTTTAACTTATGGGGCTAAATAAAAGGACCTGCCAGTTGGGGATCCCTGCAATACTTCATGTCAGATTGCACATTTTTAGGTGTATAGACGGCTAAATTTATGTAAGTGTATTTGCTTGTGTCTGCCGATAGTGATGTGTTATCACCCTTGCTAAATAAATACTGGAGGAAAGTGGAGAGAGCTGCGATTTCCTTGAATTGGATTAGTCAAGACACGCACAGAGCCTGCAGCAGCACTCCGATGTGAATTGAAAGTGAAAATGTGAGCAAATTGATAAATCGTCAAACTGGTATAAAAACAAATGAACTGCACTTTGCCCCTCTTTTTAACGCTTTACGCAGTTAACCCATTGTTCCTAGGCTGTCATTGTGAATAAGAATGTGTTCTTAACTGACTGTGGTTACACCATCCAGAACCCTCTGAATGACACAACACGTTTCACCCTGACAATTATACAGTATGTCTTCATCCTTAGAAATCCGTTGATACCCTAGGGCAGGGTTCCCAAAACTCGGTCCTGGGGCCCCCCTGGGGGCACGTTTTGGTTTTTGCTCTAGCACTACACAGCTGATTCAAATAATTAAAACTTGATAATGAGTTGGTTATTTGAATCAGCTGTGTAGTGCTAGGGCAAAAATCTAAACGCGCACCCAGGGGGGACCCCAGGACCGAGCTTGGGAAACCCTGCCCTAGGGTGAGATGGAATCAGGACCTGTATCTACAAAGCGTCTGAGTAGGAGTGCTGATCCAGAATCAGTGCTACTTTTTAGATCATAATGAATAAGATTGGATGGGGGGAGCTCTAATGTGAGCTCTAATGTGGAGAACCACACACACTCACATGTTCACTTTGTTTGACAAATCTGCATTAGCTGAGTAATTGCAGGGATGAGAGAGAGAGACAGCGTTGCTCTCTGGCAGCAGGCAGGCTGATTGGTGTTCTGTGTCAGCTCCAGCAGACACACAGAGAAGCAGCTAATGGCTGTCTCACAAAGCAGGAGGCGTGAATGAGACAGAGGGAGAGTCTACAGTCTCTTTCCCGCACTTGCCAGGACTATAGCAAGGAAGATGGAGTGCTGATATGGGAACGAGACTCACAGTTTCTAGTCTTCTGTGTACTGGGTGACTGCAAACATCCCAGTCTTCTCCTCACACAACACCAATAGGAGAGAGAGTTTACAGAGCAGTCAACAGAGCACCCTTGGGGTGAATGTGTGCGGGTGAACCTTGGAATTTGGGTGTACTGTAGGCCCACACACAGGGGTGATGTCATCAGCCTAACGGCTCATTAGGCCCATACAAGCACACTCTCTTTCTCTGTTTGTGTATGTGATGTAACAGCCATTATAAACTGGGTGGTTCCAGCCAAGAATGCTGGCCGTGGTATATGAGACCGTATACCATGGGTATGATAAAACATTTGTTTTTACTGCTCTAATTACTTCAGTAACCAGTTCATAATAGTAATAAGGCACCTTAGGGGTTTGTGGTACATGGCCAATATTCGACGGCTAATGGCTGTATCCAGGCACTCCGAAATGCGTCGTGCCTAAGAACAGCCCTTGGACGTGGCCATGTACCACACACCCTCAGGCCTTATTGCTTAAATATCCTGCTGTCCATTCCATACATTGAATTATACCCTTGAATGAATTCATGTAGCAGCACCTGCTCTAAGATTTCCATCAACTTTATGTGCACAGTACATCAATAACCACAGCCTCACTTTCCACGACCAACTTAACAATCACACTTAGTTACAAGCCATCTCTGATAGGGTTGCTATAGTGGGTTAATTAAGTGGGTTAATCTGGGATGGGTTAACGGCTGTCTCATCCCATAGATATTCCAGCTGGCTAGGTGAGAGAGGAGAAGCCAGAAGCTCTGACCTGAAAAGTAAGATGGCACCAGAGAAGAAGGCAGACGTTTTACGTGCCCCCAACCCATTGTGTTTTTTTGTTTGTTTATTTGCGTTGTTTGTAACTTCTTTTTTTACTTATTTTGTACATAATGTTGCCGCTGCCGTCTCTTCTGATCGAAAATAACTTCTGGACATCAGGACTGCGATGACTCACCACAGACTGGCAGAATATTTTTTTTCTTTTAACGAGTCTGACGAGGCCGACGCGAACGATATACTGCTTTCTCGGGAACAGGCCCAGATTCCCGTGATTTGCGTGAAGAGGAGGCGGAGAAATAGGGTCCGGAGGGCGGGCTGCCTTCTAAGAATTTGTAGGTGATCGAATAAACCCCCACTTCCTTCCATTCTGCTAGCAAACGTTTAATCTTTGGACAATAAAATAGATGACCTACGTGGAAGATTAAACTACCAACGGGACATTCAAAACTGTAATATCTTATGCTTCACAGATACGTGGCTGAACGACGACACTATCAACATAAAGCTGTCTGGTTATACGCTGCACCGGCAGGATAGAACAGCGGCGTCTGGTAAGACCAGGGGTGGCGGACCATGCATTTTTGTAAATAACAGCTGCACGACATCTAACGAAGTCTCGAGCTATTGCTCGTCTGAGGTAGAGTATCTCATGATAAACTGTAGACCACACTACCTACCTACAGAGTTTTCAACTGTATTTTTCATAGCTGTTTACATACCACCATAGTCAGAGGCTGGCACTAAAACAGCATTGAATAAGCTGTATTACGCCATAAGCAAACAAGAAAACGCTCACCCAGAGGCAGCACTCCTAGTAGCCGGGGACTTAAATCCATTTTACCTCATTTCTATCAGCATGTCAAATGTGCAACCAGAGGGGGAAAAAACTCTGGACCAACTTTACTCCACACACAGAGACAGATACAAAGCTCTCCCTCGCCCTACATTTGGCAAATCTGACCATAATTCTATCCTCCCGATTCCTGCTTACAAGCAATAATTAAAGCAGGAAGCACCAGTGACAAGATCAATAAAAAAGTGGTCAAATGAAGCAGATGCTAAACTACAGGACTGTTTTGCTAGCACAGACTGGAATATATTCCAGGATTCCTCTGATGGCATTGAGGAGTACACCACCTCAGTCATTGGTTTCATCAATAAGTGTATCGATGACGTCATCCCCACAATAACCGTACGTACATACCCAAACCAGAAGCCATGGATTACAGGCAACATCCGCACTGAGCTAAAGGTTAGAGCTGCCGCTTTCAAGGAGCGGGACTCTAACCCGGAAACTTATAAGAAATCCCGCTATGCTCTCCATTGACCCATCAAACAGGCAAAGCATCAATACAGGACTAAGATCGAATCATACTACACCGGCTCTGACGCTCGTCGGATGTGGCAGGGCTTGCAAACCATTACAGGCTACAAAGGGAAGCACAGCCGAGAGCTGCCCAGTGAAAAGAGCCTACCAGACGAGCTAAACTACCTCTAAGCTCGCTTTGAGGCAAATATCACTGAAAAATGCATGTGAGATCAATGTTTTTTGTTTGGCATACATTTTAAAGTGAAAAAATGTGGTCAATATTCTGTCACTGTGAAATTGCCCAGCACAAACAGCTGAAGTAGGGCTCTATAACCAATACAGAAGCCTACCGGCACGGGAGTCCAGTTCCTTTTCCAAAATAATTTCACTGCAGCAAGTAAGCTAGTCTCCTGGAAGCTCCCCCGGCATGCTCCCATGGGCCAGCATTAGATCTTGACTTACTCATGCGAGAATCACAAGGGAGGACACAAAAATCACAGATATATTAATATACAAATACACTAAATATACAGGATATAACGTTAGACTTTAAGAGGCCCCGCTGACAACATGATGACAAGACTGATTTGCTTTATCTGATGAAGGTCAAAGTTGATCAAACCCTCACAGAAAAATGTACAGATTAGATGAAATGCCCCTTTTCAAATTTTCTTCACTTGCTCAATTTGTTCAACTTTATATGGCCTAAAGGGTAAGTAAGCTTTCTACCCCATGTGCATCAGTTATCACATTTATTCCCTATTTTTAAATGCCAAGTCATTATCTCTCCATCTGCAGGCCCCACGTCTCCTACTATTGTGTATGGTGCCTGCGGCCCACTCCCCTCTCCAGAGTCAACACTGTCACAATGTCCACACTGCAACAAAGGCCTGAAAAAACCCTCAAGATCACTTTTTGTGGAGCATGACCGGTCAATTCCATCATCCACCCATCTGTATACAGTCATAACACACACACAACCACACACGCCCATGTCACGTCCCTCTCCCTTCATATTATTTCCACAGTCCAATCACCCAACCCCCCCACACAGTCAATCCAAACGCCACAGGCCGAACACAAGGGCAGACGGTATCTTATCTGTATGCTTATTTTATGCTAAACCCTGGCCACTTCTGATGAGATTACAGGTCCTCCACTATACCTCCACTAAACTACAAGGTGGCAGCTTGAGCACACGCTTCCTACCGAGCTCTGCATGGCAACTTTTGAAAGATAATGAAAAGTGCATTATTTTGAACTACCAAATTAATACTTTGATTGCTAAAAACACCAGGTTATTGATGATTTAAGATGATATTTTCCAAAATGTCACAGCGTGCTGACAGAAAGAAAAATCTTATGGCTACCTCCTCAGCTAGCAATGCTCCGCCATCATCCAATGTTGTTACACAGGAGGCAAATGCTTTGATTGACAACTGCCACAACTATACTGGTCTGACAGACTCTATGACACTTACCGTGTCAGACGAGGATTTTCCTTCTTTGCCTATAACCCCAAGCAAACCTCCAGCTTCCAAGAAAGGCATGTTAGATCTGGGCCCTGATGCTGCTGCCAATAATGATGTTATCGCCACTCTTTCCAGGCTCATCAATACAAGGTCCGATGCCATAGGGTAAATGGCCAGCAACAACGCAATGAAAATCGAGAGCTTAAAAAAAACAGTTGACTTCGCATACATGGAAATCAAGGATGTTAAGGTCACTCACATTGAAAAGCGTGTCGAAAAGGAGGAGGGAAAGATTAACTTATGCCAAAGAACAATCGCGGAACTCGAAAGCTACTCAAGACGGTGGAATCTGAGACTGTATAGAGTTCCCGAGGCAGATGGGGAGACTGTGCGGCAAATGTGTGACTGTCATAGACTGTGCCTGGTGGCCAACATAAGGCTACCTACAGTAAATAGCTACCTCTGATGTGAGCAGATACCACTCTCGGCTCTAAGTAATTTAACTTTCGTTCTGACTGCACAAAACTACTGGAGTAATGGATATTTACTATTTTACTTGTTCTCTAACTTATGATATTTTTACCTGCAGTATAGGCAGTGAGCAAGCTCTTTGTTGTTTCTTGTTCTGACAGTTATCTTTGTTACGCTAAACTATTCTCACTCAATAATTTATATCTACAGTATATGCTTTCTTTTCATTCTTACTCGATTTGTGAATGTTGTTTAGCTCATAGTACTTTCTGTTCTATATTTCACTTTGTCGTTGTCTATAGTTTCACTCTATGCTAGGGGGTTAAGAAATAATGTAAAGCGCAAAGCCTTATTTTTTTTATTTCCAAACACCTTAAAACAGATTTTTTCCGTTTTTTCAGTTTCTACCGATGTCAACTTCTGGAGATCTCAGTGGGGAAATTATGTATGGCTCTCTCATGGTTTTCATCACTCACTTTTTTTTTTTTTTTTTTTTTTTTGAATTTTACCCCCTTTTTCTCCCCAATTTCGTAGTATCCAATTGTGTAAGTAGCTACTATCTTGTCTCATCGCTACAACTCCCGTACGGGCTCGGGAGAGACGAAGGTTGAAAGTCATGCGTCCTCCGATACACAACCAACCAAGCCGCTGCTTCTTTAACACAGCGCACATCCAACCCGGAAGCCAGCCGCACCAATGCGCCGGAGGAAACACTGTGCACCTGGCCACCTTGGCTAGCGTACACTGCGCCCAGCCCGCCACAGGAGTCGCTGGTGCGCGATGAGACAAGGACACCCCTACTGACCAAGCCCTCCCTAACCCGGGCGACGCTAGGCCAATTGTGCGTCGCCCCACGGACCTCCCGGTCGCGCCGGTTACGACAGAGCCTGGGCGCGAACCCAGGACTCTGATGGCACAGCTGGCGCTGCAGTACAGCGCCCTTAACCACTGCGCCACCCGGGAGGCCCGTTTTCATCACTCTAAAGAATCATTTCAATTGAAGTATTTTGCACTATGACTGGTCACTTTCTTTGTCTTGTTATCAACTGTAACAATAACATTATTATTATTACCAACATTTATAGGTACAATTCCAAACTTAAAAATGATCAGTTACTTGAATCTTTGGAAAAGCGTATTCTCCATTGGCTAACCAAGTTCCCTAAGTTCTAAACAAGTTCCCTAAGTTCCCTACTTTTTTCACCTTTCTTTAACCATGTAGACTAGTTGACAACAAGTTCTCATTTACAACTGCGACCTGGCCAAGATAAAGCAGTGCGACACAAACAACAACACAGTTACACATGGAATAAACAAACATACAGACAATAATACAATTGAAAAAGTATATGTACAGTGTGTGCAAATGAGGGAGGATAAGGGAGGTAAGGCAATAAATAGGCCATAGTGGCAAAATAATTACACTGGAGAAACACTGGAGTGATAGATGTGCAGAAGATGAGTGTGCAAGTAGAGATATTGGGGTGCAAAGGAGCAAAATAAATAAAATCAATAACATTATGGGGATGAGGTAGTTGGATGGCCTATTTACAGATGGGCTATGTACAGGTGGAGTGATCTGTGAGCTGCTCTGACAGCTGGTGCTTAAAGTTAGTGAGGGAGATATGAGTCTCCAGCTTCAGTGATTTTTTGCAGTTCGTTCCAGTAATTGGCAGCAGAGAACTGGAAGGAAAGGCGGCCGAAGGAGGAATTGTCTTTTGGGGTGACCAGTGAAATGTACCTGCTGGAGTGTGTGCTATGTGTGGGTGCTGCTATGGTGACCAGTGAGCTGAGATAAGGCAGGGCTTTACCTATCAAAGACTTATAGATTACCTGGAGCCAGTGGGTTTGGCGACGAATATGAAGTGAGGGCCAGCCAACGAGAGTATACAGGTCGCAGTGGTGGGTAGTATTGGGGCTTTGGTGACAAAACGGATGGCACTGTGATAGACTGCATCCAATTCGCTGAGTAGAGTGTTGGAGGCTATTTTGTAAATGACATCGCCAAAGTCAAGGATCGGTAGGATAGTCAGTTTTACGAGAGTATGTTTGGCAGCATGAGTGAAGGATACATTGTTGTGAAATAGGAAGCCGATTCTAGATTTAATTGTGGAGATGCTTAATGTGAGTCTGGAAGGAGAGTTTACAGTCTAACCAGACAACTAGGTAGTTGTCTACATATTCTAAGTCAGAACCATCCAGAGTAGTGATGCTGGACGGCGGGCCGGTTTGGGCAGCGTTTGGTTGAAGAGCATGCATTTAGTTTTACTTGCATTTAAGAGCAGTTGGAGGCCATGGAAGGAGAGTTGTATGGCATTGAAGCTCGTCTGGGGGTTGGTTAACTTCTTGGTGACATGGGGCAGTATTTTCACATGAAATGCATGCCCAAATTCAACTGCCTGCTACTCATCCCCAGAAGATAAGATATGCATATTATTAGTAGATTTGGATAGAAAACACTCTGAAGTTTCTAAAACTGTTTTGAATCATGTCTGTGAGTATAACATAACTTATTTAGCAGGCGAAACACCGAGGACAAACCATTCAGATTTTTTTTTGAGGTCACTCTCTTTTCAATACGTTTTCATTGGGAATCCAGATTTCTAAGGGACCTTCTTGCAGTTCCTATCACTTCCATTGGATGTCAACAGTTTTTAGAAATTGGTTGAGGTTTTCCCTCTGTGTAATGAAGACGTACGGCCATCTTGAACGAGGGTCACTTGAAGTGTACTGTTAGATAGAGGCGCATGACCAGAAAGCTAGCTACAGTTTGTTTTCCTCCTGTATTGAACAAAGATCATCCCGTCTTGAATTTGATTGATTATTATTTACGTAAAAAAATACCTAAAGTTGTATTACAAAAGTAGTTTGAAATGTTTTGGCAAAGTTTACAGGTAACTTTTGAGATATTTTGAAGTCACATTGTGCGGTTGGAACCAGCGTTTTTCTGGATCAAACGCGCCAAATAAATGGACATTTTGGATATATATCGACGGAATTAATCGAACAAAAGGACCATTTGTGATGTTTATGGGACATATTGGAGTGCCAACAACAGAAGCTCGTCAAAGGTAAGGCATGAATTATATTTTTATTTCTGCGTTTTGTGTCACGCCTGCAGGGTTGAAATATGCTTCTCTCTCTTTGTTTACGGAGGTGCTATCCTCAGATAATAGCATTGTTTGCTTTCGTCGAAAAGCCTTTTTGAAATCTGACATGTTGGCTGGATTCACAACACGTGTAGCTTTAATTTGCTATCTTGCATGTGTGATTTCATGAAAGTGTGATTTTTATAGTAATTTGAATTTGCCGCTCTGCATTTTCCCTGGCTTTTGGCCAGGTGGGACGCTACCGTCCCACATATCCCAGAGAGGTTAACACAGTGTCCAAAGAAGGGCCAGAAGTATACAGAATGGTGTTGTCTGCATAGAGCTAGATCAGAGAATCCACCAGCTGCAAGAGCGACATCATTGATGTATACAGAGAAAAGGGTCGGCCCGAGGATTGAACCCTGTGGCACCCCCATAGAGACTGCCAGAGGTCTCAACAGGCCCTCTGATTTGACTCACTGAACTCTGTCTGAGAAGTAGATGGTGAACGAGGCGAGGCAGTCATTTGAGAAACCAAGGCTGTTGAGTCTGCCGATAAGAATGTGGTGATTGACAGAGTCGAAATCCTTGGCCAGGTCGATGAATACACCTGCACAGTATCATCTCTTATGTTATGTCATCGTTTAGGACCTTGAGCATGGCTGAGGTGCACCCATGGCCAGCTCGGAAACCAGATTGCATAGTGGAGAAGGTACGGTGGGATTCGAAATGGTCGGTGATCTGTTTGTTAACTTGGCTTTCGAAGACCTTAGAAAGGCAGGGTAGGCTAGATATAGGTCTGTAGCAGTTTGGGTCTAGAGTGTCTCCCCCTTTGGAAAGCTACCCCTCTTCAATCTTTGGGCATCTCAGATGATACGAAAGGGAGGTTGAACAGGCAAGTAATAGGGGTTGCAACAATTTTGGCGGATAATTTTAGAAAGAGAGAGTCCAGATTGTCTAGTCCGGCTGATTTGTAGGGGTCCAGATTTTTGCAGCTCTTTCAGAACATCAGCTATCTGGATTTGGGTGAAGGAGAAATGGGGAGGCTTGGGCAAGTTGCTGTGGGGGGTGCAGGGCTGTTGACCGGGGTAGGGGTAGCCAGGTGGAAAGCATGGCCAGCCGTAGAAAAATGCTTATTGAAGTTCTCAATTATTGCGGATTTATCGGTGGTGACAGTGTTTCCTAGCCTCAGTGCAGTGGGCATCTGGGAGGAGGTGCTCTTATTCTCCATGGACTTTACAGTGTCCCAGAACGTTTTGGAGTTTGTGCTACAAGATGCAAATTTCTGTTTGAAAAAGCTAGCTTTTGCTTTTGCTTTCCTAACTGCCTGTGTATATTGGTTCCTAACTTCCCTGAAAAGTTGCATATCGCGGGGGTTATTTGATGCTAATGCAGTATGCCACAGGATGTTTTTGTGCTGGTCAAGGGCAGTCAGGTCTGGAGTGAACCAAGGGCTATATCTGTTCCTGGTTCTACCTTTTTTGAATGGGGCATGCTTATTTAAGATGGTGAGGAAACCACTTTCAAAGAATAACCAGGCATCCTGTACTGATGGAATGAGGTCAATATCCTTCCAGGATACCCGGGCCAGGTCGATTAGAAAGGCCTGCTCACTGAAGTGTTTTAGGGAGCGTTTGACAGAGATGGGCTGGTCGTTTGACCGCAGACCCATTTCGGACTCAGGCAATGAGGCAGTGATCGCTGAGATCCTGGTTGAAGACAGCAGAGGTGTATTTGGAGGGCATGTTGGTTAGGATGCTATCTATTAGGGTGCCAGTGTTTACGGATTTGGGGTTGTACCTGGTAGGTTCATTGATAATTTGTGTGAGATTGAGGGCATCAAGTTTAGATTGTAGGATGGCCGGGGTGTTAAGCATGTCCCAGTTTAGGTCACCTAACAGCACGAGCTCTGAAGATAGATGGGGGGCAATTAATTCACATATGGTGTCCAGGGCACAGCTAGGGTCAGAAGGTGGTCTATAGCAAGCGAAATCGGTGAGAGACTTGTTTCTGGAAAGGTGGATTTTTAGAAGTAGAAGTTCAAATTGTTTGGGTACAGACCTGGATAGTAAGACAGAACTCTGCAGGCTATCTCTGCAGTAGATTGCAACTCCACCCCCTTTGGCAGTTCTATCTTGTCGGAAAATGTTATAGTTAGGGATGTAAAGTTCAGGGTTTTTGGTGGTCTTCCTAAGCTAGGATTCAGACACGGCTAGGATATCCGGGTTGGCAGAGTGTGCTAAAGCTGTGAATAAAACAAACTTAGGGACGAGCCGATGGGCTAGTAGATGGGCATTCAGGGGACGTCGCGACGGAGGAGCCAGTTGAAAAAAACCCTCGGCCGAATTACGTTGGTAGTCCAGTCGTGATGGGTCGGCGGGACTCCGTGTCGCAGTAAAAGGGGTCCAGGACAATTGGCAAAATAGGTATTGTTGCCCAAGGAGTGGCTGATGGACCTCTTCGGCTAGCTGGGAGATGGGCCTAGCAAAGGCTAGCTCAAGGCTAATTGGTTCTTGCTTTGGGACAGAGACGTTAGCCAGGAGTGGCCACTCGGATAGCAGCTTGCTAGTTGCGATGATCCAGGTGAAAAGGTTCAGAGCTTGCGGTAGGAATCCGGAGATATGGAGAAAAATAAGTCCGATTTGCTCTGGTTTGAGTCTTGCTGCGCAGACTGGCGAGAGTTGTCCGGGCTAAAGCTGATGACCACTAGCTAGTAGCTAGTTAGCTGGCTAGCTTCTGTTGGGGGTTCCGGTTCAAAAGTAAAGAAAATAGCAGATCCATACCACATTTGTTGAGCTGGAAACGGCAGATTTAAAATAAGAATTTAATATCTACAAAGGCGTTCAGAGGTCTATTATCAGCAACCATCACTCCTGTGTTCCAATGACATGTTGTCTCACATGGAATAGCCTTCATTTCTCAGAACAAGAATAGACCGACGAGTTTCAGAAGAAAGTTTTTTTGTTTCTGGCCATTTTGAGCCTGTAATCGAACTCTCAAATGCTGATGCTTCAGATACTCAACTAGACTAAAGAAGGTCAGTTTTATTGCTTCTTTAATCAGAACAACAGTTTTCAGCTGTGCTAACATAATTGCAAAATGGTTTCTAATGATCAATTAGCCTTTTAAAATTATAAACTTGGATTAGCTAACACAACGTGCCATTGGAAAACAGGAGTGATGGTTGCTAATAATAGGCCTTTGTATGCCTATGTAGATATTCAATTAAAAATCAGCGGTTTCCAGCTACAATAGTCATTTACAACAATGTCTACACTGTATTTCTGATCAATTTGATGTTATTTTAATTAATGGACTAAAAATGTGATTTTCTTTCAAAAACAAGGACATTTCTAAGTGACCCCAAACTTTTGAACGGTAGTGTATATCTAATAATATCCGACTGGTGTTAGACCTTATTGACTATTCTGATCTAATCTTCGAAGATTTTATAGATGTATTGTCTTCTTAGACATTTATAAAGCCTTTGATACAGTGTAACATGAGTTTCTATTTCTCTCCCTTGAGAAATTTGGTTTTGGGGAATTATTTTGTAGTACTACTAAAACTCTTTATATGAATGGGAACAGTTCCATTAAATTAAAGCATGGCAATTCAAGATTTGATTTGAAAAGAGGAATTAGACAAGGTTGCCCAATTTCACCTTACCTCTTCCTGCTTGACACCCAACTTCTTACAAGTTCTGTTAAATCCAGCGATATAAAATTGATCTCTATTGCTGACAGAGATATTATCATAAGTCAGCTTGCAGATGACACCACCCTCTTTTTGAAAGATGCTGACTAGATTCCTAGGGCAGTCGATGTGATAAATATTTTTTCCAAAGCATCTGGTCTTTGCCTAAACCTTAATAAGTGTGAATTGTTTGCTATTAAAAACTGTGTGATACCCTCTATATGCAAAATTCTAGTCAATGAAAAAGTAACATACATTGGGATTTCCATATCTAAGGATTAACAGGAAAGATGCTCATTAAATTTCCTAGCTATTACAGTTTTTTTCGATTGCTAAACGACAGTGGACACAACTGGAGTCACATGTGCAAAACTCTAACTACAGTCTGCACAGCAGCAGTTCATGTGGACCAAACTCTAGTTCGTTTTTCATTGCTTGAACACAGTTTTCAAAACTCTACACACTTATCCCATGACTTTAACCACAACCTGCACAACACTGTGGATTTACAGCACTTTGTTCAAATGCTAACACACTGCTGTCAAAACTGTGAACCACACATTCAAAACGGAATAGACTTCAGCCTTGTGCCTTTCAAACACTGCTGATTGCAATTTCAGCTGAAAGGCTAAGCAGGTGTCTTGTTTTAGACTTGTTAGTGAACACACACACATATTACAGTATATATAGGTAGAGCTCAGAAAGACTCATTTTGGAAATAGAACAAGGAAGATGGGTTCGTGGAGGGAGAAGGGTGGCAGGGAGAGGGCGGAGGCGTGGAGGAAGACAAAGAAGACAAAGAGCTGTTATTTCAGATGAAATAAGGGCTACACGTATAGACCATGTCGTGAACCATGGTCTCTCATTGAGAGAGGCAGGGTTGAGGGTGCAACCCAATCTGCAAAGATCCACAGTGGCATCTGTAATGCAAATTTTCCATCATGCAAACAGGTGAGAGTTACATCCTTACAGTAAATGAAAACATTACAGGAATCTATTTTGTATTGCAATTATAGAATATTTACACAGATATATATTACAGTAAGTTTGACTGTAAAATATATTTTTACAACAGGACCCAAAGGCTGCCCCCAACAGGGGGAAGAGGAAAAATATTTTCAGATGCGCAGGAAAATGCTATTGTTGACATCGTTGTTGACAACAATGCAATAAAACTGCGGGAAATTCAAGATAGAGTGCTGGCTGATAATGATATATTTGAAAATGTTAATTCTGTCAGCACAACAACTATTGCTCGAGTCCTAAAGAAACACCAAGTTACAATGAAACAGTTATACACTGTACCGTTCGAGAGAAACAGTGAACGGGTAAAAGAGCAAAGATACCAATATGTCCAGGTAAGACGTCTGAGGTTACGTACACAGCTATACAAAATATTTACAGTAAAAAAAAAACACTAGCATTTCTACAGTAAAACTGTGCACTTACTGTTTTTCAGAGAGTAATGGAGGTGGAAGCACTGGAAAGACCACATTCATTTGTATTTATCGATGAAGCTGGATTTAACCTTGCCAAAACACGGCGCAGAGGAAGGAATGTTATAGGTCAAAGGGCCACTGTGGAGGTTCCAGGCCAAAGGGGGGGAAATATCACCATGTGTGCTGCAATGGCCAATGATGGTTTGCTTCTCAACACACCACTCATTGGCCCATACAACACAGAAAGGCTTATAGCTTTCCTATAACAGCTCTATGCTCAGCTAGTGCCAGCAGAACAGGGGGAGCCAGTAAGAAACCCCCAAGTTTTTGTCATAGTTTGCGATAACGTTGCTTTTCACCACTCTGCAGCTGTCACAGATTGGTTGGCAGCACATCACAGATTTATGGTTTTGTACCTGCCTGCATATTCACCCTTCCTCAACCCAATAGAGGAGTTTTTCTCTGCCTGGAGGTGGAAAGTGTTTGGTCACCACCCACATGACCAAATGTCTCTTTTGGAAGCCATGCGTGCCGGATGTGAGGACACGAGTCCAGAGGACTGCCAGGGATGGATAAGGCACTCCAGAAGGTTCTTCCCCAGGTGCATGGCAAGAGAAAACATTAGATGTGATGTTGAAGAAAACCTGTGGCCTGATGCTAGAGAGAGGCAGGATTAGCCCCTCAATTATTTGTTCGAATTACAGTATGTACTTTTAGTTAATTTTTTTTCTCATTACTGTAATTCCGTAAATTACTACAGACTATTGAAGCAAACTGCTAATTTTCATTTACCTTAAAGAATTGTTATGTTCTAAAAAATGTAATAAATCATGTGAAAGAATGCCACTCTTTTCTTTGAAGAAATTATTACTTTGTATGAAGTCACTGAAATTGTTCAAACTGTAAAGATGAAAAGTTTGTATTTTCTGTATTGGTGTTTGATGCTAGTGTTTTTACTCTCTGTGTGTTCTGAGTGACAGTGTGTGTTATCTCAGTGAGGGTTGTGCATAGTGCTTGGCTGCACTGAGCGTGTTTTGAGCCATGTGTTAAGAGTTGTGTTGCTTGGAATGAGTTTTGCAGGTGATGTGAACTGTTTAGCTCAGGTGACTGTTGGTAGTGCAGACTGTAGTTAGAGTTTTGCACATGTGACTCCAGTTGTGCCCACTGTCGTTTAGCAATCGAAAAAAACTGTAATGAAAAAAAAAAAAAACTTGCTTCCTTGAAAGGTTGAGTATTGCTTTCTAAAGCTGAAGATATCTCCAGACTTACTTATGCAGCCCAGTCCTTACATCTTGACAACAAAATATGTAAAGCGGTTGACCAGCTGCTTTTCAACTTCATCTGGAAAAAACACATTATATTAGGAAATCTGTCATTATGAACACATGAATATGGTGGACTAATGTTTTTGATTTTCCTACTTTGAATAATACCTTTAAGATAAATTGGGCTAAACATTTCTTAAAGAATCCAACATCAATTTGGAATTTCATCCCTCATTAGATCTTCCCCCATTTTGGTGGCTTCAATTTTATGTTACTTTGTAACTATAACATTGATAAGATTCCTACAAAAATGATCTGCTTCTCATAGACAGGTATTCTTAGCGTGTCATTAATATATAAACATTGTTTTCCCCGCATAGGTATTTCATTTGGAATAATATTTTGTATAGAAACAAGTTTAAATTTTTAAAGAACTGTTTCAATAATCATATCCTGCCGGTGAGTCAACTTTTTAATGCAGAAGGATTGTTACTCAATTATGAGGAATTTTTATCTCTACAATATCCCTGTTACACCTAGAGAGTTTGCCATAGTCGTTGATGCTATTCCATCTGGAACTCTCATGTTGTTCAGAGGTGTAACCAGACCTCACCTTCTTAATCAACCCTGGCTTAATACAGTTGACTCACCAATAGGAAAAATGTGGTTCTCCTTGCTCCCTCAGAACAACAGATGTATACGTGCTTTATTTCAAAGGGATATTGTTTCCATTCCTTATGTCACAATTTACTGGATTATATTTGTCAATAATATCTGTTGGGAAAAAGTCTGGTTATTACCACACAAATACCTGCTTTTTAACAAATTCAAAGAGATCTCTTTCAGAATGATCCATAAGTATTACCTTGCGAATCTTTACCAGAAGAAACTCCAAAAAGACATTAACATTAATTGTACTTTTTGTGTTGAGCATCCAGAAAAGGGTTTTGCATTTATTTTGGAAAAAAAAAATGATGGAAAGATATTCATAGTTTTGTAATTGTTCAAATTCTTCATGACTTTTTTTTATTTTTATGGGAGAATGTGCTGCTCGGTTTCCTTAACCATAATAAGAATAATTGTGCTAACAACAAAATGTAATATTCATAAATGTAAATTCACTAATAAAAAAACTCTTCCGTGTTTTCTATAAGGAATTTGAGCAATACATTAAAACCATTCAACATTCTTCTAATAAGAACAATATGTGTTTCTTTTAAGGTCTTTGTATAGTCTGTAATTTGTTGTACCCCCAAGCATATGTTATCATTGTTTGTTTGAATACTTCTTGTATGTATGTATACTGGTCTTTCTGCAATAAAAAAAAAATAACTACAAGGCAATGAGACCTCCAAGCCCTGGATCAACCTACAGCATGTGACTTCCATACTGAAGTCTGGCTCAGATGATCCCTGTGTCAGACAGGCACCAGACAAAGGGAGGCTGAAACACAATTACTACATGATCTTGTTTCACCACGTCATGCATTGGTGGCTTTCAGTCAATAGCTGTTGCCATCCATTTTGAAGAAATCGCATTAAATCGCTGATTGAGTTTTGTGGACTACGAGCGCATGTTTCTCCCCATACCAGTATTAGTCACATTTTTGTCATTTGAATAATGATTTAGTATAGTTATTGTAAAAATGACAAAAAACATTGGGCCATTTTTGTTAACTAAGTACCATTACATTTTAGTCACATCACATTTGTATTTCCTCATTAACATATAATACATTAACATATAGTACACATAAATGTCTGACTTCCATGTGTTGTCCTACAAACAGATTTTTCTGCACAACATCCTATCGTATGATTCTCTTCCCAACAGCCAACTTGGCAGAAGAACACATTGCTCTGCAGCAGATTAAAAATCACACCCCTTGACATTGTGTAGCTATATTGTAATCAAAGTTCTGTCATAAGTACAGATCTGATAGGCTGCAGCAAACTAACTAGCTAGCATTATCAATCTGTTATTACCTGATTGTTTGTTTGTGTTTGTGTTTGTGTTTGTGTTTGTGTGTGTGTGTGTGTGTGTGTGTGTGTGTGTATATATTGGTAGCATTTTGTCCCGTCAACTTGTGGGTGCAAACGCTGACTTCTCCAGTGGAAACGTTACATTCATTCTTGTTTTAATCGACATAAGTATAGTGGCTTCAAACGTCGGCCCTTTTTCTCCTGGGAGATTTTACCACTGGGAGAGTAGCCATGGCGTGTGCCTTATTTACATACAGTATTTGTTGCTGCCTGATGGAAAACGGTTGACGGGCAGAGAGGTGACTCGTGAATGACCTGGGCATTTATTTTACATCAATAACAGCATTGCAACGCTGCAATGAGAAAGCCTTACAATTCTGATAATATCATGCATGCGTTTGATTGGACCAAACTAATATGACTGAATAGCTCTCAACATGTCCAAAAACCTTTGACTAGTCAGATCTTAGTTACAGAGAAAATGTTGTCACGTATCGTTTTCGTCAACCGAAATGACATTTTTTTTTTGTTAACTTAGTTTTTTCTGGGTCTATTTTAGTCAGTTATCGTCTAGTCAATTGCCACTGAAAAATAGGTGTTTGAAATGAACACTGCCACATACTGCACATCATTAATTAAGCAGCCCAACACAATGCATCTCAGGTATAAAATAAATGCATATTTCTCCCCCTTCCTCTCTCCAGGGGGGCAACTGACCTAAGGAAGGAATGAGTTGCAGGGGAGAGGTGAGAGACTTAGCAGGGGGGAGGGGGTCTCCTCATGTATCAATTCCCCCCATGCTGATGTCAGGAAGGAGGAGGAGAGCAGGGTAATAAAGCCTGTAATGCATCTCTCCTTTCTCTCCTCACAGAAAAGGCTGCCACATCCTCACATTTACTGCCACATGTCCTCTGTTGGGACAGTGGGGAAGCTCTCCTCTACCCCACTCCTTTTTAATCACTTATTCAACTGCAGTAGGCAGATTCAGCACAGCAAAGTAGGGTTAAGTATACTTCTCCATTATGCAGGACTCTTTTTCTTTTCACCCATTCACTAACTTTTCAATTCTCTATCCACCTGCCACAACCTGCATTTGAACTCTCAAACTGAGAGCACATTCAGTCAGATCTTCACTTAGCAAACAATCTGGATTCACCAATGTTGATCAACCAGATTTTGAAGACTGTACAGTTGAGTGGAGACAAGGGGTTATAAAAGTCCACAGTAAATTATGAAGAAATATCTTGTTCTCTGAAGTTCTCTAGCTCCAGCCTGCTAACTAATGTGACTTTGAGCTGGTCTTCCTATGGGCTCTATAATTCATTTTGTGAAAGGCACAGTCAAGGACCATGCAGTTCCAACACACTCAAACTACAGGCCCAGAGAGCCTGGCTGTCTAAGAACATAACTACAGTATGTACAGATGGTTACTATGCCCACCACCAAGCGCAACCACGAATCATCCATGCTTAACATGGCATTCTGCTCCTCAGCTTCACAACTGAACTATTCTAGAAAAATCTCTCCTCCCTACAATAGTAAAAGGAGTCATATTTTTGCCTCAGATATCAGTTCTTACCATTAAAGCCTTAGATTTACAGTAACTCCTTATCTAAGGAAGACCATGCTTGGCAATCTTTTATGGAGAAATGTATCTTAAGTTGGGTTTTACTCTTATCATTGAATCGTACACTCCTCTGAAATATTAGACCGTATGCATGGCAAACAAGGTGACTTCTGAGACACTGCGTTCGCAAAACAGTGTGCTCTTCAAATCCTTGACGGGAATGAGTTGTGGCACATTGAACCTATGACATTTCTCAACTATTAAAGCCTTGAAAACATACTGTATTGTGACCTGCTAGGGCTGTGCTCCTCAGACATCAGCCACACGTCAGACCTGAACGTGTGAGACAGCATAGAGACAAAACGATGGGTTCCATCCTACATGTGACAGTGTCTAGGAATAGGCGGCCATGTCTAGGTGGGTTGTACACTACACGTCGATGCCTATTAATCTGTTTCAAAAGCATTTCTTAATTGAAGCCTGTGTATGTGATCTGCTCTACTGTACTGTCAAGTCTATCTGCAGATGATGTTTGGCCCGGTTGACTTGCTGATGGAGTAATCATATCCACATGAGCACACATCCCTGGCTGTACAGCTCTTAATAATATGCTGCTGTTATGATGTTTTCTTCCCTCCACTAGTTCTCTCTGATAGGTCAATCCTCTACCCAGAGACTGCAGTAAGGAGACAGAACTGGAGAGTAATATGGGCACCATCACTGTGGAGAGGAATCCATCTGCAGCCCTGGAGACGGGCCTGTCACTAAAACACTGGCCAGTGGGTAAAATATTGACAACCCACAACCTACAACCCATATACTGTATAGTTACTGGGGAGTCACCCATAAGAGTAATGCTAGAGGCTTCCTGGCTGTAACATATGTGTAACAAGCACATATAGTAAAACAGCCTATTTCTGCGCTGTCCTTCAAGTACAGAACAACAACCATTAAGCAGATGTCTGTGGAGAGCACTAAAATATATCTAAATTATAATCATAAATATACAGTAGGCTACTGACATTGAGACTTAAGGTTCCACAACATGAGCCCTGTGTTGGTTTGGTCTTCCCAAAGACATACTCATTAGTGTTTTTATGGCATTACCATAACGTCAAAACCAACGCGTCATTACCGACGTGTCATTAGCGACATCACGTTAGCCGATGTCATTCCCCAGGTATGGGTTCACTCTTGAGTCATGCTGGTTGTCCATAGGAATGTGTCAATGTGTGGAATGCAACAGCAGCTCTCTAGCACAGTGGGGGCTGGTGAGGCTGAGCCCTCTGCTCTGACTGACCTACTCTCTGAGACAGACACATCACTATAGGGGCCCCTCCATGATAAGGCCCTGCCAACTCAGGACAGCTCAAATCTGGCCAGGGCCCCCAACCAGGCCAGAATGCTGTGGTCACTGTGCATACGTGTGCAGGGACCGCAAGGCTAAGTCAACACTGGCTATTGTTACACAACCGTGCTTGGGTCAGAATAAACATAAATCATTATTCCATGTCTAAATCAATAAGCAGACTTTACATCTACTTCTTGTTAATGGATGGACCAGAGCACAGTTTTCTGTAACCTTTATTTAACTAGGCAAGTCAGTTAAGAACTAAGTCTGTGTGGAGCAGAGCTTTATAGACACCAACAGTGGAGAAACCCAGCCTAATGCACTGTGAGTTTAGCTTTTTTCATCCGGGCTCATCCTCATTAAAATGACTCCACACCTGCCCCTGACAAACAGGAAATTAACTTTGTCAGGGTCAAAACTATACCGCAACTGTTCCCCCGAAGGAAATAAAAATGTAAAATAAAGAAGGAAGAATGAATGTGTAACGTACAATTCCAATAGTGTTGATCTATTCCATCAGGATAAACAATGGCTGTGGGATTGCAACTGCTCGCCACTCCATCCAGCAAACAATTCCAATTTCCATTTGCAGTTCCCTGCATGTTAAGGACAGGCACAGACAATTCAGAGGCAAAGGAAGGTGAGAGTGTTATTATTGGTACGACGGGCTCCACGCGCTCCATTTCTCTGTTTAATATTCATAGAAAGACATGAGAGAGAGAGGAGGGAAACAGCACAGGTTATCCTCCTGGGATGTTATATCACCTCCAGTGTTGATGTGTCCTCTGTTAGGCTATACCGTAGACTCTGAGACAGCCAGGCAGGGTTACAAAAAAACACTTGCTGCTGCTACTACTACACGGTAGGGAGGGACCAGCAGGGACAGAGGCCCTATACTGAAAAAGTAGTAAAACGCCATTCAAGAATAGCATTAAAGTACAATTCGACAACATGCCAGTGGTATTTATCAGTCAGCATGTAGGCAGAAAAACAGAGTTCCACACAGGTCTAGATACAGAATGAGATATAGTGTGTGGGAGCCTAGCCAGGGCAGAGGCACAGCAGAGGATGACTCAGATTAAGCAGTGTAGCATTGGAGGCGGAGGGGTACAACTGAAAATGGGCATTGCTATCTTACACAGTGAGGATTTAGGATATGGAGCTGGTGTACATCAGACAGTGTTGTCAGGGAGCACTGTGTCTGGTGAACTACTTCCCATGTCTCTATTTAATCACTGTGGGTCATTCTTCCCTCTCTCTCTCTCTCTCTCTCTCTCTCTTTCTCTTTCTCTCTCCATCTTCCTCTGTTGCTCTGCCTCGTCATCCCACACATCATCACTCGATAAAGGATCCATAACAGACTGAGGTCAGTTGTGGTGGAGAGCTGCTAGGCATTGGTATGTCTCTTTATTTCACTCAGATGAAAGAGTGGCATAAACACAAACACACTCATATAGTACAAACATCAGACAGTATACTCCCAAAAAAAGGCTTTGAAATTCAATATTAGTTCAATCTGAATAACAAGCATGAATTAGAAATTCAACAGGAGGCCCAAATAATACTTCTGCAATTGGAGTGTTAGTCAAAGCAAAACACTATTCATGCCATCCTTTGATGTCCAACTAGTAAAGCAGAACACATACTGTACAACCCAAAAATGCACACGAATGTAACCATGATGCATGTATAATTTATAGTGCTGAGCGATTTAATGCTTTTTGAGGTCGGTTCGGTTTCGGTTCAATTATTTTTTTTAATCATGAAATGCACTATCCATTATGTGGGTTGAATGCTGTAACAACACTGAATAAAACAATGAATACAATTCCCACGATGGTAGTGACTGCCCATTACTGCTTATCACTTATTAACCATCATTTATTCACATTACCTTCATAAAATATTTCAGTTGTTCTGTATATTACATTTATTTGATTTGATGACTTTACCATTTCGGTAACAATTTACTTGACACCCAGCGTCATAACACGTTATGACACGGTCATAACCATGTCATAATATGTCATAGCAGTTGACATAACTTGTCACAACCTGTTATTATATGGTCATGACACTGTCATGACTAGGGCTGTGGTGGTCACCGAAATTCCATCAGTCTGTGATTGTCAAGCAAATAACTGTCAGTGTCACAGCAATTGACCTTTAATTAAATTAAACACATTTAGCATCTCCTGGCTTCCACACACATCACCACTGATACTGACCTTTAGTTGTTCTCCAAATGTTGGTCTATATGTTTCGATTTTTAATACATTGTAAGGCTGCATGATGCAACTCCTAATGATGATTTGAAAAACGTCGCTTGAAAGGCATGAGCTCTGCTCTGTTTTTTTGCGCAGGCTTTACACACTACATCAGTCACTCATTCACAATTTGACAAGCACTTGATAATGTCTAGAATTTCACAGCGGCATCCCCTTTGTGTGGCAGTAATGCGCCCTAAAGAAAATCCGCTTTTTCAATTCAATTCAATTTACTTTACCTCGGCCAACAACATGAGTAGGCCTAACGAACAGTAAAAGCACTAGTCTATGTCAATCTACTATCCCCCATAGTACAAAAGTTGACATATTATTCTATTTTGTGAGAGAAATAAATATTCCAAACATAGTCTGGGATAGTTGTGGGATGCGATAGATCCTAAAATATTAGGATCTATTAGCATCAAAAAAACTTTTTTACACCATGACACAACAGATCAGAACGTTTAGCTTAAAATGTTGATAAACTATTGGTCTATTTCTTCACATAAGCGCAGCAATGCGCACATGGGCAGTAGGCTATAAGTGCAAATGTTCCATTAATGGAAAACACCATTATCAAAAGTGACTGCAAATGCAATTATGCATGTAATGCTTTTATTATAAAGATGCATTTTTTTATGGTGAAATTCACACGCTGCTTATGTATGCCAGTTAGGCTCTACACCCCTTGTAAAGCAGATTATTGTGCTTAAGTTATTTGGCCAATTTAGTTGTGATTCAAACCTTATTAAAACGTATAGGCCTATGGGCTAGGCTACATGAGGTGTGCGACTATGATTTGAAAAAGACGCAAAAAAAGGCATTGTTTCTTCTGCTGGACATCATTCACAAGTGATAATAAATCATTAATAAGTGACAGGCTAATATTGTCACCCATCAGACGATTCTTGATTTAATCTTATCTTTACATAAATAATATACACTACCGTTCAAAAGTTTAAGGTCACTTAGAAATCTCACTTAGAAAACATTTTTTGGTCCATTAAAATAACATCAAATTGATCATAAATACAGTGTAGACATTGTCAATGTTGTAAATGACTATTGTAGCTGGAAACAGCTGATTTTTTATGGAATATCTACATAGGCCTACAGAGGCCCATTATTAGCAACTATCACTCCTGTGTTCCAATGATACGTTGTGTTAGCTAATCCAAGTTTATCATGTTAAAAGGCTAATTGATCATTAGAAAACCCTTTTGCAGTTATGTTAGCACAGCTGAAAACTGTTATGATTATGATGGTAATAATGCTTCATGACAGTGTCATAAAGTGTATTTTCTACAAGTTATTTTAAATATGATGAAAAAAACATGACTGGAAATAATTCAATACAACAACAACAAAGGATTTAAGAAACAAACTTTCAATAGAAAGGAAACTACTTGGCAGGGAAAAACTAACTTGAATAAATCTGGGGTTTGACACTTATGTAGGTGCCATAACGAGCCATTCAAGAACGCAATATATGTCACAACAGGGATACATATATGGGTCATGACAGTGTTAGGACCATATTATGACAGGTTATGTCAGCTGTTATGACATATGACATGGTTATGCCCGTGTCATAAAGTGTTATGACACTGGATGCCAAGTAAAGTGTTGCCATTATTTCATTCAAAGTCCTTCTCTAATCTCTATAGAACTGCTGCATATGCTGTTTGACAAAATCCATATTTTGTAGTTCTTCAAAGCAAATAAGGCATACTTTTATGACTGCTGAATAAATAACAACTATCAGTCACTGTAGTTAATTACCACGTTTTATGCGCTAAACTATGTAGAATATTGGCCTGTTGGAAACTACAACTCCCTACTACATCGCACAGTTCAGGCTGGATCTGATTTATCTCTAGAGAAACTGCAATGTGCGCATTGAGCTCTTTGTTTAGTGTTGCAGTGATTTCACACGCTGTAGTAGCTGACGTGTAAAGTGTTGAGTCATCTGTATACATAGACACACAGGATTTACTCAGAGCCAGTGGCAGGTCATTAGTAAAGATTGAAAAAAAGTAAAGGGGCCTAGACAGCTGCCCTAGGGGATGCCTGATTCTACCTGGATTATGTTGGAGGCAACCATTAAAGAACACCCACCCTCTGTGTTCTGTTAGACAGGTAAGTCTCAATCCACGATATAGCCATAACATATACATATTTCCAGCAGCATACTATGATCGATAATGTCAAAAGCCGCACTGAAGAGTAACAAAACAGCTCAAACAATATTTTTATTATCAATTTCTCTCAGCCAATCATCAGTCATTTGTGAAAGTAGTGTTAATTTATTTACTGTAAAATAGCATTGTATCTGGTCAAACACCATTTTTTCCAAAAGTTTACTAACATTTGCTAACAGGCTGGTTGGTCAACTATTTGAGCCAGTAAAGGGTGCTTTTTAATTCATGGGTAGCTGTCACGGGAGATTTCCTCCTCTTTGTCTGAATAGGAGTAAGGATCGGACCAAGATGCGGCGTGGTAAGTGTTCGTCATTTTAATGGAAAAACTGAACACTACAAAACAACAAAGTGACAACCGTGACGCTAATGAAACACTGTGCTAACAAGCAACATAACATAGACCCACAACGACAAAACAGGCTACCGAAATATGGTTCCCAATCAGAGACAATGACTAACACCTGCCTCTGATTGAGAACCATATCAGGCCAAACACAGAAACAGACAAACTAGACATACAACATAGAATGCCCAGTCAGATCACACCCTGACCAAACAAAACATATAAACATACAAAGCAAACTATGGTCAGGGCATGACAGTAGCGGAATGAACTTTGCTCCCCTCCAGGCCTGAGGCCAAACATTTCTTAAACACTTAGATTAAAGAGATGGCAAATAGAAGTGCCAATATCGTCCTCAGTCATTTTCGATCCAAGTTGTCAGACCCAGGTGGCTTGTCATTGTTACTAGACAACAATCATTTTTTCACCTCTTCCACACTCACTTTGTGGAATTCAAAAAGGCGTGTCTTTCATAATTTGGTCAGCTTTACTTGGATGTGTGGGTTAGGTGTTTGTTGCTGGCATGTTATGCCTACGTTTCCTAATCTTCTAGCTGGCAATATCAGTGTGTTTTATGATGAATGAGCCATCTAATTCAATGAATGATGGAGCTGAGTTTGCCTTTTTGCCCAAAATGTAATTTAAGGTGCTCCAAAGCTTTTTACTATCATTCTTTATATAATTTATCTTTGTTTCATAGTACTGGCTTTGGGGAATAAAAAAAATTATGACATACATTAAACCAATGTGTGAAATTCCACAATTATATAAAATTAGGAACCTCTAAAACTAGATTGTCAATGTGTAAAATATAAACTTTCTTCGCCCAGTGCTAAGCTTAATGAATATTCAAATGAGGTTACAATGGAACTCTGTCATCGGCTGTCTCTGAAAAGCTGATGCTAAGAGCTCTCTTAGCCCAGGGCTAAGTGCAGAGTTAAACGGGTTATAGATTCAGGACAGTAAAATACATCTTGATAACTAAGACTAGGTCGTTGGTACCCATGCACTGTAATGTAAAAGATGACACTGGTTTAAATCTGATATAGAACTGGGCTGCTTTGCAAAGGGAATTTAATCCATATCAAACTGCCATTATTGCCCATCTCCCTTCCCACGTCAACCGTTCTAGACTCTTGTCTCTGCTCCCAATAGCACTATAGGTTCTCCACATCCATAATGACCTTGAACTTTGAGCTCTGTCAGCATCTGCTCTTCCCTTTTGCTTTATGCATGTTTGACCGAATACATTTTTCAAACCCTAGCAAGTGGGGGCAGACAAAATCAATACCTATGGAGTTTATGATATTCTTTACAGTTACAATTACTTTAGAAATGAAATTTTAGAAAAAGAGCTGGCCCAGCAGTGTTGTGGAAGTGGATCCAGGGACCTATCCAGACACTTCACAGATTCTTCATGAAAATGCTTAACGTGACACTTGGATCAATAGGCAAGTGAGCCACCACACAAACCATAGTAGACAGCAGCTCTGAAGCTCCAATTACCAAAGCATTCCTTCATTTACTCTTGTACATACCTCATCTCTTGAGCAGATCTTTACAGTCCCACCAAAACAGTCTGAATGACAACTGACCCCATGCACTCAAACAATGACTAAACGGCTAACTTTACTGTGATGCATTGCATATTTGCTTTGTGAAGGGTGACATTTGCATTAGAAAGGGACTAGTTTAAACAATGCCTGCAGTTTGTGTGTGTGTCCAATGCACTTAGGGACAGGAGCCACCCACATTGAGAGGATGGGAGAATAGGGAAATCACCTCAGTCTCTGACACAGACAGCAGTTAACATAATTCATTACTCCATGACTGCACAGGACATATGTACTTCACCAAGAGATAAATGACAGAGCTCATGCAAAGTAAGATGCAAAAAGTGGACTACGAACCCACACACACACACACCTTTTCCATACAAATAATGTGTGGATCATGTCAAATAAATTTACAAAACATATGGCAATAAGCTCACCCAAACGTAAATATGCTTGTAGGGGCCCTGTCTTGCCATTTCGTGTAACCTAATATGATCTAATAATAGGTTTGGTGATTGAGCTGTACATAATATAATTTATCTGGAATAGATTGGGGAAAGGCTGCATCCTCTAGCATACTGTATACTAGCCTACCTCTTGTAATTGTTCCAACTCCTGCTTCAACGTCTCCTGCTCCGATTCCAAATCGGCATACTGCTGCTTCAAAGTCTGGTTCTCTTCCAACACAACAAGACCGCATTCTGCCGCCCTGATCTTCTCTCTGTTCGCATCCGCAAGTTCCTGGGTGAGCCGCTCGACCTCCGCCCGGTACTGATCCACAGTCTCCCCGCATCCTCCACCGGCAGCCATCGCCCTCTCTCCCTGTCTCCAGTTTCGCCGTCCTCGCGTTGGATAGCCTACACAGAGGCGGAGGCTGGAGGATGCTGAAACAAACGCCGCGGAACCCACCCCCTGTTAAATCTGGGGAAACCAGGTGGAATAGGCTATTGCAGAACAGCACCAAAATAAATGCTCTTTCTATCAGTGAAATATTATTGTTATTATTAGCCTACTTCAACAGTGTTCGTAGCCTAATGATAAATGCCATTAGAGTATCTTTTCGTCAATTCTTTAAGATAATTTTTGCTTATTCACTGGGTACAGGACGCCATCTCTCGATTATTATGAGGCAAAGTGGTCCACGAAATTGCTTCCATCCGTTCTCCCGTGACGTCATTACACGTCGGCGCATCTCCAATACTGTGTGATCGCAGCCCAATAGTGTACTACTGCGCCCGCAATTTGTTCCTGCAACCCTCGAGCATCCCATTGTTTCCTTCATTGAACAGTCTACCCGTCGCCCCCGTTTCCCACTAGTACAGCAGGCGGGAGGCTGGAGCGAGACTGTGTTCTAAATAACTAACTTGCTAGTTAGTGACACTGTATGCTAGCTTGCTAGTTAGTTAGCACACCGTGTCGCCCCGCCTCCTGCCTGCTGTGTACCTGAGAAAACCGGGCCGAAAAATTGTCAAGGACCACAGACACCCAAGTCATAGACTGTTCTCTCTACTACCGCATGGCAAGCGGTACCAGAGTGCCAAGTCTAGGACAAAAAGTATTCTCAACCGTTTTTACCCCCAAGCCATACGATGCCTGAACAGATAATCATATGGCTACATATGACTATTTGCCCCTCTTTTTATGCTGCTGTCTGGATGTGTATGTGATGAGGTATGTAGGGCTACAAGGACATGTTGGACAAATCTAAAGTGGCACCATTTTGGCCCCATATAGTGCATTAATTTTGACCAGAGCCATGGTTTCTCCTGTTGTCTCATACAGTATAACAATGCTGTTATTTCCACTACTGCATGACAGGGCCATGCACAAGCTAAAAAAAAGGCACCCAAATAATGTTTTTTTCCCGCAACTGCGGTCACATACTCGTTGAGCAATTATTACAAGAGGGGAAAGCAGCACAACCTGATGAGTATAGTATTTTGCGAAACTATTTTGAAGTGGAATAAATGCGGCACATAACGGGAATAACACAATTCCAGTCAATTCCAGTCATAATAGAAGATTGTAAGAAATACTGTAGGTTACCATTTTCCAACCCAATTCTTTGCCACTATCAGCTATCCCAGTGGTCTTCAAATTGTTTGACCCCCTATCCTCAAAAAGGAGTGGTATACAACTTGTGACCCCCGCACAAGCACAACCACATGTCAATCACTGCGCAAATGTAGCCTGCCATTTCATACACCCATAAACAGGGATCCATTTTCTAAACTCAAGATAGACTACAGAAAATAATTGTGTTTTACAACTGCATTTGTAGCTTAAAGTAATTAATGTTGGCAGCCAAAATCAACTAGGGATATATGCACATATATATTATGTCACTTCTCTGGAGTCATAGGTCTTATTGTAGCAGAGGTTGTAAGTAGTGGCGATTTTAGCATGTCAATCTTGGTGTTGCAAACAAAAAAAATATAATTTGGATGCATGTCAGCAAAGACACTACACAACACAATACAACACTAAACAATACATAAATTGCACTAACAAACTGTTAGGGCCTACATAAAGCTGTCTTAACAGCAGTCCCAACACCTTACAAGGGTTGGAGAGACTCCTTCCCCTCCAGAAGACTGTCAAACACGATGACCACGATGACACCACCCCAACAGGTGTTGCTGGGGCAGCTTCAATGTGGTGCTCTTATTCTTTTCACTTTGCTTGGTGAGGTAGATTGCTGCTATAACTTGATTACCCTTCACATACCTAACCATTTCCATGGCTCTCTTGTAGAGTGTATTCATTGTTTTCAGTGCCATGAAGTCCTTAAGGAGCAGATTCAATGCATGAGCAGCACAGCCAATGGGTCTCCAATTTAGGGAGGGTAGGATCTCCAATTTAGAACAAGCAGCCTTCATGTTTGCAGCATTGTCTGTCACCAGTGAAAATACATTCTGTGGTCCTAGGTAATATTTTACATTTTGTTGACCTTTATTTAACCAGGTAGGCCAGTTGAGAACAGGTTCTCATTAACAACTGCGACCTGGCACTGCCTATAGGTCATCTGCAATGTAGAGACCGGTGTGTCTGTCCCTTGTGTCTGTGCTCTTGTAGAATACTGGTTGAGGGGTGGAGATGATGTAGTTAATTATTCCTTGCCCACAAACATTCGACCACCCATCAGAGATAATTGCAATACAGTCTGCTTTCTCTATGATTTGCTTGACCTTCACTTTAACTCTGTTGAACTCTGCATCCAGCAAATTAGTAGATCAATCATATCTGGTTGGAGGGGTGTATGCTGGGCAAAGAACATTCAGAAATCTCTTCCAATACACATTGCCTGTGAGCATCAGAGGTGAACCAGTTGAATACACAGCTCGAGCAAGACATTCATCAGCATTTCTCTCACTACGTTCCTCTATTGAGTAAAAAAAACGTTTGATTCAAGGAGGACCATGAGCTGTTGCTATCAATAAGGTGTCTGATTCATCATTTTCATCTCAAATAGAAGTAGAGGGACTTTAGTCAGAGGTTGCTTGTTGTGAGTGCTGAGGGAACTTTATGCACTTGGCCAGATGATTCTGCGTCTTTGTTGCATTCTTCACATATGATTTGGCACAGCTTCTCCTTCTACATTAGCTGCAGTGAAATGTCTCCACACATCAGATAGTGCCAGTGGCATTTTCCTGTAAATATTAGGAAAAAAAACAACAAATACAATTTCATGTACAGATAAATAGTTAAGCAGTTAGATTAAACAACTCCTCTGTAAGATAAATGTTTTAAAATGAAACATGTATGGAAACAGGTGAATTAACACTCCTCAGTTAGCAGGCTCAAGCAAGCTAAAACCCACAGGGTAGCAAAAACTAACTAGCAGAAATTGTTAACAAGTTAGAAATTATTTAAACACACTTTGCTGTAGGCTACTATTTACTAGTTAACAAAAGATAATGTATGTCGTATAAAATATATTCACCCCATCCAGTATTGTAATCAAAACTTAACAGAAAGCATGTAGTCCTTGGCTCAGACAGTTTAGTAGTGTGGGCTCAATAGCATCTCATTAGTGTGCAAGATCTTGAGAATCAGCTGTACATGTGATGGAAGAGTGCACTTACTGTATGTCCCTCACTCGTACCCAAAACTCCTTTAAAACATTCAGGGGCCTCACCCCAAACTTCCTCGATGCTTTTGTCATTGGGTTCATGACAAGAGACGCATAGCACCCCGAGAATTGGTCTAGGAGTCATAATTTTCTGTTCCATTTTTTCTGGGTTTTATTTTTTAAATCTTGTTTAGTGTTCTGGGGCCGCATGTCTTGTTCTGTGCTTTATTTATAATGCGTCTGCCGCAAATACAACCCCCCCGGACATTCCTACTTCATAGACAACAACCCTAAGGGCAATAAAATAGGGTGGGTGTGGGGTCACCCTCTTTGAAATGTTCAAACACCCCCCCCCCCCCCCCCCCCCCCCCCCCAGTTCAACCAGGTCCCTACACATCAATAATCATGACAACTTCAAAGGAATAGATGCAATATAGATATAAAATAACACATCTTCTAACACGTGACAACAGGAACAGGATGCCATGTCCGGATGCCCATATTTGGGCATGTACACGTCATGCAGACATAGGGTCATAAATCAACATTTTGACCCGTGCCGTCTACTTTATTCTTAGGCCAGTCTGCCTGCAGAGTGCTCGTTTTCAGATGGCTAGCCCTGTTCTTCCTCACAAAGATCGTAGTAAATTCCACAGAATATCTTCATCCCATAATATTGAAGTCAATGTTACAGCTGCTTTAGACATATACTGTAGCCAGTGGCCACCCAAATTAGGCCTATCTGAAATATGAAAATGATCAATCAAATCGCCAGCCTATTGTTCTGGCAAAGATGAGTCAGTAGTAGATTGCTAAACTGCATTTTGTATGGGCTGATAAATGAAGGCCTAGTTGGTTTTTCCCAGGTGAAACTGGAGGAAATTAAATAAGTTATTTCTGGTCACTAATCTTGATATGCACGCCTGTCTTTTCGCGCCAATGCTGCTTATTGGTCATTGGTCAACAATCAAGACAAGCAACCTTTTGGTTCTGAAGCATTGATGATAGTTTAACGACAACCTGTGGGCAGTGGGTTCAGAACAGCAATGGAGAAAAAAAAATGTATACAAAAAAAAAACATTTGGGAGAAATTATACCACCCCTGAAAAGAGGCACTTTGGAGACTGGAAAGGCAAAGCGGCATGTGGAAGGGCAAAGTGACATGTGCTCTGCAAAGGTAGAGCCCTATCTGTGCACGTTCCTGCTGCATGAGCTATATTCGGGGGCATGTGTTATGACACCGAGAGCAGCACAGGTAGATAAGGCAGGGATGAAAAGTTGAGATGACGACAAACACACATACACACTTACACATACACACACATGCACGCACGCACACACACACACACACACACACACACACGCACGCACGCACGCAGATGTCAAAACAAGTGTCATCAGAAACTAGACATTCACGATATTGATAGCAGGTCTGATTCTGACTTATCTTGGTTCAACAGTTAATTGTCTGAGCGAGGGCAAAAAACGTATGTCACTCTCAAGGCTGTTATCTTACACTCTCTTACCTTCCATGTAGGAAAAAAGTTTACATGAATTCCATGAAAAAACTGTCACTCTCTTAGCTTCCATGAAGAGTTGTGAATAGGTCCTATATGCAACTCTACATGGAAGCTAAGGGAGTGAGAGTTTTTCAGGGTATTTACAGTACATTCGGAAAGTATTCAGACCCCTTGACTTATTCTAAAATGGATTAAATATGTTTTCCCTCATCAATCTACACACGATACCCCATAATGACAAAGCAAAAACAGGACTTTAGAAAAGTTTGCTAATTTCTAAAATAAAAAAATCCCATTTACATAAATTATTCAGACCCTTTACTCAGTACTTTGTTGAAGAACCTTACAGCATTGAGATTACAGCATTGAGTCTTCTTGGAGCTCTGTCAGAGTGACCATCGGGATCTTGGTCACCTCCCTGACCAAGGCCCTTCTCACCCGATTGCTCAGTTTGAACGGGCGGCCAGCTCTAGGAAGAGTCTTGGTGGTTCCAAACTACTTCCATTTATGAGTGATGGAGGCCACTGTGTTATTGGGGATCTTCAATGCTGCAGAAATATTTTGGTACCCTTCCCCAGATCTGTGCCTCGACACAATCCTGTCTCGGAGCTCTACGGACAATTCCTTCGACCTCATGGCTGGTTTTTGCTCTGACATGCACTGTCAACTATGGGACCTTATATAGACAGGTGTGTCCCTTTCCAAATCATGTCCAATCAATTGATTTTACCACAGGTAGACTCCAATCAAGTTGTAGAAACATCTCAAGGATGATCAATGGAAACAGGATGCACCTGAGCTCAATGTCTAGTCTCGTAGCAAAGGGTCTGAATACTTATATAAATAAGTTATTTCAGTTTTACATTTTTTAATTTGCAAACATTTCTCAAAACCTCTTTTTACTTTGTCATTATTTGATATTGTGTGTAGATTGCTGAGGAATGTGGATAAAGTCAAGGAGTCTGAATACTTTCCGAAGGCACAGTATGTCAACCTTTTTTCATACATGGAAGGTAAGAGAGTGTAATTTGATAACAGTATATATATATATCAAGGGGTTTTCTTTATTTGTACTATTTTCTAAATTGTAGAATAACAGTAAAGACATCCAAACTATACAATGACACATATGTAATCATGTAGTAACCAAAAAAGTGTTAAACAAATCAAACTATATTTTAGATTTTAGATTATTCAAAGCAGCCACCCTTTGTCTTGATGACAGCTTTGCACATATGTATAAAATAGTAAAAATAAAGAGTAGGTGTGTCCATACTTTTGACTGGTACTGCATATTCTCAGTTATGAAAAGTGTCTTGATACATTCTTGAGAATAACATGCAAATGTGCTATAGAAAATGTGAGTGTTCTTCATTTGTTACTCATTTCACTTTCTACATTCACCTTTACTTGACTAATTGGTGCATTGGCATTGTGCTATATTATTAGGTGTTAGGTAAGTGCTAAATAAGATTCATGTTTTCCCTTCATATATTTTATGGTCATTTAGCCGACAAGTTTACTCCAAAGTGTGTTATACAGTGAACTCATTTAGTTTGAGGCCCTTTCAGAAACCAAAACAGTCAATTATGTGTTTGCAAGCCATATGCTCCAACCATCTGCGCCATTAGAACCATATATAGTAAAACACAACCGCACATGTGGACACTGCATTTAAAATCATTCAGAATGACACAACAAAACGTTTATATTGTGTCTACATTTTGTAAGTATGGGTCAAAAATACACTGAACAAAAATAAAAAAAGCAACATGCAACAATTGCAAAGATTTTACTGAGTTACAGTTCATATAAGGAAATCAGTCAATTGAAATAAATTGAGTAGGCCATAATCTATGGATTTCACATGACTGGGAATACAGATATGCATCTGTTGGTCACATATACCTAAAAAAAAAAGATAGGAGCGTAGATCAGAAAAACAGTCAATGTCTCATGTGTATCATGCAGCTCGACACATCTCCTTCCCATTGAGTTGATCAGGCTGTTGATTGTGGCCTGTGGAATGTTGTCCCATTCCTCTTCAATTGCTGTGCGAAGTTGCTGGATGTTGGCAGGAACTGGAACACCCTGTTGTACACATCGATCCAGAGCATTCCAAACATGCTCAATCGGTGACATGTCTGGTGAGTATGCAGGCTATGGAAGAACTGGGACTTTTTCAGCCTCCAGGAATTGTGTAGAGATCCTTGCGACATGGGGCCATGCATAATCATGCTGAAACATGAGGTGATAGGAGCAGATGAAGGGCATGACAATGGGCCTCAAGATCTTGTCACGGTATCTCTGTGCATTCCAATGGCCATCGATAAAATGCAATTGTGTTCGTTGTCTGTAGTTTATGCCTGCCCATACCATAACCCCACCACCACCATGGGGCACTCTGTTCACAACATTGACATCAGCAAACCGCTCACCAACACAATGCCATACACGCCGTCTGCCATCTGCCCAGTACAGTTGAAACCGGGATTCTTCCATCAAGAGTTTTGGTGGACATTCCTGTAGTCAGCATGCCAATTGCACGTTCCCTCAAAACTTGAGAAATCTGTGGCATTGTGTTGTGAGAAAACTGCACATTTTAATGTGGCCTTTTTTTGTCTCCAACACTAGGTGTCCCTGTGTAATGATCATGCTGCCATATGCCACGCCTGTCATGTGGATGGATTATCTTGGCAAAGGAGAAATGCTCACTAACAGGGATGTAAACAAATTTTTGCACACAATTTGAGAGAAATACACTTTTTGTGTGTCTGGAACATTTCCGGGATGTTTTATTTCAACTCATGAAACATGAGCCAAACACTTTAAATGTTGCGTTCATATTTATGTTCAGTGTAAATTGAAATTCTTGAAAATGTAGTTCTCCGAATTCCACAGCTGACCTGTCAATAACCTTAGCTCAATTTAAGATAAGGAGAGCCATATTTCAATATAACAATAAACCCGTAGACAAAAAGTGGGGGAAGTGCTCTTACCAGCTTCATGTGAGGAAAAGTACATGTACACATGTATTTATACCTGTACACCAAAGAAGTCCTACTATCTTACAGGGACTATTTTATTGTCACGTTGGTATGAATGATTCGGGGTACAGAATGAAATGTGAAAGAAAGAATGTGTAACAGTTTATTTATTTTACCCAAATTATGGCGTGTCATGTAAAGGCACGGGGACAAAGACTAAGCAAACACGTACACAAAACACAGGGTTGAAACCCAAACAAAAGAGCGAGGAGTACATCGAATATATACACTCCCGCACAATGATTAACACACAAGACGAGACCCGTAATCCTCTGCGCAATCCACAAGGGCACGAAAGCCCAAAACACACAGTACAGGTACTTACACGAACCAACGGACATTGTAACAATAATTGACAGCACCATGGTGAACAAAGGGCACATATATACAAATACAATCAGTGGGAATAGGGGCCAGGTGTGCACAATGAAAGTTATAGAGGGATCCTTGACACTTATAGTGTACAGGAACTGTTCTTAATTAACATCAATTTACACAATATTTTCAGAACCACAGCCACATGAGAAATACAGACACAGTACAAATGTAGTCAATATGAATTAGATGTATTACTGCATTTATTTTTGTATGTATATTTGTGTATTGACAATATCATTATAGAATTCCAATCAACATATATGTACGAGTGGAGAGTGACTGATAAAAAACACAAACATCTCATTCACTTTACTGAGACATATTGTTGTATCTATGAGAGACAATACTTAATGATCAATTCATTCATCATTTTCAATAGCTTCTGAGATAGTAGCACCATGAATCCATCATTATAGACACAGATGACAAAATACACCCTATTTACAAAGCTTTGAAGATGAATTTATTTTGTGTTCATTATTTTGTCAAATAAGAGTGACTCTTGGGATAGAGTATAAATGTTGGGTCCAGAGGAAGCTCAGGGGATGATGATGCAGGTCTGGCAACATGGGTAGAAAAGTCTGGAATGGAACCCCCCCGAAGTGGAGGTTTTGTAGTTGTTGGTACGGCCCATACCATGATGATGAGGCATTCGATGGAAACAGAGAGATAGCCTCTTCAACCTGTTTTGACATAAAAACAAATGAGATGATCATGTTATTAGTGTCTCAAGCATGACTCATGTATTGTATCTATCTGACAGGATATTTGGCCCTTGCTGGTTTGTTTACGTAAAACTATAAACCCACCTCATAAAGAAACCCAGGTTTGGATATAGGTGTCTGGTCTCCGGCCATCATTTCTAAGTCCATCAGCATCTCAGTCTTCCTCCATTTGGCTCTGCGGTTCTGGAACCAAATCTGAAGATATCAGCAAATGAGTTGGCATGACAGCAAAGGCATTTTTTTTGTGTTTTTCAATTGATAACAAAACATTTATGTAAGCAGCTGATAAGGACTGTTTCTGTTTTCACCTGATAGCAAGCATGGAGAACAGTGATAACTCAAGATAAAAAAAATATATAGCTATGGAGCTCAAGTGGAGGGGTGATGAATAAAGTGAAGTGTTTGATTCTCACTCAGATGTATATTGTAATATTTAATTGGAAATACTTGTTGAACGTTCAATCAATTTCAAATGTACTCATATAAAAGCTCATAGATATATTTCATGAGCATGTCACAGGTGTTTGGTGCTAGCGTACCTGTACTCTTCCCTCAGTGAGCTGCAGACGAGAGGCCAGCTTATCCCTTATGTGGACATCAGGATAGTGGGTCTCCAGGAACACCTTCTCCAGCTCCTCCACCTGACTTGGAGGGAAGCTGATCCTGGTCTGCCTTCTCCTCCTCTGCACTGTGCACACCAAACACAAGCAAAAGTGACATTCATCAGCATTATCATCATCATCTGTCTTCGATAATCATCATGATTATCATTAAAAGCTGACTTTTTTTTGTAATGTCGTTCATCCTCAGATATAATTCCCCTTGCTTGATTACGGCAATATTGACTGTGTGATTTGTGGTAAATCTCACCATGAGGGTGGCAGCTGTTCCTCTCCCACTGGACTCTTCCTTGGTCCTGGCCCTCCTCTCGCCCTGCTCTCTCCTGAAGAACACTGTCCTTACTGTGGATGCTGGAGTCCCCACTGTGGTCTGGGGAGATGCGGTCAATGTGACACTCTCTAGGGGGTAGTTTTGTGACTCTTGTGTTTTGGTCAGATGAAGTGTGGTCACCTTTCCAGTCAGTGACGATGTGCACATGCTGTGGCAGCACCCTGTTATGACCAGTTCCTTCTGTGGACAGAAAAAGGCACGATATTGATTATCTTTGTCCTTAAAATATCTCCAAGAACTATTAGCCGAACTCAGATTATGTTACTGTAAAAGATGATACACATAATGCAACTGTACACACATTACACTTTCGCGGAGTTGAGACAGCATTAGCCGTTTGCCATCCAACCCCTTTGCCTCATTGGAATGTGTACTCCCTAAAAGGGGCCCACCCATCATAGTAACTAACGTAAGTCAAAGTCAATTGAACACACACATTACCTGTATATACCTGCTGGTTTGGGTTTTCTTCATTTTGTCTGTTAACAGACCATCCACCTAGCCCCTCTCGCCTCTCTTCTCCCACTCTGGTTGGTTTTCTCAGGATCTCCTCGGTTGGTGTCCTCAGGATCTCCTCGATTGGTGTCCTCAGGATCTCCTCGATGGAGTGGGACAGTTTTTTGGGAGGGCTTGGGGCCTCCTCACTCGCGGTAATGTCCACTCCCCTATCCAAGGTGAGCTGTCTATGTGAGCTGTCCTCTCTGCACCGTTTCTTTGGTCCATGCACCGTCACTTGCATAGTAGTCATGCTTCCCTTTTTTAAACCCTTTGCACTTACAGGCTCCTGTTGTATGTTCGTGCCCTATTCCTCTCTTCAAAGCACCCAACTCCCTCTTTCTCTTCCTCCTTCGCTCTTTCCTTCTTTCTGTCAGGTAAAGGGAGTAAGCTAGTTGTCCTCCTCCTTTGTTCCTCGTCAAGCAGATTGTGTTTGGCCAGCATCATATGATCATTAAGAGGAGGAGTAAAGTTTACTGTGTAATGATGCCTTTCTTGGTAATCCACGAACACTAATCAGTGTCCATGTTTCACTGAGCTGAGATATCCCAGCTACAATTTACCTTGTGACACCTTTTATATTTGACTACTTATTGTATGTTTTACTGCCCGTGCAGTATGAACAGTTTTGAACGGACATACCAATAATTTGATACCGTTATCTAAATTAGGAATACTATCTGTATCTGAAGGTATATTTGATCATTAATGGTTGCATATTTATAATAAACGCAATCAATGTAATGTTTTGAAACCTGAGTAAAGAACATCTTGTGTTAGTACATATCGTGTTGCAAGTATCACTGCTCCTCCTTGTCTACAGGTTTATTGTCTACATATCTTTACTACTCTGGCCTCCACATGAACTCTCATACACAAACTTGCCCCACCTTTCAGGGACATTAGCAGATGCTGTTCATGAGGGACTCCTTGTGTTAGTACAGAACACACTGGAGGTTTGAGTTTGTCTTTCTCTAGTGGTGGACAAAGGTACGGCAGACAAATTATATTTATATTCTTTTGGAGGAAACTTTGGATTGGGTGCAGTGGATTCACAGTCCACATCAACATAATAATTCAGTTTGTGAAATATCAGAGTAACACATAGCAATGACAAACACCTGAATGACCTTTTTGCCCCCAGATTTCCTTTGCAACAGTTTGCAATTTCATACAGTAACAGAGGACCTTTTGTGTTTTCATACTTTAGGTCATACATAATACTGAAAGCATCTGAGATTATACTTTACCATACTAGAGCAGTGAGCAGGAGGAAGAAAGGCATGCCCACACTTTTTTTGGATGACACATTTTGTGTGTGTGTGTCAACTGTGCATAAGGAATTTCACAGAATGTGCATCTTATTTGAGTGACCCAGATTGGCTTGTGTGAGTGAGATGTGTCAAATTCATTTAAAAGAATGTGTGTCTGTGATCATTAGCGAATTGATGTGCGTATCCTGTGTGTCTGATATCACACCTACATAGTCACCAACATAATCTAGACGTGCTATGAAAAGTCACTTGACTCTTTATAGCAGGGCTATCTGGGACTGCCTCCTGGAAGAATTCAGGTGAGTGAAGGCTACCTGTGCCCTGCATAACTTCATGAGGATGGACACGAGGCCCAGGAGGGGATCTGCAGCTCGCCGCCGTGTACCAGAGGAGAAGTCTGCTGCTCTGCAGGATGTTTCAAGAATAGGGTCCAACAACACAGCAAGAGAGGCAATCTGTGTGCGGGAGATCTTCACCTCCTACTTCTTCGAAGAGGGTGCTGTTCCCTGGCAACACCATAGACAACACTACGCACAACCAAAGGCTCTTTTAAGAGCCATTCACATTGCAATGAGAGTATTCTTCCCTTTACTTAGCTATGTCAACTGCAGTTATTCAATTCACATTTTTTTTTCTACTTCTCAGCTGAGGGTGCTGTTTAGGTAAGGGTGGGATGTCTGTACAAAAACAAAACAGGCTATTTTAAATCAACATTGAAAAAATACAGAACAATTAGACACCCTATAACCCACACCTACACATTCATGTATCAATCTGATTGATGTATTGTGTTGTTCAGTAAGCAGGCTCAGGTGTATAATTGTGGCTCCTTCCACTTTCAAAGAATAGGCAAGAGGGTCAACCATGGAGAACAGTAAGACACTTCATTATTTCCATAACTACGCTATATTGTTTGTCCTCGTGTGTCCGTTCATGTTTTTCAGCATAAAGCCACTTAGTGTAGTGTGCACACGAGGTGAGAACACACAATCAGATGAACTCTGTCTCTTTAACTACCTTATTTTCTCGATATAACAGTCTCTCTCTTTCACTTCATCTCTCTCTCTTCTCCCTAAATCCTCTAGGTTATATCAGCTGTGTCAGTGAACCCCTCCAAATGAAAATCAAATCAAACATATTTACATAGCCCTTCTTACATCAGCTGAACTGGCTACATAGAGGGCACAGCATGATCAGAGGTGAGAGGTCACTTGATCAGGTCATCAGAAAGTATTATTAAAGAGATGCTTTACATTGAAATATAGATAGAGATGCAGTAGTCCCAGAGTTAATGATCCAAGGTCAGTTTTGCATTTCACCTCCTGATTATTATGATGACCTACAATGTTAGAATAGAAACACAAGGCTTAAACATGCTCTCTCCCCACCTGTCTCTCGTCTGCAGATATGTTTTGATGTGAGAGAGGATGCCAACCCCCAGTCCCATCATTTCCACCTCACCCGCTTTTAAGATAACATTCAGGCTATCTAGAGACACTATTATGTAATTGTGATGAACTGAGAGAATATTTGGGTTGCACTGTGATTCATTAATCATATACTGCATTTACATGAAGCATAGGAAGTGTAGTGTTTTTAAAATTATATATGAATTACAAATCAGCCCAACTAGTTTAATCCTGTTTCTAGTCTATTAGTTACAATGTGTAACCATTGATGTTCCAGGACCAAGATTGGTAAACACTGTTGAAGTGTAATTGTAAAACATGCATACAGACACAGCATCATACAAAGACTGGAATGTGATACTCCTGGTGGTATTGGATATGACTGAAATACCTGAACTGCACCTTTATTTGCCAAGGTAGAGTACATGATCAATAAATTTATTAAAATGTACAGGCTACCATGTGGGGATCTCATGCATGGTAATAACTACATGTATACATGACTTGCATCCTTGGCACAAAGTTATATTATATTCTACTCAATCCATAGGCTTCATTAATGTCATTCAGACTTTTGAAGTTGATACAACTGGCTATGATCTCTGAGTTTCATATCGGTTCTGAACTAATATGTTTGCCAAACATTTGGGTCCATACACAGATCTGCTAGATAGCTAGTTAGACATCCATGGGCATACAGGTATTGTTATCCTCCACCGCACAATAAGCAAGAACATAGCTAGTTACATTATTTTATCTATCTGCATTGCATGGCAAATATCAGCAAGAGAAGCTTACAAAATTGTAGATTCAGTTTGCAGTAAACGCTTTAGCTAGCTAGATTCTTTGCATCCACTGTTTCACAAGACGACAACCTGGTTTGCTGGTTGTTTCAGCCGTCCCTAAAACATTAAACAACCAGAATTACAATTTCATACTCGTCATGTCACAACACCCATAAAGCTAGCCATCTAGCTTGCTAAATCGTGATTTTCGTAAATGAACTTTATGATAAATATGCATAATCATTTGTTTCTACATTAACTAACATATTCCTGTCAACTGTAAATGTTTTGCATGATTTGTTATGACGTTATATTCACTGACATTTGCTTACATCATAGTATTTTTGACAGTCAACTTTGCTGAAGAAAGTCTCCAGCCTTGGGTCGTATAGCATCAAATTCGTCATAGTAACCACTTGATATGATTGGTCATCTCCCAGTGGTCGCCGCTGGTGATTGGCATAAAGTTGGGAAAAGTTTCTTTTTCACCTCCTCCCATGCCACCTTCGCACCGCCCAACGGTTCCACGCCCTCTCCGCTTCTCACCGCTTTCCTTCCATTGAAATGAATGGGAAGCAGTGTTTCACCGCACGGCAACCTGTGCTAGTCTATCATGAGGGTTCAAAGCACTGCATCTCAGGAAGAAGAAGAAGTGTCACTACAGTCCCTGGTTCGAATGCAGGCTGTATCACATCCAGACATGATTGGGAGTCCCATAGGGCGGCATACAATTGGCCCAGCGTCGTCCGGGTAGGCCGTCATTGTAAATAAGAATTTGTTCTTAACTGACTTGCCTAGCAAAATAATAACAATTTCAGCAATCATGTTCCATTAGCTAGTTGATCATCTACATGTTACTAGCTATACATGTAGTTACATTGCATTCGGAAAGTATTCAGACCCATTGACTTTTTCCTAATTTTGTTGCAGCCTTGTTACAGCCTTGTTCTAAAATTGATTAAATAGTTTTTTCCCCCCTCATCAATCTACACACAATACCCCATAATGACAAATCAAAAACAGGTTTTTAGAAATTTTTGCAAATGTATAAAAAATGTTAAATATAATATCACATTTACTTAAGAATTCAGACCCTTTACTCAGTACCTTGCTGAAGCGTCTTCTTGGGTATGATGCTACAAGCTTGGCACATCTGTATTTGGGGAGTTTCTCCCATTCTTCTCTGCAGATCCTCTCAAGCTCCGTCAAGTTGGATGGGGAGCGTCGCTGCACAGCTATTTTCAGGTCTTTCCTGAGATGTTTGATCAGGTTCAAGTCCGTGCTCTGGCTGGGCCACTCAAGGAAATTCAGAGACTTGTCCATAAGCCACTCCTGTGTTGTCTTGGCTGTGTGCTTAGGGCCATTGTCCTGTTGGAAGGTGAACCTTTGCCCCCAGTCTGAGGTCCTGAGCACTTTGGAGCAGATTTTCATCAAGGATCTCTCTGTACTTTGCTCCGTTCATATTTTCCTCGATCCTGACTATTCTCCTTCAATGCTGCAGAATTTGTTTGGTACCCTTCCCCAGATCTATGCCTCGACACACATCCTGTCTCGGAGCGCTATGGACAATTCCTTCGACCTCATGGCTTGGTTTTTTCTCTGACATGCACTGTCAACTGTGGGACCTTTTAATATAGGCAGGTGTGTGCCTTTTCAAATCATGTCCAATCAATTGAATTTACCCCAGGTGGATTCCAATCAAGTTGTAGAAACATCAAGGAGGATCAATGGAAACAGGATGCACTTCAGCTCAATTTTTTGTCTCATAGTAAAGGGTCTGAATACTTATTTAAATAAGGTATCCGCTTTTTATTTTTAATACATTTTCAAAATTGTCTAAAAACCTGTTTTTGTTTTGTCATTATGGGGTATTGTGTGTAGATTGATGAGGAAAAAATAAATGTGGAAAACAAAACGTGGAAAAAGGGAAGGGGTCTGAATACTTTCCGAATGCACTGTATATTTGCATTTATTTCTGTTATCAATCAAGGTGAGACTGAACATCGACAAGTCACAGGGGAAACAGAAGAAGAGATACCGGAGGAGAATCAAGAAGGGGATCAAATTCTTCGATGTCCGGGGAAATGACTTGGTTTGGAAGAAAGACAAAAGGAAGGCGAGACAGGGAAACCCTGCTGTTCTTTCACTCCTAGCTGGGGTCACCATCTGTTAAGATGAAGTTAAAAATCTCAGATAATAGATATTTGCATTTGCACACAAAATAACATGAAGCTAGATTTTGTTTCCCCTAACACTGATATTTTTCTCTTTGTCTTCCTAGAGTCGGAGCAGTTGGACGGTCGACCACTGAAAGCCCTGACGCCCTACACTTCGGTGAAGCCCAGTAGATAAAGTATGTTAAACTTTGGTTGACATTTGCAAAAGCAAAAAAATGGTAGTTATGCTGAGCTTATAAAAATATACCTCTTCAATTTACCTCTCCAAATGACTTTAGGACCATCGACCGTTCGAGCCACCCAGGAGGTGTCCCATCCACCAGAGCCAGTGAGTTCAGAACAGATTCTCTGTGTCGGAGTGGGACCAGCTTAAGTTACTTTATACCTTCAAAAACGGTTGAAAAGTGCTTATCTGCCATTGATAACACTGCACTAATCCATCAAATTTTCTCACAGTAAAGTGCAACCTTTTTTTACATCTTGTTTCCTACCCTGTTGCCTTTAACTCTGCTCCTGTTCTCCAGGACCTAGGGGGTTCTGCCCAACACCCAGACGTGGATCCACCGGATGTCCTCCATTACCAACCACCCTCCAACTTTTCATTGCATCATCGACAACACAAGAGGTTGGTGGTACCTTAATTGGGGAGGGCGGACTCATGGCAATGCCTGGAGTGGATTTGTATCAAAAAGTATGCCATTCCATTTGCGCCGTTCCAGCCATTACAGTGCCTTGCGAAAGTATTCTGCCCCTTGAACTTTGCGACCTTTTGCCACATTTCAAGCTTCAAACATAAAGATATAAAACTGTATTTTTTTGTGAAGAATCAACAACAAGTGGGACACAATCATGAAGTGGAACGACATTTATTGGATATTTCAAACTTTTTTAACAAATCAAAAACTGAAAAATTGGGCGTGCAAAATTATTCAGCCCCCTTAAGTTAATACTTTGTAGCGCCACCTTTTGCTGCGATTACAGCTGTAAGTCGCTTGGGGTATGTCTCTATCAGTTTTGCACATCGAGAGACTGACATTTTTTCCCATTCCTCCTTGCAAAACAGCTCGAGCTCAGTAAGGTTGGATGGAGAGCATTTGTGAACAGCAGTTTTCAGTTCTTTCCACAGATTCTCAATTGGATTCAGGTCTGGACTTTGACTTGGCCATTCTAACACCTGGATATGTTTATTTTTGAACCATTCCATTGTAGATTTTGCTTTATGTTTTGGATCATTGTCTTGTTGGAAGACAAATCTCCGTCCCAGTCTCAGGTCTTTTGCAGACTCCATCAGGTTTTCTTCCAGAATGGTCCTGTATTTGGCTCCATCCATCTTCCCATCAATTTTAACCATCTTCCCTGTCCCTGCTGAAGAAAAGCAGGCCCAAACCATGATGCTGCCACCACCATGTTTGACAGTGGGGATGGTGTGTTCAGCTGTGTTGCTTTTACGCCAAACATAACGTTTTGCATTGTTGCCAAAAAGTTCAATTTTGGTTTCATCTGACCAGAGCACCTTCTTCCACATGTTTGGTGTGTCTCCCAGGTGGCTTGTGGCAAACTTTAAACAACACTTTTTATGGATATCTTTAAGAAATGGCTTTCTTCTTGCCACTCTTCCATAAAGGCCAGATTTGTGCAATATACGACTGATTGTTGTCCTATGGACAGAGTCTCCCACCTCAGCTGTAGATCTCTGCAGTTCATCCAGAGTGATCATGGGCCTCTTGGCTGCATCTCTGATCAGTCTTCTCCTTGTATGAGCTGAAAGTTTAGAGGGACGGCCAGGTCTTGGTAGATTTGCAGTGGTCTGATACTCCTTCCATTTCAATATTATCGCTTGCACAGTGCTCCTTGGGATGTTTAAAGCTTGGGAAATCTTTTTGTATCCAAATCCGGTTTTAAACTTCTTCACAACAGTATCTCGGACCTGCCTGGTGTGTTCCTTGTTCTTCATGATGCTCTCTGCGCTTTTAACGGACCTCTGAGACTATCACAGTGCAGGTGCATTTATACGGAGACTTGATTACACACAGGTGGATTGTATTTATCATCATTAGTCATTTAGGTCAACATTGGATCATTCAGAGATCCTCACCGAACTTCTGGAGAGAGTTTGCTTCACTGAAAGTAAAGGGGCTGAATAATTTTGCACGCCCAAGTGACAGAAGGAACCTCCCACCCACTTCCTCTATTTCACACAACAGAATTCAGTATTTCAGTCTATGATTGCTTTGTGAGTGTACAAATAATATGTGGCAATGAATGTATGACACAACTGTACCAAAAAAAATTATACGTTTATATATTTAAATCTGAAATATTGCCAGGTTGGTTTTAACAGCTGTTTCACAAGGTGTACATTGTTGTAAATTATAAGGTGTGTCTTGACTGGCCTGTGAGGATCCGGTTACAGTGGATCACTGTTCTACAGAGATCTCTCCAGATGAAAGAGAATGTTTTGGTGACTATAAGACTAAGATTTTAGTTGTAAATCCTAATACCTTGCCTTGTAACTAGCTACGCCCCAGGGAACCCAGAGAGTGTGTCATAAAGACAGAAATGCCCTTTCTACTCTGGGGTATAAAACATGTGAGTTAAGAATTTACATACTAGACTAAGTTGACCACGCGCTGCAGCCAATGTCTATGACTAGTCGTGACCCCGAAACGCAACACAAGGTTGAAGACAAATAAAATCTCTGAACAATCAAGTATATGGTGGAGTAGCTATTCTAAGTACTGTACCTAGGAAGGTGAATGTAAGCATTAAATATTGTTTTAAAGTCATCGGTGGTCTACACGGCCCTCCTACCCACGCTTGGAGCGTCAACACTGCTGATTAGCCTCCTCAGAAGCTCACTCTCACAGAACGAGTGCAAGGAAGCAGACAACTAAGAGAAAGGATATTGTGACATTGTGTGGATAATCGGAGACTTACACCCAGTAACGAAGGAGACGGCCATAGAAAGAACAAGGCGTCTGCCAAACCTTTCCCACGAAGCAGAACTCCGCCCATGAAGAGATATTCAACGGAGACCTTCAACACGTAAGTACATGCATTGCACTTTTTACCCATAAGAGGTTAAAAAAATGAATCATAATAGAAGACTACTGAAATAATATTATTTCAGTGTAGATAAAGGAAGGGTAGCTTACAACATGCCATCCAGACAAGCCAGTGTAGGAATCAAGCGGACTTGCATATGAATGGAGTGGAAATTAGCTGGCTTTGATCTGTAAGGTAAGTAACTTTAATGTGCCAAGCAGACTACACATTTTCTTTGCTATTTCCCGAGAAGTAGCACATTTTAAGACATGGATTTCATGTTGTTGTAATGTTAACAAGGTTAAGGCAGTTACTGTACATACAATTTAAAATATTAACATGACATTAGATTATGACACGCTTCTATCACATATCTACAATACGAAATCCATGTGTACTTGTGTTTAGAGTGCATGTCTTATGATGTGTATGTGTGTCTTCACAGTGTGTCTTCACAGTCCCCGCTGTCCCATAAGGCATAATTTTATCTGTTTTTAAATCTGATTTTACCGCTTGCGTCAGTTGCCTGATGTGGAATAGAGTTCCATGTAGTCGTGGCTCTTTGTAGTACTGTGCGCCTCCCATAGTCTGTTCTTGGAGATTGTGAAGAGCCCTCTGGTGGCATGTCTTGTGGGGTATGCATGGTTTTCCAAGCTGTGTGCTAGTAGTTTAAAACAGACACCGCTGTGAATTCAGCAAGTCAACACTTCTTACAAAAAAATTGTAGTGATGAAGTCACTCTCCTCCACTTTGAGCCATGAGAAATGTAATATTATTAATGTTAGCACTCTGTGTACATTTAAGGGCCAGCCGTGCTGCCCTTTTCTGAGCCAATTCTAATTTTCCAAGGTCCCTCTTTGTGGCTGTAACGGTTTTCCTCCTCTTCTGAGGAGGAGTAGGAAAGATCGGACCAATGCGCAGCGTGGTAAGTGTCCATATTTTAATGAAATACCCGAACACTGAATTCAAAAGAACAAGAGAAATAAATTAAAACCGAAACAGTTCTGTATGGTAAAACACAGAAAACAACTACACACAACCCATAGTGGGAAAACAGGCTGCCTAAGTATGGTTCTCAATCAGAGACAACGATCGACAGCTGCCTCTGATTGGGAACCATACCAGGCCAAACACAGAAATACAAAACCTAGAATACACAACATAGAATGCCCACCCCAACTCACGCCCTGACCAAACTAAAACAGAGACATAAAAACGGAACTATGGTCAGGACGTGTGGCACCTGGCCACACGACTGAACAGTAGTCCAGGTGTGACAAAACTAGGGCCTGTAGGACCTGCCTTGTTGATAGTGTTGCTAAAAAGGCAGAGCAGCGCTTTATTATGGACAGACTTCTCCCCATCTTAGCTACTGTTAAATCAACATGTTCTGACCATGACAGTTTACAATCCAGGGTTAATCCAAGCAGTTTGAGTAAAGTCTGGTTTTACTCAAAGCCAGTGGAATGTCATTAGTAAACATTGAAAAAAGTAAGAGGTCTATACAGCTGACCTGGAGAATTCCTGATTCTACCTGTATTATGTTGGAGATGGTTCCATTAAATAACACCCTCTGTGTTCTGTTATGCAACTCTTTATCCACAATATAGCAAAGTAAAGCCATAACACATATGTTTTTCCATCAGCAGACTATGATCGATAATGTCAAAAGCAGCACTTAAGTCTAACAAAACAGCTCCCACAATCTTTTATCATCAATTTCTCTCAGCCAATCATCAGTCATTTGTGTAAGCACTGTGCTTGTTGAATGTCCTTTCCTATAAGTGTGCTGAAAGTTTGTTGTCAATTTGCATCTGCATTGTATCTGGTCAAACACACTTTTTTTCTTAAAGTTTACTAAGGGTTGGTAATAGGCTGATTGGTCGGCTATTTGAGCCAGTAAAGGGGGCTTTACTATTCTTGGGTAGCATAATTACTTTTGCTTCCCTCCAGGCCCGAGGGCACACACTTTCTAGTAGGCTTAGATCGAAGATATGGCAAATAGGAGTTGCAATATCGTCCGTTATTATCCTCAGTAATTTGGCAACCAATTTGACAGACCCCGGTGGCTTGTCATTGCTGATAGACAATAATCATTTTTTCACTTTTTCCACACTCACTTTACGGAATTCGGAATTGCAATGCTTGTCTTTCATAATTTGATCAGTTATACTTGGATGTGTAGTGTCAGCGTTTGTTGCTGGCATGTCATTCCTAAGTTTGTGTCACGCCCTGACCTTAGTCATCTCTGTTTTCTTTATTATTTTGGTTAGGTCAGGGTGTGACTAGGGTGGGTATGCTAGTTTTTGTATTGTTTAGGGGTTTAGTATGTCTAGGGGTTGTGTAGGTCTAGGTTGTATGTATGTCTATGGTGGCCTGATATGGTTCCCAATCAGAGGCAGCTGTTTATTGTTGTCTCTGATTGGGTATCATATTTAGGTAGCCATTTTCCCTTTTGTGTTCGTGGGTTCTTGTTCTATGTTTAGTTGCCTGTCTGCACTACTCATATTAGCATCATGGTTCATTTTGTTGTTTTGTTGTTTGTTTGTTTGTTATTTTGTTCAGTGTTCATTCTAAAATAAAGAAGAATGTACGCATACCACGCTGCACCTTGGTTTCCTCCTTACGACGGAGGCGACAGTTTGATAATCTTGCCAATCAAAACATTATTAAAGTAATTGGCAATATCAGTGGGTTTTGTGACGAATGAGCCATCTGACTCAATGAATGATGGAGCTGAGTTTGCCTTGTTGCCCAAATGTTATAGACCTAAGCTCATTACCATAACGCAACGTTAACTATTCATGAAAATCGCAAATGAAATGAAATAAATATGCTATCTCTCAAGCTTAGCCTTTTGTTAACAACACTGTCATCTCAGATTTCCAAAATATGCTTTTCAACCATAGGAAAACAATAATTTGTGTAACAGTAGCTAGCTAGCGTAGCATTTAGCGTTAGCATTAGCGTTAGCATTTAGCAGGCAACTATCACAAAAACAAGTAAAGCCTTCAAATAAAATAACTTACCTTTGAAGAACTTCTGATGTTTTCAATGAGGAGACTCAGTTAGATAGCAGATGCTATCTAGATGCGAAAATTCAGCCCTCAAAACGCGAACTTTTTTCCAAATTAACTCCATAATATCGACTGAAACATGGCAAACGTGGTTTAGAATCAATCCTCAAGGTGTTTTTCCACATATCTCTTCGATGATATATCCTTCGTGGAAGCCTGGTTTCTCCTTGCTCTCAAATGGAAAAATAATTGCACCTGGCTTTGCGCTCCAATTTCGACTCAGGGACACCAGGCGGACACTTGGAAAATGTAGTCTCTTATGGTCAATCTTCCAATGATATGCCTACAAATACGTCACAATGCTGCAAACACCTTGGGGAAACGACAGAAAGTGTAGGCTCATTCCTTGCGCAATCACAGCCATATAAGGAGACAATGGAAAACAGAGCTTCAGAGATTCTGCTCATTTCCTGGTTGACGTATCATCTTGGTTTCGCCTGTAGAATGAGTTCTGGGGCACTTACAGACAATATCTTTGCAGATTCTGAAACTTCAGAGTGTTTTCTTTCCAAAACGGTCAATAATATGCATAGTCGAGCATCTTTTCGTGACAAAATATTGCGCTTAAAACGGGAACGTTTTTTATCCAAAAATGAAATAGCGCCCCTAGAGATCCAAGAGGTTAAGGTGCTCCAAAGCTTTTTATATTCATTCTATATTTAAGTTGTCTTTGTTTCATAGTTTCTTCTTTTTATTTATTTCTCAATTTGCAGTACGTTTGCCAATCGGTTGTCAAGCCAGACTTATTTGCATAAATGTGTGAAGTGCAGGAATCACAACAAACATATTGTATGACCTCTTATTCATTATATTGGGCCCAGCCTTTGGAACTTTGGTTTTCCTAGATGTGGCTACTATATTGTGATGACTACATCCAATGGATTTGGATACTGTTTTAAAGCAAATGTCTGCAGCGTTAGTAAAGATGAGATCAATAAATGTTGATGATTTCATTCCTGTGCTGTTTTTAACTACCCTGGTAGGTTGACTGATAACCTGAACCAGGTTTCAGGCACTAATTAAAGTTTTAAGCTTTTTCTTGAGTGGGGAGCTTGATGAAAGCCAGTCAAATCATCCAGAAAATATACCTCTGTTGATATCAAATACATTATGAAGCATTTCACACATCTTATCCAGATACTGACTGTTAGCACTTGGTGGTCTATAGCAGCTTCCAACAAGAATGGGCCTTATGTGAGGCAGATTAACCTGAAGCCATAATACTTCAGCAGTATTTAATGTGATATCCTCTCTAAGCTTTATAGGAATGTGGTTCTGAATGTAAACAGAAACACCTTTTTTGTATTTTCTGTAGATGATATAACCATGTATTGCTACCACTGTATCATCAAAGGTATTATCTAAGTAAGTTTCAGAGATTTTCAGAATAGGAATCTGTTACTTTCAAATTGATTTCATTAACCTTGTTTCTTAAGATACATATGTTAACTTGGTCTATTTTTTCACACTTTTCTGGGATGCTTGATTGTTTTCATTGCTTTACTGGGAAGCTTAGAAGAAGTAGACATGCTCATGTTTTTTAATATAGTGCAGTGTGAGCTGCACACTGTGGACTTCCTACTAGGGCACACCACCTCAGTGCTAACAGTATAACTCTTGCTCATATGCACATAACTGCATACAATAGCTGTAGGATCAGCAGAGACATTCAGGGCAGTTAGAGGGACATCAATTAGGTTACTTACATTGTGTCTACCAACGCACCTGGGATAATGTACATTCGTTGAAGCATTATGACAACTTAGCGACACAATGGTAGGGATTCACCGAGCTGGGTTTGGGTCATTGATGAGTCATTGTCTCAAAGCAGCCTTATAATGCTATGAAGGGATCCAGGAACCCAAATTATTTGGGTGGATACCATACTCCTTATAAAACAAGCTTTGTTTCCAGAAGGTATCAAAATGGTCAATAAATGTTACATCCACAGAGCTGCAATAGTCACGTAGCCAGTTATGGAGGGCTAAAAGTTTGCTGAAACGTTCATTGCCACGATTTAGGGAGGGCACAGGGCCATATATTATATTAGGTGTTTGTTGGTGTCAAGTAGAGACCAACTCAATTCTTTAAAATCCATCTTCAGCTGTTCTGAACTGTCCTTCATAATGTCATTGAATCCCACATGAACTATGATAGACTCAATTTCTTGATGCAGGTTTAAAATGTTTGGGAGCAGCTTATTGATGTCCTATACTCATGCTCCTGTATAGCACAACGGTTTTGCTCGATGGACTGAGACCTTTCTCACCATTGAACTACCCAATACAACTGCCGGAGAAATTTGTGGAACCTTTCACAGGCCCATGAGAAGCATGATAGCATACACTTGCTCCCGGCAATAGGTCCAGACCTCCCACGGTAGGCAGATCCAGAGAGAGGAAAAGGTGCTGGACTCGACAACGAATCCGCTGCTGGAGTCAGCGTGGTTGGAGTCAGCACAGCAGTCACAGACACAGGCAGTCCCAGCGATGAAGGCGTAGGTAGATCAAGCACCAGGGCAGCAAAACTATTCCTCATGTCAATCTGCGCCGTACCTCTCACCAAAATCCAAGCGGGTTTCCCTTGACACTTTTTGGGTGTGTCAGGACCATTCACAGTTGACCTCCCTCAGTTTAGCTCAATACTGATTGGCTAACTTTTATACTTTTTTTTTTCAAGGGAGGCCAGATTACATTTAATACAGTTATCATTTGCTACAGTTGAAGTGTTAACAAATTAGATGCACTGAAATGAAAGCAACTTCCGAAAATGAACACTCTGATTATAGTGATGTGATTTCTACTCTTGCAAACAATGTAAAGTATGTATAGATAGGTGTAATCTAGAGCCAAGCTTGTTGATTTTTAATCTGAGAGTATCTTGCTAATGACACATGTTGAATTATGCAACAGAACGTGACAACATCAGTTAATGAGGCAGTCTCTCCCCACACACACACATTCTCTCTCACTTTCTCTCCGTCTTCTGTATGCTCTCTCTTCTTTGCTCCCTTGTTGAGACTATTCACTCATAACCCAGAGGACCCAACATCCTAGCTGAATCCAGACTGGAGCATGGTGCCAGAGAAGGAAAGCGATGGTCTCAAGAACTACGCATGTGATGTGAGTATGAAAACATTCATTCCACTGCTGGTGTCACGACATCCGCAGAAGTCGGTCCCTCTCCTTGTTCGGGCGGCGTTCGGCGGTCGACATCACCGGTCTTCTAGCCATCGCCGATCCACCTTTCATTTTCCATTTGTTTTGTCTTGTTTCGCCACACACCTGGTATTCATTCCCTCATTACATGTCGTGTATTTAACCCTCTGTTCCCCCCATGTCTATGTGTGTAATTGTTTATTGTTGAGGTTGGCACGCTTCCGGCTGGCTTATTTTATTACCCGTGCTTTGGGGCAGCCTGTACTTTGTACTTGTGTTGTACTTTGTGCTGCCTCACTGGTTCATTGGGTATTTGTTTTGTGACGCAGTTGCATTCTGTGCAAATGATTGCCTTATTCACTGTGTCATGACGTTGGCCTGGGGGTAGGTTTATGACAGTCATAAATACCTCTTCCCCCCTTTTTCCTCTCTCTACCCTTCTGATGTTACATTTGCAAAACCCTTGGTTAACATAGAGATTCTGGGAACATCAGAAGGTGGGGGGAAATTAACTATATTCTGGTAATCCGACCAATTGAACATATGCGGTGGTACTTAATGAATATGATGTCAGTTTGGTAGTCATCTGAGACATTCTCATCAATGATAAGATGACATAAACTCTACAGTGGAAAGTCTACACATCAGAGTTATCGGATTCACATGGAATTGTTTTTTAATTTAAACTTTTGAATATGAAATGATTCGGGATGGGATGAAATGTGATTTTTAGCTTCTAAAATGTGAGATTTGGGTTTTCATAAGATAGAGCTCTACTCAATCAGTGGCCCTGTGAAGGGACATGGGCTATAAAACTTTTCAAACACGCCCTCCTCTCCCTTCCTATTTAAGCCCTTGACGACAATATAACCTCCTCTTCCGAGGAGGTGAGGACGACGGTCCGATGTCAGAATGGTTCAGATAATAACTACAGAACGAAGCCAACATCAGCGTGAGCTTTGGTTGCGGATGGTAAAGACTTTGAACTCTTATTCACTACAGAAGTGATACCTCCTAGCCGTTGAGTTAGCAACAGCCGCTGCAAACGAGGGTTAGGAAGGAACAGACAGAGTATCCTGTCTACCACACAACGACGTTACTACAACGTATTCAATTTACCAGCAGAGACATTCTTCAAGGGACAAAGGACTCGGTTGGGCAACACGGCCTTCCATCTACCACCAACCTACCGAAGCGCAGCTCAGAGTAAATATTTATTGCATTTTCCTTTTCCAAATGGGTGGTAGCACAGCTTCTCCCTTTGTTCCTCAGTCTTCCTGCTCTTTCACTCAAACCCAGCCTCTTTTCTTTTGTGTAACCAGCTGTCATATCTGTTCCACCCGCTAGGGACGTTTTCCTTTATGGCGTAATTTGTAATCAAGTTATGATTTAATTATGTGTATGTGTAATTCTGTGTGATTAGTTAGGTATTTAGTAAATAAATAATTAAACCCAATTTTGTATTGCTGATTCAACTTGTGAGCCAGGGTTCGTGCAGATAGCCAAGAATTTACACATTTCAGATGAGACTGAATTAAGATGACGATTAATATTGACTGCTATTGATGTAAAATATTACTAGGTCTTTAAGAGTTTATTCGGAAGATAACAGCTCTATAAATATTATTTCGTGGTGCCCGACTCTCTAGTTAATTACATTTACATGATTAGCTCAATCAGGTAATATTAATTACAGAGAAATTATTTTATAGAATAGCATGTCATATCACTTAATCCGGCATAGCCAAAGACACGACAACCGCCTCGGTGCCGCCATGGACAGCGTCGTCCAGACGATGGACCACTGGGAGAGACAGAGAGTGCCTCCAGCGCCCTCGCCAGCACCACCGGGGTCTCCACTACTCACCCCCTCCACACCCAGTTCCAGTGGAATTCGTCTCGCACTTCCCAGGGAATACGATGGCACGGCTGCACGCTGCCAGGGTTTCCTGTTACAGCTGGACCTTTACCTGGCAACCATCCACATGGCTCCTTCGGGCCGTGAGAAGGTTTCCACCCTCGTCTCATGCCTCTTGGGGAAAGCCCTGGAGTGTGCCAACGCCATGTGGGGACCATTTCGAATGACTGGTGAACGTCTCTGTCATCTGAGGCAGAGGACGAGAAGCGCCCAGGAGTTCGCCATGGACTTTCGGACCCTGGCCATCGGTGTGGAATGGAATGACAGGGCCCTGATCGACCACTATCGCTGCAGTTTGCGTGAGTATGTCCGTCGGGAGTTGGCCTGCAGGGACACCACCCTCACCTTCGACCAGCTGGTGGACCTTTCCATTCGGCTGGATAACTTGCTGGCCACCCGCGGACGTCCAGACAGGAGTCTGGCGGTTCCATCCCCCAGCACCACCACTCCGATGCCCATGAAGCTGGGAGGTGCTGCGCTCAGGGAGACCGGAGGATGTACCGTCTCGTGCACCGTCTGTGGCCACAGAGGTCACACTGCCAGTCGGTGTCGGGTTGGTTCCTCTGGGGGTCGAGGCAGCAGGCAGGGCACTCTGGCGTCATCCCAGGTGAGAAGGAACCATTCTCACCCAGAGCCCTCTGTTGCACACATGTATTTGTTTGTTACTTTTCCTGAGTTTTCTCCGCATTCCCAGCATAAGGCGCTCAACGATTCAGGCGTGGCTGGGAATTTTATAGACACATAATTCGCCCATAGTTTATGGATCCCCATCGTTCCAGTGGCTATGCCCTTCCCAGTTCACGCCTTAAACAGTTGACCATTAGGGTCAGGATTGATTAGGGAGGCCACCGCTCCTCTGGGCATGGTGACGCAGGGGGGTCACACAGAGAGAATTGACTCTCCTGCGTTTCCCGTGGTGCTAGGCCTACCCTGGTTAGCTTGTCATGACCCCACTGTTTCATGGCAATGGAGTGCTCTCACGGGGTGGTCGCGAGAGTGCTCAGGGAGGTGCTTAGGGGTTTCTGTTGGTGTTACTACGGTGGAAAGTCCAGACCAGGTCTCCACCTCCACCGTGCGCATTCCCCCCGAATATGCCAATTTGGCTCTCGCCTTCTCCAAAAATAAGGCGACTCAATTACCACCCGTCGACGGAGGGGATTGTGCGATAATCTTCTGGTAGATGCCGCACTTCCCAGGAGTCACGTATATCCCCTGTCACAGGCGGAGACGGTGGCTATGGAAACATATGTCTCCGAATCCCTGCGTCAGGGGTACATTCGGTCCTCCAGTGCTAGCCTCCCTACACTGGCTTCCTGTCAAGACAAGGGCTTATTTCAAGGTTTTACTGCTAACCTACAAAGCATTACATGGGCTTGCTCCTACCTATCTCTCTGATTTGGTCCTCAACCAGTGGGTTGAGTCACTGATGTGATCTTCCTGTCTGGGTTGCCCCCCCCCCTTGGGTTGTGCTTTGACAGAGATCTTTGTGGGCTATACTCGGCCTTGTCTAAGGATGGTAAGTTGGTGGTTGAAGATATCCCTCTAGTGGTGTGGGGATGTGCTTTGGCAAAGTGGGTGGGGTTATATCCTTCCTGTTTGGCCCTTGTCGTGGGATAATCAGAATTTGTTGGTAACATATGTAAGATGTTTTATATTTATCAAATGTGTGTAAGTTAATTCTCATCAGAATGGTATATTTGTATAATACTGTGGTGAGGTTGCAGTTATCTGTTCTATGTCAAAACTAAGTTGCCTGGGCCGATGAGAGGGGAGAGGTCAAAGTGTCATCATGTGTAAACATATCTTATACTCCCTACCTTTCCCAGTGGGGAAAGGAGGGGTTGCAGTGTCTGGAATCATTCTATGCTCCCTCTTATTGTTGTTTCTATCTTAACCTATAGCCTCACCTCCTATCCGTGAGTTTGTCCAGGAGTTTGTATTTAGAGTGGGTTGTATATAAATGACAATTTGATATATGCCTGTTGATATGGAGGATTTGGTTTATGGTTCTGGGGTTTGGGGAAGGAGACAAAGCTGAACGATGAATTATGTCTATGCTATCTGACTATGGGTGTCTTTGCTATTAAAGGAACTCAGTTGCATTGTAAGGGAACTCTCAGAGGATTCACTGGGAGACACTGAATCGATCTGAGAGTCACAGGGTTGTGATAGAGCTCATATAATTAAAGATGGACTAACTCTGACTTGTGTGTGTGGTTTGCTCCCATGATTTGGTAAATAGAGGAAATTTCCACGACATTTGGCGACGAGGAGGGGATGTGAATCTTCACTCGGTGACCGTTCCTATGATCTAGGTAAATAAAGGGATCCCCTAAACTTGGGATCTCAGGGAGACCACACTTCGGGAAACGGAGCAGATGGACCAACCTTTGATCTAAGAGGAAGCGAGCCGAGTGGATACCACATCTCGAACTGAGTTTTTTTTTAAAGAAAAAGGTGAGCGAACCACACATAGATTTGAAGTCGAGTTTTTTAAATTATGCCTGTTACGTATACTCTGAGCGTGAATTCCTTTGTAAGGAAGGCACCTTGGCGGCGTAAGCAGGGCCGAGTCAGAGGAGAGTAATCTGGGGGTTTTGTGGACTCAAGATACTCTGCACTGTCCGGTTGCCAGTGACCAAGAGCCCTCCTGACACTGAATTGATCACAGTGGGGATTTGGTGAGGTCTGTCGGGGTGAGGGGCCAGGGGGTCTGTGTGTTCTAGGTGAAACACGGCACTTGGTGAAGCCCTATTGGAAGGACCTCATTCTGTGCGTCTGTGTGATTTGTCTAAGTGACCCTCAGATGTGGTGAATTTCAATTATTTTAAATGTGCTAGCCAGGTATGCCCTAGGTTTACTCTGTGTGAGTCGGACCGTTCTGTGTGAGCGGGGTAGGGTTTACTCTGTGTGGGCAAACCTTTTGATGTTCTGTGTGGACGTCAGAAAAGTTCTATGTGAAAAATCTGACCAATCCTGTGTGGATGATCCTGAAAGTTCTGTGTGAGTAACTAAGATTTCTTAAGTTTAATATGGATTCTGTGAATTATTTGAAATTATGATAAATGGTATGTGTGTATAAAGTAATGCTGAAAATGATTAGATACATCTACGAATGGGTGGTTTAAATTGTATGTAGGTTTTGAGTTGATATCTTAAATGGATAATTTGATAAAGATGAAGTTTTTAAGCACTATTAAAATAATCTACAAAATCTGGGAAATTGAGCTCTAGAAACTGATTAGAGTGTGTCCACTGTGTCCATCTTACCCTAACGATGTAACTATAAAACGCATATTGGATTATCTCCGTCTGGGTGAAATATTTGAAATTTAACTGCCCTTAAGGTCTGAACATGTTATAATTTTTCTTCTCATTCTTCAGTATGAGAGAAATTGCGGGATTTATTGAATAAACTGTTTTCCATAAAGTTAAAGAGAATTCGAGGGATGCTCGATGTAATTTATAATGTTGTACAAAGCCTAAGGTTTTCCATCAAACTAATTATCCTTGCGTGATTAATGTGATGTAGTAAAGTAATTGAAATACGTTGCATAAGTAAACATAATCTACTTTTACTGTTTCCTAGTCATTAACTGTCGATTTTATTCTTTGATTGCTAATATGTGTAATTTGGAATTTGAGAATCATGGCTGGAATTTGAGAATCATAGCTGGAATTTGAGAATCATAGCTGGAATTTGAGAATCATAGCTGGAGTAACGTTTGTACTATTAAAATTGGGCTATTATTCTTCTGGGAATTACCGATAGTGACGTGTTTTGATTTTACTTTGTAAGTGGGGTTTATAACCGGAGAATTTTTGTTATTCACAATAGCATTAGTGGTTCAGTGGTAGAATTCTCACCTGCAACGCGGGAGGCCCGAGTTCCATTCCCAGTCATGGCGCTGGCTGAATTCAGAGTTTTTGATTGTAAATAATCAATTTGTATGTTTTGCCTGGAAAGTTATGGTCGCTAGTGTTTGTATAAGAGATAAATTGAACGTTTTCAATAGATTGTTTAGGTTAAATTGATAGACTAATTCAATTTAACATAATAACGAAGCGAATTCTGATGCCAGACGATGTCTGTTCACTAAATTATCTGCTGGAATAATGTATTGAGAATTGGGTCGTATTTGAATTACTGTATCAATAGAGAAGACAGTTACCTAAGTTAAAGAAATTCTGAATAATAGCGGGGAGAGAATGGCAATGGAAAGTGGTTACCGAAATAATTTTCATTCTTATAGATTGACTGACGCATGTTATAATTTTTGCGCTGTGTGTGTTATTTTTAAAGAAATTGGATACATTTCATAAGTGTGGAGAGCAAAGAGGAAGTTATAAAGTTGGGTTTTAATCTTACGATAGAGGTAAGGAAAAACGTTGAAATGAGAGGGGTTATATTTTTGCCCACTGGGGGAAAAAGAAATAGGAAAGTTGAGTTGAAAGTATGGAAGAGAGTGAGTTGTTATGTTGGCTGCTCATTGTCAGGGAAAGTTGCTGGAGGCAGGTAGATTGTTGTAGAATAACGTACATTTGCGTTATTAGTTTAAATATACAATAACCTTACTCTAATTGTTTTGACCGTTGTTCAGGTACATTTTTGTCTGTATTTCTAGCAGCTGATTCGCTAGGTGGGCATCAGATTTGTGGCGTTTATATTTACTGTATTAGGCTATGAGAATTGGGAGACTGGATGTCTGAATCATAAAACATCGTAAGGATAGCTTCTGATGGTTATTGATTCTTGGTTTGATTGTTTAAGTAACACCAGTTAATTTGAGCAGGAAAGTTCATGTAGTCTAACATTATGGTATGTTTCCATTATGTGGAACAATGTCAGGTCATTAAAGGTGATTGCTGGATTGAATAGTACGCCAACCTGTTGACAGAAGACTGAATGGGTATGAATGTTGAAAAGCAAGATTGGGCCAAAGACTAAACTAGTATGTTAAGTGGGGGAGTATCATAGATTTTAATTATAGTGTTGTTATAGTAGTTATATAGTGTAGTCAAAACAATTTCATATGTTTTGGGAAATAGGCTAGGTTGAATTTTGTATTTGAGTTCCTTTATTATTTGCTTTTTAAAAGAAAGGTTGGAATCAAGTATGATGCCTTGGCACTTAAAATCAGATACCACCAGGAGCTTTTTCCATCAGTACTTGTTTTTTGAGGAACATGCAGACTGTGTTTTATTTTATTGAGATGTAAACATGAGTCTCTGAGCAATTTTGTCATGTGAATCATTATAATAGTGAGTTCTTGTGTAGTTTGTTATTTGCATGAATTTATCACTGTATCATCTGCATACATTGGAACTTCAGACCCTGTACAGACTAAAGGAAGATCATTAATGGATGTGCTGAACAGTATTGACCTTTGTGGATATCAGTGGGGGAAAAAAAAAAAGTTTATTTGTATTTTTAGATGATGAGACAGCACCGACTTTTGAAGGATTTTAGATTTGTTTTTAAAAATCAGGATTGGTTTTTACTAAATTTATATCAACAGATTGAAATTATTAGGTTGCTGATTAAAAGTTTTTTTTAGGAGTTGATTTAACTTATCATGCATATACATTGATGGTGATTAAAACGTATGATTAATGATTTGAGGTACAGTGGAATTATCATTAGGTTTGGTTTATAGTTCACGTTTGAGTTTCTGAATCAATGTAGTGTAAATGAATACTAAGTGTTTTTGTGTTTTCTCCGGGAAAATTGATATTTCACTGTCTCTCTGGAATGTTTCCAGGGAATATACTCTTGGGGAGAGTGAGTGAAATTGGGGCCATAAACTACCACATTGAAGGGGGCACTCACCACATTGGGATTGTAATGAGTTTTTATTTTCTGACTTTTCATTACACACGCAAATTCTTTTGATAAAGGAATGTTCTGGGAACATGGAATTACGAAAATGTTTGGAACTAGTTGATTATTGTTTGCAAATTTTTTCATATAGTGCAAAACACTGCTTTGGAGGGTTTTGTATGACCTATGACCTTCTGATGACTTTCCGTTGTGGCTTGATCACCCGCATTGGAAAGCCATTTGGAAAAGAAATGTATGGTCATTTGTAATACTGCTTTCAAAATAATTTGTGTAATTGGTAAATATGTTTCTTAATCCATATTTGTAATTTGGACCAGTGTGAAGGGGGCATTGTTTTTAACTAAGGGTATGCTGCTTTAAGTCTATTTTCCTATGACCATAGGGTTAAATAATTTTTCTTTGTGGAGTTTTTTTTCAGTTTAGTGATTTTCATTTGATTAGGTTAGCTGAAGTTTTGTTTTACATTACTCTCATACGGAGAGATGTGTGTAAAACATGGGGGAGGATTCAGTTTTTTGAGGGTTTGAATTGAAGTTATACAACTTAAGTGATATGTGAATGAGTGTATTGTATTGTTGAGTGTATTGTATTGTTGTGTTTGTTTTGTTCTATTCCCGAGAGATAGGTCTAATTTCTTGATCCTGGGCTCTACGATGAAGTTGACAGTGAGATGGGGAGTATAAACCAATTTGAAAGAATAGTTTCAATAGAATGTTTTGATATTCTCTGTGAAATATGTTTAGATATGTGTGTTAAGAATAATTGGTAAAAGTAATCATTTATCATGTAGTTAATGAACTGAACTAAACTGTTGTTCTGATCTGTTCTTTCGAGGTTATCATGAAAAGTGACATCAGGCGGTATCTTAATGCATGGAAGAGATCATTTGGCCTGAATGGTGTGTGTGTACCTCAAAACCCCCTCTAACTGGCTGAAGAAGAGAGACAAAGGCATTGAAGGAGGCTTTCCAAACCACTTCTACCGAGAGAAAAGAACCAAGCCAGAAATTGGTGTACAGTATCAGATCTAAGCTATCAACTGCTTTTCTTTCATGGTTCTGTCATACTGTGAGGAGTCCACTTGGAGTGATCATGGAGAAAGATCTGTTCTAACATTTTCTTATGATGCTGGTATGTTGGTTGACGAATGGACAAGACATGAGTGGTAAAGATGAGACATTGAAATTGGGACATTATCATGGGCCGTCCACTTTGAACTGTAAAGCTATTTGAAGAAAAACGAAGATGCCAGAAGATGCCGTGCCTGAGAGGGGGGGGGTTTAATCTAACTGTGCCATTGAAATGGTTTATACTTTTGTGGTATCAGATTGATTGAAGAGGTCTACACCATGTAAATTGAAGTAATTTAGATTAAGAATGCATTGAGATACTGATCTGTATTAAAATCATGATTAAAAAAGTTAATAGTAGAATTATGGGATAATTATACTGTATGTAAATCTGCTAATATTGATGTGTGTTAAATTGAGGTTTTTACTTTGAGTGATAAGACAAATTTGAATCACTGAGGAGTGCTATTCTAAATATTGGTTTGCTAAATAGTTGGGTTGTTACTTATGATTTGTAATATGAATGATTTCAATGACCTATTCTCTATTCCTGAGTATATTTCTGAGCATGAGTACTTAGAGGGATGTCTGTCCTATATGTTGTGAGGAGGCCTGTGTTTAGACACTGGTTCTCATGTAATTTAAAGAGCATTTATATGTTATGTTTTTATTTTCCTCAAATGTATTATTCTGTGTTTTAAACATGTGCAAGTTTGTCTTGTAGAATAAAGGTTGTAATCTTAGTTTCAGAAGGGAGAAAGCTTATATGTAAGCTAAGGTATTTGACATTATTAAGGGGATTTGAATTTTTTTAAATATTGAGTATGTTACTATTCTGATTTTTCAAAAGGGACTGAGTCCCTTGAGAGGGGAATGTCGTGGGATAATCAGAATTTGTTGGTAACATATGTAAGATGTTTTATATTTATCAAATGTGTGTAAGTTAATCCTCATCAGAATGGTATATTTGTATAATACTGTGGTGAGGTTGCAGTTATCTGTTCTATGTCAAAACTAAGTTGCCTGGGCCGATGTGAGGGGAGAGGTCAAAGTGTCATCATGTGTAAACATATCTTATACTCCCTACCTTTCCCAGTGGGGAAAGGAGGGGTTGCAGTGTCTGGAATCATTCTATGCTCCCTCTTATTGTTGTTTCTATCTTAACCTATAGCCTCACCTCCTATCCGTGAGTTTGTCCAGGAGTTTGTATTTAGAGTGGGTTGTATATAAATGACAATTTGATATATGCCTGTTGATATGGAGGATTTGGTTTATGGTTCTGGGGTTTGGGGAAGGAGACAAAGCTGAACGATGAATTATGTCTATGCTATCTGACTATGGGTGTCTTTGCTATTTAAGGAACTCAGTTGCATTGTAAGGGAACTCTCAGAGGATTCACTGGGAGACACTGAATCGATCTGAGAGTCACAGGGTTGTGATAGAGCTCATATAATTAAAGATGGACTTTGATAACTAACTCTGACTTGTGTGTGTGGTTTGCTCCCATGATTTGGTAAATAGAGGACATTTCCACGACACCCTCTTTTGGCCTTTCTAGGGAGTTTTTCCTAGCCACCGTGCTTCTACACCTGCATTGCTTGCTGTTTGGGGTTTTAGGCTGGGTACAGCACTTTGAGATATCAGCTGATGTACGAAGGGCTATATAATTACATTTGATTTAGATTTTTTTTTTTGTGAATTACTTAGTAATAAATAAATTATTTAAGACAATTGATGTATGGATGACTCATAGTGAAGACTGGGTTCGTGCAGATAACCAACAATTTACGATGTTTGGAATGAGACTAACGTGAGGTACAGTAAATAATTCATTAATTCGAAGACTAATTGATCAGATAAAATATCTGAAAAGTTATTTTAGGAAATTATAACTTTGTAATCGGAATATTTTTCATTGGTGCCCCGACTTCCTAGTTAATTAGTTATGTGATTAATCAGTTGATCGCACACTAACTAATTACAGAGAATATTTGATAAAAACTATCAGTCTTCAGTTAATGATAGTAAAGAAACAACAACAATGTTGGGGGGATGGGTAATGTATTGATGCTCGAGTGTCTTTTTGAGTCTTATTTTTGTATTTTTAGGTTTATATAGTTTTAAATGTTATGATTACTTATTTGTGCTGTTCCAAATTGTCTGAATAAAAATGACAGTTAGTGCAGAATGGTGGATTTAGACAGATCAAGAGGTATGCTTAGATACACAGAAAAATAGACATATTTTGGACATTATGGCTCTAGATTCCAGGAAAAAGCTAAATTCTGCTGCTTTCAATATACTTTGTATCCCTCATTTACTCAAGTGCACTTACCTGTACATAACATTCTATGACAAACACATGCCATACAGAAATTAGCTGCTACACACTAGTTCAGGGATTAAACACATCTCAGGGTCTAGGAACACTGCACCAACACTTGAAGAGCTTTGTGCTATCCTACAAAAGCTATAGTTTAGTTTCCTGTCAAGTCAAACAGCAGTTACTTAGCCATCTTCCATTACTGCACTGCTTTTGTCAAATCAACTGAGAGAGAAGTCACGCTGTTCAGTGTTCCCTCACTGCATCTGCTCTCTCCATAGCTCTACCCGCTGAACTTCGAGAACAAACACACTCTCTTTTCTCTCCAATCTGAGCAAGATTGACAGCGCTCTGAATAAATGAGGATGGGGGAGGGGCTATTAAGGGTGGCCAGTCATATAATCAAGTGATTATCACTGAAGTGAAAGGAGAGAGCCAACAGAGACACTACTCGAGGCAAACACACGGTCAGGTGAGTGGACAGGTTTATTTACAAAGGGGACATTTCTTAACACTTGGATGGAAATTTAATGCATTGAGCAGGCATACCTATCTTTTGTAGATAAATTGGGGCCGGTCTACAATACATTATACTGTACAAATGGGTACTACAGTAGAGTGTTACGGTCTCTTATTGTGTTATTGTTTCCAATAGTTAACCATTGTGAGAGACAGAGAAAGAGAGGTCGAGGTAGTACACTTCTTGTTGAGACGTTTCACTCATAACTCACAGGACCCAGTATCCTAGCCGAGTCCAGACTAGAGCCATGTCTCCAGAGCAGGAAAGCAATGGTCTCGAAAACGACACATTTGCTGTGAGTATGTACACATTTATTCCACTTCTGGAGGATTATGTTGACATTTTCTGCTGTGGCTATGAGTAGAGGTTATGTTTTTATTGGACCTATGGACACACACACTGTATAGGCAGGACATGTTACATGTACTGGCTTTAAGCCTGGAACTTTTAGAGATGTTTATCTACACAAATATTACATTTTGGGCTACATAGGTTTGCAAGTGCAACCTATTACATGTATAGGCAGGATTGGGTAGGTTACTTTCTAAATGGAATCTGTAACAGTTACTAGTTACCTGTCCAAAATTGTAATCAGTCATTTAACTTTTGGATTACCCAAACTCGGTAACGTAATCTGATTACATTCAGTTACTTTTAGATTACTTTCCCCTCTAGCGGCATTAGAACTAGACAAAAATATATGTTACCAACTGAACAACATCTATTGCAGGATACACCAATGTTAAAGTTTACATATCTGGCCATATATGGATGTTACATTTTACTTTATGGGTTGGTTATGTAGGCTTCTTCTAAGCCATCACGTTCTACTACATATAATAATACAATTCAATTATATCTTTACATTAAAAAACAAAGTCTATCAGAATTCCAGTCATTCCAATAAATGTTATACCCCTTGATCTTCCAGAATAGGACTTGGAAATATGGAAGTATAGATTGAGCATGACCCCAAAACTAAGGACTTATTAGCCAGCCCTACGCTGTTGTTTACTATTTTATTGTCATGATTCCGCTTATTTTACTGATTCCGCTTATTGATTTGAGTTGTAGAAAAAATGCTGTCCTCATGGAATGGCATGCTTTGAGAGCTGATGAAAAGTGCTATTTACATGTGAAAAATGAATGACATATGCTGCATTTGTTTACCTTTTTGTTGGTGACACTTTGATATATTGATAACATGCAGCTGTATAAAGGGCAAACCCACAGATGAAACAATAACAAAATGCTTGCCCCGTCTCTGTTTTGGTAGAAAGCTGACGGGTAGGCCTGGAGAAATGTAACTACTCTCAGATTAATAGACAGAGCTATGGATGCAAGGACTGACCATCCATGATATCAACATTATTGTTTTAGCTATGCTATGAAGCTATACAGTGTTTGTTACATTTACAATGTTTGCAAACATTGGAGAAAAACAAGCTTATATTTTGGGTTCTCATGGAGTGTGGCAGTTGAACTAAGCTCATGAGGCATTTATAGGTTATATTCTTCAAGAATCAATGTATATATACAGTATATATGACTTATATATAAGTCCAAAAATGGATGTAGCAACTACAGATGGTCCCTTTAAGTCTATAGAAAGTGTGCGAGTTTGAACATGTGTCCATTAGGCCTACAGTATGGATTACATGTTTTTATCAGTATGAATTAGATTGAGCAATAAAAGCCTCACTTTTATTCCGTAGGCTGGGATCTGCACTGTGCAGCTGTTGCAAGAGCGCATTTTTCGCTGGCTGTCCACTGGTTTAAAAAAAAAAACAATGATTGATAGGCTCCTTAAACTTCTAGAATTCAATAATTATTGGGTTAAAATACACATTTAGATTTGTGAACAGCCATCCACAACAACCACAATCCGTAGGGCAAAAATAGCTAAATGAGAGAGCAGCATTGTGATTCACATCAATGCGCTATGTAGATAACAATAATAAATGACATACGTATCGCCGTAGACTACACCACTGCTGTCATCCTTACCTCCAAGCGTTTATTCAAGTTGGATAATCTTTGGAAGCCGACAGCAGTCGCACCATTGGACTGTAGTCTACAAAAGCCTATTCATGCTCTTTTCCTGCGATCCATCAAACCCATTTGGTGTGTCATAGTGTTCTCTGACTTCTGGTCAGACTCGCTCAGGTTGAACAAACTTAAACTTGCGCCTTTTTTCAATGCTGATTTGAATGTAATTGGGGGGAAAAAGTGTCAAAGATTGTTTTTTGCAAACCTCCTTTCTCAATTTAAAAGTAATCTTCTACTTTTTCAAAAGTATCTGTAATCTGAGTACAATATTTTGGCTGGTAACATAACAGAATACAGTTAACGTTTTTTTTGTAATCCCTTACATGTAATGGATTAGATGTGATCCATTACTCCCTGACCCTGTGTATAGGTTTTGACATAGATTAATGTGTAAACTCAAACAAAGAAACAAATTCCCTGTGATTTTCAGCCTTGGTAATATATTGATCTCTTCCTCTTACCAAACCACATAGCATAACACAGGTGGTGCTCTCCAGATTGCGTAGGCCTACCATTGTAAAAACGGTCTAGAATAGTCATCATTTCCCAGAAGTCAGAGTGAATTCATAAGAACTGAGTGACTTGAGCACCTTTGAATGGGGCTTGTTTACGTGCATGCTATTTCAACCCAACAGTCACATGTATATTTTGAAATGAAAGAATTTGTACTCTAGGATGGGTCTGGTGAAGCAGAATGAAGGTGCTCATTCTTAGTAGGCTGAGAAGTGTTGTTTACTTATGGTACAGCCTTGATGATCACCTGAGCCTCAACATTCCAGTCCCTCATGCGTAACGAACATACTGTACGGCTCTCTGGTGCAAATCATTGACTGTGAAAAGTGTTGTGTTATTAGAAGTCATGTTTTATTGGCCAATTATTTGCTAATACCTTAAAATAAACAGTTACTGCTAACGCATGCCAACAGGCTACATGCATCTCTGAGGCAATCTATTCAGCTAACACTGATAGGCCAGCGTTGGTGCACAACTGTTACGGATACAGGTATTGTGTGTGTGTGTGTGTTTGTGTGTGTGTGTGTATTTCGTTTCTCTCCTTCTCCCCTCCTCACAGGTGGCAATCATCATTCCCCAATCAGTCATCGATCAGTCGCTAATCAGAAGACACATCTCCACCTGTTTCCATTACCCAATCACATCTCCTTTCCCTTGGTTTAAAAACCCATTCAGTTGTTTCCTCTGGAGCTCAATATCTCTGTCAATATCTCTGTCAATATCTCTGTCATACAATCTCTCGGTAGTTCTCTTGTTTGTTTTAGCGCCTCCAGGTCACTTTGTCCCCACCTGTGAGTATTGTTTGTGTTATGGTGTTTGATGGTAGGAAAAGGGGGAACCAAGACAAGTTGCCCATGGGCATACACTACCCGTAGGACTACTTTGTCTAAGAACACTAGGTAGAACTGGGCGGACCACCCACTGTATTTTTGGTCAGTTTGTTAGCTGTACCTTAAGGCAGTCTAGGTAGGCTAGTCTAGCTTAGGGGTGTTTTTGGATATGTTTCTTTCCTTGGGTCCAGCTCAGCCCCTTTTCCTGCCCCCCTTTACATTGTGTTTTCAAATAAACCCTGAGTGTTTGACGGTAATTAAGTTGTCTGTGGTTTTTCGTTCGCACTTTTACTTTGTCACTATTTATAATTTGCATGAGTTATGTAACGGGTTTTGTTACCATCCCCCCCTAAACTGCCGGGCCAAAAAGGGATTCGTAACTACAACTACTTTACGTGACATGGGATTCCAGAATGTCTTAATGTTGACTGTAAACAAACACACTTTCAGTAAATCATTGAAAACCCCTTTGGGTTGTATGCTATATTATGGGTTATATTATGCATGTGTTATGAGTTATATTATGCCTGTGTTATGGGTAATATTATGCATGTGTAATGGGTAATATTATGCCTGTGTAATGGGTAATATTATGCATGTGTAATGGGTAATATTATGCCTGTGTTATGGGTAATATTATGCATGTGTTATGGGTGATATTTTGCCTGTGTAAACGGGTAATATTATGCCTGTGTTATGAGTTATATTATGCCTGTGTTATGGGTGATATTATGCATGTGTAATGGGTAATATTATGCATGTGTTATGGGTGAAGTTATGCCTGTGTTATGGGTGATATTATGCCTGTGTTATGGGTAATATTATGCATGTGTTATGGGTGATATTATCCCTGTGTAATGGGTAATATTATGCCTGTGTTATGGGTAATATTATGCATGTGTTATGGGTGATATTATCCCTGTGTTATGGGTAATATTAGGCCTGTGTTATGGGTAATATTATGCCTGTGTTATGGGTAATATTATGCCTGTGTTATGGGTAATATTATGCCTGTGTAATGGGTAATATTATGCCTATGTTATGGGTGATATTATGCCTGTGTTATGGGTGATATTATGCCTGTGTTATGGTTAAGGTTGCAAACGGAGGGTATATTACTGTAAACTTCCAGCATTTTGGTAACTTTCAAGGATTGTATTTAATTTATCACAAGACATCTAGTGGCCCTTTTGGGTACTTCAGATTATCACGTGTCTGTAATTATCTCTAGTCCTCTGTGTGACCTTGTCACATGTAAAATATATCGAATAAGATGATACAAAATGTAATAATAGAATGACAAAGCTGGAAAACATTATCCAAAATATAAACCATCAACTTAGTGAATACCATTGGTGTTTAATATGAGGGTTTCAGCATGATATTCTTTATATATTTTTTTTTACACACTTTTATTTATTTTATGAAGTCAATATGTCTTTGTTGTAAATGTTTTGCTGCCAAACTTGTGGCAAGTGAAACAAATCAAGAGTTTGCCATTGCCATTGTTTGTTTTCATTAATTAGGCTATTTTCTCTTGAATTTAAGCATGAATAACCAAAATTACCATAGATTACCTGCTAATTGACCTTTCGCTATGCCCCACCTCAGAATTGTGGGCAACCAATTGGAGTGCTCCAATGGATAGCGACTGTTGTTGAGTCTGACACCTCGCACAAGCTCATGTTTAAATCACATGAAAGCCAGGCCGGGGCAAAAACAGTTTTCTTCAAAAAATAAATATTGAAATGGCAAAAATAATTTAAGTGCACCAGGAATAATTGCTACTGTGATTTCTGAAATGTAGAGCCTGTTGAGGGAGTATTTTTTTTTTACATTTTTGAATTATAATTAACCAGGGGGGGGGCGGGGCTGAGCGATGGGTGAAATACCAGAATTACTAAAGATTTCGTTAACTTTGCTCAATTACTGATAACTTTGTAACCCTAGTTATGAGTGATATTACGCTTTTGTTCTAGGTGATATTATGCCTGTATTATTGGTGATATTCCTGTAGTATGGGTAATGTTATGCCTGTGAGTCAGCCCATTTGGGATTAAACAGAAGAAAATGCACGGAAACAGGGAGGTACTACCTGGATTAGCCAATAAGAGACGCACATTTTCCTATTCCGTTGCAGAATGAAATGTTTTCCATTGTCCTAATGAATGAGACCTTGCTATCGGTCCTGTAGATTCATGGACATTTCTGTGAGCTGGAGAATGATGGAGAGGGCTCCGAACTCTCTGAGGAGGATGACAAGAACAAGCTGGCCTACTGTGTCACAGACGTCCCAGCCTGGTACCTATGCATTATCCTGGGCATCCAGGTAAATCCAATCCCTACTCCGTTTTATTGGAGGCCACAGGGTTCCCTTCTCACTGGTTGAGGTTGGAGAGGTTGGGCCTCCTTGGGATTCCATTGATTTGATCAGCCAATGTAATCAATTGGATGAACAGTCAAACTAACCTAGTTTTTGAGGATGAATTTGGCTGCAAATGAAAAATAAAATCACAAAGTCACATGAGGGCCTCAAGAATAAGATCTTAAGAGATTCAACTGTGTGAGTTTTGTTGAGGCTGATGGCAAGTACTGTTCCTGTACCTGTGATTTTATCTGCTCATCTTGGCCTCAGTATCAGTGGATGTAACCGTCATGAGTGCATCTCTTCTTCCTCTCTTACCTCCATGTCCCCCTCTCCTCAGCATTTACTGACAGCGTTTGGGGGGATAATTGCCATCCCTCTGATCCTGTCTCAGGGTCTGTGTCTGCAGCACGATGGCCTGACCCAGGGTCACCTCATCAGCACCATCTTCTTTGTGTCAGGCGTGTGCACCCTGCTGCAGGTCACCTTCGGAATCAGGTGAGTGAAGCTGTGGTTGGTTGGATATGGCTTTGGACAAATTATTCAACAGCAACCGAGTGTCTGTGAACATAAATGGGGCCAAAAGCAGGGAGAAGAAGGTACAAGGGAGTCTATTGTTTATTTGGTCAATAAAGATTGACCTTGATAAGATATCCTGGGCAATATCAAGTTGGAGTCATCCAACCATGACACTGTATAAGGGAATATACTAGTCATGAATTGCCAGACATCAAAAGGGTGAGGCGTCATGTGGGAATCAAAACAAAGTACAATAAAATCCATGGCAATTTCCTGGAATTTTACTTAAGGCAAAACACAATATCTGATTTGGTTGTCATGCTTTCCAGGAGATCCAGCAGTAGACTATCGTTTATTGTAAAGATTGATTTTGCTGAAGCATCTGATTAGCTAGGTTGTACAGTATGAGCTCTCACGTTTCTTTCTAAGCCTCTGTTGATATTCAGAGCCAGTTTTTCAGGTCAGTGTGCTGCATTAGCCTCACACCATAGCATATTCTCGACTGGGCACTGGGTCTTTGTGAAATTAAAGCCATCGAGCTGAATCTCTAACTGAAGAACTGGTAATGGAGCTCAGCTCCCCCACTCATACAATTCCAGGTCATTGAGCCTGAATTGGCATGGGGTCAATAGAAGAGATTTGCTTGGTCATATGCAGGAGGAGTGGTGAAGTATACAGTGCCTTCAGAAAGTATTCACACCCCTATACCTTTTCCTTATTTTGTTGTTACAGCCTGAATTTTAAATAGATTACATTTAGATTTTGTGCCATTGATCTACAAACAATACCCCATAATGTCAAAGTGGAATTCTGTTTTTGAACAATTCTATAAAAAATGAAAAGCTGAATAAATATTCAACCTCTTTGTTATGGCAAGCCTAAACAACTTTGGGAGTAAAGATTTGCTCGACTAGTCAGATAATACCGTAAATTGCATGGATTAACTCCGTGTGCAATAATGGTGTTTAACATGATTTTTGAATGACTACCCCCATCTATGTGCCTTGCAAAGAAGGTCACCTTTTGGTAGATGAGTAAAAATGTAATACAAAAGCAGACTTTGAATATCCCTTTGAGCATGGTGAAGTTACTAATTGCAATTTGGATGCTGTATCGATACACCTAGTCACTACAAAGATACAGCCGTCCTTCCTAACTCAGTTGATGGAGAGGACGAAAAAACGCTCAGGGATTTCAGCAGGAGGCCAATGGTGATTTTAAAACAATTACAGAGTTAACTGGCTGTGATAGGAGAACTGAGAATGGCTCAACCACATTGTAGTTACTCCACAATACTAACCTACATGTCGATGTGAAAAGAAGGAAACTGGTATAGAATAAAACTGCAACAACAAAAAAAGTAATACTGCAAAAAATGTGGCAAAGCATTATGTTTGGGCAGATCCAACACAACACATCACTGAGTACCACTCTTTATAATAAGAAGAGTATATTTTCAAGCATGGTTGTGGTTGCATCATGTTATGAGTTTGCTTGTCATCGGCAAGGGCTAGGGAGCTTTTTGGGGATAAAAAGAAAAGGAATATACTGTAGCTAAGCACATGCAAAGTCCTATTGGAAAACCTGGTTCAGTCTGCTTCCAACAGACACTGGGAGACAAATCCACCTTTCAGCAAGATAATAACCTAAAATGCATGACCAAATACACACTGGAGTTACTTACCAAGATGACATTTAATGTTCCTGAGTGGCCTAGTTACAGTTTTGACTTAAATCGGCTTGAAAATTTCTGGCAAGACATGAAAATGACTGTCTAATAATCATCAACAACCAACTTGACAGAGCTTGAATAATTTTAAGAATAATGGGCAAATATTGTACAATCCAGATTTGCTGAACTCTTACAGATTTACCCAGAAAGACTCACAGATGTAATTGCTGCCAAAGGTGATTCTAATGTATGTATTGACTCAGGGGTTTAATACTAATGAAATCAAAATATATTAGTGTTTCCATTAAAAAAAGATGATAGTGTTACGGTGCGTGAATGAGGACCCAAAAGCGAATTAACGTAAACAGAGCTTCTTTAATAACAAAACATACGTAGGCTCAGATGGACCGGCAGATTCCGACAGGACAGGACAAGGTTGCAGCAAACATGACGATAGTCTGGTTCAGGCATGAATAACACAAACAAGAATCCGACAAAGACAGAAACAAAAACAGAGAGAGATATAGAGGACTAATCAGAGGGAAAAAGGGAACAGGTGGGAAAAGGGGTGACGAGGTAGTTAGGAGGAGACAAGGAACAGCTGGGGGGAAAGAGGGGGAGAAAAGGTAACCTAATAACGACCAGCAGAGGGAGACAGGGTGAAGGGAAAGGACAGAAACAAGACACAACATGACAATACATGACAGATAGAATGTTTGTTCCACTTTGACATTGGAGTATTTTGTGTAGATCGTTGAATTGTTTTCTTTACAATTAAATCCATGTTAGTCCCACTTTGTATCACAACAACATTTTGAAAAAGTCAAGGGGTGTGACTACTTTCTGAAGGCACTGTAGTCGTCAAGCTTAATGTAGGTTAGGTTAACTGTGTTGTTTTTATGTAATTTATGTAATCTATATCCAGACCATGATGAGCTGATATAATCTGATAATACACTTTCAAGAATATACTGAATGGGCGGTTCTTAATTTCTGGTGGCATTTTAGAGAGCATGTACTTAATGTTCTATATTTGTAATTTAAATGTACATCCTCCCATTCTAAATCAACTAATAAGGCAGCTTAATGACTTGAAATAATTGTGACCATTATCAACACTGTGCCACCAGTAGGAGTAGTAACGACGGTAACACCAATGACACATTTGAGGTATTTGAGGCTTTTCTTAAACTGAGGCCTAATGTGATTTCATTAATACATTTAGCTCACAATGCAATTTCCTTTCATTTAAATTGAGTAACACCAATGACACTTTAAATTTAGACAGCCCATATCATCAATGGAATCCTGAAATGTATGACATACTAAAGGTGTGATTAGCTCATAATTTTCTTTAATATAGATCCCTCCCGCAATAACCGCTTGCCACTTCAGGGAATGCTCAAGGTCCTGGTAAATCCTTGTAATGAGTGATTTTCTTTCTTTTTAATTCTTTCTTTTTTTTTACCCCCTTTTCTCCCCAATTTCGTGGTATCCAATTGTTAGTAGCTACTATCTTGTCTCATCACTACAACTCCCGTACGGGCTCGGGAGAGACGAAGGTTGAAAGTCATGCGTTCTCCGATACACAACCTAACCAAGCCGCACTGCTTCTTAACACAGCGCTCATCCAACCCGGAAGCCAGCAGCACCAATGTGTTGGAGGAAACACCGTGCACCTGGCGACCCTGGTTAGCGTGCACTGCGCCCGGCCCGCCACAGGAGTCGCTGGTGCGCGATGAGACAAGGATATCCCTACCGGCCAAACCCTCCCTAACCCGGATGACGCTAGGCCAATTGTGCGTCTCCCCATGGGTCTCCCGGTCCCGGACGGCTGTGACAGAGCCTGGGTGCGAACCCAGAATCTCTGGTGGCACAGCTAGCGCTGCAATGCAGTGCCCTAGACCACTGCGCCGTAATGAATGATTTTCAAAGTCGTAACACCAATTACATAAAACTAAGGGACACATATTATATTTGTCAAACAAATATGTATTGTAGTAGCCTTCTTTGTTTTATTGATCTATGCAATATACTAAATACGTTTTTTACTTTCTACCATTCAAAATAATAGAGATGTCTAAATCCCCAAAATGTCACTACAATTCTACTGGGTCAGGACTGGGACAAGCCAATTTGCTTGCCCTAACTACTTTAAACAATGCATAAAAATGATATTTTGCACTATAAAGGACTTGCATTATGTTTTATCATTGATAAATTGTTCAATATAAACAAAAACGTTTGTTACTATTTGTAATTAGTGGTTTTCCACATTTTTGTGATACAAAGTGGAATTAACATGGATTCAATTATAAACACAACAATTCAACGATCTACACAAAGTACTCTAATGTCAAAGTGGAACAAACATTCTATCATCTTTTTAGGGGTTCACAGCAAAGCTGACATGGTCAAATAACTCAAGCAAAGATGATTGATTTAGTCTGAGCAAAACTAAGGGATTGATTGAGTTATTGATAAATAAGCAAATCTGATTTTACATGTCCATTTAAACCCTTTGTAACTCCACTCCACAAAGACTTACAGATGTAGGATTTGATCACTTCATTTGATCACTCTTAATTTGATCACTCTATTTTCCTGTTGTAGCAAACTGGTTTAAATTAAGATCCTACATCTGTATGTAATGCTCAAAATCATCTGCAATTATTTTCTCCTCCTAAACCATACATCAGATACACTCCATAACATAAGTTGCTGCTTGAAATATGCCCGCACTGTAACTTTAGCATGCTAATGCTAAAAATACTTACAAATTATTCTCATGAAGCACAAATCAGATTGACTCCAGATTTGGAAAATTAGAAACCGGAAATCCTGTCGGTTGAGCAGTCAGCACATTACAGCTGTGAGATATTATTGAAGTATTTTGGAACTGAGATTTAAATCATTTACACATAGATTGACAAAACAAAGTCCCAGAATTCAAAGATGATCGCAATATACCAGTACACTAATGTTGAAAATATTTAACAAATCTTAACATATTTCGTCAAATTTAGATTATATCAGATCTGCGCTTGCCGATATCTGCATAGCAGATGTTTTGGCAGTGTCGGAGGTAGAACTGTGTTAAAACGATGGAATGTGAAATGTAGGCTAGCCTTATTTACACCTCGATTAGGCTAATATGGGGTCGGCAGGGTAGCCTAGTGTTGGACTAGTAACCGAAAGGTTGCAAGTTCAAATCCCCGAGCTGACAAGGTACAAATCTGTTGTTCTGCCCCTGAACAGGCAGTTAACCCACTGTTCCTAGGCCGTCATTGAAAATAAGAATTTGTTCTTAACTGACTTGCCTAGTTAAATAAAGGTAAAATAAATAAAAAAATATATATATAAATTACTCATTATTTAATTGAATGATTTTCTATTTTTGTGTCACAATAATTCTCTATAACCTACACTTTCTCATTCTGAATTTATAATGCGAGTGAGACGGGTGTGGCTTCATGTTCAATAACCCCACGAGCAGCCACTCCAGTGTGTTTCATGGTTGCAAAAGAAGGAGGATGCAAATGCCACCACAATTTAAGATCGACCCATACAGTGCATTTGGAAAGTATTACAGCCTTATTCTAAAATTGATTAAATTGATTTTTCCCCCTCATCAATCTACTACACACAATATACCGTAATGACAAGACAAAAACAGGTTTTTAGAAAGTTTTGCAAATGTATACAAAAAAAACTATCAAATGTACATAAGTATTCAGACCCTTTACTGAGTACTTTGTTGAAGCACCTTTGACAGCGATTATAGCCTTGAGTCTTCTTGGGTATGACGCTACAAGCTTGGCACACCTGTATTTTGAAGAGTTTCTCCCATTCTTCTCTGCAGATCCTCTCAAGCTCTGTCAGGTTGGATGGGGAGAGTCTCTACACAGCTATTTTCAGGTCTCTACAGAAATATTCGATAGTCAAGTTTGGGCTCTGGCTGGGCCACTCAAGGACATTCAGAGACTTATCCTGAAACCACTCCTGCGTTGTCTTGGCTGTGTGCTTCTGGTCGTTGTCCTGTTGGAGGGTGAACCTTCGCCCCAGTCTGAGATCCTGAGCACTCTGGAGCAGGTTTTCATCAAGAATCTCTCTATCTTTCCCTCGATCCTGACTAGTCTCCCAGTCCCTGCCGCTGAATAACATTCCCAAAGTGTGATGCTGCCACCACCATACTTCACCGTAGAGATGGCGCAAGTTTTCTTCCAGATGTAATGCTTGGCATTCAGGCCAAAAAGTTCAATCTTGGTTTCATCAGACCACAGATTCTTGTTTCTCATAGTCTGAGAGTCCTTTAGGTGCCTGTTGGCAAACTCCAAGCAGGGTGTCGTGCCTTTTACTGAGGAGTGGCTTCCGTCTGGCTAGAGATGGTTGTCCTTCTGGAAAGTTCTCCCATCTCCACAGAGGAACTCTTGAGCTCTGTCAGTGATCGTCGGGTTCCTGACCAAGGCCCTTCTCCCCCGATTGCTCAGTTTGGGTAGGCGGCCAGCTCTAGGAAGTGTCTTGGTGGTTCCAAACTTCTTCCATTTAAGAATTATAAAGGCCACTGTGTTCTTGGGGTTCTTTAATGCTGCAGATATTTTTTGCTACCAGATCTGTGCCTCTACACAATCCTTTCTCGGATCACTACGGACAATTCCTTCAACCTCATGCCTTGGTTTTTGCTCTGACAAGCACTGTCAATCTGTTATGTAGACCGGAGTGTGCCTTTCCAAATCAATTGAATTTACCACAGGTGGACTCCATTCAAGTTGTAGTAACATCTCAAGGATGATCAAAGGAAACAGGATGCACCCGAGCTCAATTTTGACTCTCATAGCAAAGGGTCTGAATACTTATGTAAATAAGGTATTTCTGTTTTTTATGTGCAAATATTTCTGAAAGCCTGTTTTCACTCTGTCATTATGGGGTATTGTGTGTAGATTGATGAACATGTTTTATTTAATCTGTTTTAGAATGAGGCTGTAACGTAACAAAATGTGGAAAAAGGGAAGGTGTACACTACATAACCAAAAGTATGTGCACACCTGCTCGTCGAACATCTCATTACAAAACCATGGGCATACAGTGCCTTGCAAAAGTATTCGGCCCCCTTGAACTTTGTGACCTTTTGCCACATTTCAGGCTTCAAACATAAAGATATAAAACTGTATTTTTTTGTGAAGAATCAACAACAAGTGGGACACAATCATGAAGTGGAACGACATTTATTGGATATTTCAAACTTTTTTAACAAATCAAAAACTGAAAAATTGGGCGTGCAAAATTATTCAGCCCCCTTAAGTTAATACTTTGTAGCGCCACCTTTTGCTGCGTTTACAGCTGTAAGTCGCTTGGGGTATGTCTCTATCAGTTTTGCACATCGAGAGACTGACATTTTTTCCCATTCCTCCTTGCAAAACAGCTCGAGCTCAGTGAGGTTGGATGGAGAGCATTTGTGAACAGCAGTTTTCAGTTCTTTCCACAGATTCTCGATTGGATTCAGGTCTGGACTTTGACTTGGCCATTCTAACACCTGGATATGTTTATTTTTGAACCATTCCATTGTAGATTTTGCTTTATGTTTTGGATCATTGTCTTGTTGGAAGACAAATCTCCGTCCCAGTCTCAGGTCTTTTGCAGACTGCATCAGGTTTTCTTCCAGAATGGTCCTGTATTTGGCTCCATCCATCTTCCCATCAATTTTAACCATCTTCCCTGTCCCTGCTGAAGAAAAGCAGGCCCAAACCATGATGCTGCCACCACCATGTTTGACAGTGGGGATGGTGTGTTCAGCTGTGTTGCTTTTACGCCAAACATAACGTTTTGCATTGCTGCCAAAAAGTCCAATTTTGGTTTCATCTGACCAGAGCACCTTCTTCCACATGTTTGGTGTGTCTCCCAGGTGGCTTGTGGCAAACTTTAAACAACACTTTTTATGGATATCTTTAAGAAATGGCTTTCTTCTTGCCACTCTTCCATAAAGGCCAGATTTGTGCAATATACGACTGATTGTTGTCCTATGGACAGTCTCCCACCTCAGCTGTAGATCTCTGCAGTTCATCCAGAGTGATCATGGGCCTCTTGGCTGCATCTCTGATCAGTCTTCTCCTTGTATGAGCTGAAAGTTTAGAGGGACGGCCAGGTCTTGGTAGATTTGCAGTGGTCTGATACTCCTTCCATTTCAATATTATCGCTTGCACAGTGCTCCTTGGGATGTTTAAAGCTTGGGAAATATTTTTGTATCCAAATCCGGCTTTAAACTTCTTCACAACAGTATCTCGGACCTGCCTGGTGTGTTCCTTGTTCTTCATGATGCTCTCTGCGCTTTTAACGGACCTCTGAGACTATCACAGTGCAGGTGCATTATAAAGGAGACTTGATTACACACAGGTGGATTGTATTTATCATCATTAGTCATTTAGGTCAACATTGGATCGTTCAGAGATCCTCACTGAACTTATGGAGAGAGTTTGCTGCACTGAAAGTAAAGGGGCTGAATAATTTTGCACGCCCAATTTTTCAGTTTTTGATTTGTTAAAAAAGTTTGAAATATCCAATAAATGTCGTTCCACTTCATGATTGTGTCCCACTTGTTGTTGATTCTTCACAAAAAAATACAGTTTTATATCTTTATGTTTGAAGCCTGAAATGTGGCAAAAGGTCGCAAAGTTCAAGGGGGCCGAATACTTTCGCAAGGCACTGTAAATATGGAGTTAGTCCCACCTTTGCTGCTATAATAGCCTCCACTCTTCTGGGAAGGCGTTCCACTAGAAGTTGGAACAAAAACAGCCCCAGAACATTATTCTTCCTCCAACAAACTTTACTGTTAGCACTATGCATTGAGGCAGGTAGCGTCCTCTTGGTATCCGCCAAACCCAGATTTGTCCGTTGGACTGTCAGATGGTGAAGCGTGATTCATCACTCCAGAGAACGCATTCCCACTGCTCCAGAGACCAATGGCGGCGAGCATTACACCACTCCAGCTGACGCTTGGCATTGCGCATGGTAATCTTTCGGCTTGTGTGCGCGGCTGCTTGGCCATGGAAACCCATTTCATGAAGCTCCCGATGAACCGTTATTCTGCAGATGTTGCTTCCAGAGGCAGTTTGGAACTCATTAGTGAGTGTTGCAACCGAAGACATAACATTTTTACACGCTACACACTTCCGCACTCGGTTTTCCCATTCTTTGAGCTTGTGTGGCCTACCACTTCACGGCTGAGCCGTTGTTGCTCCTAGATGTTTCCACTTCAAAATAACAGCACTTACAGTTGACCAGGGTAGCAATTTGATAAACTAACTTGATAAAAAGGTGACATCCTGAGAAAGTCACAGAGCTCTTCAGTAAGGCCTTTCTACTGCCAGTGTTTGTCTATGATTGTATGGCTGTGTGCTTGATTGTATACACCTGTCAGCAACGGGTGTGACTGAAATAGCTGAATCCACTAATTTGAAGGTTATGTACTGTATTTAAGTTTCCTCACTTATTTTATGGATAGGAGCAATTCTGATGACCCAAAGTGATAGTAAGGTATATGGAGCAAAAGCTGAGAGACCTCACACAGAGCACAGGTCACCTGAATCCATAATCATGCAGGCAAATGCTTGATGAATCATTATTCAGAAAAGCCAACCATCAACCCAGTCCCAGATCTGTGTAGAACATGAAGATGACAAAAGAGCCAGTGTTGCCGTTTCATCTCTGGTCCAACCATAACCTCCAACTACTACTTCACAAGACAAGTCGGCTTCTGATTATACTATAAAGGGGAAGAATTCCTTATGTAACAGTCTAAAGATTCAAGCCAGAACATCTCATCTCTGCAATTTGTGATTTCAGGTATCTGTCTTTACTCTCCCCTCTATCTCCCATCTCTCTCTATCCCTCAGACTGCCCATTGTTCAGGGGGGTACCTTTGCCTTTCTAGCTCCCTCCATGGCTATGCTGTCAATGCCAAAGTGGACATGCCCTGCCTGGACACAGAACGCTTCCCTGGTCAACACCACCTCTCCTGAGTACATAGATGTGTGGCAGAGCCGCATGCGAGAGGTGATTTGTTTTTAACTAGTCAAGTCAGTCAAGAAGAAATTCTTATTCACAATGACGGCCTACCAGGGAACAGTGGATTAACTGCCTTGTTCAGAATCACAGATTTTTGCCTTGTCAGCTTGGGGATTCGATCCAGCAACTTTTCGGTTATCTGCTGCCTTTTAGTAATGTGATTGTCATTTAGGAGATACTTTATATTTGTCAATGTAAAGAACGTTTTTTGATAACCCTTGATACACCAGTATCTAAACTCAGCAAAAAAAAGAAACGTCCCTTTTTCAGGACCCTGTCTTTCAAAGATAATTAGTAAAAATCCAAATAACTTTGCAGATCTTCATTGTAAAGGGTTTAAACATTGTTTCTCATGCTTGTTCAATGAACCATAAACAATGAATGAACATGCACCTCTGGAACGGTCGTTAACAGCTTACAGACGGTAGGCAATTAAGGTCACAAGTATGAAAACGTAAGACACTAAAGAGGCCTTTCTACTGACTCTGAAAAACACCAAAAGAAAGATGACCAGGGTCCCTGCTCATCTGCGTGAATGTGCCTTAGGCATGCTGCAAGGAGGCATGACGACTGCAGATGTGGCCAGGGCAATAAATTGCATTGCCCGTACTGTGAGATGCCTAAGACAGCGCTACAGGGAAACAGGACGGAGAGCTGATCATCCTCGCAGTGGCAGACCACATGTAACAACACCTGCACAGGAACGGTACATCCGAACATCACACCTGCGAGACAGATACAGGATGGCAACAACAATTGCCCGAGTTACACCAGGAACGCACAATCCCTCCATCAGTGCTCAGACTGTCCACAATAGGCTGAGAGAGGCTGGACTGAGGACTTGTAGGCCTGTTCTTCACCAGACATCACCAGGAAACAACGTTGCCTTTGGGCACAAACCCACCGTCGCTGGACCAGACCGGACTGGCAAAAAGTGCTCTTCAGTGACGAGTCACGGTTTTGTCTCACCGAGGCCTGTACTCTGGAGAAGGATCGATTTGGAGGTAGAGGGTCCATGTGTCACAGCATCATCGGACTGAGCTTGTTGTCATTGCAGGCAATCTCAACGCTGTACGTTAAATGGAAGACATCCTCCTCCCTCATGTGGTACCCTTCCTGCAGGCTCATCCTGACATGACCCTCCAGCATGACAATGCCACCAGCCATACTGCTCGTTCTGTGCGTGATTTCCTGCAAGACAGGAATTTTAGTGTTCTGCCATGGCCAGAGAAGAGCCCGGATCTCAATCCCATTGAGCAAGTCTGGGACCTGTTGGATCGGAGGGCCATTCCCCCCAGAAATGTTCGGGAACTTGCAGGTGCCTTGGTGGAAGAGTGGGGTAACTTCTCACAGCTAGAACTGGCAAATCTGGTGAGGAGGAGATGCACTGCAAAAATGAGGAGGAGATGCACTGCAGTACTTAATGCAGCTGGTGGCCACACCAGATACTGACTCTTACTTTTGATTTTGATCCCCTCTTTGTTCATGGACACATCATTAAATTTCTGTTAGTCACATGTCTGTGGAACTTGTTCAGTTTATGTCTCAGTTGTTGAATCTTATGTTCATATAAATATTTACACACACAAAATAAACGCAGTTGACAGTGAGGACGTTTCTTTTTTTGCTGAGTTTACATATTGTATACACATTAATGTGTTTCACATGAAATAGGATTAAATACTATTACTCGTGTTTATTGATGTGTGTTTGCTCATGTGGTGTGTTTGTATTCCTCTACAGCTGCAGGGCTCCATCATGGTGGGCTCTTTGTTCCAGGTGCTGGTGGGTTTCTCTGGCCTCATCGGTTTCTTCATGCGTTTTATTGGCCCCCTTACCATCGCACCCACCATCTCTCTGATTGGCCTGTCCCTGTATGACTCGGCTGGAATGAGCGCAGGGAACCACTGGGGCATCTCCACTATGTGTGTAAACTCCCCACAAGCCTGTAGTTATCAACTGTTGAACTGGGCCCATATCCACAGAGTCTCAGAGTAGAAGATTTGTCATAAGTGCTGAGAAGAGAGACATCTTACTCTTACTCTTATGGGTAAAAAGCTATGCATGAAGCCTCTTTAGTCATAAGAGTCCCACCTAGACGACAGGTATTTAGGAGACCTCATGAGCTGTCAGAACCAGTTAAAGAAAAATCCACTCTCAAATGATATATATATTTTTTCATTAGTCTACTGTTGCATGTAAGCAGTCAAGTTTTCAAGATAATGGACTTTCAAGAAGCAAAGTGTCACTTTCCACATCATCATGATGTGACACTTTACATTTTGGGACTGTATCAGCAGTGGACTAATGAAAACAATACCTAAAGAGTAGATTGAGAGCGGATTTTTTGTGGATACTAGAAAAATCTTACCCATTCTAAATGCACCACTGGATGGCTCATTCTGCTTTGTGAACAGAGTTTTTCTCTTTCCTACAGGACAACTGCTCTGATCATCCTGTTCTCCCAGTACCTCCGACACATCCCTGTACCATTCCCCACATACAACAAGACCAAGAAACTCCACACCTCCAGGATCTACATCTTCCAGCTTCTCCCTGTACGTCCATTGGAAAATAAAGGACTAGATTCTATCAGAACCGCACTAGCCGACATCTGCACAGTGGTTGTTTTGGAGGTGTCGGAGGTGGAAATGCGTTAGCTGTCAATCCACATGTGGCTCCCTGCTTGACATTGCTATTGGATGAAAAACTACACCCGACTTTATAGCCGACAAATCCCATGCAGCCATGTAAGAAGTTCATGAAGCTGCGCTACAAGTTCAACCACTCAAATGCGTGATGTTCTATTGTCTACACCGCAATTAGACTGATAGGCTATAAATCCTCCCCCATCCAAATTCACATGAAAACATGCACTAGCCTGTCATAAATTCGGATAATCGATAGAGCCTACTCTCTCTTTCACCGTTTTGAACTTCTAACGCCGTAGGGATAATAAGGAATGGAGTGGTTGGTGTCACACGAGCAGCCACTCACTGATTTGTCAGCTCATACTGCAGTTACACCTCCAACAACGCAAAACTATCCACTACGCTCAAGCTGATTGAATCGAGGCCAAAGACTCAAAGTTGTTCATTGTTCACTTATGGACCTTATATAGCCCAAAGTTTTCCCTGGTCAGTTCCTGTGGTCTGGAAACACTCCTGGTCCTGATAATGACTGGTGTAATATTTGCATGTACAGTACTGTGTGTGACTTCTTCCTCAGGTGCTCCTTGGCATCACACTGTCATGGCTGATCTGTTACATCTTCACCATCTCTAATGTCCTGCCCTCCGAGCCGGAGCAGTATGGCTACCTGGCTCGCACAGACCTGAAGGGGGATGTCATAAGCCAGGCCCCCTGGTTCAGATTCCCATATCCAGGTACGATGCACAGCTGCTCAGTGGGATCATATGCAATAACTCCATAACCTGATATTCAAGTTTTTCCTGGTACTTTCACATGGTCAGAAAAAACTCAGGGCTTATAACAATCCTAACCCAACCTTCAGTAGTTAGTGCTGTATGAGTAACTAATATGTATGGTTTATCGATTATGGAACGTGCCTTCCGAAATTATTCAGATCCCTTGACTTTTCCATATTTTGTTATGTTAGACTTATTCTAAAATGGATTTAAAAAAATCCTCAGCAATCTACACACAATACCCCATAATAAAATAGTTAAAATAAAAAACAGAAATACCTTATTTACATGAGACTCGAAATTGAGCTCAGGTGCATCCTGTTAACATTGATCATCCTTGAGATGTTTCTACAACTTGATTGGAGTCCACCTGTGGTAAATTGACTTGGAAAGGCACACTCCGGTCTATATGAGGTCCCACAGTTGACGGTGCATGTCAGAGCAAAAACCAAGCCATGAGGTCGAAGCAATTGTCTGTAGAGCTCATAGACAGGATTGTGTCGAGGCACAGATCTGGGGAAGGGTACCAAAAAATGTCTGTAGCATTGAAGGTCCCCAAGAACACAGTGGCCTCCATCACTCTTAAATTGAAGAAGTTTGGGAACAGCCAAAGCCCAGCCAAACTGAGCAATTGGAGGAGAAGGGCCTTGGTCAGGGAGGTGAACAAGAACCCGATGGTCACTCTGACAGAGCTCTAGAGTTCCTCTGTGGAGATGGTTGTCCTTCTGGAAGGTTCTCCCATCTCTGCAGCACTCCAAAAATCAGGCCTTTATGGTGGAGTGGCCAGACGGAAGCCACTCCTCAGTAAAAGGCACATGACAGCCCGCTTGGAGTTTGCCAAAAGGCACCTAAAGACTCTCAGACCATGAGAAACAAGATTCTCTGGTCTGATGAAACCAAGATTGAACTCTTTGGCCTGAATGCCAAGCGTAGGGACTGGGACTAATCAGGATCTAGGCAAAGATGAATGGAACAAAGTACGGAGGGATCCATTATGAAAACCTGCTCCAGAGCGCTCAGGACCTCAGACTGGGGTGAAGGTTCACCTTCCAACAGGACAACAACCTTAAGCACACAGCCAAGACAACACAGGAGTGGCTTCGAGACAAGTCTCTGAATGTCCTCTGAGTGGTCCAGCCAGAGCCCGGACTTGAACCCTATCTAACATCTCTGGAGAGACCTGAAAGTAGCTGTGCAGCAACCTGACAGGGCTTGAGAGGATCTGCAGAGAAGAATGGGAGAAAATCCCAAAATACAGGTGTGCCAATCTTATAGTGTCAAACCCAAGAAGACTTGAGGTGTCATCGCTGCCAAATGTGCTTCAACAAAGCACTGACTAAAGGGTCTGAATACTTATGTAAATGTGATTTAATTTATATTTTTTATAAATTAGCAAACATTTCTAAAAACCTGTTTTTGCTTTGTCATTATGGGGTATTGTGTGTAGATTGATGAGGAGAAAAAACTATTAAATCAATTTTAGAATAAGGCTGTAACCTAACAAAGTGGAAAAAGTATAGGGGTCTGAATACTTTCCGAAGACACTGTATATGAATAGAAATACAATACATTTGGGTATGTTAACTGGAACCCCTTATTCTGATTCCAATCTCAGGTCAGTGGGGTTTGCCAACTGTGAGCCTGGCGGGAGTGTTAGGGATCTTGGCTGGGGTGTTATCCTCCATGATAGAGTCGGTGGGGGACTACCACGCCTGTGCCAGACTATCAGGGGCCCCTCCACCCCCTAAGCATGCCATCAACAGGGGCATTGGCATTGAGGGGATTGGCTGTCTGCTGGCTGGGGCCTGGGGCACGGGCAACGGAACCACCTCCTATAGTGAGAATGTGGGTGCACTGGGCATCACCAAGGTGAGATGGGCTAGAGGCTATTTTTCATTATGACGATCTGCAATACAATTTTTAGCATATTATAGATAAATCAATGCTTTTTGGAATATGGAAGTTATACAAGCTATTGGCTGTTATACAGTCTCAACAGACATGGTTATTTCTTTCTCTCTCAGGTGGGCAGTCGCATGGTGATCGTTGCTGGTGGGGTATTGATGATCATCATGGGACTTTTCTGTAAAATTGGAGCAATTTTCACCACCATCCCCACACCTGTGATTGGAGGAATGTTCTTGGTCATGTTCGGGGTCATTTCTGCAGCTGGAGTTTCAAATCTGCAGGTAAACGCAGTTGTCTAGGTTTATTTACACGTTGAATAGTACAATGACCACTATAGAGACATTTTACATATGAAGGCTTTTTCAGTCATGTCTTACCTGTCATGGCTTACCTTTCAGTTAAATTGCCAGCAAAAATATAATAATCAGATTACTTTTATATTCAGAAAGGATGTTTGTAAAAAAAATGCATTGTTTTCTCAATGACATTCAATTCACCATCGAAGAAAGGCGGAAGTTTAAATTTGTTCCACCTGAGCGAGTCTGATCACAAGTCAGAGACCACTATTCTGACACACCAAATGAGTTTGATGGTTTGTATTTGTTTTCTTCTAATGCTGGTAAAGGTAATCCAAAAGTAACTCAAAGTAATCAGATTGCATTACTCAGGTTGGGTCATTCAAAAGTTACGTTAGAAATTACAATTTTGGACAAGTAACTTGTAACTAACAGATTACATTTAGAAAGTAATCTACCCAACTCTGCTTGTAGGGTTGCAAAATTCAGGTAGCTAATTTCAAAATAAGCAAGAAATCTGTGAATACGTTTTTGGTACAATGTTTTGAAAGTTATTAGAATTAAAACAACCCCAATGACTTTGTGGCGTTTCTCTGTCAACTCTTCTCTGCTTATCATTTGACAGTACGCAGACATGAACTCCTCCCGGAATGTGTTTATCTTTGGATTTTCCATGTTTTCCGGGCTTGTCATTCCAAACTGGATATTCAAGAACCCGGATGCCATAGCAACAGGTATCAGAGCAGATAACGCATGAAACACTATGACTAAGAAAATTCACAATTCCTTACAAATAAAGCTGGGTGGAAAAAGTTCAGCAGAAGAACAAAATAGAGGGCAAGTGGAGGTCATGTTGCTGAGATCTGAGATTCCTCTAGTATGTGACTTGGCCCAGTGTGATGAACTGTATTCTCTTGGTCAGGTGTGGTCGAGCTGGACCAACTGCTGCAGGTGCTTCTAACAACCAGCATGTTTATTGGAGGCTTCTTTGGGTTCTTCCTTGACAACACCATTCCAGGTAAGCTTCCACCCAGGAGGACCAGCCTGGTTTCATAGACTATATGAAAAATCCAGGACACTCAACGAATGGTTACTTAACGCAAAAATAAATGTATAGCAACCCAAAGGTTGCATGTTCGAATCTCATCATGGACAATATTAGCTAATTAGCAACTTTGCAACTACTTACTACTTTTTAGCTACCTTGCAACTACTCGAATCTCATCACGGACAACTTTAGCATTTTATGCAGATTTGAACTAATTGCAGTTAACCATGACAGCCTTTATAATAGAATGCCTGTGACCACACACATCTAAATAAAGCACTTGGGAATTTTTTTAATTTAACTAGACAAATCAGTTAATAACAAATTCTTATTTACAATGACGGCCTACACCGACCAACGCTGGACCAATTGTGCGTCACCCTATGGGCGTCTCAATCACAGCCGGTTGTGATACAGCCTGGATTTGGACCCAGGGTGTCTGTAGTGACAACTCTAGCACTGAGATACAGTGCCTTAGACCGCTGCGCCACTCAGGAGCTGTAGAAACAGAGTGAAACAGGCATTCTATTTTTTGCTCCATTACAGTGGCCACTATAGTAGGGAAAGGAAAGGGTCAGTTGTACAACTGAAAGCATTCAACTGAAATGTGTCTTCCGCATTTAACCCAACCCCTCTGAATCAGAGTAGACATAGATCAAGTGCCCAAGGCTACATGTGTGCAAAAATAACATTCACTGAGTGAAACATTTAATAATACCCCCTTACTCACACACAAGTGTTTACTGTCAAGTTCAACACAAAGCAATAACTTTGCGCTACACTGCACATTATTACATTGTACACCTTCTGCCTGTGGACATCTGTTCTACAACGTGCCCGCAGAGCATGATACCCTTTGTTGGCATAATTGAACTCTTTCAGGCAGAGAGTACACCTGGCATACCCCTTTTTATCCACTGTATTGCGAAAGGAGTGTGTGTGGTGTTCCTTTCACCTCTACAATGGCATCCAGCTTAAGCCAGGCCCAGCTCCAGCTACACTTAATTCTCTTAATTCTCTCATTCTGAAAATTAACCCCATACTGTAGAGGGAAAACATTAGTTCAAATATAGTAGTTAGTTCGTTAGCTAGTTAACTAGTTAACAGTTCACACAGATTGCCACGGTCCAGTAAGCAACTAACACGTTATAACTTAAGGAATGGCAAGGAGTCATATAACGTTACCAGTTAATGCTATAATGAAATGATTAGGTTACTAATGTTAGCTCATCTGATGTTGTAACGTTGTCTGACTTTATTAGCCAGCTAATTTTCACACCATAAACTCAATTATTTAATCAGTTCATTTGGCTAATATTGCTCAACATTTCTCTGGCTAGCTAACGGATAATTCGATCCAGCTAGCAAGATACTTAACAATGCTAACAATACTTGTTCCATCACACTTTCTCCCTCACTTCAAACTTCCCAAATGGCAGTTTTTCTGGTTACTTTTCTCATCAGATCTACACAAATCACGTAGGTCACCTATTTAGGATTCAAAATTGTGATTGACGCCGCAAGGTGACTAGTTTGTATCCCTGAACTACTTAGAATGTTAGCTAACCTAAACTTTATCCTAACCCTAACCCTAACCTTAACCACTAACCCTAATGTTAGCCACCTAGCTAGTGTTGGCATTAGCCACCTAGATAATTAATACATACAGTACCATACAAACGTAACATTTCACTCATTTGAGTATCCCAGATTTGACTAAATTACGTCTCCAGTATGGGAGGATGGGGAACACTGTATCTATCCAACCGTTTCACATAGAGTAAAATGCACTAGTCCTCTTTCATGTCTACAATATCATAGCCTGTTCTCAGTCTCTGTTATGGATGAGTTGAAGCATTATACTCTACTGCTTTGGGCAACACAGGCACCCTGCGGGAGCGGGGCATCATGGACTGGAACAAGATCCCCCTTGATGACTCCAGCAACACTTTGGAGAGCAGTGAGGTGTACAACCTTCCATTTGGAATTAGCTCTTGTCTCTCCTCCTTCTCCTGGGTTCGATATGTGCCGTTCCTCCCTCCAAATGCACCAAGCTCACAGGACGAGGCCAAGGTGGACTCTTTGGCGACCAAGCAGCAGCCTGTGAAGCCAGAGCCTATCAGATCAGTGGCCCTATGAACACTGTGTAGGACCAGACACGGGCTAAAACAACAACAATAAGAGAGGCAGCTCTCGTAATATGGTCCTCCCGTTCTGTTTTATTTTGTCTATTTTATACTCATATCTTGTAAAGATTTGATTATGCATTTTATAAATTAACTTTTGGCAATAATATTTGGCATTTGTGTGGTGTAAATACATTTTTGTTGTGATACATATTTTTTTTTTTTTACAGTAAAGTGTTGTAAAAATATATATATATTTTAATGGACTTGTATTTTACTCATAACACACTGTATAGGAACCATATAATCATTTTTAAAGATTTAAAAAATAATAATCTCCGTAAATATACAGATTTTTTCCAGAACTACATTTCCAAGTGTGTTCAGAGTAGCACTAGTAATAAACCTTTCCAAGAGTTTTAAATACTAACAAAAATCTAAACTGCAATATGATTAAAATGTATCTCAAACTGTAATTTGGATTCGGCGATACGATAGTATAAGGGTAGCCAATGAAATCATTCTTGACACTATCTATAATGATTAATGGAAAAGTTTTGAAAAATGGAGACCAATGGAGCCCTGGAAATGAAGACGACAATATGTATCAGTAGAGTATCAATCCACAACATAGAGCTATCATTTATCTGTGAGGTTTTTCCTCAGCTGTCACTGTCAGGTCCTGCTTGATGGCTCTGTACAAGCTGAGAAAGAACTCTGCCAGTGGTCAGCACAGTGCACTCAAAGTCCTCCGGGCGCACGTGGCCCATGTGATTGGAAAGATCAGAGGTCAGGAGACAGATATCCAAGGAAAAATGTCTCACCTCAAAGAGTACATTTACATCCTCTATAGCGTTCTGAAAGGTGGGGTTTCATCATTGACACCATCTCTCTCTTCACTCTAACAGCTGGTGGGTAAAGGGCTGAATGAGGGAGAGAGAGAGAGAATGTTAACTCTTTTCTCTCTAAGTCTTGCCAAAGGTTTCATCGTGTGATGTGCTGCAGAGCATGTGGCTTGAACCATATTTATTGCATATTAATATTTGTCTAGAAAAGGCTAACATATGTATGTCATACTCTATACATGATTTATAAACACAGTGTGTTATTCTCACAGGGGAAAGACAAAGAAATGGGTTGCTTTGTGTCACACTCCAATTCAAAGAGTTGCCAAATTGAATGTGGTTTCACCTCTAAACTAAAATATGTGAGGAACGTTTATCAGGACATGCCTAAGTACTGACAGAATTATAGAACTGTAGGCAACAAAACCATAAGGGGGAAACATATGGTTCTCACTATCACATCTAGAACAAACCCTTAAATCATTATGATGAATCAATTGCAATGTGTTATCTAAGGGACTTTTCATGGAAGCACAGTTGTATGGCCAGGGTCACTGTTTCTTGTCCACATTTTCACCCAGCTCGGGCACGTCTACTACTGTCAGGCACGCTGTTTGAGCCTCTCTGCTTTCATCCTCTACTGAAGTAGTCTCCCCTGACATACTGTTACCATTAAGTAGCGGCACAGTTCTAGAAATCTTTGGTAGCGAGCTGGTCAGCGTAAGGACGGAATCAGCTTCAGTGTCCTACTGCAAAGTGCCAGGAGATGGCATTCTTCTCAAACTAATGCCAGATGCCTCTCAGTCAATTCTAATACTGCCAGTCAAAAATGAACTAAGTTAACTGTTCTCCTTTAGGGTTTGTTTGAAAATGTACTTAGACCATCAATGCTACCTTCAAATGTCTACTAGAAGACAGTAGACAACGTAATATATAACCTTTCAAGTCAATTCCTTCAACTACAATTGCCACTGATCAACTGATGCTTCGCATGAATGCATAAAGCAATAGCACACATATAGAAGTACAGTACAGTGAGTATATTTTCAAGATGAGCAAATATGATTCTCCATGAAAAATCACATATAGTTGACTGTTTCTGGAGTAATATACCTAAACCAATTAAGAACAGCATACTGTAACTTAAAGTAAACCAATGTAACTCATAATTATCCTATAGTGATGCTTCATGGTGGGCTGAAAACTGCATGTCAGCACATCTTATCATAGCTACAGTACACAGTAGGCACTTCCCAATCTGGCTCCAGAGAGATCATCATCTCTTCAGATGCCATCTGTCGTCATTACAGTGCTCTATGCTTAGGATAAATTCAGTTGGTGGTGAAACCCTCCTCCCCCTCCTGCCTCCACCACCCCTTTTAAAACCCTACCAACTCCCATCACTGAATTTTTGGACTGAACAAATGTCCCCTTATGCACTCACACTTCACCAAGCATGACCATCAAACCCATTGTCCATCTGTTCTTCATAGACAGCAGAATGATCACTGTAATTAGCCGCATGAAGCAGTAAAGAAAATCCCCACAGTCTCCGGTAGAATCGTGACTTTCTAGGACAAGCCATATTTGCTGTATCAAATCTGCACCGAAAATAGCACTGTGGAAATATGCTGGATCCGGCGCTGACTGAGCAAAATGACTCTGACAAATGACTTGTTTTTTCCATAATGGTTTTACTCGCTACAATACTAAATCCCCTGCAGACTGAACAACAACATTTCTGTATTAAACCTAGGAGAATACATGTGCCCAAAACAATATTCCATTGTGGCCAGATTTGTCAAATATGTACAATACTCAGTTCAGATTACTCCAATAATGACTTTCCTCCATATCTACTGAGGGAAATGCAAAATATTTGGTGTGGATGGATGATAATGTTGTATGTTGTTTCTATCATTCTAGGTTATGAAGATTACTTCATCTCACACAGAGCCCCCCTTAGCCTCTGTACAAGCATTTCCGTCGAAGGGAACATATTTTACACAAAGTTTCTCAGAGGTTAAACCGTTATGAGATACCAAATATTTGTGACTTGTGAACAATATTATATTGATTTAGTCTTCATTTATATGGTTCCCATCCACACGTGTACTGCAAATAATTTCCTTTCCTTTGTATTTCATTTAAAACAGGAGACTTCAAAGGGGGAATTTTGGGGAAATTCTGAGAGCTACACTTAATTGTCTCCCCTTTCCACTGTGAAGCTCTCCAAAACATTTAAATCCAAAGACACACAGACAACCCCTAATAAAGTTTGCTCAACATCCTGGTCTGATCCTCACACAGTTCTCCTCCTCCTCCTCTGTTTCTGCTGCAGTGCCAGAGGTTCCATGAGGTTCCAGCCTCTCTCACCCCCTCTCAGCACACAGGACACCAGGGCCCGTATTCATAAAGGACCTCTGAGTAGGAATACTGATCTAGGATCAGAACCCCCCCCCCCCCCCCCCACACACACACACACACCTGTGCATTTATTGTAATCCTAGATCAGCACTCCTATTCTGAGAAACTTTATGGATATGTGTCCAGACCTCCAGCCAGCCAGACCTTCTGTCCTTTACTAAGTAAGGTCCAAGGTCTCTTCCTCCTACTCGTCTCTTCTTGGATCCTCCTCTGCTCTGTCCCAGCTTTCACACCTTCCTCTCATCCACCTGGGCCTGAATTCTGTTGTCTTGCTTCCTGAGAGTGAGATTAAGGGAAAAATAAGAGCGATAGATAGAAAGAGAGAGATGCAGAGAGGGACATTACACCATACCCAAGTTGACAGGCAAGAAAAAAATAAAAACAGTGTCATTTGTTTTCCTTTACCTCTTCAATGTCAGAGCTGCCCGGGCATGTTTAAATGTATGGCCCGTTCAAATCTATCACTTCAACTTAGTCCTGAACTCATCCTTTTCCTAGTTAAGGTTATTAACAACTAAAGCCTGTGAGACTGTTCTTGAAGCACTATTATAGGCTGTGATGCCTCAGTCCAAGGCCATTACATTGAATACGACTACATCTCCTGCTGGGATCTGGGACTTGGGCCTGTTTCCTGGCACACTGGCCAAGGAGGAAATCCCTTTTTTAATGGCCAAACAGAGCATTATCACATAGAACCTGGGTGATATGGCCAGGCCAGCTGTTATGCACACACGCATGTAAGCGCACACATACACATGCACACTAACGCAATGCCAGTTATTTGACAAAGAGTGATTTGCATAGATGCAATATTGTCAGTAATCAATATTCTAAAAGGTTGTCACTAAAATTACATTTAAATGGTTCTGCCTTTCTGTAATTTACTTCACATGACTTTTGAGATCTCACTCTCTCTCTCAGTGGCGGCCCCACATTTTTTTGGGGTGGGGGGCTTTCCTGCTTTGCATGTTATTTTGACATTAATATGTGTCACATATCAGTTTGAAAACAATGTAAAAATATATATATTTATATCATTGAGTTAATAAAGCCGCATACAAACATTGTCTCTTTTACGTTTTCTTGAGTAAGGCAGTTTCAAAATGCAGATGTTTCAGCCTAGCTCGGTTCTTTCTGTGGTGGGGCAAGCCAGCAGAAAATACGAAGCGTTGCGTCGTGATTGGCTCAGTGTTCTGTCACTCATTGGGACACTACGTCACCGCTAAGTTTAAGGGTATAGCTAGAAAATTCAAGCCCCTTGGGTGCTGCCATAGAGTTACATTAGAAGTGCCCATCAAAGAAGGCTCAAAGTTATTGGCCGCAGATAACATGATGTCAAATCACATTATTTTTTTTATTTGACCTTTTATTTATCTGGGCAAGTCAGTTAAGAACAAATAATTGTTTTCAATGACGGCCTAGGAACAGTGGGTTAACTGCCTGATTATATCTACAGTAGCTTTGATTGGACTGACTTTCAAAAATCTTAGCTAGCAGTCATCGTCATGAATCAAGTTGACAATCTACTGGTAAATCCTTTTTAATCCTTGCCATATGCAGATAAATAATAAAGAAAAAATATAGATAAAACGTATAGGTGCCCACGAAGGACCGCAGCACCACCTTCCTTTTCAAGTGAGCACAGCACAACAAGGGTGAGTCCAAAAATGTATTGTATGCTGCTGCATAAATTATGTAATATGCCAGGGAGGTATGTATACTGGAGCTAAGAAAGTAATACTAAGTGTATGTTGTCATGACATTGCCCTCTTTGGGTATAGCAAGCCCCATCCCCCTCTCCCTGCCTCTCCCTAACTCCTACAACTAGGCTGCTGTGGTCAGAGAGGTCATAAATTCCTCGAAGAGATTATCTCCTCATGGCCACAGAGTATAGAGACAGAGTGAATTTTCATAGAAAACAAAGGAATTTCTTCCACCTCACAGAACTTGAGGTCCGAACAACATTTATGTTCCGGAGAAGGTATAAAAGATTGGTGAAGAATCGTTTGTTACAACTTAGGGAAGCTCATGGGAGACGGTGCGGCCACATTACCATAACGCTGTTTATATAATAGCCTCGGATATGAGGTTTACATCTAATTGTTGTATAAGATGAATGGGTGAGGATGATACTGTTCATAAAATTGTGTAATGTGATTTTGTACTGTTTAATAAAGGAAACTCCAATTCCATTTTGAGTAGAACTAAATCAGATGACCGCCCATGAGCCCAGTTATGGTCAGGCATCCTGGGACAACCCCTTTTCTGAAATTCCGAATAAAACCCCAACTTTGAGAAGTTCTCACCAGACCATGTTTTTCTCCATTAGGAGGGGGCAAAGGTTGCAGACCATTCCTGAATCTTTTAACCATACCACGTGGTTAAACTCTTAGACTATTGATACTGACAGATAAGAACAAGTCTTTGATATTAATTACTAGTCTGCAGCTAGGAATTCGGGTATCATTGAAAGTGAAGAACGATAACTGCTGAAACATCCATGCTACAACAACACGAATGAATGTCGCTCTGAACTATCCCCTCTAACAACGACAGAGAGAGAGAGAGAGAGGACGAAAACTCTCCAACAGAAGCTAACTTTTCAATAGCGATCACGTGGACACACTGAGCGTAAATATATATATTGATTGCAATTGTTCCCGAATGAGTGAGCGTTCATGTGCAAAGGATTAGCATTTCAATTGTTATAATTATCAACTCTGTAGTGACTTCTCAGTCGACCCCCACTTCCCTTTTGACTAACAAGCCGCCATGCCAGTTTAACCCAGTAGGGCACATTCCCTTATCATTTATTGTAAACATATTTACTTTGTTTGATTGTGTGTGCACTTCTGTGATTGTTTAGTTAGTTAATAAATAAATGATTTAAGACAATTGATGTATGGATGACTCATAGTGAAGACTGGGTTCATGCACATAACCAACAATTTACGACGTTTGGAATGAGACTAACGTGAGGTAAAGTAAATAATTCATTAATCAGAAGACTATTGATCAGATATGAAAATATCTGAAAGGTTATATTAGGAAATTATAATTTTGTAATCTGAATATTTTCCTTGGTGCCCTAGTTAATTACAGTTATATCATGTAATATCATGTAATTACAGTGACATGATTAATCACTTTGATTAAAAACTATAAGTCTTCAGTTTAACCTCTTGAAGGTAGGGGGCACTATTTTTATGTTTGGAAAAATAACGTTCCCATAGTAAACGGCATATTTCTCAGGACCAGATGCTAGAATAAGCATATAATTGATAGATTAGGATAGAAAACACTTTAAAGTTTCCAAAACTGTCAAAATATTGTCTGTGAGTATAACAGAACTGTTATTGCAGGCGAAAACCTAAGGAAAATCCAACCAGGATGTGCCTAAGAGAAACGAATCTCCCTGCTCCATTGCATGCCTTCCCTCCATTTAAAGGGATATCAACCAGATTCCTTTCCCTATGGCTTACACATGGTGTGAACAGTCTTAAGACATAGTTTCAGGCTTTTATTCTGAAAAATGAGCGAGAACGATCACATCGCGTCAGTTGATGGCTGGGTGCCAGCAGAGTTTTGCATGCAGTACAGCTTGGAGCAGACATTTTCTCTCTCCTATTGAAAAAGCTACGGTCCGGTTGAAATATTATCGATTATTTATTGAAAACAACCTGAGGATTGATTATAAAAAACTTTGACATGTTTCTACGAACTTTACGGATACTATTTGGAATTTTTGTCTGCCTGTCATGACCTGCACGAGCCTGTCGATTTCTGAACAAAATTCGCCAACCAAATGAAGGTTTTTGGATATAAAAATAATCTTTATCGAACAAAAGGAACATTTATTGTGTAACTGGGAGTCTCATGAGTGCAAACATCCGGAGATCATCAAAGGTAAGCGATTCATTTTATTGCTTTTCTGACTTTCGTTACCAATCTACTTTGCTGCTAGCTGTTTGTAATGTTTTGTCTGCTGAGAGAGATGTCCTAACATAAACGCTTGGATAGCTTTTGCTGTAAAGCTTTTTTGAAATCTGACATGCCAGGTGGATTAACAACAAGCTAAGCTGTGTTTTGCTATATTACACTTGTGATTTCATGAAAATGTAATATTTTTGTAATTTATGAATTTGGCGCTCTGCAATTCAGTGGATGTTGACAAAAATGATCCCGCTAACGGGATGGGTGCACCAAGAAGTTAAGGAAGTCAGCTATATCAGCTATGTTTTTTTAAAAGGCAGTAAATGAAGCTGAATTAACTGTTTCGCTGCCAGACAAGGCTCAGCTGATAGCCAGGTGTAGCAGTGGTAAGGTGTTCGGACTGCTGTTGGGACTCTGCTGTTGGGACAGCTTTATGTAGGCCCTAACAGTTTGTGGGCACCGTTTGTCACTGTCCAATTAATGTAGTGGCTTTGCTGGCACGCATCCCACAATTATTTATTTTTTTAACCCACCAACATTTACAAGCTAAAATAGCCACTGCTCTGTCTCTCTCTGACAGGTGTTCTCTGACATCTGGTCCCCAGTGGACCAGTCTTATCATATCTGTCTCCGTCTGATGATCCGCTCAGTCTTTGTAGTCCCAAATCCTACACCAGTACACAGACACAGGACCCCAAATGTCAAATGATTTCAAGCTCTAAAATTGGGAAATACATGTGAAATGATTGTTTTCACAGCTGTGCACTTGGCGCCAACGCTTTAGGCTGGAGTAAATGGTATGTGTCAGGCAAACACAGTCCAAGAGAGGGATAGACTTTATGAGGAGGCCGTTAGTAGGGATGGATGGTGTGTTGGGCAGGTTGAGTTGGTGAGGGGCCGAGATGAGAGGGTAGGTTAGGAGGAGATTGATATGGATGCTTGCACTGTCATCGATTTGTGGCCTCGTAGACGTCTGAGTTGTTTATATCGTAGACGTCTGAGTCATTTATATCAAATAAAGCATCAGTAATGAAATCTTAGTCCCGGTGCTAAATGCTAGGATTTCTTTGAGGCTCTAATGCAGTTTGAGTAATGATGTTAGTGCTGGTTCCAAGACTAATGTCCCCATACGAGGAGAGGAATTCCCTATGTGGAACCCAGGGGTTGTGAGAAGTATCTCATGCAAAACCTCAAAGCGCGTATTGTTTGAGACTCAGCATGGATGAAGAAATGAAATATGCTTGTTTCTCTTGTCATGTCCTCTGATCTCCACTATCGCTGTAGTGTTGTAATCTCTTTCTGCCATTCAGAGAAACAAAGACATCTAGCAGGTCAACACAGTCCCGCCACCAGCTTAGGTTGAGGGCTTTGTGTTACATTATGCAAAATAAGCCTAGACAAAATATGCAACATGCCGTAAATCCAGACATTCATATATTCTGAAATTCACCATTACAAGAGCCACTTGTTACACAGCACTCAACATAACGTATAATACTATGTCCTGCATAAATATAGAGTGATTATACTGTAGCCTGATTTATGAAATAGCACATGGCATCTGTTGTTATTCCCACAAAGGCATGGAAACAAAACACTCAAGTTTGAGTGAGAGCATGATAAAGTCGAGTGAGTGTGCTACACCTTTCGAACAAGAAAGTGAATGAAAAAAGCTTCAAGTTCAAAGACTATTATATTATAGACTTAGGCAATGGATACTTGTGGCAACACTGGCTGACTAAATGCTGACAAACTGATTAGGTAACAGTCAACTCACGCCATGGCTCAAGAGTTTTCGGGAAGGAGACTTGTATCATATCGAGGATCATTCTGAAGTCACATGCAATAGTGGTTCAATCAAAACAACTTTTCTGTGGTTTGGGAATCTTGAGCTACTCACTGCCCTGTGGTCTGGTCTCACCACGGACTCCCTGACTGACTCACTGCTTCACAGACATTAGGAGATGATTGTTAGAAGGTAGGTCCCTCCCTTTGCAGTGAACTTCAATAGACCCCTTCAAAACAAGCATCCATAGTATTCCATGGTTAAAGAGGGTCAATTAGCTGTCGTTATTTAGCTTTTGCAGGTTATAAGATCTATTTCAATGTGAACTAACAAGTCAACATACCCTGTCTATTATCAGCAGACTGTAATTACTTCACCAAATAACGTTTTATAATTGAACTTTTAAATGGGAAATCAATAGATTTTAGTGAATATGCCGACATTAAAAGGACACAACATTTTTGTGGCCGAAGACCGTCAGACTGTAATATGAGTCTTGCTTGGCTAAGGTGAAAAACAAGGAAATGAGCAATAGGATGTGCTTAAATATAGGTTTCTGACTGTCCTTCTATTCCAGTTACACTGTGTTGACTGTCTGAGGTTTACTGGAAAATGTGGGTCAAGGTGCATTCTGCCCTGCTGACTCAATGGGAAAGGCATCAAACGCATCAAGGGCATCACACAAGCTCCAATGTGTAGCTTACCCACCAAACAGTGGGTAAATGATCTACGGGCATTACCAAGCATTCTGTATTCATCTCTCTGCTGCCACTTAACCACATCAAGACATCAATGCTTTTACAGTGAAATGCAATGTAATCCAAATGATTCTAAAAAGGAACATGTTAGTCTCATATACCCTTGGCTGGCTATGCAGTGATTCAATACATTGTTTAGCTAAATCGATTAACATTCTGTGGTGAACCGAACATTTCCTTTTCAAGTTATTTACACAAACATTAGCAGCTCAGAGAGCGTGTGGTATTGAAAGGTGATCTGGGAGGCCAGCTGTATGGTCTCCAGGGCTGGCGTCCTTCTCTCCCGGCCTGTTGGGGATGAGTAGTGTGGATATGCATTACAGAGAACACTCTGGACAATCATTTATCTCATAAATCTACGTGAGCATTAATACCAGCCACACTGCTGAAGTTCACCGGCTCAGCCTTTCTGAGGGGAAACTTTCACTGTGTTTTCTTTTCTTCACTCTCACTTTTATTTGTGTTTGGACTCTTTATGTGAGCATTCAAAGGCCCAGGAGATGTTTCCTCCCTGTTTGATTAATGAGGATGGTCGAATCAGCCAAAGCAAACACGCAAATCAGTTCATTAGTCACAGAGGGATCTGTGTGTGTGTGTGTGTGTGTGTGTGTGTGTGTGTGTGTGTGTGTGTGTGTGTGTGTGTGTGTGTGTATACAGTATGACTGAACACGTGTAAAGTGGATTAGGTGTGTGTCAGCGTGTTGGCATGTACACTACATGTATAACTTCTATGTATATTTACTTTAGGTGCCACAAATTCAGCCATTAAAAACCTGTTATAAGGAACGGCTTTGCAATACTAGTGTCAGATCAGACCATAATCCAAACCAGACCTCATCCTGTTTTATGAGCGTGACATTAAACTTTGACACATTTACAGAACCAACAAGGACTTTTCCATTGTGTGTGTAAACAACCCCCATCACTCTAGCAGAAACAATAGCATAACCACGTGACAGAGATCTGGGCCGATGTGGTTGCCCATGTTACAGGTCTGTGTTGTGAAGAAGATGCTTTATGGAAAAATAAATGCTTTGTAATTCATGGTTTGTCAATGAGAATTTTTTACAGAAGTTGGAAATGGGTGTGTGAATACAGTTTAAGCAGTACAACTAGGGACCATTTAGAGCTGTGTGGATTTACATTGCACCCATTGAGCCTGATTAGGGTAGTATTTGTAGCTTGTCCTCCAGGTCACAGCATCAGAGGACATTTTTACAAACACCTCTGAAAATCCACAGCAGTCTAAAACAGACCCCAGCTGGATTGGTTTATAGAGTTAACCAGAGGAGGGGCATGAGTTGGCAGGCAGTTAGCAGTATACATCATTCAGGGAAACATATTCTTTATAAAACATTATTACAATGCCTTGGAAATCTAATTCCCAGTAGCGAGGCCATTTCTTTTTCTAAACAGTTTCAGACTAATTGTTTGCAAGAGGTGAGATGCATATTATCAAAGATGGAAATATTATTGGATTCCAAGTTCCAAGTTAAATAGATTGTACACATATTTCACTCACTCCATCCTCCCAGTGTGGTCATTAACATCTATACATTTCCAGAACACACTGGCTATGTCACCAACTGTATATCATTGGCCAGTATCTTGGAAGCTGGCAATCTAAATACGAGGTTACAAATCAGGCAACATCAATGTCATTCAGTATGACAATGCATGTTTGTTTTCTTTGTTGGAAAAATACATTATTCTGTGGTGGGGATTTCAGTGGATTTGTCATCCCAGACGTCTAACATCAAGAGGATCGTTCTGCTTGACATTTTGCTTGCAATAGATTTTTCTTACAACCACTATACCAAGAAGATAAAACAGCCATTGTGAAACATTTGAAATTGGTTTGTGTTGGCTGCATGAAGCTCCAAATGATGACCAATGAGATGCTTTGCAAATCCAGTACAATTTTAGAAGTTTGTACCATTATTTTCCTCATAACCATAGCCACATGTTTAATAACACTTTCAACTTGCTCTTCTTTTCTCTTTGGAATATCTAAGAAAAGCCAATAGTGGTTTAGCTGTAAAGCAAAATGTTACACTCCTGTCTTTGTACATTTCCAAGAAACATTGGGGGTTAGAGGATTTGGGCTTGTCTTGACATTGATACGATAGCAAAAATGATTGCAACTGTTTGAATATTAAAAGTGTGTATTGTATGTTGTAACCACCAAACAATATGGGCTAGGATAATATTACTGTTCCATTTGACACCGTTTGAGACCAACTAGAATAACAGTTGTAAAAACGTAATGTCAGTTTGCTTGTAACCTCGGCACCTAGAACCAAGTCCTTCATGAGAGATTAGTTTGAGTGGATCTTTTTACTACTATGCCAAACAGTACGTATCTCATACCAAGTTTTTTTTTAAATTGCTATTTTTATCAATCTTTAGCTTACAGATATTAGGTTACCCTTACAGTTAAAGTCAATCTGTTTCCCATCTAAAGTGCTGTGAGGCTTCCTCCACGGAAGGTGATGTTGAAAGTCATCCTCTAAGAACATGTCGTGCTATCGTCCTCCCTGAGCAGGAAAGAGAGGCGTCGCTGAGAGCGCATTAGTCTTAATTATCCAAACTGTTCTTTCTCCAGACTGTATCCCTCCCCATTCACACATACACACACCAAACTATCCAACTTTTTAATGACTTGGATGCTTAGTCCCGGGAGAGGGGAAACCAGTTAGTAATTTATCCACAAATAGAGGTGAAAAGCATTTCAATTCACAAAGAAATGTGCATTTATAATGACTCATTTATAATTTAGCTCCATGTGTCACGGTGAGTGAATGAGGACCCAAAAGCGAATTAACTTAACAGAGCTTCTTTAATAACCAAACAGGTTCAGACAGACCGGCAGATTCCGACAGGACAGGACAAGGTTACAGCAAACATGACGATAGTCTGGTTCAGGCATGAAACACAACAAACAAGAATCCGACAAGGACAGGAACAAAAACAGAGAGAGATATAGGGACCTAATCAGAGGGAAAAAGGGAACAGGTGGGAAAAGGGGTGGATGAGGTAGTCAGAGGAGACAAGGAACAGCTGGGGGAAAGCGGGGGAGAAAAGGTAACCTAATACGACCAGCAGAGGGAGACAGGGTGAAAGGAAAGGACAGAAAGACACAACATGACAATACATGACAGTACCCCCCCACTCACCGAGCGCCTCCTGGCGCACTCGAGGAGGAAACCTGGCGGCAACGGAGGAAATCCTCGATCAGCGCACGGTCCAGCACGTCCCTAGAGGGAACCCAACTCCTCTCCTCAGGACCGTACCCCTCCCAATCTACGAGGTACTGGTGACCACGGCCTCGAGGACGCATGTCCAAAATCCTGCGGACCCTGTAGATGGGTGCGCCCTCGACAAGGATGGGGGGGGGGGGGGGGAAGACGAGCGGGGGCGCGAAGAACGGGCTTGATACAGGAGACATGGAAGACCGGGTGGACGCGACGAAGGTATCGCGGAAGAAGAAGTCGAACTGCGACAGGATTAATGACCCGAGAAATACGGAACGGACCAATGAACCGCGGGGTCAACTTGCGAGAAGCCGTCTTAAGGGGAAGGTTCTGAGTGGAGAGCCAAACTCTCTGACCGCGACAATATCTAGGACTCTTAGTTCTACGCTTATTAGCAGCCCTCACAGTCTGCGTCCTATAACGGCAAAGTGCAGACCTGACCCTCTTCCAGGTGCGCTCGCAACGTTGGACAAAAGCCTGAGCGGAGGGGACGCTGGACTCGGCGAACTGAGATGAGAACAGCGGAGGCTGGTACCCGAGGCTACTCTGAAAAGGAGATAGCCCGGTCGCAGACGAAGGAAGCGAGTTGTGGGCGTATTCTGCCCAGGGGAGCTGTTCTGACCAAGACGCAGGGTTGCGAAAAGAAAGACTGCGTAAGATGCGACCAATAGTCTGATTGGCCCGTTCTGCTTGACCGTTAGACTGGGGGTGAAAGCCGGAAGAGAGACTAACGGAAGCCCCAATCAAACGGCAAAACTCCCTCCAAAATTGAGACGTGAATTGCGGACCTCTGTCCGAAACGACGTCTGACGGAAGGCCATGAATTCTGAAAACATTCTCGATGATGATTTGTGCCGTCTCTTTAGCAGAAGGAAGCTTAGCAAGGGGAATGAAATGAGCCGCCTTAGAGAACCTATCGACAACCGTAAGAATAACAGTCTTCCCCGCTGACGAAGGCAGTCCGGTGACAAAATCTAAGGCGATGTGAGACCACGGTCGAGAGGGAATGGGAAGCGGCCTGAGACGACCGGCAGGAGGAGAGTTACCGGACTTAGTCTGCGCGCAGACCGAACAAGCAGCCACGAAACGACGCGTGTCATGCTCCTGGGTGGGCCACCAAAAACGCTGGCGAATGGAAGCAAGCGTACCCCGAACGCCAGGGTGGCCGGCTAACTTGGCAGAGTGAGCCCACTGAAGAACGGCCAGACGAGTAGGAACGGGAACGAAAAGAAGGTTCCTAGGACAAGCGCGCGGCGACGGAGTGTGAGTGAGCGCTTGCTTTACCTGCCTCTCAATTCCCCAGACAGTCAACCCGACAACACGCCCCTCAGGGAGAATCCCCTCGGGGTCAGTGGAGGCTACTGAAGAACTGAAGAGACGAGATAAAGCATCAGGCTTGGTGTTCTTAGAGCCTGGACGATAAGAAATCACGAACTCGAAACGAGCGAAAAACAGCGCCCAACGCGCCTGACGCGCATTAAGTCGTTTGGCAGAACGGATGTACTCAAGGTTCCTATGGTCAGTCCAAACGACAAAAGGAACGGTCGCGCCCTCCAACCACTGTCGCCATTCGCCTAGGGCTAACCGGATGGCGAGCAGTTCGCGGTTTCCCACATCATAGTTACGTTCCGACGGCGACAGGCGATGAGAAAAATACGCGCATGGGTGGACCTTGTCGTCAGAGAGGGAGCGCTGAGAAATATTGGCTCCCACGCCCACCTCTGACGCGTCAACCTTGACAACGAACTGTCTAGAGACGTCAGGTGTAACAAGGATAGGAGCGGATGTAAAACGATTCTTGAGGAGATCAAAAGCTCCCTGGGCGGAAACGGACCACTTAAAGCACGTCTTGACAGAAGTAAGGGCTGTGAGAGGAGCTGCCACCTGACCGAAATTACGGATGAAACGACGATAGAAGTTCGCGAAGCCGAGAAAGCGCTGCAGCTCGATGCGTGACTTAGGGGCGGGCCAATCAATGACAGCTTGGACCTTAGCGGAATCCATCTTAATGCCTTCAGCGGAAATAACAGAACCGAGAAATGTGACGGAGGAGGCATGAAAAGTGCACTTCTCAGCCTTCACAAAAAGACAATTCTCTAAAAGGCGCTGGAGGACACGTCGAACGTGCTGAACATGAATCTGGAGTGACGGTGAAAAAATCAGGATATCGTCAAGGTAAACGAAAACAAAGATGTTCAGCATGTCTCTCAGGACATCATTGACTAATGCCTGAAAGACAGCTGGAGCGTTAGCGAGGCCGAAAGGAAGAACCCGGTATTCAAAGTGCCCTAACGGAGTATTAAACGCCGTCTTCCACTCGTCCCCCTCCCTGATGCGCACGAGATGGTAAGCGTTACGAAGGTCCAACTTAGTGAAAAACCTGGCTCCCTGCAGGATCTCGAAGGCTGAAGACATAAGAGGAAGCGGATAACGATTCTTCACTGTTATGTCATTCAGCCCTCGATAATCTATGCAGGGGCGCAGAGACCCGTCCTTCTTCTTGACAAAAAAAAACCCAGCTCCGGCGGGAGAGGAGGAGGGGACTATGGTACCGGCGTCAAGAGCTACAGACAAATAATCCTCGAGAGCCTTACGTTCGGGAGCCGACAGGGAGTATAGTCTACCCCGGGGGGGAGTGGTTCCCGGAAGGAGATCAATACTACAATCATACGACCGGTGTGGAGGAAGAGAGGTGGCCCTGGACCGACTGAACACCGTGCGCAGATCGTGATATTCCTCCGGCACCCCTGTCAAATCACCAGGCTCCTCCTGTGAAGAAGAGACAGAGGAAACAGGAGGGATAGCAGACATTAAACATTTCACATGACAAGAGACGTTCCAGGAGAGGATAGAATTACTAGACCAATTAATGGAAGGATTATGACAAACTAGCCAGGGATGGCCCAAAACAACAGGTGTAAAAGGTGAGCGAAAAATTAAAAAAGAAATGGTTTCGCTATGATTACCAGAAACAGTGAGGGTTAAAGGTAGCGTCTCACGCTGAATCCTGGGGAGAGGACTACCATCCAGGGCGAACAAGGCCGTGGACTCCCTTAACTGTCTGAGAGGAATGTCATGTTCCCGAGCCCAGGTCTCGTCCATAAAACAGCCCTCCGCCCCAGAGTCTATTAAGGCACTGCAGGAAGCTGACGAACCGGTCCAGCGTAGATGGACCGACAAGGTAGTGCAGGATCTTGAAGGAGAGACAGGAGTAGTAGCGCTCACCAGTAGCCCTCCGCTTACTGATGAGCTCTGGCTTTTACTGGACATGAAGTGACAAAATGACCAGCAGAACCGCAATAGAGACAGAGGCGGTTGGTGATTCTCCGTTCCCTCTCCTTAGTCGAGATGCGGATACCTCCCAGCTGCATAGGCTCAGCTCCCGAGCCGGCAGAGGAAGATGGTAGTGATGCGGAGAGGGGGGCAACGGAGCGCGCGAGCTCCTTTCCACGAGCTCGGTGACGAAGATCAACCCGTCGCTCAATGCGAATAGCGAGTTCAATCAAGGAATCCACGCTGGAAGGAACCTCCCGGGAGAGGATCTCATCCTTTACCTCTGCGCGGAGACCCTCCAGAAGACGAGCGAGCAAGGCCGGCTCGTTCCAGCCACTGGAGGCAGCAAGAGTGCGAAACTCAATAGAGTAGTCAGTTATGGATCGATTGCCTTGACATAGGGAAGACAGGGCCCTGGAAGCCTCCTCCCCAAAAACAGATCGATCAAAAAACCCGTATCATCTCCTCCTTAAAGTCCTGATACTGGTTAGTACACTCAGCCCTTGCCTCCCAGATTGCCGTGCCCCACTCACGAGCCCGTCCAGTAAGGAGAGATATGACGTAGGCGACACGAGCAGTGCTCCTGGCGTAAGTGTTGGGCTGGAGAGAAAACACAATATCACACTGGGTGAGGAACGAGCGGCATTCAGTGGGCTCCCCAGAGTAACACGGCGGGTTATTGATTCTGGGCTCCGGAGATTCGAAAGCCCTGGAAGTGGCCGGTGGATCGAGGCGGAGATGGTGAACCTGTTCTGTGAGGTTGGAGACTTGGGTGGCCAGGGTCTCAACAGCATGTCGAGCAGCAGACAATTCCTGCTCGTGTCTGCCTAGCATCGCTCCCTGGATCTCGACGGCTGAGTGGAGAGGATCCGAAGTCGCTGGGTCCATTCTTGGTCGGATTCTTCTGTCACGGTGAGTGAATGAGGACCCAAAAGCGAATTAACTTAACAGAGCTTCTTTAATAACCAAACAGGTTCAGACAGACCGGCAGATTCCGACAGGACAGGACAAGGTTACAGCAAACATGACGATAGTCTGGTTCAGGCATGAAACACAACAAACAAGAATCCGACAAGGACAGGAACAAAAACAGAGAGAGATATAGGGACCTAATCAGAGGGAAAAAGGGAACAGGTGGGAAAAGGGGTGGATGAGGTAGTCAGAGGAGACAAGGAACAGCTGGGGGAAAGCGGGGGAGAAAAGGTAACCTAATACGACCAGCAGAGGGAGACAGGGTGAAAGGAAAGGACAGAAAGACACAACATGACAATACATGACACCATGCTTTGTATAAAGTGTCTTAAATTATCAGAACATCGCTACAATGTTGTAACTCAATTTGGGTGCCTATGTGGTTAGCACTTCACATCTTTATACACTGAACAAAAATATAAATGCAACATGAGAAGTGCTGGTCCCATGTTTCATGAGCTGAAATAAAACATCACAGACATTTTCCAAATGCACAAAAACCTTATTTCTCTCAAAATGTGTGTACACATTTGTTGAAATCCCTGTTAGTGAGCTTTAACCTTTGCCAAGATAATCCATCCACCTGACAGGTGTAGCATATCAAGAAGCTGATTAACTAGCATGATCATTACACAGATCATTACACTTTGGAAGTATTGGAGGTAGGCCAAGACAGTAGGCCTATCTAAAGGAAATATCAATGTATGGTGAACTTGATCAAATTTCACCTTGTGCTGGGGACAATTAAAGGCCACTCTAAAATGTGTGTTTTGTCACACAACACAGATGTCAGGTTTTGAGGGAGGGTGCAATTGGCATGCTGACTGCAGGCATGTCCACCAGAGCTGTTGCCAGAGAATTGAATGTTAATTTCTCTTCCATAAGCTGCCTCCAACGTTGATTTAGAGAATTTGGCAGTACGTCCAGCTGGCCTCACAGCTGCAGACCACGAGTAACCATGCCAGCCCAGTACCTCCACATCTGGCTTCTTCACCTGTGGGATTGTCTGACACCAGCCACCCAGACAGCAGTTGAAACTCTGGTTTTGCACAACCAAAGAATTTCTGCAGAAACTGTCAGAAACCGTCTCAGTAAAGCTCACCTGCGTGCTTGTCATCCTCACCAGGGTCTTGACTTGATTGCAATTCAGCGTCGTAACCGACTTCAGTGGGCAAATGCTTATGTAGAAACATTTTTCATGGTGTAAATAACATTGGATAAAAGTAGCGACTCAGAGCTATAAAATTATATATCATACACTGCAGTTGAGGAACAATGGGAAAGTAATTCTGCTTTAAACGTTGATAAACTTGTAACCCCACTTTTTAGAAAATGGCCTTTGAATGTTTTGGTACAACTACTGGAGAGCTCTTCTTTGTCTAGACCCAGTCAGCATTGTTCACACCCTCTTAAGCCTTTTCCCCAACCATCTCTTTAAGGATTCACATGTGAGGCCATGTGCTAAACAGAGGGAGTAAGGTAGTGTAGTAAACAACCAAAGATTTCAAGACTAAAAGTGGTGAAAGTAGTAGCCTACAGCAAATAAGGGCGTTATTGTTAAGTTTAGAAATCGTTATATTTTTGTGCTTGTGCAGGTTTTTCAGAAACACATAAACACTAAATATCTGCATGCGCCATTTCGATTTATAAACATATAAATATTTCCCGTTATAAATGAGATCTGTCTGTAAAATTGCGTGCACGTGAACAAGCATTATAATTCTGCCTGAAAAACGCCCATCATTCACCTTCTATGGTAATAATAACAGCCTTATTTGCTGTTAACTTTGGAAGTATAGGAGGTAGGCCAAGACAGTAGGCCTATCTAATGGAAATAGCAATGTATGGCGAACTTGATCAAATATCTTTGGAGATGTTGGCAGAATGTTTTATTTTGCTGTATCTGACCACATCTGAAAGACAACCAAATTTTTCTGGACCTTTTTTTTTCTGGACAGATCGTTTGAATGCAATAATGTTTTGCATTCACTTTTTCCCAAGCCTAAATATCCTGCCCTGCACGCGGATTCTGAAACATTGTCTAGTCATAATTTTTTTTAAACTACAGCAGGCCTACTTACAGTGGTAGCCTACGCATTTCAATGGAAAAGATCAACTTGTCTGTTCACCTGTTCAATTCTTCTGTATGTTGTAAACCGCGCTCCCTGTCAGATTCATAGAGAAAAAACTAGAAAATTATAATAGCCTATCTAATAGGCCCAACTAAGTGAGAGATGCACACGGTAATTTGTTTTGTTTGGCTACTTCGAGAATATGAACTCAACTCTCACAACATGTACCGAAAAGAGGAGAAAGGTATTCTGCAATGGTTATGCTATACAGTGAGCTGCAAAAGTATTTGTCTCTGTACTCTAGCACTTTAGATTTGAAAGGGTACAATGCCTATTAGGTTAAAGGGCAGACTTTCAGCGTTAATTTGATGGTGTTTTCATCCATGTTGGATGAATCGTTTAGAAATTACAGAAATGTTTGTACATAGTCCCCCCATTTTCTGGGACCAAAAGTATTGGGACAAATTAACTTATACAGTGGGGCAAAAAAGTATTTAGTCAGCCACCAATTGTGCAAGTTCTCCCACTTAAAAAGATGAGAGAGGCCTGTAATTTTCATCATAGGTACACTTCAACTATGACAGACAAAATGAGAAAATAAATACAGAAAATCACATTGTAGGGTTTTTAATGAATTTATTTGCAAATTATGGTGGAAAATAAGTATTTGGTCACCTACAAACAAGCAAGATTTCTGGCTCTCACAGACCTGTAACTTCTTATTTAAGAGGCTCCTCTGTCCTCCACTCATTGCCTGCATTAATGGCACCTGTTTGAACTTGTAATCAGTATAAAAGACACCTGTCCACAACCTCAAACAGTCACACTCCAAACTCCACTATGGCCAAGCCCAAAGAGCTGTCAAAGGACACCAGAAACAAAATTGTAGACCTGCACCAGGCTGGGAAGACTGAATCTGCAATAGGTAAGCAGCTTGGTTTGAAGAAATCAACTGTGGGAGCAATTATTAGGAAATGGAAGACATACAAGACCACTGATAATCTTCCTTGATCTGGGGCTCCACGCAAGACCTCACCCCGTGGGGTCAAAATGATCACAAGAACGGTGAGCAAAAATCCCAGAACCACACGGTTCTAGTGAATTTTTTTACCTTTATTTAACCAGGCAGGTCAGTTAAGAAAAAAATCTTATTTTCAATGACGGCCTAGGAACAGTGGGTTAACTGCCTTGTTCGGGGGCAGAACAACAGATTTGTAGCTTGTCAGCTCAGGGATTTGAACTCGCAACCTTCCGGTTACTAGTCCAACGCTCTAACCACTAGGCTACCCTGCCACCCCGAATGACCTACAGAGAACTGGGCCCAACGAAATTTGACATTACAATATCCAGACTACAAATATCAATGAAAAAGGTGTACCGTCTTTTCTACTGTTAAACTGCGCTTCGGATTAGATCGCATAGAAAAAAATACTTGAAATAGCTTGATTTAGTACTGTGACATGGGTCCAATTTGTAAATGAGAAATGGGACAAATGGTACAGTAGCCTATACTAATTTGTTGTAGGTCTATAGGCTATTTTGTGACAAGAGTAGCCTATGAAACCATGTCAGCGCTCCCTGTCCTCGGGCTCCATAAGCTACCCTATTAATTTCCGTTTTTTGGGACAATAAATGTATCCTACCCAAGCTACAACAACACAATGTCATGAAGAATGTTATTGTTGTTTTGAAGTGAGTACAAAACTCTAGTCTAGGCTGGTAACTGCAGTGAATAGCCTATGTCATTTGAATAACCGCTCAAAGGCCTGGCATTTTTAATGTATATTCATTTTGAAATAACTGCAGCTAGCCTGCCTGATCTGGCAACCATTTGGATCACTTATGGGTCTTTTCTTGTCAGTTTAGCCTACAAGGTCTAGGAACATTAGCAGGCCAGTAATATGGTGTGTTTTGTAAGGATGTATCGTCCAATAGAAACATGCTAAAGCAGGGATTTCTAGTGGCGCGCCTATGAATTATTATAATGCAGAAGCGCGGAGGAAGTTGTATCCATAGTTTCCCCGTTTGGCTTCCGCGTTTTAAAAACCTACGAAAACGAGGTGGACAGTGCCAAAACTCAAAAACCTTTTACCATTCCCAGTCTTCTTTTATTTGTTTTCCAAGTGCCTATGTAGAATGGATAAAGTGCACTCAGAGTGAAGGAGGAGCGCTCCCATAGGGGATGTTTCATGCTGCTTTATGTGGAGGTGGTTGATCTCTGAAAATTATAGCTTCCAGGGGACACAGAAAATACCAGCTAATTTCAATCCAAGCCACATGCGGACAAGAGAAAGCCAGCGTAAATGGTCAATTTATAGCTTTTTAATGGCTGTGTTGTATGATTCCGTCGAGGGGGTGGGTTTGGCAGAGGATGCTGAGAGATGATGCTGAGGAGAGGGGTATTCAAGTCAGTACTGTGTCTCGTGAACAAATTACAATACAGTACATATATTCTTCACAATATTAGGCATACACTACATGTACACAGTAATACATAATCAAGGATGATTGACACCACCCAAAGACAAATTATTGACTCAATCGGTTGGGGGAAACACTGAGGAATAACACGACTAGACCATGCGGGATCAATTCTGAGAGTCATTCCAATGTTAATTTCGAAAATCTCAAACCTGAACATGAAAGTGGCCTCTCTGAAGAGACGTGACTTTAAGAGTCATCTGACAGCATGGGATTGCTATTTGGGTAAGATGTTAGCCTTAGGCCATAGGGCGTTTGAATTTGCCAGACCACATGTGTTTACTGGTCCTATAATGTATGTAGTGAATACTGTATAAAAAAAGGGAGTGCCAAGTCCTTACCATACTGCACACAGCTTTATTTGGTAGACTATAACAGCAAAGCCACAATGATTTTGAACATTTTGGAGGAAGCATTTATTTAGAAAACAAGGAGAAACCCTGATGTACTGTAGACGAACCAGTATTGCCGTAATTCTGCTTCCATTGAATTGTACTAAGGAGGCCATAATAATCCCTAATCAACGAATCAACTAGCTTGTAGTCTAAAAATGCATTTCCCCATGGATTAAGGACTGTTAAAAGGTTAAACTGGACTCAGATACCCGGACGTCCTACTTCAATGGAATTGCTTCTTAGTTGCTTATAAAAAAATATTGGCTGGGGTCATTTGTTTCCAACACGGATGAGCAACAGGATAACTCAAAGGGGTGAATGTAATGATACTATATGTGCCAGAGACAAAGGAGGTTGGTGGCACCTTAATTGGGGAGAATGGGCTCCTTCCTGGTAATGACTGGAGAGGAATTTGTGGAATGGTATTAAATACATCAAACACATTGTTTCCAGGTGTTTGATGCCATTCCATTGGCTCCGTTCCGGCCATTATTATGAGCCAATCTCCCCTCAGCAGCTTCCTGTGGCCAGAGATACCACTTCTTATTCCTAGCTGCAGTTGGAAACAGGGAATCTTGTTGTCCACGGCTTGTTTTGAAAAAAGTGTCTCGGCTCCATTTCGGTACAGTGTCCGGCTTCCTTCCTCTCTGTGACCCTAGAGGTGAAGCCAGCATAATGAATTTCTCACTATTGCCCACTGCTCGGCTTGCAAGGCTCGTGTACTCTATGATAGCGGCTCCTCAAAGTCCTTCTGCTGCAGTTGATTTATTGTGACCTCAGCAAGATTTCCTGTCACTCTATTCAGTTTCCCAATAGCAGAGAGCAGATGTTCCAATGCTGAAAATATGTTTCTGACAGTGACTTATAGCAAGGGGAAATAGAAACGACTCCTACCCAAAGACACCCCCATGATTAGGATCAAAACAAACAGGCAAACTTGCCTTCAGCAGCTGCATCCCAGCCTCCCTGCAAAACAGCCATATATCAAAGTCTTCGTGTTAACACGTATCAAAATAATATTTGTTGTCTTGCGGTGGATGGCCTATACCCCAAGCCCGTTAGCAGTTCTACAATGTGTCTCATAATATTTTAATGATCATATTTTCTCTGAGAATGACTGAGTTTCCAGTGCGATGGGAGAACCTCATTAGCGTCTCCCAGAAAGAAAAAAACGCTTGAAAACTTAATGTGGACTGTAATGGGATGAAACCGTCTCAGTGTTTACTGTTGATACAAGTAGTCTGCAGGTCTTTGTTATTGTTTTCAAGCGAGCCATTTTTAATTTACTAGAGGATACATTTTAATTGAGAAGAGGAAACCCCACTGGGCACACACTGGTTGAATCAACGTAGTTTCCAAGTCATTTCAATATAATTACGTTGAACCAACATGGAAAAGATGTTGAATTGACGTCTTTGCCCAGTGGTACCGTGCTTTAAGAAACCCCCCCACCATGTGGGTAATAATCATTTAAGAAAATGTATATCCCTCTTTTCAATATAAGCAAATATCAGTTTCCACCAATTTGTGTGGAATATAGTGGTGCAGTACTAGCGGCACAGTACTGCAAAAAGTGTTGTTGAAAGTATGTACGGCTGAGAACTCCATACCTAACAACAGTATGAAAACAATCAGAACACAATCATATAGAGGGATGGAACCTGGAAGACTAATGTCTTCCCTAGCACTGCCTGATGTATCTCTGGAATGTATCCATCCTACTGTGCTGAGGATCTCTATTGTAAACACTACTCCATCAATAGGCAGCCCTTCTTTAGCAGACCCACTCGCTGCTATAGAGCCCCCGTTCTCTGCTAGAGACTTTATTGGCAGTATATAAAAGTTCTGGCTAAAAGCTTGACAAATCACAGGCAGCCAGTTCAGGTTTGGGCCAGGTTGTGGAGTGGAGCTATAGCCTGCTGTTTGGCTGCAGTAGGCATTGTACATTTTAGATCAGAGAGAGCTTTAGCTTGCTGTGGATGATGAGGGAGTGGAATGTGATCAGTTGATGGTCAGCGCATTGCATTTCACAATTTGACACAGCTGAGGTTAAACAACTGAAACGTTGGAGGAATTATAGATGCCAAAATATTACATGCTCTCTGTCTGCGCTGTGTACGTCATCAATACGCTTGACTGGAACAGACAAGTCAGGGCCAGCAACAGCAAGCATCCTGATAATGAGGAGAAAATGAGACAGGAGGAAGTCGTGAATGGAAATATCCTTTCCCAATGCCCCCTACCATATTCCCACCTCAATACCAGGCTGAGGCTCTCCACGGAGAAGCGGGAAGCTGGAGAGAGAGAAGCAAAGAACCACGTCTCCACACCAAGGCAGGCAGTAAGAGCTGTCTGCCCATGAGAGGGGCGGCAGTGGACACATTCCCAGTCCCAGAGACCATAGACTGACAGCCCATGTTCAAGACACCCAGGGGAAATTATAGGGTCTGAAGAACCTGAGGGCACAACTCGAAAACAAGCATACAGGGGACAAGCATGAAAATACACATTGTGCTCCACAGGGAAGTCATTAGGCAAATTGTCCTCTGGCAGACAGAGTCTGGGAAATATTTAGAGGGGTGACATGTCCTTTCTGGAGTAGATAGGCCACAACTCACAGGACTTTAAAGGAACTATTGTTTTGTCATTAATCAATACATCTTTAGCTTACCCCCTTGAATATCTTGTCATCAGTGATTTAGAATTCCTACTGCCGTTGTGGCATATAGTTCTTCTTGATTACATCCTTGGGTGCAGCCTAATTCTCAGATCCAAGCTTTTGCTTCTTTCTCAAATACATGTTTGGCTATCTAAAATACATGCTTGGGTAGTGAGACTTTCTCAAATACATGTTTTTATGAACATGCAACTTGAAATACCTATGTGGGGTAGACTGGTTGTCTGAGGCTTTTCTTCTTACAGTTCAATCAACAACAATGTGTTGCATTATATACAGTAATAATGAATGAGTCTGTAGAGAAACTTCAAAACTACTTGGCCAATAAAGTAAATAAAAGATTGCAGAAATGTTACATGTTGCAAAAACAGCTTATTTCTCTCAAATGTTGTGCACACATTTGTTTACATCTTTGTTAGTGAGCAATTTATCCTTCCACCTGACAGGTGTGGCATACCAAGAAGCTGATTAAACAGCATGATCATTACACAGATGCACCTTGTGCTGGGGGACAATAAAAGGCCACTCTAAAATGTGCAGTTTTGTCACATAACACAAAGCCATCGATGTCTCAAATTCTGAGGATTTTTTTCCGTCTGTAATAAAGCCCTTTTGTGGGGAAAAACTGATTAGCTGGGTCTGCCTCCCCAGTGGGTGGGCCTGTGCCTTCCCATGCTCACCCATGGCTCCGCCCCTGCACAGTCATGTGAAGTTCATAGATTAGGGCCTAATGAATGTATTTCAATTGACTGATTTCCTTATATGAACTGTAACTCAGCAAAATCTTTGAAATTGTTGCATGTTGCGTTTATATTTTTGTTCAGTATATATTTACCTTCCCCCTGGCTAATTTGGGCATTATTCCTCTCTTTGCTACCACTGTATGCAAGAACATGGCAGAGGAGGTTTCCAAATTCTTGTTAGAGTACCATTTTCGTCAGTTGCAAACCGCAGATATTTCCATTTTGCAAGGAGGTCGCCTCTTTTAGCTTGAATTTACAGTAATCCATATACCAGTTTGATCTTAAAATTAGATACTTGTGTGTTAGCTCTCTGGTATTTTGTTACAGATTTGTATTGGAGAACCTAGGATTTGTCACGTTTTATTTCCTAATTTAAATTGTTAGCTATTGTGTGTGCATTAACATGAAAGTGTAGTGATTGACTGTGAAGAAGTGTCATTATAGGCTCCAAGACAGGCAGCCAAATGAAGGAGACTATGGTTGAGTGGGTTTTATGTAATTGAAGACATACATTTCAGTTGCGTTCTTGTGGTTGAGACAGGGCTTGTTTTCAAGAGTTTTCTCTCCCTTTTTGTCCAGCTGCATGACAGAACTGAATTAGTATCCAAAATAAGATTAACCCTCTTCTATTCTCACCCATGAGCCCCCTTAAGATATTCTTTACCATATCAGCCCTGTGGAATGTCTAAAACATTAACAAGATGCTGAGAAATTGTTTTGAAGGGCCTTGGAGAGTCCTTTTTTGTGTTTTCACTGAAACATGTTTTTGATTTGAGTTACAACCATCAAAGGTTGTTTCAAAAGTGAACATTAACAAACATACGTAAGTGGACTCAAGTGTCCACATTACACAGTTATTATGCATAGGCCTATTTCTGTTGGGAGTTTTTGTTCAGTGTGTGTCCACATTTGCCTTTCCTTGTCACTAGTCCATCAGTAATCTTGTTTTTGATGATAGATTATTTTAATGTTGTTAGAGAAATGATTGCTGCTCACCCAAGGGGCCCTGTTAACCGGAGGGTAACAATCCCTTTTGACTGGACACTATTTATGAGACACCAAAGATTAAGGCTGGGAGTTCATGGGCCTGACTTGTGTTATTAAAGAGATATGAAAGACATTTGTCTTAATCTACTGAATTTATGTTCGAATCGAGTCAAAGAACAATATGTGTAGGCTACGATGTGAAAGGTAGAGTGCAATGACAGACGCGCATGAGGGGGTACACAGAGCACAAAGTCAGTGAAATATCTTTCAGAAAACAAACGTGTATTCCAAAATGCCACCCACAACCCAGACAGTCAACACAGTACCAAAATAAAGCTTTATTAATACACTGTACTTCACAATTTGTTATAATGTTTGTGTAAAAAGAATATATAGCACGTACAGTAACAAGCCTAAGCCATATTATCTAGGACCGTGATTACTAAGTTTAGATAGCTGGCTGCTAAACTAGTTTACCAATCTAACATTTTTTTAGTTGATATGGACTAATTGAGTTACTATCTGTGACAGACTTTAACAAGAGAAAAAACTGCTGATGCACAAACAGATTTCAAAAATGCACCTTGTGTATTCTACTGTTCTAAAATATTTATTTTGTTTTTGTTTTGTGAAATGAATCCTAGGGCCTTTAAAAGTTGCCCCTTCCTGCCTTAAATTGTGAGACCCCTCTACTCTGATATGGCTACAACTACACTAGGCCTCTGATGGTATGTGCAATGAACTCATGGTACTTTTTCAGAATCAGTGGCAGCCCAGACTCATTGTGTCCATGGCAAGGTTACCGACACTGAGGGTTACGGTATAATATGTTTGTTCAGTAAAACCTGGGATTAGGCCTTTGGATATGGCCTTATCCAACGCAGTGACTGGCTGCTCTTAATGTGATACAATCCCTGTCTTAGGGCATGACGTTGCATGACAAGGTAAGGCCACGTGGAGAATGTAGAACCCACAGGATCATATTAACGATCCATTATAACATTGCCTGGAGCATTTTACAAAAATTCCTAGAAAGAATTTCAAGAATGAGTTTGGTAAACAACTCATAAATCCACCTATGAGTGTTACCAAATACAAACCGTGTGTAAAATAGTACAATACAATATTGGTCTTTATGGTGATTGAATGGAAAACATGACTTCATTGATGCAATGGGCCGAACAGCACTTCAGCTACATGTAAGAAGCAGCTTCCAAATTGACTGTAGGTTTTAGTCACAGATAAAATTACTATTTGCCCATGAACTGTAAACACAGCGTGACCCCCATGGCAAGTACTTAAGATATTATCTTTGTGCTCTTTAGTTTCACTGCAAGAGACATATACTGCGTTTGCACTCTGGCTACTGTACATGTTTTATTGCTAGTGACCTAGCATATAAATATACAGGCAGAAATCTTTCGGTGTAATAGCAGTGTTTTAGTAGGCAGCCGTAAAGTGTGGAGTGAGCTACCATTATCACAGAGGCCCCAAATTAACCGTCTGGATAAAATAGGACTTTTCTTTTCTTCATTTTATTTTACTTTTTATAGAGTCAAAAAATCTTAAGTTATGAGTGCAAACATATTCGGCAACATGTAAATTGACCGGAATAATTATGTCATGACCTTAGAACTGGGGTGTAACCATTACACAGATCGTTGCAAAACGTGTAGTCTGTAGCAAAACGTTTAGCAACTATATGAGTTTACGTCAAACAGAAAACGCAAACGAGAATTTCTATTGGACAAATTTAGGTAGACCCTCCCTGTTTTGTTCTGTTTGCTTCAGTTTGGTTCTTAAATGGTAAACGGTTTTTGTAATGAATACACTCAATGAATACACTTGGCTGTAGGTCGGACATACTGTACTGTATATATAGATATACTATAGGTATACTATATATACTATATAGATATATATATACAGTATAGGTATATAGGTACACTATATATACTATAGGTATATAGGTACACTATATATATATATATATATATATATATATACAGTGCCTTGCGAAAGTATTCGGCCCCCTTGAACTTTGCGACCTTTTGCCACATTTCAGGTTTCAAACATAAAGATATAAAACTGTATTTTTTTGAGAAGAATCAACAAGTGGGACACAATCATGAAGTGGAACGACATTTATTGGATATTTCAAACTTTTTTAACAAATCAAAAACTGAAAAATTGGGCGTGCAAAATTATTCAGCCCCCTTAAGTTAATACTTTGTAGCGCCACCTTTTGCTGCGATTACAGCTGTAAGTCGCTTGGGGTATGTCTCTATCAGTTTTGCACATCGAGAGACTGAAATTTTTTCCCATTCCTCCTTGCAAAACAGCTCGAGCTCAGTTAGGTTGGATGGAGAGCATTTGTGAACAGCAGTTTTCAGTTCTTTCCACAGATTCTCGATTGGATTCAGGTCTGGACTTTGACTTGGCCATTCTAACACCTGGATATGTTTATTTTTGAACCATTCCATTGTAGATTTTGTTTTATGTTTTGGATCATTTTCTTGTTGGAAGACAAATCTCCGTCCCAGTCTCAGGTCTTTTGCAGACTCCATCAGGTTTTCTTCCAGAATGGTCCTGTATTTGGCTCCATCCATCTTCCCATCAATTTTAACCATCTTCCCTGTCCCTGCTGAAGAAAAGCAGGCCCAAACCATGATGCTGCCACCACCATGTTTGACAGTGGGGATGGTGTGTTCAGCTGTGTTGCTTTTACTCCAAACATAATGTTTTGCATTGTTGCCAAAAAGTTCCATTTTGGTTTCATCTGACCAGAGCACCTTCTTCCACATGTTTGGTGTGTCTCCCAGGTGGCTTGTGGCAAACTTTAAACAACACTTTTTATGGATATCTTTAAGAAATGGCTTTCTTCTTGCCACTCTTCCATGAAGGCCAGATTTGTGCAATATACGACTGATTGTTGTCCTATGGACAGAGTCTCCCACCTCAGCTGTAGATCTCTGCAGTTCATTCAGAGTGATCATGGGCCTCTTGGCTGCATCTCTGATCAGTCTTCTCCTTGTATGAGCTGAAAGTTTAGAGGGACGGCCAGGTCTTGGTAGATTTGCAGTGGTCTGATACTCCTTCCATTTCAATATTATCGCTTGCACAGTGCTCCTTGGGATGTTTAAAGCTTGGGAAATATTTTTGTATCCAAATCCGGCTTTAAACTTCTTCACAACAGTATCTCGGACCTGCCTGGTGTGTTCCTTGTTCTTCATGATGCTGTCTGCGCTTTTAACGGACCTCTGAGACTATCACAGTGCAGGTGCATTTATACGGAGACTTGATTACACACAGGTGGATTGTATTTATCATCATTAGTCATTTAGGTCAACATTGGATCATTCAGAGATCCTCACTGAACTTCTGGAGAGAGTTTGCTGCACTGAAAGTAAAGGAGCTGAATAATTTTGCACGCCCAATTTTTCAGTTTTTGATTTGTTAAAAAAGTTTGAAATATCCAATAAATGTCGTTACACTTCATGATTGTGTCCCACTTGTTGTTGATTCTTCACAAAAAAATACAGTTTTATATCTTTATGTTTGAAGCCTGAAATGTAGCAAAAGGTCGCAAAGTTCAAGGGGGCCGAATACTTTCGCAAGGCACTGTATATACATATATATACAATATATATATATGTAGTATACCTATATACCTATAGTATACCTATATATACAGTACAGTACAGTACAGCCAACAGAGAGCCAACAGAGAGAGAGACAACGCAGAAAATATGTGTATTCATTACAGAAACCGTTTACCGTTGTCTCTTTTGGCTGTAGGTCGGACGTACTGTACTGTATTGTATATATAGGTATACTATACTAGGAGCATAGGAAGTTTAAAGGGTGTGTTGGTGTGTGTCTCAGTCACCAGATTCCAACCCAATTGAACAATTATGGGAGATTCTGAAGCAGTGCCTGAGACTTCTTTTTCCACCACCATCAACAAAACACCAAATGATGACATTTATTTTGGAACAATAGTGTCACATCCCTCCAACAGAGTTGCAGACGCTTGTAAAATGTATGCCAAGATGCATTGAAGCGGTTCTGGTGGCTTGTGGTGGAACAACGCCCTATTAAGACATTTTATGTTGGTGTTTCCTTTATTTTGTCAGTTACCTGAATCATTTTCATAAACTGAGTGGTTTGAACCCAGAATGCTGATTGGCTGACAGCCGTGGTATGTCAGACCGTACTGTATACCAGTGGTATGACAAAACATTTATTTTCACTCTTCTCATTATCTTCGAAACAAGTTTATAATAGCAATAAGGCCCCTCAGGGGTTTGTGGTATATGGCCAATATACCATGGCTAAGGGCTGTATCCAGGCACTCCGAGCCCTTAGCTGTGGTATATTGGCCATATACCACACCCCCTCGGGCCTTATTGTTTAATTTTACCACAGCATTGTTGAATACTCTGTTGGTCACAGATACCTTATACAAAGGTAGGGCGTGGATCACAAAACCAGTCTGTACCATTTACCTCATGCAGTGCAACACATCTACTTCGCATAGAGTTGATCAGGCTGTTGATTGTGGCCTGTGGAATGTTGTCCCACTCCTCTTCAATGGCTGTGGGAAGTTGCTGGATATTGACGGGAACTGGAACACACTGTCGTACATGTCAAACCAGAGCATTCCAAACATGGTTGACATGTCTGGTGAGTATGCAGGCCATGGAAGAACTGGGACATTTTCCACTTCAAGGAATTGTATGCAAATACTTGCGACATTGGGCCGTGCATTATCATGCTGAAACATGAGGTGATGGCGGCGGATGAATGGCACGACAATGGTCCTCAGCATCTTGTCACAGAATCTCTGTGCATTCAAATTGCTTATGCCTGCCCATACCATAACCCCACCACCACCATGGGGTACTCTGTTCACAATGTTGACATCTACTAACCGCTAGCCCACACGACGCCATATACGCTGTCTGCCCGGTACAGTTGAAACCGGGATAAATCTGTGAAGAGCACTCATCTCCAGCGTGCCAGTGGCCATCGAAGGTGAGAATTTTCCCACTTAAGTTGGACGACGAGCACACAGTTAAGCTTGCCTGAGATGATTTCTGAGTTTGTGCAGAAATTATTTGGTTGTGCAAACCCACAGTTTCATCAGATGTCATCAGATGTTCATCAGGTGGCTGGTCTTAGACGATGCCGCAGGTGAAGAAGCCAGGTGTGGAGGTCCTAGGCTGGCGTGGTTACACGTGGTCTGCGGTCGTGAGGCTTGTTGGACGTACAGCCAAATTCTCTAAAATGACATTGGAGGCGGCTTATGGTAGAGAAATGAACATTCAATTCTCTGGCAACAGCTCTGGTGGACATTTCTGCAGTCAGCTTGCCAATTCCACGCTCCCTCAAAACTTGAAACATCTGTGGTATTGTGTTGTGTGACAAAACTGCACATTTAAGAGTGTCCTTTTATTGTCCCCCAGCATAAGGTGCACCTGTGTAACAATCTTGCTGTTTTATCAGTTTCTTGATATGCCACACCTGTCAGGATTATCTTGGCAAAAGAGAAATGCTCACTAACAGGGATGTAAACAAATTTGGGACAAAAATTTGAGAGAAAAAGCTTTTTGTTACGGTGCGTGAATGAGGACCCAAAAGCGAATCAACTTAAACAGAGCTTCTTTAATTACCAAACATAGGTAGGCTCAGATGGACCGGCAGATTCCGACAGGACAGGACAAGGTTACAGCAAACATGACGACAGTCTGGTTCAGGCATGAATGACACAAACAAACAAGAATCCGACAAGGACAGGAGCAGAAACAGAGAGAGATATTGGGACCTAATCAGAGGGAAAAAAGGGAACAGGTGGGGAACGGGGTGAATGGGTAGTTAGAGGAGACAAGGGACAGCTGGGGGAAAGCGGGGGAGAAAAGGTAACCTAACACGACCAGCAGAGGGAGACAGGGTGAAGGGAAAGGACAGAGACAAGACAACATGACAGTACATGACACTTTTTGTGCATATGGAAAATTTCTGGGATCTTTTTTATTTCAATCAAATTTTAATCACATTTATTTAGAGAGAAATAAAGAGAGAAAGAGAGAGAATTAGAGAGAGCATACTTAAATTCACACAGGACACCGGATAAGGCAGGATAAATACCCCAGATATAACAGACTGACCCTAGCCCCCAGACACATAAACTACTGCAGCATAAATACTGGAGGCTTAGACACTGTGGCCTAGTCCGACGATACCCCCGGACAGGGCCAAACAGGCAGGATATAACCCCACCCACTTTACCAAAGCACAACCCCCACACCACTAGAGGGATATCTTCAACCACCAACTTACCATCCTGAGACAATGCCGAGTATAGCCCACAAAGATCTCTGCCACAGCACAACCCAAGGGGGGTTGCCCTTCTCTATAAACTGCTGAAAGTCTGTTGTGGATTTGTTTACAGAGAAATAGCATTGTATTTGGTCAAACACCAACAGTTTGGTAAGAGCTGGCAGTAAGCTTTTAGGTTTGCTGTTAGAACCAGTAAAAGCCACTTTATTACTCTTGGGTAGCAGAGTTACTTTGGCTTCCCTCCAGGACTGAGGACAAAGACTTTCCTCTAGGCTCAGATAAAAAAAATATGACAGATAAGAGTGGCTATACCGTCAGCTACCATCCTCAGTAGCTTTCCATCTACAGTTGTCAATGCCAGGAGGTATGTCATTATTGATCGATAAAATCCACCTCTCCCACACTAACGTTACAAAATATTTTTATATTTTTATGCATGATTAAAATTGCTCACTGTTCATTGTTGGCATTTCCTGCCTAAGTTTTCCCACTTTGCCAATGAAGTAATCATTAAAATAATTGGCAACATCAAATGGTTGGTGATGAATAAGTCATCTGATTCGATGAAAGATGGAGTTGAATTTATCTTTCTGCCCATAATTTCATTTAAAGTACTCCAAAGTTTTTTCCATCAATCATCACTTTATATCATTGATCTTGACTTCATAATAAAGTTTCTTCTTCTTTTTGTTGAGTTAGTCACATCATTTCTCAATTTGTTGTAAGTCAGCCAGTCAGATGTGCAGCCACTTATTAGCCACTCCTTTTTCCCCATCTCCTTCAACCATACAGTTGTTCAATTCCTCATCAATGCATGGAGCCTTAACAGTCAGTTTCTTAACAGGTGCATGATTATCAATAACTTGAAGAAGCAATTTCATAAATACATCCAGTGCAGTGTCTGGATGCTCCTCATTAATCACATCAGACCAACAAATATTTTAAACATCATCCACATAAGAGTCACAGCAAAATCTTTTGTATGATCTCTTATATACTATTTTAGGCCCAGCTGTTGAAACTTTGCCTTTCCACTATAAATGTAAGGAATTCTAATGATTTATACTTTAACTTTTGATAGTTAAGAATATTTAAAATCAAATACTTTTAGACTTTTACTCAAGTAGTATTTTACTGGGTGACTTTCACTTTTACTTGAGTCATTTTCAATTAAAGTATCTTTACATTCATTCAAGTATGACAATTGGGTATTTTTCCACCACTGGCTATCGGTACTCTATAATTACAAGTAAGTACCCCTCAAGATACACTTCATTTTAACTAGCCAAATCCTGTGTAACACCTAGTAATTACATTGTACTCATGCATATATTACATGCACTCTGGTGTACTAGTGCATGTATTCTCTCACTTGGATCGCACTTACAGAAGCTTGAAAATGAGGGAATGTACTGTAATGTACTGTACTGTATCAAAATCAAATCAAATTGTATTTGTCACATGCGCCAAATACAACAGGTGTAGGTAGACCTTACCGTGAAATGTTTGGGGGAGTCAATGTAAATAGTCCGGGAGCCATTTGAACCTCTTTGGGCTGCAATCCCATTAACGGGATGATGTGACAACAGCCAGTGAAAGTGCAGGGCGCCAAATTCAAAACAACAGAAATCTCATAATTACAATTCCTCAAACATACATGTATCTTATACCGTTTTAAAGGTACTCTTGTTGTTAATCCCACCACAGTGTCCGATTTCAAATATGCTTTTCAGGGAAAGCACCACAAACTATTATGTTAGGTCACCATCAAACGACAAGAAAAACAGCCATTTTTCCAGCCAAAGAGAGGAGTCACAAAAAGCACAAATAGAGATACAATTAATCACTAACCTTTGATGATCTTCATCAGATGACACTCATAGGACTTCATGTTACACAATACATGTATGTTTTGTTTGATAAAGTTCATATTTATATAAAAAAATCTGAGTTTACATTGGCGCGTTATGTTCACTAGTTCCAAAAACATCCAGTGATTTTGCATAGCCACATCGATTCAACAGAAATACTCATCATAAATGTAGATAACAATACAAGTTATACACATGGAATTATAGATATACCTCTCCTTAATGCAACCGCTGTGTCAGATTTTTAAAAAACTTTACTGAAAAAGCAAACCATGCAATAATCTTAGACGGCGCCCAGAAATATAATACATTTAGCTGCCATTTTGGAGTAAACATAAACCAGAAATGACATACTAAATATTCCCTTACCTTTGATTATCTTCATCAGAATGCACTCCCAGGAATCCCAGGTCCACAATAAATGCTTGATTTGTTCGATAATGTCCGTTATTTATGTCCAATTAGCTACTTTTGTTAGCGCGTTTGGTACACCTATCCAAACGCTGGTGCTGGTCAACCATTTTTTCGGACAAAAAGTTATATAAAAGGTTGAAGAAACATTTCAAACTAAGCACAGAATCAATCAATCGTTAGGATGTTTTTATCATAAATCTTCAATAAAGTTCCAACTGGAAAATTCCTTTGTGTCTTGAGGAGGAACGGAATGCAGGAAGATATCATGACCGGGAACTGGCTCTCTGCCAGTAGTCTGATTCATTCCCCTCTTATTCAGTCCCACAACACAGTAGATGCCTCATTCAAATTTCTATAGACGGTTGACATCTAGTGGAAGCCCTAGGAAGTGAATCGTCATTCATATCGCAATGGGATTTCAATAGGGAATGGTTTGAAAATGTATCAACCTCAGATTTCTCACTTCCTGTTTGGATTTCTTCTCAGGTTCTTGCCTGCCATATGAGTTATGTTATACCCACAGACATCATTCAAACAGTTTCAGAAACTTCAGAGTGTTTTCTATCCAATACTATTAATAATATGCATATATTAGCAACTGAGACTGAGGAGCAGGCCGATTACTCTGGGCACCTCTGGGTACCTTTCATCCAAGCTACTCAAAAGTGCCCCTGCAGCCATAAGAAGTTAATTGTTCAGCAGTCTTATAGCTTGGGGGTAGAAGCTGTTAAGGAGCCTTTTGGACCTAGACTTGATGTTCCAGTACCCCTTGCCGTGCGGTAGCAGAGAGAACAGTCAATGACTTGGGTGACTGGAGTCGTTGACAATTGTTTGGGCCTTCCTCTGACATGACCTGGTATATATGTCCTGGATGACAGTGTATTGGGCCATACGAACTACCCTCTGTGGGCCTGGGTCCAGGATGTCCCTGGCGGGAACCCTGCACCTCTCCCAGGGCCATAACCCTCCCAGTAAACCAGGTACTGGAACCCCCTGGCCCAAGGCCGAACCTTCAGGAGACGCATCACTGTGTATTCCGGTTGGCCATCAATGAGACGAGGGAGAGGTGGGGACTGGAAACAGGAGACAAAGGGCTGAGAAAGGAGCTTAACTCTGGACACATGAAAGGTAGGATGTATATGAAGGGTACAGGGAAACAGAAGACGAACAGCAGAGAGGCTAATGATTTTGTAGATTGGATTCCACTCAGAGTGATTCCACTCAGAGGGGCAGATGCCGGGTGGACAGCCATACCTCCTGCCTGAGACGATACCGGGGACCGAGGGTCCGATTGCGATCCGCTTGTCGTCGATACCTGGAGGTGGTCTTGAGGAGGGCCGACCGGGCTCTCCTCCAGGTACGTTGACAGCGGCATGCTGACCTCTTCCTCTTGCTCAGGGAAGAGCAGGGGCGGATAGGAACACTCAAAAGGAGATAACCGCCATATCACAGGCGAGAGCCCTCCCGGACATCAGCATGAGGAGGTACGCCATCTTAGAGCGGTCCGAGTGATGAGGGCACACTGAGCGAGAAACGCCTGACAGGTGCCCAGCTCTCCATCGAAGAGTTCGGGGGAAGGTAAGCAGGGTTCCGGAGTCGCCTCTTCACTGTTGACATTGAGACTGGTGTTTTGCGGGTACTATTTAATGAAGCTGGCAGTTGAGGACTTGGGAGGTGTCTGTTTCTCAATCTAGACACTCTAAAGTACTTGTCCTCTTGCTCAGTTGTGCACCGGGGCCTCCCACTCCTCTTTCTATTCTGGTTAGAGCCAGTTTGCACTGTTCTGTGAAGGGAGTAGTACACAGCATTGTAAGAGATCTTCAGTTTCTGGCCATTTTGAGCCTGTAATCGAACCCACAAATGCTGATGCTCCAGATACACAACTAGTCTAAAGAAGGCCAGTTTTATTGCATCTTTAATCAGAACAACAGTTTTCAGCTGTACTAACATAATTGCAAAAGGGTTTTCTAAGGATCAATTAGCCTTTTAAAATGCTAAACTTGGATTAGCTAACACAACGTGCCATTGGAACACAGGAGTGATGATTGCTTATAATGGTCCTCTGTAGATATTCCATTAAAAATCAGCCTTTTCCAGCTACAATAGTCATTTACAACATTAACAATGTCTACACTGTATTTCTTATCAATTTGATGTTATTTTAATGGACAAAAAAATAGCTTTTCTTTCAAAAACAAGGACATTTCTAAGTGACCCCAAACGTTTGAACAGTAGTGTAAGTATTCAGACCCTTTACTCAGTACTTTGTTGAAGCACCTTTGGCAGAGGTTACAGCCTTGAGTCTTCTTGGGTATGATGCTGCAAACCTGGCACACCTGTATTTGGGGAGTTCCCCCCATTCTTCTCTGCAGATCCTCTCAAGCTCTGTCAGGTTGGATGGTGAGCATTGCTGCACAACTATTCCATCTGGCCTGATTGGTGAAGTGTTATACCTTCCTGTAAGGACACCATACATGAAGGTATTACATTTGCACATTGTTATGTTAGTGCTTCTGCAGCATTATGTGAAGTATGGTGTATTCTACATGGAATTGTTACACTTGAAAGTTGTCAAAACACTTTGTTGACAATATATACATAAGTTCAGCTAATGCACTATTATTACTCTGTAGGCTACTGACCAATGCAAAGCTTCCTCCTTCCTAACTCACGTGGCCAAGAGGAAGGAAACCACTCAGGAATTTCACCATGAGGTCAAGGGTGACTTCAAAAGCAATTACAGAGTTTAATGGCAACGACAGGAGAAAAATTGAGGATGGATCAACAACATTGTAGTTACTCCACAATACTAGCTTAATTGACAGTGTGAAAAAAGGAAGCCTGTACAGATTAACAATATTCCAACACATGCATCCTGTTTGCAACAAGGCACTAAAGTAATATTGTAAAAAATGTGGTAATGCAAATACCTTTTTGTCCTGAATACAAAGTGTTATGTTTGGAACAAATCCAATACAACACATTACTGAATACCACTCTTCATATTTTCAAGGATAGTGGTGGCTGCATCATGTTATGGATATGCTTGTAATCATTTAGGACCAGGGAATTTTTTAGGAGAAAAAAAAAATTCGGAATGGAGCTAACCACAAGCAAAAACCTGGTTCAGTTTGCTTTCCACCAGACACTGAGAGATTAAATTACCTGTCAGCAGGACAATAACTTAAAATACAAGGCAAAATGTACACTGGAGATGCTGGAGTTGCTTACCATGAAGACAGTGAATGTTACCCAAGTGGCCAAGTTTTTACATAAATCTACTTGAAAAAATCTATGGCATGACCTGAAAATGATCAACAACTAATTTGACAGAGCTAGAAGAATTTTGAAAAGAATAATGGGCAAATTAAGTACAATCCAGGTGTGGAAAGCTCTTAGAGACTTATCCAGAAAGACTCACAGATGTCATATCATGGCTGCCAAAAGTGCTTCTACAAAGTATTGTCTCAGGTGTTAAGACTGATGTACACTAAATTAGACATTTATTTTTCAACAAATTTGCAAAAAATTTTGACAGGTTTTCATTTTGACATTATGGGCTATTGTGTGTAGATGGGTGAGAATGTATTTTTATCCATTAATTTCAGGCTGTAACAACAAAATGTGGAAAAAGTCAAGGGGTATGAATACTTTCTGTAAAAAAAAGTATATATTCTTCGCTCAAGCTGGGTGAAGTTTTTACAATGACCACATGCAGCTTACACCTGTTGGAATATTAGGAGTTCTGGGATTTGTCCCCTGGGATAGATCTAACACCAGACATTTTTTATTTTACTAGGCAAGTCAGTTAAGAACAAATTCTTATTTTCAATGATGGCCTAGGAAGTGGGTTGGGAACTGCCTTGTTCAGGGGGTAGAAAGAAAGAGATATACATTGTCAGGTCGAGGATTTAATCTTGCAACCATTTTGGTTACTAGTCCAACACGCTAACCACTAGGCTACCTGCTGCCCCATAAGGAGAGACAAGAGACGAGACAAAACTAGCCAGTTATAGAATATTGTGTTGTAGGACAGCTGAACTGACCCAAAGCTAGGCATTAAAATTGCAGTTGATACCATCACCACAATAAAATGTTTTTACATTAAATTAAACTTTGAAACAAACGGCATGCAAAGTGTAGAAGCACGGTGGATAGGAAAAACTCCCTAGAAAGGCCAAAACCTAGGAAGGAACCTAGAGAGGAACCAGGCTATGAGGGGTGGCCAGTCCTCTTCTGGCTGTGCCGGGTGGAGATTATAACAGAACATGGCCAAGATGTTAAAATGTTCATAAATGACCAGCAGGGTCAAATAATAATAATAATCACAGTAGTTGTCGAGGGTGCAGCAAGTCAGCACCTCAGGAGTAAATGTCAGTTGGCTTTTCATAGCCGATCATTAAGAGTATCTCTACCACTCCTGCTGTCTCTAGAGAGTTGAAAACAGCAGGTCTGGGACAAGTAGCATGTCCGGTGAACAGGTCAGGGTTCCATAGCCGCAGGCAGAACAGTTGAAACTGGAGCAGCAGCACGGCCAGGTGGACTGGGGACAGCAAGGAGTCATCAGGCCAGATAGTCCTGAGGCATGGTCCTAGGGCTCAGGTCCTCCGAGAGAGAGAAAGAAAGAGAGAAAGAGAATTAGAGAGAGCATACTTAAATTCACACATGGGATAAGACAGGAGAAGTACTCCAGATATAACAAACTAACCCTAGCCCCCTGACACATAAACTACTGAAGGCTGAGACAGGAGGGGTCAGGAGACACTGTCCCTGATGATGAAGCGTGATTCATTACTCCAGAGAACACATTTCCACTGCTCCAGAGTCCAATGGCGACGAGCTTTACACCACTCCAGCCGATGCTTGGTATTGCGTAGGATGATCTTAGGCTTGTGTGCGGCTGCTCAGCCATGGAAACCCATTTCATGAAGCTCCAGACGAACGGTTATTGTGCTGACGTTGTTCCAGAGGCAGTTAGGAACTCGGTAGTGAGTGTTGCAACCGAGGACAGACCATTTTTAAAAGCTATGTGCTTCAGCACTCGGCGGTCCCGTTTTGTGAACTTGTGTGGCCTACCACTACGCGGCTGAGCCATTGTTGCTCCTAGTCATTTCCACTACACAATAACAGCAATTACAGTTGACCGGGGCAGCTCTAGCTCTGCAAGAAATTTGACGAACTGACTTGTTGGAAAGGCGGCATCCTATGATGGTGCCACGTTGAAAGTCACTGAGCTCTTCAGTATGGGCCATTCTACTGCCAATGTTTGTCTATGGAGATTGCATGGATGTGTGCTCGATTTGATGCTGAAATAGCCGAATTCACTGATACTTTAGGCCATGTAGCTGACCACCTTGAGATGGCGAATAACTCAGGAGGGAAAAAGTCCTTAACTTCAAAACATTGTTCTCTCCATAACAAAGCTACCTTAGCTTACCTCGCTGTACTCACTAATTCCCTTATTCGTTGTGACTGAATGGCAAAGACACACCCAAGAAACACCCACAACAAACCACACCCCCAAGACAACTCTTGTTTGGCTTCAGTCATGGCCGCTAACATTACTTAATGTCCAAGCTTCAAAACAAGGCTTAATCAGGAAGTTCAGTCGCTCTTTCAAGAGAGACTGCCCCTGAAAATATATATTCTCCTTTTGAAAATGGCCTACATGGCGTCTTTAGAAACATTTATTTTCGTGTCAAAATTGACTGCAAAGTGTAAATAGGATAATTTGGGTCATAAAGTCCAAAAATGATTTGCAAGATGACAGGAAAAAAATGATGTCACGGATTGAAGGATACCATAACAGTTTCCTATGGGTTGGGTTTATTGTTTTTCTGCCCACATGCCCACAGCACCCAAGTAATCAGCAATTCGGAGTGCAGCTGCACATGACTCAATCGTAACGCCCATTGGCAACTTGGTTTGACATTAGACATCCCTATGGGGATAGTTAGGGACCATCAGTAAATTACACAATTTACATGGGACAATATTTTTAAAAGTCCATAGCTCCAAATTTCAATGACTTACAAACCTCAAACCAACTATAAATTGTGGAAATTCATATACAAATATTGAAAACTAAAATATGTGCAACATGAAAATATTGTCCTATTTACAATGTGTAATTTACTATTTGTCTAACTCTACCCACCTGCAAACACACACGAGAGACACCCACATCGAGGAAGATTGGTGTCGAGGAAGATTGGTGTCAAGTTCAAAAAGAGTGAGCCGGATGACAGTTCAAGTTCTGAAGGTGAAATGGAAAGGGTAGAAGGTGATGGACATGGTTATGATAGAGATAAGTTGGGTCCAGTAGGAGTGACATTTTTGGAGAAAGTGGATCCTTGACCTTTTGGAGGATCCGTTTGTGGTTTCAGAGTGGGTGGGAAAGGAGTTGGGTGCAGTTGAATCAGTGAAGGTAACCTGTAGTGGACTTGTGATATTTGTTTGTGTTTCTTCTGACTAGAGGGAGCGGGCGCTCTGTGTCACACAACTTGGGTCAAGATCTGTTTTGCTTTGCTCTTAGGAACAAAAATGGTCACCCCAGCGTGAATTTTTTTTAATGTGCGTGATGTCAGAATGCACTCACTGTTCCAAAATGTGATTGTTGCACAACAGGACAGTGAACCCGTGTTGCCCTCAAACCAAGGCACGCTGCCTCGTAATTATCTTTAGGCTATGTTTCAACTTGTCAATTTAAAATTATTTTCTAAATAGTTTTATTTTCTAACAACAGTTTGAATTGAGGTGTGTTCCACCAATTTATGTTTGAGGCTTTACTGAGCCGAACAAACTTCTCTCTTCAACGAGAGCCCAAACACTTCCCCAGTGTGTCCCCAGATCACATATGAAGACATTGCGCATCTCTAGTCAGAACAGGCCTTGCTCAAACTTTTTCCCCCTGCCACATTTTCTGCATTACCTTCATTATTGGTTTCCTTATAAATAATAACTTTGGACATGAGTGCGTTCTTCTCAAAGTAAGTGCCTTATTTTCTGTATATCGTGTTGTTGTTTCTACTGTAGCATACTGTATGTGTGAAAGGAGCTTAACGTATTTACTGTTTTATTCAGGTTTTCAAGTACTGCTGACAAATCACACCTTCCGATTCTTACATAGATTTCAATGGACACATATGATGTGTGCAAAATACTTTGTTGAAGGTTGTACTGATTATAATCAGCTAATGCTAAACAATTTTCCAGCTACGTGTGGAGCCATGTTTGTTGACATCATAAAATGCATTCTGGTTGTCATGTAAGCGTCTGTCAGACCTAAGATGTTATAACAAGGTATAGTTCACTCGACTGACTTATGGTGCTTTCAAATAACTGGGAACTTGAGGTCAAATGACGTCAGTGATCTTCAGGTCGGAAGGTCGGAGCTCTAGAAAGAGGCCCGAGTTTCAGAGTTGGAATTCTGAGTTGGATGACTGTTTAAAACGATTTTCCCCAGTAGGAGCTCGTTTTTTCCCGAGTTCCCAGTCTTTTTTTTAACGTGCCATCAGATTGCAACTATGGGTTGCCAGCTCAGACTCCCTTCTCCAGGGTTTTTATTTTTATTTTGCGTATAAACTCCTGTGTTTGCCCTCAATTTATTGATAAATCCCCCATTTATTGATAAATCCCCATTGCTACCCCCCATGGACTTAAAAAAAACACAAATGAAATGAACAAACCCCCCTTAAATGGTTTCATCCCTATTTAGCTTTCATGCTACAGTTAGGCTAGGCAGTAGGCTTGTAGTTGGGGTGATTATCTGTGAGGTGATAACATTGTATTTGCTTTGTGATTTGTCAAAAACGGTAAATGACTTGTCCGGTTCTTGACAGTACACTGTAACAAGTACATCAAAGATTTGTAATATGCTGAAAAGTGGCCAAACTAACTATTTTTCAGGCAATGGGCGCCGCCATCTTTGACTTTGTATCTTATAGTGAATGGCATTCTGGGATTAGTGAGTTTTTGCTTGAGTTTTGAGTCAGTCTTCACCCAACAAGGTCATGTTAGGCTATATCATTTATCCATCTAGAGCTTTTGTGGCAAATCCACTGTGCTGTTTCAGGTGCAAGTCAGAGGTGTCCTAAGAAAGTCGAGGAGGGTGGGATTTCTTTTAACCTTTATTTAACTAGTCATAGATTTAGCCAGTGGTAACTTGTAGAATAGACACCGGCTGGAATGCGTTTTTAACCAATCCGTTAACAAATGCCATTATGGTATGGAAGCAGGATAAAGGGTCTTACATATCTGCTGTGTTAGATGTGTAATGAATGTGTAATGTCAAGACTAAATTAGTGTGACTTGATGAAGTCTGGAAGGTCCAGCAGCTTTATGATTAGTGTGACCATATGAGATGAATGGTATTTTAGAGCATGTTCTGGGGTTGGACTGGGACCATACATATTGGGGGGACCTGACATTGTTTAATTGAGACAACTGGTTTAGATCCTTCATGAGAAAGGCGGACTTCTCCAGTTATGCCTGTATTAGAATAGAGACCTCAGCACCAGCAACAAATACAGTTCCATTTCCAATATGAGAGAGAGGGGCTGTGCTGTACTGTGCTGTACGTACTGGTCTACTTGAACTACATGGCAGCTCTCTCTATTAGCTACAAACGTATTCATGGGTGATTTAGGGAACATCCAGTTCAGATGTTTGTGGCATGGTCTATGTTAGCTCTGGGAGAGGGTCATTCACTACATTTTATAGAATTAATAAGCAAAGTAGCTTTAAAGTCCAGGACCTACCCATGTAAAGTAGTGTCTACTCAGTCAGTATTAGAAATGCTTGGGTCCTGTCGTTCCCGTCCCCCCAGGTTTGGTCTGTTTGTATCCCTGCCATGTAAATGTGGCAGTAAGGCGCCAGATTCATGGAGTTCATGTGGCCCACAGCTGCAGAGAGGAGTGGCCACCGAGGAATAATTATGGGGCCGAGAACATCAGAAGCAGCTTCCCATCAGGCCATGCAGTGTAGACATCAAACAGTTCAATTAGGGTGCTTGTGAAAGTGAAGATTCATGTGATGTTTAACTCTGTGAGTAATATGTCTGCTTTTTCCTTGTCATGTTTCTTTTTCTTCTCTATTTCCCAGGGCAAAACTTCAGAGAATATCCCTGGGACCTGTGCTCCCAGTACAGTAAAGTAAGTTCGAATGACTAATGAGCCAGACATGACAACACAGGTGGTTTACTTCACCTATTTCCACCCAGCCATTATTCCATCCAGCCATTCATTAATTTAATTTGATCCACCCACTGCTCTCCATCCACAATCCCCAGCATCTTTCTGACCAACTTCCTTCTCTCTCCGAAGCAGAGCTGAGCGTGCCAGTCATGCAAGAATGCCCTGTGCTTTGGTTATTGTCCTAGCTGCTACTGATTTCCTCTGGCCGGATTCTGCCAGCCTCACATCCCAGTAACCCAATGGCATCCTCCTGGCTCATGGATCAGTGTCATATGGTGTGCAGTTGGCACGGAGCTGTACAGTCTAATCCACTTCAGTCACACATATTCACAGATATTTATACATGTCCAAATATAAAAAATACTCCTGCGAAACCCTCAGTATTTGACTGTCTCATGTCACTCCTCACGGGGCAGGTTGTATATGATACACTAAACACAGAAGCTGGGGTGTTGTGCGTGTTGAAAAGCTCATTAATCATGTAACTAGAGGAGGCCTTGTAAAGTCGTACGAAGGAGTGTGCGGTGAGGATGGCCCGTGGGTGACGAGGAGCAACCAGAGGAGGCAACTGGAGAAGAGATTGACACACTTACTGAAATACATGACACCTAGGAGAAGAGGGAAGAAAGTCAGAGACAGGTTGAACCCTTTCTGCCCCTTGTGGATGTTTGACAGCCGTTGGCACAGTGTGACTCTGCAGAAACCAGGGCATAGCAGTATGGAGGAGTCTGCGGCGGACGGCCATATTGAGACAGATGGTGATGATTCTGTTAACATATGTCAGGCTACCCCTGCTGTAAAATAGAGTCCCCTCCCAGCTCTGAAGGATGGCATTTTGTTCAGGATCATTATGATGCAACATAGTCACGGTGTCTGGAAATGCCATTAGAACCGCCTCAGGACATAAAGAGTGGAAAGCTGTACGGCACAGGTGTGTGTGGGCCTTCATCACTTGTCAGCTACCGCAGGTTTTTGAACCTCATAACAGTACTTTATTTTACAGGGAGCAACCACAAGGTGCAAATACTAAAAATGGTGCCCTTCCTCTTCCTTATGGATGCAGTCCAAAAGAGCTGAGAACATTTTCCTCTTTAAAGAAACCTCCACTGAAGTCTTAATACAAAACCACATACAGGGTATATAGTAGCTTGACTGGCCGTGGTATGATTCAAATTGTTATGTTACACTAATGGGGATTGAAAGAGCTGAGTACCCATATTCCACAGAGGTTTGCCTTTCATTTGTAAAAAATAATGCTGAGTTTAGCAGGACCCACACGGACAGAGCCCAACCCCTTCCTCCACCTCTTGCTGCCCGGGCAACTAAGGCTCTTTTGTACGTGTGCAGGAAAAGCCTGCTACCTGTCACCCTCAGCTCAGACTGTAAAAGTGTTTCTTATACAACCTCAAACCTTCTCATACAGCCGACGGAGAGGTGAGATGGTGTTTGCACCCTGTCCCGACGGGGCGGTGGAAAGGGCCTTTTTGCGAGCTGTCCTCTGACACGCCGCACGCCACCCACACAGTCCTAAGCAGGGTGTTATGGGTAACCATAAATCACACAGACCCCAGTAAATCCCACCTCAGACACTTTACTGCCTTTTCTCATCCGCAACGTTCCCTTCGTCTTTATTCAATGGAAGATTTGAATGTCCCGTAATAAGACGACACCCAGGTAGACATTTGTTGTGGGAGACACCATGGCGGAACTGTAATGGTTATAATTTATGAAGAGGGGCATGGGCTGCTGGTATTGCAGTGGATACAATATTATAACTCATGGGATATAAGAGGATCTGAGGAAAGACACAGACCTGATTCTTGATTATTAACAGTCTTAGGTATGGCACTGCATGATGGCCGACTCCCATACCCTGATTAAGCATCAATGCAGAACAAAGAGACCTTCACAGAATAGTTAATACATGTTCCTTGATCAAGTGTGATACAATAGCCTCTTTGAATAACTGCTGCTCAGTACAATAGAGGAGCTAAACCCACAGTCCAACCTAAAACACTATCTTCTCCATCAATGCAGTTCATCCAATAGTCTTTATTAGATGAATAAATAAATATACTTTATTTCTGTTCTTTGTTATTTTCTAATTGTTAACATGATGTTCAAAAAAAGTCTCCAATTAATTGATCTATTTCAGGACAAAGAATGTGTCTACTGTTTGTAAAATATTAGAACTGCCACATGAAAACTAATGTCCTTGCATTTGTATGTTTTCCCCCTGACCCCTTAGTTTATGGTTACACCTCTGGTTAGTTCCTGAGCCTGATGACATGATGGCCGAAAGCTCTGTTCCCAGAGAGCCTGTGGAAACACTCATCACAGGATTATAATACAGTAATTATCCTTTCAACCTGGTTCAGTGTGGTTAAATGTGAAGCCAAAACAGACCTGGAGAAAAGGCTCTCTCTCAACAAAACAGTGACCAAAACCCACCAGATTTCCCTGAGGAATTAATTGGAGTTGACCTTTGCCTCATCTGTCAATCAATGAACCACAACTGAAAAAAATAAACCCTGTGTCAGAATGTATTACTCAAACAGGACTCTAATCTAAAGGTCAGTCAGTGTTGGTCTTTCCACTAAAGCTGCCCCTGAAATACAAACGAAGTGGTCAAATTTAAGTTGAAGTTGTACCGGGATTTTAAAAAAAATTACATTGACTACAGTTAAAAGACAAATACATTGGCCAGAGTGTTTCTGAATGGAAGGAACATTACATCATTTCAGTAGCAGGGAAACGTTACTGATTGTACTCCAGCTGGTAAATAAGGAATCGCAGCCAGTGTTTCCAACAAGCCCCAGGAAGGTAGTATCTGTATACACGAGATGATGACTTGAACTCGCAAAAAAAATGTAGGACTCAATAGTTTTTGCTTTAGAATACACTGTATATGTGGAGGAGGGCAAGGGCTTGTAGTGTTATGAAACAACTGATTAACCCTGTCACATTAAAAGGGCAATAATCAACTGAGAAGATACTGACAAGATTCTGTGAGTTTTTTTGTGTGTTTGGTATGATGCACTTCATGCTGTTGGGTCGACAAATGATCTGCCGTGAAAACGATCTTCATTGAGTTTAGTAGGAGGTGACCCGTGCTGTGCCCTGTGTAGAGGAGGTACCACTGGACAATGCTCAGAGGAAATGACTGCAGGAGGGGAATTAGCTCATGTTATGTTCAGGTCAGGTTTTCCAACTATAATGAATATAACAGGCAGGCTGTTCCTGAGTGTTAGCTTCTTGTTTTAGTCACTATATACCTTGTATTGGGCACATAGAATAATATGTAAAGAAAATGAACGAATATACGAATATGAAGAAAAACTATGTCTAGGAGGAGAAATGTAAAAAATGTAGAGGATCGAGGGAAATTATCAGAATTTTTTAGCAACCCCCATCTACATTTCTAATGGCATATTATCAAGTCATCAAACAAAACTACTTGCTTCTAATCGTTGTATTATAATGGATATAAATGTAATCGGTCTAGTCATACCTGTTTCCACTGGGCACAAACTGGTTGAATCAACGTTGTGTCAACGTATTGTGACGTTGAATCGTGGAAAATACAATAGATTTGAAAAAAGTAATCATAGACAAACCTTGTATAAAATATGTTTAATTTGTACCTTTAAAACAAAGTCGTTATAACCAGTATCAGGAATGATATTTGTCACTGACTATTACCAACGTGCCATTGAAATAACTTGACCAGACTTGAAATGACTCAACCAGTGTGTGCCCAGTGGGGTGTTCCTCTTCTCAATTAACCTTTTCATGAGTTCCAAATATCTCAAACCGTTGCCACTGCATGAGTTTTTTCAAACACGTGACGTCAGAATGCTCTTACTGTTCCAAAATGTGATTGTTACGCAACACGACAGTTACCCGCGCTGCCCTCAAACCAAGGCACGCTGCCTGCTAATTATCTATAGGTGTCACGCCTGCTCCCGCTCTTTCCCCCTAAAGCTCGAGGGTGCCAGGCTCCCCAGCATTGCACACTCCTGTAACCATCATTACGCACACCTGCCTTTCACCCCGTCACGTGCATCCGCAATTATTGGACTCACCTGGACTCTATCACCTCTGTTATTACCTTCCCTATATATGTCTGGTTCCCCGCTCCGTTCCCTGCTTCAGCATTGATTGTCGTATGTCCTTGTTAACCCGTGTGCCAAAGCTGTGCTTGTCTTGTAACCTGTTTGTTCCTGATTAAATGTTGACTCCACGTACCTGCTTCTCATATCCGGCGTCAGTCCTTACGGAGTGCTGAAGCCACCATACGAAGCATCTGGGAGTGCTGGCATTCGGGTTGGTGTTGAAGTCGGGTCCGGGAGCTGACACCGATGGATCTGGGGGTGCCTAAGCCAGCTCGTCGGGCTGTCACGCCCTAGCTGTCTCCAGAGGTTCTTGCCCCCATTGGCTCAGAAGGCGCCCATTCCACGTTGGGCCTCAGTCGGATCGTCAAGTTTTTATGCCCAGCCAGCTCGTCAGGCTGCTACTTCATTGCCGGATCATCGGGCTCCCACGCAGGCGTCGGTCCTTACAATAGGCTATGTTTCAACTTGTCAATTTCAAATAATTTTCTAACAAGTTGTATTTTTTAACAACAGTTTGAATTGAGGTGTTTTCCACCTCCACGTTAATTCACAAATAGTAGCCTATTTCAATGCTGCTGACAATTTATGTTTGAGGCTTTACTGAGCCGGACAAACTTCTCTCTTCAAGGAGTGCCCAAGCACTTCCCTGGTGTTTCCTCAGATCAAGTATGATGACATTGCACATTGCACTGTTCTAGTTAGAACAACACACACGTTTTCCCCCAGCACATTTTCTGGCTGGCGCCACAATGCCTTCATGGTTGTTTTCCTTACAAATTGGACTTTGGACGTGTGAGTTCCTATCAAAGTAAGTGGCTTATTTTTTGTACATCGTGTGGTATGTACTGGTGACAAAACGTGCATTCCGATTCTTGCATAGATTGTAAAATACTTTTTGGAATGTTGTACTGAGCTTATTTGATATAATTTTTATAATTAATTGGGTGACACATTAACTTTAGCTATACAGAATATCTCACCACCATATGTTTCCATCTCCTCCACTCTCTCCTTTATTCCTTTCTCGAGCGGGCAAATAGATTGTCAACAGTTTAGTGAAAAATCGATGTTACTATCGATGTTCCCGAACACATTTCACTTGGTTTCCCAAATTAAGCTCTGGGTAGCTGCAAGAACAAAGATGCAGAGCCCATGGCATCAAGTTTGGGCAGGATATCACCTATCCGGCAGCAAGAGCATGCTCTTCAAACAGTGGTTGATGCCTGGATCGAAATAAGTGTTCTTATACATATTTCTCATCTGCTCAAATTATTATTAAGAACCTGCTCCGTCATAATATCGACGTAGCCTTCAACTGACCCGCGTGAAAAAGTGAGGATCCATTCCCTATTCGAGTGCACACAGATTACACAGATTTTTCCCCCCTGCTCCTGTTCATGCCCATTTGATAATGGGCCGTTCTAAATCGAAACTAATTTGACATATTAGTAAAGAAAATATTAAATTGAGAATAGTCTGATGGGTGAAAATATGATCACTTGATGAGAGAAAAGCTGTACAGCCTGAGGCAAGGAACAGAGCGCACACTTTTTTTGCTACTTCCTGAAATCCTCAATATCATATAGTCGCACCATGCAGCCCATGTTTTGATTTCTAAGACATTCTAAGGTTTGTATCATTCACAACTAATGTTGCCAAATAACTCAAAATATAGCATATAGGACCTGTTTCAAATGATCACTTTTACGTTCAACAAATCCCCTTTATATGCGTACCTGCTCTGTAATGGGAAAAATATACTTTCTATTTTATTCAGTTAAGTTAAATTATATTATTTTTTACTAAAATGAAATAATGACAAGGGACTTAAAAGCATACTGTATATTGTCAGCTACAGTACATGAACAAGCCTACAGCCTATGGCATGGAGCATTGCCAGATAACACATGTTCTGTTCTTCTGAAATTTCATAAAGTTTCTTTAGACCTGACAAAAATAAATAATGGAATTATTGTGATGGTGTACATAAAAGTGATTTATTAGACTTTTTAAAATGTAGATGTTCCAAAGGTGTGCCTTGTCCAGCTGAAGTCGGAAGCTGCACTTAGGTTGGAGTCATTAACACTCTTTTTCCAACCACTCCACAAAAGTCTTGTTAACAAACTATAGTTTTGGCAAGTCGGTTAGGACATATACTTTGTGCATGACACAAGTCATTTTTCCAACAATTGTTTACGGACAGATTATTTCACTTATAATTCACTGTATCACAATTCCAGTGGGTCAGAAGTTTACATACAAAGTTTACTGTGCCTTTAAACAGCTTGGAAAATTCTAGAAATGTATGTCATGGCTTTAGAAGCTACTGATAGGCTTATTTACATCATTTGAGTCAATTGGAGGTGTATTTCAAGGCCTACCTTCAAACTCGGTGCCTCTGCTTGACATCATGGGAAAATCAAATAGAAATCAGCCAAGACCTCAGAAAAACAATTGTAGACCTCCACAAGTCTGGTTCATCATTGGGAGCAATTTCCGAACACCTGAAGGTACCACGTTCATCTATACAAACAATAGTACGCAAGTATGAACACCATGGAACCACGCAGCCGTCATATCGCTTAGGAAGGAGACACGTTCTGTCTCCTAGAGATTAATGTACTTTGGTGCGAAAAGTGCAAATCAATTCCAGAGCAACAGCAAAGGGTCTTGTGAAGATGCTGGAGGAAACAGGTACAAAGCATCTATATCCACAGTAAAATTTGTCCTATATCAACATAACCTGAAAGGCTGCTTAGCAAGGAAGAAGCCACTGTTCCAAAACCGGCATAAAAAAGCAAGACTACGGTTTGCAACTGCACATGGGGACAAAGATCGTACTTTTTGGAGAAATGTCCTCTGGTCTGATAAGAAAAAAAATAGAACTGTTTGGCCATAATGACCATCGTTATGTTTGGCGGAAAATGGGGGAGACTTGCAAGCCGAAGAACACCATCCCAACCTTGAAGCACGGGGATGGCAGCATCATGTTGTGGGGGTGCTTTGCTGCAGGAGGGACTGGTGAACTTCACAAAATAGATGGCATCACGAGGAAGTAAAATTATGTGGATATATTGAAGCAACATCTCAAGACCTCAGTCAGGAAGTTAAATCTTGGTCGCAAATGGGTCTTCCAAATGGACAATGACCCCAAGCATACTTCCAAAGTTGTGGCAAAATGGCTTAAGGACAACAAAGTCAAGGTATTGGAGTGGCCATCACAAAGCCCTGACCTCAATCCTATAGAAAATGTGGGCAGAACTGAAAAAACTTGTGTGAGCAAGGAGGCCTACAAACCTGATTCTGTTACACCATCTCTGTCAGGAATGGGCCAAAATTCACCCAGCTTATTGTGGGAAACTTTTTGAAGAATTAAACAATTTAAAGTCAATGCTACCAAATACTAATTGAGTGTATGAAAGAAAGAAAAGAAAAAGAAAAGAAAAATAAATAAATTAAAGCTGAAATAAATAATTCTCTCTACTATTATTCTGACATTTCACATTCTTAAAATAAAGTGGTGATCCTAACTGACCTAAGACAGGGAATCTTTGCTAAGATTAAATGTCAGGAATTGTGATAAACTGAGTTTAAATGTATTTGGCTAAGGTGTATGTAAAACGTCCGACTTCAACTGTATATAAAATAGTATAAAAATACACATTTGAAGAAATTTTCTTTTTTTGAGACTTGTTAGTGTCTTTTGAATTCAACTGCTTGTTCATTGATTAATTAGTGACAGAAAAAGTTGGCTTGACAAATGCCCATCCCTATTTCACTGCAAATAGACTATTATGCAGGTTGGGTGTCATTTGGCTAACGTGCACATTTTACATGATCTTTTAATTAGCCTAGTTAGCCAAATTAGTCACTGACTAGGATTATTGTTATTCATGTTTTTGTTGTTATTGCATTTCAGGTGGAGAAGGAGTAACATCACCAGAAAGCAGCAAGCTGCCAGACCACCAAAGTACCCTAGAGGTATTACAGTCAATACTTATGAACTGGATATTGTATTTGAATCAATCAATCAAATGTATTTATAAAGCCCTTTTTTACATCAGTTGATGTCACAAAGTGCTATTCAGAAATCCAGCCTAAAACCCCAAACAGCAAGCAATGCAGATGTAGAAGAATTGCCCATTTATATCAATGACACAATCAAAATGGTTGGATTGTTCAGCAACCTGCAGTAAATGCTAACACGGCTTTGGTGATGAAAGGTACATCATGTATTTATTGTAATCTCATTATCAAGCCACTGCATGCTGTGACAAGGGCCTGGATGGTGATACATCTGTTTCAAGCTGCCTGAATACTGAGGCCTTCAGCGATACCTTCCCTTTGATTACAGAAAGAATATCTTAACCTCTGTCTCATAGCCATTTAATATGTAATGTATGTAACCACTCAAATTCAGAGAAACATCTACAAACACAAGAACGGACTTATATTCACTTGTCCCTGGCTGCGTTTGGACAGGCAACCCAATGTGGATATTGTGACCAATCACAGCAGATCTTTTCACATCAGCTATTTTTCAGAGCTGATGTGATTGGTCAAAAGACCAATTTGTGGGAAAAACTCAGACTTGGGCTGCCTATTTTAACACAGCCTATTTGTCCTATTCTTCAGTCTTGTCTGGGATAAATATTTTACACAGGCACACATGTGTGATGTCCTTCATACATTAATAAACATTTATTCACCCTGGATATGAGACTTGCATTGATTTACCTTTTTGAATCACAAGCTCTAAGTGTTGTCTTGATGGATAAAGTCTGCATGTTGTCAGATGTTTAAGTTACCATAGTAATGAGCAAAAAAATGAGAACAGGCTAAGAAACACTTATTGTTTTGTAATCAATTCAAAAATGACACATAGGTTTTACAAAACTTTATTGCATTTGGTGGTCACCCCCCAAATCTGACCATTTTAAAGCCTTGGTAGTTGCGTCCTTCCTCAGGGAAATGTTGATAGCCGACAACAGGGTGGCAGGTTTTTTGATGTGCTGCTCTAGAGTTCCATAGCCCAGCAGACTCACCTGGGAATAGAGGGGTGGACACGTTTGTTTTTATAGAAGTCTGGGAGACTTTTAGTGGGGGGAGAGCGCATTAGTTTTTTGAAGTGAGTACAGTAAATCCAATCCAACCAGTGGCCCTGGATAATATGCTATATGTCATCAAACAGACAGCCACAGTGAAGGAGGCTTACATAGCGCATAAAGTATATTACCACCAGCGGAGCTTACTTCTCTGTGCTCTGGCGAGATCGCAGGTACATTAGTTGGTCAGAGGGCTCTGGAGGTCCTTGGACCAGTCTATCGAGAGATGGATAGAGGTACTGAATGCTCTTGAGAGAGCAAGCTATTCAAGCTTGCTATTCAAACCAACATGAAGGTAGCCTTATTCTGTGGTTCAAGTTGTATTTTCATGTCTAAATTCACTCTCACTCCCTCTGACCCCTAAGCCCTCACCCCTGACCTCCAATTGGCCCAGGGCCTCCGGTAAAAGCCTCTAATCAGTCACTCTGACAGGGAGTTACTCCAGGAGTGGACAGGTTTATGATGCATAGGGCTTCAACAGTCTGCATGTGAGTTGGGTATTAGCTAAATACAGTACATTTCTACATTTTGTTACGTTACAGACTCATTCTAAAATTGATTAAACCCCTCATCAACCAAATCAAATCCAATTTTATTTGTCACATACACATGGTTAGCATATGTTAATGCGAGTGTAGCGAAATGCTTGTGCTTCTAGTTCCGACAATGCAGTAAAACCAACAAGTAATCTAACTAACAATTCCAAAACTACTGTCTTATACACAGTGTAAGGGGATAAAGAATATGTACATAAAGATATATGGATGAGTGATGGTACAGAGCAGCATAGGCAAGATACAGTAGATGGTATCGAGTACAGTATATACATATGAGATGAGTATGTAAACAAAGTGGCATAGTTAAAGTGGCTAGTGATACATGTATTACATAAGGACGCAGTAGATTATATAGAGTACAGTATATACGTATACATATGAGATGAATAATGTAGGGTATGTAAACATTATATTAGGTAGCATTGTTTAAAGTGGCTAGTGATATATTTTGCATCATTTCCCATCAATTCCCATTATTAAAGTGGCTGGAGTTGAGTCAGTGTGTTGGCAGCAGCCACTCAATGTTAGTGGTGGCTGTTTAACAGTCTGATGGCCTTGAGATAGAAGCTGTTTTTCAGTCTCTCGGTCCCAGCTTTGATGCACCTGTACTGACCTCGCCTTCTGGATGATAGCGGGGTGAACAGGCAGTGGCTCGGGTGGTTGTTGTCTTTGATGATCTTTATGGCCTTCCTGTAACATCGGGTGGTGTAGGTGTCCTGGAGGGCAGGTAGTTTGCCCCCGGTGATGCGTTGTGCAGACCTCACTACCCTCTGGAGAGCCTTACGGTTGTGGGCGGAGCAGTTGCCGTACCAGGCGGTGATACAGCCCGCCAGGATGCTCTCGATTGTGCATCTGTAGAAGTTTGTGAGTGCTTTTGGTAACAAGCCGAATTTCTTCAGCCTCCTGAGGTTGAAGAGGCGCTGCTGCGCCTTCTTCACGATGCTGTATGTGTGAGTGGACCAATTCAGTTTGTCTGTGATGTGTATGCCGAGGAACTTAAAACTTACTACCCTCTCCACTACTGTTCCATCGATGTGGATAGGGGGGTGTTCCCTCTGCTGTTTCCTGAAGTCCAGAATCATCTCCTTAGTTTTGTTGACGTTGAGTGTGAGGTTATTTTTCTGACACCACACTCCGAGGGCCCTCACCTCCTCCCTGTAGGCCGTCTCGTCGTTGTTGGTAACCTACACACTACCCAATGATGACAAAGCAAAAACAGGTTTTTAGAAATATTTGCAATTTCATTTAATTTTTTTTATGAAATACTCAGTACTGTGTTGAACCACCTTTGGCAGCGATTACAGACTCAAGTCTTCTTGGGTATGACGCTACAAGCTTGGCACAAGCTTCTTCTCTGCAGATACTCAAGCTCTGTCAGGTTGGATGGGGAGCGTTGCTGCATAGCTATTTTCAGGTCTCTCCAGCGATGTTCAATCTTTTTCAAGTCTGGGCTCTGGCTGGGCCACTCAAGGACATTCAGAGACTTGTCCCAAAGCCACTCCTGCGTTGTCTTGGCTGTGTGCTTAGGGTCATTGTCCTGTTGGAAGGTGAACGTTCACCCCAGTCTGAGGTCCTGAGCGCTCTGGAGCATGTTTTCATCAAGGATCTCTCTGTACTTTGCTCCATTCATCTTTGCCTCGATCCTGACTAGACTTCCAGTCCCTACTGCTGAAAAACATACCCACAGCATGACACTGCCACCACCATGGTGCAGGATGGTGCCAGGTTTCCTTTAGACATGACGTTTGGTATTCAGGCCAAAGATTGGTTTCATCAGACAATAAAATCGTGTTTCTCATGGTCTGAGAGTCTTTGGCTACCTTTTGGCAAAGTGGGCTGTCATGTGCCTTTTACTGAGGAGGGTCTTACATCTGGCCACTCTACCATGAAGGCCTGATTGGTGGAGTGCTGCAGAGATGGTTGTCCTTCTGGACAATCACCACAGAGGAACTCTAGAGCTCTGTAAGAGTGACCATCGGGTTCTTGATCACCTCATTGACCAAGACCCTTCTCCCTGATTGCTCAGTTTGGCCGGGCAGCCAGCTCTAGGAAGAGTCTTGGTGGTTCCAAACTTCTTCCATTTAAAAATGATGGAGGCTACTGTGTTCTTGGAGACCTTCAATGATGCAGAAATGTTTTGGTACCCTTCCCCAGAGCTGTGCCTGGACATAATCCTGTTTCTGAGCTCTACAGACAATTCCTTCGACCTCATGGCTTGGTTTTTGCTCTGACAGGCACTGTCAACTGTAGGACCTTATATAGACAGGTGTGTGCCTTTCCAAATAATGTCCAATCAATTGAATTTACCACATGTGGACTCCAATCAAGTTGTAGAAACATCTCAAGGATGATTAATGGAAACAGGATGCACCTGAGCTCATAGCAAAGGGTAGCAAAGGGTCTGAATACTTATGTAAATAAGATATTTCTGTTTCTTATTTTTAATACATTTGGAAACATTTCTAAAAACCTGTTTTTGCATTTTCATTCTGGGGAATTGTGTGTAGAATGCTGAGGAAAATGTTTTATTTACTCCATTTTAGAATAAGGTTGTAATTTAACAAAATGTGGAAAAAGTCAAGGGGTCTGATTATTTTCCGAAGGCACTGTATACTGAACAAAAATATAAATTCAGCATGGTCCCATGTTTCATGAAATAAAATAAACGATCCCGGAAATGTTCAATACTCACAAAAAGTTGATTTCTCCCCTCAAAAATTGCACAAATTTGTTTACATCCCTGTTAGTGAGTATTTCTCCTTTGTCAAGATAATCCATACACTTGACAGGTGTGGCATATCAGGAAGCTGATTATACAGCATGATCATTACACAAGTGCACCTTGTGTCAGGGACAGTAAAACGCCACTCTAAAATGTGCCGTTTTGTCACATAACACAATGCCACAGAGCATGCAATTGGCATACTGACTGCAGGAATGTCCACCAGAGCTGTTGCCAGAGCATTGAATGTTAATTTGTCTACCATAAGCCGCCTCCAACATACGTCCAACCGGCCTCACAACCACAGACCACGTGTAACAATGCCAGCCATGGACCTCCACCATCCAGCTTCACCTGCGGGATCATCTGTAAACCAGTCACCCGGAAAAGACTAGTCACCCGGACAGCTGATGAAACCGAGGAGTATTTATGTCGTAATAAAGTTATTTTGTGGGGAAAAACTAATTCTGATTGGCTGGGTCAGGCTCAAATTTCAATTGACTGATTTCGTTATGTGTGTGACTCAGTAAAATCTTTGAAAGTGTTGCATGTTGCGTTAATATTTTTGTTCAGTATAAGAAATAAAATATTATCTGATGGAATTGGCATAAAACAATAATTACATTATAAAAATAATTACATTCCACTCTGATGATTATGCTCTAGAGATGCTCTAGACTGTACTTGTATTCATTCAGAATAAGGGAAGACTAACTAGAGCAAAATATTGCAATAGCTGAAGGCCAAATACTCAATTGTTTTTGCAATATGATTAATTTAAAAGCAGTTTCGACTTTGAGCAATACAGTTTAATTTCATCAATATGTTATCTATCTACATAGCATGAAATCTTCTGAAACCCAGTGCTACTTCATGCAGAATATATGTATAAACTTAGAAGAGCAGTATTTCAACTTCCTACATTAGTATAGCATACAATACAACTGTGACCAAAGCATATAATGCTAACACAGGCATTGTGAGTGTTTCAATGGGCCCCGAGCTTGGTTCTTTTGTAAATTCAGAAGAAAATCCCTCTCCACCTCCAGCTTGCATCCCTGTCACCATGGCAGAGACAAGCGATGGGAAGAGGATGCTCTGTGCTCAGTGACTTGGCTGGTTGGGAGTGCTGCTTTCTCTCTGCAGTCATCTGGAAGGTGACTGACAAGATCAAACTTTGAGCCAGCCCTTGTTTCAGAGAGAAATCTCCCGGGAACCGCCAGACGAATTTCCCCTCAGTTCACAACCCTCACACATACAGGCGGAATTATCTAGTAGTAGTTATTCATTTCCCCCGATGGCAGACTTTCTGGCTCTGGGTAGCCGTTGTTGGGCCTCTATAGGATATAGTTCCTAGTACATGCCTTTAGATGCACAGCTCACTGATATTGATTGTCAGAGGTGGACTGGGCTATAGCAATGTAGCAGCCAGAGAAGTGTAATGAATGAAATATGTCTCGACAGTATCCAATGGTATCCCTCCACAGCGTTGACATTTCCAGCAATATATTATGTATGCTCTCAAACCAATAATACATTCAATGATAGAAATGTAGCCCAGCTAGCACATAACGTTCTGAGAACCATGTAGAGATTCGTGAGAGCTATGGTTATTTTGCATATAACTTTACCATAAAGTTCTGGGAATGGTGCAGGATACCCAGCTAGCACATAGCGTTCTGAGAACCATATGTTTCTTATGTGGGAATTTCTGTACTTCAGCATAACGTTTCGTACAGGTTTCTTCATGGTTCTATTTAAAGTAATGTTCTCATATTGTTCTGAGAATGTTAAGAAACAACGTTCTCTGTGGGAATGTTAGTACTTCAAATAACATTTTCTAAAGGTTTCCTCATAGATCTATTTAAAGTCAGGTTCTCACAAGAAAATGTTTCATAAAAACTACAAGGAAACATTAGTAACGTTCAAAGAACGTTCTAAGAATGTTATTTAAAAACATATACATTTCGTTCTCAGTGACAACAAAACCTATATCCTCTATCTTGTTAAGTGTGTTCAGGTGTGTTGGCCGTGCCCCCTAATTGGCCACACCTGATCTTAATGAGTGCTTGTTTCCTTTGAAAGGGGGTTTGTTTGAAGAGACTAAAAACAGCTTTGTATGAAGAAAAAAAAATGGCATGTCATCCTGGTGGCGTAGTGGACTAATACTATGAATAAATGACAGAAGATCATAAGTTCAAATCTCACTGACACTGTGCCTCAATAAAAAATACATGAGTTTGCATGATTAATACTTATGCCTTAAAGAGACGTGGTGTGATCATAACAACATACAGGAACTCAAGTCCTTCTGTTCTCCTGACTTAGAATTCCTCACAATCAAATGTCGACCGCATTATCTACCAAGAGAATTCTATTCGATTATAATCACAGGCGTATATATTCCCCCCCAAGCAGACACATCAATGGCCCTGAACACACTTTATTTGACTCTATGTAAACTGCAAACCACATATCCTGAGGCTGCATTCATTGTAGCTGGGGATTTTAACAAGGCTAATCTGAAAACAAGATTCCCTAAATTCTATCAGCATGTCGATTGTGCTACCAGGGCTGGTAAACCCCTGGATCAATGTTATTCTAACTTCCGAAGCTGACCACGACTCCATTTTGTTGCTTCCAGCCTACAGACTGAAACTAAAACAAGAAGCTCCCACGTTCAGGTCTGTTCAACGCTGGTCCGACCAATCTGATTCCACGCTTCAAGACTGCTTCGATCACGTGGATTGGGATATGTTCCGCATTGCGTCCAACAACATTGACGAATACGCTGCTTCGGTGAGCGAGTTCATTAGAAAGTGCATCGGCGATGTTACCCCCACAGCAACACTTAAAACATTCCCAAACCAGAAACTGTGGATTTATGGCAGCATTCGCGCAAAACTGAAAGCGCGAACCACTGCTTTTAACCAGGGTAAGGTGACCGGAAACATGACCAAATACAAACAGTGTAGCTATTCCCTCTGCAAGGCAATCAAACAAGCCTAGTGTCAGTATAGAGACAAAGTAGAGTCGCAATTCAACGGCTCAGACACAAGAGGTATGTGGCATGGTCTACAGTCAATCACCGATTGATTGCAAAAAGAAAACCAGCCCCGTTGCGGACCAGGATGTCTTGCTCCCAGACAGACTAAATAACTTTTTTGCTCGCTTTGAGGACAATACAGTGCCACTGACACGGCCCGCTACCAAAACCTGCGGGCTGTCCTTCACTGCAGCCGACGTGAGTAAAACATTTAAACGTGCTAACCCTCGCAAGGCTGCAGGCCCAGACGGCATCCCCAGCCGCCTCCTCAGAGCAGTTGGTGAGGGCCTTCGGTGTGTGGTGTCAGGAAAATAACCTCACACTCAACATCAACAAAGCAAAGGAGATGATTGTAGACTTCAGGAAACAGCAGAGAGAGCACCCCCCTATCCACATCGACGGGACAGTAGTGGAGAGGGTAGTAAGTTTTAGGTTCCTTGGCGTTCACATCACGGACAAACTAAATTGGTCCACCCACACAGACAGCGTTGTGAAGAAGGCGCAGCAGCGCCTCTTCAACCTCAGGAGGCTGAAGAAATTCGGCTTGTCACCAAAAGCACTCACAAACTTCAACAGATGCACAATTGAGAGCATCCTGTCGGGCTGTATCACCGCCTGGTACGGCAACTGCTCCGCCCACAACCGTAAGGCTCTCCAGAGGGTAGTGAGGTCTGCACAACGCATCACCGGGGGCAAAATACCTGCCCTCCAGGACACCTACACCACCCGATGTCACAGGAAGGCCATAAAGATCATCAAGGACAACAACTACCCGAGCCACTGCCTGTTCACCCCGCTATCATCCAGAAGGTGAGGTCATTACAGGTGCATCAAAGCAGGGCCTGAGAGACTGAAAAACAGCTTCTATCTCAAGGCCATCAGACTGTTAAACAGCCACCACTAACATTGAGTGGCTGCTGCCAACATACTGACTCAACTCCAGCCACTTTAATAATGGAAATTTATGAAAAAATGTATCACTAGCCACTTTAAACAATGCCACTTAATATAATGTTTACATACCCTACATTACTCATATCATCGGGGCGGCAGGGTAGCCTAGTGGTTAGAGCGTTGGACTACTAACCGGGAGGTTTCAAGTTCAAACCCCTTGTTCTGCCCCTGAACAGGCAGTTAACCCACTGTTCCTAGGCTGTCATTGAAAATAAGAATGTGGTCTTAACTGACTTGCCTAGTTAAATAAAAATATGTATATACTGTACTCTACACCATCTACTGCATCTTGCCTATGCCGTTCTGTACCATCACATATGTCTTTATGTACATATTCTTTATCCCTTTACACTTATAAATATTATTTGTTGTAGAATTGTTAGGTTAGATTACTCGTTGGTTATTACTGCATTGTCGGAACTAGAAGCACAAGCATTTCGCTACACTTGCATTACCATCTCCTAACCATGTGTATGTGACAAATAACATTTGATTTGATTGATTTATTATTACCATTCAGACTTGAAATAGCAAAGCTGCAGAGAATGACGGGACTTCCGTCTGTATCATAGTTTAATCACAACGGTGTTAAAAAAATAAAAAGGAAATCCGTGTTGTGCCAGATCCGAGCAAAATTATTTGGAAAACAACATATTTCGAAGAACAGGCTTTGTGACGCCAGAAATGATGAATTATTCAGTATTGATGTATTTTAGACTGCATTTCATAACTGGGCGCAATTAAGACATTATACTGGATATGAACAGGGCACTGACTTTGGGATGCTTCTCATGACTAGGGGATATAAAAAATATATTTGCAATCTATTACCTCGTTTTTTTTTTTCTCTCAATATTGAAAATAGTTGGCATGCTACTACACCGGAGACACTGCTGCCTGTGTGTTCATTGGTCATAACAGAACAGGCTTTAATTTAACTTATTTCACAAGCACAACCATGGATTAATATGGACCTGCTGGTGGTTTCAGGTGGTATTTAAAAAAATAGCTTGTTAGAATTCGCATGGAGTATGGTGAGCTAATGTAGTTATTTCACAGTCTGAATGAAGAATTACAAACCCAGCATGGTTACGAATGGAAACCATGTATTGTGTTAGAGAAAAAGACAAGCCTCTATTAAAAGATAGTGGCAAGGCCAATGAAAATACATCCGTCTTCCTTGATTTTACAGTGTGGCCACTGTTGTGGCAAGTGGGGGAGTGAGTTTGCCAGCACAATTAGGTCCTCCAGTCATTAAATGGTAATTTGTCACCTTGGAATACAATTATGTGACACATTTCCCATTTTAGCTGTACTTTCTGGATTTACTGTAGCCTATTGCATAGTCAAGCAATGCCGGTTTACAACAAACAATGGGAAGAGATCAGAACACCGACATTGGGGAATATCATCTTGTACGAGATACATTTGTACTGTAGTGAAGGCGTCTCTATAGAAATGAAACATCTCTTTTATAGTCATGTGAAAGGTCAATTGCTATGGAAATGCTGGCATGTGTTTTTCTATGAATATGATGTTTACTGCAGCTATGATGTTGATACTATGGATTACAATTATCATCCTGAATATTAAGGCTACACTCACTTTGTTACGTACTGTACATAGACACTCAACCAGGAAAACTGTCCGGGTCATTGTCTATTCAGACATCACACACTATAGGCCTACTCTTATTCAGTGTCACACCCTGATCTTTTTCACCTGTCTTTGTGGTTGTCTCCACCCCCCTCCAGGTGTCGCCCATCTTCCTCATTATCCCCAGTGTATTTATACCTGTTTTCTCTGTTTGTCTGTTGCCAGTTTGTCTTGTCTTGTCAGGTCTTACCAGCATGTTTTCCCATCTCCCTGCTTTCTCAAGTTCAGTTCCCTAGTTTCCCCAGTTCTGACCATTCTGCTTGCCCTGACCCCGAGCCTGCCTGCCGTTCTGTACCTGCCCGACTCTGACCTGTTTACGAACCTCTGCCTATCCTGACCCTGAGCCTGCCTGCTGTTCTATACCTTGTTGACTCTGCCCTGGATTACGGACCTCTGCCTGCCTTTGACCTGTATTTTGCCTGCCCCCTGTTTGGGTCAATAAACATATGTGACTCAGCATCTGGGTCTTATCCTAAGTTCTGATAGTAAAAACTGGCCATGACTGACCCAGCAGACTCAGACCAGCTCCACAATTCTGTCTCCCTGCAAGGAGCCACCATTGGAAGACACGAGGAGTTACTGCAATGTCTTATGGAGGGACACCACACTCTGGCAGAATGCAGAGACCAGACGTTCAATACATTGCTAGGTATCCCTCAGTATCCCGAGAACCCCGCTTTCCTCCTCTGGAGCGCTACGCTGGAGATTCTGGAACCTGCCAAGCTTTTCTCTCCCAGTGCTCCTTCATTCTCGAGCTGCAGCCTTTTTTGTTCTCCTCAGACCGCTTGAGGATAGCGAACATCATAACGCTGATCTGGGAGCAACAGTCCTCCGTCTGCCTAAGTCTGGAGGAGTTTGAGGTGGAATTTCCAAAGGTGTTTGGTACTCCGTTGTCCGAGAAGGAGGCTGCTTGTAACCTGCTCCAGCTACATGTAGTGTTGCAGACTACGAGGATGATTTATGCACGTTGGCGGCTGAGAGTGCCTGGAACTCGGAAGCATTGTTCGACATGTTCCTTCACGGATTATCGGAGGTCATCAAATATGAGCTCGCAGCCCGGGAGCTGCCCCTGGACCTTGACCATCCTGATTGATAGGCGGCTTCGAGGCCATAGGAGGTATAGGGAATCTGTGCCCTATCGCCTTCGTTCGCCCTTGATTCCCACCTCGCCTCCGAAGAATTCCTGAGACCACCGAAGTCTACATGTCCGAGTGAACCCAACGTCACCCAAGTTCTCTCGGGAATCACAGAGGGTTGCCGACTCGCCTCCTTCAGAGTCCATGCACACCTGGGCAGAGCTAGATTGACTCCGGCAGAGCGTTTACGCCGACTCCACACACAGAGCTGTCTATATTGTGGAGCTATGGGACATTTCTTAACTACCTGCCCATTAAAAACCCAGGCTCATCAAGAAGGGGCAAGTACTCTGGTGGGCCATACCGTGAACTATTCCTCTCCCCTTACTCGCACCCTTTTCTTTGCCATCCTGCTGTGGGGGAACCATTCAAAATCCCTCCACGTACTCATCAACTCTTGGGCCGATGAGAGTTTTTTTGGATTCTACCTTCTGTCTGAGCTGGGCATCCTCACTCAGCCCCTCTCTATTCTCAAGGACGTTAGAGAGCTGGATGGGCCTGGTCACTCATAATACCACTCAACCTACGAGTGTCACGGAACCAAAGCGAGGTATTCCAATTTATGCTGATAAAGTCTCCTCCGGTTCCTGTGGTATTGGGATTCTCTTGGCTCCAGTGAAACAATGCCCTCATAGACTGGACTGCTGGTGCCATTATGGGATGGAACCCGTTCTGTCACGCCCACTGCCTGAAGTCAGCGCAGTCTGCCCTGGGACGTCTTCCTGTGGGCTCGGAAATTGCCCCGGACCTCTCTGCCATTCCCGCGGTGTACCCGCAGAGTACCGTGACCCAGGCAACTTCACTTACTCCACACCGACCCCATGACTGTGGGATCGACCTTTTTCCAGGCACCACACTGCCCCGGGGACGACTGTATTCTCTGTAGGGTCCGGAGGCCAAGGCTATGGAGACCTACACTACCATTCAAACGTTTGGGGTCACTTAGAAATGTCCTTGTTTTTGAAAGGAAAGCACATTTCGGTCCATTAAGATAACATCAAATTGATCAGAAATACAGTGTAAACAAGTTAATGGTGTAAATGACTGTCGTAGCTGGAAACAGCAGATTTTTTAATGGAATATCTACATTTATCAGCAACCATCTTTCCTATGTTCCAGTGGCAAGTTTATAATTTCAAAAAGGCTAATTGATCATTAGAAAACCCTTCTGAAATTATGTTAGCTTAGCTGAAAACTGCTGTGCTGATTTAAAGAAGCAATAATACTGGCCTTCTTTAGACTAGTTGAGTCTCTGCAGCATTGTGGGTTCGATTGCAGGCTCAAAATGGACAGAAATAAAGAACTCTCTTCTGAAACTCGTCAGTCTCTTCTTGTTCTGAGAAATGAAGTCTATTCCATACAAGACATTGTCAAGAAACTGAAGATCTCGTACAATGCTGTGTACTACACCCTTCACAGAACAGTGCAAATTGGCTCTAACCAGAATAAAAAGAGGAGTGGGAGGCCCCTGTGCATAACTGAGCAAAAGGACAAGTCCATTAGTGTCTAGTTTGAGAAAGAGACACCTCACAAGTCCTCAACTGGCAGCTTCATTAAATAGTACCCGCAAAACACCAGTCTCAATGTCAACAGTGAAGAGACGACTCCGGAATGCTGGCCTTCTAGGCAGAGTTCCTCTGTACAGTGTCTGTGTTCTTTTGCACATCTTTTCTTTTTATTGGCCAGTCTGAGATATGGCTTTTTTGCAACTCTGCCTAGAAGGCCAGCATTCCAGAGTCGTCTCTTCAGCGTCTCGGCCAGCATTCTGGAGTCTTAACTTTTCTGGCCTAAATCCCAATTTTGATAAGTGTACCTACCATATTACGTATTGGATCTCTAAAATACACAACTGTTACATTACCCTGCAGTTTACCTATGAAATGGGCTAACGGTGAAGTAGATACTTGGTATTCATATCACAAAAGGAATAAATGACCTCTCCAGAATGAATTTCAATCAAACATTTGGAGAAATAAACAAGATCCTTCAACCATGGAGAGAAACAATAAATACTGGTCTATTTGTGATTTGTTTGCGACTACTTCACAGGAGCGCCATCTGAATGTAAACTTCAAATTCAAAATGCGTTGAAACTCGTTAAATATGGCCGGTGCCAGTAAATTCTGGAAAGAAAGCGTAATTAAATTGTTGCCAGCAGCACAGTTGCAGTCACCAATGCTCTGGATAACATAAAAACAGCCTAACCAGCTCTGCTACGGCAAGGAAAATGGTCAGAGTGAGCTGTTCTCTCATTTGTGTCTGAAAGTAGCTAGCAGGCTTGGATCAACCCTACTCCTCGGCCAGAGCGTCCAGTGTGCACTCTGAACGCTCCGAGTCCAAAACGCTCAGAATATCTGACAACGCTCTGAGTTTATGAATGCCCAGAGCACACTCAGGCACTCCGGGTTAAATGTACAAACACACCTGTAGTATAAACCAGCCTTTAGTCTTGAAATCTTTGGTTGTTTTGTACATAGCCTCACATTTGAATCCTTAGAGATGGGAGGGGCTAAAGGTTAAGATGGTGTGAATGATGCTAAATAGGTGTAGACAAAGAAGAGCTCTCCAGTAGGTTTACCCAAACATTTAAGGTCATTCACCGGACTTTCTCAAAAGTGAGGGTACAAGTTTATCAACTTTCAAAGCAGAATTACTTTCCCATTGTCCCATGTTTGATATACCATTTTCTAGCTCTGAGTCTCTGCTTTTATCCAATGTAAAAAAAAATATATATGTTTTTTTGCTGCATAAGACTTAATAGAGCCGGTAGGTCACATATGTGTTTGAAATTCACTGCTCGACTGAGGGACCGTACAGATATGTGTGGGGTACAGATATCAAGTAGGCATTCAACAATCATGTTAAACACTATTATTGCACACAGCGTGAGTCAATGCAACTTATTATGTGACTTGTTAAGCAAATGTTTTAACTCCTGAAATATTTAGTCTTGCCATAACAAAGGGGTTGAATACTTATTGGCTCAAGACATTTCAGCTTTTCAATTTTAATTAATTAAATTAAACATAATTCCAATTTGACATTATGAGGTGTTGTGTGTAGGCCAGTAACAAAGAAATATGAAAGTAATACATTTTCAATTCAGGCTGTAACACAACAAAATGTGTTTATTTTTTAAACTTTTCGGTGGGGGGGCAGCCCATCCACCGCTCCCCTTCTTCAGATGACAAAAATAAACATTGTTTTTACAGGGGTGTGAATACTTTCTGAAGGCACTGAACACCAGTTTCATTTGAGGACCTAGATGTTGACAGCTGCACCATACAGATTGCAAAATAGCTGGGAAGATACTTTTTATGTACCGATTCCATGGCATTGGGTGTATGAGCTGATATACAAAATGATACAAGATTCAACACTTCGTGCTTTTCAGCTGAAGTTGTTGTACAGAATTCTTGCCATACAACACTCCTTCCGTGTCCTCCAGCTGCTCTTAAACGCTACTAAAACCAAATGCATGCTTTTCAACCATTCGCTGCCCGCACCCGCCCGCCTGACAAGCATCACTACCCTGGACGGTTCTGACATAGAATATGTGGACAACTACAAATACAGAGGTGTCTGGCTAGACTGTAAACTCTCTTTCCAGACTCATATTAAACATTTCCAATCCAAAATCAAATCTAGAATCAGCTTTCTATTTCGCAACAAAGCCTCCTTCACTCACGCCGCCAAACTTACCCTAGTAAAACGGACTATCCTACCGATCCTCGACTTCGGCCATGTCATCTACAAAATAGCTTCCAATACTCTACTCATCAAACTGGATTCAGTCTATCACAGTGCCATCCATTTTGTTACCAAAGCCCCTTATACCACCCACCACTGCGACCTGTATGCTCTAGTCGGCTGGCCCTCGCTACATATTTGTCGCCACTGGCTCCAGGTCATCTATAAGTCTATGTTAGGTAAAGCTCTGCCTTATCTTAGCTCACTGGTCACGATAACAACACCCACCCGTCCTCCTTTGGCCGCCTTTCCTTCCAGTTCTCTGCTGCCAGTGACTGGAACGAATTGCAAAAATCGCTGAAGCTGGAGACTTAAATTTCCCTCACTAACTTTTTAAATATCAGCTATCTGAGCAGCTAACCGTTCGCTGCAGGTGTACATAGGTCATCTGTAAATAGCCCACCCAATCTACCTACCTCATCCCCATATTGTTTTTATTAAATGTTCTGCTCTTTTGCACACCAGTATCTCTACTTGCACATCATCATCTGCCCATTTATCACTCCAGTGTTAATCTGCTAAATTGTAATTACTTTGCTACTAGGGCCTATTTATTGCCTACCTCCTCATGCCATTTGCACACACTGTATAGAGACTTTCTTTTTTTCTATTGTGTTATTGACTGTACGCTTGTTTATTCCATGTGTAACTCTGTGTTGTTGTTTGTGTCGCACTGCTTTGCTTTATCTTGGCCAGGTCGCAGTTGTAAATGAGAACTTGTTCTCAGCTAGCCTACCTGGTTAAATAAAGGTGAAATAAATTGTTAAAAAAAAAATAATGTTTTGAAAATTTGGAGCATACAACCATCGCCGATACTGAATCAATCAAATGACAGTCAAAAATAAACCAAAATAAACCAAAAAATTTGGTATTTTTATTGTCCTTTATGTCTTTTGTTTAACATTTTTCTTTTGCTGTTGTTTTCCTTTTTCCTTTTCCTTTTCCTTTCTTATCTCTTTTTATTTTTTTTGGTCGTTGTTTGGTTGGCTTGGACACGGATGGTGGCGCAGTGGGTGGAGATGGGGGGGTTTGGGGAGGGGGGATGGGGGAAGTTTTCTAGGGGGTTGGGGGTCTTGGATAGTTGAGCAGCTTCACTGCAGGTGGATTGTGTTTATAAATTCAATAATATTTTTATTTATTTATAATACAGTGCCTTGCGAAAGTATTCGGCCCCCTTGAACTTTGCGACCTTTTGCCACATTTCAGGCTTCAAACATAAAGATATAAAACTTAATTTTTTTGTGAAGAATCAACAACAAGTGGGACACAATCATGAAGTGGAACGTCATTTATTGGATATTTCAAACTTTTTTAACAAATCAAAAACTGAAAAATTGGGCGTGCAAAATTATTCAGCCCCCTTAAGTTAATACTTTGTAGCGCCACCTTTTGCTGCGATTACAGCTGTAAGTCGCTTGGGGTATGTCTCTATCAGTTTTGCACATCGAGAGACTGAAATGTTTTCCCATTCCTCCTTGCAAAACAGCTCGAGCTCAGTGAAGTTGGATGGAGAGCATTTGTGAACAGCAGTTTTCAGTTCTTTCCACAGATTCTCGATTGGATTCAGGTCTGGACTTTGACTTGGCCATTCTAACACCTGGATATGTTTATTTTTGAACCATTCCATTGTAGATTTTGCTTTATGTTGTCTTTGTCTTCATTGTCTTGTTGGAAGACAAATCTCCGTCCCAGTCTCAGGTCTTTTGCAGACTCCATCAGGTTTTCTTCCAGAATGGTCCTGTATTTGGCTCCATCCATCTTCCCATCAATTTTAACCATCTTCCCTGTCCCTACTGAAGAAAAGCAGGCCCAAACCCTGATGCTGCCACCACCATGTTTGACAGTGGGGATGGTGTGTTCAGCTGTGTTGCTTTTACGCCAAACATAACGTTTTGCATTTTTGCCAAAAAGTTCCATTTTGGTTTCATCTGACCAGAGCACCTTCTTCCACATGTTTGGTGTGCCTCCCAGGTGGCTTGTGGCAAACTTTAAACAACACTTTTTATGGATATCTTTAAGAAATGGCTTTCTTCTTGCCACTCTTCCATAAAGGCCAGATTTGTGCAATATACGACTGATTGTTGTCCTATGGACAGAGTCTCCCACCTCAGCTGTAGATCTCTGCAGTTCATCCAGAGTGATCATGGGCCTCTTGGCTGCATCTCTGATCAGTCTTCTCCTTGTATGATCTGAAAGTTTAGAGGGACGGCCAGGTCTTGGTAGATTTGCAGTGGTCTGATACTCCTTCCATTTCAATATTATCGCTTGCACAGTGCTCCTTGGGATGTTTAAAGCTTGGGAAATCTTTTTGTATCCAAATCCGGCTTTAAACTTCTTCACAACAGTATCTCGGACCTGCCTGGTGTGTTCCTTGTTCTTCATGATGCTCTCTGCGCTTTTAACGGACCTCTGAGACTATCACAGTGCAGGTGCATTTATACGGAGACTTGATAACACACAGGTGGATTTTATTTATCATCATTAGTCATTTAGGTCAACATTGGATCATTCAGAGATCCTCACTGAACTTCTGGAGAGAGTTTGCTGCACTGAAAGTAAAGGGGCTGAATAATTTTGCACGCCCAATTTTTCAGTTTTTGATTTGTTAAAAAAGTTTGAAATATCCAATAAATGTCGTTCCACTTCATGATTGTGTCCCACTTGTTGTTGATTCTTCACAAAAAAAATACAGTTTTATATCTTTATGTTTGAAGCCTGAAATGTGGCAAAAGGTCGCAAAGTTCAAGGGGGCCGAATACTTTCGCAAGGCACTGTATATATATTTTTTTGAGTGTGTCCAAACTTGTCCAAACCACTGAAATATGAGTGACAAGGTAATGGAACTGCACAGATCGCTAGGTGCCCTGCAAAATAGTCAGTACAATGTACTGTGTGAACGTGGCCCAGTTGGTACGACTGTGGTGTTGACTAGGCAAAGGCAGTGGGTTCAATTCCTGTAAGGATTACATAATGTAAACATGCTAAAAATGAATGCATTCACTTTACTGAAAGTCACTTTGGATACCAGCATCTGTTGTTTGACAGACTAACATCTGACATACTGCACATGTAATGGAATTGATACATGAGCATGTTGGTAGGTTTGTTTCATCACCACCTCTGTGACACTCTTCAGCATACTGTATACTAGATGTATTGTGTACCGAGTAGTGGGCCATATGGAGTCTATTCATTGCTGAGGCATACACTGTCTTTCAGCATTAGATTTAAGTCATTAAACTCACAAGTTATGGTAACTTGAGTGATGAAAAGGGGAATTGTGTGGGTTCCCAGACAACTTGTCTTCCAAAACCTTTTCCTCCCCTTGAGATTCTTCTTAGCTCCTCCAGATTTGCACATTCCCTCTCAGGCCCAGATGAATGCTCGTTCCGAGGTCAAATTGGCCATCCTTTCACTTGTACACATTCCTCAATGGGACTAATACTTTGGAGGAGTGGATGAGAGCAACCAGCTCGGCAATACGATTAGCATAATTGCGTAATTAATTGTGGATTTCTTTCATTTTGAAAAATAGCAGCTGGTATGGGATATGGCCTCCCATCATGAGAATGGCAGCCACCCATAACACTTCAGAGCTGGCCAAAGACATGCACCCAGTCTCATTAAGGGGACTCCGACAAGCCTGCTGCTCTGAATGAGGAGACTGCTGATGCCTGTGAATGACTGGCTCTGCTGTCTTCCAGAGTGCATTCAGGTAATAATTATGATGCTTCTCTTCCCACACTCGGGAGCTGCATAAATCGGTCTAGTATTTTACCCACTTGAAGGCTTCGGTCTATTGTATCTTTGTGAGTAGCAACCAAACTTCAGTGTGTGGACAGTACAGCTGCCCACAACAACTGCAGCATTTTCCTGTATTTAGAGTGTTCTGATAAATTAACATGCGTATCTGATTTACGCTTGTACGTAAAGTACATAGAAATATCACAATGTTCGTAATATGGCAGAAAAATAGAAACACTGAAGGTGCTGTCCTGTTTTGTACACTGGGTACGTGCATATCACATTCCCAAAAGTTAAACCCTGACAAGCTCTTAGAGCATTCCAATGGAGAATTCTGAAAATAAAGTGTCAGCGAGTGTGTGAAGTGAGATGAATGAATGTGTAATCAGGGGAGTAGTACTGGTCCTGATTTAGCCCAGGAATGACAAGGGAGACCAGAGCCTCTCTGCGGATTCATATTTTGGGCCAAAGAGGGTGAATGAGTCATCATGGGCTGGGTCGATTGCATCCACAAAAGAACATAGGGTATCTTCATTTCATGGATGCCTGCTTAAGAAACTTCACTTTTTACTTTTAAAGTATAATGTCCCTGCTAAATTGTACTGTGCTCGTGATTCAGGGAAGGTCTGATTCTTGTGGTATTTTGATTGAACCTTTAAAGGTTTGCGTAAAGAGAATAATGCTCTTCTCTCTTGACATTTATTTGTGAAAGGCAAATCTTTTTTTGCCTAAATCAGTAGAGGCAAGACTATATAGTTTAGAGAGAACATCTGGGAACAGTATGATAAGGGTTATATGCATTAAGCTGAAGCAGCATTCATCAAATTTATGAGTAATTCGCACCATGCGAGAAGTTCAAGTTTCCACTGTTGTTGCATTGGGCGGTAGAAAAACACTGAGACAAGGGGAAAGAAAATAGTGAGTGGCTATTTGTCATCATGGTCTGGCTAAAGCTAAAATGGATGATCACTCCCAGATGAAAACATGCCACCAGTATTAATTTGTCTACATGTTAAATAGTGGTCTTTCATGGAATTGTAACTAGTTATTTGGGTTTTTTTTCAGAGCAATTGCTGATTGAACTTCTTGATCATGGCTTAAATTCTGATTTTACGGAAATGTAATATCATAACATATGGTATAATGTTGTTGATTGAGCAACTTCTCCTCAAAGTGCATTCACCCAAATCAGAAGGATACAATGCAAGATATTCAGCTCAGGAGAAAAATGAAGTAAGAGCTGGGGGTTAAAGAGGTAAAGGGATTTTTAGAAAAATAACATTCTCAATTGACGGTATGTGTTGAAAACACTTTCAAGTTACCAATACTTTCAAGTTACCATTGGGTTGAACTACTGTAAGTGTTGCTTGTACGGTTCAGCTAGTGTTAGTTGAGATAAGGATGACAGCAAATACAGCCTGTAAAACAATAACTGCACATTTGCTCCAAGTTTGAGTGGTAAACATCGGAATCCTACCTCAAACCATTACTATTAGAAGCCAAAGAAAACTCATGTATTCCAACACTCATCTCTTCAAGGATTCCGATTCAGAATGATTAATTAAGGCTAATCTATGTATTTCTGACAATATTATTTATTGTGTGGATCATAGTTCCTGTCCAGATTCTCCTAGGCAAATTAGATTTGTTCAAAGACCCATTTATGGAAATCAAATCATTTTTGTTAAATCACATTTCATGATTTATGAGAAAGCCAAAATGTTTGTGTTCCTGTATTTTATGGGAAAGATATCAGTTGCAGAAATATCAATCATATTTAATGGAACCACATGTTACTGTCCTAAAATGAACGTTTGACACAACATTTACAACGTACTGTAGTAGTAGTATTCAACAGGTGGAGAACAGTTTCATAACCAGACTCATGCCCTCAAACATGCATGTATTGAATAACATACTGTACGGTAACTTAAAGCTAGAATTCTTAGTTGTTACATCCATTTTTGGACTTACACATTGATTATATATACCCATTGATTCTTAAAGAATATAACTTGTAAATGCCTCATGAGCTTAGTTCAACTGTCTTACCCCATCAGAACCCAAAATATAAGCTTGTTCTTCACTAATGTTTGTAAACAAAGCAAACATAAACAAACACTGTATAGCCACAAAACATGGTTAAAACTACAATTGTCCTATCATGAGTGGTCGGTCCTTGCATTCATGGCTCTGTCTATGAATTTGAGAGTGGTTACAGCGCCATCCCTCAGCTTTTTTAAAATCAAAACAGAGGTGGGGTGCCTGCTTTGTTATTATTTCAATGAAGGACTCTAGCTTTAACTTGGTGGTACTCAATGGGTCAAATGTGAAAGCAGTTTAGCAGAGCCTTATTCTAACGATGATATGTCACCTTGATAAAGCTCTTATACTCAAACTGTTGAAGGCCGAATAGGAATTAGATTCTCTCGCTAAAACCTTTCACCCTGACTTCTGCACAGTCTCACACAATAGAACCATACGAGTTTCTGCTTTAAGTGCACAACACCATTTATAATGAAACAGAGTCGTCTCAAAGTTACAGAAAACCAAACACACTAAAAGCTCTTGGTTGTGCTTATGTTGGACTGTAGACTCTCTGATGTATGTGCCATGTGAATTATGATTTTTCCTGGTACGTAAACCACCCAGGTGTGGACTAGGAGACGTGTCTCTAAATTCTCCTCTGAAATCCTATTATGTTTTTTAAAATCTTTGCTGAACTTTTAGATCTTATTGAGCAATCATACATTTCTTGGCAATATTGTGAGTGGCACTTTGTTTTGGTCCAAGTAGTCAAGTGCAATACAGTACTCTCAGAGAAAGACCAATGTTCTTTCAATGTTAGCTTACAAAACACCAGCTCCTTAGATGAAGTTTCATTATTATAATTGGATGTTCTTCCTTGTCTTCCTGGCTTGTTATCACTAAATAAATTGTTGTTGTGACAGTGTGGCTTGTTGGCTTTCTTTTGTGTTAGAACTAGCTGCCAAGTCCCATTTTCTAATAACGAAAGTGTTAATGGGTCAGGGCCACTTGGGAAACATTGTACAGCGTCAATTACCTCACCACAGCAAACTGGGATAGCAGAGCCAATGGCCGCATCTATAAACTTTTATATTGCAGAGAATGTTGCCAAGATACTGTACTTTGACGGTCACTTTTTTTTACAATAATTTACAGTAAATATTTAAATAAATTACAAATAAAAACTTCAATAATAAGTAGGGTCAAATCCTAGTGTGACCTGACTAGTAAAATATGTGTGAGCCTGGTTATTGCACATTAATAGCCTACTTGGAGACACTCAAGTTTTTTAATCATGTATCTCTTGACACATTCACAAAATAGTCATGGCCTCTAAACCTTCCAGCTGCCTACTGGACCTATTCCAACTAAACTATTGAAAGAGCTACTTCCTGTGCTTGGCTCTAATATGTTGAACTTAATAAACGGCTCCCTATCCTCTGGAAGTGTACCAAACTTACTAAAAGTGGCAGTAATGAAGACTCTCTTGAAAAAGCCAAACCTTGACCTGGAAAATATACAAAATGATAGGCCTATATCGAATCTCCCATTCTTAAAAAAAAAAAAAAATGATTTTACTCAGCAACTCACTGCCTTCCTGAAGACAAATAATGTATACAAAACACTCCAGTCTGGTTTTAGACCCCGTCATGGTACTGAGACCAAAATCGTGAATGTGGTAAATTACTTTTAATGGCGTCAGTCCAAGGCTCTGCATCTGTCCTTGTGCTCGTAGACCTTAGTGCTGCTTACGACACAGTCAATCACCACATTCTTTTGGAGAGATTGGAAACCCAAATTTGTCTATGCAGACAAGATCTTGCCTGGTTTAGATCTTATCTGCCAGAAAGATATCAGATCCTCCCTGGTTATGGTTTGTCCTCTGACAAATATATGGTAAGTTTCGGTGTTTTCACTATATATGCTACCTCTTGGTGATGTCATATGGAAACACAATGTCAACTTTCACTGCTATGCAGATGACACACAGCTATACATTTCGATGACACATGGTGAAGCCCCAAAATTGCCTAACCTGGAAGCCTGGGTTTCAGACATAAGTAAGTGGATGGCATAATTCTTTCAAAACAGAGATGCTAGTTCTAAGTCCCAAGAAACAAAGAGATCTCCTGTTTGATCTGACACTTCCACTTGATGGTTATCGTCATCTCAAATAAAACTAAAAGACCTCGGCGTTACTCTGGACCCAGATCTTTCTTTTGACAAACATATCAAAATATTACAAGAGCAGTTTTGTACCATTACAAAAATCTGATCATTTTTGTCTCAAAATAATGCAGAAAAGCTAATCCATGCTTTTGTCACTTCTAGATTAGACTACTGCAATGCTCCACTCCACTACGGCTGCTAGAATCTTGACTACAACCCCAAAATTATATAATATCACTCTAGTTCTAGCCTTTGGCTTCTTGTTAAGGCCTGGGCTGATTTCAAGGTTTTACTTGTAACCTACAAAGCATTACATGGACTTACTCCTACCTATCGCTCCGATTTGGTCCTGCCGTACAAACCTACATATATGCTACGGTTACGAGACTCAGGTCTCCTTATTGTTCATAGAATTTCTATGCAAACAGCTGGAGGCAGGTCTTTCTCCTATAGAGCTCAACTTTTATGGAATGGTCTGCTCATCCATGTGAGAGACGCAGACTCTGTCTTAACCTTTAAGTCTTTACTGAAGACTCTTCTCTTCAGTAGGTCCTATGATTGAGTGTAGTCTGGCCCAGGGGTGCAAGGCACTGGAGTGCCGAAATACCTTTGCTGTCTCTGCCTGGCCGGCTGTCCACTGGGATTCTCTGCCTCTGACCTTATTACGAGGGTTGAGTCACTGGTTTGCTAGTGCTCTCTCATAGGAGGGGTTCATCAAGTCTTGCCAGGATTTTTCCGCTATACTCGACTTGAGTGCATTGAGTCACTTACGTTATCTTCTTGTCCGGTGTTACACACCCTCGGGCTCGTGTGGTGGCAGAAATCTTTGTGGGCTAAACTCAGCCTTGTCTCAGGATAGTAAGTTGGTGGTCTGTTGATATCACTCTGGTGGTGTACAGTAGGGCCTGTGTTCTGGTAAAGTAGGTGGGGTTATATCCTGCCTGGTTGGCCTTGTCCAGGGGTATCGTCGGACCCTCGCTGTCTCAATCCCCAGTATCTATGCTGCAAAAGTCTATGTGCCGGGGGGCTAGGGTCAGTCTGTCCTATCTGGTGTATTTCTCCTGTCTTATCTGATGTCCTGTGTGATCTTAAGTATGCTCTCTCTCTCTCTCCCCGCTCCCAGAGGACCTGAACCCTAGGACCATGCCTCAGGACTAGCTGGTCTGACGACTCCTGGCAGTCCTCGTCCCCATCCCCAGTCCACCTGGTCGTGCTGCTGATCCAGTTTCTGTTGTTCTGCCTGAGGCTATGGAACCCTGACCTGTTCACTGGACCTGCTAATATATCCCGGACCGTCTGTTTCTTCTCTCTCTCTCCTTACCTCTCTACCTCTGAATGCTCGGTTATGAAAAGCTAACTGACATTTACTCCTGAGGTGCTGACCTGTTGCACCCTCTATGACCACTGTGATTATTATTTGACACTGCTGGTCATCTTTGAACGCTTGAACATCTTGAAGAACGATCTGGCCTTAATGGCCATGTACTCTTATAATCTCCACCGGCACAGACAGAAGTGGACTGGCCACCCCTCAGAGCCTGGTTCCTCTCTCGGTTTCTTCCTAGGTTCCTGCCTTTTTAGGGAGATTTTAGGCTGGGTTTCTGTATAAGCACTTTGTGATATCAGCTGATGTAAAAAGGGCTTTATAAATACATGTGGTTGATACTTATAACTCTTATAGGCCAGCAGTGAATAAGTAAAAGTTAAACAATGTTCATCACACCAGACTACAACGTTCTAGTCTAGTTCAAATGTACATGTCACTTTTTGACTGTGGCTAAGGTCCAAGCTATTTACTTCAATGAATAAGTGTCGGACACATCAAAATGTTTGGATTGGCTGTGAGTTTGTGGGAGCCTGGGGACTGGGGTCTCCATGGTGGACTCTTCAGACTAGTCTGACTACAGTCACAGTCCTCTCTCCAGTCCATTCCATTCCAGCCAGCTCATATCCTCATCAGCTGCATCTCTGATGGAGGACAAGAGTTCTATATGGGATTATAAATCTTATGATTAGGGCAAGGAGCTTTTCCTGCATGAGCTTGTGAACTAGGACCCGGGGCCTCATTTATCAATATGGCATAGAAACTATTCTAAAATACTACTTATGGATGGAATTTAGAATGTTTGTACGCATAGAAAAGGTGTGATTTATCAAACAATCCTGTGAGCATGACATGCACACTGGTAGGAGAACCATTGTTAAAATACCAATTGCTCTCAGCCTCAGTGCTCTTGCACGAACTTGGCTATTTGCATTTTGAAACGCGCCTAATTAAGCATATATGGTCAAAAATCATCCCTTTAAAACCTTCAACGTCATACCATGAAATAGAACGGTGCAAACAAAAAAAAGCTAAAGAAGAAAAACTTTTCAGAGACTGAAATAGAGGTTCTAGTCAGTGGAGGCTGCTGAGGGGAGGATGGCTCATTATAATGTCTGTAATGGAGTCAATGGAATGGTGTCAACCATATGGAAACCATGTTTGATGTGTTCGATGCCATGAAATTGACTCCATTCCAGCCATCATTAAGAGCCGTCCTCCCCTCAGCAGCCTCCACTGGTGCTATTGATTGAGTACAACCAAAATCTTTTATTTGGATCGCTTTGTTGTGGTTTGACCAGTACAAACAAAAACATAGCTACAAAGACAGGAACATTAGGACAATTAGGACAAGTTGCTTTAGCAATGGCAAATATACTTAAAACTCACCAATAAGCCATCCATCCTCAAGAGCTCCCTCCTGTAGGCATATAGGCCAACATTGTTGTTCTGCAGAATGAACTAGTTGTGTGTTCCACCTGGCCACCTTGCACCCACATTCAGCAGCGTTTTCTAAGCATATATAACCTATCACCTGCACATTAAGAGTGGAAGCCTTTTCTGTTCACATAGTTCAACTTGTTTTAGGATGGTGCTTTTATGGCGATGTGGGTGCCGTCTATTGCTCCGTTCGTATTTCAGAACCCATTGATGGCAAAGAAACCCCTCTTGACTTCAACCTGTTGTGCGATGATGTATGGAAATTGAATGTTAAGAGTTTGTTTGGCTGATGATTGCATCCAAAACACTGGCTTGTCGAGGGATGTACGATGCCAATCGGCAAGCTCCCACTGAAAAGTGCCCTTGGCCAAAAACACAAGAGTGGATAGCGCATTAGTGTACACCACAATGGCATGTGTTTGCCTTTCAAAGTAGGTCTTAAATATGGGGTCAATTTCATGCTGTATGTATTGAATTCAAAGTCAAATAAATCGTGAAAAATAAAGTTGAGAAAGTAAACATTATATTTTCGAGGATGAGTGAAATAATGGATGTTGAAATCACAAACCCAACAATTGAAAGCAAAATGTATAGAATTGTAAACAAAAAGAAGACATCAAAAGCAAAAGCCAAATACATGTTAGCAAAATAATTTTAAAGAGAGAGCAGAACTCGAAGACAAATGATTTAAAAAGTATATTTCAAAACGAATGCAAAAATAGTTTCTGCTTTGGGGTTAGCTTTTGATGTCTTATTTTTGTTTACAATTCTATACATTTTGCTTTAAATTGTTGGGTTTTTGATTTCCACATCCATTATTTCACCCATCCTCGGAAATATAATATTTACATTCTCAACTTTTTTTTCATGTTCACGATTTATTTTATTTTGAATTCAATACATGTGGCTCAGTATTTTAATCCTTGCAAAGATCCGATAAAAGTGTCTTTATAGTATTTCAACAATGGTTTCACTTTCACAAGTGCCTCTAATTTAACAAATGTACTTTATATGGATTATTATCTTAACAAATGCATTGTGGTTGAATTATACATAGCCTGTCAAGACATGTTGCATGAATTCACAATTGAAAACGTAATTATTAATTATTACTCTCACAATTTCACACATTTTCAACATATATTTTCCACATTCTATGCTTGACAAGCAGTTCCCTTATTCCACCACTTTGCACTGTTTGATAAATCTCACCCTTTGCATGGAAATGATCCCACGCATGGTTTATGCACAGATTTGTGCCGACTCATGATTGATAAATGAGGCCCCTGGAGTTTATGCCTGTCAGATTGATCCTAGCCCTAATCATGAACACTTCTTGTTGACCAATGTGCTTTCAGTTCTGTAAACGTCTACCCTTGTGTGCATCATACCTTTAATCGTGATCTAGCTCAAATACAGGGAGATATTGGTGTTTGTGTGGTCTTGATATAACTTTAGCTAACTTGAATTCATGTTTCAGATTCAGCATAAATAACACACAAATAACACATGCCTCAGAATGTATTCTTTCTTCAGGCGTACACTTTCAACCCTACTTGGCAAGTGCTGAAGTCATGGAATAAAAAGATCCATCATGTCCACTCAGATGGCCAGTGCTGTCTCTCAGCAATACCATGGCCTGATGAATGTCTGTTCCTATGCCATGAGACTCCTTCCAGCTATTTCATGTTTATAAGAACTGGAGCTTCCATACCACTGGGGGCCTTTAAAGTGATAAGCTGCATTTATTTCCTAAACTCTGGGCGTGTTCTGTCTATGCCCTAGACCTCTGTTAAACTTGATGGTTAAACCAGAACCTGCCTCCAGATTTTTTTATCGAAAAAATTATGACTCGTGAAAGGAACTATCCAGGGAAAAGATGGGAGATGATGATAAAAAACACAGATGCACCATGTTCTCCCTTTTTTTTGATGAGGTCAGGAACTAAAATACATCTCTTGGCATCTTGCTATGAGAAAACGCATAACGTTTGATTCATGTATTATGTAGCAGGCAGTAGATCACACACTGAATAAGTGTCAGGTTTAAATCATGTGTGTCTATCTGGGAAGGTGGAAACCCACGTGATTAACTAATCAGGCAATAATATTCCACATATCTTCTTAGATAATGGTTCCGAAAATTCCCAGGTGATGTAACAGCTCATCTCTCAAACATCCCAAACTAATATACTAACTAATATACTAATATAATAACAAAAATATAAACGCAACATGTAAAGTGTTGGTCCCATGTTTCATGAGCTGAAATAAAGATCCCAGAAATCTTTATAAAAAGCTTATTTCTCTCAAATTTTGTGCACAAATTTGTTTACATCCCTTTTAGTGAGGGTTTCTCCTTTGCCAAGATAATCCATCCACCTGACAGGTGTGGAATATCAATAATATGATCAAAGAGCATGATCCTTACACAGGTGCACCTTGTACTGGAGATAATAAAAGACCACCCTAAAATGTGCAGTTTTGTCACCCAACACAATACCACAGATGTCTCAAATTTTGAGATGTGCAATTGGCATGCTGACTGCAGGAATCTCCACCAGAGCTGTTGCGAGATCATTTAATGTTAATTTCTATACCGTAAGCCACCTCCAATGTCATTTTAGAGAATTTAGCAATAAATTCAACCGGCCTCACAAGCGCAGACCACGTGTAACCACGTCGGCCCAGGACCTCCACATCTTCGTCACCTGCGGGATCGTCTGAGACCAGCCACCCGGACAGCTGATGAAACTGAGGAGTATTTCTGTCTGTAACGAAGACCTTTTGTGTAGAAAAAGTAATTCTGATTGGCTAGGCCTGGCTCCCCAGTGGGTGGGCCTATGCCCTCCCAGGCCCACCCATGGCTGCGCCCCTGCCCAGTCGTGAAAACCATAGATTCAGGCCTAATGAATCTATTTCAATTGACTGATTTCCTTATATGAACTGTAACTCAGTAAAATAGTTGAAATTGCTGCATGTTGTGTTTATATTTTTGTTCAGTATATTATTTGTCCAATACTATTTATTCTGCCTATTTCACATACTGTATGCCAAGCAGGGAGGCAGCTATAGCTGCGATTGGTTATGTTTACCCTGGTGATTTACAGTATCATTTATTCAGTATAATGGGAGGCTTTGGAATTGGATAGGGATCAGAACACGTTTCAGATCTACGTATGTTTCAGTCACACAAGTGCCAATGTAGCGTATAGATTACTATTCATTCAAATGTTTTGTCTCCACATAATCCAATGATTATGAAAGTCCACACATACCTGAATAGATTTAACGATCCCAGCTCAGCTTTTTTATCTGTTATCCATATGGCTTCTTTCTTGTCATTCATGAATCATATAGGTACCTTTCCTTCCACATGTGTGCTCCAGCTCGTGAGCCTAATAGAGAAGTATATTCGCTATGGTACACAGATGTTTATTCTAAGGGTCATTTTTGTTGACGTCGTATTAACTCATATGTTTTAGCTAACTGACCCAACAATGATTTACGATCTCTGGGGACTTCCAGGAAGTGTGGGGCGTACATAATTACGAGGAGCATTTTTCCCACTCTTTCATCACTGATACTCACTGGACATTGTTTCTTAGGTCAGAGGTCAAGCAACTGGTATAGCACTTAAATCCCCACGCATCACTGATCCTCTGCTACAAGTTTGATCTACAACACCGGTGGGGACAAACACAAAGTATATTGAATAATGGGAATGTTAGAATGGCCAAAACTGCAGTGGATGTGCATGTTTAGAGTATGTGAGCATGTGGGGTATGGCTGTGAATGGTGAATGGGTCTTTCACATGCATTGTTTAGGTAGAACCTGAGTAATTGGCTGTGGTTACGCATATGTGTAGAGAAACAGAGGGAGAACAGAAGCCTTTGATCTAAACAGACCAGGCCAGCCATGCTTCTGCTGCACCTCCACACTTTTCTCTGTTTCTTTCGTCCAGGTGTGGGTGTAAAGGACAAAGGCATGGTCTGTGTAAATAGCACGTTCTACCTGGGGTCATTAAAAAACATCACTCATACAAAACACTCTTTGATGTGCTCAGTGCGATAACAAAGAACATGTTTTTCACCTCTATAAATTTGTAAATGTTTCACCTTGTAAAATTCTCTGCTTGTAACTTTTGGGGATTGATACAGTTTTTACAATGCCATTAGCTAAATTGCGTTTTGAGGTACCTATGGCTGCTGTTATTTGAAAGTTGGCAAGAATGGTCTAATGAGAGACTACTATGTATTCTAGACTTCCTAAATGTACTATCGAAATTGAATAATAGCCAGCAGCACTCTTTCTTCTGGACAAAAATGTAAAAAATTCTCAGAGCAGTGATTGGGACATTGCCCTGTGTAGGGTGCTGTCTTTCGGATGGGATGTTAAACGAGTGTCCTGACTCTCTGTGGTCACTAAAGATCCCATGGCACTTATTGTAAGAGTAGAGGTGTTAACCCTGGTGTCCTGGCTAAATTCCCAATTTGGCCACCTAATCTTCCCCAGTTTCCAATTGGCTTATTCATCCCCCTCCCATGTAACTATTCCACATGTTGTTGCTGTAAATGAGAATGTTGCTGTAAATGAGAATTCTCAGTCAACACGGTAAAATATATGTAATACAAGTATATACAAAGGCCATGCCATACAGAAAATATGAAACAGAGCCACATGCTCAGGACACCAACCCTGTGGCTGATATCCAGAAATCCTGTGGTAGATGAAGTACTACCGTACGTTGACTGAAGACTTCAAAAGAACCACCTGAGGATCAGGCAGCCGTTATTAAAACAGTGTGTTTCCTTTGTGATCCCGCTGAGATGGCAAAACTAGAGTTGTGTATATTGGTAACACTTTCTTTGGATAATCCGGATTATCCATTTGTAAATGCGCTACAGATGGCCATACTATCAACAAACTATCTGGTGATAAGCTACGGTTAAGGTTAGGTTTAGAATAAGGGTTAGTAGATAGTTGGTTGAAATGTTACTGATAGTCTGTAGATAATCTAGAGATAGACTATCCAAATAAAGAGTTACCAACATGATTTACTCTTATCAAATCCAATAGAAAGTCTGGAATCTAGAAGCAGCTGCATGAAGTGGATAGTATAGTTAGCCCATATGTAACAGCTGTTGGTGGAAGAAGGTGAGGACCAAGGTGCAGCGTGGTACGTGTTCGTCTTTTATTATTGGAACTGAACACTGATTAACCAAAATAACAAAGAGAATGAACATAAAACCGAAACAGTTCTGTCTGGTGCAGAAAGACACAAAACAGAAAACAACTACCCACAAAACCCATGTGGGGGAAAAAGCTACCTAAGTATGGTTCTCAATAAGAGACAACGATAGACAGCTGCCTCTGATTGAGAACCACACCGCCAAACAACAAAGAAATACAAAACATAGACACTGAACATAGAATGCCCACCCTAGTCACACCCTGGCCTAACCAAAATAGAGAATAAAAGCCTCTCTATGGCCAGGACGTGACATCATATCTGAAGGCAAAACACAGCTGTTTCAAAATTAGATTAAATGTAATTGTAACATAGTGATTGCTGTTATACCTCCACAGCACATCCTAGAAGTCTCTTAAATTCTGTTTTTTGTTTTAGGTTTGAAAATGTACAGTTGACATAATAAATCAGCAGGAGGGGCTCTCCTAACATTACCATACTCTATTTCGGTAGATACAGTATCCACAATTTGATTTGATTCCTTATATTATCATTGATCAATTCAAACATAATTGTTATCTTCACCGCATCTTTAGTCTTTACCAGCAAAGTCATGATGTGTTTGGCCTCGTGTGCTCTTCTCCCCCTAAGGAACATGCAGGTTTTCTGGTTATTTTGCATATATACAGGAAATCCTCTTCCATGTATCTAACCGGTAATGATTTGGTGAACCACTCCCATGGGATCCCTGACACCAAACGCCTCAATCCTTTCATTATAGATTTAATTACCAGACCGTTAATTCAATTTCTCTGACCTTACCAATTATCTGTTGTTACACATGAAGTTAAGAATGTCCATGGAATGCTTTTTTAAAAGTTATTTTATGCTGAGAAATGATTTATATCAGCTCTAATACATTCAGCACCTTAAGTGTAAAAATGTGCATCAGATTGTGTGTCGGTTTGGCAAGCTGCGTGTGTGGCCTATTCCAGAGGATGGGGAGAAGTGGAGGGATCCATTTCAATTACAATCTCAATACTATTGGTAAAATGTCAAGCCTCGGGATGTTGGAGTAAGTGGTTAGACAGAACGCCTGGAGCATCAGCTCAGATACAAACTGCATCATGACTGCACTACACAAACGAAGCAATTCAAACCTCAACGAACTCCATGAGTCCAGTTAAAAAGTGAAAAAGTCTGGAACGAGTGCAGAGGAGGGGTCCTGTAATTAAGATGTAACGTCATGGTTAGTGTGCCCCACAATCCCACGAGTAACAGAGGAATGATTCACATCACGCAAGAAGAAGAAAAGAAATACACCAAAAGCTTGATATTTTCAAGGAAGCATTCACCAAGAGAAGCTGGTGGTGTATACAGGACACAGTCATTAAGGCCTGGTCTCTCATGGTGGTTAAAAGGTCTCTAAGCCCTGTAAAGCACTCTGGGTTTCTCAAGCTAATGAAGAAATATTGCCGGTTTTACACTGACAGCTTAATGGCTGGGTTAGTAAGGAGTTAACCGCCAGTCCTTATTCAGCGCCACAATGCCGTTTTAAACAGAGCGTAACGTGAAAATGATTTTGGCAAATATGATTGCTTCCAGATCTGCTCCTTGCTCTCTCTCTAGAAAATGGAATGATACAATTAACCAGTTTAATTATCTTCTATGATGAATGGAATATACTTAGGCTACAGTACCTCTGATCAATGGAGGCTCCTCAGAGGAGGAAGGGGAGGACAATAATAAAATAGGTTATCCTTTTTAGATAAAACTACACTAAATATATTCACGTCATCAAATAACAGATTAAAACACACTGTTTTGTAATGAATGTCTACAGCAGCATCAACAGCACTCTGTAGGGTAGTACCATGGTGTAGCCGAAGGAAAGGTATTTTACAACCTCCTTTAGGTAAATTGACTTCAATACAAAACCTAGGACGCTCATGGTTCTTACCCCCTTCCATAGACTTACACAGTAATTATGACGAGTTCTGGAGGACGTCCTGCAACCTATCAGAGCTCTTGCAGTATGAACCGACATGCTGCCCATCCAATAAAAGGATCAGAGAATGAATCTAGTACTGAATGCATAAGCTACAGCTAGATAGCACTGCAGTGCATAAAGTGTGGTGAGTAGTTGACTCAAAGAGAGAGACAAACAATAGTTGAAGAATTTTAAAGAAATTCATTTCTTAAAATATTATGGAGAAGCTGTAGAGAGAGCGAGAGAGTTGGCTATATTTTATTGTAAAATTTTTCTTCTTAATTTACCTTTCACTTAGCTAATGCAGCTAATTTAGATGACTCAATAACCTGACTCAAACAATATTAGCTAGCTGGCATTTGATTGTGGGTTTGTTCTAGTTTGTTGACTATAACGTTAATATGGTGACAACTATTGTATGTAGGCTCTGTAGAGCTTAGCCATTATGGCATGAAAGTTTGGCTTGAAGAAATGTATGCGCCTGGTCACAGAAAGCTAGCCACAAGTGAAGAGAAACGGTGAGCGGGGGAGAGCATGTATTTATACAATGAGCAAAGTGATGATGCTGTATGTGGCTGCTATGAAAGTGAACTGTGTGTGAGGGTGATCAGGGGTGTATTCAGTCCGCCAATTTTGTTGCAAAATGTTTGTCCAATAGAAACTCTAGTTTCAGTAGCAAAAGGGAACGTTTTAATGATTACACCCCAGATCAGCTATATGCAGGCAAGTGTGCAAAGCTGTATTGAATGTGTCACATTGTCTGCCACCCAATCCCCTCCTCCCTTATTCAGAATATGGGTGTGGCGACATGGCCATGTTCGTATTCGTATCCGTAATATCAGTTGATAGTCGTCTCCGGTGATACTCATGATAGGAAAAACCAAGTGTTTTAATATGCCTAAATAGATGTTGGCAAAATAACTCTGCACGTTCTCACTGCAAAAAAAGCTGTAGATTAGGAGCCGTGCGCAAAGGGGTGGGTGAGTGTGTGTCTGTGTCCTCAACTTGCAGAGGGCAGCCAAGTTTGCTGTCACTCAGTCAGAATGTGCATTTCTCAAACCCCTGTCCGGTCCACGCGTAGAGGAATGCTAGACGGTCCATAGAATATTTGTCTTGAATATGTTTTTTTGCATTTGGGTCCACACCATATTTGACTTGAATAAATACATGCCGTAGGCCTACTTGCTCAATGTGCTGAACTATGCATGCTGCAGTAAAGAAATTGTGTAGCCATGATGAAGTACAGCTACACCAAACACACATGCACAAGCACACACAAACTAGCCCTGCTGCGCAACCTGCATGCTGTCTCTCCCTGTTAACTAACCAAACGACCTATAGCCATGGCCTGCTCTAAACAAAAACGACTAGATAAAAAACGTTATGCGAAAGAAGTGGACCCAACAAACTAACCTGAAGCAAAAAAGTATCATCCATTCCCTCGTAAGTACGATCCATGCTACATCAAGTTTGGATTTGTTTCAAATGACAGCTGCCCGCAAAAATCGGTCTGTGTGATATGTCAGACATGCCTTCACAGAGATGCTATGACACCATCGAAATTTAGAAACAAAACATCCACATCTCAAGGATAAACCAGGTTTATTTTTTATGAAAAAAAGATTTGATGACCAACCAAACAAAATGTTTTAGACAGACCCCGCATCAAATTGGTTTGCAATCCAATAAAAGAATAAAGGAACATGGATTACAATGGGACCATTGTGTTGGGATTTGTACCGATGGGGCTGCTGCCATGATGTCTCCCTTCGCACAGGCATGGCACTGTGTCATTCACTGCGACGTGCTGGCATCAAAGCGCTTATCTCCTGAACTCAACGAGGTCCTTAATAATGTTGTTAAGATGGTCAACTTCATAAAGGCAAACGCTAACAACTCTCACATTTTTGCTGCGAGGAAATGGGGGCTGATCACTGTCACCTGCTTTTACGTGCTGGCTCTCCAGGGGGAGAGGGATCAGGAGGGTTAATGAACTGATTTCACACCCAAAATAAATCAGATCTAGCTCTGCACCTTCAAGACAATTAATGATTTACTAAACTTGCATACCTCTCTGATGTACAGTACTTGACCATTTCAACCAACTGAACTTATCCATACAGGGATGTCCAAGTGACATTTTCCAGGCAAACTATAAAATTGCCGCTTTCAAGAAATAGCAGAGTGTCTGCAGAGACCGAGTGTATAGAGGAATTTTCAATATGTTCCCCCTATCCTCAACTCTGGCTGACGAGGGTGATGTGGACATAGATCACATGCTTAAATTGATGGGGTCACATCTGAGCCAAATCTGCTCAAATTCGAGGATTACTTCCCCTCACAATCTGACCCACGCCCGGAAAGCAGTGGATGCATAATCCATTCACCAGCACTGAAGAGACTCACATATTCTCACCGGTTTTTCAGGATAAACTATTGGAGATGTCCTGTGACCAAGGTCTGCACAGTCGTTTTATTGAGATGCGCCTTTCCATGTTCTGGCTGTTCAGCAGCGGACAATACCCGCAACTCAGTGAGATGGCAGTGAAGTTGTTAATCCCCTTTCATTCTACCTACTTATATGAGACCAGCTACTCCTTTCTTGCTGCAAAAAAAATGTAAATATTGCAGCAGACTGGCTGTTGAAAACACTTTGAGACTGTCCCTCTACTCCTTCCCTCCAAGGTTTGACCTGTTGGTGTCTAAGATACAGGCACATCCATCTCATTGATTGAGTGAGTCATCTTGTACTATTGATTTAAAAAAAATAATAATGTACACTGAACAAAAATATCAACGCAACATGTAAAGTGATGGTCCCATGTTTCATGAGCTGAAATAAAAGATTTCAGAAATGTTCCATATACACAAAAATCTAATTTCTCTCACATGTTGTGCATGTTTGGTATGCTGACTGCAGGAATGTCCACTAGAGCTATTGCCAGATAATTTAATGTTAATTTCCTATCATAAGCCATCTCCAATGTAATTTTAGAGAATTTGGTAGTATGTCCAACTGGCCTCACAACTGCAGACCACGTGTAACCATGCTAGCCCAGGACCTCCACACCTCCACGCTTCTTCCCCAGTGGGATCGTCTGAGACCAGTCACATTTCAGTAGAGAATCGATTCATCTGGTTTAGTTGTCTCTGTGAGCCAAGCTCATCGTCCTCACCGGGGTCTTGACCTGAACACAGTTCGGCGTCGTAACCGACTTCAGTGGGCAAATGCTCAGCTTCGATGGCCACTGTGCTCTTCACGGATGAATCTCAGTTTAAACGCTATAAACGTGTATGGCGTCATGTGGGAGAACGGTTTGTTGATGTCAGCATTGTGAAGAGAGTGCCCCATGGTGGCGGTTGCGTTATGTTATGAGCAGACATAAGCTAAGGACAACGAACTCAATTACATTTTATCGATGGCAATTTGACTGCACATAAATACCATGACGAGATGCTGAGGCCCGTTATCCGCCGCCATCACTTCATGCTTCAGCATGATAATGCACGGCCCCATGTTGCAAGGATCTGGATCTGTACACAATTCCTGGAGACTGAAAATGTCCCAGTTCTTCCATGGGCTGCATACTCAGCAGACATGTCACCAATTTAGCATGTTTGGGATGCTCTGGATTGACGTGTACAACAGTATGTTCCAGTTCCCGCCAATATCCAGAAACGTCGCAGAGCCAATGAAGAGGAGTGGGACAACATTCTACAGGCCACAATCAACTCTATGAGAAGGAGATGTGTGGCTGGTTTTCTAAGCCACGCCATTACCTTTTTTTTTAAGGTATCTGTGACCAAAAGATGTATATCTGTATTCCCAGTCATGTGAAATCCATGGATTATCGCCTAATCAATGGCAATCACTGAATGCCATTAGGCATACTTTTTGGGGTTTTTAAAAACAGATGTCTATTTCCATTCATCAAATCACACAAGTGTACATGCATTGCGCTTGCTACTGTAGGTTTCCATCCAATTGGTGACAGATTTTCATGCAAATAAAAACAATAATTTCCCACCAAATTGACTAGTTGCAGATCAAAGGCTGTGCGTGACGAGGTAGTGCACATAAACAATTTTGCGGTTAAATGTACTGAATAAAAAATACAAGTTTCCATCACATGTTCAACTCTACTGATGGTTTTCTAAAAAAAAATGTTTTTATGGTGAGAGTGCCCACTCTGGTATTGGCATGTGCACTCTAGATAGTATCTGCTCGCTGTTGGCTATAGAGCACACATAGTCTACATGATGAGATCATTATGGACAAAAGAGGTAGATTTATTTTTATTTGTCAAACGGCAGCCAAGCGTTGATGATCATTTCACCAGAAGAAGCCCCTCGATATTTATTGGAAAGGAGCGCAAACTCATCACCTTGCACTTTCACCACCCTGTGAATCGTAATTGATGTCATCTGTAGCCTAACAGACTGGATGCATTCCCGACTAGTCGCAGTGGGAGGACCACACGTCATTGCACAGCTCCAAATTTACTTCGATATGATGGTTACTATATCAATATTTGAGCATAAAATAATTTCCACTGACATTTCTCGCATAATTCATTGTACCAACACAAAAATATCCCACATTGTCTAGCATATTTAGTTTTGAGGAAATGTTTTCTGTTTCCATCAGACCTGTCATGACATGTTTTATCCGACATGTACAGTATATACTTAAAGCATAAAAAGGTTACTTACCTGGTTACTTTGGATTATTTCCCATGGATTATGTTTTCAGTGAAAAGGTGGGAAGGTATTTAATGTGTCCACATTGATATACAATTTAGTCAATAAAATGTTCCCTTTTCAGTCTGCAGCTCTTTTGCCTCAAATCAACAGCTTTTCAATTGTCTCTTTTTGCAGTAGGAGAGTTTTAACCTTTGGTGTCAGTAGAGACAGGTCTTTTCCTCCTCGATGAAGAGCATCAGAACTAGGTTACCATCATTCCAAGTGGCGCCCTATTCCCTATATAGTTTACTGCTTCTGATTAGGGCCATTTGAGGTGCTGCCTTGTGTTTTGTTTGGTACGTTTACTCATATGAGGAAGCATCTTAGCCCCCTACTGCATGGATATGCTGCTGATATCAACGCTTAATATAATCAAAAGCTACAAAGTGATTGATTACAATCAGGCGTGTGGGGTAACTATCAGGATTGTTTGAAATTGAAATTACTTGTAAATACCGCCTCTCAGTACTTTAGCTGGAGAAAATGATTTGAGGAAAGACACGTTTGGGTGATTCGTGCGAAGACTGCAAACGGTTGTTAATATTTCGGTAACTTTTATGTTTCTTAGACAATTGGAAAATATGGCAATACTTGTCAGGAAATAAAAACAACGCTCACATGTGACTCGCCGATTAATAGTTTTTAACAGTTCCGAATCTATTTCATCCAAATAACTGCTACACCACTGTCACATAGCAAATCTGAGGGAGCTCTGCACTTCCTCAGCCAGGCTCTTGTTTTGAAGGCAAAATGGTTTGCACATGCTCTGATCTCAATAGAAACGCAGCCCCAAGCCCTATCCAGGGTTTAATATATGAGCGGTTGCCAACTGAAGCAATGTTGAGAGGGTTATAGTAGAACATGAAAGAGAATAGTTGATTTCAGTTGCAATAGGCAATTTCCCACAGACCGAGTCACAGTAAAGGTTGTGAAGCGTATCATATCTTGGACAGGCACTTGGAGAGGCACTTTGAGTTAAGTCATGTCATCAAGATGGCTGTTCTTCGCACATACACTCTTCAATCCCAATTATTTGTATATATCAGCAGAAGTGGATTCTCAGACATGCTAAATATGAGAAAAACACACTGTTTATATCAGTCCAGAACTATCCCTGGAATTTCAAGTCAACTGGTCCATTTTCATATCACAACTCTAAAGGGTTTTCCATTGGAATTAATTTCAGAACTGTCAAGGGCCTCTGAAACCCTGGCGCTCGACATTCTGAAGCCTATTTGCAAATTACCTCCTTCACCAGAGATGAAGATAGAATAACATAGCCTGCTCTCTTTTCAAGAAGTACCTGGGTTAGCTACTGCACAGGGCAGAGGTGGGGAGCCAAGCCGGGGAATGTCAAAGCTGGGTAATAGAATCCTCACTGATTTGGGGCCTGTTGCACCTTCCCACACAGCCACCCACCAGCTGGTATTCCATTTCCTTATTTGTGTTTTTCTATCCTGGTGTCCAGAGTTATTAGCAACACTTTGTGCTCGCTCCTGATACACTGGTGTAATAAAGCAGACTCTGGTGTACTTGCGCACGGTGTCCATGTTCCAGATTTGCATGATGGATCAGAGTGGTGTCTGGCTGCGGCAGGTCGTCTGTTCTAATGGGTCTCTGAGGAGCACAATCAGCCATTTCCACTGCACTCCGGATAAATAACTAGTGGGAGGGTTCGGCTCTGGGGGTACGGCAGGGACTGGGAGGGAAAGCACCCTGCAAAAATGCTTAAAATACCAGCTCCCTCTCAACAAGATAATAAGCCTAATGGTGAGTGAATGCATAGAACCAGAGACACACACTACCTAAAAATTAATCCATATTTCCAAAATCAAGGCCTATATGTCAATTTGTGTGCATTCACAACGTTTCTAAACCCATGATGAAGGGTAGCGTAAGGTGTGCTGGCTCCCAGTCAAATCGCATATCAGAGCCCTTTGCCCTGCTCTGTGAGTTTAACCCCACTGTAATGTTTATGTTCACTGGAAGCTCAAGAGGTGTTAAGTATTACACTGACAAGCGCTCTTAATAAAAATCTATTTAGGGCACAAAATCTATGTTCTATGACAAACACACATTGAGTGGTGCAGCGGTCTAAGGCTCTGCATCTCAGTGCAAGAGGCATCACTGTAGTCCCTGGTTTGAATCCAGGCTGCATCACATCTGGCTGTGAGTCCCATAGGGCGGCGCACAATTAGCCCAGCGTCGTCCAGGTTTGGCTGGGGTTAGGCCGTCATTGTAAATAAGAATTTGTTCTTAACTGACTTGCCTAGTTAAATAAAGGTAAAAAAACAACAAAAAACAATTTGAACATGTGAAAATTAAATCTACTATAGCAGTGCATACTAGTGCAAAAAGTGCATACAAATTATAGATAAACAATAAATACCCCAAAAAGCTAAGATTCAGAGCTTTCTAACAGTAAGGCATTACTAGAAAACGATAATAAGATTCAGAGCTTTCTAACAGTATAAGGCATTACTAGATAACGATAATAAGATTCAGAGCTTTCTAACAGTATAAGGCATTACTAGAAAACGATAATAAGATTCAGAGCTTTCTAACAGTATAAGGCATTACTAGATAACGATAATAAGATTCAGAGCTTTCTAACAGTATAAGGCATTACTAGATAACCATAATAAGATTCAGAGCTTTCTAACAGTATAAGGCATTACTAGATAACGATAATAAGATTCAGAGCTTTCTAACAGTATAAGGCATTACTAGATAACCATAATAAGATTCAGAGCTTTCTAACAGTATAAGGCATTACTAGATAATGATAATAAGATTCAGAGCTTTCTAACAGTATAAGGCATTACTAGATAACCATAATAAGATTCAGAGCTTTCTAACAGTATAAGGCATTACTAGATAACGATAATAAGATTCAGAGCTTTCTAACAGTATAAGGCATTACTAGTTAACGTTTTTTGACTCAACTGGACGACCTTTCAATTTTCCGTATGAATCGAACGGCGGTTTGTGGTAACAGTAGGGGGAGGTGTATGCTTCCTCATCAACAACTCCTGGTGGACCAAAGTTGAAAACATCTAGAACTCCTGTTCATCCGACCTGGAGTTGTTGATGCTAAAATGTGTGTTATTATCACAGCTGTGGACATACCACCACAAGCAAACAAGCAAAACCTAGCGAACTGTACAAGAACATTAGTCAGCAAGAATGCTCTTACCCAGATGCAGTCTTTATTGTCGCAGGGGATTTTAACCAAGTACGTTTTAAAACAAATTCTTCCAAAATATCCCCAACATGTATCCTGCCCAACGAGAGGAATCAACGTGTTGTTTTCATATTCGCTATGACAGTCATTAGTGTATAGTATGTACAGGAGAGGAGAGAGCACACAACCTTGTGGAGATCCAGAGGAAGAGCAGAGCTGCTTTGACATGACGCCATTTACTTGCACTTGGCACTTTGCCCAAGGAAGCGAAGGTAACCTGCCTAAATGACTACCGCCCTGTACAACTCATGTCGGTAGCCATGGAGTGCTTTGAAAGGCTGGTCATGCCTCACATCAACACCATCATCCCGGAAACACTAGACCAACTCCAATTCGCATACAGCCCCAACAGATCCACAGATGACGCAATCTCAATCGCACTCCAAACTGTCAGTGGTAGGCCTGGTAGGCCTGGTCACCGACAACAACGAGACAGTCAATGGGGAGGAGGACAGAGACCAGGACAATAACCTCTCCCTCAATGTGAGCAAGACAAAGGAGCTTATCGTGGACTACAGGAAAAGGAAGGCCGAACAGGCCCCCATTAACATTGACAGGGCTGTAGTGGAGCGGGTCGAGAGTTTCAAGTTCATTGGTGTCCACATCACCAACAAACTATCATGGTCCAAACACACCAAGACAGTTGTGAAGTGGGCACGACAACATCTTTCCCCCCTCAGGAGACTAAACGATTTGGCATGGGTCCCCAGATCCTCAAAAAGGTCTACAGCTGTACCATCGAGAGCATCCTGACCGGTTGTACCACTGCCTGGTATGGTAACTGCTCTGCATCTGACCGTAAAAAATGGTCAAAGACCTCAGTCACCCAAGTCGTAGACTGTTCTCTCTGCTTCCGCAGAAAGAAAGCAGAAAGATCCTGTCTTTCCTGGGGATGCGGTGAAGGGCGTCATCTAGTGACTTGTAGCCCCCTTTTCAGATGGTAACATTGGTGGGTATGCACTGAGAAGAGTAGCATAATGCGTCTTGGCTAGGGGGATATGGAGAGACATGAGTCTTTCACTTATGCTGACAGGTGTTTCGGTGAGGCTGGGTAGAAGGCTGTTCTGAATTGCCAGTCCCACACCGTGCTTCCAGAAAAAGGTGTAAACTTCTCCTTCCCCTTTCAGGGAACCTTCATCCAGAAACCTGGTCTCACTCAGGGCAGCAATGTCAATGTTGAGTACCTGGTACAAACATTATTGGGCACAGACAACACTAATCCTTAGTTCTGCAGAAATCAAAGCTGTTCTCCGATGGGGTCTATAGCTACTATCGTCAGTGTCCAACGAGTTCTGATGTTCCATGTCGCCAGTATCAGGGGAATTATTTTCTTTAGTATTTATTGAGCGCTGAGTGGAACTCCCAATAGGAGATGTAACCTATCCAAGATGGAGAGAGTGGGCAATTTTTAGGCCACCTTTTATAGGCCTCTCACCAGCTGCGGTGAGCAGTGTGGCTCCTAAATAGGGCTGCTCAGTCACACAGGGGTCTGTCGAGAGCAGCTGTCACTCAAGTCCCAGCTGCTGGCAACCATAATAGCCCTGTACCGCTGGCGTGCAGGGGTCTGATTAAGGGCTACTGGTGCATTCACTACTGCCTCTGTCAATAGACACCCCAACGCCGCCAGACTTTAGTCCGGTTTCCGGTTGATGGCTTCACCGAGGTCAGAAGTAGATACCTGGCAAAGGACGTTATTTAAAGTGCCGCTGAGGTTGCACAATCCCCAACAGGCTTACTTCACTGTAGGAAGGTGAAATTCCAGTGGCAAGGGGGGGAAACCAGGACGACTAGTATCTTTCACAGCTGCAGGAGGCTGCCGGAACACCAGTCTGTCGGTGTCCACCTACCACGCACCGCCAGCACGCTGCTTTTCTCTCAGGGTGTGCTCCCCTAGCCTTTGTCGTATCAGACTAACCCACAAGGCAGTGGGGCAGTGGTTGGTGGCTGTCAAGGCGTGTTCACACAGAGGTGGGCCTGTATAGACGCACCTCTGGGGCCCATTGCCTCTCCGAGATCCCTGCCGGTTTGCCTGGAGTTTCAAGACAACCAGTTAACGTGTGTCGCCGCGAGGAGGTCCGACAGGAGTCTTAGTCATGGAGAGGCTTTGTACCGGCAAGGGGAGACTTGTGCATGAAGCTGCTCCCCAATTCACTACAAGGGCTAGCCGGCGGCAGCGAACTGTAAGTGAGAGTAAGCAAGCATGTGGTAAGTGGGCATGCAAATAACCTCTACCTGTGCACTACTGCACTAGACGAGTCACATGTACCCTGCGGTTGTCCACCGACACACACCTTAGCACACATGCACTCACACACACCCACTCAGACATACACTTATCCACACACAACGATATGTTTTATACGGCCATCCGCTTAACATTAACGTTCAACAGGTGGCTAACTCAGCTTGGAGAAATAGAGGGGGCAGCTAATCACCATGTTCAAAACTTTGGTCACACAATATTTATTTATTTATTTTTAACCTTTATATAGTATGTAGGCAAGTCAGGTAAGAACAAATTCTTATTTACAATGACGGCCTACCAAAAGGCAGAAGGCCTCCTGCGGGGACGGGGGCTGGGATTAAAAAAAGATATATAGGACAAAACACACATCATGACAAGAGAGACACGACAACACTACATAAAGAGAGACCTAAGACAGTAACATAGCATGGCAGCAACACAACATGACAACAACATGGTAGGAACACAACATGGCAGCAGCACAACATGGTAGCAGCACAAAACATGGTACAAACATTATTGGGCACAGACAACAGCACAAATGGCAAGAAGGTAGAGACAACAATACATCACGCGAAGCAGCCACAACTGTCAGTAAGAGTGTCCATGATTGAGTCTTTGAATGAAGAGATGGAGATAAAGCTGTCCAGTTGAGTGTTATTTGCAGCTTGTTCCAGTCGCTAGCTGCAGCAAACTGGAAAGTGGAGCGACCTAGGGATCTTTGTGCTTTGGGGACCTTTAAGAGAATGTGACTGGTGGAATGTTGTATGTGGAGGATGAGGGCTGCAGTTGGTATCTCAGATAGGTGGGAGTGAGGCCTAAGATGGTTATATAAATTAGCATCAACCAGTGGGTCTTGATACGGTTATACAGAGATGACCAACAAGATGGCGCCGATAGAGATGGCAGCTTTGCTTCCAGTCCTTAGGAAACCATGCAGTATTTTCTTTTAATGTATTATTCTTACATTGTTAGCCCAGAAAACCTTAAGTGTTATTACATACAGCCGGGAAGAACTATTGGATATCAGAGAGATGTCAACTTACCAGCATAACCAGCACTACGACCAGGAATATGACTTTCCCAAAGAGGATCCTTTGTCTGCACCTCCCATCATAGCACTGAGACTGCACTCGTGAAAGTGGTAAATTACCTTTAAATGGCATCAGATCAAGGCTCTGCATCTGTCCTTGTGTCCTAGACCTTAGTGCTGCTTTTGATACCATTGATCACCACATTAGTTTGGAGAGATTGGAAACACACATTGGTCTACACGGACAAGTTCTGGCCTGGTTTAGATCTTATCTGGCGGAAAGATATCAGTTTGTCTCTGTGGATGGTTCCGTTTTAGGACCATATTGTTTTCACTATATATTTTACCTCTTGGTGATGTCATTTGATATAGAGCTGTACATTTCAATGAAACATGGTGAAGTCCAAAATTGCCCTCCCTGGAAGCCTGTGTTTCAGACATAAGTAAGTGGATGGTGGCAAATGTTTTACTTTTAAACTCGGACAAAACAGAGGTGCTAGTTCTAGGTCCCAAGAAACAAAGATATCTTCTGTTGGATCTGACAATTCATCTTGATGGTTGTACAGTCATCTCAAATAAAACTATGAAGGACCTCGGCTTTACTCTGGACCCCGATCTCTCTTTTGACGAACATATCAATAATATTTCAAGGACAGCTTTTTACCATCTTTGTAACATTGCAGAAATCAGAAACTTTCTGTCCAAAAATGATGCAGAAAAATGTATCCATGCTTTTGTCACTTCTAGATTAGACGACTGCAATGCTCTACTTTCCGGCTACCCGGATAAAGCACTAAATAAACTTCAGTTAGTGCTAAACACGGCTGCTACAATCTTGACTAGAACCCCAAAATGTGATCACATTACTCCAGTGCTAGCCTCTCTACACTGGCTTCCTGTTAAGGTAAGGGCTGATTTCAAGGTTTTACTGCGAACCTACAAAGCATTACATGGGCTTGCTCCTACCTATCTTTCTGATTTGGTCCTGCCGTACATACCTACACGTACGCTACGGTCACAAGACGCAGACCTCCTTAGTGTCCCTAGAATTTCTAAGCAAACAGCTGGAGGCTTTCTCCTATAGAGCTCAATTTGTATGGAATGGTCTGCCTATCCATGTGAGAGATGCAGACTCTGTCTCGACCTTTGAGTCTTTATTGAAGACTCATCTCTTCAATAGGTCCAATGATTGAGTGTAGTCTGGCCCAGGCGTGTGAAGGTGAACGGAAAGGCCCTATTACTGGGGCTGAGTCACTGGCTTACTGGTGCTCTTCCATGCTGTCCCAAGGAGGGGTGCATCACTTGAGTGGGTTGAGTCACTGACATGATCTTCCTGTCCGGGTTGGCGCCCCCCTCGGGTTTGTGCCGTGGGGGAGATCTTTGTGGGCTATACTCAGCCTTGTCTCAGGGTAGTAGGTTGGTGGTTGAAGATTGCTTGCTCTAGTGGTGTGGGGGCTGTGCATTGGCAAAGTGGGTGGGGTTATATACTGCCTGTTTGGCCCTGTCCGGGGATATCGTCGGACAGGGCCACAGTGTCTCTCTGACCCCTCGTCTCAGCCTCCAGTATTTATGCTGCAATAGTTTGTGTCGACGGTCTAGGGTTAGTCTGTTATATCTGGAGTATTTCTCCTGTCTTATCCTGTAAGGGTTTTCCTTCGGTGAAGGAGAGTCGGACCAAAATGCAGCGTGGTTATATTGATTCATGTTTAATTAAAAACGATAAACACGAACACTACAAAACAACAAACGTGGAAAACCAAAAACAGTCCTATCTGGTGCAAACACAGAGACAGGAACAATCACCCACAAACACACAGTGAAACCCAGGCTACCTAAGTATGATTCTCAATCAGAGACAACTAATGACACCTGCCTCTGATTGAGAACCATACTAGGCCGAAACATAGAAATACCCCAAAACATAGAAAAACAAACATAGACTGCCCACCCAACTCACGCCCTGACCATACTAAATAAATACAAAACAAAGGAAATAAAGGTCAGAACGTGACATATTCGGTGTCCTGTGTGAATTTAAGTATGTTCCCACTCATTTTCTCTCTCTCTTTAGCTCTCGTTCTCTTTCTCCTTCTCTCTCTCTCTGATGACCCTTTGCTGTCCCCAGTCCACCTGGTCATGCTGCTGCTCCAGTTTCAACTGTTCTGTCTGCAGCTATGGAACCCTGACCTGTTCATTGGATGTGCTACCTTGTCCCAGGCCTGCTGTTTTGGACTCTCTCTCTCTCTACCGCACCTGCTATCTCTAACTCTGAATGATCGGCTATGAAAAGAAAACTCTGGCTTTACTCAAAGTCAGAGGCATGTCTTTAGTAAAAATTGAAAAAACAAGGGGCCTGAACAGCTACCCTGGGGAATTCCTGATTCTAACTGGATTATATTTGATAGGCTTCCATTAAAGAACACCCTCTGTGTTCTGTTAGACAAGTAACTCGTTATCCACATTTTCTTATTTTTTTTTATTTCACCTTTATTTAACCAGGTAGGCCAGTTGAGAACAAGTTCTCATTTACAACTGCGACCTGGCCAAAAGAAAGCTAAGCAGTGTGACAAAAACAACAGAGTTACACACAGGATAAACACTTGTACAGTCAATAACGCAATAGAAATATCTGTGCACAGTGTGTGCAAATGAAGTGAGCAGGTAAGGCAATAAATAGGCCAATAATGGTGAGTAATTACAATTTAGCAATTTACACTGGAGTGATATGTGTGCAGATGAGGATATGCAAGTAGAAATACTGGTGTGCAAAAGAGCACGGAAAAAACCAACAGCTTGGTGCATTCAACACCTCTCATAAATACCTCTCATAAATTATAGCAGGGGGTGTAAAGCCATCATACAACATATGTTTTTCCAGCAGCAGACTATGATCAATAATGTCAAAAGCTGCACTGAAGTCTAACAATCATTTAATCATAAATTTGTCTCAGCCAATCATCAGTCATTTGTGTAAGTGCTGTGCTTGTTGAGTGTCCTTCCCTATAAGCATTCTGAAATTCTGTTGTCAATTTGTTTACTGTAAAATAGCATTGTATCTGTTGAAACACATTTTTTCCAGAAGTTTACTATGGGTTGGTAGTAGGCTGATTGGTCGGCTATTTGAGCCAGTATAGGGGGCTTTACTATTCTTGGGTAGCGGAATGACTTTAGCTTCCCTCCAGGCCTATCTAGTAGGCTTAAATTGAAGATGTGGCAAATAGGAGTGGCAATATCTTATGCTATTATCCTCAGTAATTTTCCATCTAGATTGTCAGACCCTGGTGGCTTGTCATTGTTGATAGACAACAATACTTTTTCACCTCTTCCACGCTGACTTCATGGAATTCAAAAGTACAATCTTTGTCTTTCATAATTTGGTCCGATATACTTGGATGTGTAGTGTCAGCATTTGTTGCTGGCATGTCATCCCTAAGTTTGCTTATCTTGTCAATGAAAAAGTAATTAAAATAGTTTGCAATATCAGTGGGCTTTGTGATGAATGAGCCATCTGATTCAATAAATGAAGGAGCTGAGTTTGCTTTTTTCCCGAAAATGTCATTTATGGTGCCCAAAGCTTTTTTACTATCATTCTTTATATAATTTATCTTCGTTTCATAGTGTAGTTTCTTTGTATTTTGATTTAGTTTAGTCACATGATTTCTTAATTTGCAGTACATTTGCCAATCACTTGGGCGTATTATCTCGCAAGAGAATTCTCCTCGGTTATCGTCACAGCCGTGTAATAACACACTCGACCATTGCAACTTTAACTTCTGCGATGCATGCAAGGCCCTCCCCCACCCTCCTTTTGGCAAATCCGACCTTGACTCCATCTGGTTGGTCCTATAGGCAGAAACTAAAACAGGAAGCGCCCATGCTTAAGTCTAACCAACGCTGGTCTGACCAATCGGATTACACGCTTCAAAGTTGCTTCGAACATGTGGACTGGGATATGTTCTGGGTAGCCTCAGACAATAACATTGACTTATACGCTGACTTGGTGAGTGAGTTTATAAGGAAGTGTATAGGAGATATTGTACCTACTGTGACTATTAAAACCTTCCCTAATCAGAAACAGTGGATTGATGGTAGCATTCGGGCAAAACTGAAAGCACGTACCACTGCATTTAATCATGGCATGGCGACTAGAAACATGGCCGAATACAAACAGCGTAGTTATTCCCTCCATAAGGCAATCAAACAAGCAAAGCGTCAGTATAGAGACAAAGTGGAGTTGCAAATCAAAGGCTCAAACATGAGACGTATGTGGCAGGGTCTACAGACCATCTCGGATTACAAAAAGAAAACCAGCCCCGTCGCGGACATCAACGTCTTGCTTCCAGATAAATTAAACAACTTCTTTGCGCGCTTTGAGGACAATACAGTGCCACCGACGCGGCCCGCTACCAAAGACTGTGGGCTCTCCTTCTCAATGGCAGACGTGAGTAAAACATTTAAACATGTTAACCCTCGCAAGGCTGCTGTCCCCAAATGCTTCAAGATGGCCACCATTGTTCCTGTTCCCAAGAAAGCTAAGGTAATTGAACCTAATGACTATCGCCCTGTAGCACTCACTTCTGTCATCATGAAGTGCTTTGAGAGACTAGTCTAGGATCATATCATCTCCACACTACCTGTCACCCTAGACCCACTGCAATTTGCTTACCGCCCCAATGGGTCCACAGACGATGCAATGATCATCACACTGCACACTGCCCTATCCCATCTGGACAAGAGGAATACCTATGTAAGAATGCTGTTCATTGACTACAGCTCAGCATTCAACACCCTAGTACTCTCCAAACTCATCATTAAGCTTGAGACCCTGGGTCTCGACCCCGCCCTGTGCTACTGGGTCCTGGACTTCCTGACGGTACGTCCCCATGTGGTGAAGGTAGCAAACAACATCTCCACTCTGCTGATCCACAACACTGAGGCCCCACAAGGGTGCGTTCTCTCTGTTCACCCACGACTGTGTGGTCATGCACGCCTCCAACTCAATCATCAAGTTTGCGGACGACACTACAGTGGTAGGCTTGATCACCAACAACGACGAGAAAGCCTACAGGGAGGAGGTGAGGGCCCTCGGAGTGCGGTGTCAGGAAAATAACCTCTCACGCAAAAATGTGGCTTGTCATCGAAAACTCTAACTAACTTTTACAGCTGTACAATTGAGAGCATCCTGTCGGGCTGCATCACTGCCTGGTACGGCAACTGCACCGCCCAAAACCGCAGGACTCTCCAGAGGGTGGTGCGGTCTGCACAACACATCACCTGGGGCAAACTACCTGCCCTCCAGGACACCTACAACACCCAATGTCACAGGAAGGCAAAAAATATCATCAAGGGCAATAACCACCCGAGCCACTGCCTGTTCACCCTGCTTCCATCCAGAAGAGGAGGTCGGTACAGGTGCATCAAAGCTGGGACAGAGCGATTGAAGAACAGCTTCTATCTCAAGGCCATCAGATTGTTAAACAGCCACCACAAGCACAGAGAGGTGGCTGCCTACCTACAGACTTGATATCATTGGCCACTTTAATAAATGAAACACTAGTCACTTAATAATGCCACTTTAAGAATGTTTACACATCTCACATTATTCATCTCATATGTATATACTGAATACTGTATCTTTCACTATCTATTGCATCTCAGTCGCTCTGTCACTGCTCATCCATATATTTTATATGTATATATTCTTATCCCATTCCTTTACTAGATTAGGTTTTGTTGTGGAATTGTTAGATATTACCTGTTAGATACTGCTGCAATGTCGGATCTAGAAGCATAAGCATTTCGCTACTCTCGCAGCAACATCTGATTATCATATGTATGTGACCAATAACATTGTATTTAGTATAGATTGCAGTAATGTGTCCTACAATTCCACTAAGTAAACATGCAGAAAGGAAACAGAATGAAAATGTAAAAATATTTTGAATTAAACAGGTTCATTGGCTTAATCCAATCAAATGACTAATTAATACAGTAGGCACAGTATAATTCCCTGAGAGGTGTTCTGTTGTAGGCAAGCTGCTTTCTTGTTCTGAAGTTGAAGCTGGGATCAAGGTCTAAAAAACGAAGAGTTGTCAGGCAATATCCGGGGTTCCATTGGAATGTGAAACTGTAGCTCTATCCTGAACAGAGTTTGGTTTCTCTCTGAATAATCTTGAGGTAAAGAAAGGGCCTCTTGAGTTTCCCAACGAAAGTGGTGCTGTGAATAACAGTGCTTTGAGTTGTTTTGTGGTGCTTTGTGAATCTGATGTGCTGTGTCACACTCAAGCTGTATTTAGGATGTCAGATGAGCAACCAGGAGGCACTTAACACTGTGCAATTACATCACATAAACAGTAATTATTCTCTATTTAAACTTTGCATCGGGTATAATTATCATTCTCTTTGCACTTTTTTTTCATTCAGTTTAGGCTAGTTGCTATCTGTGATGGGTAGTCAAGTGTTTTATTTTTGGCAGTCATGCAACTGTGCAAAGTAACATTATCAATCTGGTTACCGGAAAGACAACAGATAGCTTGCAATACCTTTTCTGTAATACAGCTCTCCATAATATACAACATTTGATCATTTTGTATATTTTTGATATATTTATGCAGGGCTCATCTGTAAAAGAGACCCTAGTCTCAGTATGACTTCCCTGTCAAAATAAAGGTTGAATATGTCGTGTTCATGCTCTATTTCTGTCATCACAGACATGCTCCATAGCCACTGATGTTCTTCTCTAATCCACCTGAGTAGGAGTGGATAGAAGTCCACTCCAATCCCAATGACCACAGTCACCCCTGAGAGAAGGACAGACAAGTGGGAAACCTGCCCAGATGCAGCCCAGATGCTTAATAGCCCACTATTATTGTATGTGGAGCGTATGTCTCCTGCTGGGCAATAACAAGTGCTGTCCCTCGGATAGCTCCCCCCTCCCATATTCTCTGGTCCATCTTCCCTGATCTTGAATGGAACTCCAGCTGTCTAGGAATCTGGAGAAGTGCCTTGTTTTGATATACGCTGCTGGATCCTCCACATTTGTCTCTCTCCCTGGAACGAATCAATCCTGACGCCTCGCTGCGGCCGCACCTGCTGCTCTCACATTATACAGTAATGCACAGACTGCATAAACAGACTCAACGTAGGCTGGGAACAACTATGGGAATGGCTACCCAGTGTTGAGGAGTGAGGACAGACGGAAGACAAACTGTGTTCTGTCCTCACCGAGAGAGAGAGAGAAAGGGTGTCATTTCCTGAGCGAAGGACTCAGATGCTGCCAAATGATAGGGAGTTTATGAGACTCCTGGGCCTCGGCTGTAACAGTGCTCTGTAAATCCTCCCAGGCTGCCATTTTGACATGACAGGGTTCTGGGTTCCATCACTGGCTCCTCTTTTCACACATGCTGTGTGTGATTACACCCTGTAAAGGCATGGCAGGCTGGGCCCAGGGCACTAGGAGGTGAAGCGTTAGAGGTGATCTGAGGCCAGGCTCAAGAGGGGTTACCCTGAGGTTGAATGTGGTGGTGTCTGTACAACGTGGCAGTATGGTTCAGAAGTTGAACATTCTTTTTTCCCCATTTTTTCTATTTTACTCTCTCTCAGTATGATCTCTCTTCTCTCTCAGGAGCTAGAGTTTTGTAAGTTAGGTAAATGGATACTGCTGATATTCAGCTTCCTATTGTTTTATTGTCATATAGCAAAATGTCTTAATAGTACATGTATGAACTATGAATGGCGGCAGCTTGTTCAATGCTGCCGTGAGTGTCGCAAGCTAAAATTGGAACACACCAGGGTTGATACAGTACAAGAAGATAAGGCCATGAGGGCATGCAGAGGAAACTTTACACCATGGATGATGGAGGACCACCCAATTTAATTACATTACCTGGGCAGTATCAGTGACACACACCCACACCTACAGTGCACACACATACAACATTACTATTCTCACACAGTCACATCAGTGGGGCATTTTTACACCGCCGCTTGTCTACATGGTGCAACATAAATTAACAAGGCAACAGTAAACATGTCATCCCCCACGAATGATGCAGCGCCCAAACTTATGTTGCGTCGATTAATGAAAGAGAAGGAGAGCGAGAATGAGAATGAGAGAGAGAGTGTATGAGAGAGAGAGAAAGAGAGAGAGAGAGAGAGAGAGAGAGAGAGAGAGAGAGAGAGAAAAAACATGGAAAATATAATGGGTCAGGCTTATAGGTCCTTGTGGTAAAAACTTGTTGCTCATGAGGAGATACATATATGTACGACATGTCATGACTGTAGTTAAAATGGGACAGGAGATATGTTTGTTCAATGTCTGGAATTTCAGTTGATTACTACAGCTCCCGCCCTGGGCCAATCAGTGTAATTTTGTAAATGCTGGATCACTATGGCAAGATGCATCATTCAACCAAGTTTCGTGAAAATCGGGCCAGTTGGTGCTTGAGATGTTGCCTGTGACTAACTAACGTGTGCACGTACGAATGTATGGAGACAGATCCATAGTCCCCCCCTCGATTTCATTGTGGGGGACAGTTACTGAAAGATTATCCATGTGCCACATTGATGAATGTATTGTCTTTTGAGTGGGCTCTACCTCTCCTACATACTGTATAGGAGTCATGACTGGGGAGGATGAGGAATATTTACTCTTTATGGCTCTCTAAAGCTGTCTCGTTAGAGTTATGAAGTGATAAAAGGATGCTGGCAGAGAGGAGATGAGTGGAATATTTCTCCATGATAACAGTGCCAGTTGTGTTTGCTTTTTGAAATAGAAATGTAACATTTGCAGTTAGTAGTTTCTGAAATTGCGGTCTTTTATTGTAACTATGAAGCACATTTCCTCTGCAACAATGATGAATCGCTAAGATTGCTTTGGTTTAATGGAATCAAAAATGCCCAATCTCTTTTTTCCGACAACTTAGTGTAGACATCTCTCTCATTATTAATGAGGTTTGAACACAGAATAAAAATGTTATGACAGTACAACACTTCCCATAAATATGAATGGAATTTGTTTAAAATGTTCTTTGCACAATGTTGTAGATTCATCTTTAGAAATGAGTATGCTGGTTGCTATTAGATTGCATCTGGTATTTTCAATATCCACTGTTATGAAAACATCAATCACCTTGAAATTGTGAATAGCAGAAAGTTAGGTTGGAATTTTGTTTACATGTTTTACTTGTGTCATGATAAAATAAAAGTTCAGAATGAATTTTAGTCATATAACATTGTCTGTTTATGCATGTCAGCAGGTGACACATCAGCAATTATTCTGTTTGATTCACTGTCACTCACACCCTCCTGTTGTGAACTAACAATGCCTCTTGTTAACACGGTGCCACAATGACAAGAGAGCTGTTTTCTATGCAGGATTCAGGTTCAGGCTAGGCCTACTCTGGCTTTTATATGCAAGCCAATTTGCCATCTAAAGCTCTGTGTCTCATTATCAAGCAGACAGGAGGCCTAGTGGTCTGGTCAAAAAGCTCCCCATAATATTTTTATTTCATAGATGTTATAAAGAGTTTGTATTAGCTGTTATTCCTGCTAATTGAAGAGGTGAATTGTTATTTTTGTTGTTGTTGCTGTCAAACAGAGCTCTTCTTCATTGGGGTTTATTGGCAAGCTTTCTTCACCTTCCTTGAGATGACAAACAGATCTCTCAAGAACATATTTTCATCTAAAAAACACATTCCAACCCGAAACAAGGCATTAACAGACCTAGACTTGTCTTTCACTAAAATGTTAGACATTTTTGTATAATTGTTTGGACTGCATTCTCTACAACTTCATTTGACACACCTTCACCTTCATAGCCTACTAAACTTCCGTTTGCCTCCATCTTCCACTGTCGTCAATCGAGCCGTTAAACAGAGGTGCATTCAGGAGCGCCAAACATCCTGTGGTTTTGGGTAATGCAATGTTGCCAATTCCCAAGGAGGCTATTTTATTGCTTTAGGCATGGGTCTGCACTTATTATTGAATTGTGTATTGATGGTAATTATATGTTTGTATTACCTGATTGTGTTTATGTGCATTTCATGCCTTTATTTCATGACATTGATATTTGATGGTTGTAAAATACAAAGTGAGGCCTTGATGAAAGTGTATTTAAATTCTTGTCATTCCTGTCAGGACCAGACATAGAACAGGTTTATGGGTGAATGGCAGGAACCGTGTTGGTTTCAAGTTTTAATGTCACATGCACAAGTACAGTGAAATTCATTTCTTGCAAACTCAAAACCAAACAATGCAATAATCAATAACAATGTATTACAAGAAAATATTAAAATAATAATAAATATAAAGAACACAATAAGTAAGAAAGCATACTATTTACAGGGTCAGATCCAATACGATATTTACAATGAGTAGGGATACTGGAGGTATGGAGGTAGATACACCACATGATCAAAAGTATGTGGACACCTACTCGTTGAACATATCATTCCAAAATCATGGGTATTAATAGGGAGTTGGTCCCCCCTTTGCTAGGCCTGGCTTGCAGTCGGCATTTCCAATTCATCCCAAAGGAGTTTGATGGGGTTGAGGTCAGGGCTCTGTGCAGGCCAGTCAAGTTCTTCCACACCGATCTCGACAAACCATTTCTGTATGGACCTTGTTTTGTGCACGGGGGAAATGTCATGCTGAAACAGGAAAGGGCCTTCCCCAAACTGTTGCCACAAAGTTGGAAGAATTGTCTAGAATGTCATTGTATGCTGTAGCGTTAAGATTTCCCTCCACTGGAACTAAGGGGCCTAGCCCTCCACCAAACTCTACAGTTGGCAGTATGCATTTCGTTAGGTTACCCATTTCATGAAGCTCCCAACTAACAGATCTTGTGCTGATGTTGCTTCAAGAGGCAGTTTGTAACTCGATAGTGAGTGTTGCAACAGAGGACAGATGATTTTTACATGCTACGCGCTTCAACACTCGGCGGTCCCCTTCTGTGTGCATGTGTGGCCTACCACTTCGCAGCTGAGTCGTTGTTGCTCATAGACGTTTCCACTTCACAATAACAGCACTTACAGTTGACCGGGGCAGCTCTAGTAGGACAGAAATTTGACAGTGCCACGTTGAAAGTCCCAGAGCTCTTCAGTACGGGCCATTCTACTGCCAATGTTTGTCTATGGATTTTTGCATGGTGTTGATGATGGTGTTGGAGTCGTGGGTAGTCATTGTGTCATTAAGCCTAAGAGTTCTTGGGGACAGGAATGATGGTGTTCATCTTAAAACATGTGAGGATAACAGACTGGGACAAGGACCGTTTGAAAATGACTGTGAATATGCTCTGAGAACGTGCCATGCAGTACTGTCGGGCCCCGCAGCCTTGTGGGTGTTGACCTGATTAAAGATCTTTTTCACGTCAGAGAGCAAGATCACCCAATCCTCTGGGTCGGTGACGGCCCTCACACCTGGCACGATGTTGTTGTTATCAAAGCTTGCATAAAATGTATAATTCATTGAGTTTGTCCGGTCCAGAGGAATCATTGGGCAGATCACAGTTGGATCGTCCTTTGTAATCTGTAATGGACTGTAGCCCCTGCCACATGCGGAGGGCGTCGGAGCCTATATAGTAGGATTCGACCTTATTCCTTTATTGTCCTTTTGCTCGTTTGATTACTCTGAGGAGGTCATATAGAGACTTCTTGTACTTATTCCTGTCCTCGGATGTAGCCTCAGGTTTGTCTACGATAGCTCTGTGTTTGGTGGCCCTGTCCTTTAGTTTAGCTCCAACCTCTGTGTTATTTCAGGGCTTTTGATTGGGGAAGCAGCGAACCCACACCGAGGGTACAACGTCGCTGATAAATGTTCTAATGAAGCCGGTGACGGAGGTGGTTAGCTCGTCAAATGTTATTTGCGTTCCAATCAGCGCTAGCAAAGCAGTCCTGTAGCACAATCTCTGATTCTTATATCTTAACGGAGCGAGTCATGGGTACATCCTGTTTGAGTTTCTGCTTGTAAATAGGAAGAAATTAGCCCAGATTTCCCCCCCAAACACACTCCCTTTTCCCGGGACATATAATGTCAAGAAATCAATTATAAGAAATTATTTCTATGAACAGCGTGACATGAAATGGAACTGTTAAATGATATGCAATGTCTAAATCTGTCTTCTTAGGCCTGCTCCGCTATCTGCATGCTGAATAACACTCAGGGTGCATTATCGTGGCTTACCGTATTTACTTACACAAAGTCGCCATAAATTCGAAGCGCACGCATTGTTTATGCTAAAACTGCAGATGCGTCACTGAAAGGTAGTTAACGCGGTAATTAAAATGGCTGCTACTGTTGGGCCAACCTGCTTCCAACCCACTGGGAACACCACGTCATTTCAATGTGGATAATTGGGTAATATTTGGTTGAGACGCTGATCAAAGAGATTACCACTTGTATTCACCCATTCAAAAAGACAGGCAAAAGTTAGTTGAATATGCTTTCAACCATTCTAAAAGCACAACCAAATTCCAATGGAAAAACAATGACAGAGTTTTGGGCTTAGCATTCACCTAAATGTCTTTCACCACCCTTTCAGCCATTTAATAGCACAGCAATGTTCAAATGGGAATACAGTGTCAGCTATTTTGTTAATTTATGTGTTATCACTGTCCTAATAGCAGAACCAAATGACCTGGGTTGCAGTTGAAATTCCATTAAAAGTACGTGGCGCAAGAGATCAAAGCCGTTCTCCGTTCGAGATTCTGCGCAGATTTTTATATCAATTGTGAAGATTTCTGGAGACCTGCGATGACCTATGCATGCTATCTTGAACAAGCAAGCTTTATATCATTACATAAGAAGACATTAATATTTACAGTAACCTCCAAATGTGGCCATGGATGTCTCACACATTTTAAGGTTGAATGTTACATTAGTTTGCAAGATAAACTTTACTTTAGGATATTTACTGTACTACAAAGGTAATATTGAATTGTGTTTAGTTGACAATGCAACCAAATATCAACATATCAACATTTAAAGGAGATGTATCTACTGCTTGGACAGTTCCGTCTGAGCCATTGACTTAAATTAAAAGTCTGGCTTTGATTCCAGTTGGTTTACAAATGAGTTAATAATTTATATGTTGTATACAACCAGAAATATAAATCAAATAATAGGACTAAATCAAATCAAACATTTAATCAACTTTAAATTAACTTTGATTTGATTGATCTTATTCTTTCACTTCGATTTTTGGTTGAGATGCGAATCAACTATTTAACTTGATTTAACATTTATTTAACTATTTAATTAATGTATAGATACACTGGATATCAGTAAATATCAGTATATATATAATTGGAGATCAAATCCAATGTATTTTCCACCTCGAGTCCATGTCACAATACGTTGAGACAACGTTGATTCAACCACTTTGTGCCCAGTGGGAAATAATAATCACTTGGACATATCACAACTGGTGGGAGGATGTGCCGAGAAAGAGAAGAGCAGATTAGCCGACAAGTTCCAGGCCATGGTGAGGAAAGACATCTGTTTCTCACTAACCATAAATGAGTACACCTCCAGCCAGAAGAAAACGATTGATGAATATAAATATACATACCTTCCAAGAGTACTGGTCCCCGGAGATGGTTAAACTCCCAGGTAGCCTGCCTGGTCAAAGGGTGAAGGAGATGTTGGTTGCGCAATTGGCCTCATACAACCTCACAATGCAAGACCACATTGTGTGCAACACTACAGATGGTGCATCAGTTAAGGTGAAGTATGGGAAACTTGTCGTTCCAGAGCTACAGCTGTGCTACTGTGACAGACTGTAATATACTGCCCTCAAGCTCAACCCCTGGCCCCAAGTAACAGTGATGATAAGAATGATGCTGATTATGAAGAGGAAGATGGGGAGTGTAAGGAACATACGAGCTCAGAGGGGAGCTGCCCAGCACAGTGGAGAAAGTTAGGAGGATTGCGCGTCACTTTCGCAAATAAGGGGGTTAGCGATGACAAGCTACAGGGGAACGTGAAGGAAGAAATCGAGAAAAGAGCCAAAAAAATTAAACTGGATTGCCGGAACAGTCCGGCAGATATGGCAGATATGGTGGAGATGTATGTGAGTTGGCACAGGGCTGTGAACAAGCCCTGACCGACGCACAACTGAAGCTGTTGATCGAACTCTGTACTTGCCTTAAACTGGTGAAGATGGGTGTGGAGTCACTGTGCCAGATGGACTGCACCATCATCAAAGGTGCCATCGAGGCCAGGTTCGTGGAGAGGAAGCAGAAGAACTTAATGTCCTTCTTTAGGTATGCTGACATACTATTTCTCTTTTATTATAAGGTATGCCTATTAGGCTAATGAAATAAATGAAATTGTCTTTTATGTTTTTTTGCAAAATGGGTTAAGCTACGTGGCTGTTTTTGAAACATTTTGTTAATTTATCTTTTCATTTTCATACCCATAGGTACTGTACCTCCTGAATCCCGGAGCGCTGAGGCGAGGGAGAGAACAAAAAACGAAAACAATTTGCTGAAGATCTTGTCTAAGGAATTCTCCCTGCTCGAAGCAAACCATCAACAGGTCAAAATACATCCAGCTCCTGTTTGAGAGAATCGCTACAACCCAAGTCACCTCTGTGGAGGCCGTGAGAATTAAGGCTCAAGTTATTCTACATTTGTTTGTTTTTATTTGTGGTCTTGAGAATCAGTCAGCTACAGTTACATTTAATTTGATTACGTTGTGTAGCCAGAAGGCTTATGTTAAATGTATTTTATGCTATTGTGATGTGGTTCTCTTGGCGGTGGAGGTTTCAGTGAGGAGGCAGCAAGATGGTGACTGTGCAATGCCCAAGGTGAGATGTTTATTTACAGTGAAGTAGGGAAATAAGTCATAGCAAAACAATAAACAAGACAATGGACAGACCGGAACATAGACAAGATACCTCTCTCATCGTTGTATCTGTAAAGACCTGCAGTGTCACTTTTAGTTTCTGGTCCAAGCTACGAGATCGACCGCCCAAGTTCAAATACAGTATACCCTGCCAGATGATTCTGCAGGCCCTATTAAGGAAAGACTTAGTCCTCCTCTACTCTCAGCTAAGATGATTCATTTTACATAAGGGAAGTATTGTACAGAAGTTATTAAGCAGATGGTGGCCTGTGAAATGTCAAAAGTAGGCTGCATTTAGCTATAGGTACAGAAAGCTACTCTGAAAATATAGTTGACCAAGCTACCAATTACTTCACACAGGAAGAAGTTAACCTACACTAGAGCTACCCTTAAGAAAGTTACTTTGAAAAGTAGTTCACTACATTCACACTACTTTTTGAAAAATTATCATATCTAAATCTGAAATGACATAGACTACAAATTGTAAGTCAGATGTTAATTTATCCTATTAAACCAAAACAATGTTTTAGGTGAGAATTACACAGGTCTGATACTGAAAAAAAAGGAAAATATTGCTTACTTCACCAGTAATTTAATTTAGCAAAAAAAATAGCGTGTAATTCCAATAGTTAGCTACACTGCTACATGGCAAAGAAGAAATTAACTACTGAAAACACTACCAAGATTTGAATTTGGTTAAACTACCACCAAGCTACTGCAAAACGTTGTTAAATTACTAGTAACATAACATGTAGTTCACTACTCCCCAATACTGTTACAGGTATAACTGCACAGATTCATGTGACTTCAGCAAAGAATATATTCACATGCATTTAAGACAATAACTACTATTTATGTTAATAGCCAATTGTTCAAAACGCGTCTTTCTTTCAGTTGGTTTCCTTGTACTTTGCTGGTTCTGACAAAGCAGAGGAAGAAAGGGCCACACTATCCTCCCATCATTCCAGCACCTTTCATCCGCAGGGCCTGACTTTTTTGTTGTTGTTGATCTGTGGTACAGATAGCATTGAGAGAAGCATTCAATTGAAATGCAAAAGAAATGCAATTTCCTGAAGCTAAAAAAGTCCCTTCAATAATGTGAAGCAGTGTCTTGGAGATGCCTTATTGTTAAGGCAAGCATTTCGTGCCTAATCCTCGTTCTAATGCTTCTTCTGTCAAGCAATTACAATGGCTGTTGAGTACAAAGGGAAAGACTTCCCTGCGTCACGCACAGCGATCCGCTCTGAAGACAGCGAATGTTCAATCCGAGTGCCTGGCCCACACCACTCAGATCAAAGCCCCGATAGGTCGCTGGCACATTCTGCAAAATATTTGCTTGATAAAAGCTGGCAGATTTGCCATATAACAACATAATAAGAAAAATACCCACATAAGGAAGTGGTAAGACCCTCTCTTCCAGCTCGGACTCCTCTGGATGCAAAAGGCAATATCGTAACATGATGAAGTAGGTCATGAAAATGGAAGACAGATGTGATATATTTCCTTGAGTCCTGGACACAGGGAATCCACGACTTAATGTTTAATGCCATGATAAAAATGTGCATTTATTGATCTAGAAGCAGGAAATCAGATCGCATGAGATGTGCTCCTCGGTGATGGAAGTTCAGACCTTTTTTATTTGAAAGTTTAAAGTTTCGTTGTGGTCCTCTTGCATGGCTAGAATTGAAGGCTAACATATTGGTATGCATACAAAAGGTCCCGTTTGGCAGCAGCGAACAGTCAATTTATTCTTAAAAATGTCAAAAGAGAATCAGTACCTGTTGAGCACTCATAGTAAGTGGCTTATACTGTATTTACTCTTATTGGCTATTGACCATAACATCCTTATGTCATTACCGAATGCAATCTGTCATCCTCTGTCCTCAACTTGTAATGCTTTGCTAATAATCCCTGGATTAATAATGGAGTTATCAGTGGTACATAAACACCTGTTGTAACGATTCTCGTCGTAGGTGGAAGAAGGAGAGGACCAAAGCGCAGCGGGGTTAGTGTTCATCTTATTTAATAATAATCAAAACTGAACAACAAATACACAAACGAAACAGTTCTGTCTGGTGCAGACACACAAAGACTGAAAATAACCACCCACAAAACACAATAGAAAACAGGCTAACTAAATATGGTTCTCAATCAGGGACAATGATTGACAGCTGCCTCTGATTGAGAACCATATCAGGCCAAACACAGAAGTAGAAAATCATAGAAAAACTAACATAGACAACCCACCCAACTCACGCCCTGACCATACTAAAACAAAAGACATAACAAAGGAACTAAGGTCAGAACGTGACACCTGTAGTGTAGTTAGGTAGGTTATGATGACATATTATGATGTGGAGATATTGTGTGTGAATACCTTTTTCATGTGTGCCTGTTCCTCTCATCTCAGAACTATTACCTCGCTTTTTGGCAGCGAGGAAATGGATTAACATGGTTGAATTCATTTTGAGCATTAGCTACAATAGAACTGGCATAGCGCAGCGTAGGCTTCCACTCCAACTGCAGTCACCACACATGCACATAATGTATTTTAACTGCCTGTGCATTTATAGAATGGTGTCGAAGTCAACCAGATCATATGGTTAGCATCGCAAAGGGGCAGGAACAACCATGCTTGTTAAACCAAATGGTAAGAAATAAGAGCACTTCATTGAGTTGGTGCGTGCTTCCACGGCCCAGCTATCTGACATGTTTGATCATGATTTGCCACGATAAGAGAAGCACACCTGTGTTGGTAGAATATGATCCAAAATGGAATGGACAATGGCAATGGGCTTCGCACATCACATTCTGAATCAATAAGGAACCCTGGACACCATGGGGTGGTCACATCATGGGAGCGGACCAGATGCACATATGTGGGAAACATCACAAGGGTTACTGGGTAGGGCCTTCTGCTTGTCAGGTCCGAGGTATGGGGAGGGGGAGGAGCGGGCGAGACATGCAGGCCAGATGTAGACACCGTGTTACCCTTCCCTTCCATATGGGAATATTTACATCCCCTTTGTGTTGTACATAGATGAAAGCAGGAGGTCCATTTGAGTAGATTTTATGACACATTTTCAGCAAATTTGCAGCGGAACTTTAAATGCCTTGTAAAACCCGTTCCATAGTCTGCAAGACCACCCCATTAAGTCTGATACCCTTTGTGAATGAGGCAAATATGAGTATGGACTGTATATACTGTATCAGTAGTAGAAGTAGAAGGAAGTCATGGGAAATGTGTTTCTGAGACTAAGTATTACATGCTAAAGTAAATGTAAAATAAACTCTTCAAAACGACCCCCCCCAAAACACTCAGGCAGATGATGAAAGCAGAACACCATTATTTTATTGTGGAAAAAAAGAAACATTGGGAAAGTCTATTCTGGCACGTTTTTTTTTTATATTACAAAAAAGCAAAGGCTACAAATCTTGATAATTTATACAAATACAACTTTCCAAAAAATATAACTTTAGAAACTCTGAGTGCTCTGTGAGCATGAGTCTGCAATACAACCCACCACTTGAAATCCCTGAGCAGAGACACAGAATGAAACACTTATTTCCATCTTCAGACACACACTCTCGTTTGTTCATCAACACTTTATACACAAGACAAATTAGCACAACTTGTGATGGGGGATGGTGGTGTTGGGGAGAAGGTGTGAGGGTAGAATACTTCATGGTGATAACCGAGCTCAACACTTCATTATATCAGACAGATAGACATGGTGATCATAGCAAAATACACCACAGTGTTGATGCAGTCGAGACAAACACAACCGTTACGACAGTAAGAACCAGTAGAGCTATCGAGCTCCAGCCGGACAGACAGACTGCCGTGCTGTGCTTTCAAAAGACTGACAGACAGACATGAGAACAGAGTACAGAGTGGAACAGGGCTCATACATGCATAATGTTCAAAAAGAACAAGGCAACTATCATACTACTAACTCCATAAAGCACTGGATATGACCTCTGAGGACGGGGTCACTGTGTAGGGAAGTGGACAGCACAAGAAAATGCAATGTTTAAATACTTTTGGCGTTTTGCTAGTCATTTCAATTATCATGAACTTTGTTTTCTTTGTGTCAAGTGCAATATTTGAGCGAAATTAAGATACTTCTGTTCGAAATTTGGAGTCAAATGGTTGTATTTTTTCAGCCAGAATCGCAAGGAAAAGTCTTCTAGACAAACGTGTACAGGTATATCACATTTCATAAAGTGAAATGGATCAATACTTATCTTATCTTACTTATCTTATCTTCAACATACACTTGGAAATGTAACACAGTGCCAGCTGGTTTATATGCCAAGATTACACAAAGAAATAACTTACAAATATTCAACCGCCTGGTGGCTGTGGGCTTCTTTACAATAAACATAAATGTCATAGCGGGACAAAATAAAGTTTCTTCCAAGTTGGAGATACAGTTAATAAACGGTGGTAAAAATGTTTTTATGACAACAACCGAGTAGATGTAAATTACACAGAATATATACAATATTGACATTTAAGACTGAAAAGAGTGAGAGAACATGATGTTTTGATGCTAGGAACAATTATTCATATCATATATTCATACTGAACTTGCTGGGTGGGCACTGACCTTCCCTTGCAAGTCAGACTATTGTCTATTATACTGTATGTAGGTTTTTACTGTATATATTCAAATCCATATATACATACAAGTAAAAGAAAAGGAACATTTTCAAACAAAGCAATATTGCATTAAAAGATTCCCTCAGACAAACTATGGCTGTGCATTGTTATGTAATGGAGTGCATCGGTTTGACGGCTACTTGGTTATAAGATTTCAGACATCAACGATGACTTCCAACTGTCCTCTTATCATGTCTTGTATTGCCAAGGGAGGGGAAGCCTTCAGTTCTCTGCTGCTGTCCAAACCTCCAACTAGCATGTCAGCTGATGGGGGGGGGGGGGGGGGGGGGGCTAATGTTAGTACCATGGGAAGGTAATTTGCCATTTCCTTTCAAAACACATTAGCTACCTTCCTCAAAGTAAATTATCCAAGGAGACATGAGTAGCCTACACCAGAGCCATATATTCATCTTAATATATGGCTCTGACCTACACAGGAGCCATGTTATGTCACTCTATGAAACAACAAGCCTAGAGAAGCAATTTGAAATTCACTGCTACATTTACATGGAATAGTTTTGCTCCTTCAGATAGTAAGGCATAATAGAGTTAGCAAATAATGACAGAAACTCCAGCTCAAATTCATTTCATCTTTCCTTCAAACTATCTTACTGGTATTTTATTTCACAACTAACACTGTGTCTTTTGGCAAATTATATTCTATGGATTCATATGTTTCAGGGTGGGAAACCCTGAGGGCACATGTTCCATTTATACTGTATCTGTTTTCTCTTGTGGAGGTGTTATTTATAAGACGATATCGATCAGTGGGTTACTTTTTTGAATCACTCAACGATGCTCAACAATCTGCTATATCTCTTTGCAGGAGCTGTAGGTCTCAATGTCCAACAACATGTTAAATCAGTGAAATCTCATAAACAATCGCAATGAATGATTCGTCAGTCCTGGCCACCACTAGTTGTGTTCAATTTGAGAATGTATTGTTAAAGCTGTTATCTCCTATATCATGCCATGAGTTTCACTGATGTGCACAGAAGCCAATGAACACAACTTTCGTTAGACCAGAAACTTATATTCCACGGTGAGAAAAAAACGTAACTTCTACTGCAGTGTTCCTGCTTCGGAGGGCAGCGCCTTGGGACTCTGCCCTAGCACAAACATTGTCCTACATGATCCTATAAGCATCTATAACTAATTCAATTCCTAATTAATCACAAGACTTCAAGTATGAACCTATGGCCCACTTCAAATTAAGTGCTCTGGTAGAGATTCACAGACCCTGGGAGAGCACACATTTTGGACAAAGTTCCAGGAAGACATTATTCAAAGGTAGTGCTTCTCACAACGGACAGCCTCCCAGGGAAGATACTCCTGGCCTGAGGAGTAGTGAAGAGTCACAAGGAGCGTTCTGCAGTCTTGTGCCTTTTTCTGCTGTCCTCCTCCATCCTCACTACCCCAGTTTCTCCTCCAAGGGAGCAGCGGGCCACTTCTTCCCCAGGCCTGCTGCACAGATGGCTGACTGGCTGGTGAGTTAACTCACGGCCCCATTGTCCTCAGGCCCTGTTTCTCCATTATGTTCCACAGTTTACGCAGATTAGACTGGGTGATGGTGTCGTCTGGCTTCAGCTGCAACGCTCGCAGGTAGTTGGTCTCCGCCTCCTGCAGCTTCCCGTTGAGATGGAGAATGGCCCCCAGGTTCATCAGGGCTGCTGGATACTGGAACACAAGAGCAGGACAGAACAGTTCAGTCATTCTCAGAAGCACGTCTCACAGAAGGCTACACTGCTAAAAAAGTACGGTGCCTTTTGGTTCTTTACAGCACCATTTCATCTAGCAGTATAGCAAAATCATTGGTTAGACATCACTCTGAATGGTCTCTTCAGTAATAGCAGACACTGTAACAGTCAGAGATGGATATGCAAGAGAATGAATGGAGAGTGGAGTAGAGTGTCGAGAGCAGAGTCAGGCCTAGTGAGACAGTAGCAGAAGAGGCAGGAGAGTAACTGTCTAATACAGTACCACTCAGTCAGAGTGCCAGAGCTGTTAGCACATTAAAACACTTATGTCCTCTGGTTAGACTGAGGAATAAATTGCAAAGCACAGCTAGAACATTACGTCATCCCGAGGCTGAGAACCATAAAAAGAATAATACAAAAATAAAATTAGACAAGTTATGTCATTATCTACACTGAACAAAAACATAAACGCAGCATGTAACAATTTCTAAGATTATACTGAGTTCATATAAGGAAATCAGTCCATTTAAATAAATAAATTAGGCCTCAGTCTACAGATTTCATGACTGGGATTAAAGATATGCATCTGTTGGTCACAGATACCTTAAAAAAAGGTGGATCAGAAAACCAGTCAGTGTCTGGTGTGACAATCATTTGACTCATGCAGCGCGACAGATATCCTTCACATAGAGTTGATCAGGCTGTTGATTGTGGCATGTGGAATGTTGTCCCACTCCTCTTCAATGGCTGTGCAAATTTGCTGGATATTGGCGAGAGCTAGAACATACTATTGTACACTTCAATCCACAGCATCCCAAACATGCTCAATGGGTGACATGTCTGGTGAGTATGCAGGCCATGGAAGAACTGGGCCATTTTTAAGCTTCCAGAAATTGTATACAGATCCATGCATGGGACCGTGCATTATCATGCTGAAACATCCATTTTTTTTTAACCTTTATTTAACTAGGCAAATCAGTTAAGAACACAATTAAATCACCCAACCTCAACCAAATTGAATTGGTTTGGGATGAGTGAAATAAAAACAGCCACCAAGTGCTCAGCATATGTGGGAACTCCTTCAAGATTGTTGGAAAAGCATTCCAGGTGAAGTTGGTTGAGAGAATGCCAAGGGTGGCTACTTTGAAGAATCTAGAAACTAAAATATATTTGGATTTGCTTGACACTTTTTTGGTTTCTACATGATTCCATATGTGTTATTTCATAGTTTTGATGTCTTCACTATTATTCTACAATGTAGAAAAGAGTACAAATAAAGAAAAACCCTGGAATGAGTAGGTGTCCAAACTTTTGACTGATACTGTACTTCATGTATGAATCTAAGGGAAAGTTTCAACTTCTCAAAAGAGATGGCATGACAGTCTAACACTAACAAGTTCAGAGAATATTGATAGGACATTGATTAAAGTTGAAAAAAGTAGCAGGACATTTTTAATCACATTGAAGCTTGTTTGACTAGAATGGAGTCATTCTATTGCCGGAAACCAAGCTCTACTTCTATTCACACACTGAGAAGAAATTAAGGCTTTAATAAACTTTTCTGGAAATTTGTGAAAATGTCAAACCTTGACATAAATACATGGCGTTTCATGAGGCAAAGACCTATGGGTCATAATTACTTATTTTTTATTATTATTTCAAAATTAAATATTTATAGAATATCGGAAACATACAATATACTTGCAGTGAAGCCGCTCAACAACTACGCCATACCAGTCATCCAACAGACTCACATTCAGAGCGATACACAAGCATCCAGGGTCAATGCCCTGCTCAAGGGCCAAAAAAACATGAACCCGAACCCTCCGAGATCCCCCCACAGTTCTCCAATAGCTGACCCTCAACCATTCGAGACCCCTCCCACAGTCCCCCCCAAGAAGAAAAATATAAATAAAAAATACAATTAATTCCATTCCCCACCCCCAAGAACCCCCTAATGCACCAACAACCAAGAGAATGAACTAAAGAGAAAAAAGGAAAAGACAGAAGAAAACAGCGAACAACAATTACTTTCTCTTTATCGCAAACCCAACACAACATACTTTCTATTGACCGATTACAATAACGTCTGATTTAAAAAATATATATATTTTACCTTTATTTAACTAGGCAAGTCAATTAAGAACAAATTCTTATTTTCAATGACAGCCTAGTGGGTTAACTGCCTGTTCAGGGGCAGAATGACAGATTTGTACCATGTCAGCTTGGGGATTTGAACTTGCAACCTTTTGGCTACTAGTCCAACACTCTAAACACTAGGCTATCCTGCCACCCCTGATTACCAAAACTGAGGACAAATGTCATGATAGGTTAATTCAACCAAGGCCTTTAACCTCTTTAATGAGTCAGTCAATAGGAATAAGTAGTCATTTTTCAGACCTTCAACTAAAACAGTCCCACTTAACAGGGACATCGTTTCATCTTAGAAGCCATATTGTGACAGTAGTGATGCTGTTGGAACAGCAATCCGGACTGCCCAGTCCGTAGTGCCATTCTGAGGGGAGTTTTGTGTCAGGACTTCTCCATGTCTCTGTGGCCTGTTTGGGACGGTATATCCACAATTCAACCCAGCTCTTTGAAGTGGGCCACATGATTAACATATTATAATGTTTTTTCCTGCTGATGCCATGAGGCAAATACCAGAACCAGTCCAAGGGATGTGTCAACCGGGATAGTAGAATAGTAGTGCAAGTGTTCAGTGCACCATCTAAATAATCCCTGGGAGTTTAAATAGAGACCATGGGAGTGTATCACATCTCACATCTGATCTCCATTTTATCTGAAGGAGTAGAGCAGAAGTGTACTTAAGCAACTGTTACTGAGTAATAGCACATTTTGCTAATTCATTACTGTTTGGAATGTAAAGTTGACTCGACAGCATGTTGTGGAAGAAATAACACTAGTTGTATTCATGAGCATCATGACACGTATTACCGTACACGTGATTCCTAAAGTAGGCATTGATGATTTCTGTTTGTTTTTATTATTTACCATTTGTAAAAAGAAAAAAAAGAAGAAAAAAGAAAAGACAGGAGTATTAAAATGAAGTCATATAGAATAACTCATAAGTAATCATGACCCATAGGTCTTTGTCTCATGAAACGCCACGTGTTTGTCAAGGCTTGACATTTTCGCAAATTTCCCCCGAAAGTTTATAAAAGCCTTAGACCGTAAAACAATGTGGGGTGATGCTGCTGCCAACACCGTAGCACGGCAGGGAAAAAGTGACTATATACGGAATGGGAAATGCTGCAAGGTTTACAGATTTCTAAACATACCCCACTATGCACATTTGTATAAACAACAGGGGCTTTGTGAAATATTTGAAGTTGATACTAATCTCTGGAAATAAAACTAAATGCATGTCTTGACTGTAAAACTAAAATAATTTTCAACTTGTATGTTGAAATCGATTAAATAACATACATTGTGTGGAACAAATCGAAGCTTGACTAGTAATTTCAACAGGCTCGAGGGCTGTCTGCTAGCAAATAATACATCTCTTATCCTAGTAGCCCCAGGACCTAGAAGCATTAGTCCGAAGGTACAGGACCAAAAATACTTCTTATGTCATGGAGACTAAAGACATTTTTGGTCATCCAGTCATGAATGAGTTCCTGGAGGCGTGGACATTAAAACCACAGACACTCTCCCATTGTCTGGCCATTTGTCTTGCTTTGTCCATACTAGTCTGAGCTGTGCTAGCTGCAGTAACAATCATTTTCAGCTCTGCTCTGGGCTGTTCTGCTCCAGTCCAGGAAACTTATCATCTCTGTTTTTCCAGTGTCAAGGTTGGATGAGTGATGATACGTTGCATGATAATTTATATGGGAACAATATGTCCAGTAGCGCCTCTCCTCTCATAAGAGGAGTTAAATTGATAAATACATCAAACTTGCCTTTGAATTAATCGCATTGTCCCTTAGACAGCCCCACGTGTCCCTTAACAGACGTACAGAGAAAGTATTCAGACCCCTTGACTTTTTCCACGTTTTGTTAGGTTACATCCTTATTCCAAAATGTATTACATTTTCCCCCACAATATCCCATAACTACATAGCAAAAACGGGTTTTAGAAATGTTTGCTACAAACTCTGTCAGGTTGGATGGGGAGCATTGCTGCACAGCTATTTTCAGGTCTCTCTAGATATGTTCAATCGGGTTCAAGTCCGAGCTCTGGTTGGACCACTCAAGTATATTCAGAGACTTGTCCCGAAGCCACTCCTGCGTTGTCTTGGCTGTGTGTTTTGGGTCATTGTCCTGTTGGAAGATGAACCTTCGCCCCAGTCTGAGGTCCTGAGCGCTCTGGAGCAGGTTTTCATCAAGGATCTCTCTGTACTTTGCTCCGTTCATCTTTGCCTTGATCCTGACTAGTCTCCCAGTCCTTAGAGCCCTGTCAGAGTGACCATTGGGTTCTTGATCACCTCCTTGACCAAGGCCCTTCTCCCTCGATTGCTCAGTTTAGTGGACGGCCAGCTCTAGGAAGAGTCCGTTGAAGAATGATGGAGGCCACTGTTATTGGGGACCTGCAATGCAGACATTTTTTGGTCCCCTTCCCCAGATCTGTGCCTCGACACACAATCCTGTCTCGGAGCTCTACAGACAATTCCTTCAACCTCATGGCTTGGTTTTTGCTCTGACATGCACTGTCAACTGTGGGACCTTATATAGACAGGTGTGTGCCTTTCCAAATCATGTCTAATCAATTGAATTTACCACAATTGGACTCCTAATCAAGAAACTTGTCAAGGATGATCAATGGAAACAGGATGCACCTGAGCTCAATCTTGAGTCTTATAGCAAAGGGTCTGAATACTTATGTAAATAAGGTATATCTGTTTTTTTTACTTTTAATTCATTTGCAAAAATGTCTAAAAACCTGTTTTCTCTTTGTCATTATTGGGTATTTATGTGTAGATTGCTGAGGATACATTTAAAAAATATATATTTTGGAATAAGGCTGCACATAACAAAATGTGGAAAAAGTCAAGGGGTCTGAATACTTTCCGTGAGCACTGAAATAAAACATATTCACTACAGTGGCTGGGGCCAAAGTAAAGGCTGGCATGACCAGGACTTCCCACTCCTGCTGACTCCAGTGTGTTAAAGCAGTTAATTGTCAGACAAAAATTAATTTGTGATTTCATCTTAGAAGTGCTTTGGTAACCACGGACTGCAGGACTGGTACTTTTGTAGCTATAGCAATATTCCCAGCAGAAGAAGTCAAATATTTTCTCTACGTTTAGATCACATGAGCAGCCAGATTTCATGGCTAAATGGTTATGGTAATGTTGACCCTGAAATTGATGGGTCAAACCCCAGAAAAATGGTAACCAAAAACTGACCACACCGGAAAAAAAACACTCAACTTGATAAATCGAAAGGGCAACACATCGGTAGTGGTGATACCATGTGTGTTACTGTTCGTCTGTGGTGTTGGAGTGGTTCCACTATGTGTGAGGTGGAATTCCCAGCATCACCAATAGAGATGCCGACTGTACTACTTACTGTTGGCCTGACTGATACACTCAGAGGAGAGGTGGAGGAGTCACCCAAACCACAGTAAGAGGACTCACAGTAGGTGGCTCTAGTTTCAGCCATATGCCATTCAATCAGGGGGGGAAGTAACAAATTACAGATACTCTCATTACTGTAATTGAGTAGCTTTTCTGAGTACTTGTACTTTTTTGAGTATTTAATTATGTTTGAATGAGGTATTGTACTTCGCTACCTTTTTAAAACCAACCATTACAGAGTACAATTTTGTAGGCTATCCAAGGAAAGTTTGCGAGAGCTCATCATTGCTTAGTCAGTGACCAATCAAATCAAATTTCTCAGTTAATTTAGTTCAAGACGTATCGTGAAAGAAGGGAAAGGTTTCTATGGAGACGGAGGAGACTGTGACTGTGACCAGTTCTCCTTCAAGCACAGGAAAGGCCATGCAATGCAAGTTTTGCTTATCCATGATGGCGGAGGTGGCAGCCTAAAAAAACTCTGCTTCAAACTTCAGGAAACATTGTAGAGGTAAGATAACTAGCTAGTTTTTTATGAATGAGCAAAATCAAACATTTCCCTATGGATGGCTTTATCAGCTAGTATAGCTAGTTATCTAATAGTCTAACTTACGGACGTTAACTAGCTTAGTTGTCTAGCATGCTAATGTTAGCAAGCTATTCTTGCAGCTAAGTTAGCTACATGGCTAACCACCACCTGATGATGAAATACGGCTACCATGTCAATGTCAATATTAGTGGTGGTGGCAAGCTAGCTAGCTATGAAAGTTATCTGGGTTAGCTAACAACATTAGGCTAAGGTCAGCAAGTGAGCGAGCTAGCTACTGTAAATGAGCTAGATAGCTAGCCAATATTAGCCTGTTTGGTCATGACATACAGTATTTAGACCTAGGACTTTTAGCTATGTACTGTACTTTGTGTAAATTAGGATAACCTTCATATAAAAGCCAGAGACTCAGTAAGTCTAACTGTGCATATAACTGTGTGAGTCTACACAGTAAGTACAACTAGACATGGACTCATCTCAACATTAGACACGTTTTTAGGTCTGAGAACATCTGACAAACTCACTTCAGTCTGATTATCTGAGAATAATAAGTATGGAAAGTAGAGGTCGGCCGATTAATCGGAATGGCCAATTAATTGGGGCCGATTTCAAGTTTTCACAACAATCGGAAATCGGTAATTTTGGTTGCCGATTTTGCCGATTTGTATTTGAATTTTTTTACACCTTTATTTAACTAGGCAAGTCAGTTAATAAGAACACATTCTTATTTTCAATACCGGCCTAGGAACGGTGGGTTAACTGCCTTGTTCAGGGGCAGAACGACAGATTTTTACCTTGTCAGCTCAGGGATTCAATCTTGCAACCTTACGGTTAACTAGTCCAACCCTCTAACCACCTGACTCAGGAGGAGCCTGCCTGTTGCGTGAATGCAGTAAGAAGCCAAGGTAAGTTGCTAGCTAGCGTTAAACTTATCTTATAAAAAAAATCAATCAATCAATCATAATCACTAGTTATAAATACACATGGTTGATGATATTACTAGTTTATCTAGCGTGTCCTGCGTTGCATATAATTGATGCGGTGCGCATTCGCGAAAAAGGACTGTCGTTGCTCCAACGTGTACCTTACCATAAACATCAATGCCTTTCTTAAAATCAATACACAGAAGTAAATATTTTGAAACCTTCATATTTAGCTGAAAAAAATCCAGGTTAGCAGGCAATATTAACCAGGTGAAATTGTGTCACTTCTCTTGCGTTCATTGCACGCAGAGTCAGGGTATATGCAACAGTTTGGGCCGCCTGGCTCATTGCGAACTAATTTGCCAGAATTTTACGTAATTATGACATAACATTGAAGGTTGTGCAATGTAACAAGAATATTTAGACTTATGGATGCCATCCGTTAGATAAAATACGTAGCGGTTCCGTATTTCACTGAAAGAATAAATGTTTTGTTTTCGAAATGATAGTTTCCAGGTTTTAACCATATTAATGACCAAAGGCTCATATTTCTGTGTGTTATTATGTTATAATTAAGTCTATGATTTGATATTTGATAGAGCAGTCTGACTGAGCGATGGTAGGCACCAGCAGGCTCGTAAGCATTCATTCAAACAGCACTTTCGTGCTTTTTGCCAGCAGCTCTTCACTATGCTTCAAGCATTGCACTGCATCAACTCCCGAGATGAGGATGGTGTAACCGATGTGAAATGGCTAGCTAGTTAGCGGGGTGAGCGCTAATAGCGTTTCAAACGTCACTCGGTCTGAGACTTGGAGTAGTTGTTCCCCTTGCTCTACATGGGTAACGCTGCTTTGAGGGTGACTGTTGTGGATGTGTTCCTGGTTCGAGCCCAGGTAGAGGGATGGAACCTAGACTGTTACACTGGCAATACTAAAGTGCCTATAAGAACATCCAATAGTCAAAGGTATATGAAATACAAATCGTATAGAGAGAAATAGTCCTATAATTCCTATAATAACTACAACCTAAACGTCTTACCTGGGAATATTGAAGACTCATGTTAAAAGGAACCACCAGCTTTCATATGTTCTCATGTTCTGAGCAAGGAACTTAAAAGTTAGCTTTCTTACATGGCACATATTGCACTTTTACTTTCTTCTCCAACACTTTGTTTTTGCATTCTTTAAACCAAATTGAACATGTTTCATTATTTATTTGAGGCTAAATTTATTTAATTGATGTATTATATTAAGTTAAAATAAGTGTTCATTCAGTATTGTTGTAATTGTCATTATTACAAAAAAACATCAGCCGATTAATTGGTATCGGCTTTTTTTTGGGTCCTCCAATAATCGGTATCGGCGTTGAAAAATCACAGTGATATGATTAACTAAGTTACCACATAAAGCAGAATTTGTTGAAATATTCATTATGTGTATGTTGTGTATTTGCCCCTATAGAGGTTTGGTCTACCTGAAGCATCCTCTTGACACAATGACATAGGACGGGACAGAGCAACAGAGACAGCGTTCATCAGATGAAGATGAATTCCTGTCATCACTGATGCCCAAAAGGCCACAAGGGAGCTGGATGGGTACTTTGCCTGTGTGTTAGACAAGACGAACTGGCTTCATTCCTTTCCATACATAAATGAACATAGGCCTGAACACGGCAGCATAAAAATGATATTCTCTAGTTCATCGGACTCTGGAGAAGTAGATAAATGGCCTCGTTGTTAAAATCCCGAAGTATGCCTTTAAATGTACATGGAGGGCTAATATCAACAACATGCATATCAATATCTCCTGGCTCAAAGTAGAGGAGAGAACACTACAGGTCTTTGAGAGAGGTATTGACGTGTTAAAAGTCCCGAACTGTCTGTTCAATCGGATAACACACAGCTCAGACACTCATATATACCCCACAAGACATACCACCAGAGGTCTCTTCAGAGTCCCCAAGTCCAGAACAGAGGCTAGGAAATGCACAGTACTATACACTGAGTGTACAAAACATTAGAAGCAAGTGCTCTTTTCATGACATAGACTGACCAGGTAAATTCAGCTGAAAGCTATTATCCCTTTCTGTCATTTGTTCAATTCACTTCAATCAGTGTAGATGAAGGGGAGGAGACAGGTTAAAGAATGATTTTTAAGCCTTGAGACAATTGAGACATGGATTGTGTATGTGTGCCATTCAGAGGGTGAATGGGCAGGACAAGGATTTTAGTGACTTTGAATGGGGTATGGTAGTAGGTGCCTGGCGCACCGGTTTGAGTTTGTCAAGAACTGCAACACTGCTGGGTTTTTCACGCTCAACAGTTTCCTGTGTGTATCAAGGATGGTACACCATCCAAAGAATGGTACACCATCCAACTTGACACAACTGTGGGAAGCATTGGAGTCAACATGGGTCAGCATCCCTGTGGAAGCTCCGTTGAATTGAGGCTGTTCTGGGGGTAAAAGGGCGATGCAACTCAATATTAGGAAGGTGCTCCTAATGTTTTGTACACTCAGTGACTACATGGAATGATCTTTCACCTCAGGTAACTCAAGCTAGCAGTGAAATCAGATTTAAAAAACAGATTGAACAACACCTCATTCTTAGTAATGTAATATTGGAGCAATGTAAATTTGTATAATGCACAATGTTTTGTAGATCTGTTTGGACCCCAGGAAGAGTAGCTGCTGCCTTGCCAACAGCTAATGGGGATCCTAATAAAATACAAAAATTCTAAATACTAACTTTCTTGAGGAAGACAAATTGAAACCAGCTGTCTGGGAGTGAATAATCAGGTGAAGTTAAAGCTGTGACCCCTGGAGGAGAAGATCTGGCTGAACACAATGAAATAGCATCACAGGCCTTCACACAAGACACTTCCACATTAGAGAGAATGGTGGAAGGACTCCTGGGTAGGGATTCTACTGCTCTTCCTGCTTTTCCTTTTAGTCCTGCTCCAGCCAAGCTTCAAAAGATCCCCCTTCCTGCCCCAATGACCCTCCGCCCACCCTACGCTACCCTTTCCTCTGGCATGTAGTCGTGACAGAAGCACCACCAGATGTGCAACATATTCGCCTGACCTCAGAAGAAACAGCTGCTTAAAGCCATGGGAGTATGATGAGGAGGGAGCAACGACCGGCCATAAACCCCCTTAATTCCACTGTAAATAGAAAGCATAGGGACCATTTCTAATTGGCCTGACAAATGTAAAGGCTGCAGATGCTGTCATTTTATGGTGCCCTACGTAGGCCTCTAATAGGCTGGTCTCTGGACAGGAGGAGACAGGGGAGGGTTGAGGCACCAAAGCCCTCAAGTTAAGCCAATCGTCCAGTCCTACTCAAAGTGAATGGACACACGGATATCATTTGAAAAGACAAGCAGTCAAGCAATACAGAGGCTGAAGCATAGCACCGAATGACAAATGAAGATAGACAGGAACATGGTCCAAGTCAAGTCGCATCAGAGAGAACAGAGGGTAATACTGGGGAAGCTGGATGAACATCCTCAATAATTATCTAGCCTCCACTGTAAGCAGGCCAAATGGCAAAGGAGGCGTCCCAACTATTTGACCCCATTGGGCTGAAACTGCCTCTGTTTTTGCATCAAATGCATGTTTACATACATTATTTGTGGATGCTAAGAGATGAAAATGTGAAAATGATGATGATCTGTTCCTGAAATAGACAACCACATAGGAAAGAAGATACAGATGATCGTGCTGCTCTGCGTCTCAGCCAATGTTCTGACATTTTACTTTACACTTCAAGCATCACACACAATAAACTTCTCACGGCTTTACACATCTCAGTGTGAAAGATTCTAATTTTAGATATGAATTCTACAGGAACACTTGGATGGATCGCACAGCTTCAGCTTCACGCTCTATATTCTTCTCATATTTACTGCTGAGCACCAGAAGAATGAAGCTCCTATACAATAATAAGATGTCTTCACAGCAGGGACTGCCTGTGTGTGCATGCAAGTCATTCATTTATTGGACTAAACGTTTGCCTTAACTCCATCTGTGATAGCCTAATCATGGAGACTCACCTGAGTGTACCAATGTTCACATTTGTACCTTCTACTGGTCTTCTAACAAAATGGGGGATTAAACAGCGGAATAAGCATTCTAATAACTGCACAGGGAATAGGGGAGACTGGGGTTCTGTGTTACATAGGTTGCTTTTCACAGTATAGTTTAGTCTGTTACTCCCAATCTAGAGGGTGCTGTGTAGTCTAGTCATTTTAAGGTTAAAATGTGTGACTACTTTGAGGTGAAGGGAATTTGTGCGTTTTTATGGGAGGTGAAAGTATAGTCTTGGTATTTTCATTGTTTGAACTATGGGAGTCAGATATTCATGAACAATTGTTTGTTGGAATGAGGAAAGGGATAGCGATATTTCAAACTTATTTTCAAAGTTGCTGGGTCAAGACGTGGAAATTAGCATAATCTTGCTTTTATGCTCAGTTGGAGAGGGTTATATAATAAGTTATCCTTACAAAGTATAAACTGCGTAATTTTGTAAACAAACATTGTTCAATCAAAATAACCTGGCTATTTCAAGTAGACAGTGTTTTGATAGGTAAGATCTCCCATTTTGGAATAAGCTATAAGGACTAAAGGCCATTTCAACCCAAGACCTTGGTCTTTCTAATAATGTTGAAAAGAGTCTCATCCTATAGGCCTACAGGTGAAAAAAAAAGTCTTAATTGTGACACACAGCCCTGGACTCCCCTAATCTGATGCATTGCACTGTTACCGACAACATTTTATGGAGGAGAAATCAAATGATGATTTCATCTGCATTTCATCAAATTCAACACTGCATTCACTTTCTGTCCACGTGGGTACCAAAAAGTATGCTTTGGGAAAACCCTGCATTCTGTGGTGATTGGCTTATGATTTGCTTGTGGCAAAGGAGATCGAACCGATGAGACCTTTAAGATTCTCAAACAATGGCCTCTAACACACTCCCGACATGCTCCGAATTGTAATTCACATGTAAACCACGGTCAGGGGTTGAATTGTTAAAATGTCATGGTATATCAAAAATGCTAAAATGCTGACTGGAGCCTGCATTTGTTCCTTGAGATTAATAAAATACACCACCAAAAGTTTAATTTAGGGGCTTTAGGATTTTGTATGTTATTTTGAAGCTAATTTCCTGCAATTCTGCATTGGGAGGGGTGTAGTTGTCCTTTAATTCACCATATGTTTGGTTAGTTGTCATGAACGTCGTCAGGGAAATGACCGGACTAAGGTGCAGCGTGGTGAGCGTACATTTATTTTTATTTTGAATGTCGTCAACAACAAACAACAAAAACAACAAACCCGACCGTGACGCTTACTAGGGCTACATGCCATTAACAAAGTCAACCACCTACAACTAAGGTGGAAAAACAGGCTGCCTAAGTATGATTCCCAATCAGAGACAACAATAGACAGCTGTCCCTGATTGAGAAACATACCCGGCCAAAACATAGAAACAGAAAACATAGAAACTAGAATTCCCACCCTCGTCACACCCTGGCCTAACCAAAAATAGAGAATAAAAGCCTCTCTATGGCCAGGGCATGACACTAGTGGTGTTTCTGTACTGCACAATGTACAGTAGGCCTAGTGTACATGTGATGGCTGAGTTTGCAAGAACAAATTACCACCCGATTGATAGGTTACAAATCATCATGATATCATTCTGCCAGGTAGGCCTACTTTGGAGTCAACATTTAATTAGAAAGGGTTTTGGGGAAAGCCTTAGAAATGACTGTTTCGGTATGCTGACTGGCAACACAACACACATGGGCGCTCACAAACAGGCGTTACTTCTTCAGAAAGTTGCAGGAAATACGAATCACTGAGGAATTCTTTTAATTAATTATGAGAAACTAGTTCAATTGAACTACCCTACCACTGTAAACTAGTCTAGGGACAACCAGTTGTTTGAGCTGCGTGCTCTTGCTGCCCGACAGATGATATTCTGCTCAAACTAGGCTACGAGTGTGGCGTGTGTGTGTATGTGCGCAGCACACATCGTGAGGTGTATGTTGATAGGCTACTGATGTTACGATTGTCCATTTTATCCCTCCCTCATCACCTCCTCTCCATTTGGCCAGACTGTCGTTTTTGTCTCCAGAGTGCCTCTACTAAGGGTCGTACACTTTTTGACTTTTGTTTTTTCCTAACAAGGGTTTTCTAAATTCACCTGTAGTAGCACTGAATTATAGAAATTAGCTCCACACTTCACCTTCCACTCGTTGGTGTCCTATCTCTATTAATGCATTGCTTTGAACTACATCATGACAATAATGAGGATCTTTCTGCTCTAAAACGGTGGGAATTTGAGACTCACAAATACAAGATGGTCCATTGAAAGCACACCTAACTATTTGCACATTTTTTTACACTCTATATTACATAAACACGGTGGGCAAATGGTGTAAATTGTGTATGTTGTACGTTTACATCTACAGGAAACTTTTCTGTTGGCTGAATCAAACATCACGACGGGTGACACTGTCCAGACAAACTCGGATTGCTCCTTGACAAGTGATTTCTTCTAATCAGGACGGAACTAACATTAAGACCACAGAGGCCAAACATGATGTCCTCCACTGTAGTTCAAACAAAGTCAAATCTGTGTCGTCAAATGATACTCAACTACTTGAGTCTATTCATTATCCACACAGCAAAGCCCTGTGACTAAGTGTTATTATCATTATTCCTTTCAATCTGACCACCCTTAAATTGCCCTGGCCCCTCCTTTGAAGCCCCTGATTGATGCTACACAAACAAACCTTAGAGCTCCGATGACTTGACAATGCAGGCCTTTGTGAGGAAACAGTCAGAGCAGTGATTGGTCAGAGAGCCACACAGCCAGTGATTGCAGACAGAGTGTCCATCATGTTGAGTAATAATAGGTCAACAGAGGTTGATGTACTCACGTTAGGTCTTATGCTGGCTGCCTGTCCGTAATACTTCTCGGCTGCGTCGTTGAGACTGGCTTGTCTGCAAAGGAAAGCACAAAAAGCAATCATCCCTCATCTTTATTGCTTCGAACTTCAGAGGGTTCATAAGAGACCTTGAACTCTGTCTGTTTAATGCTGCTACGGGGTCAGTAAGGTTAGGCCACGGCGGAGAATGCCGTGTAGCAACGAGAGGAGTCAATGAAACAGGCAATTTGTTGCAGGCCTTTCAGCAGACAGCCCTCCATGCTGAGTGGTGTACAGCATGCCCTGATTGTTTTCATTATATCCTGGGTCGCAACCTTTGTGTCATGATCTTTGACCTGCGTGTCATTACAATAGGCCTCTCATCAACCATTGCCTTAGTAAGAACAAACATCACTTCAAAGGCCTGTCCCCTGTCTTCTATGTAAACCCATCTATTGTTTTTGGTACTGTCGCTGGGGTTGAAAACTAGGAAGGAGGCCTAGGAAGGAGATTATCACAGAAACCCATGTGAAAATGTGTTGCAAGTTTATGTACTTTACAAAAATTGGGAGCATCATATCATGATTTTTAATTGTACTGTACAAACACAACAACAAAACATGCAGTGCAAACAATATAGTAATGTAAGGTAAAGGCACCTCTAGACAGATGGGTAGCCTGCAAATCCCAGAAGACTAGAAGTACTTAGAGTCTGTAGATTCTCCAATAAAAGTTACAGTCAAAACAAGAACGTTCTCCATACGCTCATCATCTCTATCCACAATATGCTACGCTAGTAAACTTAGATTACTGTCCTACCTGACTGTGTGACTCTTTCCCTTTGGCCAAGAGTTTTTCCGTTTATTCATATTCCTATAAATCAGAAATCATTTTTACAACCCGCAGCTGCATTTCACTGATGGTAGCAATTGTCTCACTGCAAACAGTTTAACTTTGACAGAGTCAAGGACAGAGTCAACGACTGCTGGCTCCGGAGTCCCGAGTCGTAATGATGAAAGCAAGACCATCTGAACTGAACAGGGCTTTCATTAAGCCTGTCTGGCCATATTAAGGAATCCTCCTCCATATTGCAGCGCTATACAGCCACTTTCACATTCCACGACTAGCACGACAACACCCCGAAGATATCCATACCTGAGTTATCGCTGAACCCAGAACAAAATCTCATAGTCTGTCAAAAGAGACTAATACCTGACCTACAGGTTATTCTGCAGAGCATAAGTGCTGTCATATTCTTGTTGAACTTTAATCAGAACACGTTATGATTTCAAGTTTCAAGTTTTATAAGACGTATGTACAGGATATGCATGGTATACATCGTCTAACAAAATCCTTACTTGCAGGTCCTTTATCAATAACGAAACAACAATGAGAAATAATAAAAGATAAGAATATGAACATAACGTTTGATAGGTCAAGAGGCAAGAGAAGCAGTTCTGATAAATGCGCAGTACTCATCTTCTCATGTCAGTCTGTGTTATTGAAAGCAGCATACATCGTGCAATTCTAATAATAGCAAAAACCCAAGTTCTCTCTAGAATCCAATATTTCAATCACCACAATATCCAGCGGTAGGGAGGAGTTTCCCTCATTCAATTTTCATTTTGCAAAATCAGAATGTCACATTTGAGATGCTAAAACAAAAAATGCACACAAAAAAACGAATGATACACAACACCATTAAGCTTCCTTTGAGACCAATGTTGTTAAGCAACAGTGGTAATGGCTGGTCAACAGACATGGGTGGATGCTTTCACCGTGATTGACACCAGTAGTAGTATGAGGGACTGGGATGGAGTCTGTGGTGTGAAATGATATGGTGAAGATGTTTTGTACAGACATGCGATCAAACTCAAGAAATGAACACAGCTTGCCTTCACCATCTGTCATACTATATCCAGCAATGAGGATTGAGAATCATTGAGAATCCTTACTCAGTGCAGAGAGCCCTGCCTCCCTCCAATAACTGTTGATACCGTTCAGTCCAAGGCCTTTGTGTAGGAGGTGTGGATACTGGCATGTGTCACTGTTATTCACAAGTTATCACTATGAAAACTCAAACACACTGTTTTCTATTTTCGACTTGTGACAAAATGCACCTTAGTTTGCAATTTCGTCATGTATAAACTGGGGCACTGGCATTTTCCAGCCCTAATGCCTGGTTCTGCATTTTACCTGTCTAACATCAGCTTGCTTGCGCTGTGGTTGGAGGAGTGGCAATATTTATAAACAAGGGCAAAAGTGACAATTTCACACAGCTTTAAGGGGTGGGTCGAAATGTATGGAATGGGTACCCGGAGGAAAATGGGAGAGGGTCATGCTTTTTCAATTTCACTCAAGGTGAGGTTTTTAAAATTAGCCCAGGGTAGGGACATTCAATTTGCAATTGACAAAGTCAACATTTCTCTGTTTTAGAATGAGTTGCTTATTAGGCTATATGTCGATGTGTGCCTGACGCCACCCCTCATCTCTGATTCTCCGCTGGGTGCACAATATCAAGTGTGCTATAGGCTATTTAGTGTGGTCTCAATCAAATTAACAATAGCCTATACAGTAGGCTATAGGCTACTGATGTGCATGCTTGGAGAAGCACAGATCAAAGTTATATTTCTAAGATAGCTGATGGGATGGTGTAAATAAAACTAGGCTGTATTACACACCGCAATGGATATTCCAACCCTGAGCCCTGGCCTGCTCTGCTCTTGCTGATCAAAACCTTTTTTGTGTGTGCTGCACAGCAGTTCAGGAGGAGAGTCAAAGGCTTCTTCTAAAAAATGTTTTTTTGCAATATCTTGTGTTCTTACTAGCCTATAGCCTATGTTCTGTTCAGTTTGAGAAAGAGAGCAGGAGCACAAAGATGAGAAGGAGCACCGGAGGTCAACTTTGATAGCTTGTTACAACTATAATTTATTTAAATTATTAGAGTTATTGACCTCACAATAAGCCAGATTCTAGTAACTTTACATTGTGGTGCTGAAACAATCAACAGGAAATGGGCAGCTTATGGTGCTGAAAGTAGGCAATGTTGAATAGGCATAATTTATTTCAACCGTTAATTTTAATTACACTTTATTAACAACAAGAGGGCTTTGTGTTGGAGCCTATTTCTTCCTACTTAAGAAATAAGAGGTAGAACTACCTGTTTGACAGACAAAATTAGTCTAATAGCTGCTATATCCATAGATATACAGTGCCTTGCGAAAGTATTCGGCCCCCTTGAACTTTGCGACCTTTTGCCACATTTCAGGCTTCAAACATAAAGATATAAAACTGTATTTTTTTGTGAAGAATCAACAACAAGTGGGACACAATCATGAAGTGGAACGACGTTTATTGGATATTTCAAACTTTTTTAACAAATCAAAAACTGAAAAATTGGGCGTGCAAAATTATTCAGCCCCCTTAAGTTAATACTTTGTAGCGCCACCTTTTGCTGCGATTACAGCTGTAAGTCGCTTGGGGTATGTCTCTATCAGTTTTACACATCGAGAGACTGACATTTTTTCCCATTCCTCGAGCTCAGTGAGGTTGGATGGAGAGCATTTGTGAACAGCAGTTTTCAGTTCTTTCCACAGATTCTCGATTGGATTCAGGTCTGGACTTTGACTTGGCCATTCTAACACCTGGATATGTTTATTTTTGAACCATTCCATTGTAGATTTTGCTTTATGTTTTGGATCATTGTCTTGTTGGAAGACAAATCTCCGTCCCAGTCTCAGGTCTTTTGCAGACTCCATCAGGTTCTCTTCCAGAATGGTCCTGTATTTGGCTCCATCCATCTTCCCATCAATTTGAACCATCTTCCCTGTCCATGCTGAAGAAAAGCAGGCCCAAACCATGATGCTGCCACCACCATGTTTGACAGTGGGCATGGTGTGTTCAGGGTGATGAGCTGTGTTGCTTTTACGCCAAACATAACGTTTTGCATTGTTGCCAAAAAGTTCAATTTTGGTTTCATCTGACCAGAGCACTTTCTTCCACATGTTTGGTGTGTCTCCCAGGTGGCTTGTGGCAAACTTTAAACAATACTTTTTATGGATATCTTTAAGAAATGGCTTTCTTCTTGCCACTCTTCCATAAAGGCCAGATTTGTGCAATATACGACTGATTGCTGTCCTATGGACAGAGTCTCCCACCTCAGCTGTAGATCTCTGCAGTTCATCCAGAGTGTTCATGGGCCTCTTGGCTGCATCTCTGATCAGTCTTCTCCTTGTATGATCTGAAAGTTTAGAGGGACGGCCAGGTCTTGGTAGATTTGCAGTGGTCTGATACTCCTTCCATTTCAATATTATCGCTTGCACAGTGCTCCTTGGGATGTTTAAAGCTTGGGAAATCTTTTTGTATCCAAATCCGGCTTTAAACTTCTTCACAACAGTATCTCGGACCTGCCTGGTGTGTTCCTTGTTCTTCATGATGCTCTCTGCGCTTTTAACGGACCTCTGAGACTATCACAGTGCAGGTGCATTTATACGGAGACTTGATTACACACAGGTGGATTGTATTTATCATCATTAGTCATTTAGGTCAACATTGGATCATTCAGAGATCCTCACTGAACTTCTGGAGAGAGTTTGCTGCACTGAAAGTAAAGGGGCTGAATAATTTTGCACGCCGAATTTTTCAGTTTTTGATTTGTTAAAAAAGTTTGAAATATTCAATAAATGTCGTTCCACTTCATGATTGTGTCCCACTTGTTGTTGATTCTTCACAAAAAAATACAGTTTTATATCTTTATGTTTGAAGCCTGAAATGTGGCAAAAGGTCGCAAAGTTCAAGGGGGCCGAATACTTTCGCAAGGCACTGTATATATATATTGTCAGCCAATTCTTCCACACACTATGCACTCTTTGAAAAGCCTACCTTTGTGTCAGTGAAGGGCTGTTAAGTTTAAACCAGGACTGGAATTGAGGGGGTATGCCATAGGCTTACCTTTATTAAAGAAAATGGGAAAAAAAGCACAGGCCCACCCCTTGTTAGCTTAAGATTTAGATTTTTTGTTGTTGTACGGATCGTTTATATAAAGTGATCTGCAACAGTGCTTTGGACCGCGGTGCTTTATGCTACGAAACAAGCTGTCAAATACCCAGGAAATACGTGATGCATATGGGTATATCATTGTTTCGTTTCCTTGACATTCAGAGTCTGAGCTACAATCTTCTATAGCCGAAGACACAAAACATGTACTTTGCTTGGGAAGTAATCTAATTCTGTCACTATAAACTAATTAAGCTATTCACTTTCTGTACAATAGAAGATGTTTAAACCCAAGACAGCTTTTAGGGAAACACTTGTGACCTTCTCTCGTTGGGTTAAGCCACGGAAGAAGAGCAGCCACCAATTAAAGCTGACATTTTTCTGCGTCGGTAGGCGTACTCTGTCTGGGGTGGAAAGGTCGGGCCTAACTTTTGAAAGTACCATGCTCAGATTCCTAATGACGTCTTAGATTGAATTATTTGCAAACAAGACATACTGATTTGACATTAGAGAAATATGATAAGATGAACACATAGGCATATCTCTGTCTATTCTTAGCCTGTAATTTCGGTATTTTGTGTGGTATTAAAACATATTCTGCTAATACTAAAATGACAGAATTGCATTAAATGTTTATAAAAAGGCACATTTTTCTCAGACCTGCAAACACGATAACAGATTGATGCAATTCTTTTACTATAAAGGAGACTGTATATCTGTATATTTAAGGCTCTGACCTGTCCAAGAAGTGAAGGTAAACGGTAGGCATGTTCTCTTCTATCCACTTGATGTTTTAATCATTATTTTGGGTATAGGGGAGAGCCATCCAGTTTCATTTCAGAGAGGTCTGATTTTCGGAGAGGTCCGATGTAACCCTTATTATAAATAACGTTCACTCGCTAATGGGATGTTTTAAGACCCACAAAAAGCAGGTCTTAACAGTTGATTTTGGCATGGAAGAGTTGTGCTTTTTGTGCCGGTGCATCTCATATTCAGAATCATAAAAAACATGATTGGTTTCCCCCCATTTCGTTTAAAAACAAAGCATAGCCTTAATCAAGGCTGGTTAACCAACATGTGTCTTCCCTCTGAATCAGAGAGGTGTGGGGGGCTGCATTAATCAAAGTCTTCGGCGCCCAGGGAGCAGTTGTTGTTGGGGGTTAACTGCCCAGCTCAAGGGCAGAACAGCAGATTTTTCAACCTGCTGGCTCGGGAATTAGAAACAATTACCTTTCGGTTTCTGTCCCAATGCGCTTAACCGCTAGGCTACCTGCCGCCGTCAGGTTTACAGCATCGCATAGGCACATCTTTTTTTATCCTGGCCATTTGCCAAGTAGCCTATGAATAAAGGGGTTTTAAATGGTCTACTGAGAGTGCTGTGAAATATATTAGAGATTTTTACCCTGATGCTTTTTCATTATTCACAATTCACATACCCGCATACTTCATTATGCTTGTTCAAGTAGACAACCCATTTCCATTTTAAAGAGCACCCCTCGTCCGATTACCAAAGACACACTACTCCAAACTATTCACTTCTCCTATAATGCCATATCAACAGCATTTTGTTTGAGAATCTGCCTCGCACAACAATACAAATAACAGGAGCCTATTATTTTTTATAGATGTGTGAATGCTACGCATAAAGACATTTAGGTCGACATGTGCACATTTTATACAAGTGCCATTGTACGAAAGAAGCGATTTATGATATCATGCTTCTGACCACACACTATTTAGAGATGTTGTTGTTTAAAAAAAACTGATTGCTTGTTTTCTGTTTCGTATCAAGCCCTCTGCTACCCTTACCCTAGACCTAGGCTAAGAAGGCTGGTTCCACAGCAATGTACTGTCTTTTTTATCCTGGCCTTGCAAAGTAGCTATCCATAAAATCTGTTTAAATGGTCTATTTCAATTTCAGTGCCTTGAATTGAAAATATACTGCACATTCTTAAACATACACACACACATATGTCTACCTGCATACTTAATTTAGCTTGTTCAAGTATCCATCCCCATCTCCAAAAAGCGCATCTCATCCGGTTACCAAAGCTGCGCTCCTCCAAACGTATTTAAATGATTCAGTTCTATAATACAGTACCAATGGTAGGCCTAGGCTATATTTTTCTTATTTTCTTATTGCCTCATACATACAATACAATTTACAGGAGCCTAGTATTTTTTATTTTAGGAGAAGAGTGATGCGTAAAGACATGTAGGCTAAGCTAGGCTCATTGAAGCCAATTACAACAATGTTATGTTGACTGCCAACTCTCCAAACATAGTAGGCTATTGAGCAAACACTGGATGTTGATTGGCCAGTGAGTGGCCAAGCCCTCGTCACACCTATAACTTGTTATTCCTCAAAACCCAGCCTTTCACGCTACTGTGAGCTATTGTGCTCATAATTCCGGCTGTGAAAATAGCCAAACATATTTCTGACACACTACAGGACCTATAGCGCTACTGCCAACCCTTATATTTAAGCGTTGGCAGTTAAAATAGAGCGCCCTGTGTTTGTGCAACTCGAGAAAGCAGAGCCCAAGCTAACACCGCAATTGAGCAGCATGGATCATCATTTATCAACTAAGAGTTGAATAAACAAATACTTCACACAAAATGACCATCATTCAAAGCAGTATTACTTATTTTCTCAACAATAACTTATTGCGTAACCTCAATCAACTGTTTAACAAATAGTCTTTCAAAAGTAACTTAAATAGTGTCCCATACCAGAAATTGTGCAGCGATGACAAATATGGGTTTGGTGTCTAACCGTGACCGTAACCATGTGTTGCGATAACCGCAATCGTATTCAGAATAGAATTTCTTCTCGAGAATTAATCTAATTCTATATAATTTTCAAGTCTATAAACATATCATTATCAGACTGGCGAACTGGAGAGCCGCCAAACCATTGTCACCAGACAAACAAGATCTTTCATACGAGTGGCAAAGGATTGCCAGGGGGTAGTGGCTTGTGAGAACACAGCGAGCACAATGAGAGAAGACGACAAACTTCTGCCGTCGGTTAGACCCAAGTCCTCTGAGATAAAGCTGCTGGGAAGAGAGGCAAGAGAGGAGAACTAGAAGAGGATGGAGTGGAAGAGAGGGAGGGAAAATAGGGATCATGAGTGAATGAAAATAAAGAACTCCCTGGATGAAACAATGTTGGAACATATTTCACATCAGCAACACGACCGCCGAGCTCTCTGTCGTCGAGCCCTGACAGTTGGTCATCTAACAATGCTTTATTAACCCCAGTGCAGACGCACAGACACACAAGTCAAACAGCCGGCAGCACAGTACATCTAACGCAGTTTCAAAAAACGAACTTAATGAACAAATTGCTTCAGCAACAACAGACAGTGTACGATATGTGTACTAACTACGGCGAGCCCATCTGTCTCGAGCAACAACACACACAAACGTTACACAAATGTTCCTTGTTCCTTCTGTCAAACAAGTCTGGCTTCCCGGAAGTGTGTTGTGACATCACACAGCTAGTGAACGGTGGGTCTGGCATGCAGAGGGATTTGAGCACTTAAAGGGCAGCATTAGCACATTCCCCTGGGAGACAGCACTCAGCCAGCCTTCCCTTCCCTTCGCCTGCCAGCTGATGCCGCTGCTCCGTAGCCCTACGAAGGTTTGGAATAACGTGCTGATTGTTTAAAGAAGGCCGGGGGAAATGGATAGTGAGGAAGTAAACTTGTCAAAGACCAAGGGCCCCAGAGAGCAATAAGAGAAGGTTTTCACATCTGAAAGCCCAGTCCCCCACCCTCCCTATTCAGATTCACTAGTATCCCCCACCAACCGAGGGCCTTTCACGTCTTGGTTCCAAGACAAACACATAAAGAACATGAGTTCCAGAGGAGCGAGACCCCATGCCAGCGCGGTGGTGGGGAGCCCCTTGCTGAGCCCAGCCTGAGACCCTCTTTATCAGCCAGGGGTCCGGACCCTGGAAGAGGCTCTGTAAAGCATGGCCAGCTGAGCTGGTGGTGCTGAACATCCCCCTGGATCAGAGTGCTGTGCAGTGGGCCACCATGTGAAAACCAGCTGGATAAAGACATTATATAGCACTGCATGACACAGCCTCTTCCTGTCTTTGGTAAAGAAAGTGAACTGCAAAAACTACCTCAGTGAAGCACAATGATTCAAGACATCGCATTAACGATTTTAGTAGTTGTAATTTCCCACAGCCAGCAGTAGTAATTCTCACACAGATAAACCCTGATTTACCCTAATAAGTCTAAACAAGGGACATCTCTAAACTAGTAAATATAATAGTGTTGGCTCTAAGCTGAGCTCCCTCAGTCTGTGTGGCATACTGTAAATTGGCACGTTCCTCTATTTACACATTTACACTCGCGGCTTGCGCCTCAAACACAACAACTTGCGGCTTCCAGGAGAACTGTGAGTCAGACGCCGCGCTGCTGAACTTTGCTCTGATTTGAAACGGGCTTTTCATGAATGAGCCAGAAACAGCAGAGGGAGTGCAGAGGGAGGCACGTAGCTGCGTGGCGTTCTAAGACAAGATGGCAGCTCCCTGGCTACCGCTGCAGCAACAGAGAAGGGGATTACAGCAGCCGGCAAAGTAAATCACACTGGCAGTAGAGCGCTGTAATCCCTGGGATGAAGTGTACAGACCGTAGACGCTCTCCCTCCCTCCCCCAGCTCTTGTCCCCTCCCCTCCCTCACAGTGTGTCCGTCCCATCCAACACTCACCTGAGCATGTGGGCTGCACTGAAGACAACATCAAACTCCCCGCTGTCCAGACGCGCCGCCTTCTCCGCCATCTCAGCCGCTTCCAGAAGACGAGACTCCTCCAACAAAAACTGACCTGGGAGCAGCCAGAGAGAACAGAAACACCAAGTTAAAATGCTGTATGTGGATGTATTCCTAGAGTGGGATGAATACTTGCTGGGAATATTGTGTTTGGCCCGTGGAGATAGGGCGGACAGCGGCCGGCTTACGAATGATTTGCTGAAACACAAGATACAAGCAGAGCGTACCATCGCTCTTTGGCCATCGCTCTTTGGGTATCGCTCAGGTCCATTTGTCCAATTAGGAGGATCTTGATAGATATGTTTCTCTGACATGTGCGTTGGGCCTGGCTGGAGTTCTGCATGTCTGAGGTGCAGCTGAAATTATAGAGCAGGGCCTTTGTAGCCCATCCTATTGAGGCTAGAGTGTGGATCCCTGATGGGGGCATGAACTGGGGTCGGACCTCTCGGAGAGGGTCAGGTTTGTGGAGGAATTAATAGCCTGTTGGTTTTGGTGAGCTCCACTACTGTACAATGCTCCCAGACCACTGGTGGAAACCAAGCATATTTTCCTAAATAGCTGCGGATGAAATGTAGACCTTGCTGCTACAGGTCTTAGGTAAAGGAGAGACCACTTCGGCACTGACTGATTTCCAATGTATTGCAGAGCACCTCCATGTTAGAAACACTGCTATGGCAGGGGATAGATTTCAATATGTCAACGCTTGTTTTATTGGAGTGGTTAAGAATACGTGAAAGCTGTTCCTTAAAATATCAAGACATTTTTTACGAAAGATTGATCACACGGTAGATTACCACAAATTCTTCTGCTGGCACTAGCTCTCAAACCCACATTTCAAAGAGGACACTTGAAGTGACCTTAGTAGAGATCAAATTGGTTGTTTCTCGTTAGATCAAATGGTGTTCAGCAGAAAAGACATGTCAACTGTCACGTTCCTTCTTTCCACGTCTGTGCACATGTCATATTTGAGAACAATGTGAGGAAATTGGGGTTTATCTTCATTGGTCAATAGTGTGAATATTCCCTCACGCTGTCCTCCCCAACCAGCCACGTACACAACCTTAATACAGGAAGAGAGGTCAGCCAGCATTGCTAACTACCTGGAAGGGATCCAGTCAAGATGTGTGTCTTTGTGTGTGTGTGTGTGTGTGTGTGTGTGTGTGTGTGTGTGTGTGTGTGTGCGTCTCTGTGGATAGGCTTTGGTTCAAAAACCCACAAGAGAGAGTGGTCCTGAGAAATGACTTGTTCTTGGAGTTGGGCTCAATTCAGATTTTTTTTTTAAATATATTTTTTATAAATCCAATTCAAGTAGTAAACAGGATACAGAATTGCAATTTTGAATTAGAATTAAAGGAAATACCTCTTCTATTCTACCTCAAATATCGCTTCTATTCTATATTAGGTCTAGTCTATAAAAATATGCATCTTGTACATAAAACATCAAACATGTCGTTATATACATACAGTATTGTTGAAAAAAATGATTTTCAGGACAAACTCTTAAACTGAATGATGAAGGAAAACAAAACCTGTAAGCAAATATTCTAAGTTATTATATTTCAATAATCACTTAGATTTTGTTCAATATGGAGGGAAAAATACTTAATTAACCCTCAAGTTGACCCCGATGCTTTCAAAAAGAAGAAACAAATGAAATGGTTGGTGGAAATTTAATTGTCTATTCTAAGCACTAAGGTTAAAAGAGTATATGAACATTGTTTCCAGAGAAAAGTTATTTATTCTTTGGTATCTGGAAGTGTGACCTGTCAGATTTAATGAAACTCTCATGTTTTATGACTGAGTGGAATTTCTTTGAATTGCACTGAATTCAATTCTACTTCCTGCCACTCAAACTCAAATAAAAATTCTACATCCTGTGGGGTTTGGCCAATTCAATTTGAATTTCAACTCATGAGTTGAATGAGGTCAGAACAGTGTAACATACAGATATTATTTGTTGTAGTGCAAAAGTACACTATTTGGTTGATTCAACGGGGCCAATGGGATGTCAGAAGATTAACCTTAGTATACAGTATAACCTTTATATCATTTTGGTAAATCAAAAGAAACACCAAAACACCAAACTGTACCACTTACCATAGTGCATATAGCAATTTCCTTTAGTGGGGTCTAGTTGGATGGCCTTCAGAAAGTACCTCTCTGCTCCGGTCTTCTGACCCTAAGAAGGGAGATTAATTAGATACATTGTTACTATTTTTTGCCGTTGCTATGCCATCAATTTCAATATAAAAACATAATTTTACGTGTAAAAGCTGATTTTGCCAAGCCACAAACTAACTGTAACATTAAATCTTAATACGAAGACATAAAACACATGTAACTACATTATTCTTTTAACACCTTCTGTCATCCTACGAAAGATTTAATCTCAAAGTACACAGTGTCATGCTTGGCACAGTTGACTGCCTGGTCTGAGCATTTAATCATAACACACTTCTATCTGTACAAATAACACTTGTATGACCGCAAAAGCGGTGTGTGTGGTCAAACTACTGCAGCTGAGAGAGCGAGACCAAACAGACACGCACACACACGCATACAAATGCACACACACACACACAGTACGACATAGAGACATAGATCTTGAGAGAGGGCGTGGAGAGGCATGCTGGGTTACTCGAGCTTGATGAGGGGCAGCAGCAGCAGTGACAGATTGGGGCCCAGAGGAGCCAGCCCCCCGGGGGCCTCAGAGAGCTGGACCAAATCACTGCTAACACACAGAGGCTCCAGCCAGCACAGCTGCCTCTCTGTCTCACGCACACAACACTGGTCTCATCTGTGTATCAGCTGCACTCTGATCAACAATACATCTATATTCTATAAACATAATGCCAGTTATCAATCATTGCCTATAGAAATCTAAATATAATAAATGCCACAGCATTTTAGATTATGTAAAAAAAAAAAGCAGCAAGGACTCCCTTAATTTTACAGTACATATGCCAGTAACTATAATAAATTATGTTTACGCATTCCATTATATAGGATGAAAGAAGACAACTCCTACATTTGAATTGCAAAGTCTTTAAAAAAAAAACATTTATCTAAACACTGCAATCCGATATGGATTTTATTTCACCTTTACTTTATCAGGGAATCATACTGAGACCAAGGTCTCTTTTACAGATGAGCCCTAAATTACAGAAATGACAGAAAATACACACATCAAAATACTGTATAAATACATGCCTCCATTTTTTCACTGTGCTGACCTTCAATAACTCAAGAAGTATCCACAAGTGTAAATATTTGAGTGTAATATTCATTGATGTGATGGAACATTTTACGAGCAATAAGTATATGTTTAATGCAGCTCAAGGCGTGAAAGTGACAGTAACAGAGCCAGTGCGAAAGGCATTATTTCTGTATGCTTTCACACTCAAATTCACAAATAGTACAAAGCACTCAGTTGAGGAGCAGCTGGAATAGTCATAACATCAGCATATTTCTGTTTACTCAAGTTCAGACAAAATGTCTGGCAGGAAACCACGTTATGACAATTTAATGCACTGGCTCTCATTGTGCGTGTGGTTTTGAATGGACTCGGATAGTCTAATGTTCATTTCACAATATTGATAGAGAATCTACAGTGTATGAGGTACATACATTGCAGGTTTGACTGAGAAGTGAGGAACTCTCTTTACTGATAAAAAGTTGTCAGGCAATGTGTGGAAAATGACTCCATTGATGTTCTCATGTTTTGAATCCATGCTTTGCCTTATCAGTCTTAGGAGTTCTCTGAGCAGATTGTTGAATGAAATCCAGCTGCATAATTTCAACACATAGAGCCCATCAGCTTTCCCTCTCACAACTGTCAGGTATCCAGATCAAAACTATATTTAGTGTGGTGGAATGTATGTAGTTGTCACGATCATTTAGATATGGATTTGGACCAAGGTGCAGCGTGGTAGGCGATCATCTTACTTTATTTAAAATGAACACCCACAATACAAAACAAACGTAAAGTTCTGCAGGCTACACAGCACCTATACAAAAGCAAGGTCCCACAAACAAAAGGTGGAAAAAAGGTTGCCTAAGTATGATCCCCAATCAGAGACAACGATAGACAGCTGCCTCTGATTGGGAACCATACCCGGCCAACAAAGAAATAGGAAAACTAGACTGCCCCACCCTAATCACACCCCGACCTAACCAAATAGAGAAATAAAAAGGCTTTCTAAGGTGAGGGCGTGACAGTAATAGAGGTCATCACGGATCCACCTGTACCCAAATACCCGACACCCGATGCTTTCGATATACTTTGTATCCCTCATTTACTCAAGTGTTTCCTTTATTTTGGAAGTGACCTGTAATATGGACGAAGAGGTATTGAAACAAAATGGAATATAATGTTGTGAATGAAGTTCGGAATGACACAATTTCATGTGTACAACATCTGAAGACCTGCATCACTATAGTGAGAGCTTATAGTGCAATTTCTAAAATTATGTATTTGAATGTTTTTGGAGCATTTTTTTATGTATTTTTTCTTCGGGGGCCCCATACTACACAATGAGGATGAGGAACTGATTTGCTGTTTGGGGTAAGTTTCTATAAAACATGTGAAATCACTAAAAAGGTTTCTGGACCCATCTATAATATGTAATTTACATAAAAAAAATAGAGATTTGGTTGTAAAAATAAAACTTCTTACTTTAACCGACTTTAACTGAAGGAAGGGCCAGTACAGATTCGAATGTGAAATCTGCAGTAGAGAGAAAGATGGAAATGTTATAATCTATGCTGCTGCTCTTGCTTTTTAAGAGAGTGGAGCATGGCACCTGTATCTTGTTGTTGTTGTTGGCCAATCATAAGTCATCAAAGCAGCAATAATCATAGAGCCTCTAGATATCTAATCAATGGAAGATGGAATTAAAAGTTGAAGGAGAAGGATAGGCTACAACGACCAAGAGCCAACAGGTAGGCTGCTACTTAATATTCTGAATGGAGTTGTTGTTATTTGTAACTGTAGGATGAGAAAGGTCATGCACTGCAGCCTCAATTAGCATAGCTACGTAACGTTAGCTAGCTTAACTAGCTTCTCCCGGTTTGATGCAGTCAAGACAGGTAATCATATTTGATGATAAATAAACTAGCTATGGCAGCTAAACTACTATAGCGCGAGTCAGCTTGGTTGGTTGCTGTCTCTCGTCTCTCCCTTCCTGTTCCCGTGTCACTCGCTCACAATACGGCCCCTCCCCCGTCTGCCAGAGCGGCACCTTTCTCTCCCTCCTCTCCCCCTTTATCAGCTCTGGTTAAGTTAGTAGGTTAAAAAATGACTTTTCTGCTGTTTCCCTCACGCGGATCGGGTCTGGATCCGACCAGGTCTTTACAGAATGGATCTAGTTGTCATCGGGTCCGTTCAGAAAGGGTCTCTATATAAAATCAATGAATTCATGCATATTGTTTCTGGGTGGGAAAGCCCCAGAACCATTTCAGAACGAGTTCAACTTTCTGGACCCGTGAAGTCCTCTAATATGTAGCCAATGCTCTAAACCTGTCTGTGCAGCAAACACAGTAACAGCAGTAGAGCGAAAGCATCATAATAACTATGTTTGATGGATTGCCTGACAGCCTGCAGTGTTTGGAAGAATCTCTCTCTCTCTCTCTCTCTCTCTCTGACTGTTTGGTGAAGGGGCTGTTTGGTAAGGTGAAGAAATAATATGAAAAAAATCCCTGCCACCCATATCCACTTCCTATTCAGTATCAACTCATTATAGAGGTGCAATATCCTGTTTTCACACATACTGTATTTATTGTTAGTGTTGACCCCCTAATCTCCTGGTGACATCAGACGCGGAACAGATGTGTATTGCCGCTCTGGCAGCCACCAAGGTAATTATGAATGGAGCCTGCATCACACTAGGCCCGGAAATGACTTGTGAATGACTGAGTTCAATAACACACACCACCACGGTGCATATCTCTGAATGACACCATCCTCCATCATAATCGAGCGAATCACATCCCCCAATGCACTACTAACCCTCTCCACACCCACAAACCCCTGCCAGGATCTCTGACTGGACAGCACAGACTTGCACAGATTTGCAGATGTTATCACAGGTGCAGCAAAATGCTTATGTTTCTAGCTCCAACAGTGCAGTAATAATATCTAGCAATACAATAACCAATAACCAAAAAGCAAAATAACCGAATAAATAAACATACATACCTGGGCCGTTTTAGATACAAATGTGTGCTGGGGCTGGTTCAGCCACTGCATTTTACACTATGCTCTGTTCTTTCAAAATCATCTCAAGTTTAGCTAGCCTGTAAGTCTGACAGCGCTCTCCTCTCCTCATCCCATAATTTACACCCAGAGGAGAAAGGAGGCCATTGTCTATCTTTGCCTGAGTTTCAGGCACACGGCCCCGAGCTCTGAACTCCCCACTTTCCTCTAAATCAATAGCCCTTTCTTAACTAAAACATCTACTTCTCACTCCTTATCAAATCAAATCAAATGTAATTGGTCCTACACATATTTAGCAGATGTTATTGCGGGTGTAGCGCATTGGTTGTGTTCCTAGCTCCAACAGTGCAGTAGTATCTAGCAATTCACAACAATACATACACACACCTAAAAGAATGGAATTAAGAAATATAAAAATATTAAATCGAGCAATGTCGGACTGGCATTGACTAAAATACAGTAGAATATAATACAATATATACATATGAATGAGTAAGGCACGAAGTAAACATTGTTTAAACATTATTAAAGTGACTAGTGTTCCATTATTTAAGTGACTAGTGTTCCATTATTAAAGTGGCCAGTGATTCAGTGAGTTTTACCCTGCCTGACATTTTTCTGCTTCTTTTAGATAGTGTTTTTCACCCAGTGTATGCTGTGACAGATGTACATTTCAGAGATTGTGTCTAGTGGCTTCTGTTAATCCTTACCAATTAGTGTCAGCTAACGGTCACCCCAGCACAAGTTTTTTTTTTTATGCATGTGATGTCAGAATGCATTCACTGTTCCAAAATGTGATAGGCTTTACTGAGCCGGACAAACTTCTCTCTTCGATGAGAGCCCAAGCACATCCCCAGTGTTTCCCCAGATCAAGTTTGCTGACATTTGCGCAGTCTTGCACTACCTGGCACATTTTCTGGCCGGTGCTCGCATTGCCTTCATTGTTGTTCTCCTTACAAATAATAATTTTGGACATGTGTGCGTTCCTATCAAAGTAAGTGCCTTATTTTCTGTATATAGTGTTGTCGTTTCTACTGTAGCATACAGTATGAATGGAGCATAATGTATTTACAGTTTTATTCACATTTTCAAGTACTGGTGACAAATCATGCATTCTGATTATTGCATATATTGTAATGGACACCTATGATGTTGTCACGACTTCCTCCGAAGTCGGTTCCTCTCCTTGTTCGTGCTGCGTTCGGCGGTCGATGTCGCCGGTCTTCTAGCCATCGCCGATCCACCTTTCATTTTCCATTTTTTTTGTCTTGTCTTGTCTTCCTGCACACCTGGTTTACATCTCCTACTATTAACGTGTATTTAACCATCTGTTCCCTCCATGTCTGTGTGGGGTATTGTTTATTGTCCAGGTTTATTGTCAAGGTTGGCACGCTTCCGGCTGGTTTGCTCCGGGTTTTGTTTTACCAGTGCTTTGTGGCAGCCGGTACTTTGTTCTTGGGTTTTGTACTTTTGCTGCATCACTTGTTCTGTGGGCATTTGTTTTGTGACACGGTTGCGTTCTGTATTATGATTGCCTAAGTAAAGTGCTTTGTCCATTCATCTCTGATCTCCTGCGCCTGACTTCCATGCACCAGCTACACCAACCATTGAAAGATGTGTGTAAAATAGTTTTTTGAAGTTTGTATGATGAGCTAAGCTATTTGCAATCTATGTTTTGCACCATGTTTGTTGACATTATACAATGCATTCTGGGTGTCACGTAAACGTCTGTCAGACCAAACATGTTATAACAAAATGAGGTAAAGGAATGCTTCACTCATCTTTCAAGTAAACTTCCAGAAGTGAATGATGGTAGACGACACATCCCCTTTAATATAATTACATACTGCAAACTCATTTTGTCTCCTCTTCTTATCTTTGGTTTACGCGAAAAAACAAACATTGTGGCGTGCTCAAACTACCCATTGTCGGATTACTTTATTTTTAGAAAGTGTTTTACTCAATTATTATAAGAGTTAGCTAAACATGACTAATTGTGTTACGTCATTTTTCCCACAGTTAGCGCTAGGACTAATGTAACCTACATTTTCCGGGTTTGGTGGATTGTGTTATGCTGTCGCTACTTCTATATATGTCTGAATAGTGCAATCAAAAACAAACTGGTCACATTCAGGACATAGCTTCTGTGAAAAAACAGTGTGGCCAGCTCAAACGATCATGGATACATTTAAGGTTAAATGCTGAATACTCTAGCTTCTCCTTAATACATTATTTTTCTAATAAAATGTAATCAGAACTGGCATACAGTTGAAGTCGGAAGTTTACATATACTTAAGTTGGAGTCATTAAAACTCATTTTTCAACCACTACACAAATTTCTTGTTAACAAACTATAGTTTTTGCAAGTCGGTTAGGACATCTACTTTGTGTATGACACAAGTAATTTTTCCAACAATTGTTTACAGACAGATTATTTCACTTATAATTCACTGAATCACAATTCCAGTGGATCAGAAGTTCAAACACTAAGTTTACTGTGCCTGTTAACAGCTTGGAAAATTCTAGAAAATTATGTCATGGCTTTAGAAGCTTCTGATGGGCTAATTGACATAATTTGAGTCAATTGGAGGTGTACCTGTGGATGTATTTCAAGGCCTACCTTAAAACTCAGTGCCTCCTTGCTTGACATCATGGGGAAATCAAGATGCTGGAGGAAACGGGTATTTATTTATCTTGATTGTCCTGGATAGTCCTGACCCAACAAATTAATGGGACTTGAAAAAATCTCCGGTAAAGCACTGGAAATGAGGGGAGACCGACAGGAAGGGCCTGGTCCTTCTTAAAACCTGTTGAGTGTAGGGGGAAGTATTTTGATGTTTGGATTAAAAACGTACCCAAATGAAACGGCCTATTTCTCGGGCCCAGAATCTAGAATATGCATATAATTGTCAGATTAGGATAGAAAATACTCTAAAGTTTCCAAAACTGTCAGAATATTGTCTGTGAGTTTAACAGAACTGATATTGCAGGCGAAAATCCAACCAGGAAGTGGCTTCTATTTTGAAAGCTCCATGTTCCATTGCATGCCTTTTCTCCATTTAAAAAAATTGCGAGAAAGATCACATCACGTCAGGGGATGGCTGGTTGCCAGCAGCGTTTTGCATGCACAACAGAGTGGAAGAGCCATTTTCTCTCTCTCTGCTATTGAAGAAGCTACTGTCCAGTTGAAATATTATCGATTATATATTTAAAACAACCTGAGGATTGATTATAAAAACATTTGACATGTTTCTACAAACTTAACGGATACTATTTGGAAGTTTCGTCTGCCCTGTCATGACCGCTCGAGCCTGTGGATTCCTGAACATAATGTGCCAACCAAATGGAAGTATTTTGGATATAAAAATAATCTTCATGGAACAAAAGGAACATTTATTGTGTAACGGGGAGTCTCGTGAGTGCAAACATCCGAAGATCATCAAAGGTAAGCGATTAATTTTATTGCGTTTCTGACTTTCGTGACTTTGCTGTTAGCTGTTTGTAATGTTTTGTCTGCTGAGAGAGATGTCCTTACATAAACACTTGGTATGCTTTCGCGAAAAGCTTTTTTGAAATCTGACACGCCAGGTGGATTAAGCTGTGTTTTGCTATATTGCACTTGTGATTTCATGAAAATTTAATATTTTTAGTAATTTAATTTGAATTTGGCACTCTGCAATTCAGCGGATGTTGGGCACAAAAGGCAGCACGGTCTGGAGTTAGAGGATTCACATCAGATCAGCCACTCCACAGAGATTCCTCAGGGCTAATGGGTTTCAGACGCTGGTTAGTTAGCTCGAGCAACCTCTGTTGCTGAAATTTATTAGGGTTCAATATGGAGTGCCTGTTAAGAATTAGTCCGGGGATTTGGTAAAAGATCTTAAAAACACACAGGGCGGTCATGACATGGGTTTCAATCAGGAAGCTATCGCCACAGGATGATGGGGCACCTTGAGAAATTCAATGTTATCCTCACACAAGCCCGCACACATGCACAAGCCATTGATTAACTGCATACAGACTCTCGGGCTACTTGCGAAGCTGAAGTAGGATAAGAAAGAAGAGGAAGATAATAACGATGATGAAGAACAACTTACCGTGAGGGCGAGGAGTTTGCCGTAGGTCAGGTGTGCTGGGATGTGGTCTGGCTTGGCTCTCAGGGACTCTTTGTACCAGTGCTCGGCATCGGTCAGCTTGTTCAGTCTCATGTAGGCCTCTCCTGCGAGGGGAAGTGAGGGGTTGGGTCAAGGGTCAGAAGTTAAGGAGCAACACGTCTTCCCATTGTCTCACACATTCAATGACAGCTAGGGCAGTCATCCAGAAAGGCCCGCCATGACTCCAGTGCTCTTTGAAACCCGATACCAAACTCGGGTTTTATTAGCTAATGGAGCTATTACTAGGACTAGGTTCAGGGACACACCCATTACAACATTGCTCAGTGACAATCCTGTAAAAATAATTATCAAACCTAAAGGTGGATTTTCAAATCCCCCCATGTGTTTGTTAGCTAGAGTTCTGTGGGAGGCCTAATATACTTCAGGCCTAACGTACTTTGCTAAGACTGGCCTGAGCTGATCGGATGACATAACGCTGATGACATGAGTAGAAACACCCTCCCTGATCCTTCAGACATCATCTGATACCTCATCCAGCCCCTCACACGTGTTATAAGAACGCTGACGACACAGTTGGGTAAATGGGGAAAACACAAGCCAAAACAATGTTTTAAATGTAATTATCTCAGGAATAATACAGAGACAGGGGATGTGACAGTGATAGGTTTCACATGAACTTGTAACATGGTTCGTTTTTCAATCCACACCCATGTCTCGGCGAGGAGTGCCAATTACGGGATGTGTAATCTAAACTAGAGGACTGAAGCTAGATAATACACTGGGGATTATGGCTAATCATTTCCATTGATAAGAAACTGGAGAGAAAAAAACAGGTGGCCAGGGGTGGACTGGAACAAAAATCCATCCCTGGCATTTTAGCCACACCAGCCCACAACACTGCCACGTGTGTTATGTGTGTCAGGACACCTGAGTGACTAAACAAAATCAAATGGGGTACCCCTGGAGGTCGAGGCCCCTGGGCATGTGGGGCGGCAGGGTAGCCTAGTGGTTAGAGCGTTGGACTAGTAACTGGGTCCAGATCCGGAGCGTGGTCCACCAGTTGAGTATGGCTGCAGTACACTATAGTACAGCAATTCTCAACTGTTACTGTACCAGCGAATGGTGAAACAAAGTCCTCCTCCTTTTTTAACCAGCTCATGTTTAAAACCAGAACAACATGTAAAAGCACCACTGGAGATACAACTCACTCACTATAACTTTGCCGCTGTTGTCACTCTGTTGTGCAGTCTGTCTCTGCATCTTCTCTGCTGTCACTCTGTCTGTCCTGTCTGTCTGTCACTCTGTCTGTCCTGTCTGTCTGTCACTCTGTCCGTCTGTGCTTCTCCTTGTTCTCCTCTGTTGCCGCTCTGTTGTGCAGTCTGTCTCTGCATCTTCTCTGCTGTCACTCTGTCTGTCACTCTGTCCGTCCTGTCTGTCTGTCACTCTGTCCGTCTGTGCTTCTCCTTGTTCTCCTCTGTTGTCACTCTGTCTGTCTGTCACTTCTAAGTGTTAATTGCTATTACATAGAGAGCCAACATATTAAGGAACATCTGTGTCTCTCTTTTCTTCCTACTTCCAATGCACTGCTAAGCCTAGCATCCTTTCCCATAGTACTGTGCTGGGCACAGCAACATCCTAGTTGTGAATGAATAAACACATTTATTAGATAAAGAAGAACAATTACTGCCTAACAGATGACCATTGGCTCGTAATACCTTATGAAAGCCTAACTACACTGAACAAAAATATAAACGCAATATGCAACAATTTCAAAGATTTCACTGAGTTACAGTTCATATAAGGAAATCAGTCAATTGAAATAAATGCAATATGCCCTAATCTACGGATCTCACATGACTGGGAATACAGATATGCATCTGCTGGTCACAGATACCTTAAAAAAGAAGGCAGGGGTGTGGATCAGAAAACCAGTCTGTATCTGGTGTGACCACCATTTGCCTCATGTAGCGCAACACATCTAATTTGCATAGAGCTGATCAGGCTGTTGATTGTGGCCTGTGGAATGTTGTCCCACTCCTCTTCAATGACTGTACGAAGTTGCTGGATATTGGTGGGAACTGGAACAGGCTGTTGTACACGTCGATCCAGAGCATCCCAAACATGCTCAGCTTCCAGGAATTGTGTACAGATCCTGGCGACATGGGGCCGTGCATTATCATGCTGAAACATGAGGTGATTGCAGTGGATGAATGGCACGACAATGGGCCTCAGCATCTCGTCATGGTATCTATGTGCGTTCAAATTGCCATTGATAAAATGCAATTGTGTTCGTTGTTCATAGCTTATGCCTGCCCATACCATAACTCCATGGGGCACTCTGTTCACAATGTTGACATCAGCAAACTGCTCGCCCACACAGCGCCATACATGCTGTCTGCCATCTGAAACCGGGATTCATCTGTGAAGAGCACACTTCTCCAGCGTGCCAGTGGCCATCGAAAGTGAGCCTTTGTCCACTGAAGTCGGATACAATGTCGAACTGCAGTGCAAGGCCAAAATTAATATTTAATGATTTGGCAACAGCTCTGGTGTCACGCCCTGACCATAGAGAGCTGTTTATTCTCTGTTGGTTGGGGAGTGATCGTGACTAGGGTGGGTCATCTAGGTGATTAATGGTTTATGTTGACGTGGTATGGTTCCCAATCAGAGACAGCTGTTTATCGTTGTCTCTGATTTGGGGATCATATTTAGGCAGCCATTTCCTCATTGTGCTTTGTGGGATCTTGTCTACAGTTAGTTGCTTGTGTGCACACCAGTAGCGTCACGTTTTGTTTGTGCTTGTTTGTTTTGTTGGGTGTTTTTCTATTAATTAAAATATGTGGAACTCTCCACACGCTGCGCCTTGGTCCAATCATTATAACGATCGTGACATCTGGTGAACTTTTCTGCAGTCATTGTGCCAATTGCATGCTCCCTCAAAACTTGAGACATCTGTGGCAATGTGTTGTGTGACGACAACTTAACATTTTAGAGTGGCATTTAACTGTATCCAGTACAAGGTGCACCTGCGTAATGATCATGCTGTTTAATCAGCTTCTTGATATGCCACACCTGTCAGGTGGATGAATTACATTGGCAAAGGAGAAATGCTCACTAACAGGGATGTAAACAAATGTGTGCAAAATGTTTTAGAGAAATAAGCATTTTGTGGGTATCCTAACAGTTAATTACTATTACATACAGTACTTTCAGAAAGTATTCACACCCCTTGACTTTTTCCACATTTTGTTGTGTTACAAAGTGGGATTCAAATTGATTTAATTGTAATTTTTTGTCAATGATCTACTCAAAATACTCTGCCAACATCGATTTTTTTATTTATTGTAAAGAAAATTGTGTATCATAAAACACATATGTCTTGATTAAATAAGTATTCAACCCCCTGAGTCAATCCATGTTAGAATCACCTTTCATAGCAATTATAGTGGTCAGTCTTTCTGGGTAAGTCTCTAAGAGCTTCCTACACCTGGAATGTGCAACATTTGCTCATTATTCTTTTCATAATTCTTTTATGTCTGTCACATTGGTTGTTGATCATTGCTAGACAACCATTTTCAGGTCTTACCATTGATTTTCAAGCAGATTTAACTCAAAACTGTAACTCGGCCACTGTCTTCATGGTAAGCAACTCCAGTGTATTGTCATGCTGAAAGGTGAATTCCTCTCCCGTTGTCGGATGAAAGCAGACTGAACCAGGTTTTCCTCTAGGAATTTGCCTGTGCTTAGCTGTATTCTGTTTCTTTTTATCCTGAAAAACTCCCCAATCCTTAACGATTACAACTATACCCATAACACGATGCAGACACCACTATGTTTGAAAATGTGGAGAGTGCAACTCAGTAATGTGTTGTACTGGATTTGCCCCAAACATAAAAATAAAATAAAATAAAATACAATTTTATTTGTCACATGCGCCGAATACAACAGGTGTAGTAGACCTTACCGTGAAATGCTTACATACAAGCCCTTAACTTTATTTCTTGAACTGCATTGTTGGTTAAGAAAATGTTTACTAAATAAATTAAAAAGTAACACAATAAAATAACAATAATGAGGCTATATACAGGGGCTACTGGTACCAAGTCAATGTGTGGGGGTACATGTTAGTCAAGGTATTTGTACATGTAAGTAGGAACACTTTGTATTCAGGACCAAAAGTGAATTGCTGGGACCTCACGAGTGGCGCAGCGGTCTAAGGCACAGCACTGATCTAGGCCGCGACCGGGAGACCCATGAGGCAGCGCACAATTAGCCCAGCTTCGTCTGGGTTAGGGGAAGGTTTGGCCAGCCGGGCTGTCCTTGTCCGATCGCGCTCTAGCGACTCCTGTGGCGGGCCGGGAACATGCATGCTGATACGGTCGCCAGTTGTACGGTGTTTCCTCCAACACATTGTGGCTGGCTTGTATGTTAGGTTAGTATTGTGTAGGGCGGTGCACAATTGGCCCAGCATCATGCGGGTTAGGGTTTGGCCGGGGTAGGCCGTCATTGTAATTAAGAATTTGTTATTTATTTAACTAGGCAAGCCAGTTAAGTTTAAATAAATAAATAAAATAAATAAATAAAACTACAATGCTGTTGATCCATCCTCCTATCACCGCCATTAAACTCTATTTTACAGTCAGCATTGGCCTCATGGTGAAATCCCTGAGGTTTTGTTCCTCTCAGGCAAGTGATTTAGGAAGGATGCCTGTATATTTGTAGTGACTGGGTTTATTGACACAGCATCCAGTGTAATGAATAACTTCACCCTGCTCAAAAGGATAGTCATTGTCTGTTGATTTTTTTTACCCATCTACCAATACAGTGGGGCAAAAAAGTATTTAGTCAGCCACCAATTGTGCAAGTTCTCCCACTTAAAAAGATCAGAGAGGCCTGTAATTTTAATCATAGGTACACTTCAACTATGACAGACAAAATGAGAAAAAAAATCCAGAAAATCACATTGTAGGATTTTTTATGAATTTATTTGCAAATTATGGTGGAGAATAAGTATTTGGTCACCTACAAACAAGCAAGATTTCTGGCTCTCACAGACCTGTACCTTCTTCTTGAAGAGGCTCCTCTGTCCCCCACTCGTTACCTGTATTAATGGCACCTGTTTGAACTTGTTATCAGTATAAAAGACACCTGTCCACAACCTCAAACAGTCACACTCCAAACTCCACTATGGCCAAGCCCAAAGAGCTGTCAAAGGACACCAGAAACAACATTTTAGACCTGCACCAGGCTGGGAAGACCGAATCTGCAATAGGTAAGCAGCTTGGTTTGAAGAAATCAACTGTGGGAGCAATTATTAGGAAATGGAAGATATACAAGACCACTGATAATCTCCCTCGATCTGGGGCTCCACGCAAGATCTCACCCCGTGGGGTCAAAATGATCTCAAGAACGGTGAGCAAAAATCCCAGAACCACACGGGGGGACCTAGTGAATGACCTGCAGAGAGCTGGGACCAAAGTAACAAAGCCTACCATCAGTAACATACTTCGCCGCCAGGGACTCAAATCCTGCAGTGCCAGACGTGTCCCCCTGCTTAAGCCAGTACATGTCCAGGCCCGTCTGAAGTTTGCTAGAGAGCATTTGGATGATCCAGAAGAAGATTGGGAGAATGTCATATGGTCAGATGAAACCAAAATATAACTTTTTGGTAAAAACTAAACTCGTCGTGTTTGGAGGACAAAGAATGCTGAGTTGCATCCAAAGAACACCATACCTACTGTGAAGAATGGGGGTGGAAACATCATGCTTTGGGGCTGTTTTTCTGCAAAGGGACCAGGACGACTGATCCGTGTAAAGGAAATAATGAATGGGGCCATGTATCATGAGGATTTTGAATGAAAACCTCCTTCCATCAGCAAGGGCATTGAAGATGAAACGTGGCTGGGTCTTTCAGCATGACAATGATCCCAAACACACCGCCCGGGCAACGAAGGAGTGGCTTCGTAAGAAGCATTTCAAGGTCCTGGAGTGGCCTAGCCAGTCTCCAGATCTCAACCCCATAGAAAATCTTTGGAGGGAGTTGAAAGTCCATGTTGCCCAGCAACAGCCCCAAAACATCACTGCTCTAGAGGAGATCTGCATGGAGGAATGGGCCAAAATACCAGCAACAGTGTGTGAAAACCTTGTGAAGACTTACAGAAAATGTTTGACCTCTGTCATTGCCAATAAAGGGTATATAACAAAGTATTGAGATAAACTTTTGTTATTGACCAAATACTAATTTTCCACCAGAATTTGCAAATAAATTCATTAAATGTCCTACAATGTGATTTTCAGGATTTTTTTCTCTCTCATTTTGTCTGTCATAGTTACACTTCAACTATGATGAAAATTACAGGCCTCTCATCTTTTTAAGTGGGAGAACTTGCACAATTGGTGGCTGACTAAATACTTTTTTGCCCCACTGTATGTGCCCTTCTATGCGAGGCATTGGAAAACCTCTCTGGTCTTTGTGGTTGAATCTGTGTTGAAATTCACTGCTCGAATGATGGACCTTACAATTATCTGTAAGTGTGGGGTAAAGAGATGAGGTAGTCATTCAAAAATAATGTTAAACACTATTACTGCACAAAGAGTGAGTCCGTACAACTTATTATGTGACAGACTTGTTAAGATCATTTTTACTCCTGAACTTATTTAGGCTTGCAATTAATCTGTAAACATTTTGAAAAACATCATTATGTGGCTTAAATCTCAATTGAATACATGTTAAATGCAGGCTGTAACACAACAAAATGAGGAAAAAGTCAGCGGGTTTGAATACTTTCTGAAGGCACTGTACATAATATAGAGCCAAAATATAAATAAACTGGCAGTACATGTGTCTAGCATCACTAGGACCAGAAGACCAGGGACCACACTGCCTGTGCTGGGCCCAGCAACATCCTAGGGTAACATTTTATTTCAAGGGTCCATAATTAACACTTTATAAGGCATTTACAAACTCTTTGCACACCATGTATTAACTATTACTCCCACATTTGTCAATGTAAGTTAGCTAGTTATTCACACATGCACACAGTACATATATTTCCTTGAACATCCTGTTTTGTGTGCTTGTTCTTTTACCAGGTACTGCAGGAATGTCTACCAATGGCATGGCCATCTTTTTGTGATATTAAACTGGTTACTCAAAACACTTATAAAGTATTTAGAAAGTATAAATAGCACTCACTTTAGATTGGGGAATGCAAAAATAATTGTCTAATGATTAATGTGGGAGAAATTATAAATAAATGCTAAACAATTTATAAATGCCTTATAAATGTTTTATTATGGATCCTTAAAATAAATGCCTTATAGATGACCATTGTCTTATTTACTACCTTATAACAGCATAACTACATATTTAAGCAATAAGGCACGAGGGGGTGTGGTATATGGCCAATAAGAGCTGTTCTTCACACGATGCAACGCGGAGTACCTGGATACAGCCCTTAGCCATAGTATACAAACCCCTGAGGTGCCTTATTGCTATTAGAAACTGGTTACCAACATAATTAGAACAGTAAAAATACATGTTTTGTCATACCCGTGGTATACGGTCGGATATACCTCGGCTGTCAGTCAATCAGCATTCAGGGCTCGAACCACCCAGTTTATAATAAAAATTTGAGAATGTAATGTAGGGTAACCCCCTGCCCACTTAGCTAAGTGTTTAAATATTAGGCTACATATAATTCAATAGAAGAAAATAGGGAGCGAGAAGGAGAGAGAGAGACTGCCAGTTCCTTAATATTTTGGCTGTATAATACTGCTAACAAGTGACCGGCCTTTCAGCGAACGAAATAGGCGGGACTTTCTAGCTATGTAATGCAATCCGAAAGCGGAGTCACTCGTTACTACGAGATCAACAACCCACTCGCTGGGCTGAAGAGACTGAGATTCAGAAGCAAATAAACATTTACCCTCTGTGGATAAACCAAGTACCCCAGGGGGTCTTTAGTACCCCTGGTTGGGAACCACTGCACTACATGACCAAAAGTATGTGGACAGCTGCTCGAACAGCTTCTGGAGTGTTTCCACTGCTTCAGAGTCCAATGACAGCGAGCTTTACACCACTCCAGCCGACACTTGGCATTGCGCATGGGGATGTTAGGCTTGTGTGCAACTGCTCGGTCATGGAAACCCATTTCATGAAGCTCCCGACGAACAGTTCTTGTGCTGACGTTGCTTCCAGAGACAGTTTGGAACTCGATAGTGAGTGTTGCAACCGAAGATAGACAATTTTTACACGCTACGTGCTTCAGGACTCGTCAGTTTTGTGAGCTTGTGCGGCTGATCCGTTGTTGCTCCTAGATGTTTCCACTTCACAATAACATCACTTACAGTTGACCGGGGCAGCTAAAGCAGGGCAGAAATTTGACGAACTGACTTGTTGGAAAGTTGGCATCCTATGACGGTGCCACGTTGGAAGTCACTGAGCTCTTCAGTACGGGCCACTCTACTTCCAATGTTTGTCTATGGAGATTACATGGCTGTGTGCTCGATTTTATACACCTTTCAGCAACGGATGTGGCTGAAATAGCCAAATCTACTAATTTGAAGGTGTGTCCACATACTTTTGTATATATATATCGCATTTTGTGGTCAATTTCGACCAGCCCACCCCAATTAAAGATGATCCGGCCCTTCTGGCATTTGCCAGAATTGCCATTCGGCCAATCCGCCTATGCAGGTGGCTGGTGAGGAATGCTAACCTGCTGACCTCTGAGACGATCAACAGACATCTCCATGTTCTTCATTAGCAATGGCCTGTAATGTACCCTTAATTTACCCTTAAATACAGGATACTCAAGCATGTAAATGGTATCAAATATAAGACCCCATTTTAAGTTTTGCTCATGATAAGGATCAGAGTTTGGGAAGTCTTTTGTAAGCCAGTATATAAAGTATCCAAAGAAAGTCTGTTAGAAGAGATATCTTTAAAACTGTTCTCCATCAGCACAAACCTTTTTTCCTTTCAGATCAGATGTGAGATATTGTATGAAATAGTTGGGTTACAGAATCCCCAGACTTAATAAATGTCCTTATCAGCAGCTAATATAATACTGTATCTTGACTGTTATGATTATGATACGGGCAATATGAATAGCTTAATCTATATACATATTTGTCAGACATGGTGTAATGTAGAGCTGGTAACAGCAACCGACTTTGTGCCTTTCTAGCCAAATATTAGCTTCAGATGGAGCTCTGTGAGGGAGCACAGACATGGACATAACATTTGAAGTGAAACAAATCTCAAGGACTTGAAAACCACATATAGTGGAACATTCCATTGCACCTTTGAGAGGAGGGGGGGTGGCAGATTAAGACCCAACTTTGACCCAGACAGCCATGTAAACTGCCAAAATTTGCCAGAAATATGGGAAAACGCTGTACCACCCAACCTCCCACAGCTCTTACAGCTTTCAAACTGTTAGAGATGATTTGGTCAACAATTGGACATAATCTCAGCACCTCTGTCAAGCTGAATTGGACTCCACTGGTAAATGTACTGTATTAGGGGGGCTTGTTGGAATTCAGCAAGAGAGTGAGAGGGCGAGGGAGTGAAAGAGAGAGACCTAGAAGAAGAAAAAGAGAGAGGGAGAGAAATAGAGAGTGAGAGAGAGAACGATAGAAAGGAACAACATGGGGGAGCCACAGAGGGAGCAAAGGCAGATTGAGACTTCTCAGCAGGGCTGAGAATGGCCATTGAGTGACAAGGGTGTGAGTGGAATTGGGGGTCACTTGAAATTAAATATTATTGTTTTTTGCAATCAAAAGTCACAACTCAGTCTGCAGCTGCTTTCACATGACTGTAACTTGAGGAGCGCGGTTATTATTGCAGTGGAAAGCAAATTAACTGCGTTAACGCACAGTGGAAACCTCAACATTGGGGCCTCAATGGGTGCGTTGAGCTGCTGCCACACACCCCGACTTTGATGCCGGTTTACGTATCTTAGAAAAAAAAACAGATGAAGATTTATAAGACGTTGTTGAAAACAGAGCACCTTTAAAAAGAACAACCCTAGGCAGAGTCTACCCTCCGAAACCATGCTAATTTGTCATGCTTACTGTAAGTCTAGCTCAGCTGACGAGCTCAAGACCCTGGCCACAAGCAATACAATTCAATCCTGAGACCCTTCAGGTGGAATAAAGTTCAACAAACAGCCAACAGCTGACACAATGGTTGCAAATGTACCCCCACACTTCCAAATGAAACACACATTAACTTGCAATCCAATCTACCAATCTTCTATTCAATTTGAATATAATTTTTTCTCACACAAAAAAACAACAGCTTCTGTGTTTGGTTCGAGAGAAAGAGAATTGCCGCTTACCCATCATGTTATAGAGGCTCTGAGGTGCAAATTGTCTTGGCATTTTCCGCATTGCTTCTTTATACACCGTGAGGGCCTCCTATGAATTAATAAAACAAAAGAACCATCCATTAGGCACGAGGGAAACTACGTGTTTGATACCACTCCATTGACTCCATTCCAGCCATTATTGTGAGCCTTCCTCCTCTCAGCAGCCTCCACTGGTGTGTGTTTCTGTGTGTATGTTTGGTGTGTGTGTGTGTGTCCCTGTGAGTGTGTATGTGTGTGTGCACCCTCCATCTGCCCCTCTATCCTACCTCCTGATGCCCCTGCTCATGGAGCAGCTTGCCCAGGTTGTATAGGCAGCTGGTAACGGAGCTCTTGTGGGCGTGGGGGTCTTTCAGGTTCTCGTCGGGGATATCGGCGCAGGTCAGGAAGGTCCTCTTGGCTTCATCCAGTCTCCCCTGGTTCATCAGGACGATCCCTGTGTTCAAGTAGGCTGCTGCAGGGGGGAACGAGAAATCAAATACACGATCAACATGCAGGCAGAGAGTAATTAGGCTCTATGGGGCTGAAACTAGTCATTATCAAGCGTCTTTCGGAAATAAATTGGCCACCCACTGTGGATCAATTGGCTGCCACATTCATGGGGTGCCAATACATGTTCAAGACTCAGAGGCGATGGAATGTGAATGGGAGTCTGCGGGGTGGAACTGGCACTACTAATAATGTATAATAATGTATGAAACGTAGACTACACTAGTGTCCTACCTAGCCCCTCTCCTCAGTTCAACAAAGTGAACTGGCCAAGTTCCAAATTCTACTCAACAATCCCATTCTAGGAATAAATTGCATATATTCCCTTGGCTAGAGTGTTGGTGAAGACTGTTTCCATTAAGGATGTGTGCCTGAAAGGGATATGAGAAGAGTGTGAATAGAACTGTCACTAGAGCTTTTCAATCGTCATGGAGATGGCACTTTGGAATCGTTACTTGACCAGATTCCAAGTTGAACCAGCTGTCAGTTAAACGCAGTGAAGAATGGTAAGACCTTGACAAATGACATCTATTATCTGACTTGCTCTCATTTCTTCACTTCCATCACCACGACCACCGTTTTAGGTAACTCCTTACTCCTATCGCCAGTAAAAGATGGGGTAATTGCATAATGAATGAGGACTATGATCATCATCTTGATTATATTCATCATTATTAATTACACTTTGGGAGACAATGGAAGGGAAATCAAGGACTCCACTGTTTATCTGTCATCGGTTGATAGGAAAAACAATGGGGAATAATGGAGCACGCGAGAGTGACTTCTGCTAACCAGGCAGTGTGACAGTTGAACGATGCTGATAACGAGCTAGCAGAAAGCGTGCATGAAAGAGTTAAGGTAAGACTCAAGGAAAACTATCACCATTAAGGGAGAAGGAGAGAGAAAGAGGGGCATAATGAACTAACAGAAAACATGCATGCAACTTTCCTCAAGTAAGAGAGGAAAAGAATCATCATTGAGCGAGAGAGGAGAGAGGAGAGAGAGAGAGACTTTGACCTCGATTCATATTAAATTAAATTATGCAATAGTTTAATCTGTCGGCTTGTGGTCCTTGAAAGCTAATCTACAGGTTGTATTCAATCATTCATTTAGCAATGTAGCAGGCCTGCCTGTGCCCTTCCTCACCCTCAGTCCCATTGGCAGTTGCCTGGACATTGGCACTGTGCAACATCAAGAGCTGGAAATTGTTAACAAAAAGAGGAGCTGTACTTACAAGCCAGAGTTGGCCTGCTCCCAATGGCCAGTTTATAGTAGTGGAGCGCCTCAGAGAACTTGTTGTTTTCTTGTAGCAGCAAACCGCTATAACAGAGAGAAGTAACAGAGAAAGTTAGGGACTCTCACGTCTACAAATCTCAACGGAAGTGACTAATTAACGTCCAATGTGTCTGATAAGACTGAATAACATAAGGCAACAAGGTAATACAGCTTCCCAGTAATTACTAGATAAATATAATTGGAAACAGTGCCGTAAAATAAAATGCTATTGTACCTAATCTCTACATCTGTTCTAAACAATCTAAACGTGGACAATAATCTAAGGTTCTGTTGAGTAACACCTAAAGCCCTTGGGGCTAATGTTGAGTATTGGCTGTCTGCTGGCTGTTGTCCTACCCTACCTGACATAGCATGATTAACAACCTACTGTCACAGAGACAGCAGGAACACAAAACACAATTTCCTCTCTGTGAAGACCACTGATCAATAGACAGACGTGTGTGTGTGTGTGTGTGTGTGTGTGTGTGTGTGTGTGTGTGTGTGTGTGTGTGTGTGTAAGGGGATATGGTGATGCTCATGTATGCAAACAGAGTGTATGCTGAAGTAAAAAGGGCTTTATAAATACATTTGATTTGATAAAGACACTCACAGGTTATACAGCATGTCTGCCATGTTCCGGCGGTAGTAGAGGGCGTTCCTGTACGCCTGCTCCGCCTCCGCCATCTTGCCCTGGTTCTTTAGGACGTTTCCAAGATTGCCCCATGCTGATAGAGGGAGAAAATAAGGTTAACAGGGTCAATCAACATGGCCGCCAGCCTCTTTCGAACACCCTCTCTCCCTGCCTTAGGTTTTTATTTGCGTATCTGAAAAAGTACGAGCTATTGTTAATCACTCCCTGTTCACAGGCACTTTCCTCGCTGCACTAAAAACTGCTATGGTGAAACCTCTTCTGAATAAAAGTAATCTAGATTATTCAGCTCTTAGCAATTTTTGGCCAATCTCCAACCTTACGGAAAATTCTGGAGAAATAGTTTCAAACAGCTAAATTATTTTTTAAGTGCCAACTGCATATTTGTTTATTCCAATCTGGCTTTTGGGCCCAGCACAGTAAAGCACGTCTCTGTGCCTTAGTTAAAGTGGTAAATTATTTTAGAGCCAACACAGATGCCAAACAGGTCTCTGTCCTTGTACTCTTGGATTTAAGTGCTGCATTTGACACTGTTGACCATGATGTCCTTCTGGACAGACTGGAGAGATCCAAAATGGCGTAGCAGTCAGACGTGTGTTTTTCTTGTTGCGTGTTAATTAGTCTGTAAATAGTCTGTTTTTTGTATTTTTTTTGGTATATATTTTAATCTCAATTTCCATCTACGAATGAAACATACTTTCCTGCAACCAGCCTCATCCAATGTGGTACGGATCTGCTATTTTTTTATACCTTATAACTGGAACCTCCATCAGAAGCTAGCCAGCAAACTAGCTACTAGCTACTAATCATTGTTTGCCACTGCTAGCGGTCTTCACCTTTAGCTCGGACACTAGCCAGCTTTAGCTCGGACAATTACCTGCCAGTCGGCACAGCGCGATATCAACCCAGAGCATATCAGACTGCTTTTCTCCACCATATCACCACATTCCTGACGCAAGCTCTGGACCATTACACCGGATCATCGCAGCTACCTAGCTGCAACCGAGTGGCTCCTGTTAGCTAAGGCCTCTGTCCCGAAGCAAGCACCAGTTAGCCTTGAGGTAGCCTCGAGCTAGGCCCATCTCCCGGCCAGCCGAAAGAGTATACTAGCTAGCTGTTTATTCCATGTGTAACTCTGTGTTGTTGTTTTTGTCGCACTGCTTTGCTTTATCTTGGCCAGAATATGTGGACAACTACAAATACCTAGGTGTCTGGTTAGACTGTAAACTCTCCTTCCAGAGTCACATTAAGCATCTCCAATCCAGAATGAAATCTAGAATCGGCTTCCTATTTCGCAACAAAACCTCCTTCACTCATGCTGCCAAACATACCCTCGTAAAACTGTGTTGGTGTTTTTGTCGCACTGCTTTGCTTTATCTTGGCCAGGTTGCAGTTGTCAATGAGAACTTGTTTTCAACTGGCCTACCTGCTTAAATAAAGGTTAAAAAAAAAGGAGGTGGATTGGCCTCTGGTCCGGTTCTAAAAATAGATATCACATGTGGTGTTTTGGGTCCGGTACTGTTCAGTTTATGTGTTACCCCTTGGCAGCGTAAATAGAAAGCCCAGCATTGGTTTCCACTGCTATGCAGACGATACACAACTTTACATTTCTGTGTCACCAGAGGATTTTAGCTCCACAGATAAATTATTAGACCGTATTAGTGATTTAAATACTTGGATGGCTCACAACTTCCTCCATCTAAATCAAGACAAGACCGAGGTCCTTATTATTGGAGCCAAAGCACAGAGAAAGAATCTGGCCGCACATTTGAATAAAGATAAAACACCAGGTAAAAATCCTAGGTGTTGTTTTAGATTCTGAACTCAATATCGAACCACACATTAGGAATGGGACCAAAATAGCTTTTTTACCACCTGAGGAACATTGCCAAGTTGAGGCCGTTTCTATCTTAGGCTGTACAGAGAAACTCATCCATGCTAATATTACAAGCAGGCTTGACCACTGTAATGCTCTCATGTCTGGTCTACCCAAGGAAGCCATTGGTCAACTGCAAAACATACAGAATGCTGCAGCACGGTTACTGACCAAGACCAGACAGGGAGCACACATTACACCGATTTTCAAGTCTGCACTAGCTGCCTGTGAGGTTCTAAAGATGATTCTATTGGTTTTAAATCAATCCATGATTGTGCACCCCAATGCATGTCAGACATGCTTTTGAGTTATGTACCTCAGGTCCTATGGCACTGGCCTTTTAGTCATTTTTAACTCTAGGACCAAGAGGCATGGATAGGCAGCCTTTAGTTACTATGCCCCCAGCCTCTGGAATAGCCTGCCTGTTACGGTGCGTGAATGAGGACCCAAAAGCGAATTAACTTAAACAGAGCTTCTTTAATTACCAAACATAGGTAGGCTCAGACGGACCGGCAGATTCCGACAGGACAAGACAAGGTTACAGCAAACATGACGACAGTCTGGTTCAGGCATGAAACACAACAAACAAGAATCCGACAAGGACAGGAACAAAAACAGAGAGAGATATAGGGGACTAATCAGAGGGAAAAAGGGAACAGGTGGGAAAAGGGGTGACGAGGTGGTTAGGAGGAGACAAGGCACAGCTGGGGGAAAGAGGGGGTGGAAAGGTAACCTAACAACGACCAGCAGAGGGAGACAGGGTGAAGGGAAAGGACAGAGACAAGACACAACATGACAGTACATGACACTGCCAGAGAACCTGAGGGGTTTCGAAACTATGGACATATTTAAAACAGATCTTATAGCACACCTTCGCTATTCCTTGGTGCTTTTTTTAGACTTTCAGTTTTTGTTGTTACTCTTTTATTTTTTATCCTCTTGTGTTTGTTGTGTAGTAAATATTTCATTGTTTTTTTATTCTTTTTTCCCTGTGAAGCGCATTGCGTTGCATTCATGTCTAAAATGTGCTATATAAATAAAGCCTGATCCCAGATCTGTATTGTCTTGCCACATCACGTCAAATGTCACGTCAAACAATGACCATAGGGGTTGGCAAGACAGCGCAAACTGATATGGGAACAGGCTGGTTTTAACCCTCCTTAGAGGGCATTGTGCAGGCTGGGACAGAGGGCATATCCACAGCTGGTACTGAGCTACTGGGACCAGAGGCTAAGGAAAGAAAGACTCCCCAGGGAGTCAGTGTGTCAAAAAGCCCAATTATTTCCAAACAGAAAATGAATAAAATAACGGTTCCATACGACTGCTCTATAGTATATTAATATAGAGGGAAAATTTAGTCTGGTAGACTGGACAATGGTGCAATCTCAGTGGTGTGAATGGAGTAGGTATATTAGCTACATTTCTGTTGTCAAGTGGTATTTGTATTTTCCTATGAAAAATATGTCTATATTGATTACTGCTTTACAAGAAAATGCACATACACTACATGATTAAAAGTATGTGGACACCTGCTCGTCGAACATATCATTCCAAAATCATGGACATGAATACGGAGTTGGTCCCCCCTTTTGCTGCTATAACAGCCTCCACTCTTCTGGGAAGGCTTTCCACTAGATGTTGGAACATTGGTGAGGGGACTTGCATCCATTCAGCCAAGAGCATTAGTGAGGTCGGGCGCTGATGTTGGGTGATTAGCCTGGCTTGCAGTCGGCGTTCCAATTCATGTTTGATGTTTGATGGGGTTGAGGGGCCTAGCCCTAACCATGAAAAACAGCCCCAGACCATTATTCCTCCTCCACCAAACTTTACAGTGAATTGAGGCAGGTAGCGTTCTCCTGGCATCTGCCAAACCCAGATTCGTCCGTCGGACTGCCAGATGGTGAAGAGTGATTCATCACTCCAGGGAACGCATTTCCACTGCTCCAGAGTCCAATGGCGGCAAGCTTTACACCACTCCAGCAGACGCTTGTCATTGCACATGGTGATCTTACGCTTGTGTGCGGCTGCTCGGCCATTGAAACCTATTTCATGAAGCTCCTGCCAAACATTTCTTGTGCTGATGTTGCTTCCAGAGGCAGTTTGAAACTCGGTAGTGAGTGTTGCAACCAAGGAAAGATGGTTTTATGCGCAACGTGCTTTAGAACTAGGCGGTCCCCTTCTGTGAGCCTGTGTGGCCTACCACTTCGCGGCTGAGCCGTTGTTGCTCCTAGACATTTACACTTTACAATAACAGCACTTACAGTTGACCGGGGCAGCTCCAGCAGTGCAGAAATTTGACCAACTGACTTGTTGGAAAGGCGGCATCCTATGACTGTGCCACGATAAACGTCACTGAGCTCTTCAGTAAGGCCATTGTAGTGCCAATGTTTGTCTATGGAGACTGCATGGCTATGTGCTCAATTTTATACACCTGTCAGCAACGGGTGTGGCTGAAATAGCCAAATCCACTCATTTGACGGGGTGTCCACATACTTTTGTATATATAGTGTAGCTTGACAAACAAATCGACTGAATAGTGTTACTCTTCAATATTTTAGCTTGACAACTAAATCAATACTGCAGCTAAGTATGGACAGTTGGGATCCATCATGTATACATATGGGCTTATGTATGCACTTATGCACTATTTAACTGGGTCTATATACTGCCGAAGGCAGTAAGAGTAAGAGAACTGTGAACATGAATGACAGTGAACAATCTGTCCCTTAGATGCTCTCCCGATGGCTGTATAGGACAGGAAAGACAAAGTGAGTAATTCGGGTTGCATTTCATAAAAATGTATCAAGTGCTCAGTTATGCCAAAGGCTCCTTTTGAGCTATGCATTTATATATTAGTTAAGGTGTCCGAGAGAGATATCGCCGAAGTCTAAATAACAACAATAGGAAAGCCGAGCAGAGCAACAAAAAAAAACAAGTCAATAACTTCACCCTCTAAAATGCGACTGTAAATACAATAAGACCTTTTAAAGGGAATATACTACAACATAAACCTTGCCATGTGAATTTGTTCCGCCTCTTTAACTGTGCTTTCTCACAGAACTTATTCTCAATGCTTAACGGAGTGTGTCACTATTTCAGACGCGGCCCATTGCGTCTCATCACACATCGTATGAGGACAGTGAGCCAGGGAAGGAACGTAGCTGCTGCTCTGAGTTGCGTTGCCAGGATAAACACCTGTCATGTATCGGCCCTGCCACAGAATCTGAAAGGGAAATGAGCTAACACAACATGTCCTGCCGTTACCTTTGTCCTTAGCCCGGGCTCACTATCTCAGGAGTAACACTATTAGCTATGCAGTACTCTTTGGATGACCGTGAGCCTAAATTTAAATGTTTGAATATTCTAGTAATGTAGTTTCCCCTCATTGCCAATCAAGCAGCGATGTCAGTGAAGATGTCCTCCAAAAGTAAGAAGGAGAGAGACTCTAATCTGCCATAGTGGGATATTTAGTAGGTTTACAATGAAGGCTTTGTGTTGAAAGGTCCTTCAGCCATGATATACTGCCTGGAGAGGATAAACTGTCTGGAAGCAGATATACTGTAAACAATTTAACAAGGAGCTCTGAACACTCATGCTCACATCTCAGAGTACATTTTAAAAATCACCCTTTCTATCACTCCCACATTAACAGGGAGTAGCTATCGCGCTATCACTTCACGTGATGTTACTTTAGGCCATACAGAGTCAACCTATATTATGTGAGAATGTTAAAGTGTGTGTGTGTATGCTTGTCTGTGTGTGTTACCTTTAGCAGGATTCACGTATATTCCTGACTTGTAGAGCATCTCCTCGTTCTGCCAGTCCTGGTTCCTCAGCACCGTTTTAACCCCAAACAGCAGGACCATGGCAGCGCTACAGTACACCACCACAGTCCTGGACGACCTCCGCCTCAGCCGCACGTACAGGGACCTCAGCCCCACCGCCAGCAGCAGACAGAAGCCCATACTTGGGATGTACAGTACTCTCTCTGCTATCACAAAGCCCACGTAGAAGAACAGGTTGGTGGCAGGGAGGAAAGGGATGGCCAGCAGGCCCAAGGAGAACGCCACTACATTCTCAGTGGTGGGCAGTCGAGTCCTCGTGACGTAATGCTTTTTGGTACCGTTTTGTGCACTGGCAGGGTGAGGCTCTGTTTCAGAGTTTGTGTGGTCGGGAAGGTCAGGGTGGTAATAGCTGTGTCCATTGGTGTTGGACTTCCCGTTGCCGTTGGTTACATGATGGGCTTTTCCGTTGGTCTCCTTGCCCTTGACCCGGCGGGTGCAAAGCCCAAACCAAGTCAGGAGGAGCAGTCCCACATAGAAGGCCACGGTATGAAGGTTCCTCCATTCGACAATGCCTCTGATCAGAGGCAAGGCGTCCATGGACCAATCGAAGCTCAGCGTGTCCGGGCAGAGGAGGAGCCACATGTTGACAGCGGGCAGGTAGAGGAAGGTGAGTGCTCGGGTGAGAAGGGACGGGGAGTCCCCCGCTGGGTTGTCTGAGTTGGAGAAGTTGGGTGGTTTGTTACCCATCCAGTAAAGGCGGCAGACCAGCAGAACAGCCCCCCAGGCAGCCAACAGCAACACACTCAACAGCAGGTGGACGTTCCTCCTCTGGAAGAGAGAGAAAACAACAACAGAGCTGAAACTAGGAGGAACGGCAATCGACTGGAAAGCTAGCAGCAACAGCAAGAAAATATCATGAGAAGCTAGAGCCAAAGTTGTTTTCTGGTTGATTGGTGATTTTTCTAACTCTTGGAGTCTTTGCATTTGATTTTGGTCCAGGCCATGTCGGTCAATTGAGCATAAGATTGAATGTAATAACTGGAAAAACAACACAAAGTATAATGGTTTGTTAACGGAAAAGGAAAAACACAAGTGTGTTAAGTAACGTTATCTGAAACAAAAGCTGTTTTCATGCACAATTTTCTCAGCCAAGTGTTAGACTGCATCTTTAGAATGTGTTGCAAAAGTCAACTACAATGGATTTTATTGTTATGTTTTGGCTGTGATGTGGGTTTTTAAACACCCATGAACAGGAAGATATTGGTTAACAGTTGCTTGGGCTTATAAACCAACAGAAAAAAAGGAAGGGAAAAACTGCCCTGTGACTTTATCTTTGACTTCAGCCAAAATAATCACAGCTACACTGAATTCATTGCCTGTTGCTGAGCAAATGTGGTCTAACATCATAGCATTCACTTATTCCGTGTTGTCTTTCTCTTCACAGACCTGGCCTTGGTCGGACATGTCAAAATAAACGCCAGAATACGGGCCCATAGACGGTCTTAACCGTCATATTGCAAGCTTGATATGAAATACTTTGTGGAACTTTTACACGGAAATGATTGTGAAGTATTTATAAAGCGTTTGAATCTTTTACACTTTGGTGGGAGCGCAGATAAAAAAGCTGGCCTATATTGATCCCAATAGAGCAGTTCCCGCAGTACGATCAACTGGCCATTCTTACTGTGTTTATTTTGGAAGGAACACTCCCGCTTAAAAAAATCTTTAAGGCTTCCCTTTCACAACAACGCCAACTAGTATATGCAGGGAAACATTCATGTCCCCTGCAACAGTGCTCTGTGGTCATGAGAGGTTGATCTCATACTGGCACAGCATCCAATCACGAGGCTATAATACATAACATATAATATCTTACCAATTTAGATGTATTGTAATTGACTCCCTCACAGACATACACACAATAGAGTATTAGCTTTTATTCCCCATGTGTTGTACAGTATTCCTTTGGTACGTACACCCCTCTTTACCATTTAAATAGAAAGCCATTGCTGGTGTCGAGCTGAAATCCCTTTAAGTCCATTTGATGTGCCCTCTTCCATCTCAGCATGTCAAATGGATTACATGTAGCATCTACTGTATGATCAAATACTGGGTCATTCCGTGAAATGAGTGCCTTTTGCGTCCCTTTGATATTCCATGTAGAAATGTTGCACCAATATTGCATTTTAAAAGCCTGTTTCATTAATTGACTTGCCCTTTAATAGACACCACATGGAGAATTCAACAAATCTCAACTTTATTTTAAACATTTTCCTTCTAGGAAGATTTTAACCCATTTAATCCCCCAAAATGTTACCATCATTGTAAATCTCTACTTATTTTGTTTCTTTGACAAAGTCATTTCTGAAGATTATTATTTATTTAATGTGATTATTTATTTCATTTATGTCTGTCGCTCATTTTAAGGTCAACCCTGTTACGTGAAATGAACTTTAATTTTCATGAGGTGAAACAATACCTTTTAAAATATTTTTTTCTAAAGAAGCATTGAACATCTAATAGTCAACCCATAGCGTAAAAGCAGGTGAGCAGGATATACACTTTTTGGGAATTGTTTTGTGCTGGAAAAGTGGGCGAGTCGAAGTTTTACTATTTTCTACATTGTAGAATAATAGTGAAGGCATCACAACTATGACGTAACACATATGGAATCATGTAGTAACCAAAAAAGTATTAAACAAATCAAAATATATTTTATATTTGAGATTCTTCTAAGTAGCAACCCTTTTCCTTGATGACAGCTTTGCACACTTTTGGCATTCTCTCAACCAGCTTCATGAGGTAGGGGTGGTATTCAGAAGACTGCCCTATTTGGTAAAAGACCAAGTCCATGGCAAGAACATATGGCAAGAACAGCTCAAATGAGCAAAGAGAATTGACAGTCCATCATTACTTTAAGACATAAAAGTTAGTCAATGCGGAAAACTTCAAGAATTTTGGAAGTTTCTTCAAGTGCAGTTGCAAAAACCTGCAAGCGCTATGATGAAACTGGCTCTCATGAGGACTGTTACAGGAAAGGAAGACCCAGAGTTACCTCTGCTGCAGAGGATAAGTCCATTAGAGTTACCAGCTTCAGAAACCGGCAATTAACTGCACCTCAGATTGCACCTCACAGAGTTCAAGTAACAGACACATCTCAACATGAACTGTTCAGAGGAGACTGCGTGAAAAAGGCCTTTGTGGTCGAATTGCTGCAAAGAAACCACTACTAAATGACACCAATAATAAGAAGAGTTGCTTGGGGCAAGAAACGCAAGCAATGGACATTAGACCAGTGGAAATCTGTCCTTTGGTCCAAATTTAAGATTTTTGGTTCCAACCGTTGTGTCTTTGTGAGACGCAGAGTAGGTGAACGGATGATCTCCACATAGGTGGTTCCCACCGTGAAGCATGGATGACGCAATCTGATGGTGTGAGGGTGCTTGCTGGTGACACTGCCTGTGATTTATTTAGAATTCAAGGCACACTTAACCAGCATGGCTACCACAGCATTCTGCAGCGATATGCCATCTCATCTGGTTTGCACTTAGTGGGACTACAATTTGTTTTTCAACAGGACAAGACCCAAAACACACCTCCAGGCTGTGTAAGGGCTATTTTACAAAGAAGGAGAGTGATGTAGTGCTGCATCAGATGACCTGGCCTCCACAATCACCTGACCTCAACCCAATTGAGATGGTTTGGGATGAGTTGGTCCGCAGAGTGAAGGAAAAGCACCAACAAGTGCTCTGCTTATGTGGGAACTCCTTTAAGACTGTTGGAAAAGCATTCCAGGTGACTACCTCATGAAGCTGGTTGAGAGAATGCAAAGCTGTCATCAAGGCAAAGGGTGGCTACAATGAAGAATCTCAAATATAAAATATATTTTGATTTGTTTAACACAAATGTTGGTTTAATGATTGTAGCTGGGCCACTCAAAGACATTCAAAGACTTGTCCCGAAGCCACTCCTGTGTTGTCTTGTGTGCTTAGGGTCAATGTCCTGTTGGAAGGTGAACCTTTGCCCCAGTCTGAGGTCCTGAGCACTCTGGAGCAGGTTATCATCAAGGATCTCTCTATATATTTCTCTGTTCATCATTGACTCGATCCTGCCTAGTCTCCCAGTCCCTGCCACAGAAAAACATCCCCACAGCATGATGCTGCCACCACTATGCTTCACCATAGGGATGGTGCCAGGTTTCCTCCAGACGCGACGCTTGGCATTCAGGCCAAAAAGTTCAATCTTAGTTTCATCAGAACAGAGATTCTGGTTTCGCATGGTCTGAGAGTCTTTAGGTACCTTTTGGCAAACTCCAAGTGGGCTTTCATGTGCATTTTACTGAGGACTGGCTTCCGTCTGGCCACTCTAATATAAATCAAATCAAATGTATTTGTCACATACACATGGTTAGCAGATGTTAATGCGAGCGTAGCGAAATGCTTGTGCTTCTAGTTCCGACAATGCAGTAACAACCAACGAGTAATCTAACGAAACAATTCCAAACCTATTCCAAACCTACTACCTTATACACACAGGTGTATAGGGATAAAGAATATTTACATAAATATATATGAATGAGTGATGGTACAGAACGGCATAGGCAAGATGCAGTAGATGGTATCGAAGGGCCTTCTTGTTGGAGTGTTGCAGAGATGGTTGTCCTTCTGGAAGGTTCTCCCATCTCCACAGAGGAACTCTGGAGCTCAGGTCAAAGTGACCATCAGATTCTTGGTTACCTCCCTGGCCAAGGCCCTTTTCCCCAGATTGCTCAGTTCTGCCGGGTGGCCAGCTCTAGAAAGAGGCTTGGTGGTTCCACACTTCTTGATGGAGGCCATTCTGTTCTTGGGGACCTTCAATGTAGACATTTTTTGCTACCCTTCCCCAAATCTGTGCCTCGACACAATCCTGTCTTGTAGATCTACAGACAATTCCTTCGACCTCATGGTTTGGTTTTTGCTCTGATATGCACTGTCAACTGTGGGACCTTATATATACAGGTGTGTGTGCTTTCCCAAATCATGTCCAATCAATAGAATTTACCACAGGTGGACTCCAATGAAGTTGTAGAAACATCTCAGGATGCACCTGAGCTCAATTTCAAGTCTCATAGCAAAGGGTTTAAATAATTATGGAAATAAGGTATTATTATTATTTTATACATTTGCAAAAATGTCCAAAAATGTATTTTCACTTTGTTATTATGGGGTATTGTGTGTAGATTGCTGAGGATAAAAAAATGTAATCCATTTTAGAACAAGGCTGTAACGTAACAAAATGTGGAAAAAGTCTAGGGGTATGAATACTTTCTGAAGGAACTGTATATGCTACTTCTCGACCAACAGCCTTTTGACCAAACAATCGACCAGTCGACTACTTGGGGTCAGCCCTAGATGGCAGAGAGCGTGTAAAGTGGCGAGCGGTTTGCTGATGTCAATGTTGTGAACAGAGTGCCCCATGGTAGAGGTGGGGTTATGGTATGGGCAGACATAAGCTACAGACAACGAACACAATTGCATTTTTATCGAAGGCAATTTGAATGCACAGAGTTACTGTGATGAGATCGTGAGGCCCATTGTCGTGCCATTCATCCGCCGCCATCACCTCATGTTTCAACATGATAATGCACGGCCCCATGTCGCAAGGATCTGTACACAATTCCTGGAAACTGAAAATGTCCCAGTTTTTCCATAGCCTGCATACTCACCCGACATGTCACCCATTCAGGATGTTTAGGATGCTCTGAATCGTCATGTACAACAGCGTGTTCCAGTTCCCGCCAAGGTCCAGCAACTTCACACAGCCATTGAAGAGTAGTGGGACAATGTTCTACAGGCCATAGTCAACAGCCTGATCAACTCTATGTGAGAGGGACGTGTCACGCAGCATGGGGCAAATGGTGGTCACACCAGATATTGACTGGTTTTCTGATCCATGCCCCTACTTTATTTTTTTAAGGTATCTCTGACCAACAGTTGCATATCTGTATTCCCAGTCATGTGAAATCCCTCGATTTCAATTGACTGATTTACTTATATAAACCCTAACTCAGTACAAATCTTTGTTGCTTTTATATTTTTGTTCTGTGTAATAGTCATTTTTTGATGTGGGAAAATGTGTTTTTCATGAAAATGAACACGTGCTCTTTATTACAGAATGTTAAAATTAGGTGTTTTTTTTTTATGACCAAGTTAAACTACTCAAAAGGCACCGAAATGGTGGAACGACCCTACTGCATATCGCAGCTGTGACAGTGGCTGCGACCGTGGCTGTGTTATTGATCTTCCCCTCTGTCTTTTGACATTGCAGATTGATTCAGTGAGGAGATGTGCGTATCCTCAGGGGAAATGGGACTAAAGGGGCAGACTCTCCTCTCATCTGCCGCTGATGACTAGCAGTGATGTACAGAGTCATTCTCCCCACAGATAGTGACAGTGGTGAACACAGACAGGCCTTCAGCTAGGCTACTACCACAGCACAATAGAAAGACTTGTACTGTTAATGAATTGCTCACAAACCCACACGTCATGCTACTCACTGAAAGAGATATAAAGAGAATGATTCAGTCATTCCATATTAAAAATCATAGGGATGCTCTTTAAGGAAACCATAACCCGATTGGTTCATGGATGGGGTATAGCTTAATACAATAATAGTATAGCCACTTGATTTAATTACTCTATCTAGTAATTTACAGACATAACATTGTCAATGGAACATCCAGTCTGTTAATCAGTTCAATATGTCAAATATGTTGTAAATCTACATGTTGAAGACATCAAAATTCTTCATAACTGTTCGTTCGTTTGACATCTGTTTTAGTTCATTGATCAAAGTTTTGCTTCGAACAAACATTGAAATTCGAGATTCTGCTACGCCGTACAATCCATCACAATCGCTCCTTACAAACTATGAACTGGTGTGTTGTCAGAGTAACTACGGAATTATCATCAGATCATTAGATGCAGGACTAATTGACAGAGATCAAATCTGAATTGATTCCAGCATTGAGTCTCTTCCGTTTACCCCTGGTATGGTTTTGTGGGCCGTCTAGGCCCCCATGAAGTTAGTCAAAATGGCCCAGTTGTATAACTGTGTACCCATCCAGTTTAATCTTTAAGCGGCAGGCTACAGAGGCGGAGCGGAACAGCATGACGGAAGAGAAAGACCGAGGCAGCCGGAGACTCAATCTTCCTATCTCCGGCTATTGAGATTAAGTAGGACATTCATTAAATATGTATTCAGCCATGCTGTACTAATTTGTAAGTGAGCCTGTTGGTGTAGGCTATGGTACCATACAGCTCCAGAGCAAGATTCCTTAACATTACCAAGCTAGCACAATTGGAAGTTATGGGAAGTTGTGTTAATAGTTTCACATTGGTTGTGGGAACTAAGCCACACGTTTCCTGACCGGTAAAACTGAAAGTGTTCGATTTTAACTTCTGAGAACATAAGTGGAAATTTCTCCTGCTCTGTTAATGTTTACATTAAGGTTACAGGAGGCTCTGATAACGTTTTACACTGGTTCCTTAAAAGTCAACCTGGGAGGTTTTATAATGGAAATTATAGGTTATTTTGATTTAAAAAAATATATATATTCTTGAAAACTTTCACTGAATGTTTCAATAAGACTTTTAATAACACTGTTAGCTTATTTTGGATTTCACTTTTTTGAACTCCAAGAACAGATAGGACACATGGAAATTAATTTCCTTAGCCTTTAACCAGGAAAAAGTATTTCTGTACTGAAATTCCCACAGAAGAATGTTGTTTCTTAAGGTTCTCTGAACTATTTGAGAACATTCCCCAATGTCAAACCAGTTGGAGAACGTTCCTAGAACATTCCCAAAATTGAAATGAAATGTAACGGTGTTTGAACTTTTAGTAAATGCTCTGTTAAAGTGACAAAACACCAAGAACATAAATGTTTTTTGTCAAGTTCCTTAAATGTGCTGAGAATGTTCCAAAGCCAAGCAACTACCGTGCACCATTCCCAGAAAGTTATGGGAAGCTTGTATGCAAAATAACCATAGAACAACCACACTCTCACAAAGCTCTGAGATACATATGGTTCTCAGAGCGTTATGTGCAAGTTGAGTAGACTCTCGTTGGATACCATCCCAATTACAAAACAATGTGCAAGGGCAACACTGTCAAAATGTATGACAAATCAGGACATTGTTTTCAAAGGATGAGGATCCACTGTTCAAATCAAATCTAATTGTATTGGTCACATACACATATTTAGCAGATGTTATTGCGGGTGTAGCGAAAGGCTTGTGTTCCTAGCTCCAACAGTGCAGTAGTATCTATCAATTCACAACAATACAAACAAATCTAAAAGTAAAGTAATGGAATTAACAAATACATAAATATTAGGACGAGCAATGTCGGAGTGGCATTGACTAAAATACAGTAGAATAGAACACAGTATATACGTACATATGAAATGAGTAAAGCAGTATGTAAACATTAAAGTGACCAGTGCTCCATTATTAAAGTGACCAGTGATTCCATATCTATGTACATAGTGAAACAGCCTCTAATGTGCAGGGTTGAGTAACCAGATGGTAGCCGGCTAGTGATGGCTGTTTAACAGTCTGATGGCTTTGAGATAGAAGCTGTTTTTCAGTCTCTCGGTCCCAGCTTTGATGCACCTGTACTGACCTCGCCTTCTGGATGGTAGCGGGGTGAACAGGCAGTGCCTCCGGTGGTTGATGTCCTTTTTGGCCTCCCTGTGACATCGGTGCTGTAGGTGTCCTATAGGGTAGGCAGTGTACCCCCGGTGATGCGTTGGGCCGACCGCACCACCCTCTGGAGAGACCTGCGGTTGCAGGGTGGTGCAGTTGCCATACCAGGTAGTGATACAGTCCGTTCCAGAGGTTAATATGTTGCTTGGCAACAGAAAGGTCACCAGTTCAAATCTTCATATCCCATGTTTCTTGCTAATTCAAGAACAACTATCAAAAGTCTCAGGTCGGGTCCCAATGGAAGATGAAGAGGAGAGACAGTTTCACCTACTCAGCATTACTTCAGGTAAACAGCATACAATGGCTATGCTTCCCGACATAAAGCATTAAAGCTGTAACTTTTTGGGTGACCCGACCAAATTCACATATAAATGTGTGTTATAGATCTGCCAGTCTTATTGAAAGCAAGTCAAAGAAGCGGTAGATCTGTTCCATGTACACTATTTCTATGCTTCCAGCTCTTAAGTTTTGTCTTTGCGTCTTTTACACTTTTTGTTTTTTACACCAGAGTCAAACAATGAAAATATCATATCGTTGGCTATGGGAAATATATTTCACAGCGGTTTAGATGGTACTCTGATTCTCTACAATATACTTGCTTGTTTTGTCACATAAACTGAAAATAGGCTAACGATTTGAATTTTAGAAACCAGGAAATGTACGGAGCAATTTCTGCATAGTGCATCTTTTAAGAAATCCTTGGCTTTCATGTTATGAAATAAAGAACTAAAGAACTTGCTCTAATGGATGTTTAAACCTATTACAACCACAGGACCATGACTTTTAGAAAGTTAGCCTAACTCACCATGAACTTAGTGGCTCTGCTCAAGGGAAGCGAATGGACGACTACAGCACTGCTGACTCCAGTATTACACATCTTGATGAACACCACACCAATTTCACAATGTAATTTGCTGTGGTGTATGGCATCTGTGTCAGGAGTACGTGAAAGGGCATGCTGCAAGACAGGGGAGCTGATGTGTAAGTACGGCCATAGAGACTAAGGGAAAGTAGGTTAGCAGCCCTATAAGGCAGGAAGACATAAGGGCTCACTTCCCCTGGAACAGAGGTTAATATCATATCTATGTATCATAGGACTCCACTAGGAGGCGTGATGGACACAGAGGAACGTGGCATTTAAAGCTGACCGCAGTAGGATTAGCCATTGTGTCAGTTCAAAGGACATGTCATGGCTATTACTAAAATAAACACATGAACAAAGGGGATTATGGTCAATGTCATCACCCCTTCACCTCGGGCTTGTCCTCCGCAAATAATAGATTTTACTGTACAGATTTTAGTTGAAAGATGATCTGACCCTGGGATAGCCTTGTCCCAGATCTGTTTGTGCTGCCTTGCCAACTGACCATAGGAGTTGGCAAAAAAGCACAAACGGATCTGGGACCAGGATAACTGTGGGACGCTCTTATGACATTATTAATTTGTGCGAGGAGCTGAAATGAGGCAATGGATAGAACATGTAGAGATATTGTGACCATTCCACGTCACATCTGATGATGACAGAGCCGTACCCCATTTCAATTCTTCACTCTGAATCTTTCAACAACAAAAAAAGCAAGATACGAGACGTCAACAGCTGTATGGGTCGCTGCTATGTTCGAGTGACGTTAAAAGCAGAGCCAAAAATATGTTGATGTGGTTTAGGTTGTGAATTAAGTAACAGCGAGGAAGCACAGCTTTGGGTTGAAATATATATGACAAACATAAAAAAGAGGATAGCGGCAACGGGACATTTCATGCTTTTCTACAGATATAAATCAGCATTGTTCTTGGTGGCCGTGAAATCCACCCCACATCCCAGATCCCCCTGCCATTAGGTCCCACAGTTCTGTCCTCTGAACTTCACGTGAACCTGTCGGTTGTCCGTTTAAAAAAAACTCCACAAATCTGGCTTTACACACACTAAATCCAACTCAAAAAAAAGATTATAGTGCAAAGTAGCTCCGCCACTTCTCAATCTAAACAAGCGGGAGAAACTGTAAATAAGAAGATGTGGATTTGGAAGGGGACCAGGATCTGCAGCTGTTGTAGGATGCTGCCAGGGAGGTCAGAGTGCTGTGGTGTTAATAACACCTGCTGCTGGGGTTCTGGACAGGATATACTGAGCGCCGCGTCACAGTGCTTTCACACCATTCCCCGGGCCTGGGCAGGGGCTTAAGACACCACCTCTGTGTTTAGCCAAGGCGCACCAGGGGGGAGGGATTTGAAGAGGGGCTCCGCGTGTTGGATGTGGAGCTGGGACTGGAACTGCAGTCTGAGTGGGCTGGGAGCCAGAGGCAGCTCACGGTGTGCCACGTAACAAATGTGACGCCACCACCCCACTCTGCAGGGCTGAGCTCGCTGCGGATGGCTGCCTCTGACTCTGGCTTGGGCTCTGCCAGGCAGATTTATCCCTGTTGTGATGGGACCACCTTCCAGCAGGGCAGAAGGGCATTTGAGTCTCCTGCTGACTGTGTGCTGCTGATGGCTCTCTCGCCCAGGGCGTACGCATACCCAGTACCTGGCTCTGGGACAAACAAGTATGTCATGCTAACTCTCTAACTCACTTCCCAGCCTCATGGGCACAGTCCAACACCACCATGCAAACCACATGTCTGTTGGAGTTTTCTGTGTATGCCATGCTATTTCCTGTGTCTCTGTTAGGTACAGGCTAATACCTTAGGCAGAATGGCAAACATGAAAAGAGCCTTTAATGACATTTCAACACACACCATTTGTGAATTCTACACTCTTTCATATATGGACTCCCTTTACTGCCTGGTTTAGACTAGCTGGGGAAAATTGACTGCAAAACAGAACAGGATATCAGTTGAACAAACAGGAAATGCATTGTGTCTGCTAAAGAAAACCTTTTGAGGGTTCACTGGCCGGTGTTGGAGAACTTGATGCGCATCACTATTATCTCATAATTAAACAAACATGTGCCTCTCCCTAATATGCCTCCAGTTAAAATGTCCTCCTTTCAAAAGCACAAGTTCAATTACGGGCCCAGCAAGGGGTCCCCGAGTGCCACAAATCCATTATGCTGTGAGCCAAGGAATTCCAACTTTGTCTATTTTGTCTATAATCCCGTTTAGCTTGAAATAAGTGGTTTAGCACTTCCCGGTAGGAGGCATAAGGGATATTTCTCCCCCTTTTTTCTTTTTGTATTTCAACTTTATGAGGAAGGCAGGTGAAGAAAATATCCTTGGAGATGATGAACAATTACAGAAAGTATTGGTGCTTTGAATGCCTTTTTTTCTCAACACTTGGGGTGGAAACGAGCGGAAAGAAAGTTTGATCCAAAAATGGTTACTGAGAGCTGCCACTGATTTGTAAGAGAGGTGCTCTGCCATTGATTAGGCTTGAGAACTGGAATTGGCAGCGTTCCAAAAAACAAAACATGTTTGTGGCAAACCGGTTTTCAATACCAAAGCCTATATGTTCACTGGCTTAGACCTTGCTGTTCACTTTGTGCTCGTTTCCTGAAAACTGATATATTCACACCCTCCACTGGCTAACATGATAACCAGCTTCATGCTGGCCTGTCTTGTACCATAGCATATTCTGTGTTCTCTCTCCTTATCTGCAGAGTTTGTTCAGTAAGTAAGCAGTGAATCCTGGTGAGTAAAACATGCTGATTGTTTGCAGGAATGACAAGATAAGAGTCTCTGTGTATTACTTCCCAAAAATGTGTGATGGATAACTAACGTCTGGCCAAGGTTTCCTAGATGGTTTAGAAAACTCATCTCTCTGGGAAACCAAATAGTGCCTTAGATAAGCTTCTCTGGTTAGTGGGGAAATTGGGAAGGAGCATGAGGCTGTACAATGTAGAATGGACATTTTCCATTTTATGATTTTGTCCTCAATATTAGTCAAATAAACCCGTTGATCCGTTTGTCAGAAGAGCGACCAAGTAAAAACACACATTAAATTCAACTGAACCGTTGACCAATTAAACAAACAGCCAAAGATCTACCCGTCACACACACACTATAACAAGTTAAAATAAGGCATAGGTGGTGTCATAACCTTGACAGTGTTCACCTCTAACGACCACAGAGCGTGACCAGGACTCATGTGACCCCTGTGGGCCACATGGTTCGAGGGGTCACGGGGTCAAACCTTCAGTGGGTCAGCCACAGCAGTGGCCTGTATCAAAGCATTTAACCTGGGTAAACATCCTCACAGCCTGGACACAACCCACAGAGTCAGCTGGTCCTGGTATGGAAGTTATGGAACCCCCTGAGTCAAGAGACAGTCATGGAGAAACCCACAGGAGACTTTGGGAACGGACCAGAGATGAGGCAGGAATCTGGTTGAGATAAAAAACGGACATTAATTGACTGTGAGAAATTTAAGATAAGGGAAATAAAAACACGGGGGCTTCCGGCAGAGTGGCAAAGGCCAAGAAGAGGGGAAGATGAGAGATGATGGCACACCATCACTTCGCATGAGAGGAAATTACTTTCAAAGAGCATAGCTCATGGGACTGACAACATTAATCCAAAACGGCTATCTGGGTGCTCACTGCTGTGCTTTCAAAGCACTTTCTTTGCTTTCCAAACTGACATGGATTAGATGTTCAATGACAGCCTATATACAAAACCCAGGACTATAGCCTTGAAACTGTTGAAACTAAAATGCCTTGAGTTACGCCAGCCTTTATGAACCATAATCACAATCAGCAGATGACCCCTTTCAGAACGATACATTCAACACCTCTCTCTCTCTCTCTCTCTCTCACCATTTAGCACACTCATTTGACGTTCCAATCATCCCCTCTGCTCATTCCGAGGAAAGCACAATCATACACACTCCTGTTGAAGCGGTTCCTTTCTCACCAAAGATGGGTGACCCTGGTGTGAGGGTCAGAGAGGTTCCCCTTCCCCCTGTGTCTTAATCAGAGCCCATTAATGTCCCTCATAAGTAGCAATCAGTCATGGCGAACCTGAAGAGCCTCATTCAAAGTGTAAAAACGACACGTTTCCCTCTCCTCAACCTGAGGGAGCCTCCTAACTGGAGGAAATATAAAAAAAGAGCACCCCTTGGTAGGGAATGTGCTGCATTAGCAGGAACGTTACAGTCTCTCCCTGAAGTATGATTGGGGTGGTCTAACACCAACCTAAAGCCTTAGGAAACATAAACAGTCAATCAATGTGAGATCCTACAATTGTTAAGTTTGAGTGATTATCGTAACTTGAGTGTGTCTGAAATGAAAACCAAACTTCACAACATATTCCAAAGGCCTGCTTGGCTGGCAATTTGGCTGAGAGAAGATGCTGATTCAAGTTTGCTTGCAGGAGGGACGGAGGAAAGACGGAGGAAAGAGGTCCTGGAGTTTGATGTTAATTCAGCACGATCCATGAAAACTGCATGGATTTGGGATTTCTAAAGAGCTTCATGCTGTACGTTCCCAGTCGCCTGTTGGTTGGCAACACTGTTTGAAAATGTAAAGAGCTCAGCTCTCTGCTTTGGTTTCTCACTCATTACCACGCCATTTGGCAGATCAGACCTCCTGCATGCAGGCTTTAGACTGGGTTTAGAGGCAATGTAAGCCTCTTCACAGAACATGCATGAAATGAAGGAGGCAGACAGGAGATTCAAGCCAAGAAGATCTGCTGTCAGAGCGCTGTTAGAAGCCAATCACTTTCACTTCTCTCAGAGAGGGGTCATTTCGCAGGGTGCCTTTCTCTGGATGTTGTTGTGATGTTTTGTCTTGATAAGGTCCACTGCATTTCAGTGACAAGGTAACATTAGCGCTCTTTGTATTGGCCACACTTGACCGGAGAACACTTCAATAAAGACAAAGTGAGGACTTGCGGTTTGACAATGAATCGCTGACGCAGGTTTATAGGGAGCATTTAGAGAGTAATATTGTTTTTAAGGTCAAATACCACCCGATAATAAGCTATTTGACATTCACCCTGGATCTATTCATAATGGCTATTTCGGTCATAAATATGAGCGTGAATTATAGTGTCTACAAAAAAGTCAAATATTACATTTAGTGTGTGTGCTTGTGTGTGTGTCGTGAGGAGGAGAGAGGCGGGGCAAAGCGAATGCCTCTTTTACTCAAACAGAATAATCAAAATCTCATCACCCCCCCTCCTAACCTCCCATCCCCAACCCACCCCAGCCCAGCCCAGTCTCTCCTCCCAACCACAATCAACTCTCCTTCCCTTCCACCCAACTCTCCACACGCCCACCTTGCATAACGTTATCAATGTTGGATGGAAATATAACATGAGGATAGCACGAGAGCCTTGAAAGAAATGTAACTTTTTCCTTCTTCCCTCTATTCGTCAGCATATGATGCACATGTAGTTGACACCAGGCCCTCGCCTCTGTAGTCTGATTTTAAAAGCCAGACGTGGAGAGGATGGGGTGAGCTGACTGTGTGTGTGTGTGTGTGTGTGGGTGTGTGTGTGTGTGTGTGTGTGTGTGTGTATATGTGTCTGTGTGGTGGAATATCGGAGCCATCCTCTCCATTGAGTACAAAATGAGTACTGTCAACTCCTACACATTAATTACAGAGCCCTCAGTGGAAATCATGAAAAAAATATAATATCCTACGCTAGAGTGCCATAAGGTCGCGCTAAAGATATTGACTAAAAACAGATTTAAAAAATATTATACTGGTGACGATTACTAATCAATCACAATATTTTACTCAAATTATCGGACACTTAATCTGAATATTTCCAGGAGACATTTAGAACTGACTAGATCTTGCCCTTTCGTTTTTATTTTCTTTCTTTTTACAGCTATCTAAAAAGCATTGAACAAAAAGCATTTGCTGACTACAAAATGTTCATTGTTGTGGACTAGTGTCTGTGCTGAAGAAGTATTGAGTCACTGTCCTAGCCTACATGATATGGCATACAGTATATATTAATGGAAAGGATGGTGACACTGAAGGACACAAGGAGACAAAGATGTTTTATGCCCTTGCAGGAAGCATTCTGTCCCCAAAAAAATGAAGCGAGAAAAAAAATCAGGCGAGAGAGAAAAAAACTTCTGCTAGAAGTGTGGGAATATTCTAGGAGGCATGACTGACTCCTTCCTTTTGGTCTCCCGACCTTCCCTTGTCTCTCCCTGTAGCCTTGGATTCCAACCAGAGCATGATAGCTCAATTCTGGCTCCACACAGCAGCATTTTGAGGGGGAGAGAGAAGACATTCCCAGCTGTGCTAGCACAGGAGGTTGGCACCTCAGGTGATTGGTTCCGTTTTGTTCTTCTGCCATATTATGGCATCACAGTTTCAGTGTTTGGGAAACAGTGTTTTTGATGCACTGGAGTTGATGATGAATCTGGGAAAGAGTAGTTTATCTGCAATATTCTTATATAATATATGATTTATTGTGAATGGTGAATCTCAATGGTGATTGCTTGGGTTAGAACATACAAAGGACGACTCACTTGCTCTATGCAAATATTTTTCTGTGGAGTAAAATGTCAAATAAGTCAGAAAATATGAAACATCAGCCCACAATTCATTATATGGTTGTCGTGGACTTCCGATCTGGTTTTTGTTGATCCCTTTGTGGTGTGTAGACATCTTGTTGCATACAAAACAAACCTTTGATCACTCAGAACGAGAGGGAGTTTCATCAAAGTGGGTCTTAATTCTGCTCAAGTGGCATTGTTTTGAGAATGATTTTCCACAATTTGTATTCATGTTTACAGGCAGATTGTCCAATGTGGCTTCGCTACGCCGCTGTGATAATCGTTCCAGTGTGTCACAATGGTGAAATTCAAATTTAGTCTGAGCCAAGACAGTTAATCACAAATTACAAACTTAATGTTTCAGGATAAGAACTCTGTGGCTCAGCAATAAAACTAGAGCTGTGGGGAAAATACTGCTGTGGAACATCATTCAATCACTCAATCTTTCATGTTTGCACAAGCTAATTCAGCAAAATACATGTGTCTAATCACAAGGACCTGGTTTGGAGTGAGATAAATGACCTAAGAGCTAACTCACTGGTCATAATAATTGGTCTTACAGTGCATTCGGAAAGTATTGACTTTTTCCACATTTTGTTACATTACTGCCATCAATTTACACACAATACCACATAATGACAAATCAAAAACAGGTTTTTAGAAATGTTTGCAAATGTATTAAAAATAGAAAACAGAAACATGACATTTACATAAGTATTCAGACACTATACTCAGTATTTTGTTGAAGCACCTTTGGCAGCGATTACAGCCTCGAGTCTTCTTGGGCATGACGCTACAAGCTTGGCACCCCTGTATTTGGGGAGTTTCTACAATTGTTCTCTGCAGATCCTCTCCATGCTCTCTTCCTCTCTGTCAGATTGGACAGGGAGCATTGCAGCAAAGCTATTTTCAGGTCTCTCCAGATATGTTAGATCGGCTTCAAGTCCGAACTCTGGCTGGGCCACTCAAGGACATTCATAGACTTGTCCCGAAGACACTCCTGCGTTGTCTTGGCTGTGTGCTTAGGGTTGTTATCCTGTTGGAAGGTGAACCTTCGCACAGCCTGAGGTCCTGAGTGCTCTGGAGAAGGTTTTCATAAAATATCTCTCTGTACTTTGCTGCATTCATCTTTCCCTTGATTCTGACCAGTCTCCCAGTCCCTGCCACTTAAAATATCCCCACAGCATGATGCCGCCACTGAAAACATCCCCGCAGCATGATGCTGCCACCACCATGCTTCACTGTAGGGATGGTGCCAGGTTTCCTCCAGACGTGACGCTTGGCATTCAGGCCAAAGAGTTCAATCTTGGTTTCATCAGACCAGAGAATCTTGTTTCTCACGGTCTGAGAGTCTTTAGGTGCCTTTTGGCAAACTCCAAGTGGGCTTTCATGTGCCTTTTACTGAGGAGTGGCTTCCGTCTGGCCACTCTAACATAAGGGCCTTCTTGTTGGAGTGCGGCAGAGATGGTTGTCCTTCTGGAATGTTCACCCATCTCCACAGAAGAACTCTGGAGCTCTGTCAGAGTGACCATCAGGTTATTGGTCACCTCCCTGACAAAGGTCCTTCTCCCCCGATTGCTCAGTTTGGCTAGGCAGCCAGCTCTAGGAAGAGTCTTGGCGGTTCCCAACTTCTTCCACTTAAAAATGATGGAGGCCATTCTGTTCTTGGGGACTTTCAATGCTGCAGACATTTTATTTGTTTAATGTTGCAGACATCTGTACCTCGACACGATCCTGTCTAAGAGCTCTACGTACATTTTCTTCGACCTCATGGCTTGGTTTTTTCTCTGACATGCACTTCCAACTGTGGGACCTTATATAGACAGGTGTGTGCCTTTCCAAATCATATCCAATCATTTGAATTTACCATAGATGGACTCCAATCAAGTTGTAGAAACATCTCAATGATCAATGGAAACAGAACACACCTGAGTTCAATTTCGAGTCTTATATCAAAGGGTCTGAATAGTTATGTAAATACGATATTTAAGTTTTTTAATATGTAAATGTGGATACATTTCAGCATACCTGTTTCCGCTTTGTCATTATGGGGTATTGTGTGTAGATTCATGAGGGGAAATGATAATTTAATCCATTCTAGAATAAGGCTGTAACGTAACAAAATGTGGAAAAGGTCAAGGGGTCTGAATAGTTCCGAATACACTGTATATGGTCACTGTGATTTATTGTCACTGTAACTAACTGTGACTGTAATGAAATGGTATGTATGACCGTGAGCAAGAGCAGTGTGACAATGACAGATGGGAATTGCCTGAGACAGGGTCTAGGACAGGGCTGGAACCAGAGGCTGGGTGGGGACTCTGCGAGGCCTCCAAGGCATGCACCTACCTGGTTGGCGACTAAAATGTTGCGTTGTTGTCCTTTTTTAAAAACTCGCTATATTATAGTAAGAGCGAGAGGAAGTTAGTGGTTGATGCAATGCAGAATTTTAAAGGTCAGTGGAGTACCTGGATGTCCTGCATGAAATCAACAGAGAGAGAGAGGTTATGTGAACATTGCAGTGCATCTGCAACTCTGCATGTCCTAAAATACCCAAATAGACCAACGGATGTCAGATGGAACATTGCCCTTTGAGAATGTTTCGTCCAGAGCCTGCCTCTTTCTCTTTCTCTCCATCCTTCTCTCTATAGTATGTATTTATTTTTGTCCCTCTCTCTCTCTCTCTATCTCTCTCTCTCTACCTCGCTACTCCTCTCTCTACCTCACACCCCTCTCTCTCTGCCATTTCCACCCTATCTCCTTCCTCCCTCTCTCCTCTTTCTCCTTCTCATCTCCAGAAGCTTCGGCAGCGGGGTGATGTGGGTGGATAGTGGTCTGCTAGCTTTGACTGCTGCACTCAGAGAGGGAACACAGCCCAGACACATAACCATAGCAGACAGCTAGCCAATCACTTCAGGTAAAAATGGGACCACTGCTCCGCTCTGGGTGAGCTCAGTATAGACTCTATTGATGTTATAGGACAACATACTGGAGAGCTCTCACAAATACACCTTCCTATTTGCTGTGCCTTTCTTGGGTTCAGATGTAAAATAGCAGAAAAACAAGCAATATTAGAGTATATTACTGACCACTCCATAATACAAAATGTAGTGAAGCGATTTAAAAGTAAAACATTTGATCGGAGAGGATAACAGGAGGACCATCCAGGTCCTCCTCTTCCTCCAAGCCAGTCGTGAAGAGGCCACGACAACACCATTTCCCCCTCAAGAGACTGAAAAGATTGTCAGAGGAAAGCCCATAAAATTGCCAGACTCCAGTCTCCCAAGTCATAGACTGTTCTCTCTGCTACCGCACGGCAAGCGGTACCGGAGCGCCAAGACTAGGACCAAAAGGCTCCTTAACAGCTTCTACCCCCCAGCCATAAGACTCCTGAACAATTAATCAAATGGTCACCCGAACTATTACATTGACCCCCCCCCCCCATTTGTTTTGTACACTGCTGCTACTCTCTGTTTACTATCTATGCATTGTCACTTCACCCCTACCTACATGTACAAGTTATCTTGACTAACCTGTATCCCCGCACACTGACTCGGTACCGGTACCCCCTGTATATAGCCTCGTTATTGTGTTACTTTTTGATCTTTTTTTTCCATTTTTTTTCTTAACTCTTTTTGAAATGCACTGTTGGTTAAGGGCTTGTAAGTAAGCATTTCACAGTGAGGTCTACACCTGTTCGGCCCATGTGACAAATGAAGTGTGATTTGATGTGATTTGAGATAACACATTGTGGTTAATAATGCAGTATTATCTGGCTGCATTGGGCACATCACAGTGACTACAGTGCCCTCCTCCTTTCTACTCCAAAATGAGCTGGTTCTAGTTGAGGACTTCACATGTCTCTTTATTGTCTCTTCACTAGAAAAAATATGAATAGCTTTGAGTTCCAAAACAGTAGTTTGTGACAGCGCAATCGCAGTTAGATTAATATCAATTAACCTGAGGGTGTTTGCAAAGCATACAAATCATGTTATTCATCAGCGGTCAAAACAAACCACTGAGTGTTCTCATAAAATACTAATTAAAATGGGGAACAGGAGTAATAAGTAAAAAATAATATAATATAAATTCTTTGTTCTGAATCTCTGGTGCATGGAACTAATCTCACTGAAAATCTGAATTCCAAGACACTGCACAGACGAAGGCATGAGCTCCAGATTCTTTCGACTACTGTAAATGTGACCAGGGTTATTTCCAGCCCAGCGTATAAATCAAACATGCTCAGTGAAAGCCTTAAAGATCATGAAACAGACAGCCTCAACAACCACAGAATCTATATTGAACCTAAAGCATGACAGTTCCCTGGATCGGGTGTGTACGACACTTCCCACTCTTTCTGTAGCATGCAGGTCTGGGGGAAAGCGAACAGAGAATCAATGGAAGAAGTTTGGAATAGAAGATGGCGCCGACGGACATGGCAGCTCTGCTTCTAGCTCCTAAGCTACTTTTCAGTATACTTATTTATTGTGTGTTATTTCTTACATTATCAGGCAATAACTTTTTTGGTGCTATTACATACAGCAGGAAATAACTTTTGGATATGAAGGCGGCGGTAACTCACCAGCATTACGACCAGAAATACGACTTTCCCGAATTGGATCCTTTGTTTGTACCCCCCAAGGCAATTGAACATATCCCAGAAGCTGCTCCAAGTCCCCGCCGGCTGAGAGGAGGTATTCGGAGTGGACTTCTAGTCCGATTCGGGTGGAGTGCACACCATTTACCGCTTCCTAGTATATTACTCGCTAATGTTCAGTCCCTTGACAATTAAGTAGACGAGCTCAGGGCGAGGATCTCCTTCCAGAGAGACATCAGTGACTGGCTCTCTCTGGATATACGGTCCCTGTCCATACAGTCAGCTGGGCTCAGTGCATCATACAGACAGAAATAAAGAACTCTACAGGAAGAAGAAAGGCGGTTGTGTGTTTCACAATTAACTACTCATGGTGTGATTGTGATAACGTATAGGAACTTGGGGTCCTTTTGTTCACCCAACCTAGAATACCTCACAATTAAATGCCGACCATATTACCTCCCAAGAGAGTTCTCTTCGGTTATAGTCACAGCCGTGTATATTCCCCGTGAAGCCGATAACACGACGGCCCTCAAGGAACTACACTGGACTTTGTGTCACATCTGTCCTGCAACGCCCTCTACTGCTCATCCTGTGTCTCCTTGACCTGCTGCCATTCCCCCAGTACTCTCTCCCTATCCGTCTCTGTGTGGGTGATTGTGTGGGCGGAGACAAGTGTGCTGAAGCTAGAGCAGATCCCCACCAGCTGCAACCTGTTCCATAATCAAGACCTCTACAAATACTCAGCCCTGCCACTTCCACGCTGCCAGATTGCAATCTCTGTTCAGTCATTCTACGTTTCTAGCCGTTTGTTACTGTTCAGATCCTGTTATTCTGTTGTGCCTGTTTTCCTTGCCTGATGCTGTTTTCCTCTCCGCTACAGTTCTGCCCGTCCTGACTATGGTCCCTGTCTCCAGTCCCATGTCTTGCCATCCTGCTACTCTGTCCTGGATTCCCCACTCTACTACTCCCTTGGATTCTCCTCTGGACCTGCTTACCCTGTCTCAACCCCTCTCGCTCCAGCCTCAGACTCCGTACCTGGTTTCCAGCAACCCACCCGAGCTTCCCCTGACCTGCACTCTATCTCCCCCTGTGTCTCAATAAATACCTTGGTTACTTCATCCCAGTCTCCTAGTCTGAGTCTGCTATTGGGTTCCCCTGTTCCAGTTCCACTTTGTGCAAACTGGAAACCACATATCCCGAGGCCGCATTTATTGTAGCTGGGGATTTTAACCTCTCTGATCTCCCCATCCCGGATCCGGTATCAGGAATACAGACTCAAGCTCATTACCATAACGCAACGTTAACTATTCATGAAAATCGCAAATGAAATGAAATAAATATGCCATCTCTCAAGCTTAGCCTTTTGTAAACAACACTGTCATCTCAGATTTTCAAAATATGCTTCTCAACCATAGGAAAACAATAATTTGTGTAAAAGTAGCTAGCTAGCGTAGCATTTAGCGTTAGCATTAGCGTTAGCATCCAGCACGCAACATTTCAACAAAAACATAAAAGCCTTCAAATAAAATAATTTACCTTTGAAGAACTTCTGATGTTTTCAATGAGGATACTCTCAGTTAGATAGCAGATGCTCAGTTTTTCCAAAAAGATTCTTTGTGTATTAGAAATAGCTCCGTTTTATACATCACATTTGGCTACCAAAAAAACCCGAAAATTCAGTCCTCAAAACGCGAACTTTTTTCCAAATTAACTCCATAATATCGACTGAAAACATGGCAAACGTTGTTTAGAATCAATCCTCAAGGTGTTTTTCACATATCTCTTCATTGATATATCGTTCTTGGAAGCATGGTTTCTCCCCTCAATCAAATGGAAAAGTACAAGCAGCTGGCAATTGCGCACCGAATTCCACGCAGGACACCAGGCGGACACTTGAAAAATGTAGTCTCTTATGGTCAATCTTCCAATGATATGCCTACAAATACGTCACAATGCTGCTAACACTTTGGGGGAACGACAGAAAGTGTAGGCTCATTCCTTGCGCAATCACAGCCATATAAGGAGACAATGGAAAACAGAGCTTCAGAAATCTGCTCATTTCCTGGTTGACGCATCATCTTGGTTTCGCCTGTAGAATGAGTTCTGGGGCACTTACAGACAATATCTTTGCAGATTCTGAAACTTCAGAGTGTTTTCTTTTAAAAACTGTCAAGAATATGCATAGTCAAGCATCTTTTCGTGACAAAATATCGCGCTTAAAACGGGAACGTTTTTTATCCAAAAATGAAATAACGCCCCTAGAGATCAAAGAGGTTAAAACCTGTTGATGCCAGGCAGATTTACGCCCCCTTTGGAGAAATTGGGTACCCCTAGTAAACTGAAAAAAAAAAATATTAAAAATTGCTAATATATGCATATAATAATTATTATTGGATAGAAAACACTCTAAAGCTTCTAAAACCGTTGGAATTATGTCTGTAAGTATAGCAGAACTCACAGGGCATGCATTCTTCCAAACTAGTTTTTGTGGCCATGAAAGTTGGAGCAACTTTGACGTCATGCCCCCACCCTTCCCGACCACTTATGGATCTGGGGACAATTTCCATCTCTTCCACTAGATGTCCTCTTTCTTTGGAGCGTTCAATCGTTCAAATCGCGCGAGAATTGGCCCTACAGGAGTGGTTGGAGTAAGTGTCGCGATAAAAAAACCTGTGCGTCAGGGCGCGAATTGGTCACAGCCATTCCTTTGTGCCAGCACTCCTGGGAAGAGCAAACGATGCCCGGTTGAATTGAAGTTTGTTTTGCACGTCTAAAACATCATAAAGCTTGCTTCTGCACTTAGTTTGACCTGTTTAGTCGACATATAATGTGTAATTTTGAAGTTTTGATGCGCAACTTATCCGGACCGGAGGACGTTTTGGGTGCATTTCAGCTGATGTTATTAGCAGTAGCTAATACAAAGACGCAAGACTTGAAACCAAACGATGTATTGGGTAAGTATGAACCCTTCCAGAACATTCTGAACGAAGACCATCGAAGGTAAGGGAATATTTATGCTTAAATCTGTGTTTCTGTTGACTCCAACATTACGTGGAAATGTAGCTTGGAACTGAGCGCTGCCTCAGCATATGAAATAGTGTGCGATTTCTGTAACGTTAAAAATAAATCTAACACAGCGGTTGCATAAAGAAGCAGTGTATCTTTCTAACTATATGTAGAACATGTATATTTAGCCAAAGTTTATGATGTCTATTTACGTTATCTTGCCGAGCTACCTAGGTTTCCTGCGGGCATTTTTGAGTAATTTCTGAACATGAGTACACTGTAAATGGACATTTATGGATATATATGGCATATTATTGAAAAAAAAAAAATGTACTGTGTAACATGTCCTATCACTGTCATCTGATGAAGATTTTCAAAAGGTTAGTGAGCGATTTATTTTTTAATCCTGCTTTTATAATTTTATATTTTCTGGGACAAAATGGCTGCCGCTTGTCTTTGTTTCGGTGGTGGTCTAATATAAATGTGTGGTGTGTTTTCGCCGTAAAACATTTTAAAAATCTGACATGCTGGGTAGATGAACAAGGTGTTTATCTTTCATTTGAGCTATTGGACTTAATAATGTGTGGAGGTTAAATATTTTTAAGAATATTTTTGCGTTCCATGCGCCACCGTTTGAGCTGAACGGGGGGGAGGGTGTTCCTACAGAGGAACTCCTGGCACCAACAGGTTTTAACAAAGCAAATTTTAACAAACCAAAAACCGTGGATAGATGGCAGCATTCGAGCAAAACTGAAAGCGTGAACCACCGCACTTGACCACTGAAAAGTGACTGGGAATATGGTTGAATAGAAACAGTGTAGTTATTCTCTCCGTGAGGCAATACAACAGGCAAAATGTCAGTACAGAGACAAAGTGAAGTTGAAATTCAACGGCTCAGACACGAGACGTATATGGCAGGGTCTACAGACAATCACAGATTACAAAGGGAAAACCAGCCATGGACACCTACGTCTTGCTCCCGGACAAGCTAAACACATTCTTTGCCCGCTTTTAGGATAACACAGTGCCACCGCTGTGGCCTGCTCCCAAGGACTGTGGACTTTCGTTCTCCGTGGCCAATGTGAGTAAGACATTTAAGCGTGTTAACCCTCGCAGGGCTGCCGGTGCAGACAGCATCCCTAGCCGCATCCTCAGAGCATGCGCAGACCAGCTGACTGGAATGTTTACGAACATATTCAATCTATCCCTAACCCAGTCTGCTTCAAAATGTCCATCATTGTTCCCATACCCAAGAAAGCAAAGGTAACTTAACTAAATGACTATAAATTATATGATCCCTAGTGCTAGTTAAGGATAATATCACCTCCACCTTACTGGATACCCTAGACCTTCTTCAATAGGAATCCCCAATAGAAATGCATACCCCAATAGATCCACAGACGATGCAATCGCCATCGCACTGCACACTCCCCTATCCCATCTGGACAAGAGGAATACCTATGTAAGAATGCTGTTCATTGACTATAGCTCAGCCTTCAAAACCATAGTACCCTCCAAGCTCATCATTAAGCTTGTGGCCCTGGGTCTGCAACTGGGTCCTGGATTTCCTGATGGGCCGCCCCCAGGTGGTGAAGGTAGGAAACAACACATGTTGGCTGATCCTCAACACTGGGGCCCCACAAGGGTGCGTGCCAAGCCCCCTCTTGCACTCCCTGTTCACCCATGACTGCGCGGCCACGCACGCCTCCAACTCAATCATCAAGTTTGCAGACGACACAACAGAAGTAGGCCTAATTACCAACAATGGCGAGACAGGTAGGAGGTGAGGGCCCTGGCGGAGTGGTGCCAGGAAAATAACCTCTCCCTCAACGTCAACAAAATGAAGGCGCTGATCGTGGACTTCGGAAGACAGCAGAGGGAGTATGCCCCCATCCACATCAATGTGACCCCAGTGGAGAAGGTGAAAAGCTTCAAGTTCCTCGGCGCACTGACAATCTGAAATGGTCCACCCAAAGAGACAGTGTGGTGAAGAAGCCACACCAGAGCCTCTTCAACCTCAGGAGGCTGAATAAATTTGGCTTGCCCCCTAAGACTCTCACAAACCTTTACAGATGCACAATCGAGAGCCTCCTGTCGGGCAGTATCACCGCCTGGTATGGCAACTGCACCGCCCGCAACCGCAGGTCTCACCAGAGGCTGGTGCGGTCTGCCCAACACATCCCCGGGAGCATACTGCCTGCCCTCCAGGACACCTACAGCACCCGATGTCACAGGAAGGCCAACTAGATAATCAAGGATATCAACCACCCTGCTATCATCCAGAAGGCGAGGTCAGTACAGGTGCATCAAAGCTGGGATTGAAAGACTGAAAAACAGCTTCTAACTCAAGGCCATCAAACTGTTAAATAGCCATCATTAGCCGGCTACCATCTGGTTACTCAACCCTGCACCTTACACTATTGCCTCAACCCTGCACCATCTGGTTACTCAACCCTGCACCTTACACCATTGCCTCAACCCTGCACCATCTGGTTACTCAACCCTGCACCTTACACCATTGCCTCAACCCTGCACCATCTGGTTACTCAACCCTGCACCTTACACCATTGCCTCAACCCTGAACCATCTGGTTACTCAACCCTGCACCTTACACCATTGCCTCAAACCTGCACCATCTGGTTACTCAACCCTGCACCTTACACCATTGCCTCAACCCTGAACCATCTGGTTACTCAACCCTGCACCTTACACCATTGCCTCAACCCTGCACCATCTGGTTACTCAACCCTGCACCTTACACCATTGCCTCAACCCTGAACCATCTGGTTACTCAACCCTGCACCTTACACCATTGCCTCAACCCTGAACCATCTGGTTACTCAACCCTGCACCATCTGGTTACTCAACCCTGCACCTTACACCATTGACTCAACCCTGAACCATCTGGTTCCTCAACCCTGCACCTTACACCATTGCCTCAACCCTGCACCATCTGGTTACTCAACCCTGCACCTTACACCATTGCCTCAACCCTGAACCATCTGGTTACTCAACCCTGCTGCTGCCCTATGTACATAGACATGGAATCGCTGGTCACTTTAATGGAACACTAGTCACTTTAATAATGTTCACATACTGTTTTACTCATTTCATATGTATATATTGTATTCTACTATATTTTAGTCTATGCCACTCTGACATTGCTCGTCCTAATATTTATATATTCCTTAATTCTATTATTTTACTTTTAGATGTGTGTATTGTTGTGAATTGTTATATATTACTGCACTGTTGGAGCTAGGAACACAAGCCTTTCGCTACACCCGCAACAACATATGCTAAACATGTGTATGTGACCAATAACATTTGATTTGAAACTGCTTGTGAGCAGATGGGTTCTAAATAAAGGAAAGAGAGGATAAGAAACGGAGAGAGAGGGAAATTGAGAAAGGGTCTGTAAGATATTTGGAGCGGCCAGCGAGCGGATCTTTGTTTTCAAAGAGATGTCATGTTCCTTTCTGCTACTTAGTGAGTGTGCTCTGTTTCTCTCTCTCTCTCTCTCTTCTCTTTTGCTCACTCTCGCAAAGGGGAGAGCCAGGGTCAGAGCCTTGGCTGTCTCCGACACGATGCGTGTCAGCTCCTCTTATCCCTGATGAGGGGTGGGCCAGAGAAAGAAAGATCTCGAGCTCCCAACTCCCGTCACTTTCCATCAACGCAGGTCCACCACTATAGCCAGTAGCTGTAGAGCTGGAGGACGGAACAGTAGAGACCTGTTCATTCAGCATCAGTGGAATTTCTACACATTATAGCGTTACTTGATATTAGCTTCTGCAGAATGAGGAAAAACACTGAAAACAAAGCCTTACTGTTAACCGTGTTCCCCATTTCAATAGACTGCACTGCGTCTACTCTTCGGAGGAAACTACTGTATCTGCTTCATTTCTAAATAGACAGAGCATTAGAAGGACGCATTTTACCTGAACAGTCTGCGTCTGGGTCTCCTCTCCCAGATGAGGCCCAGTGGAGTGTATCAATTCACAGGTGGGTGAGGGCAGGGGACACTGGCTACCTCCACTATGCCCACTCCATCACACAGTGACAGCAGCCATTTAGAACATCAGACATCTGTGGACCCCTAAGTATAAGACTCTGGAGGGTCTCACATGGCAAGAACATGTCACGTCTACATACAGGGAGCACAACTCACATGCACCTCGCACACCCTTACATATACTCACACACACCTGGCCTCTCCCATGAAGGGAGACACACTACCAACATTTTAGACATAGCAACGCCAGAGGTCTGCCTGCCTCTTCTCAGACAGAGAGTCTGCAGCACCTGAGCCAGGCTGGTTACACTGGGCATGCTCAGTCCACTGCCAGAAACATAACTGATAACAGCAGTTTGAGGAGAGTACATCTACAGACAATATATGAGGTGGTTCTATATCTAAATAAAATAAAATCTAAATAAAATAAAATACAATTTTATTGGTCACATACATATATTTAGAAGATGTTAATGCAGGTGTAGCGAAAGGCTTGTGTTCCTAGCTCCAATTGTGTAGTAATATCTAACAAATCACAACAATACACACAAATCTAAAAGTAAAAGAATGGAATGAAGAAATAATTTCAGCCTCATGAGGGAGAAGAGGCACTACCGAGCCTTCTTCACGTCTGTACTGGTGTGAGCGGACCATGTTAAGTCCTCAGTGATGTAGACACAGAAGAACCTGAAGCTCTTGACACTCTCCACTGCGGCCCCGTCGATGTGGATGGGGGTGTGCAACCGCCTCTGTTTCCTGTAGGCCACGATCAGTGCCTTGGTCTTGCTGACGTTGAGGGAGAGATTGTTGTCCTGGCAACACACTGCCAGGTATCTGACCTCCTCCACTCATCGCAGTTGGTGCTCAGGCTTACCATCAGCAAACTTGATAATGGAGTTGTGTGAGGCCACATAGTCGTGGGAGCACAGGGAGTACAGGAGGCATGCAAATTGAAGCAAACATGATGCAAGTGCTGCTCTGTTTTCTCCCCTGTTTGAGATGTTATGGCAGAATGTACTATTATGTGGGCACAACTGTCCACAGTCACAAACAGAGGAACTATGGGCCTTCACTCCCTTTATACAAAATCTAGACTGCACATCAAAAGGGAACTATTTTAATTTCAGTCATCATAAAATGTTTACCCAAAATCGCGGGGGAAAAACATTTAGTTCTCTTCTCTCTTTTCTAATTTTTAAAGCTCCCGAGTAGACAAAACTCTTTGTCACACAGTTGTCGAAACGCTTACTTTAATAGCCAACAAACAAAGCAATTTGCTTGATGGAAAAACATTGCATACGCCAAGTCCTCAGGAAATACTTTTTTACTGCACATTGCTAATGAAGAAACATTCTGAGCTCATATTGAAAAGCAATGCTAACGTTGGCCAAGCTAGGTGTACTAATTGTATCTTACTTCAGTATCTGTTATCGGAAATGAGCCTATGAACCAGTTCCACGTACAACAATAGCTAATAAAACAGTTTTTTTTCCACATAAAGATAAATCAGTTACACCACAAATGTGAGCGCTGCCAGCCATGTTATATTTAGTAGGCTCAATACAGGCTAGCATGCTATTCTTCCATAAATGCTACAACACTACATGATGAATATCCACGTTTTAAAGAGGGGCTTGAATAAACACACTCTGACAGTGTAGAAAATGATTCCCATCCCTATTGACTACATGTCTTGGCTGTAGTCTAGGATTGGAATAGAGTCTAATCCTGACCTGTTGAAAATAGTGCAGAATGTGATATCCCTAGTGTAAACATTAGGCCAGACTCCAATACACATGTACCAGTGTAACTGTAGCTAGCTAGAGCAAACGGGACAGTCCTAATGTTTGTGGCAGGATATATCATAGTTTGTTTGTTTGTCAAAAAGACGTTGACTCTTAGAAAAAAAAAAGTGGTACCTAGAACCTTTTAGGAATCTTCGGCTGTCCTCATAGGAGAACCCTTTCAATAATCCTTTTTTTGGTTCCAGGTATAACCTTTTTGGGTTATATGTAGAACCCTTTCTACAGAGGGTTCTATATGGAACCCAAAAGGGTTATACCTGGAACCAAAAATGGTTCTACATGGAACCAAAAAGGGTTATCCTATGGGGACAGCCAAAGAACCCTTATAGAACCCTTTTTTCCAAGAGTGTACTAGATGTACAAAATGTCTAAGTCTGTATGGTAATTAAAAACAGCTGTTTAATTGTAGTGACGGGTGACTGGCTGGAGGAACACTGTGTTTTTTTTTTATTTTTTATAAAGGGGGTAAGCAGCAACCAAGAGCATCCAAGAGCTCTACCAGGTTTCTCAATAAAACTCTCCCCAGAGAACTAGGAAGAAGAGGCTGCCAAGAGCTCAGAGACCCAGCCTCCAGCCTCTCTCTCTCTCTCTCTCTCTGTTAACCCAACATGTGCTCATTCACTTATTCCCATCCTCTCTTTCTTTTTTCAATGCACACACACACATACAATTGCCTCTCACACACGCACACCTCTTTGTTGCTTGACTATGTCAGGAAAGGGAAATACTGAACACCAGCATATTTGATGCTGATGATATTTCATGCTGACGAGATGAAATCTATCATTCCAACAAGCACATTATATATGAAGAAAATGGAACACAATACTAAGCATATGATGATGATTTACGTTTATCATCAGTCTTGCGCACAAACTGCTGCTTCAGCATATCTACAGTATCTAAAATCCACATGCCTGCAATGTGTCTAACAATCATTGAAACCAATGACATTTTAAATATTAAGGAACTTTCTTTTAGCATGCCTAAACACAAATCCAAATGGTGGCCGTTTCAGGTTGACAGCAGCGACACATTTGATGTGACCTCACTGAAAAGAGGGTAAAATAATATTCTGTCCTTTCGAAGAAAGGCATAGAAAAAAACTAATTATATTCATGTATTCTCAGTGCTAACAGTAGCTTGCATACAAAAATGGTCTGGGGAAAAAATCATGTCACTTCCCAGGAAATAGCACATGCTAAATTAGGAGTGATGGACCTCTCGGTCTTCAGTTCAATAACATGCGTTTTTCTCCCCTGCATCTGTGTGACAGGGCTTCATAACTGACCAATCAGCGGCAAGCCGTTCGAGGTGTAAATAGACATGGACAGCAGCCACTTAATGCTGGCAGAGACAAACGCACATTAGCATGTGAATAGCAGCTCCAACAAATTAGGCTCGAATAAAGCAGTGTTTTCGGAGGTGCCAAGACTCATACATGTGGAATGGAAGGGGTGCAACAACAACAACACTCCAATAAAACGTGGTGAAATATGTAGGGATTTTCACATGGCTGATTACTGTGTACAGTGTACACCAGTGGTTTGTGTTCTTGGAGGGTGGGCCAGCTAAAACTGGGCTACACAGAAAGAGCGAGCCATTCACATTAGTCATGCACATTCTCTCTTTAAAAGTCACTTCTCGTATTTCTTACAAAATATTTATTTATTTCTCTCTGTCTCTCTCTCCTCATCACCCACTAGTAATAGCAATGTGTTGGCAGTTTCGTTGGCTGGTTTTATAGACAGAAAACCCTGCACTATGAATCTGTCAAGAAGAAACCACAACTAGAAAAGTTGACCAGTGGCCAGCCACTGGCATAGACTAGAGTGGACAATGATTTAGCAAGACAGAAATGGCAACAAATGAAACCTGCTGACTGGTCAGTCCGGCTTTTCAGTGTATGCAGAGCTGATGGAGAGCGGGGACTGAATGTCAACGCTGAATGTGTAGAATCCGCACTATACAGTACATAGTGTGCCAATAGCACCTCTGCTGCAGGCATTTGAGTTTGGCTGGCAGGCAATGGCTGGAAAAGGTCCAGGTTCTAGTTTTGTCCAGGTTCCATTGACTCAGAGGAAATGACTGGAGACACACACACATGCACTCGCACACGCACACAATGCTGGCCTCGAGCAGCTGAGATTATTCCCATGTGGCATTCCATGTTGTAACAAATGGACGCCGGTTATAGCCTGGTCATCCTCTATTAGTGGCACAATAAATACACACTGAAATCAAGGGATATTTTTTTAGCAGTTAGTATAAATCTTATTTAAACCTTTGGCTTAGCTACTCAGCAAAAAAGTTATGCACAGAGATCACATTCCAAAATATCCATGCCATAGATACCACAGTAGACATGAAAGTAGGGCTGGGCAATATGGCCTAAAAATAATATCTAGATTTGAAAAAAAATGTATGGTCGATTTACAATATAGTGTATATCTAGATGAAATAAGCTTTGTTGTACATTTAAATGTTCTTTTTATTTTTTACATTTAACTAGACAAGTCAGTTAAGAACAGATTCTTATTTACAACGATGGCCTACACCAGCCAAACCCAGACAACGATGGGCCAATTGTGCACCGCCCAATGGGACTCCCAATCACAGCTGATTGTGATACAGCCTGGATTTGAACTAGGGTGTCTGTAGTGACACCTCTAGCACCGAGATGCAGTGCCTTAGACTGCTGTGCCACAAGCCCATGTGCTAGTGAGTATCTTGATATTTTATTTGAAAGTTGCTAGCTTACAAGGTAGAACAGTTGAACGGTTATGAACACACCCTTATGTCCGTCTCCAACTGTTTGAGCAGCATGTCAGCTTGTCCACTTTGTTCAGATGTTGAAATTGAGTGGCCTACCTTATTTCTCAGAATGAGAAAACGAGTTGCCAATTCTTTACACAATTGTGTTTTATGCTTATTGCACATTTATAGAACTCAGACTAGACAACTAGTAGAACAGTCTTTGGCTAAAATGCTGCTAGAGGTACCGCAATGTCGTGCGTGACAAACTGAGCATTCATTTTCCAGAATCAATGTTCATTGATCCTCCCGTTTTAGTGGTGTCTGCTCTGTGTGCAATTTTGAGGAGTTGAGACATAAAAAGGGTATCATTAAAAATATGAACTTCTCCTTTATTACAGTAAAATAATGCCTCAATGTATTTCAGTGTCAACACGACCGGTTCTGATGGACCAAACCTCAAATGCAAATAGCGAGTTGAAACCGCTTGTCAGAGAGGAAGAAGTGATCTCTCATCTTTGTTGTTGTGAGTGATGGGGGGAGGGGCTTGGTGTGTGTGTGAAAATGGGAAGGTGCACACGGCACAGAAGGAGCGAAAGAGATGAGACCAAAAAGACAACATGAGAACAAGTGGACATAAATACTCAGAAAAACATTTCTGTATTTTTTGACTGATTCTTGCAATACAAGCATTTGGAATATCGCGCAAAAACATACATCCTAATTAATCGAAATAATTTGATATATATCATCCTACATGGAAGGTGAATCCGGGTGAAAGCTATGATCTAGCCTGGCGGATACGAGTCACAAACGGTCGCGGCATAAGCCCAAAACTTTTAAAGAAAGAACCACTGTACATCGCACAGTTCGGGCTTGATCTGATTTATCTCTAGAGAAACTGGGCATTGCGCTCACAGGAAAAAAAACGAACAAAATGGAATTAAAATAATTGAACAGATGTCGGTCAATTGGTTGTTTAAAACTGAAACCGCACACAGAACACATAATGAAACAATGGGAGATTTACAGTGGATATAAAACGTTAATGTAATTGACTGAAAGCCACAATCAGATAAGGAACCCATTTCATGATCCTATAACGTTCTCGAAATGTCAACCTACTTCAGCTAAGAGTATACAGGAAGATGTAAAATACCATGTTAACATGTTATCTAGAGATGAGGTGAGAGAGAATGAGTGATTTACAGTGTCCATATTATGACAGCCTCAGCCTCAAAAGGAGTTGGTGTCAGTCTCATCTGTTTGAGGCAGAGGCTGTCCTAATATGGACACCGTAATAGTTAGATGTTAAACAGTGAAACACAGTGGCAGACTGAGCTTTAACACCTTAGTTAATGCCTTATTTCTCTCCAATCTCCAAGCCTCACTTCCTAAACGTTGTATCCCTCCACAACGGCCTGTTCTCACACTTCCTAAACGTTGTATCCCTCCACAACGGCCTGTTCTCACACTTCCTAAAAGTTGTATCCCTCCACAACGGCCTGTTCTCACACTTCCTAAAAGTTGTATCCCTCCACAACGGCCTGTTCTCACACTTCCTAAAAGTTGTATCTAGGGTTGCACGTTTTGGGGAATATTCAGAGGTGGAGACTTTCTGTGAGAATCCAGGGGGATATGGGAATTAACGGGAATATATGGGAATTAACAGAAATATATGCAAATGAATATTAATACCATTTAAATGTAGATGTTTTTTGAATTGGATATATTTACCATTTCATATGGAGACAGAAACATAAACCTTTTACCTTATCATAAGTACACATAATTGCAAATGATTAAATCCTTCCAATAGAAATTTTAAAAAACGATTTAGTTATGAATTGAACTTTAATTAAATGAGTTGACTCTTCACATGGGATGATTTCACTGAACAACAAAAGAAAGGGAATATTGAATGATCCCCAATGATCCACCTAATCTCCCAAAAACGTTTTCAACATACATCTGTAAAATTATAGTCTGGAAACTAAAGCTTTGGTTGTCTTCCTCTCAGGCTTCCATGTCTTCTCCCTGGACCTCCTCAATGTCCACCTCTTGAACATCAGACTCTGAGGCCTCATCTTCACTGTCACTTTCATTGTCAGGCTCAAAAAGCCTCACATTTGCCCAGATGGCCACCAATTTTTCAACCCTTGTATTGGTTAGCCTGTTGCGTGTTTTGGTGTGTGTGTTCCCAAACAAGGACCAGTTGCGCTCTGAGACGGCTGATGTTGGAGGGATTTGGAGGATGAAGGCAACAGGGGTAAGAGCCTCAGATCCACAAAGCCCCTTCCACCAGGTGGCTTATGAGGTATGTTGGCATGACTGGCGTATTGCATCTCCATTCCAAAGCCCTTGCTTGGAAGTGTACTTTGCCAGACTGCCAAGAACCTTGCCCTCATCCAGGCCAAGGTTGCGAGTCACAGTAGTGATGACACCATAGGCCTTGTTGATCTCTGCACCAGACAGGATGCTCTTGCCAGCATACGTGGGGTCCAACATGTACGCTGCGGTGTGTATGGGCTTCAGTCAGAAGTATTCACGCTTTTTGATGTATTTCAGAACTGCAGTTTCCTCTGCTTGGAGCAACAGTGAAGTGGGCAGGGCAGTATGGATTTCTTCTCTTACATCTGCAAGCAGAGTCTGAACATCAGACAGGATGGCATTGTCTCCCTCAATCCGTGCAATGGTTACTGCTATAGGTTTCAGGCTGCTTACCACTCTCTTCCAAAATCTTGGAGAGACTCCTTCCCCTCCAGGAGACTGTCAAACATGATGACAACACCAGCCCAATGGGTGTTGCTGGGCAGCATCAATGTGGTGCTCTTATTCTTCTCACTTTGCTTGGTGAGGTAGATTGCTGCTATAACGTGATGACCCTTCACATAGCTAACCATTTCCTTGGCTCTCTTGTAGAGTGTATCCATTGTTTTCAGTGCCATGATGTCCTTGAGGAGCAGATTCAACGCATGAGCAGCACAGCCAATGGGTGTGATGTGAGGGTAGGCCTCCTCCACTTTAGACCAAGCAGCCTTCATGTTCGCAGCATTGTCTGTCACCAGTGCAAATACCTTCTCTGGTCCAAGGTCATTGACGACTGCCTTCAGCTCATCTGCAATGAAGAGACCGGTGTGTCTGTCCCTTGTGTCTGTGCTCTTGTAGAATACTGGGTGGAGATGATGTAGTTAATTATTCCTTGCCCACGAACATTCGACCACCCATCAGAGATGATTGCAATACAGTCTGCTTTCTCTGTGATTTGCTTGACCTTCACTTGAACTCTGTTGAACTCTGCATCCAGCAAATGAGCAGATAAATAATTTCTGGTTGGAGGGGTGTATGCTGGGCGAAGAACATTCAGAAATCTCTTCCAATACACATTGCCTGTGGGCATCAGAGGTGAACCAATTGCATACACAGCTCGAGCAAGACATTCATCAGCATTTCTCTGACTACGTTCCTCCATTGAGTCAAAAACACTTCTGATTCCAGGAGGACCATGAGCTGTTGCTATCTTGGAGGACCATGAGCTGTTGCTATATAAAGATTATACTTTTTTTTAAATAAAAAAATCTATACAATTCGATGTACAGATAAATAGTTTGGCAGTTAGATTAAACCATTCCTTTGTAAGATTTTTTTAAAATTAAACATGTATGGAAACAGGTGAATTAACACTCCTTAGTTAGCAGTCTCAAGCAAGCTAAACCCCACATGGTAGCAAAAACTAGCTCGCAGAAATTGTTAACAAGTTAGAAATTATTTAAACACACTTCGCTGTAGACTTCTATTTACTAGTTAACAAAAAAATAATGTGTGTCATATACAATATATTCACCCCACCCAGTATTGTAATCAAAACTGACCAGAAAGCATGTGGTCCTTGGCTCAGACAATGTAGTAGTGTGGGCTCAATAGCATCTCATTAGTGTGCAAGATCTTGAGAATCAGCTATATGCCACAAGACCTAGAATTGCCTTATGTGTATAGCTAACTATTTTAATGAATTTAAACAAAGTTCCCAAAATTCCCGGGCTTAACTTCCCATGGAAAATTTCTGAAAAAAATCTTGAAATTTACCGGAAAGTTTCCGGCCCTTTGCAACCCTAGTTGTATCCCTCCACAACGGCCTGCTCTCACACTTAACGATGGGAAGTTCTTCATCACAAAGCTCAACGGCTCAACTGTCATCACCTGATATATCTCTGGGCCAGACTGTGAAGAAGTATATTTATTTCTGTTGTGTCCATTCCAGATCTTTACATATACATAGGCTGATAGGTTCGTAAGGCGGACATTGGCCTAATGACAGCGGCCTGTCCCATTCATACCAACAAAGTAGACATCTGAAATCAGGTTTCAACATTCATACAGATGACTTGGAGTCGTTATCACAGAAAAAGACATAATGTAACCGTCCATACTGTAAACGCATGAAACCTGCCAGCCTTAACGACACTCAAGTGATGGAAGTGATCTGTCAACTTTCCCTGCTTGTTTCCTCTGTGCTGGGGTTCAAAGATATGCAGTGAGTCTGTGATACTGCAATAGAAATGAACACCAAATAAGCCCAACTTATTTCTAAAGCATACTATCCTTTATTCCTTATTTCACCTGAAACAGCACAGGGAGAGAACACAGCCTCACAATGTTTGCTGTCCTATGTTGATCTAAATACAGACTTTCCCTTCCTTTTCCCCCCTCAGAGTAAATTATGTTAAGTGTTGAGTAGGTGCAGGTAGACCCCATAACTCCATCATGGCCAATTCAAAGATGGCACTGCAGACAAAACATCCGTTACAAGCCTCTGATGTATTCAACTGATTTGACAGTAAAATGGGATCTACTTGTCATATGCATAGAATATGGCGCACAGGTGTTTTCCCAGACCATTCATCAACACCATGGCATAGGATAAGATAATCCATAGGCTCTGGCCCATCCATGACAGCATTGTGCAAGTAGATTGGCCTGTATTGGCAGGGGAGGTGTGTTTGTGTGTTGGGTTTCTCATCAAATATTTAGAAGCTGTCAGATATGAAGTATCCTCTCCTGTAGCCCTCCTAGCACTGCGTTCTCCCGGCAATGCCACGCCTGACACACTATTAGCAGGCCTGTCTGCCTCAGTCAATGTATGGGCCATACTCCAGAGGACACCAAGGCTCAGTTAAGGCTTAAATCATGAGTGAGGCCCGTGTAGAGACGAAGACAGCAAGGGGCCTCGCTCACTTTTTCACACTATGATGAGCACTAAAACAGAAAGGATAGATTTTCTTACTTTCTCTCTCTTTCTCTATTTTTTTGTCTCTGTCATTCCCTCTCCCCCATCCCCACCAACTCTCCCCCTCCCAGAAATGTGCTTCGTACATCGTCTGTATGAGTCAGCATCCTGTGGTGCCATCGGCCCTTCTTGGATCCCTTTTGTCACATTTGTGCACATGTCTTGTTCAATTTGGCCTGATGTGCAGAGACTTGTGGAAGTCACATTGATTCGACAGCAGACGGTAAGCATTTGTGACAGGGCGCAGTAGAGGAAAAGGCTACTTGATGATGGCTTTGTGCTAAGAAAGAAACAAGGAAATTGTAAGATTAGGCTAGATTCTCATTCCTGTTTATCTTTGATTTGTGTAGGTATAAAGGCTTTACTTGGTGTATTTTTCTCTCCCTGTAATATTATTAGGGCTGTCAAATTTGTTATTTACAGTTAACGTTTGAGATTTGTAATGCCCTAAAAAGAAGTTCACACATTTCATCTCCATTTCTTCAACCAAAAGTTAACGTTTCCGCACTGACCCTTTTAAGCGCAGCACAAAACTGTGCTGTGTGCTCTCAGTCTCAGCAGCTATAGATAAAGGCTCCTAGTTAAAAAGGCTTCTGAAGTTTAATTATATACGCAACAATTATAATCTATATAATCACATGTCCTGTTGCTACAGGATTACTTTCCTGCTGTAGCAAACTGGCTTAAATTAATAGCTCAGACACACCGGTATGATTGTCAAATGTTTATTCTGAACAGTGTCAGCAGCCAATCTCTTTTGTGTTTACAACACTTGTTGTATTCGGCGCATGTGACAAATAAAGTTTGATTTGACCTTGAAGTCGTCAGCCACTTGGCCTAGTTAAAATACTCCACACCAGAAGGTGGCAGTAACGTTGTTTTGCAATGCATTTCCATGTGTGTTGCTTATGGTCTATATTCCAATGTTGTATTTTGTAGAATGCCCTTGTTGACACTAGCCAGATGACCACAGGTAGATAACTACTACTAGCAAGATGACGAAGAAACAATTTAATTCACTCTCCATGATCCCATATTGCCAGTGCCAGCCCTTAGCAAAATGTTTAGCTAGCTAGTTAACATTCGCGTATTCGCTAGATATCACAACATAGCTAGCTACACTGCACTAACTCGGCAGCTAACGCAGGCAGCCGTTTCATGGAAACGAATTCATTGTGATTTAATTATAATGTCAATACTAGCGACAGTGGTTAGCTAGCATGGAGGAAGTATTTAATGTGGTGTGCAATGCGTCTGTGCACTTAGCTAGCTACCATCCCAAAGCCTACATTGCATATGAAGTGTGACTGGCTCATGACATTTAATGTACAGAGAAAATGCCCTCTTTTTTTCCTTTTTGTTGTCACCCCTATTGGCTCCCCCAAGTGTTGGTTCGTGCTCTCTGATTGGCTCAAAGTCAAGTTGTTGGCCACTGATAAGCATTACGAATTTACAAGTTGAAACGGCATGTCCATCACTACCAGGTCGGCATGCAGTAAGCAGGTAGAACGACCTGCCACTGTGATAAGTATCTGTCGGCAGTGAGATTCTCTGTGCGTTTCATGCTTCAGATCTGACATCTGTAGCAGCTCCTGTAGAGCGGTCTGTGGTGCTTAAACATCCACCATGCATGCAGCTTTGAGCAACAATAAAGCTAGCCGTCTAGTTATGCACAGTTTTGCACAGAAGTCGCTAGCAAATGCTAACGTTAGCTAGCTAGCTAACCAAACGAGAATGTTTACAATGCCATGGATGAATGCCTCTTGTTTAAAATAATTTCCCACAATGATTTTAAAATCGGAACAGGACATCCATTCAATTTAGTTACTGTTTTTGTTGTAGTTCACAGGTTAAAAGATTTAAGCAAATGATCCCAATTCTAGTAGTAGCAGCTTGGGATCTAGTTGAAGAACATGGATAAGTAGCCTAGGCTAAATCTAATAGCTGTATGATATTTTACATGATCTCCGACCTGTCTGATCTGTTATTTATGTAGTGTTTACTCCTATTCCCAAAATATATTATACCTACAACCCAATGTGATGTTCTTTTAAATGGAAACATCTTTAACTATGCTAAAATTTAAACAATATATATTTGTTTCAATTAATCAAATTAATCTCACAGAAAACCATGTGATTAACTCAATAAAATGATTTAATCGTTTGACAAGCCCTAAGTGTTACACAAACACACGCTAAAAACACGTGATGAAGATTCATTCCAATGATAACGCCTTGCATGTAAACGTACCACCTAATCATCATTATGTCACATTAAAGTATCATTCATCTCAATAACATGCACTACATTATAGTGACAGACGATGAATGAACAAATCCTGAAACTGTGATCGTTTTGATTGTTTACTTATTACTAAAGCGAGATCTAATTGGTGTTTGGTAACAAATGGTGTCACAGGGGGAATTAACGATGGATAATGATAATGACACTGTTCAAGGATAATGTAGGATTTGTACACAAGACGACACACAGCAAGGCACCATGGGAATTCAAATTCAACTGACAAAAGTCCTTATCAGCTTCCCATGACCCCATTTCCATAATAATACGATTCCCTAACTCACGTCACTGCTCTGACAGTCACTTACGGATGTGTATCTTTGTGATTTCTATCCAAATACACAAACAGTATATAAACAGAAGAAATAGCCTACTTTCCCTTTGCTTTTCTTCCCCACGTGTATATTTTCTTGTATTCAAAGGACAAAACAACAGCTCTTTCCGGATCACACAGCTGCACATACATGGCAAAATGTTTCGCAAATTACATCCTAATGAAAAGCAAACATAACACAGGCATACTTCCACACAACAACACCCATGTGAATAGATGGGCTTTCCACTTTGCAGTTTGCCGGGGTTTTGCCAAAGGGAGAGAGCGAGAGGAGGAAATCAGATACATGGGAAAAAACAAACTGTTTACCTTGTAGAAGAGCATGATGACCTGACGCAACTTGAGCCGGTGGAACACACAGACGTCATAGAGTGCCGACACGGCCAATACAGTCACCCCCTGCTCTTTCCACAGCATGCTGCAGGCAGCACAACCCAGGCTGCCCAGGAGCCAGGCCCCCAGCCTGCAGGGCCCCGCAGGGCCCCCTCGCAGGGCGCAGTGACGCACGTAGCACAGCAGCGACAGCAGGAAGAAGAGGGCGGCACCCACGTCGGCACGGCCTACCACGCCCGCCACTGCCTCTGTGTGGATGGGATGCGAGGCGAACAATAACCCAGCCAGGAGGCTCCACATGCCCTCTCCTAGCAGCAAGCGGGCCAGCCAGGTGAAGAGGGCCGTGACGGCCCCATGGAGGCCCACGTTGACCAGGTGGTAGCCCCAGGGCTCCAGGCCACCCAGGGCATGGTTGAGGCGGAAGGAGAGGGTACACAGGGGCCGGTAGGACTTGTGGCTGCCGCTGTGGGTGAGCAGGGTGCCCCAGAAGTCATCGTAGAAGATGTTGATCCACGGAGTCTCTGGTAGCAGATCCTGGTTGGTTTTGATCGCACGGCTGTGGGCAGAGGGAAAACAGAGGGGTTAGAAGATGAAGGTGCAATGATCCTCATGCTTATGGATTACCTGATCAAGGGCAATGCCACCACAGCCCTTGGGACTGGCGTGTCAGTCAATTCAATCAATATGACACAGTATGTCTTCACTGTACCATCACATTCAGTAGAATTGCAAAGACTGAAAGAAATGCCTGGATTTCAGCAGTGGTCATTTATTATGCCCCAAAGATAGGAGCCTTAGACAGAAATCAAATCACCTTGAAACCTGCTCATGCTTGACAGGGACACAACTCATCACAGAGAAGGCTGATGTACATGTAAAGATGTGTGATCCCCCCTCGGAGTGTGATACATTGCTGTATATAAGTACTGTAGCTTGAAACTTGCGTAAACCTTCTTTGAGAGTGGTATTGTGGCCTTCACCGACGTCAAGTCTCAGAATAAGCAAAGAGAGAGGAGTGCTCACCAAGGCTCTTACTGTGTGGACTCAGGGACTGCAGAGGCGCATGTACCACACCCTTGACCGAAAAAGAATAAAGCAACAAAGAGAGAGAGAGAGGGGGGATGCCACGTTGGCATAAAGGAGCATGGGGAGCCAGGGACCAAAGACGTGTCAATCACAGCTAGCCCTGTGTTTACCAACCGTTGAGTGCTGGGTATCTCACACACAGACACGCCACACTGTGTCAAGAGAGAGAGGCAAGGGAGGAAGGATGAACAAATATGTTTGTGGAAGGGATTACAAAGCAGGAGGGACTAGAGAGAGCAAACTAGAGAGCAGTGTTAAGGCCATGCATAATAAGTGTTGAGGGGCCATGGACACTCATGGAGAGACCATGCTGTGCATGTACAGTAGCTACCCCACCACGGGGCAACCCTGGCCTGTGTACTGTACTGTCCCCCCTCCCCATGGCTGGTGTCCGGGGTTGCGCCTGAGTGTTTGACCCTGACGGCCATACATCAGGCCTAAGCTGTGTGAGGTGTGAGGGTTGGAAGATGTGCAATTAGCCCCCTACCGGAGCACACAATGTCCGCGTCTTTGTTACCTAGCTGTGAGGTGGCTCTGGCACTGACACAAGACCTTGAACCCAGTGTGTCTGGGAAGTAGGCGGGAGACAGGGGGAGGCAGGGGGAGGCAGGTGGAGCAGGCGGGGAGATGATGGCTATGTAATGAGTCTCCTTGGAGAGGAGGAGGTGCATGATAACACAGAATGCCACCGCATAATTAAAAAGCCTGATGGATGGGACGTGTGATAACATACTGAGAACGACAGGTTGTAATGAGTCCCCACGGCAGGCACAATTAGCACACGCAATTAGACGTGGAGCGAGGAGAGGGAGAAAACAGGCACACACTGCACAACACACAATAACAGACTGAGATAAACAAGGAATTCAAAGAAATGCGCCAAGGCGGCAGATGAATCAAGGTGAATAATTTATCTATGGATAATTTTTTTGGGGAAACCTCTGCATTTGTGTAGCTCTTAAACCTAGAACTTTTACCCGGCATTGTCCTACATAGCCGCAAATAGCAACCCACTTGCCCTGCTTCTCAATATGGCTATGCCAGAAAGCAGATGAGGTTGTTGAAAAGGGGAAAGGTATGGAGATTGCAACCCACAACAAATAGCTAAATAAACTACCTCTGACAGGGCGAGGTCAAATAGCCCTCCTTATGATAGATCTGGGGGGAAATTAATACAACCAACCTGGCCTATATGGAAGCTGAGAGGCAAAGATGATCAGCCGGAGATATTTCTATGAAATGAAAATGCCTGACATGTCAGTGAGCAGATCATTGCGTTTCAGACCTTTTTTCAAAAAATCATTTCATATACAGTACATGACATGGGATTGATAGAGCTTGCCTGGTGCAATCGAACCAATAGAATAGTCACAAAAGTGCCAACCCCACCCATTTGGCTCTACAGACAGGCTAAAGCAAATGCTGAAAGTATGTGATAGATTTCTAATAGTATTTGAACCCAGGCCGGATGGGTTTCTCTGGACCTCCAGGTAGCTCACCGCTGACAGAGTAAGATCTCTCTTTGGTTCACGGCTCTGATATACACGTTTATTTTCTCTAGCCCATTTGTCAAGTGAGATCTTCACTCCAGCACAAGGCTCCAGCACATCAGAGGCATTATGGTTCAACTACATATTTAATCCATTTGGAAGACAAGTGTGCCTTTTTTCCATTGTACATTGAAGTGGTGGCAGAAAGGACAGATACATTATATATTGTTTGAAACCTCACCAGCTCTGGCACCAAAATAAAATACCAAAACCCAATGCCAATCCTTCAAACCCACAGTCTCTACGAAGCAGCCATGGATGCCTGAATCACAATGCATACATTGCATTCAGAAAGTATTCAGGCCCCTTCACTTTTTCCACATTTTGTCACGTGACAGCCTTATTCTAAAATTGATTAAATTCAATGTTTTTCCTCATCAATCTAAACACAATACCCCATAATGACTAAGCAAAACCAGGTCTTAAGAAATGTGTGTAAATGTATTAAAAATGTAAAATAAACAGAAATACATTATTTACATAAGTATTCAGACCCTTTGCTATGAGACTCGAAATTGAGCTCAGGAGCATCCTGTTTCCATTGATTATCCTTGATGTTTCTACAACTTGATTGGAGTCCACCTGTGGTAAATTCAATTGATTGGACATGATTTGGAAAGACACACACCTGTCTATATAAGGTCCCACAGTTGACAGTGCATGTCAGAGCAAAAACCAAGCCATGAGGTCAAAAGGAATTGTCCATAGAGCTCAGAGACAGGATTGTGTCGAGACACAGATCTGGGGAAGGGTCCCAAGAACACAGTGGCCTCCATTCTTAAATGGAAGAAGTTTGGAATGACCAAGACTCTTCCTAGGGCTGGCCACCCGGCCAAACTGAGCAATCGGGGGAGAAGGGTCTTGGTTAGGGAGATGAACAAGATCCCAATGGCTTCTCTGACAGAGCTCCAGATTTTCTCTGTGGAGATAGGAGAACCTTCCAGAAGGACAACCATCTCTGCGGTACTCCACCAATCAGGCCTCTATGGTAGAGAGGCCAGATGGAAGCCACTCCTCAGTAAAAGGCACAAGACAACCGCTTGGAGTTTGGCACCTAAAGGAGTCTCAGACCATGAGAAACAAGATTCTCTGGTCTGATGAAACCAAGATTAAACTCTTTGGCCTGAATGGCAAGCATCACATCTGGAGGAAACCAGGCACCGCTCATCACCTGGCAAATTACTATCCCTACGGTGAAGCATGGTGGTGGCAGCTGTGGGGATGTTTTTTAGCGACAGGGACTGGGAGACTAGTCAGGATCGAGGGCAAGGTGAACGGAGCAAAGTGCAGGGAGATCCTTGATGAAAACCTGCTCCAGAGTGCTCAGGACCTCAGACTGGGGTGAAGGTTCCCCTTCCAACAGGACAACAGCACAAAGCTGGAGTGACTTCGGGACAAGTCCTTGAATGTCCTTGAGTGGGACAGCCAGAGCCCGGACTTCAACCCAAACTAACATTTCTGGAGAGGCCTGAAAATAGCTGTGCAGCGACGTGTGCGGATTGATGAGGGATTTTTTTCTTCTCCATTTTAGAATAAGGCTGTAAAGTAACAAAATATGGAAAAAGTTAAGGGGTCTGAATACTTTCGAATGCACTGTATGTTCAGTTCTCCGATTGTCTGCTTCTTGAATGTCACGTCAGAGAGGCAGGCGAGCACCTACACCACTGCAGTTGACAGGCACTCTCAGGGGGAGAGGATGAAAGACTGTGGAAAGAGAGCGAGGGGAATAAGAGAAGGGGTCGTATAACCCACATCATCTTAGCCACCGCTGTTCCAAGTGGAGGAATTACGACATTTGTATGATGACGAGTCTAATCATAGCCATTTTCTCAATGCAATCCAAGGCCATTCATTAATTAGTCCTGTTTAGCATGGTTGCGTGGGTCCTGATCACCGCAGCACATCCAGCCCCATTCAGCTCTGGCTGAAGGGCCTGCCGGTCCTGCCTGGCAGAGTGGAAGATTGGGTTTATGTGGCTGGGCCCGTCTTTCTGGGAAGCTGGCAGCAGCAGGACCTCTCTGTGCACTGCAAATCTTTTCCAGCCGTGAGTGCATTCCTTTGCCACCCGCACGCTTTCTGCGCCTGCCTGGCGACTCCCAGAGGACCGGCGGGATCATGTGACCGCTAACAAGCGAAACCCGAAAAAGCACCACCTCCCACTTCCTCACACCCCACCCAGGCTTCCACCCTTTCCCACCCAAGTTATGTCTGCTCCCCAATTTCTAGGATGAGTATTGTGTGACTCAATCGGTCAGGTATTTTTTTCCTCATCACTCTGGCTTGCCAAAGTTTTTGCACCGATTCTGGTGCACTTTTTATGTACTAAGTATTTCAATGTTCACTTTTAACAGGAGGGTTCATCCAAAGCTCAAGAAAAGATAGGCCTACAGAGCAGGCTAGTCAGAAAAACATATAAACGATGCAAGGTCCTAGAGGAAACATTATCAACTTTATGTAGGCCTAGTATGTAGATAACTTAATACACCAGGCAAGATGGTACTCATAGTGATTGTTGTGGTGGATCTAGACAAAACTCAAATGCAGCAGTGTTGACAGCAGCTCATGACTTCAAATGTTGAGGCCAGAGTAGTGCATGACTTCATCAAAACAAAGGCGTGTGATTCACCCAGAAAGGAAAACAAACTCAGTAAAGTGTCTGGTGCTTATATCAAAGCCGTGATTAAGAGCCAATCCATGCTTGATCCGAAAATAAGGTCGGAGGCGCCGTATTGATGGTGTGACGCAATTGCGGAGCCTCCGGAGGCAAGCAGAGGTCAAATTGAATTTCATAGGGCTTTGCCGTGCGCCTCTCAAATTTTTTAAAAATGCGGAGGGCTCTGTATAGCTCTGCATTGATTGGTTGACGGTACCGTAGGTGAGGGCAGGAAGTCCTGTAAAAACACTAACTCACTTCCTTGACAACTTCCTTCACAAAAGCTCTGCGCTGCTCGGCAAAGTGCAAGAAGAATGAATGCCCTGACTTCTGCAGAGGCCGTATCACCGTAAATGTTGCAAGGTTAATGCAGACTTCGGATTGACCATGCAGCGCCTTTTACTGCCCTCACAAGGTCCAAATCTTCTCAATGAAGAGGATCACTTTCCCTTTAAAAAGGCTCAACATTAAAAAGAGATAGCAACGGAAAACATGGATAACCTTTTTGCAAAGAAGTCTCAAAGTTATGGAGTTTGATCAGTGCTAGTTTGAAAACGCAATGGTTAAAAGCTCAATTGAAATGATACATGTACTTTCATTTTAATAGCAGTGCGTATGATTCATGCCACAATGAAATTGCAATGTATGGACCCCAAAAAATATTTTCAACGTACCGATTCCATGGCACATGGTTTATGAACTGATACACAAACATTTAATTTCAATTTAAATGATTATACAAAATTCTTGCATCCAATAGAATGTTAAATATATGGGGGATACAAACTTCCCAGCTTTTGCTGTGTCATTAGATAATTTGTCATTAGATCATTTATTTTGGTGCTGTCCATATGTAGCTTGTTTTAGTCACAGGTCCAGGAATGGCTGAAGAATTGCAACATTTACATGTAGCTAACTCTGCAGATAGCACTACTAGGTGATTTAAAAAGTCATCGTCAATCAATCTATAATATAATAACACTTTCAGCAAAAATGTTTTTCTTTAATTTACAATCTGTAAAAACTATCAGAATAGAAAGGTTCAGAACCTATTGTGAAACATCACAGTTGAAAAATATAGAATTCCAATATGGATGGTGGGTGTTAAGCGATAGATGGGAGGGGTTGAATCGAGGGAATAAAAACAACAAGATAACTATTGTAAAATTCACTCTGTAATATGTATACAGTATGAATAAGCTGAAAGTAGAAGCCTAAGTGTTGTTGTTCATTAGTTTACTCCAATTAGGGGAGGGGTGGCAGGGTTAGTGGAAAATAATAAAGGAAAAGATATTTAAAAAATATATGTATATATATATATATATATATATATATATATACACACAGTGCATTCAGAAAGTATTCAGACCCCTTGACTTTTTCCTAATTTTGTTGCATTACAGCCTTATTCTACAATTGATTTAATTGTTTTTTTTCCTCATCAATCTTCACACAATAGGTCCTCTATAAGTCCTCTTAAGCTCTGTCAGGTCGAATGGAGAGCATTGCTGCACAGCTATTTTCAGGTCTTTCCAGAGATGTTCGATCGGATTCAAGTCCAGGCTCTGGCTGGATCACTCAAGGACATTCAGAGACTTGACCCGAAGCCACTCCTGCATTGTCTTGGCTGAGTACTTAGGGTTGTTGTCCTGTTGGAAGGAGAACCTTCGCCCCAGTCTGAAGTTCTGAGCGCTCTGGAGCATGCTTTCATCGTGGCTCTCTCTCTGTACTTTGCTCTGTTAATATTTCCCTTGATCCTGATAAGTCTCCCAGTCCCTGTCGCTAAAAAACATCCCCAAAGCATGATGCTGCCACCACCATGCTTCACTGTAGGGATGGTGCCAGGTTTCCTCCAGACGTGACGCTTGGCATTCAGGCCAAAGAACTACAATCTTGGTTTCATCAGACCAGAGAAGCTTGTTTCTCATGGTCTGAGAGTCCTTTAGGTGCCTTTTGGCAAATTTCAAGCAGCTGTGTGCCTTTTACTGAGGAGTGGCTTCCCTCTGGCGACTCTACCATTAAGGCCTGATTGGTGGAGTGCTGTAGAGATGGTTGTCCTTCTGCAAGGTTTTCCCATTTCCACATAGGAACTCTGGAGCTCTGTCAGAGTGACCATCGGGTTCCTGGTCACCTCCCTGACCAAGGTCCTTCTCCCCTGAATGCTCATATAATTCCTTTGACCTCATTGCTTGGTTTTAGCTCTGCCAACTGTTGGACCACACATAGACAAGTCTGTGCCTTTCCAAATCATGTCCAATCAATTGAATTTACAACAGGTGGACAACAATCAAGTTGTAGAAGCATCTCAATAATTATCAATGGAAACAGGATGCACCTGAGCTCAATTACGATTCTCATAGCAAAGGGTCTGTATACTTATGTAAATAAGGTATTTCTGTTTTATCAAAATGTAGATATAGTAACAGTCAAACGTTTGGACACACCTACTCATTACAGGGTTTTTATTTATTTTTACTATTTTCTACATTGTAGAATAATAGTGAAGACATCAAAACTATGACATAACACATATGGAATCACGTAGTAACCAAAAAAGTGTTAAACCAATCAAAATATATATGATTCTTCAAAGTAGCCACAATTTGCCTTGATGACAGCTTTGCACACTCATGGCATTCTCTGAACATGTTTCTTGGAAGCCATTTCAGTTAATTTGTGGAATTTCTTTCCTTCTTGATGCATTTGAGCCAATCAGTTGTGTTGTGACAAGGTAGACGTGGTATACAGAAGATAGTCCTATTTGGTAAAAGGCCAAGTGCATTTACGGCAAGAACAGCTCAAATAAGGAAGGCAGTTCGCCACTGATTCATTCCAAACCACTCATTGTTGAATTTGTGATTTCCAACTTCTTATGTAATGTTTATGTCCAATGGCCAATAAGCACCGTTATGTTTTCTCTGTCATTTATCTTCATATGACAAGGATTTTACCTTTTTTTTTTTACCTTCTATCTTGGCCAGGTAGGCCAGTTGAGAACAAGTTCTCATTTACAACTGCGACCTGGCCAAGATAGAGCAAAGCAGTGTGACACAAATAACACAGAGTTACACATGGGATAAACAAAAGTACAGTCAATAACACAATAGAAAAGTCTATATACAGTGTGTACAAATGTAGTAAGATTAGGGAGGTAAGGCAGTAAATAGGCTATAGTGGCAAAATAATTTAAATTGAACAATTAAACACTGGTGTGATAGATGTGCAGAAGATGAATGTGCAAGTAGAGATACTGGGATGCAAAGGAGAGAGAACTGGAAGGAAAGGCAGCCAAAGTAGGTGTTGGCTTTGGGGATGACCAGTGAAATATACCTGCTCGAGCGCGTGCTTCGGGTGGGTGCTGCTATGGTGACCAGTGAGCTGAGATAAGGCGGGCTTTACCTAGCAAAGATGACCTGGAGCCAGTGTGTGTGTCGACGAATACGAAGCGAGGGCCAGTCAACGAGAGCATAGAGGTCGCAGTGTAGCGTCAGTTTTACGAGGGTATGTTTGTCAGCATGAGAGAAGGATGCTTTGTTGCGAAATAGGAAGCTGATTCTAGATTTCATTTTAGATTGGGGATGCTTAATGTGAGTCTGGAAGGAGAGTTTACAGTCTAACCAGACACCTAGGTATTTGTAGTTATCATTATCTAAATCAGAACCGTCTAGAGTAGTGATGCTAGATGGGCAGGCGGGTATGGGCAGCGATCAGTTGAAAGCATGCATTTAGTTTTACTTGCATTTAAGAGCAGTTGGAAGCCACGGAAGGAGTGTTGTATGGCATTGAAGCTCGTCTGGAGGTTAGTTAACACAGTGTCCAAAGAAGGGCCAGAAGTATACAGAATGATGTCGTCTGCGTAGAGGTGGATCAGAGAATCACCAGCAGCACGAGCGACATCATTGATGTATACAGAGAAAAGAGTCGGCCCGAGAATTGAACCCCGTGACACCCCCATAGAGACTGCCAGAGGTCCGGATAACAGGCCCTCCGATTTGACACACTGACCTCTATCTGAGAAGTAGTTGTTGAACCAGGCAAGGCAGTCATTTGAGAAACCAAGACTGTTGAGTCTGCCGATAAGAATGTGGTGATTGAGAGTCGAAAGCCTTGGCCAGGTCGACGAATACGTCTGCACAGTATAGTCTTTTATCGATGGCGGTTATGATATCGTTTAGGACCTTGAGCATGGCTGAGGTGCACCCATGACCAGCTCGGAAGGTACGGTGGGATTCAAAATGGTCGGTGATCTGTTTGTTAACTTGGCTTTAGAAGATGTTAGAAAGGCAGGGTAGAACAGATATAGGTCTGTAACCGTTTGGGTCTAGAGTGTCTCCCCCTTTGAAGAGGGGGATGACCGTTGCAGCTTTCCAATCTTTAAGGATCTCAGATGATATGAAAGAGAGGTTGAACAGGCCAGTAATAGGGGTTGCAACAATTGCGGTGGATCATTTTAGAAAGAGAGGGTCCAGATTGTCTAGCCCAGCTGATTAAAAGGGATCCAGATTTTTCAGCTCTTTCAGAACATCAGCTATCTGGATTTGGGTGAAGGAGAATTGGGAGAGAAATGGAGAAGTTACTGTGGGGGGTGCAGAGCTGTTGACCAGGTTAGGGATAGCCAAGTGGAAAGCATGGCCAGCCGTAGAAAAATTATTATTGAAATTCTCGATTATCGTAGATTTATCGGTGGTGACAGTGTTTCCTAGCCTCAGTGCAGTGGGAGGCTGGGAGGAGGTGCTCTTATTCTCCATGGACTTTCATGATGATGACCACTTGTCTAGCTTGCTAGCTAGGATTTTGAAAGGACAATGTTGACATCATACTTTCAAAACATCAGTCCAATCAAAGCTACTGTAGATATAATGTGATTTCACGTAATTTTAACTATGGCCAATGACCTTGAGCCTTCTTGGATGGGCACTTCTAATGTAAATCTATGGCAGCACCCAAGGGGCTTGAACTTTCTAGCTCTCCCTGTAGATTTTGCGGTGACGTAGTGTCCCCATGAGTGACAGAACACTGCGCCAATCACGGCACAACTAGAGAACATTACCAACCCCTACGCTCTGTATTTTCCGCTGGCTGCCCCACCACCACAGAAATCACTGAGCTAGTCTGAAACACCTGCATTTTGGAGATTAACGGTACCATTAACTATTTGGAATGGGATGATGAATCAGATGAATCAGAGAGCAGAAGCCAGATACGAGTATAGATACCTTCCAAAGACAGCAGAAGAAACTGGCAGAATAATGACTATGCTAATTCTGTCAGTGTGGTTCCTTCCTTCCGCCAATAAAATACAGCTGAGATGGAGAGTTTCACATAAAAACAGCTGTACTCACACATCCTCTTTGACAGGAATATGTACGATTTAAAGAACGTAAAGTTGACAAGCAAACATTTTGAAAAACGTTTAAACAGCCTACTTACTTTTATCATACAGCATGCTATCAGAGAGCATTTTAGAGAGGGAGAGCAATGACTGTAAAAAGTGGTCTTCTCAGAACAATACACAATAGTTTCCACTTTATGCCAGCATGTAAAACAAGGGGAAACTGCACTGGCAGTTGGGAAAAGTGATGTCGTCTCTGCCAAGTATGTGTCATCACCCTGCTTTAATATCTGAAAGGAGCACAGCCGTATTTTGCGAATGCCCTCTGAGGCCTTTGTGTTCTCCTCTCAGGCTTTCCACCATCTCCTTTGTGTAATGTTTCTTTCCATGGGCATGCTAACAGGTCAACAATAGAACAGTATAAAACCTTAATGCCTCTCATGGTGCCATTTTGAATGATTTCTCAAGGTTGGCAATCTGACTCTTTCATTTTGTGCTCAAGTGCTTATGAGGACTGCTTCTGTTTGTAAAATCCTGACAATACATGCTGTATCTGTGAAGGAAGTGTAACATAAAAACTTGTATCTTTCTTATACAAGAACACCACAGATCATGAGTACTACTGTAAAAGTCATCTTTATGATTGACTTTTACTCTCACTCATGGAAGAAAGGGTGTCTTATCAATTGTAGTACTATATTCTTTTGAATTTCAACATACTCAAAACCCCCCAAAATATAATTTGAATACATTAATTATTAATATAGGTAAGAGATTGTAATAAAAAGCTCAGTCAGTCACAGAAATAATTTGCCTAAAGAGAGAAAAAAACATAGTCCTTTGTGTCATCGTTACAAATCAGGTATTAGAGAAACACACTATTAATGGGACATGTCTGGATAAGAATGTGCCAAACGTACCAAAACATGATCAAGCCTCAGTGCTATTGCATACTCATACAGAAGTATGCCTGTTCTGAGTAAATGCTGATTTGCTTCAATTCATATTCAGACAACAATCATATTAGATATCTTTGTCAACAGACACCTTGATCACAAACAATGGTTCCTGAGTTATCACTACAATTCATTTCTGCACCGCCTAGCTAAACATAAATTATTATATATATTTTTAAAAATCTATATGACCTGCTGGTGGCCGATTACAATACGTCAGCAATTTTGCTAATTGAGTTTAGTAGGCCTATAAGTAGCCTGGTCTCAGATCTGTGCTGTCAGTTTGTGTAGTTTTGACAATGGCGTGGCAATTCATAGGAGTTGGCAAGACTGGGACCACAAGAGAACTGGGACCACAAGCTATACAGTCAGTGGAGGAGAGAGTTTAGTGACCCGCCAGTCAGCCAGGACAAACAGGGAAAGTAATTGTGATTTGTTTCAGGAAACTAGGCGTATGTCGCACGTCACTACTTCACAGGAGAGGCATTTGAAAGTAAACTTTGGCAGAAATGCCTTCTGGAACATGTGAACTTTCATGTGCCATAACAACAAACATGTACGCCATCTGTAAATACGAATAAAATTGTTAAATGACGAGCCTAGATGGTTTAGCCACGGAAAAAGTTGGGAACCTTCCCATGATTGGCTGAGATAATGGATGGGCTGGACATGCCGAGAGATGAGTTCGGATTGGTCTGCCATGTAGCAGGCTTCTGTCTATAACATGAGCTGGTCAGTATGGCTCGCTTCGAGACAAGCAACACTGAAGCTTGCATGAGAGCACCAGCAGTTGCGGACGACTGTGTGATCATGCTCCCCATATCTGATGTGAGCAAGACCTTTAACCTTTTCACATGTGCGTTCCAAATATCTCTAACAGTCGCCCCACCGTGAGTTGTTTCATGCACGTGATGTCAGAAAGAACTCACTGTTCCAAAATGTGATTATTACACAACAGGACAGTTAACACGCACTGCCTGCTAATTATCTATAGGCTATGTTCAATTTGTCATTTTAAAACTATTTTCGAAATAAATTGAGGTGTTTTCCGCCTCCTCATTAATTCACATAGAAGTAGCCCATTTCAGAGACAATTTATGTTAGAGGCTTTACTGAGCTGGATAAACTTCTCTATTTGAGGAGAGCCCACCGTACTTCACTCATGTTTGCGCAGATCAGGTATTCATATATTTGCGCAGTCTTGCAAGAATTGGAACATTTTCTTGCTGGCGCTCGCTTTGCCTTCCTTCTTGTTTTCCTTACAAATAATAACGTTGGACAGTAAGTTCCTTATTTTCTGTATATCGTGATGTTGTTTCTACTATGGGCGCATACAGTATGTATGTACAGTGGGGCAAAAAACTATTTAGTCAGCCACCAATTGTGCAATTTCTCCCACTTAAAAAGATAAGAGAGGCCTGTAATTTGCATCATAGGTACACTTCAACTATGACAGACAAAATGAGAAAAAAAATCCAGAAAATCACATTGTAGGATTTTTAATGAATTTATTTGCAAGTTATGGTGGAAAATAAGTATTTGGTCACTTACAAACAAGCAAGATTTCTGGCTCTCACAGACCTGTAACTTCTTCTTTAAGAGGCTCCTCTGTCCTCCACTCGTTAGCTGTATTAATGGCACCTGTTTGGACTTGTTATCAGTATAAAAGACACCTGTCCACAACCTCAAACAGTCACACTCCAAACTCCACTACAAACATAAGCAATTTTCTGTAATTGGCTCGCCATTAACTTGTAAATAATTATCTTGTTGTCAGTTTATTTTCCTGTAATAATGAAGATAAATGAGCTAAAGGGAAGATGTTGTCAGCTATATGATATGGTCATTATTTGAACTGGCTAGCAAGTTAACTTAACATTAGCTAGCTAGCTAACAAGGTAGAAACAAACCAAAACATTGTTTAGAAAGTTGTTTTTAGTTGCCTGGTTTGCTAGATTGACATTTACTAAATGTATTTTTAAAGGGTGGGTTTATTGGTGGTAAAATAATCTAATTATGCTATTTTGGGCAGCCTGTCATTTTTGTGTTTATACTTTTTCATAACGACAATGACAAGTTTGATGTCAGACTGTCACGCCCTGACCATAGAGAGCCTTTTTATTCTCTATGTTGGTTAGGTCGGGGTGTGACTAGGGTGGGTAATCTAGGTTGTTTTATTTCTATGTTGGCCTGGTATGGTTCCCAATCAGAGGCAGCTGTTTAGCGTTGTCTCTGATTAAGGATCATATTTAGGCAGCCATTTCCCCACTGGGTTTGTGGGATCTTGTTTATGTGTAGTTGCCTATGAGCACTCCATAGCTTCATGTGTCATTTGCTCTTTATTGTTTTTTGTGCGGTTCACTTCAAATAGAATATTTTGAACCGATATCACACTGCACGTTGGTCCGAATGTTATTCCGACGATCGTGACACAGACGACAATAGAATGTTCATGATGTCACTGCGACAACTGTCGATAGACGTAGTATAAACCAGTCTTTAATCTTGAAATATTTGGCTGTTTTGTACATGGCCTCACATATGAATCCTTAAAGAGATGGGTGGTGCTAAAGCTTAAGAGGTTGTGAACGATGCTGAATGGGTGTAGACAAAGAAGAACTCTCCAGTAGGTGTACCAAAACATTCAAGAGACATTTTCTCAAAAGTGAGATTACAAGTTTCTCAACTTTCAAAGCATAATTACTTTCCCATTGTTCCTCAACTGTAGTGTATGACATACCGTTTTCTAGAGTCTCTACTTTTATCCAATGTAAAAATTGGTCGGTCACAATTGTGGTGTAGATCATTCTAGCCAGTACACGAACACCGTAGTCACTGAAAATCCCCATTTGTCAGGGATGAATAGTTCCTCCACTCTGTTTGACATGTATGATAAGTGAGATTATAATAGAAGCCTCAGACAATATCAGCCTTGAGGAATGTGAGTGTTATACAAGATTGGATCACTTGTTTAAAAGCATCTGTTGTTTGTTAAGTCATAGGTGGAAATAGTATAACTAGCTAACCTATTTGATTGCTATGCACATGAAAACCTACTTGCATTTGACATAAATTACTAAAATGCAGGTAAAAGAAGAAAGACAGATTTTGTATACAATATCTTCCCACAAAAAACTCTTCAGATCTGACTGGCATTTCCTTGTTGGTTCGAGATCAGAATGATTGACACAAGCCCAGCCCAGGCACTTTCTCATTAAAATATTTAATTGTCCTACGAACTACACAAAATAAGTGTTGGGTGTTACGCATCTCTCCTTCGACAAGGATAAATTACTCCTGTGCAATCACATTAAAAGTTGTTAATGGAGGAGTAGATACTGGGGGTTTAAGATGCAGGTGACACTGGGTCAAAGTCAATAAGAGTAGTGCTCAACCTCCTCTAGGGGTTTGCTTTTATATACAAATGTATATGCTCATATTCTTTTTTATATTACCTTTATTTAACTAGGCAAGTCAGTTAAGAACAAATTCTTATTTCAATGACGGCCTAGGAACAGTGGGTTAACTGCCTGTTCAGGGGCAGAACGACAGATTTGTACCTTTTCAACTCGGGGGTTTGAACTTGCAACCTTGGGGTTACTAGTCCAACGCTCTAACCACTAGGCTACCCTTACCCTCATTATACAGTAATTTGTCTTTTATTTGGATAAATGACTCATTAGATTTCCCCTATGAGGGACAATAAAGTTGTATCGGATTGAATATAATAGAATTCCATAGTCTGAGGTCAAGAAAACTGAAGGATGAACAATTATAATTAGAAACCTCCAAAACTATTTTAGCATATTAGCATTTTCTAACACAGCAGAATGAGTCCATCCCTGCGAGGGGTTATTTGCAATGCTCTGTCAGTACAAACGCAAAGGCTCACTCCATTTCACGCCACAGTAGATAAGCAAACAGTGGGACACTGTGACAGATCATGGAGCGGAGCTGGGCAGTGATGAAGTACTGTTTTAGCTCAATGGACGACACCGCCTGCTCCCTAGCATCCTGATCAGTCCTTTGTACTAGACTGGGATGGTCCTATTGGGGTGTGCTCTGCATACTGATCACCATGGAGAAATGAGCACCGGGCAGCCCTGGTTAGGCAGCTATGCATGGTGGAAGGTTGCTTTGGGCGAGGTGTTTGTTGCATCATTAGCTGTACTGTAACAGAGCAGAGCCACAGCAGGGCTGTGATTAATAGGGCTGTCGGGGTGCCCCTCCCACTCAGACGGAACCATGTCTGGCTGCACTGCCCAGGATTAGACAGAGTAATAAAGGCAATTTTCCGCACTCAGCACTGTTTAGTCAAACAGGAGCCACGGATGGAGGTAAATGCTCTGCAAGAAATTAAACTTCTTACAGATGGAAATATTGCCTTTCATAACTGCATAGCATAGTTTGGCATCCTCTAAAGGCCATGAAGACCCTCGTAGTGCATAGTAGCAGTTCCTCTGCAAAATGAGAGTTATAGCTAAAACACGTTTTCTTCCATTGAGCCAAGTTAGGGCGTTCTTCAGTACAACAATCCCTTTTCTGCAGTGCCTCTTTCCAAGGCTAACTTTCAAGTTGTATGTAGGTTATAGCATTGCCTAGCCAATCTCAGCCAGGTGTGAGAGCCAATTACAAATCTGCCTGTGCAGAGCAGGCTGTGTGATATACACTCTGATTATTACATCCCATAAACCTGTCAACAAGCTCCTGACTCCTGGGTAGACAGCAGAGGGCTGCCGTGACAACACCACGCCATGCACTTTCTATCCATCTCTCTCTCTTTCTCTCTACCTCCATCTTTCTCTGCCCCTTTTCCTCTACCACCCTCTCCCGCTAGCACCCAATCTTCCCTCCCCTTCTCCTCTGTCTTTGGTTAACCCCTACTGTGTAAGGGGTTAACAGATTCATACATGGAAAACAGATAAATCAAAAGGAAGCTTGTTTTTAATATTTTTTTTCTCCACAAAAGGTTTTATTACAGACAGAAATAAACCTCAGTTTCATCATCTATCCGGGTGGCTGGTCTCAGACAATCCCACAGGTGAAGAAACGGGATACAGAGGTTCTGGGCTGGCATTGTAACACGTGGTCTGTGGTTGTGAGGCCGGTTGGACGTACTGCCAAATTCTCTAAAACAACATTGAAGGTGGCTTATGGTAGAGAAATTAACATTAAATTCTCTGGCAACAGCTCTGGCGGACATTCCAGCAGTCAGCATGCCAATTGCACACTCCTTCAAAACTTGAGACATCTGTGGCATTGTGTTGTGTGACAAACCTGCACATTTTAGAGTGGCCTTGTACTGAGGACAATAAAAGGTGCACCTGTGTAATGATCATGCTGTTTAATCAGCTTCTTGATACTCCACACCTGTCAGGTGGATGGATTATCTTGGCAAAGGAGAAATGCTCACTAACAGGATGTAAACACATTTTTGCACATAATTTCATATAAGCTTTTTGTGCATATGGAACATTTCTAAAATCTTTTATAGATACTCATGAAACACGGGACACACACTTCACATGTTGCGTTTATATTTTTGATCAGTTTATATATAAACAAAAGTGTAACCCCTTTGTTTTGGCACTAAAACTAAACTTCCATATTTAATGTGCCTTCAGAAAGTATTCCCCTTTACATTTTGTGTTACAGCCTGAATAAAACATGTATTCAATTTAGATTTTGTGTCAATGATGTACACACAATACCCCATAATGTCAAAGTGGAATTTTTTGTTTGTGGAAATGTTGTTTATCAATAATAATAAAAATAAGCCAAAATGTCTTGAGTCAATAAGCATTCAACCCCTTTGTTATGTCAAGCCTAAATAAGTTCAGGAGTTAAAATGTGCTTAACAAATCCCATAAGTTGCATGGACTCATTCCATGTTCAATAATAGGGGTTAACATGACTAACCCATCTCTGTACCCCAAACATACAATTATCTGTAAGGTCCCTCAGTCGAGCAGGGAGGTTTTTCAATGCCTCGCAAAAAAGGGCACCTATTGGTAGATGTGTAAAAAGAAAAAGCAGACGCTGAATATCCCTTTAAGCATGGTGACGTTATTAATTACACTTTGGATGGTGTATCAATACACCAAATCATTATGAAGACACAGGCATCCTCCCTTAACTCTGTTGCCGGAGAGGCAGGAAATTGCTCAGGGAATTCACCATGAGGCCGATGGTGATTTTAAAACAAGAGTTTAATTGTTGTGATAGGAGAAAACTAAGGCTGGATCAACAAAATTGTAGTTACTCCACAATACTAACCTTAAATGACAGAGTGAAAAGAAGGAAGCCAGCACAGAAAACAAATATTCCAAAACATGCATCCTCTTTGCAACAAGGCACTAAAGTAATACTGCAACAAATGTGGCAAAGAAATTCACTTTTTGCCCTGAATACAAATAATTATGTCACTTGAGTACCCCTTTTCATATTTTCAAGCATGGTTGTGGCATCATGTCATGGTATGCTTGTCATGGCAAGGACTAGGGAGTTTTTAAGGATGAAAAGAAATGGAATACAGCTATAAGCACAGGCAAAATCCTAGAGGAAAACCTGGTTCAGTCTGCTGTCCAACAAACACAGGGAGACAAATTCACCTTTCAGCAGGAAAATAACCTAAAACACAAGGCCAAATCTACACTGGAGTTGCTTACCAAGATACTTTGACTGTTCCTGAGTGGTGCTTCTGTAAAGTATTGACTTTGTAGAAGGGGGTGTGAATATTTATGTAAATCAGATATTTCTGTATTTAATTTTCAAATATGTCGAAAAACATGTTTTTACTTTGTCATAATGAGATATTGTGTGAAGACGGATGCTCATTTTTTTTTATTCATCCATTTTGAATTCAGGCTGCAACAACAAAATGTGGCATAAATCAAGGGGAATATATACTTGTTTTAAAGGCACTTTGATACATTTTTAATCTAATACTGGGCTATCTTCAGACAAGTCTTGTGTGGCTTGAGGGCATCCTAAAGCAGAACAACCGACGTGTTCGTGAGAGTCTCATTTTCATATTAGTTTGTAGGTCAAACTGGTCAGACGCTACAGACAGAAGTTGGCAGATCGGCGGTACCGACTTCAGACGAGGATTGTGGAGGTCCTAGAGAAAAACAACCGACATGTACGTGTTTGTGAGAGTCAAATGTCCATATTAGTTCGTAGGTCAAACTTTTCGGACACGACAGACTTTTTGTGAGAACACAGATATCCGGGATGTCTGCTGGTCTGACAAACACAGATGTAGCTCTGCCACCTTCCACCACAGATGTGTAAGGCTGACATCACCGGATGCGGTGTACTGAGACGCAGCCCATGCAAAAAAATCCCCAGATATCTCTAGCTTAAACAGACGGATTTTAAATGAGGGATTTTTGATTACTCTAATTACATTTCTACAGGGGCACGGACATCGACTCTTGGTTAAGGTTTGTGGGTAGACATAGGTCAGTGGTTTCCACTGTTGTATCTCAGGTGTTTTCCTTCCTGAGGGTTTAATTCAACATGCCATCCAGTCATCCAGTCAGATGATGTTCTGAAAGAGCTGCAAAATCTGGACCCCTACAAATCAGCCGGGCTAGACAATCTGGACCCTTACTTTCTAAAATGATCTGCCGAAATTGTTGCAACCCCTATTACTAGCCTGTTCAACCTCTCTTTCGTGTCGTCTGATATTCCCAAAGATTGGAACTCTTCTCTGCAATCTGGTTTCCGAGCTGGTCATGGGTGCACCTCAGCCACACTCAAGGTCCTAAACAATATCTTAACCTTGCCTCGCCTGGTTCACCAACTACTTCTCCGATAGAGTTCAGTGTGTCAAATCGGAGGGCATGTTGTCCGGTCCCCTGGCAGTCTCTATGGGGGTGCCACAGGGTTCAATTCTTAAACCAACTCTCTTCTCTGTATACATCAATGATGTCGCTCTTGCTGCTGGTGATCCACCTCTACGCAGACGACACCATTCTGTATACTTCTGGCCCTTCTTTGGACACTGTGTTAACAACCCTCCAGACGAGCTTCAATGCCATACAACTTAAATACAAGTAAAACTAAATGCATGCACTTCAACCGATCGCTGTCTGCACCTGCCCGCCCATCCAACATCACTACTCTGGACGGTTCTGACTTAGAATATGTGGACAACTACAAATACCTAGGTGTCTGGTTAGACTGTAAACTCTCATTCCAGACTCACATCAAACCTCTCCAATCCAAAGTTAAATCTAGAATTGGCTTCCTATTTCGCAACAAAGCATCCTGCACTCATGCTGCCAAACATACCCTTGTAAAACTGACCATCCTACCAATCCTCGACTTCAGCAATGTAATTTACAAAATAGCCTCAAATACCCTACTCAATAAATTGGATGCAGTCTATCACAGTGCCATCCGTTTTGTCACCAAAGCCCCATATACTAACCACCACTGCGACCTGTACGCTCTCGTTGGCTGGCCCTCGCTTCATACTCGTCGCCAAACACACTGGCTCCAGGTCATCTACAAGTCCCAGCTCTCTGGTCACCATGGCAGCACCCACCTGTAGCACACGCTGAAGCAGGTACATCTCTCTGGTCACCCCCAAAATCAATTCTTCCTTTGGCCGCCTCTCCTTCCAGTTCTCTGCTGCCAATGACTGGAATGAACTACAAAAATCTCTGAAACTGGAAACACTTATCTCCCTCACTAGCTTTAAGCACCAGCTGTCAGAGCAGCTCACAGATTACTGCACCTGTACATAGCCCATCTATAATTTAGCCCAAACAACTACCTCTTTCCCTACTGTATGTATTTATTTATTTTGCTCCCTTGCACCCCATTATTTATATCTCTACTTTGCACATTTTTCCACTGCAAATCAACCATTCCAGTGTTTTACTTGCTATATTGTATTTACTTCGCCACCATGGCCTTTTTTTGCCTTTACCTCCCTTATCTCAACTCAATTGCTCACATTGTATATAGACTTGTTTATACTGTATTATTGACTGTATGTTTGTTTTACTCCATGTGTAACTCTGTGTTGTTGTATGTGTCGAACTGCTTTGCTTTATCTTGGCCAGGTCGCAATTGTAAATGAGAACTTGTTCTCAACTTGCCTACCTGGTTAAATAAAGGTGAAATTAAAAAATAAATAAAAATACAGGCCCTCCTGAGAGAAAGTCTACTCAGAGACCCAAACACCTGTCTACTCCCTGTTGACATACTGTATGATGAGACAGGCTTCAAGACGGTTGTGTAGGGAGACATGAACACGGGTCTATTGTATGGCCATGCCAGACAGGGAAAATAAATTAACTCAGTCATACATGTGCTCATTGTGCTGCTGGGTTGAACATCTGTGGCAGGATTAGGAAATCGGAGGAATAGACATTTAAAAACAGTTTTAAGCCAATTAAATGCATTTAACTGCTTAGCTCTTAAGAATCTTACTGTCAGGCAGCTCCGGCAGACACATACGCTTTATCCAATGCCTCTTATACTATGCTCTGGAGGAAGGATGTTATCCATCTTATCATTTAGTCATGGCCAGTCTGTCTGTCTCTCGCTCTCTCTGACCCATGTCTAAACAGTCTACTAGACAGTCCAGACAGTTTTAGTGGGACTCATCCTGCTCCTCCACAGCCTTATTCACAACAGGATAGGTTTTGTCACGCCATTACCTTTTTGGCCAGGGTATAATAAATTAATTCAACTTTGTTCCCCTTGTGTTTTGGAGAGCTCTCCTGTCTCTCGTGGACAGGGACATCAATACGGGGGCCAATTTTCTCATCTGCTCGTGCTCTGTTTGCATGCTGGGTCCCATCCTGCCCACCTTGGGGCATTTTTATCATTTGGGCTGGGGGGTTGTTGACCCAGATGAGCGGGAGCGGGCCTGTAGAATGTCGGGCCCTAGACTCCCATGCAGGCAGGACATGTGGCAGGGAAGAGGGGTGGGTGGTGGGCCTGTGCCCTGCCATCTCTCTTTCCCTGCCCCCCCAGCGCTGAGGGACTTTAAGAGGCACCCCTACATTCAGGATGGGCCAGGTCGTGGCACGGCACTGCTGAGCCTTCCTCTTTCCTCTGTCCACTGAAGTTTATAGCCGGAGCATAAGTGCAGGAAGAGCAACTGAGAAAGAATGCCAGCGGACCAAGAAGGAGCGGATGCTTTTAGTGCTCTGATCTCCGCTAGCACGAGTCTTATTTCAGTCGGTGGCATTCAAAAGAGCTGTAGGAGTAACATTACAGTCTATTCATTGTGCTGCTATGGCCAATCGGTGCCTAAGGACACAATGAGGCCATGGCTTACCACTCTACTGATCACTCAGGGAGGGAATGTGATTACCTAGTGTTTTCTGAGAGCTCAGTGCAACCTATTACTGCATCTCAGAGCAAGAGGCGTCACTACAGTCCCATCACTCATTCATATATCCTTATGTACATATTCTTTATCCCCTTACACTGTGTACAAGACAGTAGTTTTGGAATTGTTAGTTAGATTACTTGTTATTACTGCATTGTCGGAACTAGAAGCACAAGCATTTCGCTACACTCGCATTAACATCTGCTAACCATGTGTATGTGACAAATAAAATTTGATTTGATTTGGTTCGAATCCAGGCTGTATCACATCCGGCCGTGATTGGGAGTCCCATAGGGCGGAGCACAACTGGCCCAGCGTCGTCCGGGTTTAGCTGGGTTAGGCCGTCATTGTAAATAAGAATGTGTTCTTAACTGACTTGCCTAGTTAGATAAAAAGGTGAAATAAAGGTTAAATAAAAAATAAATAAAATGTGAATAGGCCAAGGAGCAATGCGGGAGGGAGAGCTAACTAGGGGTTTAAACTAATCATACCTAGCCGTCACCATGTCTTGAGACACGTCAGTGAAGACGTCTTGAGACGTCTTACAATATACTACTTTTTAAGAAGCTGTAAGTGATATCACTAAGGTTTCATTTTTTACTTATTGATTCAAAATGGCAATGTCTCAAAATGTCTTGAGACACAGGTGATGGCTGGGTATGTCGTATTCCCAATCTCCTGTTTATGTAGATGAGCAAGAGGTGAAAAACACTGCCATCCTTTTAAACTTCAGGGCGGGCACATTGTGATGATTAGTGTAATGTGGATGCCATTTACCAAATTAAAATAAACCCTGTTTACATGATGTAAACAAAAACTGCTACGACACACTAACACATTTGCTCATTTAATACAACTGTACCCTCTGAAATCGGATACTGTTGTTTTTCCCGAGACAACAACACCACAGACCGGTGGCATACGTGGCGTATCCACATGTGCACAGATTTTATTATGCAAATCAGGGAGGTTTCAAACGGGATGCGGCTCTGTGTGATCTCATTAGATAGTCACTACAGGCCTGTGTTGACATATGCCTCCCACCATACACCTTATTACTTCCCCATTAGGGTTCCGGGCTTAATTGAAGGCACATGGAGCCCCCATTGGAGAAGACCATATTGAGCGAAGGCTCCCAGTGCAACAGTGGAGGGCCTGGCTGCTTAACATTGAGTGGTTCCCCACTGTGTAGTTGGTAGCTCTCGAATGGTATCCATTGCAGCCTACCTCTGATAATGCTGCCTTTAACTCAGTGTTTGTTCTCAGATAGCCAAGGCCATGATCCAGCTAGGCCAGATAGCCAAGGACTGTGATCTGGAAAAACAAACACGCTAGGCTAGGACAAGTATAATCTGGTCAAGGTCTAGTAATCGGGTATCAAACAGATAATGGGGTATTTACTGGTGAGCCAGAGTAGACTCCAAACCGGACAACAGCTTCCTTATTCCATATCATGTTTAACATGGAATATACAGTATATTTGTTCAGGTTTGTAAACACAAATATTTGTATATAGAGTTGAATGTATTGGAAAGAGATTTTGAAAAATGTATATAAATCTAAGTATAAAACAAATGAGGAAAGGAAGACATCTGGTCCATCTCCTCGCCCTTCAGGCCTTCATTAATGCAAAGCAACCCGAGGAGCACCGCTCTCGCGTGAGACTGCAGAGTCTAGTAATCCTATAAACATGTCTAAAAGGGATCCAAATAGCCACTTAAGTGTTTTTAAATGCTTTGTCTTCCACATGGTGTCAATTTGCATTTTTGTGAAGGAGCTCATTTATTTAAAATTTTACAGCCACCAAATCACAAAAACCACACATCCTTCCTGGTAAAGCAGTTGTACTTTTACTGCCTTTTGACTTCACCATTTACTTTTCCATTTACATAATGCTGAATTCCTCAATGTAGAAATTAAAACAAATGAACAACATGTTGGTCAGACAGTTGACGGCGTGACGGGTTATTTAAGCCCTGCCGTGAGCTTAATTAAAAAAAAAAAAAACTGTGTTGGCCAATAAAAACAAGCTGTTTAAATACAATTAATGGAAAAAACCTATCGGTGAGAAGCTATAACAAAGCAGGCTTAATCGTCACACAGTCTGACAGTCACATACCATGAAAAACCACTAAATCAGAAAGATATCTGGGGGGGGGGGGACGCTTTTAGCAGGCTTGCAGCTAGCAAACAGGCTAAAGAAGTCATGTGGTTTCATTTGACATTTGAGTCATTTAGCAGATGCTCTTATCCAGAGTGATTTTCAGTAGTGAGGGCATACATTTTTGTACTTTTTCATAATGGTCCCACAAGGGAATTAAACCCGCAACCCTGCCATTGCAAGTGCCATACTCTACCAACTGAGCCACACGGAAACCTACGGCTTCAATGCAACAACGCAGCCAGTGCGGTTAACTGTACGTATAGTTCACCAGACCAGGGGGCAAACCATGCCAACCCCTCCGACTTCCGTTTCCTGATCCCATTCACATGGTCTTCACTGCATTATTATCTCAATGTGTTATGAAATAGTTACTTTCCTTGAGTCAATACATTACTTGGATCATTTTCCTCACTCCAATCAGCCGGCTTAATTGAATTACAGACCTAGATGTACTGCAACAGTCAGCATAATCCATTCAGTAAAACAACATTTGAGGGGTTTTAAAATGGGGAGAGCTGAAAACTGATTTTGCAATATCAATAGCATTGAACCATCCTAGGCAAAACTAAGCAGAATCAATTGTCTATGATTGATGTGCTTTGCCTGACCACATTATACCTGCGATTATGAAGAAAGAAGGATTGCATTACCGGAAACCGACCCTGTTTCGATGGCAGGCCTGTCGGCAGAACAGCTAGCTGATTGTCTTGATTAGCTAGACAGAACAGTGTGGTGGGATTTAGCTAGGAGCTTTTCTTCAGCTCAATCTTTACCAGGTTGTACAAGTTTGATTAAGCTTGATCTAAATAAGATTCAGTGTGTATTTCTCCTCAATAGTCCAAACTGTGAATTCGCTCAAATCAGGAGGCAAAAGCCACTGGTCTGATCTGAGAGGAAACCAACAGAAATACAGATGCCTTCTATTTTATTACTAACCCTAAGCCTGCGGAAGTAAGGGTAGCACATAACCACGCACGATCGGTCTGGGCTGGTTTCCTGGTCTTCGTACTCTTATTTTCTTGATGATGGGTTATAAAAGTTTACCAGAAGTCAGATCTAATGCAGCAGAAAATAAAAACGTTTAAAAAAGGCCAAATAAAGTAGCAGCAATTTCACATGGGTCAGGTAATCAAATCCATTCCTTTCATAATATGACTTTTCTGCCCACTGATACCTCAAAGTATCCACTCTGAATGTATAAAACTATGCCATATGCCATTGCCAGCAAACGTCCCTGAGCTAGCCTAGCAAAAATGAAAACATTTGAGTGCTTTTTTAAGGAAACTTGCCCTGCACAGCCAGCCCCAGGAAGTGGCCATTTCCCATTGTCAAATATGCTCCTTTGATGTTCTCACAAAGTGTAATTCCTGATGAGCTCCAGAACAACAGGGGACCATATGGCTAAGTTGTACCGTTAGCATGGGCAAACCCAAGCCACAGAGAGAACACTTCAGTTTATTTCTATGGCTCGGGTTCAGCCGGCAAGGCAGTTTTGATAAATCATGGGATTAGCGGAGAAATCTTCCACCACATCCGACTGACTCTTCTCGGTCTTGCTGGTCATGACGGTTATATTGACGAGAGTGAACAAGTTATAAAACATTTCACAAGGGATGTTTACAGTATTTTAACTATGAACTGTAGTTAATCAAGCCTGGGGTTGTCATTAAGGTTACATCATATTTCTACTAAACATGCCTCATGTGAATTTAACAGAGTGGGTAAGGCTCAACCGGAGGGGTCAACAGAAGTTTTAGAAATTAACATGCTCTCCGGCATCATGAAAGAGGGGGGAAAAAAAGACTCCAACATGTGGGTGACACATCAAACGGCTTCCCTTCCTTAAAGAAAGGCCCCATAATAAGCCTTTCTCATGTAGAGGGATTTATGGGTGCAATGTCAGCCATGTTAGAACTAAAAGACAGAGGGCATATACCGTATTACGTTGCAGACGTGTTTATTATGATATCCAGACTTCTGAGGAACATTTTTGGCTCTCTCTTTCAACAGAGCCACGGTATAAAATGTCTCCAGATCTGAGCTCGATCAAAACCCAAAGCACCCATTTCTAGCCACACTCCCTAACATTTTCGTGGTCAGTGATGCAGGGGATTCAACAATATATAGCAGTGATGTGGTTGTGATGTCTGTTCAGTATTGTTAACCCTATCAGTCCCGAGACCCCAGCAAAAAATAGCCTTTTCATTTATCTGACCTTCATTTATCTGCATGTCCAGCCCTTATATTTAGCCTCACGATAAAGTGTTTTACCATGTTCCTTTCAGGACAACCAGGGCTACAAGTAGAACACAAAACTATTTGACATGAACAGTTGCATTCATGAGTTTCATTGAAAGCTTGTGAGTGTCATAGAGCAAAACATGCTATAGGTGTGTGTTAGTGAGAGTCTCTGTTTTTTTAGATAGCTTTTAGTAGTTTGTAGCTCAAACCATTCGGACTCTACAGACGTTTATGTATAAACGACCCGGCCCCTTCGGGAGCTGCCCTTGTCTCACAAGCACCGCTCTAGCTCAGCCCCCGTTAATCACACAGACAAATGGTTGGTATCTACAGATCCTAAAGAAATAGACTAATCCAATTGGTACCACCTGGAAGTCTGTAGCTCAAATACACACTGTTTAAAAGGGGTTAGAAGTCCAAAACAGGCTGGCGATACGGTTGGACTCATTGGGTTAGGGCGTCTGCAACACACAGGGTTTCACATTTTTTTTTGCAACATGCTGCCTTTAATTCAAATCAACTTAACAAAATGAAACAATTACTTGTGAAGCATACAGCAAAATACAAATAAACATTGACAAGAGCAAGACCAATTTACCCCTGTAAAGGACCCTTTTATAAGAAAGAAAAGGAATTCTGGAATTTCGTTTATCCTTACACCCGAATGAATTCACGGACCTACCTACTCAACACTGCCCATAATTGTCAGCACAATATCACAATACCCCCAAACAGCAACATTAAATAAAGCACCTCCCTTTCCCCTTCTACCTCTTCACACATTCACAACCACAAAGGGACTGGCATTCATTGCATTTCTGGAATACTTGCTGGTGGCATATTGTAGGCGGACTGAACACAAAGCAGAGGGAGGGAACACAGTGGGACAAGCCCCCAGCAAGTGGGACAAAGAGACAAGCGGAGCGCTGCCCAGAAGCTGGCTCTGTGAACAAAGAGCTGAGTGGAGCTCTCCATCGGCCAGGGAGGGATAAGGAAAGCCGGTCCTGTTGCGCACGCACTGAGGCCTTAGAAAGCTACTGGAGCAGGACCATGTGTGGTCCATTATCAATGGGAAGACGGATGGTCCCTTGTTGTTCTCCCCAAACCTGGTAAGAAAGGGCCAGGAAACAAAGGACCAGTGGCAACTGAGTGTGAGAGAGAAGCAGAGCCATAGAATAGGGGCCATAAGAGCATGCCTGCGTGGGCTTCATCTCCTTCAGGGGAAGACAATGGGACTGACAGGTGCTTGAGAAGGACAGAGAGGAAACAGAAAGGGGTCAGAGACTGGAGGTAGCTGGGCAGCAAACGGAACAGACAAACTCCTGCGAAACAAGTGTCTCCGCAGGAATTGATGTCTTGCATTTTGTGTACCTTGTTTAGAAAAGACACACACAATGGAACCCTACCAGGTAAACACAACAGCATTAAACTCTCTTCAAACACTTTTCTATTGTCTACACATACATCTGGGAATGAAGGGTGTTTATTCAGTCACGTACCATGAATCATAAAAACACTTCCTTTAACTCCACTCAGCATAATCTGAACCAATGTTCCACGCTCACACTCAAGCACTCACTCGTGTGTCACCGTGAATATAAGACCTCATCTCTTCCACATTCATCTGTCTCACTTTTTGGTCTGAAGGCTGCAAGAAGAACAGCAGGAAACAGATGGAACCATGTCCTTCTCACATCAAAAGATGGAAGTGGCCAAACAGACCCGTCCGTGCCTCTTAAAACGCACGGACCTATCTGCGTCAGCTCTCTCACTGTTTCCAGGTCAGCCTGCCAAGACGTATAACAGCCTAACAGTTCATAGGATCAGAGATCATGGGAACACAGGAAAGAACAGGAGGACACTGACGTCATTCCACTGCCCTGCCGTGACCAGTCAGCCAGGTCTTACGCAACAGGCTTTGTGCTATTTTATCTGCTGCTTACACACAACCCCAGCCTGCGGTACGTGCTTCATGACGTACCTCAAACTGTCAGAGAGGATCCTGCTACACTGGGCACATAAGCACAAATTCTTTGAACATCAGTCAACAGCTCGTTGCGGCCGATGACGGAGGGACGACATGTTATTTGAATGCACATGGAGTAAGTGTGGGGTGCTTAGTGTGGACATCTCCAAGTATTGCCAGGTCCATGGAACATGGGGTTGTCCAGGAAAGGTTCAGAGAAGGGTAGAGAAGCAACTCAACACTACCAGAAGAGAAGAATTTTCAACTGTAGCCGTGTGCATCTCCCAAAGGCGTGGCGGCGAGTGGATCTCCCAAGATGAGGAAGTAAATGCAAGGTGACTGGGAACAAAATACACTGTAAATGAATCCAAATCAAGACAACAGCAATGCTCTCACTGGACCCTTTAACCCCATGTAAAATCAACAGGTCTAAGAATAGGGGTGGTGAGTTGACCATTAGAACATCTGGAAATATCCCCGTCACGGTCTGTCTCCCACGGCTGTAAAGTGCGCTGCGTGTGTACTGAGAGGTAAACCAGCAAAGGAGCCTGTAGTAAAATGGTCCGACTGTGTACACACTTTGATTCCTTGTAATTGTAAAGAGGAAAAAGTGTAAAGCCGGTTTGCGACGCAAGGACAGTAAACCGTGTAGTGTAATGTTATGGGGAGGATGACTACCCAGGTCTAGGAGCATATACAGCATCTAGGGGCGTTGTGGGGGGAAAAAAGTACAACAAACAATATCTCACAGAGTAACAGCCCACATGTTCTCCCTCCGTGCTACGTCAAACACATCCCATGTGAGACAGAGACGCATCAGTCACCAATGCAACACAATCTGACCAATTAGGACTGTGATAAACACAATAAAGGATTGTGTGATGGATTTATCAGTCATAATGTTTTGTTAATCCCAATTGACCATATTAATGAAGACCATTAAACGATCACAGTACATTAAAACAGTCATGTAATTATCATTATCATGATAATCATTTCACTTAATGTCTTCTCCGCTGTAAAACTAACCTCTGTGATACATAGCCACATCGATCGCCTGACTCATTCTTCCGCTCATACAAAAACGGATAAACCCGGGACATGCCTTATCACACCATTAAGGCAAGAGTCTTTAAAATAAGACAACTAGAGCCAGCCATGAAACACAGCCCTAGTCCATCTGTGTGACTTGTGATGATTACTACAGCCTTATTCAATCTCTCCAACTCATGATCATTTGTCCGGGAATCACATCTCTATCTCTACAGAGATCATCTGTCCAGGAATTTATCCAATTAGGGAGTAACAATATATTAGGTACGGTATATGAAAAGATATATTTGGCTGTGCACCCTATTCACAAAGAAGCAGTGCATTTAAAGAGAGCAATACTGCATGCAACACCATGAGTAATATTTCATGAGAAAAATGGTCAACTACTGAACAATCTATATTGTGCACAAAATAAACTGCATGCAAGGCGCAATTCTTGTTTTCCTCTCTAATCACTTACGGGAAAATCATTTGTTATTGAAGGTGGACACGTTGGACCTCATCATTACTCCTTTAAAATACCTTCTAAAGAATACACAACTTCAAATATATAAATAATATAAGGATTTTATTCTTTGTCTAATGTTACCACAGAGGCGGCTTCTCATGATGAAAACGTTGTATTTGTAAACCTGCATGCATTGTCATATCAGGAATAAATCAGTTGCACGTGTTACAAATGCTGTGAATAAATACATTCATGGAAGTACAGTGCCTTCAGAAAGTATTCACACCCCTTGACTTTTTCAAAATGTTGTAGTGTTACAGCCCGATATTCGATATTTTAGCACTGGCCCCTAATGTCAAAGTGGAATTGTGTTTTTCAAAATAAAACAAACCATTTTAAAGGAAAAGCTCAACTGTCTCGAGTCAGTAAGTATTCAACCCCTTTGTTATGGAAAGCCTAAATGAGTTCAGGAGTAAAACTTTGCTTAACAAGTCACATAATACATTGCATGGACTCACTCTGTGTGCAATAATAGTGTTAAACATGATTTTTGAATGACTACCTCAACTCTGTACCCCGCACATACAATTATCTGTAAGGTCCCTCAGTTGAGCAGTGAATTTCAAACACAGATTCCACCATAAAGACCTGGGAGGTTTTCCAATGACCCTATTGGTAGATAGGTAAAATAAAACACTATAAACCCGGACAGTTAAATTCACTGATTCATTTGATTGAGGGCCACACAAGAAGTAGTTGTGCTAAATTGACACATTTGTGTGACTTCAATGTTTATTTCATTTATGAGTGCACAAAACTTGAACAGCATATTATGTTTGAAGTTAAGGAGGCTTGTGATAATCATTTTTGCAAGTAATGAACCCAATGAGTTTGCAGCCGTTTGGCGATAAACGTTAACAGACGTCATCAACGTGGGTAACGTGCTGTACGTCACTAGTAAAACATTTCATTCAACATGGCGGTCTTCAGTTGTCAAAGTTGATAGCTAACTTTTATCAAGAACAGTCGACTGACGTGTTGGAGAATCTTAAAACGTAGAAAGAAGAAACACATTGTGGAATGTATTTATTGTTAAGTATAATTGTAGATTTCCCAATTAGTTGGTTTTCAAGTCAACAGCTGTGAATCATTCAAATATCTTGGCGCTTGGCAAGTGAGCCAATCAGATGCCAGCTGAGCGCAAGAGTATAGAGAAATGTTCCACTGTAAATAATAGTGTATTTAAAAATAGGAATTATTTCACATTTAGCTATTATTTTATGATTTCTAGTAACTCATCCCTTGTGTTATTATTACAGTGCCAGTGAAGAAGGGTTGGAACTGTAAGCCGTGTGCTGCCTCATCTCACTCAGGACAGGATTGCTGAAACACATTCGTTTGCAGCACAGTCATTATTCTAGGGTCAGTCCACGTCTGTGTCTCTAAAATGATTGTATCTGCACATTCCAGTCAACCAATGCCCTCAAAATGAATCTGTCACGGTTTCACACTAAGCAGACCAGGGTTGGTGCAGGTGTGAAGCAGGTGTCTTTTATTTGTCCCTTGTGGGCTTTCAAGCAACCATATTCAAATTCAACTCTCCAGTCACTTAAAGGGGCACTTAAATGAACCATGAGACAGTATAATGTCAGTTTAAGAGATGCGATTATTACACCAACGTGTACTCGTCCTTTAACACCCACGAGTCTAGGACACACCCAGCTCATGTTCAGTCAGCAGACATCAGTGATGTAGATGCTGTGCTAGAGGAATGTCCTGGCCCGAGCTCAGATACACTTGGTGCTCCTGAGAATCCGAGTGACACTGGTCAATTGACGACCCAGCTCAGTATTTCTTAAAATGCCTTCTATTCTACATGTATCACAGCAGGAGATCAGCAACAGCACACCTGTTTCCCAGACACAAATTAAGCCTTGTCTAGAACTAAGAAGCATTTTCCATGGATAATCTCCATTCCCATCCTGTTTTAGTCTGGACTAGGCTGGACTAGGTTTATTAATCTGTGTCCGGGAAACCGAGATCAAATGTACCCAGTCAGATTAGACTGCGGTGTCACAAAAATGTATAGCGCTTATTCCTACAGTAGACGAACCACTGTTCTCTGCGTCCTTCCTGTGTTTCTGCGTGAAGATGCCTCAGGGTTTTTCAAGACTTGCTGGCTACAATTGCTTATCTGTACATGTCTGTCTTTCCCATGAAGCATCTTGTCTTAACCCCTAGACACATAAGGAGACCTGTGATTGTAGGATGAAAACATTTGGTGAACTTTCAGAATCATCCTCACTGTCACCAGTGACAACATACCAAGTACCGGTTCGTTTCAACCCTGTCATGACGGCCGTTGTCGTGAAGGTTGAAGTTGTGGTGACCAAAATCTCCACTTTTGCTGAGGGATTCATTGATTCGTTAGGTATGATCTACGCCCTACATTTGAGCTACCCTAAAAGGAACTCACCAACACATTCGAATTCATCCAGAAAGTGATGGGGGTGTAGATGGTAGGAAGCTAGAGGCACAGCTCCAGTTATTGAAGAATGATCTATTGATGCATGTGTAGTGATGCAGTGAGCAGCCTGTGGGGTGTTGTGCTCTCTCTCACGCACTCCCTCTCATTTTGAGGCACACTATCTACTGAATATGTGAGGTCACTATTAATGGCACAGTCCATGCTATCCAATTATAGTGATGTAAACAGTCAGTGGGGTGATTGACACGTGCACACACTCTCCCTCTCTTTTACACTCACACAGGTATGTTGAGCTCTCAATTTTGGTTTGGACCTACTATGAACCTCTAAACGAAAGTGTAGAAACTTGCCATGACCCCATATGAGGAGACGATAACAATTGCAATCGCGCACATCAACATCAAGATGAGGAATGTATTGTACTGCGTTCATGTGTAGTGACAAATGTCAATTTATCCATGTTATTAGTTGTAGTTGGATTTTACAGGGGTCAAAGTTACTTTGTATTTCATCTTTCTTAAGCTCGCACATTTGTTTCCAGTTGAACTCGGCACAAACGACTTGTGTGCACATTTATGGATAGATTGCTTCCCTTTATTTCACATCTTCAGCCCTGAGTCAATTTTGAAAATATTCCCCATAAATCTGTTTGGAATAAGCTATAAAATACTATTCCTTCTGATCTCTTGTGTTCTCCTGTGCTGCTGCACAGGCCTAAGGCCCAAGCAGAGATTTGGATCAAATGACGAGATGGTTATGTCTCCACCCTAACAATGGAACTCGTTGTCCACAGAGCAGAACGGCAGGCAGCCAAGCTCTCGCCTATTCCTCTCTCTGGATTGGTGGCCACAGCTTGTGATTTTAATCGATGAGTGGTGTTGACATCAACCACCTGTATTTAATGGAGAGAGATGCTATGCTTTTAGCCTCATTTCATTAATATGCATAGCCGTGTTTTTTTCTCAAAGTTGCAGGGTGTCACTACTTATCAGTACACTCAAAAACAACCTAAGCATTATGAAACTTTTATTAGATCAAATGAACCTCATGTAGCAAATAAGCCATTACAATTTTTGTTGACCAAATCCATCGCTCTCTCATTGACCTCGTTTGGCCCATATCCCTCTCGCTTTGCCTCTTCTTCTCTGGCCCTAGGTAACCAGTTCACCCTTTATGGAACAGGGGCAGCTCCGGAGGGTTGAATATGTTGTTTCACACCTGCAATTTGAAGTTGACCATGTGTAATTGCCTAAGGTGTAATACTGTTTTTTTTGCTAAACTCTTCTGCACCTGAACTTTTGCTTTTTGAGTGTAGTTAACTCACTTTTTTTTATTTACTGTTTATATATGAGTGAAGGCTAATTGAAACATTTTAGGTAATCAGTTAGGTAATCAATCCTAAAATGTTTTAAGTAAACTTAGATAGAAATTGTAATTTACCATTACTCAAATGTAAGTAAGGTGGACTCTCCTAAACTCAAGCATTTAAAGTATTGCAACTATATACTTAAGTGACCTTGACTTAAAAAGATTGTATGTTCACTTCACCATATTTAATCAATTTAACTAGTGATTTTTATGTAGCGAGAAATCAAAAATAACTGTTGATTTACATATACATTTTAAGTCTACCTTAGTCAAAAAACAACATTTGCATTGCTCATATGAAGATAATATCTGAAGCAAGCATTACTAAAGTTTCTTAAATTATTTTTTGTTGATGTAAAAAAAAAGAAGCAGACATTGAATATCCCTTTGAGCATGGTGAAGTTATTAATCACACTTTGGATGGTGTATCAACACTGCATCTCAGTGCTAGAGCCGTCACTACAGACCCTGTATCACAACCGGCCGTGATTGGGAGGCCTATCGTCGTCCGGGTTAAGGTTTGGCCGGGGTAGGCCGTCATTGTAAAGAAGAACTTGTTCTTAACTGACTTGCCTAGTTACATAAAGGTTAAATAAACATTTAAATATAAAGATGGCGCTGACAGATAGGACAGCTCTGCTTCTAGCTCCCAAGTAACTTTGCAGTATTTCGTTTTTGTGGTATTTCTTACATTATTAGTCCAGGGAATTGTTTGTGTTATTACATACAGACGGAAAGACATTTTAGATATCAGAGCGGCGGTACCTCACCAGCATTACGATCGGCAATATGAACTGATTCCAGAGGCTGATCCAAAACACCGCCGGAGTAGAAAAGGTATTCGGAATGGACTTCCGGTCCGACTCAGGAGGCGCGCACACCATCCACCGCTTCCGAGTATATTACTCGCTAATGTTCAGTCTCTGGATAAAAATGTAGACAAGCTCAGGGCGAGAATCTCCTTCCAGGGATTGTAGAATATTCTATTTCATGAAAAGTGACTACAAAGTTACAGGCGTCCTTCCTCCGTTTCTCAGGGATTTCACCATGGAGGCCAATGGAAGCCTGAACAGAATACAAATATTCCAAAACATGCACCCTGTTTGCAACAAGGCACTTGCAAAGCAATTCACTTTTTGTGCTGAATACAAAGTGTTATATTTGGGGCAAGTCCAATATAACACATTACTGAGTACCACTCTCCATATTTTCAAGCATAGTGGTGGCTGCATCATATTATGTGTATGCTTGTAATTATTAAGGACTGGGGAGTTTTTCAGGATAAATAGCAAGCACAAGCAAAATCTTAGAGGAAAACCTGGTTCAGTCGGCTTTCCAACAGACACTGGGATATTAATTCACCTTTAGCAGGACGATAACCTAACACATAAGGCCAAATGTTATCCTAGAGTTGCTTACCAAGAAGACAGTAAATGTTCCTGAGTGGCCGAGTTAGTTTTTCTTTGTCATTATGGTATATTGTGTGTAGATGGTTGTAAATATATGTATTTAATACATTTTGAATTGATGCTGTAACACAACACAATGTGGAATAAATCAAGGTGTACGAATACATTCTGAAGGCACTAAATTATATTATAAATTATATTTGGACTCGAATCCCGTTGTTGCTGTGAAGAGGGGAATTCGGGGTCGAGCAGGCTTGGGAATACTTTCCTGTACCCCTACAGCAGCACAGTGCAAGAGGGGCTGAGATTTTTCAACTAGACAAGCGAGCTCCTTCTCCCCCACAGCCATTGCCCCTCCCCAATCCACTTCACTCCTCCTCAGACAGACCAGGAACAAATGATGGCACAGTGACCTATAAACCCCCCCCCCCCAAAGGAATTATTCACCATCCTTCAAATCAGATTTCTATTGAGAGTCATCTGCAGCCAGGAGCAATCCTGTGGAGTAACATTGTACTACAGAGGAATGTTCTGAGCAGCCAGCTTCAACTAATGAGCTATATTTCTGAGACAAAGACATGGGCACGCCAGACAGGCCTGCTTTGTTCCATCACTCTGGTCAGCCGGCACTGACCAAGAATTGCAAACCCAGACGTGTAAGAACAAATGGTCCCCATGGGGCCCAGATGGAAAAAGAAACACAGCTTGATCTAATTCACCATAATCTTTTCTTGATCTAATACACCACAATGTCCATGGCAGCTTAATTTTCACCTTTCTTCCCGGATATTGTTAAAGAGAGGTGCATTTATGTGGAATCACATGCACATGGCAGTCAGTGTAGGCCTAAGCAACCAGCTGTCCAACATTCTAGGTTGCCAAGGAAACAACTACCCAGGCACACTGCTTTTCTGCTTATTCATCATCTGAAAGGACCAAATGGATTAGTGCAACATTTATCAGCCATTTGTTCCAAAATACTATAATACCATTATTTTCTTCTGACATTGGGACTGCTTTAAGAATAGAGGGAGATGACTGATCAATAAAGAACATAGTTACTGTATGTTTCTGATGTCGCAGGTATCGTTCCACATTTGTTTTTTACATTTGTTCCATTGAAACTGACATGAAAGCGTATCTCAAATAAGACTTCAGTAATGTTTTGTCCTGTGTGACTCATTTGTTTTCTGAAGAGAACAGCCGGGGAGCCACGGTGCATGTTCTTACGGTCTTGTGAGAAATGACCTTAGTTTGTTCCTTGCAAGTGTCAAACTTTTATTCTGTAATCAAATGAAAGCCGAGTTACTGCCAGCAACTAAAGATGAACGTTGGTTTATTTTATTCCCTGGTAGGGACTGCACTTCCACATTTTGTACATGGAAGTAATAGATGTTGAACGGTGCTGCAGACTAGGTTTCCTCAGCGTGACTCATTATACCACTTACCAATGTAGCAGTGACGACTACAGGTTTCACGTGGATAGCTTTAACAAGTTCTAAATCACACTGGCAAGTGAGGTTTGAGTTGAAAGTGAAAAGAACATAGGAGCAGTTCTCTCCTCACCTGAAGAAATGGCAAAGAATCACAGAACGAATCGGATCCGGATGATGAATTGAAACAAAGAAACAAATTTGACTCAGCCCTAAGCATATGTAAAACACAAAGACAGTATAATGGGAGCAACATTTGCCGATTCTAGGAAAAAAGTAGGAAAGTGTGAAAATAACAGAAGGCAACATGGCAAGTAGTATATGATGCATGAAACTGTTTGGATATAGGCCTTTATACATACAGATACATTTTCACAAAAGATGTAATGACTACATGCTGTGCACCAGCAGAATGCTGGACAGGCAACGACTGGAAACAATTAATAGCCTGTTTTATGTCGTTTTTTCATTCCAGCTGTGCTGTAACATGGAGCCGCCATTATATTTGGATTGCAAAACAGCCCACTCGTTGTGCAATGCAGCATGTGTAGGAAATGCCAGCAGCCTCATATTGGAGTTTTTACAGCTTTATTAAATGTCATGGTAAACAATAATGTATTTCAATTAGGGATGATTAGTTACTCACTTTAAGATCTTGCATTCTCTGGTTTAGGCATGGGGTATACAGTATATTGGGATTTCAACATTATGGATCACTATGGTATTTGCAGCATAGAGAAGACAACGCTGGAATCACAAGAGTACAGCCTATAATCTATAGTAAGGCAAATAAACATTACACACGCAAGCATCCTTCCTCACATGCCTACCCGGATCACCTGTTAGGAGTGACGCTCCACCAGAGACTGGGAGGTCTGGTGGTCGACTGGGCCAGTGAAACAGTCAAACTCATGCTAGAGGAATCTAGCAGTAAAACTCTCTCCGGGATATTACTGATACGAGCTCATAAAAACAGGGCATTCTGAGTGACTGAGCAATCATCATCAATTCACAGGGATTTATCACTCTTTGTCCCTGGAGTGGGATTTGATTTTTGTTTGGGTGGATTGCTGGTGGCTTTGGCATGTCAGTTGAGGCTTCCGGGCGTCGATAGAAAAATCTTTCTGTCATGCGGACACGGCCGTTTTGAAAACATTCCTCAAAGCCAAGACCTTTTGAAACAGTCAGACATCGGGGTTTATTGGTTAACGGTGCTGAAATTACAGCTGCTTAGACTTGTACTCACTCCTGGTTTCATCTGTAACTCCCGCCGGCCCGTCCTCTGAAGGGGTAGAGGACCATCGGTCCGTAGTGTCCAGGGCCGCATTCACAAAAAATAGTTCTGACCCAAGATCATTTTTCTCTTTGAATAAGGTTATATGGACAGGGAGGACCCGATCCTAGATCAGGACTCCTACTCCGAGATGCTTTTTGAATACAGCCACAGAGTATCCGTAAAATCAAGAGATCGGTCAGTCGCCTCTCTTCACTGTAATTACACAGATTACTGGGAAGAAAGCCTCGAGCTGGTCACATCACCATCCAAATCCCCTTGTCTCCCTGGATTACCCACAACGCCTCTTGTTAGCCCGAGGAGAGGTAATGTTTTCAAACACTGAGCTCACGCTGTTTCGCTACGCTTTCCTGAACTCCTTTGCAGCCAAAAACGACACGTATTCCAGCTTTTCCACCTATTCCAGGGTATGACACCTACTGCTGGGTCCTTGGCAGAATTAACTCTACTGCTTTTTTCAGAAGGGAACAATGAAACCGAGGGTTATATCTGTCTGTACTGATGCAGCCAAGACCTCCCATCTGTTTACGCTGTACAGACATAAGCACTCTGGGAGGAATGTTACAGCTTTCTCAAAATGCAATTTTCTCTCTCTCAAGCAAACCAAAGAACGGGGACCACTGCAAGTCATCGAGGGTCAGGGTGGTGACACGCTTCCCACAAACGTCCGGATAATTCTGCCTACCCCCACACGTCCCGCCAGACACACGCCCCTGTCCCCTTCAGCGTACTAACAAGCTCAGGAGCACTCCTACTCATGTACATAATCAAATTATGCCAGAGTAGAGTTCCTCCATGGTTGAATCAACGTCTCGTGTCTCTAGACAATCACTAAAACCTCTGTCATTCCTAACGTCTGTCTCCACATCCCACACTGGCGGCCAACTGACTGACAGCGTATACCATCAACGCAGACTTTGTGGCTTTTGCTCATGTACTCCTGAAACTTCAGCTGATACTCAGTTCCATTAGGTTTTGTGTGTGTGTGTGTGTGTGTGTGTGTGTGTGGTCAATTTCAGTGTGCCACCTGAGCGAGCCAGTCTGAGAGTCTTTAATTCACTGATGTACTAAATTACATTTACATTTGAGTAATTTAGCAGACGCTCTTATCCAGAGCGACTTACAGGAGCAAAAGTAGGGCAGTGTACAGATCTATTGGGAGCAACAAAAAAAACTGCATATGCGGTCACAGACTCCTTGAGCAATTACTACAAGATGAGGGGAAAGCAGCACAACCTGATGAGTATAGTATTTTGAAGTGGAATAAATGCTGCACTTATTAACAATGACAAACACAATTTCAGTCAAAATAGAATATTGTCAGAAATACTGTAGGCTACCATGACTATATCCAACCCAACTCCATTTGTTGCCACTATCATGTATCCCTGTGGTTTTCAAACTTTTTGACCCTTGACCCCAAAAAGGAGTAGTAGCGTTAGCCCACAAAGCTTGCGACCCCAGCGCACGCACATGCACAAATGTTTAAAAAAATAAAAATAATAAAGTTTTAAAAAATAAAGAACTGAAATATCACATTTACATAAGTATTCCCACCCTTTGTTGAAGCACCTTTAGCAGCGAATACAGCCTTGAGTCTTCTTAGGTATGACACTACAAACTTGACACACCTGTATTTGGGGAGTTTCTCCCATTCTTCTCCTATCAAGCTCTGTCAGGTTGGATGGGGAGCGTCACTTCACAGCTATCTTCAGGCCTCTCCAGAGATGTTCGAACAGGTTCAAGTCCGAGCCCTGGCTGGGCCACTCAAGGACATTCAGAGCCTTGTCCCGAAGCTACTCCATGGCAGTGTACTTAGGGTCATTGTCCTGTTGGAAGGTGAACATTCGCACAGTCTGAGGTCCTGAACGCTCCGGAGTAGATTTTCATCAAGGATCTCTCTGCACTTTGCTCCGTTCATCTTTCCTTCGATCCTGATTTGTCTCCCAGTCCGTGACGCTGAAAAACATCACCACAGCATGATGCTGTCCCCACCATGCTTGACCGTATGGATGGTACCTGGTTCTCTCTAGACGTGATGCTTGGCATTCAGGCCAAAGAGTTCCATCTTGGTTTCATCAAACCAGAGAATCTTGTTTCTCATGGTCTGAGAGTCTTTAGGTGCCTTTTGGCAAACTCCAAGCAAGCTGTCATGTGCCTTTTACTGAGGGGCTTCTGTCTGGCCACTCTACCATAATGGCGTGATTGGTGGAGTGCTACAGAGATGGTTGCCCTTCTGGAAGGTTCTCCCATCTCCACAGAGGAACTGGAGCTCTGTCAGAGTGACCATTGGGTTCTAGGAAGAGTCTTGGTGGTTCCAAACATCTTTAATTTAAGAATGAAAATGAGTCCACTGTGTTCTTGGGGACCTTCAATGCTGCAGAAATGTTTTGGGCTTCTTCCCCAGATCTGTGCCTTGACACAACCCTGTCTCGGAGCTCAATGGAAACAGGATGCACCTGAGCTCAATTTCTGTTTTTTAATTTTGAATAAATTAGCAAACATTTCAAAAAACCTGTTTTCGCTTTGTCATTATAAGGTATTGTATGTAGATTGATGAAGATGTTTATTTGTAACCAATTTTAGAACAAGGCTATAACGTAACAAAATGTGGAAGAAGTCAAGGGGTCTGAATACTTTCCGAATGCACTATATACAAAAGTATGTAGACACTCTTCCAATTAGTGGAATCGGCCATTTCTGCCACACCCTTTGCTGACAGGTGTATACAATCGAGCACACAGCCATGCGATCTCTATAGACAAACACTGGCAGTAGAATGGCCTTACTGAAGAGCTCAGTGACTTTCAACGTGGCACCGTCATAGGATTCAAGTCAGTTCATCACATTTCTGCCCTGCTAGATCTGCCCCGGTCAACTATAAGTGCTGGTATCGTGAAGTGGAAACGTCTGGGAGCAACAACTCCTCAGCCTCGAAATGGTAGGCCACATAAGTTCACAGAACCGGACTGCCGAGTGCTGAACAGCATAAAAATCAGCTTTCCTCGGTTGCAACACTCCCTACCTAATTTCAAACTGCCTCTGGAAGCAACGTCAGCACAATAACTGTTCGTCGGGAGCTTCTTGAATGCACAATGCCAAGCGTCGGCTGGAGTGGTGTAAAGCTCGCCGCCATTGGATTCTGGAGCGGTGGAAATGCGTTCCCTGGAGTGATGAATCACACTTAACCATCCGACGGACGGATCTGGGTTTGGCAGATGCCAGGAGAACCCATCCTACCCCAATGCATAGTGCCAGCTGTAAAGTTTGGTTGGTTTCCCACTGAAGGGAAATCTTAACGCTACATCATAAATTGACATTCGAGAGGATTCTGTGCTTCCAACTTTGTGGCAACAGTTTGACTGTCCTGCACAGCCCTGACGTAAACTCCATCAAAAATCTTTGGGATGAATTGGAACGCTGACTGCAAGCCAGTCCTTATCGCCCTACATCAGTGCCCGACCTCACTAATGCTCATGGCTGAATGAAAGCAAGTCCTCACAGCAATGTTCCAACATATAGTGGAAAGCCTTCCCAGAAGAGTGGAGGCTGTTATAGCAGCAGAGGGGGGGGACCAACTCCATATTAATGGCTATAATTTTGGAACGAGATGTTCGACGAGCAGGTGTCATGTCACTTCTCTGGAGTCCAGGGAAATCATACGACATACTTGTAGCAGAGGTTGCAGGATCAGATGGAAAGCGTGTTCTGTCTGCACCGCGCCATCACTTTGAAGGGCAGTCTACCTGCAGAGTGCTCGTTGCCTGCTGGGTTGCCCTGTTCTTCCTCACAAATATCTTAACAAATGCACCAGTGTTACATTTTTTTAACCCATAATATTGAAGGCAGTCAAGTGTTACAGCTGCTTGTCTTTAGACATGTAGCTAGTCGCCATCCAGACTAGGCCTATCTGAAATATGAAAATGATCAATCAAATCGCCAGGTAGACTATTGTTCTGGCAAAGCTGAGTCAGCAGTAGCTTTCTAAACTGCATTTTATATGGATGATAAACATAAGCTTATTCTCTTTTTTTCCAGGCAATAATGGAGGAGAATAAACAAGTTCTTTCTGGTCACTAATCTGGATATGGTCATTGGTCAACGATCAAAACACAACTTTTTGGTTCTGAAGCATAGGTGCCATATAAAGAGAGAGAGAGAGAGAGAGAGAGCTCCCCATTAAAACATTAAGTTGAACTATATTCATGGTTGGGCTCAACCTGCCTGTAAGAGATCTGATCCCTGATGACAGAGTTCACGTGTGGTCACTACACTTCATTGTGAGGTTTAGGCCTCATTGTCTGGGATAAGTCAGTGAATGAACAGATTCATTTTAATGTCCTATCAAGTCACACACAGTACTGAACATTCTTATTTGTATGATATTCCAACCCAGTCTGATAATTAACATAATCCACTAACATGAGGACCACATCCATCAGGACAACAGAGTGGTATACTATACTAACAGAGTGGCATACCCCCCCCCCCCCCCCCCAGACAATCAATTTGACTCTGATTGTCCAGATCTCTCTGGTCTGATCAATTATAGCAGCTACAAAATAACTCCTGTTCTGGCATTGTCTGATATAAGCTACACATCACAATCACAAGCAGAGCACAAAGTGGTTTGATAAGCTCTGGTGACATCTCTGTGACGATAATATCCCTCACAACAAGGTCAATCATTCCTCAGTCACTTACCCATCTCCCGATGGAAGGTCTATAACCACATTACATGGATAATGACCCAGTCTGTCATTATAAACCACTATGAGTATGAGCATGCCTCATGTCCCCCCCTCTTAGTTTTACATTGACTACATTGGAATCTGAATGTTATATTGCATTTTCCAAATACGGAGACTATACGGCATTCAAACCAACAACACTTTCAAGAGGGCTTGTTCTTATACGAGGATACTGGCTTTTTCGTCTATCTGTGGCAATACTCCATTTTTAGCTTAAAATGTATTTAAAAAAACACTTCCTCAATTGTTCCACCTCACTGAATTGGCATAGCACTTTAACAGTGGTGGGTGTTCGTGAACTGTTGCAGAATAATTGAATCACTTAGGGGGAGAGTAGTTGTTCCCCCCCCCCCATCCTGCTACTTCAGTGCCACTGAGCATTCCTAGAGCTTAACAGATATAAAAAATTGAAGTCACACAAACTGGGCTAAAAGACCACAGCGAACACATTCTATTCAGCTCAGTAGGCACAGGCTCAGCCCTGACTCCTGGATTTCCGGCAAAAAGGGGGATAATCTCAGTACACAGTTTACCGCTCGGCAGTGTCGACTGGCCACCGCGTGGGTAGAGGAGTCAGCAGGGTCAAAGTGGAAGCCAGTCACAGGCCCCTCCTTTATCCTATCAACTTCCACTCCCAACTCTCAGACAAGGGCAGAGGGTCCCAACTCTCAGACATAGGCAGAGGGTCCCAACTCTCAGACATAGGCACAGGGAAAGGAGCAGAGACAAAGAAAGAAATTGTGCTAACCTTTTTCAGACTTGCCCTCTTTAGGAGACTCTTGTGTTTTTATCAGTCCAAATAACTGCCTATTCTCACAGGGGAAGAGGGAGAAATAGCAGAGGCATTCCTGAATACTTGCCATACCTCTCCATTCCCAGGTGAAGGAGATCAGATCCACATGACAGTGTGAGGACAGTTAGTACCGTCACACGCCCTCCCTCACCACTTCAAATTACTCTCCTCTGGGACGCCCCCTTGGAGGGGTGCAACTGAGGCCCCTTCAGAGAGGGAGAGAGAGAGAGAGCACTCTGCTGAAAAACGCTCGTGTTTTATGAGGTGCAAAGTGGGGTATTATTCTCTTCCCCTCTCCTCCCCACAGTATGGAATTCTGAACTTAAAGAAAAATATGTACAGTATATGGAATGTTACGATTTGAGAAGTGTCAGTGCAATTGACCAAGCTAGTCTGTTGGCCGCAAAAGGCTGTGCTGGAAGGCAAAGCTGTCAGGTACTGTATTGTGTGGTAGGATTCAGTTGCATGAAAACAGATGAATGAAACTCTGTGTACAGCTGGTTTTTATACGTACTGCAAGGCATTCAAAATATTACGTTTTTCATTCATGTTCCCCTGTGAAATGCATATTGTACTCACAAACATCCAAATCCCAACAAGAGCTTTTGTTAAGTCATTAAAGGCAGAACTATTCCATTCAATGCCTCGCAGCAATTACACTGCAATCTCAATGTTGTGCATCAACTCTTGTATATCACCACATTTCCAATCGAAAGATAATTGTGGTTATTGCCCTTCATTAAGACTTCTAGGGGATATTAAATCACACTTGAGTTCAGTAAAAGGGGGAATAACGTATACATCCCCTCATAGCAGGACCATGTCATGACATATTAACAGATTTTGGTTGGGAGTCATATTGAATTTATGACCTTGATATCTCTTAAAATGCGTGGAAGTTAAAAATATTTCTGGCCTGTGGTACGATGGAAAACCACATGGTCTAATACACGGCCGTAAAAACCAATGGGCTGTGCAGAAACATGGTCCTTTTGTAATCTCACCACTGAGAGTGGCAGTTGGTAAGAGAGGCCATGCTCGGCACACAAATGCCCATCTGAGAGGCCATTTCCTCTGTATCCACAGCATTGATCGCCCTCATGCGCTCTCATCTCCCATCGTCCCCCTCTGGGCTTGTCATCTCATTCACCACCTCAGTGGGGGGAGCTCCATCAAATCAATTACCAGCCACACGCTGTGGGAAGCTGCCCTGGCTCTAGTCTGTCGAGTTAGATCAGATGCTGCCCCCTCCACTTAATAGGAATGAACTGGATTGATCCAGTGCTGCCTGCCTTTGGAGACATGCGACCAAAGGCCTGTTTTCCCTCAAATCACAAAGAAGAACTGGAATTATTTTGTATGAAATGTGAAAGTATTGAGAGGAGAGAGCAGTTTGGGTCTGATCTAGTATGGGTGGAATTTCAACTTAAAAGACATCATTGATGTTCACAACAAAGCAGAGCACAGCATTCCATACAGAAATCAACATGATTGCATTGCCTTTGATAAAGAGCCAGCAGCACAGAGTCAGGGAGAGGTTGAGGACCATAGGAGGATTTATTTTTATTTTTAAAGAACACGATTAGTACATGATTAACAACAACAAAAAACTAGCTTAATGGGATCTTCCACGTAGTGATGGAGGGGTGGGTCATGTCTCCAAGTATTTTTTGCTACTTTACGGTAGCATTAGCTAGCGCTTCTCAGCTCTACCTGTGCCAAAACTCTGGTATTTTTCATCCTATAGTTGTTCTCAATCTATTTTTAAATAGAGCAAACATGTTTTCAGCACTTTGATTTGTAACTGATAAAAAGAAACGTGCTTTCTAATGTTCTCTCGACTCTCTGCAGCAGACGTATAGTGAGCAATATGTTTGGAACATGAAATCGCAATAGAAATCGCAATACATTAGTGTTGGCACCTAAGTAATATAATGTTGTATCGTGAGGTCCCTTCCACAGCAGTAAGCAGTGAATTATCACCATTGTGTTGCCATGGTACACAATGAAGGTTATTGTATACAAATCTACAGCAGTATCCCTCGTCTGAAGGCGGCGCTGTCTTTTTTTGGATCATTTGTTGCTACATTTTGTAGGCAGCCCACTCAATCCTTAAAGTGGGGTAGAACACAGACAATGTTTTAATTATTTAGCCCTAGTGGACTGCCTGTGGTACACCCTATGCCTCTCACAATCAGAGGGCTCATTCTGCCCATTCCACACCAGGTGCTATTGATTAAATGCTGCCAATTAGGAAACGGTGGATGATGGACAAAAACCTGAGGTGAGCGAGTGTGTTGAGGTCAGGGGCAGAGGCAACGTTTTTGTTTAAATCAATGTAAAGGCCACAGCAGACCTTCCAACACTGGTAACCAAAACCGTTGGCCTTTTATGGAATTAATTATCCGCATTATCTAATTACTCTGCATTATCTAACTACCACTACTACACAATGAGCCTAGGCTCTGATCCTAATCAAATCTCCCTTAAATCTCTAAAAAATAAAACACAGGCATATCCACACATCCATCTAATAACTCAGCTGCTGTTGAAATGGAAATAAACACTGTCAAACTTCCTTAACATGTTTTGGGAAAACAGCAATTAATGATTTTTAAATAAAGTTCTCAGCACATAGCCAACAACACTGTTGCGTGCTGCCGGCCAGGGCATTCAGCCTCGACGCAAACAACGTGTAAGTAGAGTGGCCAAGTAAAGCATGTTTTATCGGTCCTAGTGTCTTGTTCTTTAAGCGTCTCACAGTGCAGGAACACTTCCTGGCTGCTGCTATAGCTCAGTCATAAAAGAAAGGAACAATTCGACATTCAAAGTAAATACTGGCTTTTACCGTCCAGTCAATAGCCTTGTGCTGGTTGCTGAAATGTAGTACTCAACGTGAATCAGTAAAACAATCAAATATGCATTGGAATAAAATGGCAAAGGTCACACAGCTTTGTTTTTCTTTGGAATTCTGTTAAAAGAAATAGGTGAGTACATGCTTATGCTAATAAAGACTGGTTAGACCTTAAAAATACTCTTAATGAGGCCATCTTAATGAGGCTGGCTAGGCATGAGACGAGGGCTACCCCTCATCCCACTACACTTGCATCATCATCACTGGTTCATTCGATTTGACAGCGCAGGAACTCTAGGAGGTGCCTATATTTGAGTATTTTTGCCGTTAGCTTGAATACCCTGGCCTTTAGGCGTACCCTTTATACAGCTGTTCACTTTTCCGCAGCATGACAGCATCTGCAATCCCCTGAACATTTTAATTGATTGGAGGCCTGCCCTGATAAATGGTTCTTGCAAGTCCCCAGCAATCATGTGTACAGCCAAACTTGCTTTTGTGTGATTTCAATAAATCTCACTACCATTTTTCCAACAACGATGGATGAACCTGTCAGAGCTGCCCTTTCCTGCTGGCGTCAAAGAACCTTGTACACCTCCCTGTGCAAGGTCAACCTTCCAAGGGCTTACTAAATGCAAGAGTTGAGAGCGGTGTCTCCAGGTGTCAGGAAGTGTAGCTGGATTTTTACTCTGCTTTTTACTCTGATCTGAGGCTTGATTCTTTGACCCTTGAGATTCATCCTCAGTTTTGAGCCATGGCAGCAGAACAGACTTGTTGTCATGAATTTGGACATGTTCCTGCAGATTGAAATGGATTCTAAACCTGAGTTGAATGATAATGAGGATCTGTGATGCAATTACTGTAGCGTTGTTCTCCCATGTACTGTATAAGCCTTTGTAAAGAATAGATGCACACCACAGGAGAGTTTTAAAGAGCTTCCCAACCCCTGCCTCTAAAAGGTTTTAACCCCTAATCTGGTTTAGTGGGGTCTAGTATTGTAACAGCTGCCTCATCCCCTGTGAAGTCAGACAAATCTGCAAATAATTAAAGCGTCGGTGGGTTGTCCGCTGTTTTATTTGTAATACCTTCAGAGCTTGCAAACAAAACAAATGCCTTAATGAGAAAACAATTCAGGGCGCCAAATTGTCTGTGTGCCGGGATCTTTACTTTGACAGAAGAAAAGATCAGCGCAAAGGGAAGAGGCAAACGTCTCATATGTGAGGCGACGTCCACCACAGCACTTCAGCGTTACCAGCAGGGTTCTGGAGGGGACTTGCATAACCACACATAAAATGTGCTTTTGATTAGGGGCGGCTGCATCATCGCTGAGACGCACACTGTGGTGAGCGCACGCCGCAGTGCAGTTGACCTACGGCTCATCTCAAACCCAGCTCCGATTACCCAGTGCAGATGCAGCCTACCTAGCCCTCACTGGCTTTGTCCCACGCAAGAGATGATCCTGCCCAAGATGATGACTAACAGGAATTTAATGGGGCTGAACTCGTTGATATTAAACAATGACAACCATTCCACAAGGGGGAAAAATGTTACACCGTGAACCACCATGAGCTCTGAGGGCTTCCGAGCATATATATATATTTCAAGAGAAATTGTTCTTTCTAACAGCTCTTTCCACTATAAATCAAAGTGGGACATGGGAATAAAGCAGCACACTACTCCTGAAGCAAGGCAGAAGCAAGGCAGAAGCCCTTTTCACTGACACCAGATCCTTCACCATGATTATAGCAGAGCTGAATATGCTCTCCAAAGATGCTTGAGCATTAAACACTACTGCTGTATTGTCCACAAGGTCACCAACTACAATCTGCATTGTGGTGTTTGCGCAGAGGTTTTTTGTTTTTTAATAAAGTGAGTTTTAGGCTAATGCAATAGCTGGGCTTGACTAGGATATGATGAACGTTAATGTCCCAAGGGGGAAATTGTCTTCGACAAACAGTGCTGCTGTGTACAAAACAGACACGGTACATTACACACTCAACATAATACACACCCTGCACATTACCCTTATCATCTAGCTACACACTTAGTCATTCAGCAGACACTCTCATCCAGAGCGACATACAGTAATGGTTGCATGTTTTGTTTGTACTGGTCCCGCTAACACAGCTCAGCTTTACTTATTGCTGTTTTGGTACAGTATTTGATGAATGAGCGCTTATTTATATCTTACTGACTTTATTGTCCCCATAGAGACATTTTGTTGCAGTGTCATGTACACGTTTAAAGTGGCATTTAAATACAAAACAAATTTGACAATATAACTTTCATAACAGTTACATACCAATAAAAAGAGACTAGCCTGCTAGCCTTACTAAGTTGATAGGAACATTAGCCTGAGCTATTTAGGAGGGATATCACACCTGGCACAATTGATTGTCTAATTCTGTTTTTCCTGCTGAGGGGTGCCCTATACCTGCACCCAGAGGGGAGTAGTTCAAAGTCTGTGTACAGGGCGTGGCTTGGGTCTAAAATGATTTTGTGAGCCTTGCGGAGAACCCCGACCATAAAGATCTCATCCAGGCCTGTCTGTTTGACTCCAAGTACCTTGTTTGCTGTGGTGATAATCCTTCTCAGCATATTTCTCTGGCTGACAGTGGCATTGCCAAACCAACAAACAATATAAAAAGTTAAAATACTCTCAATGAAAGATTTGTAAAACTGAGTCAATATAGTACAGTCTACATGAAAAGATCCCAGCTTTTTGAGAAAGTACAGTCTCTGATGACTCTTTTTGTAGATCAGGTCTGTACATTTACTCCACTGAAGCTTATTGTCCAAGAGGACACCCAGATATTTCTATTCCTCTATAACCTCTATGTTCTGACCTCTGATAGATGTTGCAGAGGTTGGTGTTGTACGCTTCCTGAAGTCTATGCACATCTCTTTGGTCTTATTGGTATTGAGGCCCAAGTGTGATTCCTCACACCACTCTACAAAGTAATCTAGGACCGGGCCACGGTGTTCCTCGTCATCATGCAACAGGCTGATCAAGGCAGTGTCATCAGCGAACTTAACGAGGTGTCTGTCAGGTTGGGAACTAGTACAACTATTTAGTGTACAAGGTGTACAGGATTGGGGACAAAACACATCCCTGAGGAGAGCCTGTGATGGTTTTGCGTATGTCCGTCGAGTGGGGACCTATTTTGACTCGTTGTGAGCGTTGGTTCAGGAAGTCCAACAGCCACAAAACCAGCCCCCAATCTAAGGAGAAGTCCCGAATGAGTCTCAGATGGGAGGAGGGAACCTATAGTCTCTGTCTGAGGAGAGGAGAGGAGCTGATACTCAGAGTAAAGTACATGGGAGGGATCTGATCTGGTCTGATCTGAAATGACTTTCTGTGCTTGTCTGATAAAGGTCTGTTCAGAAATACTATGCAGGGAAGGATGTTGCCTCACACCCATGACCTTCATGGCAGTTTGTATCAGGCAGCAAACTTGGGATTTTAATTGGATTGATAAATTGTCAAACTAGACTGAGGTCGTATCTTAGGATACTCTCTATGACCGCATGGTAGAACAGGAGCATTTTTTTGGTCAACTCCAAAAACCCTACGTAGGAAGTAGAGGCGTTGTTGGACTCTGCAGCTGACACTCTATTTGGACCTTCCAGCTCAGCGCATTTTGTCAATGTGGACACCCAGGAACTCATATGGTTAAATAAATAAATAACCTGTCTATGTTGGTATTGTGGACAACCACAGGCAGGTGGTCACCGACAGATTTGGGGTCAAACACCATCTCCCCCGTTTTGTTTACATTAAGGATGAGATGGTGCTCATCACACCACTTGAAAAAATCTTTGAATCGCTGACCTGGACATATCATCATCTTCATACATCAGACCAAGAATGGCAGTATAATCAGAAAATGTGACAATATAGTTATCAGGATGTTTATTTTACTAGGCAAGTCAGTTAAGAACAAATTCTTATTTACAATGACAGCTTACCCTTGGCCAAACACTAACGACACTGGGCCAATTGTGCCCCACCCTAAGGGACATCCAATCACGGCCGGTTGTGATACAGCCTGGGATAGAACCAGGGTCTGTAGTGACACCTCTAGCACTGAGATGCAGTGCCTTAAACCGCAGCTCCACTCGGGAGTCCAATTACTGCTTGTGCATTCATTTGTGTACAGTGTCAATAAGATGGGTAAACTCAAACAAACCTACGGGGCCCCAGTGCTAATGTCTCTAGCCTCAGAGAGCATACTGTTAAAACTCTAATATGTACGGCTATTCAGGAATGAGTGCTACCACCTTACGGTATAGGTGACTAGTGTTGAGTGTGTCATGGAGAGCAAGAACAGCTAATCACGGCAGTCAACTGAGGGATTGTAATTGTTCAGGGTGAGGGCCAAGATCTTAAATTGTGTAACTGAAAACTCGCAAGGAACCAACTGCCAATTGGCCTAAAATAAGCTTAAGGCACAACACCATTGGCCAGAATGAAAGGGGAGGATAATTTCACCGACTAATGTTTCATGTCTAACTGCTCTTTCCCAGATTCTGCTAAATCAAGTTACTTTCAGGTCGTTCTTGCAAAACAGAATGTGTTCTCAATGGTTAAATAAGTAAATAAATAAGCTTCCAAACGTAATGCTCGTCTTACGTGTATTTGTATTTTTTTGTAACCTTTATTTAAACTAGGCGAGCAAATGGGACATCAAATTCTTATTGACAATGACGTCCTACCGGGGAACAGCCTTGTTCAGGGGCAGAACGACAGATTTTTACGGTGTCAGCTCAGGGATTCGATCCAGCAACCTTTCAGATTTTTTTTCTTGCTATAGAAAACTGGATCAAATTAAGCATTATTGAGCCTCATTGTATTTCACATCAGGCCAGATTCTGCATACAGATGTAATATCTTAATTGCAGCAACAGGAAATTTGAATTATTATGTGGATTGTAATTAATGGACATTTTTGTAGTGATTGTTACGTTTTTTTGTTAGGGAAAAACAAGTCGGATTTTTTTTTAAACTCAAATACACTACAAGCTTGTATTTCACTCAAACATAGGCTCCCAAAGACAGACCTGGCTGCCCATCAGTTGCTGCAAGATTCCTGGTCAAATAACAGGAAATATTTTTAGCCTGACAATGGGTGACATAAGTGTACCGCAATTAATCTGAAGATTTGTATGGAAAGCATGACACAAAGTGGTGGGCTAAAATATAGGCCAGCTTTTGTAGAGGACTGAGGACTTAAGATGCTCTTCTCACACCAAAACAGCCATGAAGAAGGCACGGCAACGCCTATTCTCCCTCAGGAGGGTGAAACGATTTGGCATGGCCTCTCAGATCCCCAGGAACTAGTACAGCTGCACCATTGAGAGCATCCTGATTGGTTGTGTCGCCGTCTGGTATGGCAACGTTTCCAAACGCGACAGGACTGGCCCAGTGCATCATTGGGGGCGAGCTCCCAGTCATCCAGGACATACATGAAGGCTATCACTCCTGTTTAGGTGTACAGTATACAGTATTACCATTAGTATATCACCATAAGTATTTATATATTCCTGCTAGTACTGTATGTCACTTTCCACTTTTAATGTATAAACCCACCTCAACCACTCCAGTACCCCTGCACTTTGAATAAGGTACCAAGATCTTAAACTGACATGTATATACAGTGCATTTAGAATGTATTCAGACCCCTTGACTTTTTCCACATTTTGTTAAGTTACAACCTTATTCTAAAATGGATTACATTTTTTTTAAATACTTAGCAATCAACACACCATAATGACAAAGCAAAAACAGGTTTAGACTTTTTTGCAAATTTATAAAAAATAAAACACAGAAATACCTTATTTACATAACTACTTAGACCCTTTGCTATGAGACTCAAAATTGAGTCTCCTATTTCCATTGATCATCCTTGAGATGTTTCACCTGAGAGTTCACCTGTGGTAAATTCAATTGATTGGATATGATTTGGAACGGCACACACCTGTCTATGTAAGGTCCCACAGTTGACCGTGCATGTCCGATCAAAAACCAAGCCATGAGGTCGAAGGAATTGTCCGAAGAGCTACGAGACAGGATTGTGTCGAGGCAGAGATCTGGGGAAGGGGACCAAAACATTTCTGCAGCATTGCAGTTCCACAAGAACACAGTGGCCTCCATCAATCTTAAATGGAAGAAGTTTGGAACCACAAAGACTCTTCCTAGAGCTGGCCACCCAGCCAAACTGAGCAATCAGGGGAGAAGGGCCTTTGTCAGGGAGGTGACCAAGACTCTGATGGTCACTCAGACAGAGCTCTAAAGTTCCTCTGTGGAAATAACAGAACCTTCTAGAAGGACAACCATCTCTGCAAGCCACTCCTCAGTAAAAGGCACATGACAGCATGCATGGAGTTTGCCAAAAGGCACCTAAAGACTCTCAGACCATGAGGAACAAGATTCTCTAGTCTGATGAGACCAAGATTGAACTGTTCGGCCTGAATGCCAAGCGTCATGTCTGGAGGAAACCTAGCACCATCCCTACGGTGAAGCATGGTGGTGGCAGCATCATGCTGCGGGGATGTTATTCAGTGGCAGGGACTGGGAGACTAGGTTCGAGGCAAAGATGAAAACCTGCTCCATGGCGCTCAGGACCTCAGACTGGGGTGAAGATTCACCTTCCAATAGGACAGTGACAATAAGCACACAACCAAGATAATGCATGAGTGACTTCGGGACAAGTCTCTGAATGTCCATTAGTGGCCCAGCCAGAGCCCGGACTTGAACCTGATCTAACATCTCTGGAGAGATCTGAAAATAGCAGTGCAGCGACGCTTCCCATCCAACCTGACAGAGCTTGAGAGGATCTGCAGAGAAGAATGTGAGAAACTCCTCCTCTGTAATCTCTGCCAAAGGTGCTTCAACAAAGTACTGAGTAAAGGGACTGAATACTTATGTAAATGTGATATTTCAGTTAAAAAAAATTATAAATGTGCAAAAAAATCTAAAAACCCATTTTTGCTTTGTCTTTATGGGGTATTGTGTGTCGTTTGATGAGGGGGGAAAAACTATTTAATCCATTGTAGAATAAGGCCGTAAAATAACAAAATATGGAAAAAGTCAAGTGGTCTGAATCCTTTCCGAATGCACTGTCCTTGCATTCTTGTGTTTCTTTAACTCACATCGTATTTCTGTTTTATTCTATTCTATTTTGTAAGGTATTGTTTTACACCTGTTCTATCCTGTGCACATGGCAAATAAACGTTGACATTTGAAAGATTTTGATCAATCCAAATGTTGTGCAGAGTAACAACAATTCACAGCAACCATGGATCCTTCTGTTTGATTTCGGAGGGAACATGTCTTACGTGTAGTTTAGACACTTTCAGACGAGATGTCTCCTAGTGTTCAGTTTCTGCTCGCTTTTGACCAGAACAAGCGTTCTGGGAGCACAGCTTGCGATCACTTTGGTGCAGCAGGACATCAAAATTAAACAACTGAAGCTTGAAACCTCTAAGGTCACCGGATTGTCTTTTTGAAATGACTTCTTTGGGTCAACCTTGTCCAACAGACATCTTTACAACTCTTCTCACCGCAAGATCCGTCGATCAGACACAGCTGCCATGTGTTACCACAATGCATCCTGAGAAATGGAAATATAACCTGGTAGTATTCTTTCCCAAGGCTTCTGATTACCAGAGACCCCCATCTTTGTTCATGTCGAGTAATTACCACACAATTAAAGGCTCATGAAACACACAAACACATCTGTTTCTCATGACACCCAGTATCAATCACTCCCAAGGTTTACTCCCAGACGCCCTTCCCAATACAGCACCCAGCGGGTGAGATACACCACGTCTCCAGACACAACTCCAGTCTCTGAGTGTCAGCAGGCCCCACATGCTATGGATCACACGTTAAGAAGATATGAAAGAGTCATTTTAGTGCATTTTCATTTCCTTGTGCTAGCCAAAAAAAATGGGCTTTGCGGGCACCATTCATCAATATGTAGGCTAAGTGCACAAGCCATTTTGAGAAGGAATCCAGGCCCAGGGTGTATATATAATGCATAAAAGCATATACCCCTGTGACATTTGCAGGCAAGAGACACTAAAACCCTTTATTGTCAAACTGGGGTTGAATAGAAATTGAAAAAAGTATTCCGATGAGGACCAGACATCTGTGACTCAGTGCCGACCTACGACCCACACTTTAATACATCGACAGAAATCAACCCCCATAATGTCAGTCTTTAATGCCTCTATGGCAAATGACAATAGCTGTGGAGCGTTCCTGAAGAAGATCACAGATAACGTTGTCAATCTATTCTGTTCTAATAAACAGCCTGGGTCCAGTGAGCACACAATACACCAAGCTGAGGATTACCGGGCTGTGCTAGCTAGCTGCCATTCAGTACTCAGACACATCAATCAGAGAGAGTGACAAGCGCACCACATTACCAATCCTGTAATGTGGGTCCAAATAAGCCGTGATGAGTGACAATTTGTTGCAAAGAGTTCCCGCTCAGACGTGAATGGCTTTAAGAAGACGCCAGGCTATATCAGCAGTCGCTCACCCTGAAGCAAATCAGAGCTTAAAACACCAATCAATACTGGGATGGATTGACTTAAACGGCTCCTTATTAGACAGACTGATAATTGTACAGTGTGTCTGAATTGACTAAGCTAAATATGGAGGTGGTGCCGATGCCTAAAGAATAACCATGCAAAGCCTCTGATGTGGCGATGGCGTCGCTAACAGCTCCTCAGGTAAAAGTCCTTTAAGTCTAGTCCTTAGGCTGCAGGAGTTCATGGTCAGTACTAATGCTGTTCTGTACAGACTGAGAACAGAGAGCCCAAGGTCTTCTCAGCAGCATGAGCCAACAGACAGCAGATCAGAGATCAGTTCATGTTCTCTTTCTCTCCTCCTCCAGATTGAATACTTCATTATTTTTCTTGCGAGCACGTTTAGGAAGTCTCATTAGTCTGGCAGATGAGCTGACAGCACACCACTACAGCTTCTCCAACCTCAAGGGCCAAGAAGTAAAAATTAAATCATTTGCACACACTCTCTCAGAACCCCAAACTTCCTCACCGACCAAAAATAAACCTCTGTCACTCGCCATGTGTATCCTCCTCACGTCGGAGAGGAAGACCTCACTTGGCTGGATCACTAGAGGTAGAAAAAACATTTACATTATGCCAACAAATACAGTATGCCAACAAATACAGTATGCCAACATATACAGTATGCCAATAATATGGTTTGCGATCCTGAGGGTAAATGCATAGCCAAAATATTCACGTTTGAGAGAGAGAGAGAGAGAGAGATGGCTAAAAATGAGAAATGCAATATAACATGAGTCTTTCTCCATCTGGAGAAATGTCAGACTTGTCTTCCTCTGGAATTAGAATAAAATCTATTACACACTAAACTTCATTACCATAGTTGTTACTTGTTGTAATAATGTCATTTGTATGCAACTGTCCAACACACACAAGCAGACATTAAAATAACAGCCAGCCTGGGTTAGACTGAGATCAGGGGAAAAAAGGTGGGATGAAGTTAGCCCCAGCTCCACTAGCGATGACTTAACATTGCAACAGCTCTGGTTTCATTCTTTCATATCCCACACAAGCACTTGGTGAAAAGCTCAGAGAGCTTAGATTACAGTGCTGGAGTGGATTCAACTCTTGCCCTCTCTCAATGTAGCAATTTGATGAAATGCTGGGGGTCCCACTTCCAAGCTGTTTTTTCACCCACTTAAGAGAAACGATATACAGTAAAGACAGTACAGTCTGGATGTTCATATGTGCCAATGTCCCAAAGGTTGTCTGACAGTGCAGAGTGACGTGAATTCAAAGGTACGCTGGGAGGACTCGTGCTTTTACATTAGCAATTAGAGACAGACCGTGACAACCTGAGATGAGTTCTCCATCACACAGACCTGGAAAACATAAAGCACTGTACTGGGCAGGGCCATCACTGGGACTAGTATTCTGGTCCTCAGTGCAGGCACCTCCCACACAGCCTACCCACAAATCCCCATCAAAACACTTTTTGACAACACACTATGGCCTAATCCTTATCCTATCTTTCTGCTGTAACAAACCCATCTGTGGCATCAAAATGACCTCAGCAGTGAAGGACAGTAGCAGTAGGCCTACCACGTCCCTCTGGGGGCCGACCTGAGAGGATTGCCCGTTCGCCAACAGTACAGTAGCTAAATCGAACGAACCGCATGTCCTCGTGTCCTACATCTGACCCACTCTCCAAAAACAGGATGCTGCAATCATATTTGAAACCCCTTTTGACCACAATAATAATAGAACCTCAAAAGAAATCCAACACTTGTATTTTGCAGCACTGGATACAATATTACACTTTTATCACAGGTCCGTTTAGTTTGTTCTTTCCCAGCTCTTCCGACATCCTTCCATCCCATAGCCATGCCACCTACTGCGGAGTGGACACAACCAAACAGCTTGGGTTGGCCATCGCAGAACGGAGCTCCCCTCCCTTTGAGTAGGCTACATTAACCCAGGCACGTACACCCACAAAGAGCGGACCCGGTTGGTTCTGACAAATTGGCCCACAAAGGTGCCACAACAGTGAGGTCTTATTTCATTATCTGCCCAAAACAACAGCCGACATAACCAGGGTCTTAATTCGCCCATCTGTGACAAATGAGGACCTTCATTGGGTCCAGGGAGAATAGTGAGAGTCCCTTCACAATGCACACAGTCCATGCACAATGCACAAAGGCCCAGGCCCGGGCCAGGCTGTCATTAGTCTTATCACAACTTGCCAATGTCCCATGTTACAGGAAAACATGGCCACCGATGAACTATAGCATCCTTGTTTGATATTGGCAACAAGGGAGTTCTTGTTTCTAATGGATTGGGTTCTCTGCTTACAGTCGCCCTCTCATCCAAAACCCTTGTTAATCCCATTAATATGAAGAGAGCTCGGCAACCCGGGCCTGGACACGGCACTAGATCCATCAGCCAACATTGGCCCTCTGAATCCAAGGCCTTGTCTAGACCCATTACCGACTCACCCACATGAAATCAAATGATTTAAAACCCATGTCTAATGATGGGAGGAAACACTATACCAAACCTTTACAGAGGGGGGCCTCCCTTTAGCCATTGTGGAGAGTGCAGTATCGTGTTGCTGCAAGGGTTTTATTCTTTGACCAAGCAGCTTTTTCCAAAAAGATGATTTTTGCCCAGACAAGCTTCAAGTCTTCTTCTGGCAGCTTAAGTACTTACAGTACGCCTCATTACTTTGTTGCGCTGTAAAATGTTTCACAATGCACTGCTGCCCATGTGAAGGATTTTAATGCTGGATAAATCAATCTGCCTTTATATGTACGTCTAAGGTGATTATGATTAGTTTCTGTGTGGGTGTGTATAAACGTGTGTGTGTGTGTGTGTGTGTGTGTGTGTGTGTGTCAAGAGGGCTGGTAGGCGCACCACATGATACATTTGGAAAGATAATCTGTTGGCTTTAACTAAATAGTCAACAAAGAGATTGTGAAAAGGCAAAGAGGGCGCTGATTAAACGCTTGTGTAGTGTGGTTCAAGTTCATCTTTAATGCTGTCCACCACAAAGCAGTAAAGCCGACAACTGCTCATGGCCCGTTCCTCATCTCTGTGGGTTCCAGTGGGATGATTACAAAGCATCCAGGGCTGCTGAATTTGGGAGGACTGACTGTGAGGCTGTCTGTCTGTGCACAGGGTCTTTTATGAACCGGTGGGCAGGGCCTGATCAGGGCAACCCACAATCACCCTGTTCCAACTGCACCTCACACATGACAATCATCTGCCCAGGCAATCACAGAGGCAATTTACTCCCCTACTACAGCAGCAGAATGGGCCAGGCCTATCCAATTTCTCCCATGGAGAGAGGGTAAAACCCGATGGATGGATGTCACCTATCTTAAGTCCCCTGTCTTAAGTCTAGACACCATCTGGACAACGGCGGTTATGGCTATCTGGTGGCATCGCCAGAACACGTTCATCATGTTAAATGCTATCGATAAGGAATGTAAAACAAAAGTTGATTGACTTGCACTTGACATTTTACACTACTGTTTTGAATCAACCTATAGTGTTGATACCTGTTACAGAGGATTTATCACTTTGAAATTACGTTAAAATATATATATAGTATGTTACTACACAGTAGATACCTATCCAAAAGGTTTTTACTCTCCACAAATCCCCATGATTTAAAAAAAAATCCCAAATCCAGGTTTGATCACCTGAAGCAGTGCTCAGACAGTGAGAGCTCAGCGGGATAATGACTGAGAAAGTTCACCTCAGCACGGCAGGGTCACACCAGCTGACACACAGATCACCCAGTGGGAGCTGCCATCACACACCGCGCCGCAGATGGGGTTAAATAGCAATAGTGTTGACAGTCACTGGGTGAGGCAGTGACCCAGAAGGAAAGGGGAGTCAAATATACCCCAGATTTGTTGCTGCTGCGTAACATGTAGCCCCAATCCATCCCTCACTTCCTACTCACTTCCTGATTATGTGCTGTACCTTGCATCGACAACACCATTTATTGTTCAAACTTGGAAGATTGAGCACATTTTGTCCAAATTTGATACGACACGATTGTTCATTTCAATGGAAATTGCGATGGAAAAATGTGCATCGTATCTGGTCAATGGTTTCCCACGGCCTAAAGGTGAACTGATCGAATCCAAGGCTAAAATGCTTCAAGTAATTCTGTGGGTTTATGCAAAACTGAAGCAATGCACAACATACTGACAACTCTCATTAATAGTATTTCTAGCAACAAATACTGAAAGCTTCTTACTCTATGTCACAATAACATTTGCAATTTGACCTCTTTATCGGCTGGAAAATACAGTTATGAAAGGAAGTCAACACATACATCTGTGACTGGACATGTGCTGTTCTTGTTGGCCTGCAACCCATACGTCTGTGATTGGACATGTGCTGATCTTGTTGGCCTACAACCCATACGTCTGTGACTGGACATGTGCTGATCTTGTTGGCCTACAACCCATACGTCTGTGACTGGACTTGTGCTGATCTTGTTGGCCTACAACCCATACATCTGTGACTGGACATGTGCTGATCTTGTTGGCCTACAACCCATACGTCTGTGACTGGACATGTGCTGATCTTGTTGGCCTTACAACCCATACATCTGTGATTGGACATGTGCTGATCTTGTTGGCCTACAACCCATACATCTGTGACTGGACATGTGCTGATCTTGTTGGCCTACAACCCATACATCTGTGACTGGACATGTGCTGATCTTGTTGGCCTACAACCCATACGTCTGTGATTGGACATGTGCTGATCTTGTTGGCCTACAACCCATACGTCTGTGACTGGACATGTGCTGATCTTGTTGGCCTACAACCCATACGTCTGTGACTGGACATGTGCTGATCTTGTTGGCCTACAACCCATACGTCTGTGATTGGACATGTGCTGATCTTGTTGGCCTTACAACCCATACATCTGTGATTGGACATGTGCTGATCTTGTTGGCCTACAGCCCATACATCTGTGATTGGACATGTGCTGATCTTGTTGGCCTATAGGTAGATGAGAAATTGTCTGTCTGGTCACAATAGAAGCCAACTTCCAAGCATTCGCACAGAGAGAACAATAACTGCATGACTCAATAAGTGGAAATGATTGCTTGACTTGAAAATGCATCCCTGATTTACGCTGTTTCAGCGACAGGCCAGAAAAGCGTGGGATGACCTTGTATTGTATGGTAAACCACTGAAATAAGAGAACACATCAGTCTCAATGACATTCAAATCAATCACAAGGCACATCAACAACTACAAAAAAGAACAAACGTCAATGTGTGAACAATACCAAAGGACCCCTCTCACACAGACCTCCTAGATTGCTTCATCATTCAGTCTGAAAAACACTGACGTCTCCATCCGGGCTGCACTGAACATGTTGCTCTTGACTCCACCTCAGACTCGAGAGCACAGGCGAGAAAAACCCTCACTGCTTCGCAAAAACACGACCATCTGGCTGCAGCCGTCATACGATTAGAGCGAGAGGCTTTGCACGCCTGTTGAGAGTCTGCCGTCCGTGCCTCCACACCACTCTGGAGGCTTCCACTAATTACAGGGCACTGGGAGAGACTGTGGGAGAGATACTCAGACTGTTGGGTTGACGCCCTTGGGCTCGCTACATTACCACAGTGCTGGGCCCGGACTGGAGTGGGCTGGCCCATCCTATTCCACTGGGTGGACACTACAGCCAGAGCCGGAGCAAAGCAGAGCAGAGCCAGCTCAGACAGCAGTACCGTCGAAACCCAATCAGGGGCAGGCCAGCCAGGGCTATTTACAGGGCAGTCAGCCTCACACAGACAGACAACCCAGATACGTTCAGGCCCTCAGCACAGGCAGGAAAGAATAAAGAAGCAATGCCTAAGACGTGTGAAGGACTACATATTTATTGTCTGTATTTCCTTCATCCTGGTAGGTACGTGGGATGTTTTGTCATTGATGACGATTTCGCACACACACACACACACACAGAACTCTGGGCATATTATACGAGGCTGAGGGTGTTAGTGAACAGAAAGCTACTTAGAGGCGTGTGTCATCAAACCAAGTGATTCATTATAGTTTGAGCCACTCAGCCACTCCTTAATGTGATCTGTGGGAAAATACATAATGTCAAGGCTATTTCTGAACAACAGATTACTGGTAGACAGGCAGGAGAGAACTAAGGACCATAATCTGTTCCGAACACTAAGTAATAACTCATGTTGGAAATAAAATATTCATCCTACCTCTAAGCAGTGCTTTATATCGGTGAAAATATTATTCCCACTATTTTCCACATATCCCCATTTCATCATACAGAAAATATGTACAATCCGAGTCAGACGCAAACAGGTCCATTCCCAAATGCTGAGTCTAGGAGATGATAGTGGACTACAGAAAAAGGAGGACAGAGCACGCCCTGAGAGCTTTAAGTTCCTTGGTGGCCACATTACCAACAATCTATCATGGTTCAAACACACCAAGACAGTCATAAAGAGGACACGACAAAGCCTATTCCCCCTAAGGAAACTAAAAATATTTGGCATGGGTCCTCAGATCCTCAAAAGGCTCTACAGCTGGTTGCATCACTGCCTGGTACGGCAACTGCTCAGCCTCCGACCTCAAGGCACTACAGAGGGTAGTGCGTATGGCCCAGTACATCACCGGGGCCAAGCTTCCTGCCCTCCAGGACCTCTACACCAGGCAGTGTCAGAGGAAGATCCTAAAAATTGTCAAAGACACCAGCCATAGACTGTTCTGTCTACTACCGCATGGCAAGCGGTACCGGAGTGCCAAATCTAGGACAAAAAGGCTTCTCAACAGTTTTTACCCCCAAGCCATGAGACTCCTGAACAGGTAATCAAATGGCTACCTGGACTATTTGCACCCCCCCCCCCCTTACCCCTCTTTACACTGCTGCTACTCTCTGTTAATAATATATGCATAGTCACTTTAACCATACCTACATCTACATACTACCTCAATTACCCCTACTAACCAGTGCCTGTATATAGCCTCACTACTGTATATAGCCTCGCTACTGTATATAGCCTCGCTACTGTATATAGCCTCGCTACTGTATATAGCCTCGCTACTGTATATTTTATTTATTTTTATTTCACCTTTATTTAACCAGGTAGGCAAGTTGAGAACAAGTTCTCATTTGCAACTGTGACCTGGCCAAGATAAAGCAAAGCAGTGTGACACAGACAACAACACAGAGTTACACATGGAGTAAACCATAAACAAGCCAATAACACAATAAACAAATCAATTTTATTTTATTTATTTTACCTTTATTTAACCAGGCAAGTCAGTTAAGAACAAATTCTTATTTTCAATGACGGCCTGGGAACAGTGGGTTAACTGCCTGTTCAGGGGCAGAACGACAGATTTGTACCTTGTCAGCTCAGGGGTTTGAACTCGCAACCTTCCGGTTACTAGTCCAACACTCTAACCACTAGGCTACCCTGCCGCCCCAATGACACAGTAGAAAAAAGAAAGTCTATATACAGTGTGTGCAAAAGGCATGAAGAGGTAGGCAATAATAGGCCACAGGAGTGAATAGTTACAATTTAGCAGATTAACACTGGAGTGATAAATGAGCAGATAATGATGTGCAAGTAGAGATACTTGTGCGCAAATAGCCTCACTACTATATATAGCCTCACTACTGTATATAGCCTCACTACTGTATATAGCCACACTACTGAATATAGCCACACTACTGAATATAGCCTCACTACTGTATATAGCCTCACTACTGTATATAGCCTCACTACTGTATATAGCCTCGCTACTGTATATATCCTCGCTACTGTATATAGCCTCACTACTGTATATAGCCTCGCTACTGTATATATCCTCGCTACTGTATATAGCCTCACTACTGTTATAGCCTCACAACTGTATATAGCCTCACAATTGTATATAGCCTCACTACTGTATACAGCCTCACTACTGTATACAGCCTCACTACTGTATATATCCTCACTACTGTATACAGCCTCAGTACTGTATATAGACTCACTGCTGTTTATAGCCTCACTACTGTATATAGCCTCACTGCTGTTTATAGCCTCACTACTGTATATAGCCTCACTACTGTATATAGCCTCACTGCTGTATATAGCCTCACTGCTGTATATAGCTTCACTGCTGTATATAGCCTCACTGCTGTTATAGCCTCACTACTGTATATATCCTCACTACTGTATATAGCCTCACAGCTTTAAAGCCTCACTACTGTATATATCCTCACTACTGTATATAGCCTCACTACTGTTATAGCCTCACTGCTGTTAATGCCTCGCTACAGTTATAGCCTCGCTACTGTATATATTCTCACTACTGTATATAGCCTCACTGCTGTTAAAGCCTCGCTACAGTTAAGGCCTCGCTACTTAGTATATAGCCTCACTACTGTATATACCCTCACTGCTGTAATAGCCTCATTGCTGTTATAGCCTCACTACTGTATATAGCCTCACTACTGTATATAGCCTCACTACTGTATATAGCCTCGCTACAGTTATAGCCTCGCTACTGTATATAGCCTCACTGCTGTTATAGCCTCACTACTGTATGTAGCCTCGCTACAGTTATAGCCTCGCTACTTAGTATATAGACTCACTACTGTATATAGCCCCACTACTGTATATAGCCTCGCTACTGTATTTAGCCTCACAACTGTATATAGGCTCACAACTGTATATAGCCTCACTAGTGTACAGTATATAGCCTTGCTACTGTATATATGTATATATCCTCGTTACTGTATATAGCCTCGCTACTGTATATAGCCTCATTACTGTTATAGCCTCACTACTGTATATATCCTCACTACTGTATATAGCCTCACTACTGTATATAGCCTGACTACTGTATATAGCCTGACTACTGTATATAGCCTCACTGCTGTTAAAGCCTCGCTACAGTTAAAGCCTCGCTACTTAGTATATAGCCTCACTACTGTATATACCCTCACTGCTGTAATAGCCTCATTGCTGTTATAGCCTCACTACTGTTTATAGCCTCACTACTGTATATAGCCTCACTACTGTATATAGCCTCGCTACTGTATATAGCCTCGCTACTGTATATAGCCTCGCTACTGTATATAGCCTCGCTACTGTATATTTTATTTATTTTTATTTCACCTTTATTTAACCAGGTAGGCAAGTTGAGAACAAGTTCTCATTTGCAACCTGGCCAAGATAAAGCAAAGCAGTGTGACACAGACAACAACACAGAGTTACACATGGAGTAAACCATAAACAAGCCAATAACACAATAAACAAATCAATTTTACCTTTATTTAACCAGGCAAGTCAGTTAAGAACAAATTCTTATTTTCAATGACGGCCTGGGAACAGTGGGTTAACTGCCTGTTCAGGGGCAGAACGACAGATTTGTACCTTGTCAGCTCAGGGGTTTGAACTCGCAACCTTCCGGTTACTAGTCCAACACTCTAACCACTAGGCTACCCTGCCGCCCCAATGACACAGTAGAAAAAAGAAAGTCTATATACAGTGTGTGCAAAAGGCATGAAGAGGTAGGCAATAATAGGCCACAGGAGTGAATAGTTACAATTTAGCAGATTAACACTGGAGTGATAAATGAGCAGATAATGATGTGCAAGTAGAGATACTTGTGCGCAAATAGCCTCACTACTATATATAGCCTCACTACTGTATATAGCCTCACTACTGTATATAGCCACACTACTGAATATAGCCACACTACTGAATATAGCCTCACTACTGTATATAGCCTCACTACTGTATATAGCCTCACTACTGTATATAGCCTCGCTACTGTATATATCCTCGCTACTGTATATAGCCTCACTACTGTATATAGCCTCGCTACTGTATATATCCTCGCTACTGTATATAGCCTCACTACTGTTATAGCCTCACAACTGTATATAGCCTCACAATTGTATATAGCCTCACTACTGTATACAGCCTCACTACTGTATACAGCCTCACTACTGTATATATCCTCACTACTGTATACAGCCTCAGTACTGTATATAGCCTCACTGCTGTTTATAGCCTCACTACTGTATATAGCCTCACTGCTGTTTATAGCCTCACTACTGTATATAGCCTCACTGCTGTATATAGCCTCACTGCTGTATATAGCCTCACTGCTGTATATAGCCTCACTGCTGTTATAGCCTCACTACTGTATATATCCTCACTACTGTATATAGCCTCACAGCTTTAAAGCCTCACTACTGTATATATCCTCACTACTGTATATAGCCTCACTACTGTTATAGCCTCACTGCTGTTAATGCCTCGCTACAGTTATAGCCTCGCTACTGTATATATTCTCACTACTGTATATAGCCTCACTGCTGTTAAAGCCTCGCTACAGTTAAGGCCTCGCTACTTAGTATATAGCCTCACTACTGTATATACCCTCACTGCTGTAATAGCCTCATTGCTGTTATAGCCTCACTACTGTATATAGCCTCACTACTGTATATAGCCTCACTACTGTATATAGCCTCGCTACAGTTATAGCCTCGCTACTGTATATAGCCTCACTGCTGTTATAGCCTCACTACTGTATGTAGCCTCGCTACAGTTATAGCCTCGCTACTTAGTATATAGACTCACTACTGTATATAGCCCCACTACTGTATATAGCCTCGCTACTGTATTTAGCCTCACAACTGTATATAGGCTCACAACTGTATATAGCCTCACTAGTGTACAGTATATAGCCTTGCTACTGTATATATGTATATATCCTCGTTACTGTATATAGCCTCGCTACTGTATATAGCCTCATTACTGTTATAGCCTCACTACTGTATATATCCTCACTACTGTATATAGCCTCACTACTGTATATAGCCTGACTACTGTATATAGCCTGACTACTGTATATAGCCTCACTGCTGTTAAAGCCTCGCTACAGTTAAAGCCTCGCTACTTAGTATATAGCCTCACTACTGTATATACCCTCACTGCTGTAATAGCCTCATTGCTGTTATAGCCTCACTACTGTTTATAGCCTCACTACTGTATATAGCCTCACTACTGTATATAGCCTCGCTACAGTTATAGCCTCACTACTGTATGTAGCCTCGCTACAGTTATAGCCTCGCTACAGTTATAGCCTCGCTACTTAGTATATAGACTCACTACTGTATATAGCCTTGCTGCTGTTATAGCCTCACTACTGTTATAGCCTCACTACTGTATATAGCCTCGCTATTGTATTTAGCCTCACAACTGTATATAGCCTCACAAGTGTACAGTATATAGCCTCGCTACTGTATATATGTATATATCCTCGCTACTGTATATAGCCTCATTACTGTTATAGCCTCACTACTGTTATAGCCTCACTACTGTATATAGCCTCACTACTGTATATAGCCTCACTACTGTATATAGCCTCACTACTGTATATAGCCTCACTGCTGTTATAGCCTCATTGCTGTTAAAGCCTCGCTACAGTTATAGCCTCACTACAGTTATAGCCTCACTACTGTATATAGCCTCACTACTGTATATAGCCTCACTACTGTATATAGCCTCACTGCTGTTATAGCCTCACTACTGTATATAGCCTCACTGCTGTTATAGCCTCACTGCTGTATATAGCCTCGCTACTGTATATAGCCTCGCTACAGTTATAGCCTCGCTACTTAGTATATAGACTCACTACTGTTATAGCCTCACTACTGTATATAGCCTCACTGCTGTTAAAGCCTCGCTACAGTTATAGCCTCGCTACTTAGTATATAGCCTCACTACTGTATATAGCCTCACTGCTGTAATAGCCTCACTGCAGTTATAGCCTCACTGCTGTATATAGCCTCACTGCTGTTATAGCCTCACTACTGTATATAGCCTCACTGCTGTTATAGCCTCGCTACTGTATATAGCCTCGCTACAGTTATAGCCTCGCTACTTAGTATATATACTCACTACTGTATATAGCCTCGCTACTGTTACTGTATATAGCCTCACTACTGTATATAGCCTCGCTACAGTTATAGCCTCGCTACTTAGTATATAGCCTCGCTACTGTATATAGCCTCGCTACTGTATATAGCCTCGCTACTGTATATAGCCTCACTACTGTATATAGCCTCACTACTGTATATAGCCTCACTAGTGTACAGTATATAGCCTCGCTACTGTATATATCCTCACTAGTGTACAGTATATAGCCTCGCTACTGTATATAGCCTCGCTACTGTATATAACCTCACTACTGTATAGCCTCTCTACTGTATATATCCTTGCTACTGTATATATCCTCACTAGTGTATATAGCCTCACTAGTGTACAGTATATAGCCTCACTACTGTATATATCCTCACTACTGTATATATCCTCACTACTGTATAGCCTCGCTACTGTATATAGCCTCACTACTGTATATAGCCTCACTACTGTATATAACCTCACTAGTGTACAGTATATAGCCGAGCTACTGTTATTATTCACTGTCTTTTACTGTTGTTTTTAAAAAATATTCTTACTTATCTATTGTTCAACTACCTATTTCTTACTTAAAAATTGCACTATTGGTTAGAGCCTGTAAGTAAACATTTCACTGTAAGGTCTACCTACACCTTTGTATTCAGAGCACGTGGCAAATACACTTTGATATGATTTAGTAATTTTGGCATTCCACTGTCTCTCCCCAACTGATGAACTTTAGAATGACTAATCTAGTGTGTCATTGACCTGAAACGTTTAGCGCTCTGGCCACCAAGTGCCACCCCACATCATCAGACTGCAGTGCTACATGCTTTGACTGCCTCCCCGAGCCGCTGTCAGGCCACAGCTATGTTCAGGGAGGCTCTGTCCTCAATAACGATGTCTTTCACACTTTCATACCCCCATTCTAACAACATCACAATCAGAGTCGAGTGCAGAGCAGCATTGATGAAGTAGAGCAGGGAACTTAATAGTCTAACCATGACAAGAGATAATCAAAACAAACCATCCAATATAGTGCTACTGTAACTCTTATGTACCATGAAGGGTACTTTGAGATCAAAGCTCTCATTTCATCACGAAATTGTCAACATTATTTTAGAAAACAGAGTGTAGTCCTAGGCTTTCTGAAAAGATTCAGCTCTGTTGCCGTCTTTCTACAAAGACATTCAGCTTGATCAATTCTCAAGGGTGACCCAGGAGAACAGCTTTATTTTTCCTTCTCCTATCCTCCCCATCAACCTTTGATTCAGTTCAGTACCATTCGAAACAAAGTCACGGATGTTTTTGCAACTTAAATCCAATCACCAACAATACCGCTGACGATGCAGCTAATGCCTAAACCAGGTTGACACAACCTGCAGAGTGCCAGTAGAGGTGCCTAGGTAAAACCACTGGAGAAGCCAGGAAAATAATTGCCATATTACAACCTAAGTGTTGTCATAATTCTGTTGTTAGTTCATATGCCTTGCGGACGTGATATATAGGCCTAAGGCTGAGACAATTAGAAGACTCAGTGGCAGAATCAATTTAACCACACCTTTGTTCCATCACAAAACCGGACAAGTCCACAAAGCATATTGCATGTAACAAACAGTTACAGTACATGACCTACAGCGTGGTCAAGCAAGTTAATTAATGTTCCAAAATTTTCATACCACTAAACAACTTTTGATTTAGAACCACGAAGAGATACCACAAGTCGGAATGAAAACAGGAGCTGCCTCCACTATTCCAGCACCATTCAACTTCAACATTTCAACATCATCAAATCACCTCTGCTTAGTCTAATACAGTGACAACTAAAATATACCAAAACAAATTAGTTCAATTAACGTAAGATAAATATGATGTGGCTGTCCATGGTTCTGATTTCTGTGTGCGTTCCTGCAAGTAGAAAAACATGTTGACTCACCCTACTTTTAGAGAAACGCCAATGCCATCCTCCTCTCTTCATGTTGACGAAACGGTCTATCACTCTGACATACAGTACACACTTTTAGTTTTTGTTGTCCTAGGATGCCTGGCTTAAATGCTTGCTCGCTAGCTTAACTTCCTTTCATGGGTAATGATGAGCCAGCTAGTTAACATTAGCCTACTACATCTAGCTACATATATGGCCAAGATGGCGTCGCTGTGAGAGGGAGTGTTCTCTCGCTTGTCCAAGCAACTTTGAGGGTTAGGTGGTTAACAGTCTAATATGGGCTATCAATGTAGCAAGAAACTAACTAGAAGTTGATTTAGCTACATTTGGCAAGTTTAGAGTTCATTTTTGTCAATTTGAATGGGAAGTACATGACGGAATATCCAAGCTGCACAGAAGATGGCAGGCATGCCACCTAGTTACGACGAGAGCCAGAGCAGCATGGATACACAAGATGCCATGAGGTCAAGCAAGAGAAAGAACAAGACGGACCAGGATGAGATCCTTGCAACCTCTTTACCTCAGACCCCAATTAAAAATCCACCTGGGAAAAAAAAGTGAAAGAGGACATTTCCATGTCTGAACTTCCCTCTGTAATCCAGACCCTGACTACTAAACAAGACGCCACGGTCTCCAAAGTCTCCACCATAGAGTGGGCTACCAAAGAAACATCAAAGAAGATTGATAAATTGTCAGAAACTGTCCGTCAGCTTCTCACAGTTGTGAGTGAGAACAAGGAAAATATAATGTTCCTGGAGAACGAGCTGAAGAAACTGCAATCCCAAAATAATGAGCTGTATGAGAATGTAGCTGAACTTCAATGGTATTCTCGCAGGTGGAATCTGAAAATCCAAAGTATAAGAGAGGTAGAGGGAGAGGACATTAGGGAAGCAGTTATCAATATCCTGGGAAAGGTTGATCTGTGCATCAAAGACAAGCTAAGAGACGTGATTGGCGTGGTACATCGACTAGGGAAACGAAGATCTGATGGACCCTACGCGCCACCACAGGGACATCATCTGGAAAATGGCCAAGGGGAACAAGTTTCTGGACGAGAAGAAGCTCTGCATCAAAGAGGCTCTGATACCGCAGGATCAGACTGCCAGGGAGAAACTGTGGCCGCTTATACAGAAGGCTCGACAATAAGGAAAGAAGACTGGGTTCAAGGGCCAACGCGCGTTCATCGAAAGAAGAAAGATTACTGCGTAACTCTGGTGACATGACATGAACCACACTTGAACTGTGAGCACTGCCAAGAGTACATTTACTGTACTGCCACAAGTAAATGTACCATTCAAACTACAATTCATGAACACTTGCCAACCCCAAAAAATGTTTAAAAGGATTTGTTATACTGTTAACCACCTCTACCTCAGATGAGCGTAGTTTTCCGTCGGAGTAACCCTCTCAAGGTTTACTGTTTGTTTTATTGTTCACATTACTAGTTTTGCTGTCTAGTTTGTGTCTTTCTGTTTTATGCAGGAGTTTGTTTTCAACTCACTCAATATCGTTAGCCTGAATGCTAGGAGAGATCTTGCAAAAAGGAAAGGCGTAGTTTTATATTGTAAACGCAGATTTTGTCCTTCTTCAGGAAACTCATTTGTGTGAAAGTGACTTGATATTTTGAAAGTCACAGTGGGGAAACATGGTCTATCTCAGTCATGGATCAAACCATTATGCTGGTGTTTTGACACTTATTCACAAGTTTAAAAGGTGACATTCTAGAATCCACATCTTCACAGTAAAGGAGATGGGTCATAGTAACTGTTAACTTGACAATGCTATCTTCATCATCTGTAATGTGTATGGACATTACTCACATGCTCCAAATAAGACCCTTTTTGTAAAATTTACCAGAAAATTACAGGATTTAGGCAACAAATATGCTTTTCTAATTCTCTCAAGCGATTTTAACGAAACACCTGATGACTCTGCTGATCGTTTTCGGTTCAATTTTTATCAAAGTAATTTGCGTGTTTTACAAAGATATGAATAGTTCTGTGGTACTGAATCTTTTGGATGTATTAATGTTTAGTATCAACAGAAGTGTACGACAGGGAAGTTGGGAGATCTTCAATTTTTACCAGATTGTAATTATATTCCTGAAAGATTACATGCTAAACTGGCTGTATTTCACCAACACACTTTAATGTCATGGAAAAAATGTTTCCTGCACAACTTTTCCCATAATAAAGCTCTTTTGTTGAAAAATTCAGACATACAGTGCCTTGCGAAAGTATTCGGCCCCCTTGAACTTTGCGACCTTTTGCCACATTTCAGGCTTCAAACATAAAGATATAAAACTGTATTTTTTTGTGAAGAATCAACAACAAGTGGGACACAATCATGAAGTGGAACGACATTTATTGGATATTTCAAACTTTTTTAACAAATCAAAAACTGAATAATTGGGCGTGCAAAATTATTCAGCCCCTTTACTTTCAGTGCAGCAAACTCTCTCCAGAAGTTCAGTGAGGATCTCTGAATGATCCAATGTTGACCTAAATGACTAATGATGATAAATACAATCCACCTGTGTGTAATCAAGTCTCCGTATAAATGCACCTGCACTGTGATAGTCTCAGAGGTCCGTTAAAAGCGCAGAGAGCATCATGAAGAACAAGGAACACACCAGGCAGGTCCGAGATACTGTTGAGAAGAAGTTTAAAGCCGGATTTGGATACAAAAAGATTTCCCAAGCTTTAAATATCCCAAGGAGCACTGTGCAAGCGATAAAATTGAAATGGAAGGAGTATCAGACCACTGCAAATCTACCAAGGCCTGGCCGTCCCTCTAAACTTTCAGCTCATACAAGGAGAAGACTGATCAGAGATGCAGCCAAGAGGCCCATGATCACTCTGGATGAACTGCAGAGATCTACAGCTGAGGTGGGAGACTCTGTCCATAGGACAACAATCAGTCGTATATTGCACGAATCTGACCTTTATGGAAGAGTGGCAAGAAGAAAGCCATTTCTTAAAGATATCCATAAAAAGTGTTGTTTAAAGTTTGCCACAAGCCACCTGGGAGACACACCAAACATGTGGAAGAAGGTGCTCTGGTCAGATGAAACCAAAAATTGAACTTTTTGGCAACAATGCAAAACGTTATGTTTGGCGTAAAAGCAACACAGCTCATCACCCTGAACACAACATCCCCACTGTCAAACATGGTGGTGGCAGCATCATGGTTTGGGCCTGCTTTTCTTCAGCAGGGACAGGGAAGATGGTTCAAATTGATGGGAAGATGGATGGAGCCAAATACAGGACCATTCTGGAAGAAAACCTGATGGAGTCTGCAAAAGACCTGAGACTGGGACGGAGATTTGTCTTCCAACAAGACAATGATCCAAAACATAAAGCAAAATCTACAATGGAATGGTTCAAAAATAAACATATCCAGGTGTTAGAATGGCCAAGTCAAAGTCCAGACCTGAATCCAATCGAGAATCTGTGGAAAGAACTGAAAACTGCTGTTCACAAATGCTCTCCATCCAACCTCACTGAGCTCGAGCTGTTTTGCAAGGAGGAATGGGAAAAAATGTCAGTCTCTCGATGTGCAAAACTGATAGAGACATACCCCAAGCGACTTACAGCTGTAATCGCAGCAAAAGGTGGCGCTACAAAGTATTAACTTAAGGGGGCTGAATAATTTTGCACGCCCAATTTTTCAGTTTTTGATTTGTTCAAAAAGTTTGAAATATCCAATAAATGTCGTTCCACTTCATGATTGTGTCCCACTTGTTGTTGATTCTTCACAAAAAAATACAGTTTTATATATTTATGTTTGAAGCCTGAAATGTGGCAAAAGGTCGCAAAGTTCAAGGGGGCCGAATACTTTCGCAAGGCACTGTACATCCATGTAATTGTTGTCGAAATTTGTTGATATTGATGATATCTGCATTTTCTGCGGGGGAAAAAAAGGTGAAAATATGAATCACTTGTTCTGTGAATGTGGTATTTTTTTGGAAAAACCTTGCAGAATACTCATTTACCTTTTTGAACACTACCCATGTTTTTGACATGAAGAATATAATGTGATACTATTGCAATGATAACAAGACCATTGAAATGATTGTGATTTTTTTTGTTATGTTGCCAAAATTCCAGAATTCTACACAAAAACTACAAATATTTTTGATTGAATTTAATCATCTTGTTAAGACATTAAGCATGTTGAATAAAAAATAAAAATTCCTGAATCATTATAATAAGAAGGAATACAATTGTACTAGAATTTTGTCATATTTGTTTAAAAAATGCACAGTATATATTTTTATTTTATTTACATATATATGTTTGTTGTATGTATTTTGTATTTTATTTTTTAAAGATGTGTTTTGTTAAACATGTTTGATGTAGTGATGTGATTTTTTTAAATTATTGTTCTAAACTGGCTTGCCTAGTTAAATAAAGGTGTATTCATGGCATCCATGGATACACAACATTGCAGAGTACATACCATTTATTTTCATACAGGATTATAGCAATAGGCTGAGATATGAACTATACATACGACTCACTATGATCTAGTGCAGGTGTCAAGGTGTGATAATGATGACCATGGCCAGATGGAGAACCAACTTCCAGGGGTGATTCTGGCACCACATTGTGGACGACTCTTCAAGGCTGGGTTGTTTGTGCAGGGAGGTGGTGGTGCTGAGAGCATTGACAGTGGAAAGCCTTGTGAGGCCCCTAGATTCCTCCACATAAAAGAGTTGTTTTGTGCTAGGCTAGCAAACACATCACACAAAACGTGTAGTTAAGGTGTTGTTAACTTTAACCATGATCAACTGGTAAGTGGAAGGTGACTTAAATCAACCCGTAAAACCAGTGATCTTTGAACAGGGTTGTCTTATAGAGATCAGACTCAGCAAACCCTACATTAATTAAAGCAAGCAGAGCACTCAATTTCTTGTAGGATATATTTTCTCGAGACCACAACTGAATGTAACGAGAGCAGTGTAATTACTTATTCCTGAGCAGCAAGACTCCACAACCAGATCGATGAGAAATCCTCAGGTAGTGTTCTCAGCCACCCTTGGTGCTTCTGGCTATGCTCGACACAGTGCCACACTGGATTTAAACTCATTAGCTGGGTTAAGTCAAGGCACTTGACTTGAGGTTTCTCTACTAGTGTACAGATTTGCTTTCTGAATTTTGAGAGGAGGATTTACTAAACATTGTGATTAAATATCCATATTTGATTCCTTGCTATTTTCCTTGCTATTTAACAACATGGGTTGTTAAGTGCACAACTTGGCCTACATGTAGCTAAAAGGTGTAGACAACAGAGACTGACATATGACACTATACACTGAATATACAAAACATTAGGAACACCTTCCTAATATTGAGTTTCACCCCTCCCTTTTGCCCTCAGAACAGCCTCAGTTAGTTGGGGAATGGACTCTACAAGGTGTCGAAAGCGTTCCGCAGGGATGCCGGCCCGTTTTGACGCCAACGCTTCCCACCGTAGTGTCATGTTGGCTGGATGTCCTTTGGGTGGTGGACCATTCTTGAAACACAAAGGAAACTGTTGAGCGTGAAAAACCCAGTAGCGTTGCAATTCTTGACTCAAACCGGTGCGCCTGGAACTTCCAACAACTAAGCAAGTTCAAGTCAAGCAGTCATTTGAAAAAGTAAGAACATTTCAGCGAGACAACTCAAAGGCGAAATCCATTAACGCCAAGATAATGGAATTCATTGCCCTTGACAATCAACCGTTCTCTGTTGTGGATGATGTTGGCTCTCCTCGAGCCCCGGTACACACTACCAAGTAGGTGTACCTATTTTTCAGATGTTGCCCTATCGGAGATACACAGTATTGTTGAATCGCACATCCACAAGCTTCTTGCTATGGGCGTCACTGCTATTAGCTTCATGACTGACATTTGGACCAGCGATGTCAGCCCCATGAGCATGCTGAGTCTGACAGCACAGTAAGTCGACAAGGATTTCGTACTGAGGAAAGCCATATTGCATGCTCAAGAATGTGCTGGTTCTCATACCGCTGCTGCCACTTAAATGGCATTTGAGAACATGTTTAAAACTCGGAAAATCTCCAAGAACAATGTACACGCTGTGCTACGTGACAATGCACGTAACATGACAAAGGCTTTGGAAGAATGCAGAGTTGCCAGTTTGCCATGCATGGCACACATGCTGCAACTGGCTGTGAACTAAGGTGTTTTGGCCCAATGCAGCATATTTGACACAGTGGCAACTGGTAGGAAGATAGTGGGTCATTTTAAACACTCACAGCTCGCATACAGCCGCCGCCTGCAAGCAATACAGGAGCAGCTTGGAGTGAAAATGAAAAGGCTTTTGCAAGGCCAGATGGAACAGTACTTTCTACATGATGGAAAGCCTGCTGGAACAAAAATGCGTGCTTGGCGTGTACGCAGCCGACTATGCATTACCTGCAACAATCAGTACAAACCAGTGGACGCTCATTGAAAACATGAACACACTCCTAGCTCCATTCGACCAAATGACTCGAGAAATAAGCTCTTCAACTGCGTCTGCAGCAGATGTGATAGCCTCTGTCATGGCATTGAAGCGTCTGCTCAACAAAACTGCCGACACAGACCGTGGGGTTAAAACTTACAAAAGTACTCTACTAGAGGCTGTGAACAAGCGATTCGGTGGCATTCTCTCTGAGCCTCTTTACTGTGTCGCCACCATGCTTGACGCTAGGTACAATGACCACTACTTCGATGCAGACAAAATCAGGGTTTATGTGAAATGTTTCAAACGCAGCTGGACAATATGGAAATGGAAACAGTGACAGTTCGCACTGAAGAAGGGGACCCATCACAGAAGAGGCCACAAACAGACAGGGATAAAATTTCACTGCTTGACATGTATGATGAAATCCTGGTTGAGAATGAAATGACTGAACAAATGAACAACGAAAAAGCACAGCGAGTAAGTGAAAGAACTAGGTTGTGATTATGATTTACTGGTAATGGGGACATACGTAAATGCCAACAAAATAACCTTTTGGTCAGTATGTACCTCTGTGAGAGAGAGACACGTTTTATTTTCATTTTCTGTTACTACATCGGACAACATTTGCCATTGTTGATCTATGCCTAATGATCCTTTGGAATGCAAGAATAATATGTTGTATTAAATGTACTACCCCCCCTCCCCCCCCTTCCCCATTATTTGCAGATATTAGCATACCTGACAGAACCTACTATTTCTAGGAATGAAGATGCACTTGGATATTGGAGAAGTAACAAGTCCTGTTTCCCTTCCTTAGCTAAAGCTGCGTGCAAGTATCTTGGTGCTCCCTGTAGTAGTGTGGACAGTGGGAGGCTTTTCAGAGCAGCTTCACACATTGTAGACAAAAAAAAGAAACAGACTCGTGACAAAGCCGAGCAGGTCCTCTTTGTGAAGAAAAACCTCCCCCAAATGTTAAAATTGAAAATGGGCAGTCATATTTTAACAAAGCAATGTAGAGTCACAGGCTTTTCTGTTGTTCATTCATGGCTGGTATAGGTCAAGACTTTAGTTTAATTTAAAACAAAGCAGTTGTGTTTTTTTGTTGTTTTTTTTCATTTCATAAATGAAAGATGAGATGACGTGTTGGAAATTTTCTCTCATTTCACTAGTCAAGTCAGTTGAGCACATTTGAAAAGTTGAAGCCATTTATAGCAGTTTATGACAGCCTAGAGACAGTACTAATTTTCAAGCAGTTATAGCTCAAATTATTAACTGAATTATAGTTTCAACCTATATTTCCTTCAAATCATTTTTAAGTTTCTTCAAACAGTCAAGATTGGATAGTAAGAAAAGCCACCAAGAACTTAACCATCTTTGTAATGCGGGGCAGATAAAATATTTGTGTCATGAATATCTGTTGTGGAATAAAATACATTCATGGATGTGTCATTTACAAGTTATTGAACAATCTGTTCTTAACTGAACACATGAACATATGACACTTTGTTTCAACTAGTTAACTGTACTAGAATGCTTAAAAGGCGGCTAAAGTGTTAAATATCGGTTATCAGTATCAGGTTTTTTGGCAAGGAAAATATTGGATATCAGTATCGGCCCAAAAAGTCATATCGGTGCATCCCTATTAAATATCCTTCTTTAGCTTGTCTCCTCCCCTTCATCTACACTGACTGAAGTCATTGAACAAGTGACATCAATAAGGGACCATAGCTTTCACCTGGATTCACCTGGTCAGTCTACAGTATCTCAAGGAAAGAGCAGGTGTTCTTAATGTTTTGTACACTCAGTGTATGCCCTCTAAATTGTAGGATATTTTACAACCTCTATTCCAATCATAATGTAACCGAATGTAACATATCATTCTAAATGGAGTGTCACAGAATAATACAAATTGCCCTGAGACCACCCTCCAATTCTGCATGTATCAAACCAGTAATAAAATATTGAAATGTAATATAGTGTGATTTGCACTAGACTATCACTCGTTAAATCAATCAACCAAGCTATTATACTGAAGCCATTATGTTTAACTGTCCAAAAGTATAGCAGCCGTTGGTAAAATAAAACTGGGAAGGTGTTGTGTTAAGATCATCAGCCCTTACAGGTACTTAAATCTGTTTGGCACAATAAATTATCAGCCGGCGGCAGACTGCACTGAACGCATTTCCACTTTTTAGGCAGTTCCTTTTTTAATGGAGAATTAAGCCACATTAAAATGTATCAATATGTTTTAGCCTGCCTAATGAAGCGCACTGGTCTTATTTGATGTCGGTCCTATCGCCTATTTAAAACAGGGTTGTTTTATTTCCTTCGTTTGGGATCATCATTCACCATTGTCTGTTAGAATAATAATATTCAGAAAATATTATTCGCCCGTTTCTGTTTCCTAACAAATATGACCGTGTCATACATAGTATCGCTGTTTAAGACGAGACGTGGCCGTGATAATGGTTTTAATGCAGTGCTATGTACATGGTGCTGCCTCAGGCAACTATTAGCATGGCATTATGGAGTTACAATGTATCAAATTACTCCCCTAATCATGTTGTAGCGTTCGGTTCATCTCGCCTGCAACTATGTATCATTGGATCCTCTCAGGAGTCAAAACTTTGTGCAGTGACACTGTACTGGCAAGCAAGTGCCTGCTGTTTACCGAGACCTTGCAGCCAACAGAGAGAACTGACAGAAGTCACCCTCCCTCTGCCCGCCATTCCGTACGCTACCGCAAAATGTGGTCTAGAGATGTTAAGACATATTTTACAATGTCAAGCAATTCTCTACCGCTATTAAAAACCACTGTATTCGTTGACAGTAGGCCTACGGGCAGCACAGCAATGTCATTCATTCATGTACCTGTCATCGTAGCAGAAATCGGCGCCCAGAGTGTTGACATAGAGGACCAAAGCCACGGCGCTGCACACGAATTCTGCAATCATTTCTCAAAAAAATAAACAAGGAAAGAAAACGAAGAACAGTGGAGATATATTTCAAATGCTATCTATATTATCTCTCTCCGTCTTTGTCAAGATGCCTCTGCAAAAACAGATATTCCAATTCCACATCCTCGCAAAGTGTTGAAAGTGGATAATCCAGGCAGGCATCCTCCCTCTAACCCATTTTGAGCTAGAGGAGGACAGCTATGATCCGACACGAAATAGAGCAAACGGCCAGCATTTACAGTGTCTCTGACTGCATTTGCACGCCTTTCCTACAAGACTGCTCGTGTGATTCATAGTGGTCCGGTGGATAAACGTCGTGATTGAGCCGCGTGTGGCTTAAAGGATCTTCTGCGCATGTGCGATGTCCCTCCTCCTCGCAGTAAAGAGAATAAATGATGCTGATGATTTGAGGATTAGGCTAGCGCTGCATGATGGGACACCTCTTTATTGCCAACTGCTGCCAATTTCTGTATCCACATTGCCTTTCTATAGGTAATCTAGCCATAATTACAGTATATAGCCCCTTATGAGTGTGAATATGTCAATCTCGGTGGAGCAGTGACACCAGTCCCACCAGTGTTTTCCAATCTTCCCCCTCGGGAGAGCTCTTTGTATAGGCCTATACAGCATAGTGCCATAATCTGGATTTAATACAAGCAGTAGGCTATAGCAGGGTTTCCCAAACGCAGTCCTGGGGTGCACATTTTTTTTTTTGTCCTAGCACCACACAGCTGATTCAAATAATCTATGATGAGTTGGTTATTTGAATCAGCTGTGTAGTGCTGGGGCAAAAAAACAAAACGTGCACCCAGGGGGGGCCCCAGGACTGAGTTTGGGAGCACCCAGGGGGTGCCCCAGGACCGAGTTTCACTCTCCAGGCATACAAAACACTAGGTTTCATCTGTGCTCTGCTGCAACCAATTTTATATATACATATAATGTAACCTAATTCAATAGAACTACAGGCCCAAAATGATGCAAAATATTATTTATTTAGGCTTCAAATGTCTGTTGATTATTGGATTATACAATCTGAAATGGCATAATGTCAGTCAAAACATAATTACGAATCAACCAAAACTATATTTTTAGATATACAGTTGAAGTCGGAAAGTTACATACACTGAGGTTGGAGTCATTAAAACTTGTTTTTCAACCACTACACACATTTCTTGTTAACAAACTACAGTTTTGGCAAGTCGGTTACGACATCCAGTTTGTGCATGACACAAGTCATTTTTAGAACTATTGTTTACAGACAGATTATTTCACTTATTATTCCCTGTATCACAATTCCAGTGGGCCAGAAGTTTACATACACTAAATTGACTGTGCCTTTAAACAGCTTGGATAATTCCAGAAAATGGTGTCATGGCTTTAGAAGCTTCTGATAGGCTAATAGACATCATTTGAGTCCATTGGAGTTGTACCTGTGAATGTATTTCAAGGCCTACCTACTGCGAAAGTGCAAATCAATCCCAGAGCAACAGCAAAGGATCTTGTGAAGATGCTGGAGGAAACAGGTATAAAAGTATCTACATCCACAGTAAAATTAGTCCTATATCGACATAACCTGAAAGGCCACTCAGCAAGGAAGAAGCCACTGTTACAAAACCGCCATAAAAAAAGCAAGACTACGGTTTGCAACTGCACATGGGGACAAAGATCGTACTTTTTGGAGAAATGTCCTCTGGTCTGATGAAACAAAAATAGAACTGTTTGGCCATAATGACCAATGTTTTTTTAGGAGGAAAATGGGGGAGGCTTGCAAGCCGAAGAATACCATCCCAACCGTGAAGCACGGGGATGGCAGCATCATGTTGTGGGGGTGCTTTGCTGCAGGAGAGACTGGTGCACTTCACAAAATAGATGGCATCACGAGGAAAGAAAATTATGTGGATATATTGAAGCAACATCTCAAGACATCAGCCAGGAAGTTAAAGCTTGGTCGCAAATGGGTCTTCCAAATGAACAATGACCCCAAGCATACTTCCAAAGTTGTGGCAAAATAGCTTAAGGACAACAAACTCAAGGTATTGGAATGGCTATCACAAAGCCCTGACCTCAATCTTATAGAACATTTGTGGGCAGAACTGAAAAAGCGTGTGCGAGCAAGGAGGCCTACAAACCCGATTCAGTTGCACCAGCTCTGTCAGGAGGAATAGGCCAAAATTCACCTAATTTATTGTGAGAAGCATGTGGAAGGCTACCTGAAATGTTTGACCAAAGTTAAACAATTTAAAGGCAATGCTACCAAATACTAATTGAGTGTTTGTAAACTTCTGACCCACTGGGAATGTGATGAAAGCAATAAAAGCTGAAATAAATCACTCTCTCTGCTATTATGCTGACATTTCACATTCTTAGAATAAAGGAGTGATCCTAAATGACCTGAGACGGGGTATTTTTACTCGGATTAAATGTCAGGAATTGTGAAAAACTGAGTTTAAATGTATTTGGCTAAGGTGTACGTAAACGTCCGACTTCAACTGTGTATTGAACTAGTTAGTATTTATAAGAGACTAAGGATTATATGTCAGAAATGATCATGTGAAAATACAGTAGTCTGCTCTAGAGCATTTCCACATGTTAACCCTGTAGATAATATTCCATGGGTGCCTGCCTTCCGAGTCAAAACACTCCACGGTGCAATAAACCTGAGGCAGGAAAGACAATCCAATGAAAAAAAGTAATTAACAATATTTTATGAAGCCTCAGTAGAGAACTTTACCTCTTTAATCATTGTTAGTTGTTAACAAGGGAGAGTTTATTATTTGTTTAAAATAACATTTACTAAGACTTATTGTGTGAAACAAATGTATGGCAGAATGGAATATGAACAGTTGGGGGAAAACCGTGATTTCTAGGGGACGTAGGCCTGATATGTATATGTCCTATTACTATCCATAATGTATAACATGGTTATTACACATTCATAGCAGGTCCATTGCTTTAGTATGAATCAAACCAGGAGGGTTGTTTTTACTTCTTCTTGACTTGTGGCCATTCAAAACGTCCAGTAGAGGGCTCACCCAGCAAGAAGAGCAACACTGAGTGTACTCAGCTACACAGTCTGAACACTGAAGCAAAGCTGCACAGTCATGCTTCCAACTGTAGCAAATGTTTTACACTAAAGTAAGTGTTTTAAACATCCACTATTGGAATATAACCATTTGAGTATTTTGAGATTGCACACTATAAAAGGAGAACGTTTGGAAGCAGGGGAAAAGATGAGACGAAAAACTAAATCAATCTTTGTGCTCCATAGTGTTCTCCAAAGTGTGCTCCATGGACAAAGAGGCCAGTATGGTCCACTGCATATTGATGCAATGGTATTTCAATAGAGGGACCCCAGTCTATCGAGGAAGGCATCAATGTGGCCATTCACTGAACAGCAGGACATGATGATGTAATAGATTTCAAGAATTAATTAAACTGATCGGAGCGACTGACCCAGTGTTTTTATGTGCATTTAACCCATCTGCTAGTAAATGTCTGCGATCAGGCAATGTTTTTCTGAATTATAATAGTGGAGGCAATATAGTTAAAGGTCCAAAGCAGCCATTTGATCTAAATATCAAATCATTTCTGGGTAACAATTAAGTACTTTACTGTGATTGTTTTCAACTTAAATTGTCTTCCTAGCGAAGAGAAATTTCTCAAGCAAGAATTTAGCTATGACTGTCTGGGAGTGGTCTGAGTGGGGAGAGGAAAACGTCAAATGAACTGTTATTGGCAGTTTGGAACTCTTTCTTATTGGTCTATTAACTCATTTGGCCTGGTGAAATCACCAGACAGGCCAAAACTCATTTTCATTATTTTCCAGTATTATTCCAACCATCATAGTGTGTCAATACACTAAGTATACAAACATTAAGAACACCTACTCTTTCCATGAAAAAGAGTGAATACAGGTAAAAGCTACAATCCCTTATTGATGTCACTTGTTAAATCTACTTCAAGCAGTGTAGATGAAGGGGAGGAGACAGGTTAAAGAAGGTTTTGAGACAATTGAGACATGGATTGTGTATGTGTGCCATTCAGAGGGGGAATGGGCAAGACACAATATTTAAGTGCCTTTGAACATGGTATGGTGGCAGGTGGCTGGCGCTGTGGAAGCATTGGAATCAGTATTGACAAAATGTCAGGTGGTGGGGGGGTGCAACTCAATACTAGGAAGGTGTTCTTAATGTTTTGTACACTCAGATAAAAATGGCTGCAATGGACTTTTAACAATGGTTTATTGACAACTGCTATTGAATGATGTAAATTGTGCGAAATATTAAGAACATTTGTGTGTGTGGGCATGTGCCATTCTTCCACATCTAGTTCGGAGTACCAATCCACCAAATAACAGTCTTCAGACATAAGATTAGACGGGTAATATTGATAGGACAGAGAGGTCCTTTGGAAATTGGGCCAAATTGAAATGTAAAACTATAAAAAGCATATGCATCACCGTGGTAGCCATTGAAAGAGAACACTTCAGAGATTAAGGGGAAATTATCCGACTAAAAGGTGAGGACACAACAGTTCACTCGACACAAGACTGAATCCAAACATTACACTGTTGATTTTATGTGCATTGTTCATTTATTGTACTTTTCAAAGCATTTGATCAATAACACAATCTGAAAATGCTCTGGATACGTTCACACAGCATAACAAGAATATTCATTGACATTTTAGAGTAGGTTCAAGATAAGAAAAATGATTACAAGGGTGTCTAACTGGTGTCTTCAAGTGGCCACACACCTCTCCAAACTATGTCATTTCAATGCACTATTAGGAAACAGCCTTTAACAATAAAGGGCTTTTTTTCATCTCTCCTAGCTTTGCCACTGAGGAACTGATGCAAGCACACTTGTAGTTTTTTGTTTGTAACACAGACCTGCGTCCCACAATTGCTGTTGTTCTTTACGTAATCCAAAAACGTTCCATTATACATTGTAATATGGGTCATGTAGGCATCATTTGAAATCTTATTCTATTGTCAACATGTAGCTAAGTTATAAAATATGATCTTACAGTGTTAGGCTTTCAAGTTACAAAATATGATCTTACAGTGTTAGGCTCTTCAGACAAACAGATTTCCTTCTAAAATGGTATTCAAACGCCACACAGCCTTGCTCTGTTCCTTTCCAGCTATTAGGCTAGTGATTTTCAAAGGCGGGGTCGCGACCCCTAGTGGGGGATTTGCAGTGGGGAAGCCAAAATATGTATATATGACTATAAATTAAGAGTACATATTATATGACTATAAATTAAGAGTACATATTATTATTATATGGAACAATATACACATGCTTTTGGGAAAGATAACTTGATAAGAGATATGAAAATAAAATTAATTGAAAGTTACAGATTTTAAAGTTGCATCATGAGATTTGTGGTCAACGGAAATTTGGAGCAAAAAACAAAATGGGGTTCCCAGAAATTCTGGCAAAAACATTTTATTAGGCTGTCCATCCTGCCAATATCTGCAGTAGAAACAACACATACTGTAGATTCAAAACGGTCCACTCTCTGAGATCCTACTATTCCAGTCAGGGATTTCTTAGTGACACAGAACTCTTCATGTCTTATGTTGTGGTCAGTGATGTGCCATCCACCCATTTCCAGGGAATTGGGTCAGTCAGACCAATCTAGATTGTTTTCACTCCGTATAAGCAATTAATAAATGTCTGTTATTTTGGCACAGAAAAAAACATTGTTTGTACATAGCCTCTCTGCCCCCCCCCCCCCCCCCCCCCCCCCATTCACTCTCTCTCTCTCTCTCTCTCACCGGTTCCTTTCTGTTGTTTATGATCACAAGGTGTGCTTCGCTCCCTAGACAATCCTGTCTGCTTTCCTCCAAGGTTTAAGCAGACAGGAGAGGGAGTAAAAATTGAATTCAACACTCCATCCTTCTTGACAAGGTCTCCCTAGAAGTTGTTCATGTCTATATTTTAGTTACATTGATTGATACCACTCACATTGAATGAAGTAACCAGAAGAAAACTTGGCATAGAGAAAGCACTTCTGATAAACTCATTAGTTGACTCACCTTTGAGCTTCTTGTTCAGCCTTTCTGTCTCCCTCTGTAGCTGGTCTCTCTCTTCAGTCAGGTGTCTATAACAAATCTGTAGCTGGTCTCTCTCATGCTATAAGTGGTCTGCAGCTGGTGTCTCTCTTTAGTCATGTTGTTGTAGCTGGTCTGTATCTGGTCTCTCTTTGCACAAGAATTCCAACTGGGCACAGATGCAAATTCAACGTCTATTGCACATTGGTTCAACAAAATGTAATTGAAATGATGCGGAAACAACGTTGATTCAATCAGTGTGTACCCAGTGGGTTTTGACCAGTGTGACTAAGGGAGCAGTGGAAAAGTTCATCAATGATTACATCACTGATGATTAAGAATATTTCAGGGAAAACATACTAAACTTACAGTGGACACACAGGCCTATGATCCCAGCCAGTAGGAGAACATACACAGCCCAAGACACAACGAAGCAACTCCGGAGGGTGTGTGTTGATACCTGAATATTTAACGCCATCTCTTGTTCTGGGCATGGCATATGTGTCGTCATCAATATCTAAGATCGTCATTGTGCTGGATTCATCATCTTATATCTGTGTTTGTGTAGATTTCCTCAGGTATCCTTACACGCATATGGTCAAATACTGTGTTTGTCTGTTTAAGGTCTAAATTCAGAAAATCATTATCAGACTCAAATATTTGTTTAAACACCCCATTCAAAGATGGTCGAAAACAAGGAAGTGAACATGAGCAAAACCGAACATCAATTACCCCACTTTTTCTTGAACTAATTGTGTATAAAATGGGAAATTACAAAGTTGTAAAATGTTGTTGACCTCTAAAACATAATTCAAGAATGATTAAATTACTAATATGTTGTTATTTTACTATTATAAGAACTCTTGAAAAAAATGCTCTACCAGGCGGTTGAGTTGCCTATTAAAGGAATGCTATTAAGTCAAAGTTAGTGATAATGGACAATAGAGAAATATTGTTACGTTGTTTTTTTTGCCTGTGCAAATACAAAACTTGTTTCAAATCCATATCATTATTTACGGTCTGGCTGTTATCTTCTATATGTTTCACAATATCATTCAGTACATGTACTTTTACTGGTATTCTAAGCACATAAACTATAGAACGCATTCACATTGGTGGCCGCACATGACTCCAACACCACCATGAAGTTTGACAACGACACGACAGTGCTAGGCCTGATCAGCGACAATGATGAGACAGCCTACAGGGAGGAGGTCAGAGACCTAAGCAGTGCCAGGACAACAACATCTCCCTCAGGAGCTGATCGTGGACTACAGGAAATGGAAGGCCAAGAACGCCCTCATTCACATCGACGGGGCTGTAGTGGAGATGGTCGAGAGCTGCAAATTCCTCGGTGTCCACATCACTAAGGAGCCATCATGGTCCAAACCCACCAACACAGTCATGAAGAGGGCACAACAACGCCTCTTCTCATTCAGGAGGCTGAAAAGATCTGGCATGGGCTCTCAGATTCTCAAAAAGTTCTACAGCTGCACCATTGAGAGCATCTTGACTGGCTGCATCACCGCTTGTTATGGCAACTGCTCGGCATCTGACCGCAAGGCGCTACAGATGGCTCTAAAGGCGCTAAAGACTCCAGCCACCCAATACACAATCTGTTCTCTTTGCTACTGCACAGCAAGCGGTATCGGAGCGCCAAGTCTGGGACCGAAAGGCTCCTGAACAGCTTCTACCCCAAAGCCATAAGATTGCTGAACAGTTAAATCAAATGGCTACCCAGACTTTCGGCTTTTCACCCTTAGCTACATGTACATAGTACTTCAATCAATCACCTAACCAAACCTGCATGTACATATTACCTCAATCAATCACCCCAACTACCTTGTATCCCAGTACACTGTTACATACAGCCTGAATTCAAAATGGATTAGATATACATGTTTTATTTAAACATAGTACTTTTTTCCCCACACAATACCCCACAATGACAAAGTGAAAAAATTGTATACATTTTTGTGAATGCATTGAAAATGAAATACAGAAATATCAAATTTAAATAAGAATTCATACCCCTGGGTCAATACTTGTAGAAGCACATTTGACAGCTATTACAGCTGTGAGTATTTCTGGGTAAGCCTCTAAGAGCTTTCCACGCCTAGAATATGAAACATTTGCCGATTATTGTGTGTAGGCCAGTGACAAAAATATATATTTTTAAACCATTTTAAATTCAGGATGTAACACAACAAAATGTGGAAAAACTCAAGGGGTGTGAATACATTCATTCTAATGCCATTATTCCTTGTGTCAATTTTCACAATTTATCAAGGCCACTTGGCGTTTATTATGAGGTTTAGGCTACTGATGTTTTCATCATTTGACCTCGCATCTTATGACTGTGCTTCTTGGTGGTTGGGGTATTTTTAGATTTATTTTGTTGTTATAAAAATAAGCTGCTGCCGTATTCCAACTTTCTGTTTCATAGTTGTAACAAAGGCATTCCACAAATAAAATTGATTGAATAGTTTTTTTAACATATAGCCTACAGTAACAAACTAATGAAAATGTTATTGTTTTACTTAAAATAAAATTAAAATCGTATTCTAATGTTACACTAGCACTAAACACAACTAAATTATTATTTTTGTGATAGCATACAGTGCATTTGGAAAGTATTCAGACCCATTGACTTTTTCCACATTTTGTAACATTATAGCCTTATTCTGAAATTGTTAAATCGTTATTCCCCTCATCAATCTACAAAAACACCCCAAGTGAAAACAGGTTTTTAGAAATGTTTTCAAACAGAAAAACCTTATTTACAAGCATTCAGACCGTTTACTCAGTACTTTGTTGATGCACCTTTAGCAGTGATTGGAGCCTTGAGTCTTCTTGGGTATGACGCTACAAGCTTAGGTTTGTATTGTTTTTGATAACTTATATATAAAATGTGGTATATATATATATACACACACACACACACACACACACACATATATATATGTGTGTGTATATATATACATACATACATACACACACACACACACACACACACACACACACACACACACACACACACACTTGAAGTATGAAGTTTACATGCACCTTAGCCAAATACATTTAAACTCAGTTTCTCACAATTCCTGACATTTAATCAGAGTAAAAATTCCCTGTTTTAGGTCTGTTAGGATCACCACTTTATTTTAAGAATGTGAAATGTCAGAATAATAGCAGAGAGAATGATTTATTTCAGCTTTTATTTCTTCCATCACGTGGGTGAGAAGTTTACATACACAAAATTAGTATTTGGTAGCATTGCCTTTAAATTGTTTAACTTGGGTCAAAGTTTTCAGGTAGCCTTCCACAAGCTTCCCACAATAAGTTGGGTGAATTTTGGCCCATTCCTCCTGACAGAGCTGGTGTAAAGGAGTCGGGTTTGTAGGCCACTCCAATACCTTGACTTTGTTGTCCTTAAGCCATTTTGCCACAACTTTGGAAGTATGCTTGGGGTCATTGTCCATTTGGAAGACCCATATGCTTTAACTTCTTGACTAATGTCTTGAGATGTTGCTTCAATATATCCACATAATTTTACATCCTCATGATGCCATCTATTTTGTGAAGTGCACCAGTCCCTCCTGCAGCAAAGCACCCCCACAACATGATGCTGCTACCCCCGTGGCTCACGGTTGGGATGGTGTTCTCCGGCTTGCAAGCCTCCCCCTTTTTCCTCCAAACATGACAATGGTCATTATGGCCAAACAGTTCTATTTTTGTTTCATCAGACCACAGGACATTTCTCCAAAAAGTAAGATCTTTGTCCCCATGTGCAGTTGCAAATCATAGTCTGGCTTTTTTATGGTTGTTTTGGAGCAGTGACTTCTTCCTTGCTGAGCAGCCTTTCAGGTTATGTCCATATAGGACTCGTTTTACTGTGGATATAGATACTTTTGTACCTGTACCCTCCAGCATCTTCATAAGGTTCTTTACTGTTTTTCTGGTATTGATTTGCACTTTTTGCACCAAAGTACGTTCATCTCTAGGAGACAGAACGCGTCTCCTTCCTGAGCGGTATGACGGCTGCATGGTCCCATGGTGTTTATACTTGCGTACTATTGTTTGTACAGATGAACGTGGTACCTTCAGGCGTTTGGGAATTGCTCCTAAGGATGAACCAGACTTGTGGAGGTCTACAATGTTTTTTTCTGAGGTCTTGGCTGATTTGTTTTGATTTCCCCATGATGTCAAGCAAAGAGGCACTGAGTTTAGGTAGGCCTTGAAATACATCCACAGGTACACCTCCAATTGACTCAAATTATGTCAATTAGTCTTAGAAGCTTCTAAAGCCATGGCATAATTTTCTTGAATTTTCCAAGCTGTTTAAAGGCACAGTCAACTTAGTGTATGTTAAATTCTGACCCACTGGAATTGTGTCTCAGGGAATTAGAAGTGAAATAGTCTGTCTGTAAACAATAGTTGTAAAAATTACTTGTGTCATGCACAAAGTAGATGTCCTAACCGACTTGCCAAGAGTATAGTTCGTTATCAAAACATTTGTGGAGTGGTTAAAAAACGGGTGTTAATGACTCCAACCTAAGTGTATGTAAACTTCCAACTTCAACTTAATGTTGTATTCAGACACTTTACTCAGTACTTAGTTGAAGCCACCTTTGGCAGCGATTACAGCCTCGAGTCTTCTTGTGTATCACGCTACAAGCTTGGCAGACCTGCATTTGGGGAGTTTCTCCTATTCTTCTCTGCAGATCCTCTCAAGCGCTATCAGGTTGGATGGAGAGGGTTGCTGCACAGCTATTTTCAGGTCTCTTCAGAGATGTTGATTGGGTTCAAGTCCGGGCTCTGGCTGGGCCACTCAAGACATAATACAAATATTCCTAAACATGCAACAAGGCACTAAAGCAGTACTGCAAAAAAACATGGCAAAGAAGTACATTTTGACCTAAATCCAAAGCCCCATGTTTGGGGCAAATCCAACACATCACATCACTAAGTAACTGCCTCCTTATTTTCAGGCATGGTGGTGGCTGCATCATGGGTGTGCTTGACATCGGAAAAGAGTGGGGAGTTCTTCAGGATAAAAATAAAACAGGAAATGGCTAAGCACAGGCAAAGTCCTAGAGAAAAACCTGCTTCAGGTTTAATTTAATCAACTTGCTTTTGCCAGCAGCATACCACCCTGCATCCCACTGCTGGCTTGCTTCTGAAGCTAAGCAGGGTTGGTCCCTGGATGGGAGACCAGATGCTGCTGGAAGTGATGTCGGAGGGCCAGAAGGAAGCACCCTTTCCACTGTCAACTTACCTGGTAAAATAAAAAAAATGCTTAATAATATTTCAGTCTGCTTTATACGAGACCAGTGACGATTTTAGCATGTAAATCTTGGTGTGTAAAAAAATATGGGATGCAAGCCACTGCACTAAACAATGCATTAACTGCACTATATCGGTGACAAACGGTGCCCACACATTGATTGGGCCTACATAAAGCTGTTCCACCAACAGCAGTACCAATACCTTACCACAACTACACCTGGCTATTGGGGCGGCAGGGTGGTTAGAGTGTTGGAGTAGGAGAGTGTTGTTACCGGTCAGTAAACGTATGGCTTTGTATCCAATCAGAAACCAAAAACGTACTTTCCCACAACTTCCAAGGAAGTCAAAGACAGCTAGGAACTGTTGTTGAGCCTGTTGGTATCAGACCTCATGCTCCGATAACATCTGCCCGACGGTAAGGAAGTGAACAGATCATGGCTGGGGTGTGTGGGTCCTGGATGATGCTGCGGGACTTCCTCAGGCACAGTTTCAAGAAGATGTACTGGATGGGTGGAAACATGGCCCCAGTTTTGTACTGGGCCATCTTTACTGCCGACTGGAGGGCCTTGTGGTCGTGGATGGAGCAATTCCCGTACCAGGCCATGATTGGAACCCCTCAGGATACTCTTGATGATGCAGCGGTAGTATTTGGGGAGGACCAGGGGTGGCATTCCTAATTTCTTCAGCTGCCTTAGGAAGTAGAGACACTGTTGCACCCTCTTGTGGTGGTGTTGCTGGTCCATGACAAGTCCTCTGTGATGTGGGTGCCGAGGAACATTACACTGCTTACTCTCTCTACTGCAGTCCCATTGATGTGGATCAGTGTGTGTTCCTCCTCTGCTTCCTGAAGACAGTAATCAACTCCTTTGTTTTGATGATGTTTAGGGAGAGGTTGTTGTCCTGGCATCATAATGCCAGTTCACTTACCTCCTCCCTATAGGCTGACTCGTCGTTGTTGGTTATCAGGCCTACAACTGTGGTGTCGTCAGCGAACTTAATGAGGGAGTTGGTGTCGTGCAAAACCACCTAGTCGTGCGTGAACAGGGAGTACAGCAGAGGGCTGAGGACATAGCCTTTTGGGACCCCTGTGTTAAGAGTCAGTGTGGAGGAGGTGTTGTTGCCAATCCTCACAATCTATGGTCTGCCGTCAGGAAGTCCAGGATCCAGTTGCAGAGAGTAGTGTCCAGATCCAGGGTTCTGAGCATGGTGACAAGCTTGGAGGGAACAATAGTGTTGAATGCTGAACTGTAGTCAATGAACAGCATTCTCACATAGGCGTTCCTCTTGTCCAACTGTGTTCGGGCCATGTGAATAGCTATGGGAATTGAATCTTCCGTTGATGTGTTGGAGCGGTAGGAAGATTGGAGTGGGTCCAGTGTGCCTGTTATGCTGGCCTTGATGTGGGCCATGACCAGACTCTCAAAACACTTCATGATGACTGGAATGAATGTGATGGGGTGATAACCAAGGTGACATGCCCAAATGCCTTTCTTGGGCACTGGGACGATGGTGGTCTCCTTGAAGCAAGTGGGGACTACAACCTGGGACAGGGACAGGTTGAAAAGGTCAGAGGAGACGCCTGGCAGCTGGTCAGCGCAAATTCTGAGCTTGCAGCCAGGGATACTATCTGGGCTGGTCGCTTTGTGAGTTGGTTGGGATAGTTACGGATTGTTATTGTGGGTACAACATCATCAATACATTTCCTAATGAAGCCTGTGCCTGACGATGTATATTCCCTCAATGTTGATGGATGAGTCTGGGGTGGATGACTCTTTGAACATATTTCAATCAATATTCTCAAAACAGTCCTGCAGCATTGAGTCAGCCTCCTCTGTCCATTTGTTGTTGGTGGCTCCCTCTTGAATTGCTGCTTGCCGGCGGAGAGTAGGAACAGAAAGACATGACCTGATAGGCCAAAGAGGGGGCAGGGATGGCTTTGTACATATCAAAGATGTTGGTGTACACATGGTCCAGCATGTTATTTTCTCTTGTGGGGCAGGATACATGTTGGTGATACTTTGGAAGAGTTTGTTTTAAATGTGCTTGTTTAAAATCTCTCTCTTTGCAATAAAAACTGCTTACGGGTGAGATGATTCTTGCTGGCTAATTTTCTTGTACAATTTGCGGAGTGCCGCCAAGAATGTTTGCTTGTGGCGGTAAGTACACAGCTGTGATAATAACACATGTGAATTCCCTTGGCACATAGTGGAGTTGGCATTTTAGCATCACAAACTCGGTCAGGTGAACAGGAGCTCGAGAAGTTTTCAATTTCGGTACAAGTTACCGTTCAATCAATGCATAACATTGAAAAGCCTTCTGATGGAATAGCAGAGTGGAGTGAATTGTCCTCAAGCCATATTTGTAAAAACAAAGACACAGCATTCACTGATGTCCCTCTGCGATTGAGGCCTTCTTCTGAGTTCAAAGTTTATTTTCCAGAGTTTGGAGATTAGACATCAGGATACTATGTTTTCAGCCTAGCTTGGAGTGCTTCCTTTCTTTTCTCCTGCTTTGCTTTATGCCATTTCGGCCAGGCGCAACAGGAAGCCTGCTGTGTAGGGAGCATAGGAGCAAATGTAGTATACTACATGACCAAAAGTATGTGGACACCTGCTCCTCGAACGTCTCATTCCAAAATCATGGGCATTAATATGGAGCTGATGCTACTATAACAGCCTCCACTCTTTTGGGAAGGCTTTCCACTAGATGTTGGAACATTGCTGTGGGGACTTGCTTCCATTCAGCCACAAGAGCATTTGGGAGGTTGGGCGCTGATGTTGGGCGATTAGGCCTGGATAGCACTCAGCGTTCCAATTTATCCCAAAGGTGTACGATGGGGTTGAGATCAGGGCTCTGTAGATGCTGAAACAGGAAAGGGCCTTCCCCAACTGTTGCCACAAAGTTCAAAGCACAGAATAATCTAGAATGTCATTGTATGCTGTAGCATTAAGATTTCCCTTCACTGGAACTAAGGGGCCAAGCCCGAACCATGAAAAACAGCCCAGACCATTATTCCTCCTCCACCAAACTTTACAATTGCCACTATGCATTCGGGCAGGTAGCGTTCTCTTGGCATCCACCAAACCCAGATTCGTCCGTCGGATTGCCAGATGCTGAAGCGTGATTCATCACTCCAGAGAACTTCTAGAGGTCTAATGGTGGCGAGATTTACACCACTCCAGTTGACGCTTGGCATTGCACATTGTGATCTTAGGCTTGTGTGCAGCTGCTCGACCATGGAAACCCATTTCATGAAGCTCCAGACTAACAGTTTTTGTGCTGACGCTGCTTCCAGAGGCAGTTTGGAACTCGGTAGTGAGTGTTGCAACTGAGGACAGACGATGTTTACGCTCTACACGCTTCAGCACTCAGAGGTCCCATTATATGAGCTTGTGTGGCCTGCCATGTATTACAAAGGACTGATGGACAGTAAGGTCACAAGTGCTAAACAGCTGTAGGCCAATAATCAGGGTGAGAGGTTGTATTGTCAGATCGCAAGCCCATTTCAACTCAAGATATTGCATCATCTCCTGCTGCTGCCCTTTCAGAGCGCTCTCATACTCTGGTACTGTTGATAAATCCTGTCCTGTTGATTCCATAAACCCTTAGTCCCGACACATGTGAGGTGTCCACCTAAGCGAAAACATGTGTGCAGCCTGAGATCCAGTATGTGACAGACCATCTAGCTGTATCTTCCGATCTTACATGTTCAAGGAATTACAGGGACGTTGCTCTGGGCTTGTGAGATAATAACAGGTCCAGGACCACATCTGGGGGTAAAGCAAGTACTGGAAAGAAAGTGGAAAAATGAAAATGGTACTTACAGTAACTGAAGTTGGCTATGGAGAGTAACATCGTATGAACTCTAATGGGAGCATCTACAGTACAGGGCCTTTTTGGAGGGATACATGTGTAACACGGTTTGACTGACACATAAAATATAATGAGGGTGTTGAACGGAAATATATACACGGCTAACCGGCCAGTTGCTCTTTAATGTTTTAATGCAGCAACTCAATGAAGCCCACCTGAATATGTATATTCATTCATCCATTACAACGGAAACAGAAAAAGACAAAAAGCTGGAAACAGAAGACAGATTCTCATTCTGTAGGTGATGCACGAGGTAACGTGGGATTATCTCCTATGAATGCGTTCTCTGGCAACGGTAACATTATTGTAGCACCTTTAGCAGTCCCCTGTACTTCATTTCCTCTACCTCCTCATGCGTATTGTTGGTCATAATGTTCTTCCCTGTTGTGACATCGAACCTCTCCCTTCTGCTGTGCAATCTGCTCCAATCGCAGACAGTCTTGCCCCATAATGGGCAGCCCTCACAGCCCTAAGGGAAAACATGAGATCATTTGCTTTATGTCATTGCTCAAAATACTCCTCCTCTCACATGGCTTGCTCAGCCGCAAAATAGAGAGCTTTAAAATAAATAATGTTGTCACTTCAGGTTTGATGGCCTAACGGAGAGGGACAGGCTGCTTATGGCTAGATGGAGCTGGAAAGCGAGGAGGATGTATTCAGCATAGGTCTGGAATCTGTTACATGGTCATTCATATAATTTATTTCCCTCCCCATTAGACTGAAGAGAGTTTTACTACAGTAGCAGGCCTGTTAATAATGAGGAGATTGGAGGAAGTGGAGGTCTGTCGGACCACCTTCCAGCTCCAATTCTGACATGGGTGGTACTGTTACGGGTGGTACTGTTACTGTACATGTACAGACTCTAACATTGCTAAAGAGGAGTAGGGTCTTGAGACTCTTGAGTTGTCTGAGAATATAAAATGAGGGAACCATTATTGGCGATGACGTCGGCTCTCCCCAAGTGTAATGATAAAGAGAGAGACAATCCAATTGCGTGGGAACATGAGTAGAAAGCTCACTGTATAATCAGGGGAGTCCTTCAGGACTGAACTTGACTAAGTCATAGGTACTTAATACAGAGGGGCATTGACTCCAATTACTGACTCCTTTTGACTCCCATTATGTCAACACACTCTGTTCACTTCCTGTTCTACAGTCAGATTACCAGTAGTCTAACCTCACTCCTCTCAGTTCATCAGCGAGCTGTGTGCTGACCCGTCAGTGCTCTCAATGCCTTCTCCTTTGAACTGTGACAGATAAGACACTGGTTACATTATTGTGTTTTTCACGTCTAAAGTGAGCAGGCCTGTCTTGATCTCCTGCTAGGAGGGTAAAACAAAAAAAACAGGGTAGTTCTGAGTTTAATTCTCATTATTCCCTGGGTAGAATTTGAGCAAGCTGGATTGAACGAGTCACGGATAAATAACTTTAATATTTCCGCTCCTGCACCCACGCTCCTGCGCCGGCCTACGCCATCTCTTTGGGGAATCTTAGTTATTTAAAAAAAAATCTTGTATCAGTTCTCGTGGCCATTCAAGTGTGTGCACTTGTGATGTCAAGTGGGAGAGAACTCTCTGTTTGGGCAATATCCACTAGTCACTTCCTATTATGGGACCGGGGCCAATGTTTTTCATGCCCATACCGCTGCTCAAAGCATCAGTATTTTCACTCCGGTACCTGCACACATTTGCAAGGCATCAGAAGAGGTCAAGGTTATTTCCGGACAAGATGTAGCACTCGGTTTATTCAAACAGCAGAGAAAGGGACTAGAGAAGACAGGGAACAATGAAACTAACTGCAAGAAGGACAAGCATCTATTTATTTAGAAACTATTTATATGACGAATGAATAATTATCAGCACATATTGCTGACACTGCACATTACCTGATTGAATGATTCCTTGGCAGAATTAGCTTGCTAACTCTACTGCTTTTTAGAAGTGAACAATGGGTTATATCTGTCTGGACTGATGCAGCCAAGACCTCCCATCTGTTTATGCTATACATTCCCGGGAGGAATGTTGCGGCTTTCTCATAATGCCATTTTCTCTCTCAAGCAAATCAAAGAAAGGGGATCACTGCAAGTCATCAAGGGTCAGGGTGGTGGCACGCTTCCCGCAAAATGTCTGGATAATTCTGCCAGCCTCCATACGTCCCGCCAGACACATGCCCTTGTCCCTTTCGGCATACTCACAAGCTCAGGAGCACTCCTACTCATTTACATAATCAAATTACATCAGAGCAGAGTTCCTCCTTGGTTGAATCAAAGTCTCTCTAAACAATCACTAAAACCTCTGTCATCCCTAAAGTCTGTCTCCACATCCCACACTGGTGGCCAACTGACTGACAGCGTATACCATCAACGCAGACTTTGTGGCTTTTTGTAATGGCTTTCATCGGAAGAAGAGGAATCATCGGACCAAAATGCAGCAGGGTACATGTTCATCTTTAATAATTGCACTGAACACTGAATAAACAAAACAAAAAGGAAAACCGAAACAGTCCTGCAAGGTGAATAACACTAAACAGAAATGTACTACCCGCAATCTAAGGTGGCAAAACTGGCTACCTAAGTAGGATTCCCAATTAGAGACAACGAAAGACAGCTGTCCCTGATTGAGAACCATACCCGGCCGAAACATAGAAATAGAAAAACCTAGACATTCAAACATAGAATGCCCACCCAAATCACACCCTGACCAAACAAAAATAGAAACATACAAAGCAATCTACGGTCAGGGCATGACAATATCCCCTCCCCCCAAAGGTGCAAAACCTGAACCTATAGGGGAGGGTCTGGGTGCGCATTACTCCGTGGTGGCGGCTTAGGTGATGCCTCTAGAGCGGGGACCCTCACCACTGACCCCGGACTAAGGGCGCCTCCGGACAGGAGGGCGACTCTGGCAGCTCCGGGCAGGAGGGCGACTCTGGCAGCTCCGGGCAGGAGGGCGACTCTGGCAGCTCCGGGCAGGAGGGCGAACATGGAGGGAGGAGATGGAGAAACAGCCTGGTGCACCAGGCTGGGGAGACCTACAGGAGGCCTGGTGCGTGGAGGAGGCACCGGATGAACCGGGCTGTGGGGGAACACTGGAGCTCTGTTGCGCAGCCTTGGCACCACTCCTCCAGGCTGGATGACCACTTTAGCCCGGCCCCTCCAGAGTGCAGGCACAGGTCAAACCGGGCTGTGGGGAAGAACTGGAGATCTGGTGCATACCAATCGCACCTCTCCCTTAGGCCCAATGCCCACATTCGCCCGGCACGAGCGGAGGCATAGGGCGAACTGAACCCTCCCAACTCCCCGGAGACACAGTACGCAGAGCAGGCGCAGGATACCCTGGACCGAACCTACGCACCGGAGACCAAACGCACTGAGCTGGCACAATCTGGCTGGATGCCCACTCTCGCATGGCACTTGCGGGGTGCTGGCCTATAGCACTCTGGGCTTTGAACGCGCACTGAAGACACTGTGCTCTTCATTGCATAACACGGTGCCTGACCAGTACCACGCTGCTTCCGGTAAGCACGGGGAGTTGGCTCAGGTCTCTCGCCTGACTCCGCCAATCTCCCAGTGTTCTCCCCCCAAAAAAATGTTTTGGTGCTGCCTCTCGTGCCTATTACGCTGCCTTACCTCATATCGCTGCCGCTCAGCTTTAGCTGCCTCCAGTTCTTCTTTGGGGTGGCGATATTCCCCAGCCTGTGCCCAGGGTCCCATGCCGTACAATATCTCCTCCCATGTCCATGAGTACAACACTTTCTGCTCCCTCTTACCCCGCTGCTTGGTCCGTTTGTGGTGGGTAGTTCTGTAACGGCTTTCATCGGAAGAAGAGGAATCATCGGACCAAAATGCAGCAGGGTACATGTTCATCTTTAATAATTGCACTGAACACTGAATAAACAAAAAGGAAAACTGAAACAGTCCTGCAAGGTGAATAACACTATGATTCTCAATCAGAGACAACGAAAGACAGCTGTCCCTGATTGAAAACCAATACAAAAACCTAGACATACAAACATAGAATGCCCACCCAAATCACACCCTGACCAAACAAAAATAGAAACATACAAAGCAATCTACGGTCAGGGCGTGACACTTTTGCTCATATCCTCCTGAATCTCATCATCGTGGACAGGTATAATGGACATCGTGCTGCTTGCTTAGCAGTACCACTTCCTCCTGCTCTAGTTCACACAGAGTAGATACCAGGAACTCTGCCGGGCAAACTCACATTACCGCCCTCCTAAAACGTTCTTACCCAGTCGTGCCACACAAAAGATAGGTATTCGGCAACGCAAGTGGAGACATTTCAGGCTTAGGAGTAAGTTAACAAATCTCCATCTGTTACACAAGCAGCGTTTCACTGGATCACTACAGCCCATAGTTGGGGCATAGTGCCATTAGGCCATCTGCCCCAATTGGCATTGTTCACGCTGGTGAATGCCCTCTGGTGATTGGATGAGGCTGAGCTTGGTAGCTCCTCAGAAGTGGGTCAAAAGGCACACACTCTGGCAGTGACCCCAGTACAGGACCAAATCCAACATGGCCACCACAAACAATGTTCCCTCTGACTCGAATAAGAAATATCAGCGTGCGCTGAGAAGCAGGAGATTGAACTTCACTCAACTTTCTAGAGTTTTCCCTGTTAGTTAACACTATCAACTTTTCCCTTTACTGTGGCAATTGTGATGGAATCAACACAATATTAACCACTTTCAATGTACCATACCGAAACAAAACAAAACTATGCAAAACTAACTCTACAATATATTTTGTTATAGGCAGAACGCATCGGAGTAGGATTCAATTGCTTTAACAGGCATAACTCAGGCCCATACTCTACACATCGGTGCGCCATAACCAATCAGAGCTGCAGCAGGCCAATATGTAAATAGACCATATATGGCTCTGTGCCATGAGTAGATGCACTTGTTTTGTGCACATTTGTTCATATCCTTTGCTAGTTAGTGAGGTATTAGCCCAGGTATAGATAATTTGTAGTCAGCAATGGGGGAGTGGATTGCTTCTTACAAGAGCACAAAACAGGCATTTTTAGACATCTTTGAAAAGCAAGTCAGGTAAAGAGCTTTTTATGTCGTAAAGGGGCAGTGTTGCATTTGAGACAGGCTTGAATAAGCTAAGTAGCAAATAGGCTGAGGGTAGCATAATTTGTCTGATTCTGTTATAATGGTATGGGAATCATTGTGCATTTTATTTTGTAAAGTGGTGTCTTGCATCAAACAACACAACAACATTTTCAGTCACCTCCTTGTCTGAAGGACAAGTGGATTAAAAGGTTCATGTCAAGCCCTGCATGTTTTTTTTCAAAAGTCTCATGGAATGTAGGCCTACATTGAACACCACACATTGACTGCTACTGTAGGCTGAATGATAAAAACAGCTATTTCCATGTCAAAATGTTATGGGATGTATTTTCTGCATTGTTTGATGGTCGGCAACTCTGGTAGGCCTACATCATGATCAAATACCACAGTAGACCTACTTGGCCAGTGTTAAAACTAACTCAAAGTGGGTCCAGCCTCAGTGTTCACAGTAAATGCGAGCAGAAAGTTGCACCGATATTACAAAACATTCAAGTTTGTGCTTAGCAGACCTGAAATTTTCTCAGTGAGGAAATTAGAGGGAACATTGACCACAACATACTTTCACAATCAGCTCACATGGCTGGGGTTGGCTTTTAATGGACAACGAGAAGAGGGGCATGAGAAGCAAGAACAATAAGGAGGGTAAAGTGGAAAGAAATAGTAGGGAGGAATAGAGACCTTAAGAGATAGATGGAACGTTTGGTTGCACAAAAGGTGTATGTGTTAAGACAATGGTTGATTAATAAAGTATACAATTAAACCCAAAGCCCAAAAACCCATGCTAATACTTAGGGGAATGTCTGAGCACCTGCATTAATTCAACACCCTTGAAGTGTTTTAATGATCTCATTCAAAATAACTCCAATAACTTTGTCAGATTGAATATTTCCACCCCATGGAAATGGGAGTCACATGTGATAGGAGTGGGGATTAGAGTGATGAGTGAACACTGTCGCGCTCCACCCTAGCAGTCAGTGAAGACTGAATCACAATGCTGTGTCTGTGTGTGTTTATGCCTCAGCACCACTGGGCCTGATGTGTAGCATGTGGTAATAATCCTGATCGCTTTTGATGAGAATCCCAGATGATCTGTGTTAAAGCTTCCGACAGAGGAGCCCGAGGCAGAGTCCTCCTACTCATCCAACTTGGCCCGCTCTTCCTCCCTTCCCCTGGTAGAGGGAAGGTGGAGGATATGGACAGTCAGGAATTTTGTTTCGTGGTGATGTCATTATATCAGAGTGAGTTTGAGGGAGCTGCTATGCTAACAGTGAATATGTGTTAGGACAAAAAGGCAACGTGTTTCCAAATTGTAGATGAAAGATTTTTTGGTGAATCAAAGATGCACAAAAGGTATTTGTGGTCAATTCCACGGTAAAAGAAGTGCACTGAGATTGATTTCACTTAAAAAGGTATGCCAAACAAAAACAATTGATTTAACATTTTAACAAACCATTACAACTCTACCCGCAATGACTACTTTTAACAATTTTCATTGAACATTTTATAAAACACATTAACTGGAAGAAAAAAGTTTGGTTGCAGAATTGAGGTCAAATCTACATTCATGTGTCCACGTTTTCCAAAAACTCTGTTAGTATCTGCTCCAAATTAAGATTGTACATTGTCTGCAAAAACAATGAAATAGATGTTTTATTGTCACATCCACCGGATAGGTGCAGTGGAATGATTTATTTTACAGGTTCAGCCATAATAATACAGCGCCCCTGGAGAAAATTAGGGTCAAGTGCTTTTCTCCAGGGCACTTCAAGAGATTTTCACCTTGTCGGCCCAGGTATTTCAGTTACGGGCCCAACGCTCTAAATGCTAGGCTACCTGCCACCCTACAAAAAAATGTAGGGCACATAATGAAGAACCCCTAGAAAGAATGGAATGTGAGCTATGACATATTGACTTTGAAAACAATCTCTGTTGGTTATTGAACTACAGTAAATTAAGTAGATTTCCACCCTGTAACGGAATTGCAGTAATTTCATCAGTCTACTCCCGCTCTCCTGCTCCCAACGTCACCGGTCTACTAACCACCGGTCCTGGCAACCCATCTTTACGCACACCTGGCAACCATCATTACACACACCTGTGCCCTATCATCAGTCACACCTGGGCTTCATTACGACCTTCATGACTTACCATTTATATAGCAATGTTTTGTCAGTCATCAGGTAGTATTGTTTGTGATTCCAAGTCAGACGCTTCTCTTGTTTTGTATCTGTCACGACTTCCACCGAAGGTGGCTCCTCTCCCTGTTCAGGCGGCACTCAGCGGTTGTCGTCGCTGGTCAACTAGCTAGTACTGATCCCTTTTCTTTTTCGTTTGGTTTTGTCTGTCTTGCGTTCACCTGTGTCTAGTTTAGGCTAATCAGTGGGGTTTTTAATCTCGCCCTACCTGCTAGGTTATGTGCTGGATTGTTTGTGTTACTGTCATTGGTTTGTCCTGTTTAACAGGTGTATTTCACAGGACTGTTTTCCCGCACGGTAGTTTAGTCAGAGGAGTGTTTTCCTCCGTTTTCGACTGGACTGCGTTCCTGTTTCTTAGTGGCTGCTGTTGTGGTCCTGTGCCTGTTGTGTTGATGAACTTGTAATAAAACGCCCTTCTTGAAATTCTTACTCTCCTGCGCTTGGCTCCACACCCACCTCTCCTAGGGAGAATCTGACAGTATCGTTCCATGTTTGTTATTATTAAACTCAATAACTGCACCTGCGTCTACATTAATGTAATTCTCTTCGTGGTGTTGTATCCTAAATAGGTACACAAAGATATAAATATGCAATATCCTACTTTGCAAATGTAGGTATTATTCAACACTGGCTATGATTAATAAAGTATAACCCAAAACCCAAAAACCCATGCTAATACTTAGGGGAATGTCTGAGCACCTGCATTAATTCACCACCCTTGAAGTGTTTTAATGATCTCATTCAAAATAAACTCATAACTTTGTCAGATTGAATATTTCCACGCCATGGAAATGGGAGTCACGTGATAGGAGTGGGGATTAGAGTGATGAGTGAACACTGTCGCGCTCCACCCTAGCAGTCAGTGAAGACTGTGAATCACAATGCTGTGTCTGTGTGTGTTTATGCCTCAGCACCACTGGGCCTGATGTGTAGCATGTGGTAATAATCCTGAACGCTTCTGATGAGAATCCCAGATGATCTGTGTACCTATCCTAAATACACTACAGTTCAAAAGTTTGGGGTCACTTAGAAATGTCCTTGTTTCTGAAAGAAAAGCAAATGTTTTGTCCATTAAAATAACATCAAATGTATCAGAAATACAGTGTAGACATTGTTAATTGTTAGCTGGATATGTCACGTTCTGACCTTAGTTCTGTTGTTATGTCTTTGTTTTAGTATGGTCAGGGCGTGAGTTGGGTGGGTTGTCTATGTTCCTTTTTCTATGTTTTGGGATTTCTGTGTTTGGCCTGGTATGGTTCTCAATCAGAGGCAGCTGTCAATCGTTGTCCCTGATTGAGAACCATACTTAGGTAGCCTTGTTTCACTTTTGAGTTGTGGATGATTATTTTTCGTGTCAGTGTTTATGCCACACGGAACTGTTTCATTTGTTTCGGTATTTTACGTTGTTATTTTGTAGTTTAGTGTTCATGTAAATAAAATATTGTTATGGACACTTACTACGCTGCACATTGGTCCGACCTCTCTTACTCCTCTCCTTCATTCGACGACCGTTACAGGAATTTTTACATTGTTAGCTGGAAAAGGCAGATTTTTAATGGAATATCTACATAGGCGTACAGAGGCCCATTATCAGCAACCATCACTCCTGTGTTCCAATGACACGCTGTGTTAGCCTTTTAAAATGATAAACTTGGATTAGCTAATTGATCATTAGAAAACGCTTTTGCAATTATGTTAGCATAGCTGAAAACTGTTATGATTAAAGAAGCAATAAAACTGGCCTTCTTTAGACTAGTTGAGCATCTGGAGCATTAGCATTTGTGGGTTCGATTACAGGCTCAAAATGTCCAGAAGTACTTTCTTCTGAAACTCGTCAGTCTATTCTTGTTCTGAGAAATGAAGGCTATTCCATGCGGGAAATTGCCAAGAAACTTAAGATCTCGTACAACGCTGTGTACCACTCCCTTCACAGAGCAATGCAAACTGGCTCTTAGCAGAATAGAAAGAGGAGGAGAGGAGTGTCTAGTTTGAGAAAGACACCTCACAAGTCCTTATTTGGCAGCTTCATTAAATAGTACCCGCAAAACACCAGTCTCAACATCAACATTGAAGAGGCAACTCCGGGATGCTGGCCTTCTAGGCAGAGTTGCTAAGAAAAAGCCATATCTCAGACTGGCCACTATAAAGAAAACATTAAGATGGGCAAAATAACACAGACACTGGCCAGAGGAACTCTGATTTGGAAAAGCACAGTACTGTCTATATAAGGTCCCACAGTTGACAGTGCATGTCATAACAAAAACAAAACTGAGGTCGAAGGAATTGTCTGTAGCGCTCCGAAATGGGATTGTGTTGAGGACAGATCTGGGGAAGGGTACCAAAAAATGTCTGCAGCATTGAAGGTGTCCAAGAACAAAGTGGCCTCCATCATTCTTAAATATAAGAAGTTTGGAAACACCTAGATTATTCCTAGAGCTGGCTGACCCCGGCCAAACTGAGCAATCGGGGGAGAAGGACCTTGGTCAGGGAGGTGACAAAGAACCCGATGGTCACTCTGACAAAGATCCAGAGTTCCTCTGTGGAGATGGGAGAACCTTGCAGAAGTACAACCCTCTCTGCAGCACTCCACGAATCAAGCCTTTATGGTAGAGTGACCAGATGGAAGCCACTCCTCAGTGAAAGGCACAACTTTGACAAAAGACACCTAAAGGACTCTGACCATGAGAAACAAGATTCTCTGGTCTGATGAAACCAAGATTGAACGCTTGGCCTGAATGCCAAGCGTCACGTCTGGACGACACCTGGCCCCATCCCTACGGTGAAGCATGGTGGTGGCAGCACCACCACGCTGTGGGGATGTTTTTCAGTGGCAGGGACTGAGAGACCAGTCAGTATCAAGGGAAAGATGAACGGAGCAAAGTACAGAGATCCTTGATGAAAACCTGCTCCATACCGCTCAGGACCTCAGACTGAGGTGAAGGTTCACCTTCCAACAGGACAACGACCCAAAGAAAACAGCCAAGAAAACACAGAAATGGCTTCGGGACAAGTCTCTGAATGTCCTAGAGTGGCCAGCCAGAGCCCAGACTTGAACCCGATCGAAAATCTCTGGAGAGAGCTAAAAATAGAGAGAAGAGAATGTGAGAAACTCCCCAAATACAGGTGTGCCAAGCTTGTAGCATCATACCCAAGAAGACTCAAGGCTGTAATCACTGCTAAAGTTGCATCAACAAAGTACTGAGGAAAGGGTCTGAATACTTGTAAATAAGGTTTTTCTGTTTGCAAACATTTCTAAAAACCTGTTTTTACTTTGTCATCATGGGGTATTGCATGTAGATTGATGAGGGAAACAAAACTATTTAATCAATTTTAGAATAAGGCTGTAATGTAACAAAATGTGGAGAAAGTCAATGGGTCTTAATACTTTCCAATTGCACTGTATGCCTTCATTACTCAAAATTATAGATTCTTACCTTTCATTTGACATTACCCTACAAGCTTCACATGTTGTTGTTCATGGGTGTCACGGTCGTTGTATGGAGGAGACCATGGCACAGCGTGATATGCATACATTCTTCATTAATTAAGAAAGAACACTGAACAAACTAACAAAATAACAAAACAAACCGTGAAGCTAATATGTGCAGACAGGCAACTAAACATAGAATAAGAACCCACAAATAACCTATGGTAAATGGCTACCTAAATATGGTCCCCAATCAGAGACAACGATAAACAGCTGCCTCTGATTGGGAACCAATTCAGGCCACCAGACATACATATCCCTAGACTTACAAAACTCTTAGATATACAGATATTAGATATCCCTAGACAAGACGAAAACTAACATACCTAGTCACACCCTGACCTAACCAAAATAATAAATAAAACAGAGATAACTAAAGTCAGGGAGTGACAGTACCCCCCCCCCCCCCCTCCCCAAAGGTGCGGACTCCCGACCGCAATCTGAATTTATAGGGGAGTGACCGGGTGAGCATCTACCCTCGGTGGCGGCTCTGGTTCTGGACGCCGCCCCCCTTCTTTACACTGGTCCCTCCGCCTTTGTAGAGCTGAACTGTGGCTCATCGCCGGAGGCTCTGGACTGTGGATCATTGCCGGAGACCACGGGCTGGGGACCCCAAGCTGGGGACCGTCGCTGGAGGTTCCGGATTGTGGCCTATCGTTGGAGGTTCCGGACTGTGGCTCGTCGTTGGAGGTTCCGGACTGTGGCCCGTCGTTGGAGGTTCCGGACTGTGGCCCGTCGTTGGAGGTTCCGGACTGTGGCCCGTCGTTGGAGGTTCCGGACTGTGGCCCGTCGTTGGAAGTTCCGGACTGTGGCCAGTCGTTGGAGGTTCCGGATTGTGGCCCATCGTTGGAGGTTCCAGACTGCAGAGTCGCACTGGATACCTGGTGCATGGTGCCGGTACTGGTGGTACCGGGCTGGAGACACGCACCTCATGGCGAGTGCGAGGAGCAGGCACAGGACGTACAGGACTCTGGAGGCGCACTTGAGGCCTGGTGCGTGGTGCCGGCACTGGTGGTACCGGGCTGGTGACATGCACCTCAGGGCATGTGTGGGAAGCAGGCACAGGATACACTGGGCCGTGGAGACGCATTGGAGATCTGGGACGTAGAGCTGGCTCAATGCGTCCTTGCTGGATGCCCATTCTAGCCCGGCAAATGCGAGGAGCTGGAATAGAGCGAACCAGGCTATGAATGCAAACTGGAGACACTGTGCTGCCTAAACAGCTGCCTCTGATTGGGAACCAATTCAGGCCACCATAGACATACATATCCCTAGACTTACAAAACCCTTAGATATACAAAAAACCCTAGACAAGACAAAAACTAACATACCCACCCTAGTCACACCTGACCTAACCAAAATAATAAAGAAAACAGAGATAACTAAGGTCAGGGCGAGATAATGGTTCATTTTACATGGAAATTACCTTGTGCCTTTTCTACAATGGATGTGGAGACTACATGTATTCAGCAATACCCTCTGGCATATCAACTGCAGTAAGCATCATATATTATGGACGCATAGAGGACCCGAGAGGGGTGCCCTTTCTAGTTCTGTGTACAAAGCAGGAAGTGAGGATTTATGTATGCTGGTGAATGGGATGTTAAGGTAATAGTTCTCCGACCCCTCTGACCCCCGAAAGGACTTTGACATTATGCCTCTGGAAATCACATGAACTCAGACTAAGACAATCCTAATTTCAATTTGTTTCTTGCCATGTTCTACATGCACTTACTGGCCACAAACACTTTAAAGCACATTGCTAGTTTATTTCAGTAGTTACAGTACAAATCAACATAATAGTTGTGACCAAAACTTGATTTGGTAGATTTGTAAGCCAGTTACTTGTATTATCTCTAAATGATCCTAATGTTTCATCGTTCATGTGGATTTCATGCAGTGCTCTATTTAACACTTCAATGCTGTACTAAAGAATGAACAACTGGTGATTTTGAGTCTACTTATTGGACATCTGTAATGTGTTAAATATAGAGGGCTTACAGAGTAGTCACACAGTGTGTAGCAGTGAAAACCTCTAAGATGAAGTATTTCTTGGTCGTAAACATGCTACTTGATTTATCATGGAGTGAACACTCAGCAGAACGCGGCAATAGTCATTGATGCTAGTGCAGGGAAGTTAAGTCTTGCATACACATTTTTGTGAGTTCTGCCGCTCCTTCCCCCCTTTTTCTTATTTGCCAGCGACATTAATTTACTCACGCACGCACAAACACACCCACACACACTGGGAGGAGGGGCTTGGGGTTTAGTTACTGTAGCCTATTGGGGAGCTGGTCTTTCTAGCATTTTCCATCGATTTCTCCCCTGATTCCCTCCCTGTCTCCCCAGCAAACCGGGAACATTCCCAGAATATTCCCTAAAATTCCCATGGAGCTCTATGTAGTTTGGGTTTAATCTAACATTACAACCTGGACTAAAGGGTAGACATATTAAAAGTAAATCTGTCTCCCTCCATTTAATATAATATGTATGATATGTGCTAATATTTGAAAGTCCATCATCCATTTCATATGATAGATATGTTACTAATTACAATTGTTATGATATGTTACTAATTACAATTCGTATAATATGCTATGAATTCCAATTTGATGTAGCTAACAAATGCTAGGTGGCTAACTGGCTAGAGTTAGCTAGGCTTGGGGTATAAGGTTTACGGTTACGGTTAGAAGTTAGGTTAAATGGTTAACATTAGGGTTGGGTTAGGAGAAGGGTTAGATAACATAGTAAGTAGTTGCAAAGTAGCAAAAATTAGTAAGTAGTTGCAAAGTTGCTAATTACCTAAAATTGTGTGTGATGATATTCAAACACGCAACGTTTGAGTTGCTAGACGTTCGCATTATATGGCCATCCTCCTTTCGTTCTTTCATTAAGTAACCTTCTGACTTATATAGCCATGCCAAAACGTAACCTATCATACTAATTTTAGTGTCCAGAATTTACTGTTATGTTTCGTCTATGAGAACAGGCTAAACACTAGGATACCTTCCCAAAAACATTCAAAGAATGTTTTCAATAAAACCATTTTTTTTAAATCTGAAAATGTTTTAAATGAATTTTCTCCTAACGTTCACTGAAATGGTGTGCACAACATCTGTAACAACCATCACAGAACAGTCCCCAAACATTCTCATTAGGTTTCCAGGTAATGTAATAATACAATGTACCAGTAATATTTTTTAACATACTGCTGCAATTAAAATCTGAGCGTAGGCCTCCCGGGTGGCGCAATGCTCTAAGGCACTGCTTCCAGGGCTAGGTGTGCCAGAGACTCTGGGTTCGAGCCCAGGCTCTGTCGCAGCCAGCCGGGACCGGGAGGTCCATGGGGAGAAGCACAATTGGCCTAGAGTTGTCCGGGTTAGGGAAGGTTTGGCCGGTAGGGATATCCTTGTTTCATCGCGCACTGTGGCGGCCGCAGTGCACACTAACCAGGTTGCTAGGTGTACGGTGTTTCTCTGACACTGGTGCGGCTGGCTGGATGCGCGCTATGTTAAGAAGCATTGCGGCTTGGTTGGGTTGTGTTTTGGAGGACGCATGGCTCTCAACCTTCGTCTCTCCCAAGCCTGTACGGGAGTTGTAGCGATGAGACAAGACAGTAACTACCAACAATTGGATACCATGAAAAAGGGGGTAAAATAAATTCTGAGAGTGATAGAAAGGGTTCTGAGAAAACATTACGGGAACGTTCTGCTAAGGTTGATGGAGATGTTATTAAACCACCCATAACATCTAGCAGGGAATATTCCCACCATGCTCTCATATAGTTATAGTGTGACGTTATGACATGATTGTTCCAATAACATTCCCTAAACATTCTTCAGCAATAATGTCTGGATTCAATTAAATTGGTTCTGAGAAAACTTTAATGGAATGTTCTAGAAAAATGTATGGAGATGTCATCCGAGACACCTGTAGCAACAAGCAGGGAAGATTCCCTCAATACTTTTTTAAACATACAGTGTGATGTTATGACATAAAGCCTCTAATAATGTTCCCTGAACATACAGTACCAGTATGGACACACCAACTCATTGCATGGTTATGTTTTATTTGTACTATTTTCTACATTGTAGAATAATAGTGAAGACATAAAAAAATATATACAATAACACACATGGAATCATGTAGTAACCAAAAAAGTGTTGAACAAATCAAAATATATTTTATATTTGAGATTCTTCAAAGTTGCCACCCTTTGCCTTGATGACAGCATTGCACACTCTTGCCATTCTCTCAACCAGCTTGATGAGGTAGTCATCTTGAATTCATTTCAATTAACAGGTGTGCCTTCTTAAAAGTGAATGTAGAATTTCTTTCCTTCTTAATGCGTTTGAGACAATCAGTTCTGTTGTGACAATGTAGGGGTGTTATACAGATGATAGCCCTATTTGGTAAAAGACCAAGTCCATATTATGGCAAGAACAGATCAAATAAGCAAAGAAAAATGACTACAACAGAAAAGTAAGAGTTATCCCTCCTGCAAAGGACACATTCATTAGAGTTACCAGCCTCAGAAATTGCAGCAGACACATCTCAAGCAACAGACACATTTCAACATCAACGGTTCAGAGGAGACTGTGTGAATCAGGCCTTCCTGGTCCAATTGCTGCAAAGAAACCACCACTAAAGGACATCAATAATAATATTAGACCAGTGGAAATCTGTTCTTTGGTCTGATGTGTCCAAATTTGAGATTTTTGATTCCATCCTCTGTGTCATTGTGAGACCACAGCATTCTAAAGAGATACGCCCTCCCATCTGGTTTGAGCTTAGTGGGTCTAGTATTTGTTTTTTAACAGGAAAATGAGCCAAAACACACCTCCAGTCTGTGTAAGGGCTATTTGACCAAGGAGAGTGATGTAGTGCTGCATCAGATGACCTGGCCTCCACAATCACTCGACCTCAACCCAATTGAGATGGTTTGGGATGAGTTGGACCACAGAGTGAAGGAAAAGCAGCCAACAAGTGCTCAGCATATGTGGGAACTCCTTCAAGACTGTTGGAAAAGCATTCCATGTGAAGCTGGTTGAGAGAATGCCAAGAGTGTGCAAAGCTGTCATCAAGGCAAAGGGTGGCTACTTTGAAGAATCTAAAATCTAAAATATATTTTGATATGTTCAACATTTTTTTGGTTACTACATGATTCCGTATGTGTTATTTCATAGTTTTAATGTCTTCCCGATTCCAGGCTGTATCACATCCGGACGTGATTGGGAGTCCCATAGGGCGGCACACAATTGGCCCAGCGTCGTCCGGGTTAGGGTTTGGCGTCATTGTATATAATAATTTGTTCTTAACTGACTTGCCTAGTTAAATAAAGGTTTTAAAACATTTTAAAATACTGTACTTCAGCAGTAGAAGTTTTTCGATAAAAACATTCCTGGAATATTCAGCTGATATAGTCGCAACATGCGACAATTTCAAAGATTTTACTGACTTACAATTCATATAAGGAAATCAGTCAATTTAAATAAATATATCAGGCCATAATCTATGGATTTCACATGACTGGATAGGGGTACAGCCATGGGTGGGCCTGGGAGGGCATAGGCCGACCCACTTGACAGCCAGACCCACCACCGTCTGGGATGGTCGGCCGAGGCGGACAGGGCTTTTGGTCGCCTGAAGGCTCTTTTTACCTCGGCTCCCGTGCTGGCGCATCCAAACCCCTCTTTTGTATTCATAGTGGAGGTGGACGCATCTGAGGCTGGGGTTGGAGCCGTGATCTCCCAGCGCTCGGGTACGCCACCGAAGCGAAACTATGACGTGGGGGATCGGGAGCTGCTGGCTGTTGTCAGGGCCCTGAAGGCGTGGAGACATTGGATTGAGGGGGCTCAACACCCTTTTCTCATCTGGACTGACCACCGTAATCTAGAGTACATTCGGGCAGCGAGGAGACTGAACCCTCGTCAGGCAATGTGGGCAATGTTTTTCACCCGATTTAGGTTTACCATCTTCTATAGACCAGGCTCTGAGAACACTAAGGCAGACGCACTCACACGTCCCCCTCCTCTGGTCACCCGGGGATCGGTAGGACGGTGCGATAATGGGAAGTACTGGTGGTCCAATTTAGCCAAGGACGTGAGGGTTTATGTGGCCTCCTGCTCAGTGTGCGCTCAGTGCAGGGCTCCTAGGCACCTGCCCAGAGGGAAGTTACAACCCCTTCCCGTTCCACAGCGGCCTTGGTCACACCTGTCGGTTGACTTCTTGACCGATCTGCCACCATCACAGGGCAACACCACGATCCTGGTCGTTGTGGATCGGTTTTCTAAGTCCTGTCGTCTCCTCCCTTTGCCCGGTCTCCCTACGGCCCTACAGACTGCGGAGGCCCTGTTTACTCACGTCTTACGGGGTGCCTGAGGACATTGTTTCTGATCGGGGTCCCCAGTTCACGTCCAGGTGGAAGGGTTTCACCCCGAGAGTAATGGGCAGGTGGAAAGAGTGAACCAGGATGTGGGTAGGTTTCTGCGGTCGTATTGCCAAGACCGGCCAGGGGAGTGGGCGAAGTGCATCCCCTGGGCAGAGATGGCCCAGAACTCACTCCGCCACTCCTCTACGAACCTGTCGCCCTTCCAATGTGTTGGGCTATCAGCCGGTCCTGGTACCATGGCATCAGAGCCAGACCGAGGCTCCTGTGGTGGACGATTGGGTGAGACGCTCAAGGGAAACCTGGGAGGCCGCCCACAGGTACCTTAAAACGGGCCGAAGGGCGGCAGAAGGTCAAGGCCGACCGCCACCGCAGCGAGGCCCCGGTGTTCACACCGGGGTACCGGGTCTGGCTCTCGACCCGAAACCTGCCCCTCCGCCTGCCCTGCCGGGTCCGCAGGGCCATTCAAAGTCCTGAGGAGAATAAACAAGGTATGTTATAGGTTACAGCTCCCCCTTATTACCGTATTAACCCCTCGTTTCATGTGTCTCTCCTCAGGCCGGTGGTGGCTGGTCCACTTCAAGAAGATGAGGTGTGGGAGGTCCCTCCACCCCCCCTGGACATCGGTGGGGCGCCGGCGTATGCAGTTCGGTCCATACTGCACTCGAGGGGTGGGGTGCCTTCAGTACCTCGTGGACTGGGAGGGGTACGGTCCGGAGGAGAGATGCTGGGTGCCGGTGGAGGACGTACTGGATCCACCTATGCTAAGGGAGTTTCACCGCCTCCATCCGGATTGCCCTGCGCCTCGTCCTCCGGGTCGTCCTCGAGGCGGGTCAGGGGGGGGGGGGGGGGGGGGTACTGTCACGACTTCTACCGAAGGTAACTCCTCTCCTCTCCTTTACTAGCCGCCACCGATCCCTTTTTCCTTTTCTGGTTGTTTTGTCTGTGTTCCTTTTCACACCTGGTTTCATTTGCGTTTATTTCTGTGTGTATATAGGGCACCTGTTGCCTGCCTGAGTTTGTGCGGGATTAAGCTTGTGTGTATTTGCACTAGATTATCTTTGATGTTTGTTGTTTTATTATTACGCACGTGTATGTAAGTGTCGGAACTGTGGTATTGGTCGACTATATGATTAAACACGCTTCTCTGACATCCCTGCTCTCCTGCACCTGACTCCGACACCTCTCACCGACACACACCTTATCACAATCTTCAAGCCCTGTAGGCTATTAGTCTGCTGTGCCACCAGGATCCTAATGTTTATAGTGAATTTTCCTTTGTACTGAAATGCTTAAATTATGATCCAAACTATGGCTATATGTCTTAGTAAATACTGTATGCACATCAGTGGAGGCTGCCATCCTCCCCTCAGCAGCCTCCACTGATGCACATCTATGTACAAATCACCACAATCTGCCAGGCAATAATTTAAAATAATTTCTGAAATCAAGTTTGAAGGGAAAATAAAAGTCAAAACATCCCAACTTGACAGTATATAAAGACGATTGGTAGAATAAGAAATAGAGGATACTCATTTTTCTAGATTTAGTTATCCTCTCTTTTGCAAAGACAAAGACCACAACCTGGAAGTGAGAGTAACATTGTAAACATCTTTATTTTTGTTATGGTCTTCTTCCAGTTGCGCAGTGGATTCCTTCCAGAGATAATACTCCAAAGATCCCAGGTTCAATCTCCACTTGCGACCATCAACAAAATACATTAAAACTGTTTTTGTACAACAAATGTCTAATAAATTGCCATATGTGTTTCTACATTGACTGTTCTATAACTACCTTCAACAGTAAGATAACATTAACACATGTAAACCTCCACGAATTGTTCAAAATGTAATTTCATCATTCTGGGAAGATAGTAATACCATTCCAAGAACATTGATGGAACTTTTTGTGCACCCTGATCCAAGCATTGTAAGAATGTCATCACAACTGGACAGTTTAAGTGTTTTGGGAATCCATCTCTTGTCATATCCCGACAATGTTTCCATAACCTAAAGACATGATTAAGGAATTTTTAAAATAACATTTAAAAAAATGTGTTTTGGAAACGTTCTTGCAACATCAGCAGAACAATTGGACAGTTTTCGTGTTTTGGCAACATATCTCTTCTCATGTCCCCATAATGTTACCACAATCAAAATAAATGTGTTAGGAACTATTAAGGAACATAGTAAATATGTTCTGGGAATGTTCTTACAATGTCAGGCGAACGTTTAATACAAATGTTGCATAATAATCAGCACAACTGGACAGGGTTTTTGTTATGAGAACATTTGCCGCAACGTAACGAATGTTCTGGGAACTATCATAGAACCAATCTTGGTTTACTGGGTTGTCACTACACTGTGGCAGCCAGTAGCATTTTACATAGGAGGCTCACTGTTGGGTGATGCGTTGGTTGTGATATGAGACTGGATTTACAAAAATCCCATTTACAAAAAGCCCATAATACCCCTAGCATTTAACTCTGGGCCATAGGGATCGGCTGTTCCTAGAGCTTTGGAGTGTATAGGCTGATACAGAATAATCTGTATAGAGTATTGGGGAGAGGGACTTAGTGATTAGAGCAGTAAAGTCTCTAAGGAAACAGCATGGCCGTGTGGGACAACAAGGGATTCCAGCAGGCATTTCTAGACAGATTGAGTGAGGAGCCATGGAGCGAGTGAACTCGCCACACTGCTGTCAGTAGGACTGCACTCGGAGGTGATAGACTGATCAAATAACATTGACCATTATTGGATCTCTGAGTCTGTTATTTTATTGCTACAAGTTCATGATGAATAGCACATAATGGGAGGGGAAAGGAGGGGTTGTTGCCCTGAAATAACCGGACTCTCCTCCACAGGACGAGATGGTCAGGAGAGCTGAACATGATGACAACCTCTCAGTTAGAGTTGTTGGGTATGTTTCTTTATGACATAACCCAAAACACAGCAGCCACAATAGAACAGATGCACAGCAAATTACAGTGAGGATGGATGTGTCCTTTTTCTGATGGAAATGCGAGCGAAAGCCATTCATTTCTGACTTTACTCAGATGCAAACTGACACATGAAAGGAACTATCTGCATCCATTTAGCCTGTTGCACGGACATTTCATTTTTTAGTAAGGCCTTCAATGCATAAGGACCAAATTGTATTGGACAAATATTAGTTCATAGTGTATTATATAAAACAAGCTGAAGACAAGACCACTTTAGTCCTGGAAAGGCAGTGTGGGGGCGGAAGAAACGAAGCAAAGAGTGAAAGTTGAAAATGAAAATCAATGCCACAACCAACCTCTGCATATTTTCCTTCACATGTAATGTTTTTGGACTTCATGTTTTCTGTGTGCAGCACATCAGTTTCATTACACAAGGTCCACAACAGACTGATCAGCTTTGAGCTGATTTCATGTGATGGGTATCGATGGCCTGTTTTCTAAAGGAGTCTTTCTAAAGGCATTGTTGTGATCAATTATGGTAACGGAAATGCCACTAAAATTCTCAGTGAATGGCTGGCCACTAAGATTCAGAAGCATTGTTTGATAGACAATGTCTGTTTAACTATTCATCTATGGAGACAAAGTCACTATCCTAGGAATTATCATTGAATTAAGGTAGCATTTAAATCTAATCAAATTTTATTTGTCACATACACATGGTTAGCAGATGTTAATGCGAGTGTAGCGAAATGCTTGTGCTTCTAGTTCCGACAATGCAGTAACAACCAACGAGTAACCTAACAATTCCAAAACTACTACCTTATACACACAAGTGTAAAGGGATAAAGAATATGTACATAAAGACATATGAATGAGTGATGGTACAGAACGGCATAGGCAAGATGCAGTAGATGGTATCGAGTACAGTATATACATATGAGATGAGTAATGTAGGGTATGTAAACATTAAAGTAAGTAGCATTGTTTAAAGTGGCTAGTGATATATTTTTACATCAATTTCCATTATTAAAGTGGCTGGAGTTGAGTCAGTGTGTTGGCAGCAGCCACTCAATGTTAGTGATGGCTGTTTAACAGTCCAATGGCCTTGAGGTAGAAGCTGTTTTTCAGTCTCTCGGTCCCTGCTTTGATGCACCTGTACTGACCTCGCCTTCTGGATGATAGCAGGGTGAACAGGCAGTGGCTCGGGTGGTTGTTGTCCTTGATGATCTTTATGGCCTTCCTGTGACATCGGGTGGTGTAGGTGATGCGTTGTGCAGACCTCACTACCCTCTGGAGAGCCTTACGGTTGTGGGCGGAGCAGTTGCCGTACCAGGCGGTGATACAGCCAGACAGGATGCTCTCGATTGTGCATCTGTAGAAGTTTGTGAGTGCTTTTGGTGACAAGCCGAATTTCTTCAGCCTCCTGAGGTTGAAGAGGCGCTGCTGCGCCTTCTTCACGATGCTGTCTGTGTGGGTGGACCAATTCAGTTTGTCCGTGATGTGTACGCCGAGGAACTTAAAACATACTACCCTCTCCACTACTGTCCTGTCAATGTGGATAGGGGGGTGCTCCCTCTGCTGTTTCCTGAAGTCCACGATCATCTCCTTTGCTTTGTTGACGTTGAGTGCGAGGTTATTTTCCTGACACCACCCTCCGAGGGCCCTCACCTCCTCGCTGTAGGCCGTCTCGTCATTGTTGGTAATCAAGCCTACCACTGTAGTGTCGTCCGCAAACTTGATGATTGAGTTGGAGGCATGCATGGCCACGCAGTCGTGGGGGAACAGGGAGTACAGGAGAGGGCTCAGAACGCACCCTTGTGGGGCCCCAGTGTTGAGGATCAGCGGAGTGGAGATGTTACCTACCCTCACCACCTGGGGCCCCACAAGGGTGCGTACAGGGCGGGGACGAGACCCAGGGTCTCGAGCTTGATGACGAGTTTGGAGGGTACTATGGTGTTAAATGCTGAGCTGTAGTCGATGAACAGCATTCTCAAATAGGTATTCCTCTTGTCCAGATGGGTTAGGGCAGTGTGCAGTGTGGTTGGGATTGCGTCGTCTGTGGACCTATTTGGGCTGTAAGCAAATTGGAGTGGGTCTAGGGTGTCAGGTAGGGTGGAAGTGATATGGTCCTTGACTAGTCTCTCAAAGCACTTCATGATGACGGAATTGAGTGCTACGGGGCGGTAGTCGTTTAGCTCAGTTACCTTAGCTTTCTTGGGAACAGGTACAATGGTGGCCCTCTTGAAGCATGTGGGAACAGCAGACTGGGATAAGGATTGATTGAATATGTCCGTAAACACACCAGCCAGCTGGTCTGCGCATGCTCTGAGGACACGGCTGGGGATGCCGTCTGGGCCTGCAGCCTTGCGAGGGTTGACACGTTTAAATGTTTTCCTCACAGTGAAGGAGAGTCCGCAGGTTTTGGTTGTGGGCCGTGTCAGTGGCACTGTATTGTCCTCAAAGCAGGCAAAAAAGTTATTTAGTCTGTCTGGGAGCAAGACATCCTCGTCCGCGACGGGGCTGGTTTTCTTTTTGTAATCCGTGATTGACTGTACACCCTGCCACATACCTCGTGTCTGAGCCGTTGAATTGCGACTCTACTTTGTCTCTATACTGACGCTGAACTTGTTAGATTGCCTTGCGGAGGGAATAGCTACACTGTTTGTATTCCGGTTTCCGGTCACCTTGTGTCCCGTTCTGACCATAGTTCTTGTGTGTTTTCCTTGTTTTAGTGTTGGTCAGGACGTGAGCTGGGTGGGCATTCTATGTTGTGTGTCTAGTTTGTCTGTTTCTGTGTTTGGCCTGATATGGTTCTCAATCAGAGGCAGGTGTTAGTCATTGTCTCTGATTGGGAACCATATTTAGGTAGCCTGTTTTGTGTTTGGTTTTTGTGGGTGATTATTTCCGTGTCTGTGTTTGTTTCACCACACAGGACTGTTTTCGGTTTTCACATTTATTGGTTTTGTATATTTGTAGTGTTTTCTCGGTATTCGTCTTTATTAAAGATGTTTAACCCTAACCACGCTGCGTTTTGGTCCGCCTCTCCTTCCCAGGAAGAAAGCCGTTACACCCTGCCCTGGTTAAAAGCAGTGGTAGTTTCACACAAATGTTCTGGTTTGGGAATGTTTTAATCGTTGCTATGGGTACGACATCGTCAATGCACTTTCTAATGAACTCGCTCACCGAATCAGCGTGAGAGGCTGCTGTGCTCTGCTGAGACAATACATGTAGTCACATCCACTTACATCCACATCCACTCACCTGTCAAACACACATGGCTGAACAGTTTTACTCCAGACCGATTCTCTACCACTAAGCCTCATGTCCTCCTGAAATATTACGCACTATAAATACCTGCAGGGGTAGGAAAGAACAAACATGGAAATACAAGATACAGATGAGGTTTCTAAGAGTCCATTTAACTACAGTTTATCATCAGTAACTCAACATTATAAAGGAGTCTGCTCATCTGCAACCCAGGATCCTCCCCTTACAGAAACTACAGTACGGCTGCAAAGGTAAGCAGATAAAAGAGCAGAAAGTGCTCGGTTGAAAACTCCAAATGAAATGACAGGAAATCCTCTGATAGCTCAGAACTGTTTCACAAAAAATGACTTCCATGAGTGAAACACGTCCTACCATACAGGAATGTATTTTGTCCTGTGTAATATTCCTAACAGTTTATCACGCTGTTTAGGGTTACATACTGTAACCTCTGTGGTTCCACGGCAGCGCCGGTGATCAGAGATATCCTTCTGGTAATAATGTGTCTTCATCTGGAGAGCACTTCAACACTGGGGGTAAACAGATGTGTGGTGGAGAGAGAAATGGAGTATTCAGGGTAAATATTTGGATGGGTGATATGGATAATAGTTTGACAGTCGCCCACATCGAGATCAGTTTGTTTTGCCATTGCCAGGAATTAAGTCAGCCCTAGAGCTCCTGAAAACAAAAGGGCACAAGACATTTAAATTGCAGTATGTGAAGGTAGTGAGAAAAGCAGAAGCAACATTCTAACCCTGGTAAACGTAACGGTGTGTTACATCTATCAAATCAATCAAATGTATTTATAATCAATCAATCAAATGTATTGCTGAAACCATTTTTACATCAGCCGATGTCACAAAGTGCTATACAGAAACCCAACCTAAAACCCCCAACCATCAAGCAATGCAGATGTAGAAGCACGGTGGCTAGGAAAAACTCCCTAGAAAGGCTGGATCCTAGGAAGAAACCTAGAGAGGAACCAGGCTCTGAGAGGTGGCCAGTCTTCTTATGGCTGTGCCAGGTTGAGATAACAGTACATGGCCAAGATGTTCAAATGTTCATAGATGACCAGCAGGGTCAAATAATAATAATCACAGTGGTTGTAGAGGGTGCAATAAGTCAGGACTAAATGTTAGTTGGTTTTTCATAGCCGAGCATTCAGAGTTTGAGACAGCATGTGCGTTAGAGAGAGAGAGTCAAAAATAGCAGGTCCAGGACAAGGTAGCACGTCCGGTGAAGAGGTCAGGGTTCCATGCATTCACAAGCTGTCATCCTGCTATTTTGGCTTCAACTTTTGTCATGATGAGAAATCAAGGTAGGCCTACAATAACACAGTATACTGCCATTGACACAACTGATGTATCCCTGTTGCAGTGTTCCAATTCAACTCTTGAAGACAAAAACATGCAGCCATTCCAAAACACTTGTGGCTGAATGATTCAATCCCTCCATGCTCACTGACAATGAAAGCATAGCATCAACAGTTCGCTCCAGTGATTATTTTCAAATGGAAGCCATCAGATGATATTGAGGGTCCGTTGTCGCACTAAGCCAGGCCCAGTGATTGAGATATTTTTTTCTCCACTCTACAGCATCCTGTTCGGGCTCCGATCTGGCCATGTTCAATGCAACGATAAAATGGTTCCACTCTACACACATCCAGTTCCTAGTGGAAACACTGAACACCGATGGGGAATTCTTCAAGGCTCTGCTACTAATACAGGAGCTGGAATTAATGTTACATTACAGTATGGTCCAAACACAGCAATTATAACATTAATTAAAGACTACCCCACTGGTCACACACTGGTTGAATCAATGTTGTTTCAACGTAATTTGTCAATGTATTGTGAGGTGGAATCTATAGGGAAAATATGCAAAATGCACAACGTAAACTGTTGTTTTGAGGGTACAATTTTAGGGTACTATCAGAAAGAAACATGTTCCTACTGTAGAGTTTACCTGTCATTTGGTCTCCCATCCAGGGTGTACACTAAAGCCAGCCCTGATATTTGTCACTGACTACTACCGATGTGCTATCGTGAGAATGATTATGGAGAGTTCCCTTAATAACTAAATAGTTTCACTGCTATAGAAGTCATTCCAAAGGGTGTGTTTAACAGAGCAAATTAAATTGAACTATACTTTATCTAAAAAAAAATATATATATATACATATATATGTATATCTGAATCCAACAAATCAGTTATTCATTTTTAGTCAAACTGAATGTTGAATTGTGTTTGGTTAATGCAACCAAATATAATTGAAGGAGATCTATCAGCTGCTTGGATAAAGCCATCTGTGTCACTGATTTAATCTGCTTTAATTCCAGTTTGTCTACAAACTAATAATTGATATGTTAGATTCAAGTCTCCATCTCAACCTAAAATCAAAGTTAAAGAATAGGATCAAATCAAACTTCAAATGCACTTTATATAAAGTTAGATTTGATTTTGTCCTTTTCTTTAAATGTTGATATTTGGTTGTGTTGTCAACCAAACACTATTCATTATTACTTTTGTAATACCCTTAAAGTTAAGGCTATATTACAAACTATTGTAACAGTATTTATTAAACCTCAAAATGAGTAACACATCCATGGCCACATTTTGAGGTTACTTTAAATAAGATTACTTTAACTATAAATGTTTTGTTATGTAATCATAGAAAGTGTGAATGTTCTAGAGAGCGTTCAAGGGCCGCAGATAAATGGAGATCTTCACAATTGCTGGAATAATCCGTGCAGAATGTCAAACAACATTAATCACTTGCACTATGTACTTTTAATGTAATCTCAACTGCAATCCAGGTCATTTGGTTGTGCTACTAGATGAAGCACAGTGATAACACATTAAGATAAAAATATAAAAAATATCTGACATTGTATTCCCGTTTGAACTTTGTTGTGCATTCAAATGGCGCAGTGATAACTTAACCAAAAATCAGACATTGTTTTTCCATTGGAATTTGGTTGTGCTTTTAGATGGTTGAGAGCATATTGACGACATTGGGAATTCAACAAATTTCTGTCTGTCTTTTTGAGTGGACAAATAATGGTTGAAATCTCATTGATCAACATCTCAGCCAAAGTTTTGGCCCATATTTCCACATTTAATTTATGTGGTGTACCCAGTGAGATGCTTCTTCTGCAGTGGCAACCCTTCATTCATGGCAGGTAGGGCAGAGCCCAGCAACAAAATGCAGGTGTTTCAGCCTAGCTCAGTGCTTGCTGTGGTGGTGGGGCAGCCAGTGGAAAATATGGAGCGTAGGTGTTGGTAATGTTCTCTAGTTGCGCCGTAATTGGCTCAGTGTTCCGTCACTCATGGAGACACTATGTCACCACCAAGTCTAAGGGTAGAGCTCGAAAATTCAAGCCCCTGGATGCTGCCATAGAGTTACATTAGAAGTGTCCATCCAAGAAGGCTCAAGGTCATTGGCCACAGATAAAATTGTCAAATCCAGTTATATCTACAGTAGCTTTGATTGGACTGATCATGTCAACATCCTACTTTAAAAATCTTAGCAAGCAGTCATCATCATAAATAAAGTTGACAATCTACTGGCAAATTCTTTTTAATCCTTGTCATATGAAGATAAATAATTAAGAGAATTACACCGTAAGAACGGCCCATGTTCTGAATTCTGTCGCTGTACATTTCAAAAGTGCTGAACAAATAGTTATATTGACTAAGTCCGTCCAAGCTCACCCATTAATGTCTTAATCAAAACTACAGATTGCCTCATATGCGCTTGTCGGCCCCTCATGCCATAGTTTATACATCTCAATTGTCAGTAGGAACCACATTTGTTGAAGCAAGTCAGCCATTGTCACGCCCTGGCCTTAGTATTCTGTGTTTTCTTTATTATGTTGGTTAGGCCAGGGTGTGACATGAGTGATTTGTGTCTTGTTTTGTCTAGGGGTTTTGTAGTCTATGGGGTTGTGTTCAGTTGAGTGTTCTAGGTAAGTCTATGGTTGCCTGCAGTGGTTCTCAATCAGAGGCAGGTGTTTTTCGTTGTCTCTGATTGGGAACCATATTTAGGCAGCCATATTCTTTAGGTATCTTGTGGGTGATTGTTCCTGTCTCAGTTAGCACTGTTTCGTTTTTTCCACGTTTTTTTATTTTGTATAGTGTTCACGTTTTCATCTTTCATTAAAGATGTTTATAAATAACCACGCTGCATTTTGGTCCTCCTCTCCTTCCCAGGAAGAAAACCGTTACAGAACCACCCACCAAAACAGGACCAAGCAGCGTGGTGACAGGCAACAGCAACAGCGGCCAAAAACACAGGACTCTTGGACATGGGAGGAAATCCTCGATGGGAGAGGACCCTGGGCACAGCCAGGAGAATATCGCCGCCCCAAAGAAGAGCTAGAGGCAGCGAAGGCGGAGAGGCGCTGGTATGAGGCGGCAGCACGGCGGCGTAGATGGAAGCCCGAGAGTCAGCCCCAAAAATGTCTTGGGGGGGCACACATGTAGTAAGGCGAAGCCAGGTAGGAGACCTGCTCCAACTTCCTGTGCCCACCGGGGGGCGAGAGAGACCGGGCAGGCACCGTGTTATGCTGTGGAGCGCACGGTGTCCCCAGTGCAGGTGCATAGCCCGGTGCAGTACATACCAGCTCCTCGTATCGGCCGGGCTAGAGTGGGCATCGAGCCAAGTGCCATGAAGCCGGCTCTTCGCATCTGGTCTCCACTGCGTCTCCTTGGGCCGGCGTACATGGCACCAGCCTTGCGCATGGTGTCCCCGGTTCGCCTGCACAGCCCAGTGCGGGCTATTCCACCTCGCCGCACTGGCAGGGCGACCGGGAGCATTCATCCAGGTAAGGTTGGGCAGGCTCGGTGCTCAAGAGCTCCAGTGCGCCTGCACGGTCCGGTCTATCCAGTACCACCTCCACGCATCAGCCCTTCGGTGGCAGCTCCCCGCACTCGCCCTGAGGTGCGTGTCCTCGGCCCAGTACCACCAGTGCCGGCACCACGCACCAGGCCTACATTGTGCCTCGTCTGTCCAGAGCCGCCAGAGCCTCCCGTCTGTCCAGAGCCGCCAGAGTCTCCCGTCTGTCCAGAGCCGCCAGAGTCTCCCGTCTGTCCAGAGCCGCCAGAGTCTCCCGTCTGTCCAGAGCCGCCAGAGTCTCCCGTCTGTCCAGAGCCGCCAGAGTCTCCCGTCTGTCCAGAGCCGCCAGAGTCTCCCGTCTGTCCAGAGCCGCCAGTCTCCCGTCTGTCCAGAGCCGCCAGAGTCTCCCGTCTGTCCAGAGCCGCCAGAGTCTCCCGTCTGTCCAGAGCCGCCAGTCTCCCGTCTGTCCAGAGCCGCCAGTCTCCCGTCTGTCCAGAGCCGCCAGTCTCCCGTCTGTCCAGAGCCGCCAGTCTCCCGTCTGTCATGAGCCGCCAGAGTCTCCCGTCTGTCAGCCAGGATCTTCCAGAGCCGCCAGTCAGCCAGGATCTTCCAGAGCCGCCAGTCAGCCAAGATCCTCCAGAGCCGCCAGTCAGGCAAGATCCTCCAGAGCCGCCAGTCAGCCAGCATCCGCCAGAGCCGCCAGTCAGCCAGGATCCGCCAGAGCCGCCAGTCAGCCAGGATCCGCCCGAGCCGCCAGTCAGCCAGGATCCGCCCGAGCCGCCAGTCAGCCAGGATCCGCCCGAGCCGCCAGTCAGCCAGGATCCGCCAGAGCCGCCATTCAGCCAGGATCCGACAGAGCCGTCAACCTGCCTGAGCTATCTCTTAGTCTTGAGATGCCCCTCAGTCCCGAGCTGCCCCTCAGTCCCGAGCTGCCCCTCAGTCCCGAGCTGCCCCTCAGTCCCGAGCTGCCCCTCAGTCCCGAGCTGCCCCTCAGTCCCGAGCTGCCCCTCAGTCCAGTGGGGCCCTTTGTTAAGGTTACTAGGCCAAGGTCGGTGGCGAGGGTCGCCACTCAAGGGACGCTAAGTAAGCGGACTAAGACTGTGTTAGAGTGGGGTCCACGTCCCGTGCCAGAGCCGCCACCATGGACAGACGCCCACCCAGCAGACCCTCCCCTATGGGTTTAGGTGTGTGGCCGGGAGTCCGCACCTTTGGGGGGGGGGGGGGGTACTGTCACGCCCTGGCCTTAGTATTCGGTGTTTTATTTATTATGTTGGTTAGGCCAGGGTGTGACATGGGTGATTTGTGTCTTGTTTTGTAGTCTGTGGGGTTGTGTTCAGTTGAGTATTATAGGTAAGTCTATGGTTGTCTGGAGTGGTTCTCAATCAGAGGCAGGTGTTTTTCGTTGTCTCTGATTGGGAACCATATTTAGGCAGCCATATTCTTTAGGTATCTTGTGGGTGATTGTTCCTGTCTCTGTGTTTTGGTTTTTCGGTTTTTCCACGTTTTCTTATTTTGTATAGTGTTCACGTTTTCATCTTTCATTAAAGATGTTTATAAATAACCACGCTGCATTTTGGTCCTCCTGTCCTTCCCAGGAAGAAAACCGTTACAGCCATATTAGCTATGTTTTTTTTAAAGTTAGTAAATGAGGCTGAATGAACTGTTTCCCTGCCAGACAAGGCTCCACTGATAGCCAGGTGTAGCAGTGGTAAGGTGTTGGGACTGCTGTTAGGACTTTGCTGTTGGGACAGCCTTATGCAGTCTCTAACAGTTTGTGGGCACCGTTTCTCACTATTATAGTGCAATTCATGTATTGTTGAGTGTTGTTTTGTGTGGTGAATTTGCTGGCATGCATGCCACAATTTTTGTTCTATTGCCACACCAAGATTTACATGCTAAAATCGCCACTCTTCTTCTGTATACTCTTGCATGCTGTGCTGATTACACTGTTCTGTGGATATGGCAAAACATTTTACTCAAAATAATGAGACGTTTATGTCAATTATGTGATTATAATCAAATGTCCCAAAAGTAAGTCCTAATATCAGTATTTTATATACAGTGCCTTGCGAAAGTATTCGGCCCCCTTGAACTTTGCGACCTTTTGCCACATTTCAGGCTTCAAACATAAAGATATAAAACTGTATTTTTTTGTGAAGAATCAACAACAAGTGGGACACAATCATGAAGTGGAACGACATTTATTGGATATTTCAAACTTTTTTAACAAATCAAAAACTGAAAAATTGGGCGTGCAAAATTATTCAGCCCCTTTACTTTCAGTGCAGCAAACTCCAGAAGTTCAGTGAGGATCTCTGAATGATCCAATGTTAACCTAAATGACTAATGATGATAAATACAATCCACCTGTGTGTAATCAAGTCTCCATATAAATGCACCTGCACTGTGATAGTCTCAGAGGTCCGTTAAAAGCGCAGAGAGCATCATGAAGAACAAAGAACACACCAGGCAGGTCCGAGATACTGTTGTGAAGAAGTTTAAAGCCGGATTTGGATACAAAAAGATTTCCCAAGCTTTAAACATCCCAAGGAGCACTGTGCAAGCGATAATATTGAAATGGAAGGAGTATCAGACCACTGCAAATCTACCAAGACCTGGCCGTCCCTCTAAACTTTCAGCTCATACAAGGAGAAGACTGATCAGAGATGCAGCCAAGAGGCCCATGATCACTCTGGATGAACTGCAGAGATCTACAGCTGAGGTGGGAGACTCTGTCCATAGGACAGCAATCAGTCGTATATTGCACAAATCTGGCCTTTATGGAAGAGTGGCAAGAAGAAAGCCATTTCTTAAAGATATCCATAAAAAGTATCGTTTAAAGTTTGCCACAAGCCACCTGGGAGACACACCAAACATGTGGAAGAAAGTGCTCTGGTCAGATGAAACCAAAATTGAACTTTTTGGCAACAATGCAAAACGTTATGTTTGGCATAAAAGCAACACAGCTCATCACCCTGAACACACCATGCCCACTGTCAAACATGGTGGTGGCAGCATCATGGTTTGGGCCTGCTTTTCTTCAGCAGGGACAGGGAAGATGGTTCAAATTGATGGGAAGATGGATGGAGCCAAATACAGGACCATTCTGGAAGAGAACCTGATGGAGTCTGCAAAAGACCTGAGACTGGGACGGAGATTTGTCTTCCAACAAGACAATGATCCAAAACATAAAGCAAAATCTACAATGGAATGGTTCAAAAATAAACATATCCAGGTGTTAGAATGGCCAAGTCAAAGTCCAGACCTGAATCCAATCGAGAATCTGTGGAAAGAACTGAAAACTGCTGTTCACAAATGCTCTCCATCCAACCTCACTGAGCTCGAGGAATGGGAAAAAATGTCAGTCTCTCGATGTGTAAAACTGATAGAGACATACCCCAAGCGACTTACAGCTGTAATCGCAGCAAAAGGTGGCGCTACAAAGTATTAACTTAAGGGGGCTGAATAATTTTGCACGCCCAATTTTTCAGTTTTTGATTTGTTAAAAAAGTTTGAAATATCCAATAAATGTCGTTCCACTTCATGATTGTGTCCCACTTGTTGTTGATTCTTCACAAAAAAATACAGTTTTATATCTTTATGTTTGAAGCCTGAAATGTGGCAAAAGGTCGCAAAGTTCAAGGGGGCGGAATACTTTCGCAAGGCACTGTATATACATACATACATACATACATACATACATACATACATACATACATACATACAGTACCGTTCAAAAGTTTGGAGTCACTTAGAAATGTCCTTGTTTCTGAAAGAAAAATAATTTTTTTGTCCATTAAAATAACATCAAATTGATCAAAAATAGTGTAGATGTTGTAAATGACTATTGTAGCTGGAAACGGTTAATTTGTTATGGAATATCTACATACCGTAGGCGTAGAGAGGCCATTATCAGCAACCATCAACACACATTGAGTTAGCTAATCCAAGTTTAGCATTTTAAAAAGGCTAAATGATCATTAGAAAACCCATTTGCAATTATGTTTGCACAACTGTTGTGCTGATTAAAGAAGCAATAAAACTGGCCTTCTTTAGACTAGTTGAGTATCTGGAGCATCAGCATTTGTGGGTTAGATTACAAGCTTAAAATGGCCAGAAACAAGGACCTTTTTTCTGAGGAATGAAGGCTATTCCATGTGGGAAATGGTCAAGAAACTGAAGATCTCGTACAACGCTGTGCACTACTCCCTTCACAGAACAACGCAAACTGTCCCTAACCAGAATAGAAAGAGGAGTGGGAGGCCCCGGTGCAAAACTGAGCAAGAGGACAATTCCGTTAGAGTGTCTAGTTTTAGAAACAGACGCCTCACAAGTCCTCAACTGGCAGCTTCATTAAATAGTACCCGCAAAACACTCAACGTCTCAACGTCAACAGTGAAGAGGCGACTTCAGGATGCTGGTCTTCTAGGCAAAGTTCCTCAGTCCAGTGTCTATGTTCTTTTGCCCATCTTAATGTTTTCTTTTAATTGGCCAGTCTGAGATATGGCTTTAACTTTGCAACTCTGCATAGAAGGCCAGCATCCTGGAGTCACCTCTACACTGTTGACGTTGAGACTGGTGTTTTGTGAGTACTACTATCAACGATCTCTCTGTACTTTGCTCCGTTCATCTTTGCCTCGATCCTGACAAGTCTCCAAGTCCCTGCCTCTGAAAAGAATCCCCACAGCATAATGCTGCCACCACAATGCTTCACCGTAGGAATGGTGCCAGGTTTTCCCCAGATGTGACGCTTGGTATTCAGGCCAAAGAGTTCAATCTGGATTTCATCAGACCAAAAAATCTTGTTTCTCATGGTCTGAAAGTCTTAGGTGCCAACTCCAAGCGGGATTTCATGTGCCTTTTACTGAGGAGTGGCTTTCGTCTGGTCACTAACATAAAGGCCTGATTGGTGGAGTGCTGCAGAGATGATTGTCCTTCTGGAAAGTTCACCCATCTCCACAGAGGAACTCTAGAACTCTGTCAGAGTGGCCATCGGGTTCTTGGTCACTTCCCTGACTAAGGCACTTCTCCCCATATTGCTCAGCTTGGTCAGGTGGCCAGCTCTAGGAAGAGTTTTGGTGGTTCCAAACTTCTCCATTTAAGAATGATGGAGGCCACTCTATTCTTGGGGACCTTCAATGCTGCACACATTTTTTGGTACCCTTCCCCAGATCTGTGCCTCAACACAATCCTGTCTTGGAACTCTATGGACAATTCCTTCGACATCATGGCTTGGTTTTTGCTCTGATATGCACTGCCAATTGTGGTACCTTATAAAGACAGGTGTGCGCCTTTCCAAATCATGTCCGATCAATTAAATTTACAACAGGTGGACTCCAATCAAGTTGTAGAAACATCTCAAGGATGATCAATGGAAAAAGGATGCACCTGAGCTCAATTTCGAGTCTCATAGCAAAGGGTCTGAAAACGTATGTAAATAAGGTATCTGTTTTTTAGTTGTAATAAATTTGAAAAAAAATCTAAAACCCTATTTTCGCTTTGTCATTATGGGATATTGTGTGTAAACTGCTGAGAAAAAAAATCGTATTTAATAAATTTTAGAATAAGGCTGTAATGTAACATAATGTGGAAAAAGTCAATGGATCTGAATACTTTCCTAAGGCCCTGTATGTGAAGTTTGAAAGTGTGTGGGCGAGGGAGAGAAACAAAACAGTGCAGTTGGAGACCATGTGGCAGAGAGTGATACGGGTGTGAGGAGGTGGGTCTGGGCGGATGAGATGTTGTGGATCTTTGTGTGCGTCTGTATGTGAGCATCTGTATGTTTTGTATTGTAAAAATCCTAAATAAAATCTTATAAAAAAGGAAAAAGCAGGTGTTCCTACTCTTTAGTACATCCAGTGTATATTAAAGATTTTCTATCGTAAAAAGCTCAGTGAAATAATTTCTAACAGGTTACAGAGAGTGCAGGTTACAGAGAGACTTGATCAAATAAGACCAGTAGTATGAATAAAATAACATAGTAAAAAAATGTATGAAATGGCAAGCTAAACCTAACAAAAAATATGTTTATTTTACCCCTTTTTCTTCCTAATTTTGTGGTATCCAATTGTATCTTGTCTCATCGCTACAACTCCCGTACGGGCTCGGGAGAGACGAAGGTTGAAAGTCATGCATCCTCCGATACACAACCCAACCAAGCCGCACTGCTTCTTAACACACTTCGTCTCTCCGCATACAACCCGGAAGCCAGCCGCACCAGTGTGTCGGAGGAAACACCATGCAACCTTGGTTGCGCCTGCTAACTCTGACAGTAAAGTTAGTAAAGCTGCCGCATTATACTGACGTCACTGTTTTACCCCTAGCCTTTTCACCGGACGACGCTAGACCAATTGTGCGTCACCCCACGGACCTCTTGGTCGCGGCCGGTTACGACAGAGCCTGGCCGCGAACCCAGGGACTCTGATGGCACAGCTGGCGCTGCAGTACAGCACCCTTAACCACTGCGCCACCCGGGAGGCCCATAAACACACTATTTCAATGTCAGATAACCTTCACCAACCGATTGTTTGTCATTGGGTTAGTTATGATCAGTTGGCCTCCACTTCACAATGTTCTTATCTGTGCTGGGGTGCCCTGTGGATCCGCACTGCTGTGCAGGCCCTGCCACCAACAGAGCCATGTGTACACTCTACTGCTGTGACTCTCTATGACACGCTCTCCAAATGCAGGTCATTTTCACTATCTGCGTGCGATACCACCATGAAAAACAAACATAGAAAGGTTATTCCAGCACTGCTTTTTAATGAGACCGTTTTCCCTTTTTAGTGGGAAAAAGAATGAACTTGTGTACGTTGGAGGGAACCAGAGGCCAAATTAAAAAGCTGCTGCGGCTCAGAAATCAGGACATTGGGCCATCCTCCAGGGCAATCCGGGCCGGGAATGTGTGTACATAAGCAAGTATAAAATTAACTATTCAAACAGAATTTGTTTTGGGCTATAACTCAGAGCTTTGCAACCAGATTGAAGGGGCCAAAGCTCTGTCACATTTTGGCTTCAGAAATGGAAACTTTTTTTGACTAGCTAGCAAATGTGTGTGAGACATTCAAGATTTCTAACCGCTGTAAGGAAGGACACATGTTCCCCCATGTTTGCTGTGAGTTCTCTACTTGCTCATCTCTGCCAGTAAAAAGATTCTCCAGGAACCCAGGCAGAAAGAGCATTGTTTCCCATTAAGACTATATTTTAAGGGCAGCAGACATCTTCGAGTACACCTTCAACAATATCCTGCATGTGCCTTTTCCCTTTTGAATGTGGATCCAGGAAATGGCAGAATTTGTTTATTGCAGTGGGGCACATAAGGCCTGTGTGGGTGTGGGTATGGCATGTCTGCTGATCTGAGTGAAGAGAGACAGACAGACAGACAGAGAGACAAAGAGAGAGAAAGAGAGAGAGGGAGCAAAGTACAAACGTTCAAAACCACAGGAAGTGACAACGGAGTGCCCTGAGTGTCTCTCTCTCTCACTGTTTGCCTTAAATGAACGCGGACACATCTTGAAGCGCTTAATCTCATCAAGGCTGTTTTATTTGTGTTGCCGCTCTCTCAGAAGTGGCAGGCTGGCTGAGCCTCAACCGTACATACTCCACCCATACATCATAAAGCAAAGCCTGATGCCTGCGAAAGCCCAATTAGTCCTCAGCTCACTCCTCTCATTACACTCAGCTATAAATACACATGGAGAGGCGTGGCTTAACGTGACCTCGCCCCCAAGTAGGGTATTAACGTCATCCTAAGCAAAATACTGACACTTTTTTGCAGCTTCAATAAATGTTTTCAGAAGCCTCACGTGTCATTATTAACATACTTGGCTGTCACACCAACAAATTATTGCACGGTACTTATTCTGCCACTATAATTTTTTCCCCAACCTGCTAACACTGACAGTAAAGTTAGTAAAGCTGTCGCATTATACTGACGTCACTGTTTGTTTACCCCTAGCCTTTTCACTGGTTAGCTGACGTTAGCTGGCTGGCTAGCGATTGACGTTCATCGCAATCTAATTCGCTAGTCTTATAAATGTTGTGTCACTACTTCCAGTCTTTGCCTGCCCTTGAATGGGCTAGGTATTTAGTTGATTCTCGTGATATCTACACCTTCTTGGTGGAATCTCCAGGTTTGCAGAAATATCCAAATGCAGAAGATTATTATAACTTATTTGGAAGGATACAGCTCACTAGTCCTTACTACAAGCTAACTAACAAGCTTTGTGCAATACACATAGATGATGAAGTGCTTCGAACACACATAAATGTGTTGAGTAACCCGGAACCCCACAGCTTGCCATCATCCCCGTGGCGTAATAGCCTGAAACCATGAGGTTCGTCTAACCTGGTCCGGGTCATTGAAGCCTAATTTGGTGGTCTTTTTCTCCTACTATTGTTCAAACAAAACAGTACCTAACAGCTGTTCGGCATTTTAAAAGCAGGGTTAGTTAGCTAGTTGAAGAAAGTCTGTTGGAATCAGCTCTTTGACTGATAGTCATGACGTCCATTCCATGCGTCTCTGTTAATGCTAAACATTTACATTTAGAATCAGTCTTTTTAGGTATGAGGTAGTTTCTTGATTAAGATTACATGGAAGTATGTGAAAAATGACCAACCAAGTACATCCAAAATGTTTATAGAATGATAAAAAAAAAAGAATACAGCCGTTGTCGGGTTATGAGGAAAGTAGTGTATCCATAAAGGGTGGTCTTTGGGGCAGGACCTGGGGGGGGGGGGGGGCTCCAGCCTGGTGAAATGGCACCTCCTGCAGGAGTTGCTGGATGAAAATTGTGTCACTGGGGAATCTGTGTGTGTGTGTGTGTGTGTGTGTGTGTGTGTGTGTGTGTGTGTGTGTGTGTGCGTGTGTGTGTGTGTGAGAGAGAGAGAGAGAAAAAGAGAAAGAGAGTGAGCCTGTGGATCGGTAGGGAGAAGTAAGTTCCACACTGACACATAAACACTCACAGCCTTGACAAGCGAGAAATTAGATGCTCCAAAGATTACATCCAACGTAGAGGTCGTGGAAATATGGAGGATGCATGTTTCTTGGGATTAGAGTGCTTGCCAGCAGTGTCTCCTTTCCTCCTCCTTTCCCTCAGAGGCTCAAGCTGGAATGTTTGCATGGAACAGGCAATTAACATAGGGCCCAGACTCAGACCTGTGGCAGGCCCGCCAGGCTGACTTGATCAGAGCAGTGGAGCTCTGGGGTCCCTGCTCTCTCATCCCACACATTCACATTAAAAAGCCACCGTTCGGCCATATATCTGCAGCCATCTGGACCCCATCTCCCCACACTGACACACAGGCTTTGACCTAACTAGCACAGCCCATGTGCAGGGCCATTGTGCATTATATCACTAGTGTCAGCATGCAGAGGAGGGGACCTCTGTGTGGTGTTTTTTTCTGTGGACTGGAGGATCACCCAGGATGATATGGATTGATTTGTTTTTGTGATGAACTGGCGAACTCAATATGTCACTGTCAAGCTTAACTGCATTTCAACTTAAATAATAAATATCCCTAATTTAGCAGCTCACTACCCTCCCTCCTCATTGATATGATCGGGGTGCCCATTAGCTCTACGCCATTCAAGGCTTATCCTAATGACGTTGCCGGCTGAATGGGGCCTCCTGAAGTGAACTGACCTTTCTGTCCCGACAATGTCCATTAACGGAAGAGAAGCCATTAAAATCTACTCAGGTAAAGTTTTCTTCCGTACAAATACATTTCTCTCCGTGACATTTAAGTGAAAGCAATATGTATCCCCTTTCTCTCGGATGGTGGCACAGTAATTAAGCAATTACAAAAGGAGTCTATAGTTACATGTGCATGTAAATCATCTTCCCATTGAAGGTAGTGAATAATCTAGGGGGAACAATAAAAAAAGACGGCGCCAATTTGCTGCTTATTGGTGTGGCCTGATGGGTGGAATAATGAGCAACCCAAGAGCTTCACCAGGCAGAGATCACTGAGCTGGGCTGTGGGGGAGGATGTAGCCTGTCCTTGATCAGAGCATGGAGGCCACAGGATCATTAGTAGCAAGCTGAAGACAAGTACTGCAGCTCAGACTGAGAGTACAGACTTGCCAGTAAGACATTGCTACAGCATCTGAGGCCTCACCCTGGGAGCACAGTGCTAGAGATTTACTGCCCAATTTAAAACGTGGGACTGAATTGCTGGACGCTGTGTGGCCAATTGTGCTCACAGGACACAGTTAAAAGAGATATATGACCAAAACATAGAGGAAACCACAACAGAAGATCTATCTAGCAGGTGTGTCAACCACAAGGTGGTCTGTGGAAATAATTGAAAATATTTCACTGAAAGTGATGACTCTCGGTTCGGTCTAAAGTTACAGGGAGGGCATACCCAGGGGATTCCTTGAGCTATTGCTATCACACTGCTCATCTACTGCAATATGTGAGCAATATTAAGCCATTATCTGTGTGTGGGGAATACATCAGAAGGTAGAGTTCAAAGCTGCTATGATGATTAGCTGTCGTCAGCCTCGATCAGTGTTTTATGACTAAACAACCCACGTTCACAGTGGTATAATAGCCACATTCCAGGTAACACGATTATTTGAATGAAAAACATAGCGGACTGAAGATACGTCTTAAAAAGCGTACCCTGGGGGAGTCATAGCCTCCGCGCCAGTGCTTTTCATCTCCTAGCTCTCCTCCCCAGTCATCTTGCTCTGGTCCCACACAGCAGTATGCCTCTATTTCTCTCAGACCACCTCAGGATATATGATCAACATTAATGTACCAAGGGGGCTCTATTTTTCTCCCAGCAGGTTTGAGAAAACCAAAAGTTCTGGGGTAGTTAAGTGTTTATGAAGCGATAATGGTGACACAGTGAAACTCCCCTGTCCACATAGACCCTAAGTCAACTAGAGGTCGGCACTGCTGGAGACGTTGCTCTGATGGGATCAAGACAGTGTACTGTATGTACAGTATGGTAGTTTATCACTCATTACACTGTAACACAATATTGATCATAATATAGTGAAACGCAATATCAGAAACGTATGTTCTGACACTGTACTGTACTGTTAAAATCAAATAAAATTTGATTGGTCACACACACAATTTAGCAGGTATTATGGCGGTTGCAGCGAAATGCTTATTTTTCTAGTTCTTATCAATGCAGTAAATGTCAAACAAGCACACAATAATCCAGAAAGAAAAAATGATCTACAGCAGTGGAATCAATATGTGTTACTTGTTTCAGGAAACTAGGCGTATGTCGTGGGCCACTGAAGGTAAACATTTTTTAATCCAATGCGTTTTTTTGCAGAAATGCCTACTGAAACATGTGAACTTTCATGTGCCTTAATAACAAACTTGTATGCCATCTGTAAATATGAATAAAATTGTTAAATTGCGAGCCTAGGTGTTTTAGCCACAGAAAAAGTCGGCAACCATCCCGCTAGCCATCATTGGCTGAGATAATGAGTGGGCTGGACATACCAAGTGATGAGTTTGGATTGGTCTGCCATATAGCACGCATCTGTCTATTTGAGCTGGTCAGTATCTGTACAGTAGGTAATCTTGTCTAACGTGGCTTTTTTTTAAATGTATTGTGTAATAGAACTACATAACTGCTGCTCTCCACTTTCCGGAGGACTGAGTTTTGAAATCAGTGGAATTAGAGTTTGATAGTTTAGGAGATGGAGAAAACACCCGTCTCCGGATTATATCTTCAAATTAAGGGAAACCATGGCGTTCGTGACAGGGAGAAGAGTCCATTCATGATGTATACGGGTAAAATAGTCTAGCTAGCAACATTTTCAGATATTAAACATTTCTAATTTTGACAGAAAGTATTTTTCATTTCAAGTTGAAGTGTACTGTTTGCTAGCTAGCTAACGTTAGCTGCCTGGCTCACTAACTAAAGTTACGTGTATGATCTTATCGTATCTCAGGGCCATTTGCTTTGCTAGTTATAGCCTAATGTTAGCTAGCTAACAATGAACCTGTTTGGTTGGCTACCTACAGATTCATGCAGGGTAGTAACGTCATGAGATGGAATTATGGTTCATTGTTTGCCCAGCTAGCTAGCAACATTTCTTAACAAAAGACTCCACTATGCAAGTAACTATTTCAATAGAATGTCACTGCAACAACTGTTGATAGACGTAGCTGGTAATTTTGCTACTCCGATTTCATGGCCGGTGCCAACAAAAATAGTAAATTGTTGCAAGCAGCACAATTACAGTCCCCAATGATCTGGATAACATAAAAACAGCCTAACCAGCTCTGCTAGTGCAAGTAAAATGGTCAGTGAGCTGTTCTCTCATTTGTGTCTGAATGTAGCTAGCAAGCTAGCCATCGTTAGCTAGTTAGCTTGGGTGCTGTTGTTAGGTCAGAATGCTCGGATCAACCCTTAAAAAGATGGGTAGGGCTAAAGCTTAAGAGGGTGTGAACGATGCGGAATGGGTAAAGACAAAGAAGAGCTCTCCAGTAGGTACCAAAACATTCAAAGGCCATTTTCACAAAAGTGAGGTTACACGTTTATCAACTTTCAAAGCAGAATTACTTTCTCATTGTTCCTCAAATGCAGTGTATGATAAACCCTTTTGTAGCTCTGTGTCTCTGCTTTTATCCAATGTAAAAAAAACACTATTTCAAATTTTGCTACACAAGACTGAATCAAGGCAGTCGGTCACATATAAATAGTATGTAAACATTATTAATTAAGTACATAGAGTACCCGGTGGTAGCTGGCTAGTGACAGTGACTAAGGGGCAGAGTAGGGTACTGGGCAGAGTGCAGGGCGGAGGCTGTCTAATGGTGGCTGTTTGTTTAACAGTCTGATGGCCTGTGGATGGCAGCTGTTTATCAGTCTCTCACTCCCAGCTTTGATTCACCTGTGCTGTCTCCGCCTTATGATCTGAGATGGTAGTGGGGTGAACAGGCCGTGGCTTGGGTGGATGAGGTCCTTGATGGCCTTCTTTGTCAACCTGTGACACCGGGTGCTTCGAGTGCATGCAGTGTGCTGCCAAAGGTGTGTTGAGCTGACCACACCACCCTCTGGAGAGCCCTGCGGATGCGGATGGTGCAAATGCTGTACCAGCCAAATGTCAGTGTGAAGGGACCATTTCAGGTCCTCAGGAACACAGAGGAACTTGAAGCTTTTAACCCTCGCCACTGTGGCCCCGTCGATGTGAACAGGGGCATGCTCTCTCTGCTGTCGCCTGCAGTCCAAGATCAGCTCCTTTGTTTGGTTGACATTGAGGGAGAGGTTATTTTCCTGGCACCACTCTACCAAGGCACTCACCTCCCCCCTGTAGGCTGTCTCATCGTTGTTGGTAATCAGGTCTGTTGTGGCTACGGCAAACTTGATGATTGAGTTGGAGACGTGTGTGGCCATGCAGTCATGGGTGAACATGGAGTACAGGAGGGGGCTGAGCACGCACCCCTGTGGGGCCCCCGTTTTGAGGATCAGTGTGGCGGAGGTGTACTCCCTACCTTCACCATCGGGGGTCGGCCTGGACCCAGTTGCACAGGGAGGTGATCAGACCCAGGACCCTGAGTTCAGTGATGAGCTTGGAGGGCACCATGGTGTTGAAGGGTAGCTAGTCGATAGTTGAAGGGTAGTCGATCAACAGCATTCTACCATACAGTTGAAGTCGGAAGTTTACATACACTTAGGTTGGAGTCATTAAAACCCATTTTTCAACCACTCCACAAATGTCTTGCTAACAAACTATAGTTTTGGCATGACACAAGTCATTTTTCCAACAATTGTTTACAGACAGATTATTTCACTTATAATTCACTGTATCACAATTCCAGTGGGTCAGAAGTTTACATACACTATGTTGACTGTGCCTTTAAACAGCTTGGACAATTCCAGAATATATTGTCATGGCTTTAGAAGCTTCTGATAGGCCAATTGACATCATTGACATCATTTGAGTCAATTGGAGCTGTACCTATGGATGTATTTCAAGGCATATCTTCAAACTCAGTGCCTCCTTGCTTGACATCATGGGAAAATCAAAAGAAATCAGCTAAAACCTCAGAAAAACTTTGTAGAACTCCACAAGTCTGGTTCATCCTTGGGAGCAATTTCCAAATGCCTGAATGTACCATGTTCATCTGTGCAAACAATATTACGAAAGTATTAACACCATGGGACCATGCAGCCGTCATACCGCTCATGAAGGAGACGTGTTCTGTCTCCTAGAGATGAACGTACCTTGGTGCGAAAAGTGCAAATCAATCCCAGAACAACAGCAAAGGACCTTGTGAAGATGCTGGGGGAAACAGGTACAAAAGTATCTATATCCACAGTAAAATTAGTCCTATATCGACATAACCTGAAAGGCCACTCAGCAAGGAAGAAGCCACTGCTCACAAACCACAATAAAAAAAGTCAGCCTGCGGTTTGCAACTGCACATGGGGACAAAGATCGCACTTTTTGGAGAAATGTGCTCTGGTCTGATGAAACAAAAATAGAGCTGTTTGGCCTTAATGACCATCATTATGTCTGGAGGAAAAAGGGGGATGCTTGCAAGCCGAAGAACACCACCCCAACTGTGAAGCACGGAGGTGGCAGCATCATGTTGTGGGGGTGCTTTGCTGCAGGAGGGACTGGTGAACTTCACAATATAGATAGCTTCATAAGGAAGGAAAATTATGTGGATATATTGAAGCAACATCTCAAGACATCAGTCAGGAAGTTATGGGTTTTCCAAATGGACAATGACCCCAAGCATACTTCCAACGTGTTGGCAAAGTGGCTTAAGGACAACAAAGCCCTGATCTCAATCCTATAGACAATTTGTGGGCAGAACTGAAAAAGCATGTGCGAGCAAGGAGGCCTGATTTAGTTACACCAGCTCTGTAAGGAGGACTGGGCCAAAATTCACCCAATTTATTGTGGGAAGCTTGTGGAAGGCTACCCGAAACGTTTGACGCAAGTTAAACAATTTAAAGGCAATGCTACCAAATAATAATTTAGTGTATTTAAACTTCTGACCCACTGGGAATGTGATGAAAGAAATAAAAGCTGAAATAAATCATTTTCTCTACTCTCTCTACTATTCTGATATTTCACATCCTAAAAATAAAGTGGTGATCCTAACTGACCTAAGACAGGGATTTTTTACTAGGATTAAATATCAGGAATTGTGAAAAACTGAGTTTAAATGTATTTGGCTAAGGTGTATGTAAACTTCCAACTTCAACTGTAGATATTCCTCTTGTCCAGATGGGATAGGGCCACATGCGTAGCAGAAACCCCTGCACCCAAAGTTATTTTTTAACAGTAACAGTACGTTTTGACAGTAACCCTCCTTTATAATTTCCAAATTTAGCAAGCGAAGTGTTGGTGTTGACCAATCTGCATTGCAGTAGGTAAAGCAGACAGACAATACAGTTGTCATTCATCTAATTACCTACTTCTCAGAGGTGCCGGCGGCAGCCGACCTCTTCCTCCTTATCTACAGTACCAGTTAAAGGTTTGGACACGCCGACTCATTCATGTTTTTTTTTTGTGTGTGTGTGTTTTTTTATACTATTTTCCACGTTGTATAATAATAGTGAACACATCAAAACTATTAAATAACACATATGTAATCATTTATATTTTAGATTCTTCAAAGTAGCAACCCTTTGTGTTGATGACAGCTTTGCACTCTTGACATTCTCTCAACCAGCTTCATCTCGAATGCTTTTCCAACAGTCTTGAAGGAGTTCCCACATATGCTGAGCACTTGTTGGCTGCTTTTCCTTCACTTATCCCAAACCATCTCAACTGGGTTGAGGTCGGGTGATTGTGGAGGCCAAGTCATCTGATGCAGCACTCCATCACTCTCCTTCTTAGTCAAATAGCCCTTACACAGCCTGAAGGTGTGTTGGGTCATTGTCCTGTTGAAAAACAAATGATAGTCCCACCAAGCACAAACCAGATGGGATGGCTTATCACTGCAGAATTCTGTGGTAGCCATGCTGGTTTAGTGTGCCTTGAATTCTGAATAAATCACTGACAGTGTCACCAGCAAAGCACCCCCACACCTCCATGCTTCACGGGGGGGAACCACACATGCAGAGATCATCCGTTCACCTACTCTGAGTCGCAGAACGACATGGCGGTTGGAACCAAACATCTCAAATTTGGACTGATCAGACCAAAGTACAGATTTCCACCGGTCTACTGTCCATTGCTCGTGTTTCTTGGCCCAAGCAAGTCTTTTCTTTAGTAGTGGTTTCTTTGCAGCAATTCGAACATGAAGGCCTGATGCCCACGTATCCTGAACAGTTGTTGTTGAGATGTGTCTGTTACTTGAACTCTGAAGCACTTATTTGGGCTGCAATTTCTGAGGCTGGTAACTAATGAACTTATCCCCTGCAGCAGAGGTAACTCTGGGTCTTCCTTTCCTGTGGCGGTCCTCATGAGAGCCAGTTTCATCATAGCGCTTGATGGTTTTTGAGACTGAACTGGAAGAAACTTTAAAAGTTATTGGAATTTTCAGAATTAAGTGACCTTCATATCTTAAAGTAATGATGGACTGTCATTTCTCTTTGATTATTTGAGCTGTTCTTGACATAATGTGGACTTGGTCTTTCACCAAATAGGGCTATCTTCTATATACCACCCCTACTTTTGTCACAACACAACTGACTGGCTCAAACACATTAAGAAAGAAAGAAATACCATAAATGTACTTTTAACAAGGCACACATGTTAATTGAAATGCATTCCAGGTGACTACCTCATGAAGCTGATTGAGAGAATGACAAAAGTGTGCAAAGCTGTCATCGAGCCAAAGGGTGGCTACTTTGAAGAATCTCAAATATATTTTGATTTAACATATTTTTGGTAACTACATGATTCAGTGTTTGTTATTTCATAGTTTTGATGTCTTCACTATTATTCTACAATGTAGAAAATAGTACAAATAAAGAAAAACCCTGGAATGAGGTGTGTCCACATTTTTTGACTGGTACTGTAATTGGCAATCAAGTAAAAAAAAAAAGAAGTTAGGTGAATCAATCTGATCAAGCTCGTGCCAAATTACCAAAGATAACCACATCAGCAAAGCTACCACCTCGCCCTCGACTAACTAAATATATCATCGCAAGTGGAAAATAGTAAGCCTACTTATGCAGCAGCTGACACTAGCAGCATCTCAATCCTGACAGAGACCTCACTGCCCGGACCCGGCAATGACAGACTTTGCTCCTTCTCTTCCACCTCCCCTCGAAAATGGTGACAGTTCCTCTAGTGAGAGTGTCGGCCGTCCTCCCCCCCTCCTCTCCCAGAAAACTAAGCTGATAACTGCCAGAGACCCAGCGGTGCTCTTGAGCGCGACCCCCCCCCCCCCCCTTCTGTGAACACTGTTAAGCCTACGAATGATGAGACGGATAGCCTACGGATAGAGTTCAAATCTCTAATATACAGTAAATAGGCTACCAGCTAAATACTTCATATAGCTATAGATAGGCTATTAGGGTAGATTGCATTGTCTGCATAATCAGTAGCGGAACGTGGATAAAATCTCTGGGGAAGCCGATCCAGAAAAAAAAGCCACATTACAACCTATATGTTGTGATAATTACGCTGTTTGCTCTATAACCTGTTCGTTCATATGCCCTGACACTGTGATATATGGGCCTAAGGCCAAGACAAAAAGAAGACAGTGGCAGAATAAATTTAACCACACCTTTGTTTCATCACAAAACAGGACAGCAACCTCTGTTCGGTGAAGTCCAGAAAGCATATTGCTCAAGCAAGTTAATGTTCCAACATTTTTGAACCACTAAACAACTATTGATTTAGAACCACAGAGAGTTACCACAAGTTGCAAAGAAAGCAGGAGCTGCCTCCACTATTCCAACACAATTTCAACTTCAACATCATCAAATTACCTATTCTTAGTCTAATACAGTGACAACTAAAAGATACCAAACACTATTTAGTCCAATCAACATAAGCTAAATATGATGTGGCTGTTCATGGCTCTGATTTCTGCGTGTGTGTGTGTGTGTGTGTGTGTGTGTGTGTGTGTGTGTGTGTGTGTGTGTGTGCGCGCGTGCATGTGTGAGCGTTTGAGCAAGTAGAAAAAACATGTTGACTCACCCTACTTGTAGAGGAACACCAATCCCATCCTCTATTTCATGTTGATGAAACGGTCTATCACTCTGTTATACAGTACACACTTAGATTTTTGGGGGGGTTAAAATGATTGCTCGCTAGCCAACTTCCTTTCATGGGCAACGTTATCTAGTTATGATTAGCCTTCTATATCTAGCTACATATAGAACTTCCATCCTCTCAGGCCAGGGGTACAATGTATGAATTTATGGCTGGATCAGAATCGCGGTTATCATCTTTGGGCAGTATGAAGAATTAAGTAAAACGACAAGTCCAAATCCCTATCTCCATCCATGGCTAATTTAGGAAAGGGCTAATTTTAGCTAGCTAGCAAGCCACCAGAGCACAACAAGATGCGCAACGAGTTTCTGTCAGTGGATGTATGCTCTCGATGTGATGTGTTTGGAGTGAAGCGAAGTCCAACCTGGCTTCCCTTGACACGTTCTTTTTGTGCGCCAGGACCATTCACAGTTGAGCTCATTCAGTTTAGTTCAACGCTGAGGAACTGCGCTACGCCAGTGGACATGGCAGTGTGCAGTGCAATGGCGATTGAGTCGTCCATTGATCTGTTGCAGCGGTATGCAAATTGTACTGGGTTTAGGCTGTCAGGTAAAATGGAGATGATATGGTGCTACTGTACTGTACTTTGAATGCGTCTTTCACAACATAATATTTATAGCAAAAAATACAACATGTCAACGTCACTTTCAATGGTATTGTTGATTTTATGGTAGCATGTACAACTTCACTGTATTAAAGTGAATTTCTCGAAATGAAAACGCTTGTCACAAACGGCACTGCACTAGGAGGGATACATGTTTAAAATCAGCTGGCCTGATGTTATGGGATATGCAACGTAATCTGAACATATCTAATGTGAAACAATTTACGGCACTGCTTTTGTACACACGAGAGGCCGACAAAGGCTACTGTACAGTAATAAACACTAAAAGGGATGTGCTACAATAAAAAGACAAATGTATGTTCTCTGCTTGCAGACCTGCCATTATTCTCTCTCTGAATGTTTAGCTCAATTTCTTGACGAGGGCTTTGTCCTCTGTTGAAAGAGAACTCAGGAGATAATAAATATTCAATCCATGGCCACTGCAGAAGAAACTGTAATGTCACTACAACATTTCATCGAATTTTTCACCTCTGCCGCAAGTGATGTGTCATTGTCGTAAAACGGCCATGTATCACGCTGCAAATAATATTCAGGTGAAAATGAATGACCTGAACGTCTCACTGGGACTGTAGGGATAGGAGTTAATGGAGCATAACAAGACAAAAAAACGAGTGTGATTTCCAGGACATTAAAAACAAGATGCATAAAATCAAGATGTACATATTAAAACAAGTCATAATTCTGAAGTTGTCCAAAGAGTTTTCTCTGGAGGACCCGGAACATCTCTGTCAGACACCAGAGATTGTCGGTACAGATAATTGTGTAATCTCTTGGGGACACAGAAACCATCATCACATCAATATAAGCACATAGCACATTCCATATTTCCATTTTACAATATAAGCCACATTCTTAGACAGTGAATATAGACCCTGAAGGAACAATATGGTTTTATAATATGGCATCAATGATCCCCATGAGCTACAACATCTGTTAAAATGTCACTGCAACAGGAACTTTTCCAAAACAACGTGGACAGTCAATGTCCTTATACTCCCCTTTGTTATGTTGCTCTTTGTACTCTTCAATTGGCTACATGTACTGTGATTCCCTATTCTATGGTATGAATCAACCAAAACATATATGGCAATGGTGGCTTTTTCAGCACCGGGCCTGTCAGCAAGAGCTGTGACAAAGCCCCACCACAACTGGGCACCATAAATCCACAGCTCGGATCGCAGGGAACGCTCCCCACTCTAACTTTGCACGACAATGCAAAGACCACCCTGCGCAACAATGCAAAGACCACCCTGCGCAACAATGCAAAGACCACCCTGCGCAACACCTTAAAGTGAAATATAATTTTTTAACAACAAAGAAAGTCTGCTGCAAATTGAATCCAAATGTGGCTCAGGGACACTGGTGTCCCGGGAGGGAAGGTTTATCATTCAGCACAGCTAACGCTAAGAGGCTGCATGGAGGTCAGATCAGATCAAATCCTCCACTACAGAGGGGGGCAATAACGTTTAATTTAGTTTTGCATCTCACATTTCACAGGTCTTGAATGGGGGGGGGGTACTGTAGCAGCCTATTCCACTTTAGCATAAGGAGGAAGTTATGCCATAATGTTAAAATGGAAAGATCGAAATGTATATTACTCTAATTGGCAACAGCTTAAGTGGTGATACATTTTATATTGTCAACTATCTTGAGTGCAAAGTGAAATATGATAGTGATTGCTTTTTATGTAGGCCTATGATTTCAAGTGACATCCATCTGACTGCTGTCTGCATCCAAGAAAGTTTCAATTTAAACCTGTCTTAAGAGATCCACAGATCCAGTATAGTATCGCCCCATAGTATCCAGTCAGTGTAACACCCTAAGATAACCAGCTTTCTGGCTGCAATGTAAAACCATGGTTTCATGTTCAAGAATGGTAAAACTGTAGATGGCCGCAAAAGCTCTGAAATAACATACAAATACAAATAGCAACCAAGAGGACTGTCATCACGCCCACATGGATTTCCGTGAGCAAACTCTGCTTGCATATCTTTCATCAAGATAATTTAACAGGCTCAGAAATGCATGTAAGCCAGAGGAAAAAATATGGAAAAACATCCAATTAAGTCATAGAGTAGAGGTTTATTAGCTTTAGAGTTACTGACCGTGAAACCACCCACACAGGACAGCTAAAGACATGTACTGTATACAGTGTGTAATGCAGTATGACTTGCCAACATCGAAATATGTGGTCTTTTCTGTTGTTTTTCTGAAAAACTAACATCTAATTACATTATTGCCTCTATCGTTGGACTGTCAAAAAGCGTGTTTGCATTTTTGTTGCAGGAGGGATTGTGTGCTGTTAAAGCAATAAGTGCCTTGAATACACGCAGGTGCATACACATGGCAAGTGACCAATTGGGAGTCCGAACACGCTCCCAATCATGGTTGGATGTGATACAGCCTGGATTTGAACCAGGGACTGTAGTGACACCTCTTGCACTGAGATGCAGTGCCTTAGACCACTGCGCCACTCGGGGGCCATAAATATAGAGTCCCATGTATTATTACATGCACCACGCACACAGAAACACATGCCCGCATGTATGCACACACACATACTCACAAAGCACAACAACAAAAGTGATATGAGCTTATACACGCAGGTGCATACACATGGCAAGTGACCAATTGGGAGTCCGAACACACTCCCAATCATGGTTGGATGTGATACAGCCTGGATTTAAACCAGGGACTGTAGTGACACCTCTTGCACTGAGATGCAGTGCCTTAGACCACTGCGCCACTCGGGGGCCATAAATATAGAGTCCCATGTATTATTACATGCACCACGCACACAGAAACACATGCCCGCATGTATGCACACACACATACTCACAAAGCACAACAACAAAAGTGATATGAGCTTCTCAAAGAGGACATCGCTGAGCTTCTATGAACAATGTACAACAGCCCTGAAACATTTCAACCTGGTCTGAAATCAAGCTTTTCATATGTGATCTTGAAGTAACGTTTTGATATGAGCAGGCTATTAGGCTGCCGACACTGGTAATTATGGAGAAATTACAGTGACATTAAATGTTGTGTTTGTGGTTACAGCACAAATCTGTTCTGCATATGCCTCAGTGTTGAAACAAGATTAATTAACAACAGTGGTGGAAAGGATGAGCAGAGTGAAAGGAAACAGTGGCGTCCATTAAGAGAGTCCTTTTTATGTTGTAATCAGAAAATGATCATATCCTCATATGGTTAACAGGATATATGACCCTGGTATCTGACTGGAAACCAAATTCAAGGATTGAAGATGGAGCTAAATGGTATTGTGTCTTCAATCGAAGTGAAGGTACATTTTCTTTAAGTCAAGCCAAGGGCATTAGGACCAGGTTACCTTTCTGAGACTATAGGAAGATTGAAAACAAGGGAGGTTAAATCTTTCACATTTTTGGATTAACTTACCTCATGTTGAAAAGTGCCCTTTTTTTTTTTTTTTTTTTTTTTTTTACAAAGGCAGGCAGACAGGTCAGGCATACAGTACATTCCAAATCTATAGCATCACACTGATTATTACACATACATCTGATAAATACATTTACATTTTATTCAGTAGTTCCAAAGCTCATTAGCTATGTGCAATGAATCATGGTAGATTGGTGTGTATTAAATCTAGCTCGAATAACACCATTTCCTGTGTTTAGAAGAAATTCAACATACGTCTTTACAATGCCAATACTTGAATATAATAAATGACACAGGGAAAGGCTGTGTAAGTTGTGAGTTCACCCCAAGAGCATGCAGTAATGTAACTGCATTTGAAAATCTGTCGATGTCCCTTTGAGCAAGGCACTTAGCCCTAATTGCTCATGTAAGTCACTCTGGATAAGAACGTCTGCTAAGTAAAGGAAATGAAGTAAATGAACTAGACCTGTTCGAAGAGACCACTGAAACTGGAGGAGCTGGACAGATGCACCTGGACTGTCTAAACGGCTGGCTGTGTCTGTTATCTGGAGCTCCACAGTAAGTCTATCCATATCTACATGCCGTATTCAGCTGAGAGTGCAGCAGCTGATGGCTCTCATGAACAGGATTAGTGCTTTTGGCTCCACAAGTTTCACATGCTGACGTAACACAGATCTTTCCCCTTGAATTCATCTCAGTGTTAACACATAACAGTCCTGTAACCATAAACATTGGCCAGGAAACATAAAGAACTGTGCGTATATGATCAATCAATACAGGCTCCTTTGGCTGAGTCTGCACCGCGATGACAGATAAGGGCATAACTAGGAATATGTGCATTTATCTACATCAGTTGAGGCTTTGTCGTCTATCGAACTGCAAGCAGCATGGTTAAAGGGGAATGGAAACACTTTAGGAAGTATATCTAAGCAAAGAGATGTACAGTGGGGCAAAAAAGTATTTAGTCAGCCACCAATTGTGCAAGTTCTCCCACTTAAAAAGATGAGAGAGGCCTGTCATTTTCATCATAGGTACACTTCAACTATGACAAACAAAATGAGGAAAAAAAAATCCAGAAAATCACATTGTAGGATTTTTAATGAATTTATTTGCAAATTATGGTGGAAAATAAGTATTTGGTCAATAACAAAAGTTTCTCAATACATTGTTATATACCCTTTGTTGGCAATGACAGAGGTCAAACGTTGTCTGTAAGTCTTCACAAGGTTTTCACACACTGTTGCTGGTATTTTGGCCCATTCCTGCATGCAGATCTCCTCTAGAGCAGTGATGTTTTGGGGCTGTTGCTGGGCAACACGGACTTTCAACTCCCTCCAAAGATTTTCTATGGGGTTGAGATCTGGAGACTGGCTAGGCCACTCCAGGACCTTGAAATGCTTCTTACGAAGCCACTCCTTCGTTGCCCGGGCGGTGTGTTTGGGATCATTGTCATGCTGAAAGACCCAGCCACGTTTCATCTTCAATGCCCTTGCTGATGGAAGGAGGTTTTCACTCAAAATCTCACGATACATGGCCCCATTCATTCTTTCCTTTACACGGATCAGTCGTCCTGGTCCCTTTGCAGAAAAACAGCCCCAAAGCATGATGTTTCCACCCCATGCTTCACAGTAGGTATGGTGTTCTTTGGATGAAACTCAGTATTCTTTGTCCTCCAAACTCGACGAGTTGAGTTTTTACCAAAAAGTTATATTTTGGTTTCATCTGACCATATGACATTCTCCCAATCTTCTTCTGGATCATCCAAATGCTCTCTAGCAAACTTCAGACGGGCCTGGACATGTACTGGCTTAAGCAGGGGGACACGTCTGGCACTGCAGGATTTGAGTCCCTGGCGGCGTAGTGTGTTACTGATGGTAGGCTTTGTTACTTTGGTTCCAGCTCTCTGCAGGTCATTCACTAGGTTCCCCCGTGTGGTTCTGGGATTTTTGCTCACCATTCTTGTGATCATTTTGATCCCACGGGGTAAGATCTTGCGTGGACCCCAGATCGAGGGAGATTATCAGTGGTCTTGTATGTCTTCCATTTCCTAATAATTGCTCCCACAGTTGATTTCTTCAAACCAAGCTGCTTACCTATTGCAGATTCAGTCTTCCCAGCCTGGTGCAGGTCTACAATTTTGTTTCTGGTGTCCTTTGACAGATTTTTGGTCTTGGCCATAGTGGAGTTTGGAGTGTGACTGTTTGAGGTTGTGGACAGGTGTCTTTTATACTGATAACAAGTTCAAACAGGTGCCATTAATACAGGTAACGAGTGGAGGACAGAGGAGCCTCTTAAAGAAGAAGTTACAGGTCTGTGAGAGCCAGAAATCTTGCTTGTTTGTAGGTGACCAAATACTTATTTTCCACCATAATTTGCAAATAAATTCATTAAAAATCCTACAATGGGATTCTCTGGATTTTTCCCCCTCATTTTGTCTGTCATAGTTGAAGTGTACCTATGATGAAAATGACAGGCCTCACATCTTTTTAAGTGGGAGAACTTGCACAATTGGTGGCTGACTAAATACTTTTTTGCCCCGCTGTATTTAATGCACCATTACTAAAACATATGCATTTAACATAAAAACCTCTCAATTTTGTATTTTGATCGCCGAATAGATTTATTTGAGCTACGGTCAGCGCCATTATAAATTGCTATAGTAACGACTGACGCTAGTGCATCACTGGCAGGAATCATCAAATTGTCTGTGGTATTGAGTTTTGCCCGGAGAGTGAATTGAAGAGAATGATTTTAGGTGCGGACAACGAAGATGGCAACAACAAGTAGCAATTCAAACATGAACTGTAGAGCGCCAGGCTATATGTATAGCGGTAAGCTCGGTAAGCTACTGTCGGCTGCCCGACGACCCACGACTTTTGAAGAAGTGGCTCCATGTCCTGAAGAGGAAGGACATGCCAGCTCGAGCTAGCAGGGTCTGCAGACAGCACTTTGCGGAGGCAGACTTTGCAATGATGGGCACTTTTGATGCAGAAACTGGGAGTTTCCGAATGGAAAGGAGTCATAGGCCCAAGTTGAAGCCCTCTGCTTGCGTCAATTTTACATTTGGAGGGTTATGGTGTAGGGGTTACCGACCGACCATCATCAACATCGCTGAATTCGGAGTCAAGCAAAATCGACTGAACGGAGGAGGCGACGCTAGTCAATGCAATGGAGTCTGAGATAACGTTAACCGGTCTCGGCTGTTGTTGACTAGGCTAGCGTTAGACACTGCTGGACAACTTTGTTGCAACTCTAGTTGAAGCTAACTAGCGAATTGCATCTGAAGGGTTTTGTGGAACACCCCCGAGCAAATAACGTTATCAAGCAACTCAACTGCAACTATAATTGCAACATAGTTTCTCTGTGTACCCGTTATTAGGTAGTTACTGTAGCTAGCTTCCACCTCAGATAGTCAGGTACTGGAATACATTTTGTTTGACAGATTTGTTTTTGTAGTGTTTTGCTAGCCCCACCTCATTTAGCTAGACTGAAGTTGACATAGCTAAATGTCGCTGTATTTTATGTGTGTGTGTACGTTGACAACGCATACAAGACATGTAGCTTGTTAACGCCAACTGATATATTAGGGTTTACTTGTCTTAACAAAACATTTGTTTGTTTTCAGGAGGACATCTTCATCCCTGAAAAGGTTTTCATCCTGGATGAGACTGTGCAGGAGGCAGAGGAGGTACATGCAAATCCATGTTATTTCTGAGGCTATTGTTTATTTCAAGCATATGCATTGATTCTTGAATATAACTATAGTCTAAGAGATGCCTTAATTGTTTTCTACCAACCGGAAAGAATGGTTAGTACAGCCTGCCAAACTGACCCCTGGGTGCCAGTCTGTTCCTGTGTTGCGGTGGAGAAGAGGTCCACCGGGACCATCACTAAAGAGCTCGGGGCCCAGCTAGATTGAGCCCTTGAACATCAGTATACAGGCCCCTAAACGCCACAGATTGAGCTGACGGAGAGTGAGATCAATGAAGACCAGAACTCGCTGTATGAACCTGAGAGCTCAGAATCACAATCATCACAGTATGAGCCAAGATATACTATCAATCACTTTGTGGGAGCGGGCTTTTTACCCGTTTCAACAGATGTGCTACCTTGTCCCGGTCCTGCTGTTTTGATTCTCTCTCTCAACCTACGAATGCTCAGCTATAAAAAGCCAACTGACATTTGCTCCTGAGGTGTTGAACTGTTGCACCCTCTATAACCACTGTGGTTATTATTTTGATGTAAAAACGGCTTTTGTGAAATACATTTGATAGATTGTTTGCTGTGCTGGATGCTGTGTATTCCCTAACTGCCCGAGTGATGGGACATTTATGTCTAACATATTTTGGTGGGTATTTAATCTGCATCTTAACTATTTAAAGTGGCAATCAGCTGTAGAAACAACAAAGTGTCTCCCTGCTCCTCATTCGATAAACAGCTGATGGACGGGGCTGGAGAAATCTAACCACTCTCAAATTCATAGACAGGCCTATAGATGCAAGGACTGACCATCCATGATATCAAAATTGTAATCCTGTTTCTATGATCTGTTTCCACTACCATGTACCCAGTTTGCTTTGGATAAAGGCATCTGCTAAATGGCATCTATTATTAAAGTCTACTTTGACTCTGCCCACTAGCTTCCCAGTGTTCAGTCGTGGCCAAAGGTTTTGAGTATGACACAAATATTAATTTCCACAAAGTTTGCTGCTTCAGTGTCTTTAGATATTTTGGTCAGATGTTACTATGGAATACTGCAGTATAATTACAAGTATTTCATAAGTGTCAAAGGTTTTTATTGACAATTACATGAAGTTGATGCAAAGAGTCAATAATTGCAGTGTTTACCCTTATTATTCAGACCTCTGCAATCTGCCCTGGCATGCTGTCACTTATCTTCTGGGCCACATCCTGACTGATGGTAGCCCATTCTTGCATAATCAATGCTTGGAGTTTGTCAGAATTTGTGAGTTGTTTGTTTGTCCATCCGCCTCTTGAGGATTGACCACAAGTTCTCAATGGGATTAAGGTCTGGGGAGTGTCCTGGCCATGGACCCAAAATATCGATGTTTTGTTCCCCGAGCCACTTAGTTATAACTTTTGCCTTATGGCAAAGTGCTCCATCATGCTTGAAAAGGCATTGTTCGTCTCCAAACTGTTCCTGGATGGTTGGGAGAAGTTGCTCTCAGAGGATGTGTTGGTATCATTCTTTAGTCATGGCTGTGTTCTTAGACAAAATTGTGAGTGAGCCCACTCCCTTGGCTGAGAAGCAACCCCACACATGAATGGTCTCAGGATGCTTTACTGTTGGCATGACACAGGACTGATGGTAGCGCTCAACTTGTCTTCTTCGGACAAGCTTTTTCCCGTTGCCCCAAACAATCAGAAAGAGGATTCATCAGATAAAATTACTTTACCCCAGTCCTCAGCAGTCCAATCCCTGTACCTTTTGCAGAATATCAGTCTGTCCCTGATGTTTTGTGGCTTCTTTTCTGCCCTTCTTGACACTAGCCCATCCTCCAAAAGTCTTCGCCTCACTGTGCGTGCAGATGCACTCACACCTGCCTGCTGCCATTCTTGAGCAAGCTCTGTACTGGTGGTGCTCCGATCCCACAGCTGAATAAACTTTAGGAGACGGTCCTGGCACATGCTGGACTTTCTTGGGTGCCCTGAAGCCTTCTTCACAACAATTGAACCTCTCTCCTTGAAGTTCTTGATGATCCGATAAATGGTTGATTTAGGTGCAATCTTACAGGCAGCAATATCCTTGTCGGTGAAGCCCTTTTTGTGCAAAGCAATGAGGACGGCACGTGTTTCCTTGCAGGTAACCATGTTTGACAGAGGGAGAACAATGATTCCAAGCACCACCCACCTTTTGAAGCTTCCAGTCTGTTATTCAAACTCAATCAGCATGACAGAGTGATCTCCAGCCTTGTCCTCATCAACACTCACACCTGTGTTAACGAGAGAATCACTGACATAATGTCAACTGGTCCTTTTGTGGCAGGGCTGAAATGCAGTGGAAATGTTTTGGGGGATTCAGTTCATTTGCATGGCAAAGAGGGACTTTGCAATTCATTGTAATTCATCTGATCACTCTTCATAACATTCTGGTGTATATGCAAATTGCGATCATACAAACTGAGGCAGCAGACTTGGTGAAAATTAATATTTGTGTCATTCTCAAAACTTTTGGCCATGACTGTAGTTACCATTACTTTCTAATAGATGGCCACCAAAGCTAGATGAAGTCACGACTCTAGCGACAGGGACACGGGATTAGTGTGCGTTGAAAGTAGTTTTATCTTCAAAGCAAGTTGATCTGGTTATGGTTTTATCTGTTGTTAGTGGACAAGCTAACTAATACTATTTATTAATTATTACAGCAGGCTGGATTTACTGTGCGCCTTATGGAAGAAACAACACATGCAGGGATGAGACGCCGTACACCTCGTCTAATTCTCCCTTATGCCCATAGGGTGAACTGGCGATAAACTGCCAGCCTGTATGCTCTGCAAACAAAATCATCAGAAAAGTTATTCTGATACCGAAACTAAATCACAATGTATTTATGATGAGCAAATATTCCCTGCCTTAGGTCAGTTAGGATCACCAATTTATTTTAAGAATGTGAAATGTCAGAATAATAGTAGAGAGAATGATTTATTTCAGCTTTTATTTCTTTCATCACATTCCCAGTTGGTCAGAAGTTTACATACACTCAATTAGTATTTGGTAGCATTGCCTTTAAATTGTTTAATTTGGGTCAAACATTATGGGTAGCCTTCCACAAGCTTCCCACAATAAGTTGGGTGAATTTTGGCTGATTCCTCCTGAGAGCTGGTGTAACTGAGTCAGGTTTGTAGGCCTCCTTGTTCGCACACTTTTTTTCAGTTCTGCCCACAAATGTTCTATAGGATTGAGGTCAGGGCTTTGTGATGGCCACTCCAATCGCCTTGACTTTGTTGTCCTTATGCCGTTTTCCCACAACTTTGGAAGTATGCTTGGGGTCATTGTTTATCTGGAAAACCCATTTACGACCAAGCCTTAACTTCTGTACGGATGTCTTGAGATGTTGCTTCAATATATCCACATAAGTTCCCTCCTTATGATGACATCTATTTTGTGAAGTGCACCAGCAAAGCACCCCCACAACATGATGCTGCCACCCCCGTGCTTCACGGATGGGATGGTGTTCTTCGGCTTGCAAGTGTCCCCCTTTTTCCTACAAACATAATGATGGTCATTAAGGCCAAACAGTTCTATTTCTGATTCATCAGACCAGAGGACATTTCTCCAATGTGTAGTTGCAAACCGTAGGCTGGCTTTTTTTATGGCGGTTTTGAAGCAGTCTTCCTTGCTGAGCGGCCTTTCAGGTTATGTCGATATAGACTCGTTTTTACTGTGGATAAAGATACTTTTGTACCCGTTTCCTCCGGCATCTTCACAAGGTCCTTTGCTGTTGTTCTGGGATTGATTTGCACTTTTTTTTTTGTTGAATTTTACCCCTTTTTCTCCCCAATTTTGTGGTATCTAATTGTTGTAGTAGCTACTATCTTGTCTCATCGCTACAACTCCCGTACGGGCTTGGGAGAGACGAAGGTTGAAAGTCATGCGTCCTTCGATACACAAGCCGCACTGCTTCTTAACACAGCGCGCATCCAACCTGGAAGCCAGCCGCACCAATGCGCCAGAGGAAACACCGTGCACCTGGCCACCTTGGTTAGCGTGCGCCCAGCCCGCCACAGGAGTCGCTGGTGCGCAATGAGACAAGGACACCCATACCGACCAAGCCCTCCCTAACCCGGGCGACGCTAGGCCAATTGTGCGTCGCCCCACGGACCTCCCGGTCGCGGCCGGTTACGACAGAGCCTGGGCGCGAACCCAGGGACTCTGATGGCACAGCTGGCGCTGCAGTACAGCGCCCTTAACCACTGCGCCACCCGGGAGGCCCTTGATTTGCACTTTTTGCACCAAAGTACCTCAATCTCTAGGAGACAGAACGTGTCTCCTTCCTGAGCGGTATGACTGCTTTGTGGTCCCATGGTGTTTATACTTGAGTATTATTGTTTGTACAGATGAACGTGGTACCTTCAGGCGTTTGGATATTGCTCCCACGGTAAACTTCTGACCCACTGGAATTGTGATACAGTAAATTAGAAGTGAAATAATCTGTCTGTGAACAATAGTTGGAAAAAAAATATTGTGTCGTGCACAAAGTAGATGTCCTAACCGACTTGCCAAAACTATAGTTTGTTAACAAGAAATTTGTGGAGTGGTTGAAAAACAAGTGTTAATGTCTCCAACCTAAGTGTATGTAAACTTCCAACTTCAGCTGTATATATTGAGTACCTACCCAATACTGATATTGACCTTAAACATAAAGCAACATTTCTGAAATGATTTAACATACCGGAATCTGACTGGTCGAGTAACCTCTTCTGCCAGGAAGTCCTTCAAAGGATTAGTGACACGTCCAATAAATACTTCGCCATCCAGACAGACTGACAGGAACCTCTGACTGGATGTAATACATCACCATCCAGACAGACTGACAAGAACCTCTGACTGGATGTAATACATCACCATCCAGACAGACTGACAGGAACCTCTGACTGGATGTAATACAACCATCATCCACTGGGATTTTGTGCTGTATCGCCACCATCTCTCTACAACACACACACACACACTCATACTCTAGCCATTACCTGGCAGCATCCCCACTCACACCAGTTTGTGTTTGGCTACAGGTGTTTCAGGCGGCATGTCTATGTTGTTACTGCTACGAGAACAAACTCTTTGATCTGGGGCAACGATCGGCTCAAACATGAACGGCGTCAGTAGGTTTATTGGCTCCCTAACTAACATTATTTCATTCTCTGTAATAAACTTTGTAATTACATTTACAGTTACAGTAGGCTGGCGTCCCAGTGTTTCCATTCCCCTTTAAGGTGACTGCGGTACATATACCTGTTTTATAAAGGATGAGATTATTAGCTTATCAACGACAGAGTATTCAATGTTTTTTCTCCGAGGAATCAGAGCAAATACCACTGCATGGAGGTAACCTATCTTCCTCATAATTTTCCTGTTGCTCTGAATGAGGTTGTCAAAGAGCTGCAGATGAGATACAACACTTGGAACTGCAGTAAATCGTTACCAATCCAATTATAGTTCATCAGTTAACCATTTTTTTGTATTTTGTATTTCCTTATTGGTTAAAAAATAATACATATATAGTTTAAATTTCCTGTCTTTATTAGTTGAAGCCATCGTCGCAGATAACACCCATTACCAACGTTATCCAACATTTGTTGAACATTGGCAAACGTTGGACGTTTGAAACCCAACCAAACCAACGTTGTAAAATACACCTTTGATAAATGTTTGCCAACATTTCATAAACGTTGGTGGATGTTCATTAACGTTTAAAAAGGAACTAAAACCCAACATTGTAAAATAAGACAAATTTTTACAAAAACGTAATCTGTCCCCTACACTTTAACCAAAATCGAATGTTTATCTGAATGCATTCAGAATGTTTAGACAACCAATCCAACACCTAAAAAAAACATTTATAAAACCAATTTTTGCTGCCTGGGTGAGGCTATCACTGAGTGAAAGTGAAACCATGTAGCTATGCTTGATCATTAAACTACCTCTTTGAAATGAACAAGGGTGAAAAAACTTCATTAACAGTCATTAAAACTAGTTTTTCAACCACTCCATAAATTTCATGATAACAAACTATAGTTTTGGCAAGTCGGGCTACTTTGTGCATGACACAAGTAATGTTTCCAACAATTGTTTAAAGATAGATTATTTCACTTATAATTCCCTGTATCACAATTCCAGTGGGTCAGAAGTTAACATACAAAAAGTCTACTGTGCCTTTAAACAGCTTGGACAATTCTAGAAAATTATGTCATGGCTTTAGAAGCTTCTGATTGGCTTATTTACATAATTTGAGTCAATTGGAGGTGTACCTGTGGATGTATTTCAAGGCCTACCTTTAAACTCAGTGCCTCTTTGCTTGACATTATGAGAAAATCTAAAGAAATCAGCCAAGACCAAAGAAAAAAAATTGTAGAACTCCACAAGTCTGGTTCATCCTTGGGAGCAATTTTCAAATGCCTGAAGGCACCACGTCGTTCATCTGTACAAACAATAGTACTTAAGTATAAACACCATGGGATGCAGCCATCATACCGCTCAGGAAGGAGACGCGTTCTGTCTCCTAGAGATGAACGTACTTTGGTGCGAAAAGTGCAAATCAATCCCAGAACAACTACAAAGGACCTTGTGAAGATGCTGGAGGAAACAGGTACAAAAGTATCTATATCCACAGTAAAACGAGTTCTATACTGACATAACCTGAAAGGCCGCTCAGCAAGGAAGAAGCCACCACTCCAAAACAACCATAAAAAAGCCAGACTACGGGTTGCAACTGCACATGGGGACAAAGATCGTACATTTTGGCAAAATGTCCTCTGGTCTGATGAAACAAAAATAGAACTGTTCGGCCATAATGACCATCATTATGTTTATAGGAAAAGGGGGGAGTCTTGCCGAAGAACACCATCCCAACTTTGAAGCACGGGGGTGGCAGCATCATGTTGTGGGGATGCTTTGCTGCAGGAGGGACTGGTGCACTTCACAAAATAAATGGCATCATGAGGAACGTAAATTATGTGGATATTTTGAAGCAACATCTCAAGACTTCAATCAGGAAGTTAAAGCTTATCGCAACTGGGTCTTCCAAATGGACAATGACGCCAAGCATAATTCCAAAGTTGTGGCAAAATGGCTTAAGGACAGCAAAGTCAAGGTATTGGAGTGGCTAACACAAAGCCCTGACCTCAATCCTATAGAACTTTTGTGGGCAGAACAGAAAAAGCGTGTGCGAGCAAGGAGGCCTACAAACCCGACTCAGTTGCACCAGCTCTGTCAGGAAGAATCGGACAGAATTCACCCAACTTATTGTGGGAAGCTTGTGAAAGACTACCCAAAAAGTTTGACCCAAGTTAAACAATTTTAAGGCAATGCTACCAAATACTAATTGAGTGTATGTGAACTTCTGACCCACTGTGAATGTGCTGAAAGAAACTAAAGCTGAAATAAATCATTCACACTACCATTATTCTGACATTTCACATTCTTAAAATAAAGTGGTGATCCTAAGTGACCTAAGACGTGGAATTTTTACTAGGATTAAATGTCAAGAATTGTGAAAAACTGAGTTTAAATGTAGTTGGCTAGGTGTATGTAAACTTCCGACTTCAACTGTATATAAAGACATTGATTCAGTCCCCTGGGTTGACATCTTCCATTATAGCCAAATCACTCACTATAAATGTATAACATCAACAGAGATGTAGGCCTAAAAATATTATATTTTGTTACAATACCTCACTATTAGAACATGTGACTAGGTTTTTGGCCCTTTGCAAACAGAGCATGTTCCAATGTCAAACACACCCGAAGGACTTTACATTAATGCACATCAGCACGCCTATTGACTCCGCCTGTCAGAATGTTTAAACTGATGGGCAACGCAATATCAAACTGAATGCCACTGAGCACCAACGACAAAATGAACATAAGAGGTTCACAGGCTGCAGTGTCCGCAATATAGATTTAAAGGAGATATCTTGAATACATTGAATTGGAGCCAATGCCAGATATAAAATCAGGCAGAATTTTAAGACAAATGCTGACAGACACACATTCCTATATGATTCTACTACTATGCAGTTTAGAATCACAAAGTTTACTTTTGATCAAGGGAAATGCTGTATGATTACTGATGGGATCAATACCAGAACTGGGACACATACCATGGGAGATTGACACGTATATACAGTCTGTCATAAAGTGACTTTTGGCTTTAGGGGAAATAAATGATTTGTTCACCATGTAAGGGCAGCCTCAAAATAAGACAACAACTGGTTGTCTTTCACATGGAGTACCACATTCATAATACCCATAAAACCTAGCAGTCAAACAAGGAAATGGTTCCAATAATGTTTTCCACCATTCAGTTTTCCCATAGGGGATTTTAGAAACACTTAAAAAGGGTTTCATGTAGGCTTACCTTGGTGTGATGTTTTGGTAACTGTATAAATCTCTCTAGGACAAGATTACTTTTATCAATATATTCACCTGTATTTAACCCCCCCCCCCCCCAAAAAAAAATATAATAATGCTAATTAGATGCTAATGTAGCTATCATAAAGAACCACAAAATACCATGATGATCTTGATAAACTTTCTAATGTTAGCTAAATTTAGTAATGAATAAATTGGCAATTGTCTTTCAATTTACAATTCTGTGAACTGTCTTATGCAAGTTTTAAATTGACAGAACAACTGTCAGCAAAGGTGTCAGCTAGAGATTACGTGCAGGAGTTTACAGGGATTTGTAGTCTTGCATGATGTCTACTTCGATGCTAATTAGCATTATCAAATCTGACAGTAAATAGAGACGAATGTATTGATAAAAGTCACCTTGTGAGATAAAAGTCACCAAGAGAGATTTACATGGTTATTAAAACGTCACACCAGGGTAAGACGACACGAAACACAGCCCTTATTTTAAGTTTCAAAAATTTCCTATGGGAAAAAAATGAATTGTGGGAATACGATTGGAACCATTTCCCTGTTTAACCACTAGCTTTTATGGGTATTGTGACAACTCCACTGTGGGGCTCTATAGCGGGGCCACAAGAGCATGAGACCCAGCCTAAACATTCCCGGCTCTGGAGACGACCTTGGAAGCCACAGCATTTCAGCATTGTCATCTGAAACTCTCTGGTTTTTCCTCTGGATTTTCCCCCTTATGGCTGACATATTGTGACATCTCGTTGTTTACAGTTCATATTCTGTGTCTGGAAGTCAAGTACATATATACACATGTCAGTATATTCCCAGATTCCCAAAGTAAGGGCTGAACAGAGAGCGAGCGAGAGAGAGAGAGAAATAGTATTTTCCTAGTCAAGTCTCCCAAGTACCAGTTGGATAATTAATAATGAAATAAATAAGTTCAACTTGTGTAGCGGTAAGCATTTCTCAAAGTGAACACAAGGGTTCGATTTAGATTGATGTTTTCACCACACATTCATCACGCCTTTCTGGACTCATTTCAAATACATTTTCAGCCTTAAATGCTCAACAGCATAAAGCACAGCATGCAAAACGAAGCTCGACATTCCATAGGTCACGCAAATACATTCTTTCCCCTCTCCTATAATATTTCTGCTGATGGATGAGTTCAATCTGGCATTGTTCCAGCCAACAAAAAATATATTTACTCTTATTGCAAAGAGTACATGCATACCGTACCACTCCAACAATGCTGTATTCCCAGAGGCATCACTTGCTATTAGAGTCATTTGAAACCTGTTAGCTTAATGATTAAATGCAGCATTGCACTGGGAATATGTGATTAAAGCATTGACTTGAACATTAATAAATGGAGAGACCTGCTGTGATGAATTGACTTGTGAAGCCAGGAGAGAGAGCAGAGGGGTTGTCTCTGGAAATAAATACAAACAGTATAAGAGAGTAATGTTTCCACATGTTTGGCTAGGCACTACATCACTAAATATGTGTGAGACGTGAGACTTGGGTGAGGTCATTAGGGGCAAAGGGAATTGGAAGGAGAGATTATGGGGATGGGTCAGAATATTTGGAAAGTGGGCGTTTGGATGATGATCCTATACGTGGCCTAAGTGATTGAAGTTCTGAAATGACTTTCCTTGTGATAAAAGAACAAATGTACAAAGACCACTCCATTACACATCTCCAGGAGATATGTAGTGGGTATTGTAAGTATTAACCCCCCTTGTATTTCTTCACATGTTATTGTGTGACAAAGTGGAATCAAAATAGATTTTTTTTGTGTCAATGATCGACACAAAATCCTCTGTAATGTCAAAGTGGAAGAAAATGTATATCTTTTTTAAAAGATTAACGAAAAATAAAAACAATTGATTAGTATAAGTACCCCCTTAAGTCAATACACGTTAGAAACACATTTGGTAGTGATTGCAGCTGTGAATCTTCTTGGGTAAGTCTCTAAGAGCTCTGCACACCTGGATTGTGCCGTATTTGCACTAGATTTCCAATGTCTGCTTTGTTATTTTTATGCATCTACCCTTTTTTTATGAGGCTTAAGAAAAGAAAGAAAAGCTCCCTGGTATTTGCAGTTGAACCTGTGCTTGAAATGCAATACTTGACCGAGGGGCCTTACAAATGTTGTATGTATGGGGGACAGAGGAAGGGGTACTGTAGTCTATGAAAAATGATGTCAACCCATATAATTTAATTATTTCACACAGAGTGAGTCCATGTAACATTCTGAATTATGTTACAATTTTACTCCTGAACTAATTAAAGCTTGACTAAACAAAGGGGGTGAATACTTATGCAGACTACAGTGGGTGTACAAAACATTAAGAACACCCGCTCTTTCCATGACATAAACTGACCAGGTGAACGCTATGATCCCTTATTGATGTCACGGTTAAATCCACTTCAATCAGTGTAGATGAAGGGGAGGAGACGGGTTAAAGAAGGATTTTTAAGTATTGAGACAATTGAGACATGGATTGTGTATGTGTGCCATTCAGAGGGTGAATGGTCAAGACAAAAGATTGAATTGCCATTGAACGGGGTATGGTAGTAGGACCCAGACCCACCGGTTTGTGTCAAGAACTGCAACAATGCTGGGATTTTCATGCTCAACAGTTTCCCATGTTTATCAAGAATAGTCCAACACCCAAAGTCAGCCAACTTGACAACTGTGGGAAGCATTGGAGTCAACACGGGCCAGCATCTCTGTGGAACGATTCCGAGAGCTTGTAGAGTCCATGCCCCGATAAAATGAAGCTGTTCTGAGGGCAAAACACTCAATATTAGGAAGGCACTTCTAATTTTTGGTGTACTCAGTGTATATTCAGGGTTGGGTAGGTTACTTTCTAAATGTAATCTGTTACAGTTACTAGTTACCTGTTCAAAATTGTAATCAGTAACGTAACTTTTGGAGTACCCAAACTCAGTAACGTAATCGGATTACATTCCATTACTTTTAGATTTACTTTCCCTTTAAGAGGCATTAGAAGAAGACAAAAATATATATGTTACCAATTGAACAACATCTATTGCAGGATAAATCAATGTTAAAGTTTACATAGCTGGTCATATATGGATGTTAAAATGTACTTTAAGGGTTGGTTATGTAGGCTTCTTCTAACGCATCGCATTCAATTACATATAAATGAGACGATTCAATTATATCTTTACAATTAAAACCAGAGCCTATCAGAATTCCAGTGATTCCAATAGAACTTGGAAATATGGAGGTATATATTAGCCCAATTGATTTACCTGAGCATAACCCCAAAACTAAGGACTTATTATCCAGCCCTACTCTGCTGTTTCTGATTTTGTCGTCATGGAGGACTGATTAGGCTCATTGATTCAAGTTGAAAAAACATGTAATGGCATGATTTGAGCACTACTGAAAAGTGCTATTTACACGTGAAAAATGAATGCCATATGCTGCATTTGCTATAGGCCTATTCTTTACTTTTTTGTTGGTGACACTTTGATATCTTGATAATATGCAGCTGTTTAAAAAAGGCGCCCTGCCACAATTTTTGTAAAAAGCTGAGGGATGGGCCTGGAGAAATGTAACCACTCTCAGATTAATAGACAGAGATATTGATGCAAGGAATGACCATTCTCAGACCATGAGAAACAAAATTATCTGGTCTGATGAAACCATGTTTGAACTATTTGCGCTGAATGCCAAGCGTCACGTCTGGAGGAAACCTGCCACCATACCTACGGTGAAGCATGGTGGTGGAAGCATCAAAGGTGCTTCAACAAAGTACTGAGTAAAGGATCTGAATACTTATGTGCAAAATGTTTAAAAACAAGTTTTTGCTTTGTTATTCTGGGGCATTGTGTGTAGATTAATGAGGGGGAAAATCACTTCAATCTATTTTAGCACAAGGCTGTAAAGTAACAAAATGTTGAAAAGGTAAAGGGGTCTGAATACTTTCCGAATGCACCGTGTGCATATACAGTGCCTTGCGAAAGTATTCGGCCCCCTTGAACTTTGCGACCTTTTGCCACATTTCAGGCTTCAAAACATAAAGATATAAAACTGTATTTTTTTGTGAAGAATCAACAACAAGTGGGACACAATCATGAAGTGGAACGACATTTATTGGATATTTCAAACTTTTTTAACAAATCAAAAACTGAAAAATTGGGCGTGCAAAATTATTCAGCCCCCTTAAGTTAATACTTTGTAGCGCCACCTTTTGCTGCGATTACAGCTGTAAGTCGCTTGGGGTATGTCTCTATCAGTTTTGCACATCGAGAGACTGACATTTTTTCCCATTCCTCCTTGCAAAACAGCTCGAGCTCAGTGAGATTGGATGGAGAGCATTTGTGAACAGCAGTTTTCAGTTCTTTCCACAGATTCTCGATTGGATTCAGGTCTGGACATTGACTTGGCCATTCTAACACCTGGATATGTTTATTTTTGAACCATTCCATTGTAGATTTTGCTTTATGTTTTGGATCATTGTCTTATTGGAAGACAAATCTCCGTCCCAGTCTCAGGTCTTTTGCAGACTCCATCAGGTTTTCTTCCAGAATGGTCCTGTATTTGGCTCCATCCATCTTCCCATCAATTTTAACCATCTTCCCTGTCCCTGCTGAAGAAAAGCAGGCCCAAACCATGATGCTGCCACCACCATGTTTGACAGTGCGGATGGTGTGTTCAGCTGTGTTGCTTTTACGCCAAACATAACGTTTTGCATTGTTGCCAATAAGTTCAATTTTGGTTTCATCTGACCAGAGCACCTTCTTCCACATGTTTGGTGGTGTCTCCCAGGTGGCTTGTGGCAAACTTTAAACGACACTTTTTATAGATATCTTTAAGAAATGGCTTTCTTCTTGCCACTCTTCCATAAAGGCCAGATTTGTGCAATATACGACTGATTGCTGTCCTATGGACAGAGTCTCCCACCTCAGCTGTAGATCTCTGCAGTTCATCCAGAGTGATCATAGGCCTCTTGGCTGCATCTCTGATCAGTCTTCTCCTTGTATGAGCTGAAAGTTTAGAGGGACGGCCAGGTCTTGGTAGATTTGCAGTGGTCTGATACTCCTTCCATTTCAATATTATCGCTTGCACAGTGCTCCTTGGGATGTTTAAAGCTTGGGAAATCCGGCTTTAAACTTCTTCACAACAGTATCTCGGACCTGCCTGGTGTGTTCCTTGTTCTTCATGATGCTCTCTGCGCTTTTAACGGACCTCTGAGACTATCACAGTGCAGGTGCATTTATACGGAGACTTGATTACACACAGGTGGATTGTATTTATCATCATTAGTCATATAGGTCAACATTGGATCATTCAGAGATCCTCACTGAACTTCTGGAGAGAGTTTGCTGCACTGAAAGTAAAGGGGCTGAATAATTTTGCACGCCCAATTTTTAAGTTTTTAATTTGTTAAAAAAGTTTGAAATATCCAATAAATGTCGTTCCACTTCATGATTGTGTCCCACTTGTTGTTGATTCTTCACAAAAAAAATACAGTTTTATATCTTTATGTTTGAAGCCTGAAATGTGGCAAAAGGTCGCAAAGTTCAAGGGGGCCGAATACTTTCGCAAGGCACTGTATACAGTTGAAGTCGGAAGTTTACATACACTTAGGTTGGAGTCATTAAAACTCGTTTTTCAACCACTCCACAAATTTCTTGTTAACAAACTATAGTTTTTGCAAGTCGGTTAGGAAATCTACTTTGTGCATGACACAAGTAATTGTTTATAGATAGATTATTTCACTTATAACTCACTGTATCACAATTCCAGCGGGTTAGAGGTTTACATACACTAAGTTGACTGTGCCTTTAAAACAGCTTGGAAAATTCCAGAAAAATATGTCATGACTTTAGAAGCTTCTGATACACTAATTGACATCATTTGAGTCAATTGGAGGTGTACCTGTGGATGCATTTCAAGGCCAGCCTTCAAACTCTGTGCCTCTTTGCTTGACATCATGGGACAATGAAAATAATTCAGCCAAGACCAAAGAAAAACATGTGTAGACCTCTACAAGTCTGGTTCATCCTTGGGAGCAATTTCCAAACGCCTGAAGGTACCACGTTCATCTATACAAACAATAGTACGCAAGTGTAAACACCATGGGAACACACCGCTGACATTACGCTCAGAAATGAGACACATTCTGTCTCCTAGAGATGAACGTACTTTGGTGCGAAAAGTGCAAATCAATCCCAGAACAACAGCAAAGGACCTTGTGAAGATGCTGGAGGAAGCAGGTACAAAAGTATCTATATCCACAGTAAAACAAGTTCTATATCGACATAACCTGAAAGTCCACTCAACAAGGAAGAAGCCACTGCTCCAAAACCGCCATAAAAAAGCCAGACTACGGGTTGCAACTGCACATGGGGACAAAGATTGTTCTTTTGGAGAAATGTCCTCTGGTCTGATGAAACAAAAATAAAACTGTTTGGCCATAATGACCATCGTTATGTCTGGAGGAAAAAGGGGGACGCTTGCAAGTCGAAGAACACCATCCCAACAGTGAAGCACGGGGGTGGAAGCATCATGTTGTGGAGGTGCATTGCTGCAGGAGGGACTGGTGCACTTCACAAAATAGATGGCATCATGAGGGAGGAAAATTATGTGGATATATTGAAGCAATATCTCAAGACATCAGTCAGGAAGTTAAAGCTGGTCGCAAATGGGTCTTCCAACTGGACAATGACCCCAAGCATACTTCCAAAGTTGTGGCAAAATGGCTTAAGGGCAACAAAGTCAAGGTGATTGGAGTGGCCATCAAAAAGCCCTGACCTCAATCCTATAGAACATTTGTGGGCAGAACTAAAAAAGCGTAAAAAAAGCGTGAGCAAGGAGGCCTACAAACCTGACTCAGTTACACCAGCTCTGTCAGGAGGAATGGGCCAAAATTCACCCAACTTATTGTGGGAAGCTTGTGGAAGGCTACCTGAAACATGTGACCCAAGTTAAACAATTGAAAGGCAATGCTACCAAATACTAATTGAGTGTATGTAAACTTCTGACCCACTGGGAATGTGATGAAAGTAATAAAAGCTGAAATAAATCACTCTACTATTATTCTGACATTTCACATTCTTAAAATAAAGTGGTGGTCCTAACATACCTAAGAGAGACAGAGAATTTTTACTAGGATTAAATGTCAGGAATTGTGAAAAACTGAGTTCAAATGTATTTGGCTAAGGTGTATGTAAATGTCCGACTTCAACTGTATATACATGTAACAGATGTGAAACGGCTAGCTTAGTTAGCGGTGCGCAATAAATAGCGCTTCAATCGGTGACGTCACTTGCTCTGAGACCTTGAAGTAGTAGTTCCCCTTGCTCTGCAAGGGCCGCGGCTTTTGTGGAGCGATGGGTAACGATGCTTCGAGGGTGACTGTTGTTGATGTGTGCAGAGGGTCCCTGGTTCGCACCCGGGTATGGGCGAGGGGACGTTATACTGTTACATACACACATACACTACCGTTCAGAAGTTTGGGGTCACTTAGAAATGTCCTTGTTATTGAAAGAAAAGCACATTTTATGTCCATTAAAATAACATCAAATTGATCAGAAATACAGTGTAGACAGTCATTTATAACATTAACAATCTACAAAGCAGTACAGAGGCCCATTATCAGCAACCATCACTCTGGTGTTCCAATGGCATGTTGTTGTTAGCTAATCCAAGTTCATCATTTTAAAAAGCTAATTGATCATTATAAACCCTTTTGCAATTATGTTAGCACAACTGAAAACTGTTGTTCTGATTAAAGAAGCAATAAAACTGGCCTTTCCTTAGTTGAGTACCTGGAGCATCAGTATTTGTGGGTTCGATTACAGGCAAAAAATGGCTAGAAACGAATAATATCTTCTGAAACTCGTCAGTCTATTGTTGTTCTGAGAAATTAAGGCTATTCCATGCGAGAAATTGCAAAGAAACTGAAGTGGTCGTGCAACGCTGTGTACTACTCCCTTCACAGAACAGTGTAAACTGGCTCTAACCAGAACGAGAGGGAGGCCTCGGTGCACAACTGAGCAAGAGGACAAGTACAATAGAGTGTCTAGAATGAGAAAAAGACACCTCACAAGTCCTCAACTAGCAGCTTCATTAAATAGTACCCACAAAACATGAGTCTCAACGTCAAAAGTGAAGAGGTGACTTCGGGATGCTGGCCTTTTAGGAAAGCACCCCCACACCATCACACCTCTTCCTCTATGCTTCACAGTAGGAACCACACATGCAGAGATCATCCGTTCACCTACTCTGCGTCTCACAAAGACACGGCAGTTGGAACCAAAAATCTCAAATTTGGACTGCCAAAGGACAGATTTCCACCGGTCTAATGTCCATTGCTCGTGTTTCTTGGCCCAAGCAAGTCTCTTCTTCTTATTGGTGTCCTTTAGTAGTGGTTAATTTGCAGCAATTCGACCATGAAGTTCTGATTCACGCAGTCTCCTCTGAACAGTTGATGTTGAGATGTGTCTGTTACTTGAACTCTGTGAAAAATGTATTTGGGCTGCAATGGGAGGTGCAGTTAACTCTAATGAACTTATAATCTGCAGCAGAGGTAACTCTGGGTCTTCCTTCCCTGTGACGGTCCTCATGAGAGCCAGTTTCATCATAGCGCTTGATGGTTTTTGCGACTGCACTTGATGAAACTTTAAAAGTTCTTAACATTTTACAGATTTACTGACCTTTATTCCTTAAAGTATTGATGTACTGTCATTTCTCTTTGTTTATTAGAGCTGTTCTTGCCATAATATGGACTAACCTAACAATTCCAAAAACTACTACCTTATACACACAAGTGTAAAGGGATAAAGAATATGTACATAAAGATATGAATGAGTGATGGTACAGAACGGCATAGGCAAGATGCAGTAGATGGTATCGAGTACAGTATATACATATGAGATGAATAATGTAGGGTATGTAAACATTATATTAAGTAGCATTGTTTAAAGTGGCTAGTGATATATTTTACATCAATTCCCATCATTAAAGTGGCTGGAGTTGAGTCAGTGTGTTGGCAGCAGCCACTCAATGTTAGTGGTGGCTGTTTAACAGTCTGATGGCCTTGAGATAGAAGCTGTTTTTCAGTCTCTCGGTCCCTGCTTTGATGCACCTGTACTGACCTCGCCTTCTGGATGATAGCAAGGTGAACAGGCAGTGGCTCGGGTGGTTGTTGTCCTTGATGATCTTTATGGCCTTCCTGTGACATCGGGTGGTGTAGGTGTCCTGGAGGGCAGGTAGTTTGCCCCCGGTGATGCGTTGTGCAGACCTCACTACCCTCTGGAGAGCCTTACGGTTGTGGGCGGAGCAGTTGCCGTACCAGGAGGTGATACAGCCCGACAGGATGCTCTCGATTGTGCATCTGTAGAAGTTTGTGAGTGCTTTTGGTGACAGGAGGCTGAAGAAATTTGGCTTGAGGTTGAAGAGGCGCTGCTGCGCCTTCTTCACGATGCTGTCTGTGTGGGTGGACCAATTCAGTTTGTCTGTGATGTGTACGCCGAGGAACTTAAAACTTACTAGTGTGCTAGTGGTGTTAGGCTACGATAGGTTGTGTAAGCAGTGTATTATTTTATGCTGCTGTGTGTCATGTGTCCATGCCAATTCTGCCCCTGTGTGTGGGCAGCCCGAAGCGCAGCCAGGCCTGTTTGATTAATTCATAACGTAATCAAAAAACATTCACTAGATCTCGAATGGTTTGACTACAGAAGACAATTTCGGGTGCATGAGTGATGCTATGTTTTCTGCTCTTTTCTTGATTTTCGAGTTTGATACAACATATTGGAAGATATTTGGTACCTCTGAAGGCCTATGTCCTATAGTCACGGTTCGCATCTGTGTATCAGCACTCACCACATCCCATAGAAGGAACAGTAGAAACAAAATGAAGGCTGGCAAAAGATAATAATACCATACAGACATAAAGCATGATCATGGAGGTGTTTGCATTGTGTCACCACTGTGAATTACTCAAAACTGAAAGAACCATGGCTAACATATTGTCACGAAACAAAACTAAATCAAGGATTTAGTACCAAATTATTGTGAGTATATGTGAGCATTCCTTGCTAAATGAAAGATAAGGCTTTTGCCAAATAACTTAAATTCAGAATGACAAACCAAATTGACCCCTAATAAGACAAAGCACACAAACAGCATTCAAGAAATAACAATGAATCGTAAAACATTTTTGGGAGGCAGCTGTCCTGTTCTTGCTGAGAGAAAGGGATTGGGAAACAGAAGAAAGGTAAGGTCACCCAATGCCTCTCCAACCAGGTACTTATAGGACCAATTTATGGGACCATGTGGTGCGCACATTTCTACCTTAGAGATGAGGACACTTGATTCATGATTATTCAGTCTGCTTGATGGGTCTTATCCGTTTCGACAGCATTCATTTTATAAAACTGAACACAAAACATATGGTGGACTGGTACACCACCAAGATGGCCTCAGCTCTCCAAGCTCTAGCACAAAGAGCATTTGTAAAACGGTCACTTTTCTTCATTTAATCAGTGCAGTCATTACCATGACTGAGGTAGAAAAGCAAGACGAAGGAGAGGAATTTAATATCAGCAACACCATAGACTGTTTTGAAGTTTTGCTACATGGAACATCTGAATGTATGGTGATGCGAAGGCAGGAAGGAAACACTACTTGTGAGGTGCAGAGTACCAGGCCTGGTGGGTTTCATGGCAAGTTTAACAGGTGTAGTGGTATCATTGACAAATACAAACATGTAGATAATGCCTCAAGGCCGTCCACCTGCGAACACTTAGGCGTAAGTGCTTGAATGTGGTCACTGACAGAGTCTGAGAGACCACACATAATACAGCTTGGATGTCGACTCACAGGCTAGGTTATATCCAACGGGCGAGCTACAAAACGCTCTCGAATTAAATAAAAATCCAGAAGGATAAGGATGTTATACTTACGTTTATCAGATATTTGGCTTTCAAGATGTACTGTCTGTCTATGCTCTTTGGAATATCATGGTTGCCCTGAACATTAGTATGAGGGTCTCATGGGATCATATGTGAGAAAACAAGGATCCAAAGCCAATCAGAGAATGAATGGACCAGTCCAGTTAGTGTTACCAGTGACAAAGACAAATTAGAACAATAAAGCGTGCTGCCTCAGAGTACATTGAGTCCATTTCCGAGGAATCCAAGGAATGCTTGACAAGGTAAAGGCAAAACCACACTACTGTTGCAGGTTGGTTCAACATCAGTCCATTCCAATACAGAACCCTGCTCACGTCCAAGAGAAGTCATGGTGGCTTTTCAAATAACACTTTGGTAGAGTCAGATTTCTGCTGATCGAGTCCAGAATTACTCCTGCGCCAGCTCCAATAACTGACCTTAACTTGCGGTTTATTTCCATGTGGAGTTTGTACTTATTCTGCCAAGACTAGAGCCTGTTTAAATGCAGTTCCATACAGTGTTCCCTGTACTAACATCACTCAGCATGATTAATACCAGGGATGGGCATTTGAAATCATTTCACTATTCAAATGATAGCATGCCATTTTTTGCCAACAAAAGGCCATCAGTGCATGTTCTGCAAGCAGTACAGCGGATGAAGGCGCGGCATGAGCGGGGTGAACGGATAAATGTGGTTATGGACAGTGAGGAAGAAGGAGAAGAGCCAAGTGGGATGTTGTTTGTTTAGGAAGAATGGCACCAAGTACAAACCGTATTCTGTTGTCTCTGATGGCTAAGAAATATAAACTTACTAGAGTGAGGATGAATTACTTGTCGTGGCAGGTGTGGTAAAGACCTCAGAGTCAGAGCCTCGCCGATGGTCATGGAAAGGATGATTTGGGCCCAGTGGGAGTGACATTTTTGGAAAAAGTGGATCCCTGCCTTTTGGCTAATCCATATGTAGTCTCAAGCTGGGTAGAAAATAATTTGGGTTTGTTAAAATCAGGGAAGGTAGCTTGAAGTGGACTTCCGTTCAAAAGGGAGCAGGCTTTTTGCGTCACGCACCTCGGGACAAGACCTGTGACTTGCTTTGCTCTCCGGAGCAGGACACCTTTGTAAGGAGTGATGAATGGGGTGGCGTTACATGTAGGTGTTGAGGTGGAGCAACTGAAATGTAAGATTCCCTGTGTCTGTGACGTCAGCCGTTTGGTGGACAGCAGACCTGGTGGCGAGGGTGGTGAAGCTTAGAAGACACTGTCTGTCTTTTTGAGTTTAGAAGAAGAGTCTTTACAAAGTAACTTTAAAAGTCATGTTAGGATATGTCAGTTATCCCGTGAGAGCTTTTCTGCCGAATCCACTTTTCCAAGTTGTTTCAGATGCCAAGCTTATGGTCATCTTGCAGCAGTGTGTCGGAGGGAAGTGCGCAGGAGGGCATGAGGAAAAAGGAATGTGTAGTATCGGTGGGAAAAACTGTTGTGAGGGTGCCCATGTTGCTGGGGAACAGAAGCGCCCAGGGCGAGAGAGACAGGCTGAGGTTACCAGGGTCAGAGTAGAACAGAGGGCGTATGCTGAGGCAGTGAAGAGAGTAGAGGATGATAGGTCAAAGGTGAGTAGTAGGCGAGATCAACTACACACTACCGCAACAGTAGGTGGTGGCATGCACAAACAAAATGTGCGAATGCCATGATACCATGGGTGCCGCCAGAGATATTTTTGAGGAGATGGGGAAACTCAGCTGGAATCCTATTAATGCCCACTGTGAGTGTTGCCCTCCTTCAAGGAATCAATGGGAGTCAATTGTGCGCTAGAAAAAATAAATAACATGAGCACGAATTATGTGAACAAGAAGCTCAACATTACAAATATTTTATAGGATTTTAGATAAATAACTTGTCCTCTGTAATATCGTATAGCTTTGAAATTGTCACATTTACTTTCGAGGAAAACAGGCAGGTTTCTCGACTCGTGCCACGTTCACATGCTAGTCAGAACTAGGAAACTCTGACATTTTCGACTTGCTAATTCGTTGAACGTATTATGTGTATAACTACAACCAGTTAGTAAGTCGGACATTTTCAAGTTTCCAAGTATCAAATAGCTCATGAGAGCAAACTCTGATTTTTTGAAGGGATTGCATGAGGATTATTTTAGCAATCGCATGACACAGCATGACAACATGAACAGGATTGGTCGACAGTCTGCTGGGCGGAGTGTTGTATATTTCTCCATTAATTTCCTGCTGGGATTCTTATCTCCTCCTTTTCTCCTCCAAGTGGCGCAGCGGTCTAAGGCACTGCATCTCAGTGCTAGAGGTGTCACTACAGACCCTGGTTCGATTCCGGGCTGTATCACAACCGGACGTGATTGGGAATCCAATAGGGTGGCGCACAATTGGCCCAGCGTCGTCCGGGTTAGGGTTAGTCCTGGTAGGCCATCATTGTAAATAAGAATGTGTTCTTAATTGACTTGCCTAGTTAAATAAAGGTTAAATAAAAATATGGTGCTACTTGCTTGCAGCAGTGTGATGGGCAGGGGCCTGTGAGTTTGGCACGAGAGGGAAAGAGAGAGAGTAGCCATACGAAGTTTAGCGGCCTCACCCAGTTGATGGATGATAGGAGCTTAAATTGGAAGTGGAGGGAGTACAGGGCTTAGCATGTCCTTCGAGGAGGCTAAGAAGAGATTTCTACTTGGAAAAGTTGAATATTTTCACGAGTCGGGTAATTGGTTAAGGGAGGAGCATTAGAGGGAAAGAGGTTAGTTAAGAACTGTTCATCGAGAGCTTCATGAAATGGGTTTCCATGGCCAAGCAGCCGCACACAAGCCTACAATCACCATGTGCAATGCCAAGCGTTGGCTGGAGTGGTGTAAAGCTCACTGTCACTGGACTCTGGACTAATGGAAACGCGTTCTCTGGAGTGATGAATCATGCTTCACCATCTGGCAGCCCGACGGACAAATCTGGTTTTGGCGGATGCCAGAAGAATGACATTCTAGACAATTCTGTGCTTACAACTTTATGGCAACAGTTTAGGGAAGGCCCTTTCGTGTTTCAACATGACAACGCCCCCATGCACAAAGCAAGGTCAGAACAGAAATGGTTTGTTGAGATCGGTGCGTAAGAGTTGACTGACCTGCACAGAGCCCTGACTTCAACCCAAACCAAACACCTTCAGGAGGAATTGGAACACCTAATCGCCCAACACCAGTGCCCGACAAGCAATGGTCCACATACTTTTGGTCATGCAGTGTACATTTGGCCCAGTGGGAGTGAGATTTTTTGAAGAGGGTGTAACCAGGCTTATCCATGGGTGGTTTCAGGTTGGGTGGAAAGGATGGTGGGTGCGGTTGTCAGTGAAGGTAACCCGACGTGGACTTGTGATGTTTGTCTGTGTTTCTTCAGATCAGTGGGAGCAGGCGCTCTGTGTGATGCAACTTGAGGAAAGATCTGTATCTTGCTTTGCGTTAAGGTAAAGTGGACAATTGAAAGGAGTGCCCTGCCGTTTGGTGCGACGCAGACCCGGTGGGGAAAGTGGTATTTGTATTTATTAGGGATCCTCATCAGCTTACACCAAGGCAGCATCTACTCTTCCTGGGGTCCAAACACATTAAGGCACTTAAATAACATATAAAACAAAAGATAAAACAGTACATCATAACATTATTACACCACTACATACAGCTGAAGTCGGAAGTTTACATACACTTAGAAAAATTAGTTTCAATGACTAAAACCTAAGTGTACACATTTCTTGTTAACAAACTATAGCTTTGGCAAGTCAGTTAGGACATCTACCCTGCTGTCAATAAGGTGTATTTTTACCCCAAAAAATCTGAATTTACTGCTTGCATCAGTTACCTGATGTAGAATTGAGTTCCATGTAGTCATGGCTCTATGAAGTACTGTACTCCCATTGTCTGTTCTGGACTTGGGGATTGTGAAGAGATTCTGGTGGCATGTTTTGTGGTGTATACATGGGTGACCGAGCTGTGTGCTAGTAGTTTAAACAGACAGCTCGGTACTTTCAACTTGTCAACACTTCTTACAAAAACAAGTAGTGATGAAGTTCTCTCTTCCAATTTGAACAATGAGAGATTGACATGCATATAATTCATGTTGGTTCTCCATATACTTTTAAGGACCAGCCGTACTGCCCTGTTCTGAGCCAATTGTCATTTTCCTTAGTCCCTCTTTGTGGCACAGGACCACACTACTGAACTACAGTTGCATTATACTGCAGCACACCTTGTGGGCTGCCTCAGAATGCATTAGATATTCTGTTTTTATTTTCAATTTTTTTTATTTAACCTTTATTTAACTAGGCAAGTCAGTTAAGAACACATGACAGCCTAGGAACAGTGGGTTAACTGCCTTGTTCAGGGGCAGAGCGGCAGATTTTTACCTTGTCAGCTCGGGGAATCAATCTTGCAACCTTTTGGTTACTAGTCCAACACTCTAACCACTAGGCTACCTACCGCCCCATTTACAGTAGTGATGGACAGCTGGAGGCATTTTGTTTTTCACAAGTGTAGTTTTAGAGTACTTAAGCATCGAATACATTTCAAGTTTGCCCATTTTGGCCTTTAGGCTACACTTTACAATAATACAAATATATTATCGAATATTATTATTTTTTTTTTTATGTACATGTTTATTAACCCGCCTGTTGTGTTTGTTTCATGTTAATTAATTCTGTGTTCCCGGTCCGCCCATTATAGCTGATTAGAAATCCATAATGATACATATATTATCGCCTAATGTTGTGTTAGATCTTTTTATCAACTTAAGTTCTTGTGAACATTACAAGTTTTGAACTACTATTTGCTATTTATGGCCTGTAGGCCTCATTGACCTGAGCTCACACAACTTGTTGTTGAGTAAAAAAAGCATGATGTATGTATTATTTTGACTATAACAAATTCTCAGATGAAACATAGTGCTATTTATCAGACTATTTTGTGTCAAAGTTTAACAAAGACATTTGTTTTGAAACTGTTTCAAATTTTAAATAGTGGCAGGATTTTATGTCATCAACCCGGCATATGGCGTATTTCGTTGGCCCTGGGGTCATCCTGATAACATTTTCAGCCGACAGCCGACCTCTCCTTTCAGGTGGGGATGAAGACCAGGACAAATTCCCATTCTTTGACCAGAATTTGTTTTATTTCACCTTTATTTAACCAGGTAGGCTAGTTGAGAACAAGTTCTCATTTGCAACTGCGACCTGGCCAAGATAAAGCATAGCAGTGTGAACAGACAACACAGAGTTACACATGGAGTAAACAATTAACAAGTCAATAATACAGTCTATATACATTGTGTGCAAAAGGCATGAGGAGGTAGGCGAATAATTACAATTTTGCAGATTAACACTGGAGTGATAAATGATCAGATGGTCATGTACAGGTAGAGATACTGGTGTGCAAAAGAGCATAAAATAAAATAAACAAAAACAGTATGGGGATGAGGTAGGTAAAAATGGGTGGGCTATTTACCGATAGACTATGTACAGCTGCAGCGATCGGTTAGCTGCTCAGATAGCAGATGTTTGAAGTTGGTGAGGGAGATAAAAGTCTCCAACTTCAGCGATTTTTGCAATTCGTTCCAGTCACAGGCAGCAGAGAACTGGAACGAAAGGCGGCCAAATGAGGTGAGAATGTAACAACAACCTCAGCAGGGCCCTCTTCCTCATCACTGGATCGTTCCACATCGGTTGTCTCTTGGTCTGGATCATATTCTGTGTTGTCTTCAACCTCTGACACATCCTCCTCTAATGCCTCTTCACTGTCAGGTTCCTGGCTTCTCTCTTCCTCACCAGTGTCATGATCAAATATATGATCAAGAGCCTCATATACAGTATATCGTTTGGTCATTGTGCTGCCACAGAATGAATTGTGAGCAAGGCCTCAAAAAAGCTTTATATACCAGAGCTGCGAGAACAATTCTAGATATTATTGAAACAATGTTGCGATTGTTTGTGAGAATTCCAACAGGTGTGGTTCTCGTGGGGGAAAGATTCTATTGGGGAAAGGTTCCCGTGGGGGTTGCCATTGAAGCCAAGAAGGGGAGTGAGGTGTGTGTGTCTGTGCTCAAACACACATGCATGTGGGGGTCTGGGAGTGTGTCCATCTGATGAATGGGCATGTACCTGAACTCAAATTTAAACACTAATTGTAGTCTCACCCATCCATTTCTGACGACCAGTCATTTTTGACCGGGAACACCACATGTGTAGAAAAGTTAAATAAAACCCAACATTTTATGAAAATCATCAAAATGTATTTTGTGTGTTCAGATACCCTGTGTGGACTAAGTCATGGAACCTTATGACAATCAGATTAACTCAATTTTTCAGAGAGGAAACTTGTAAATATGTCCAATTCAACCCGAACACAACAGGAGGGTTAAGTAGTCTTGTTTGTCTCAGAGCAGCGCGAAACGGTGCTGAAATAGTTGACAACACACAGGTAGGCTATTTCTTCAAATCCTATTATAAACAATTGGATGACTTTGGGTGTTCCAGTAAGCAACAATTTGTTTTCTTCATTAGCCGACTTCATTAGCCTACATTTATAAAATATCTTATTTTTAAGATATTGTTTTGAGTTAGTGTATTTTACACATCTTTGTTACGGTTCGTTGTTTGTTTCGTTCTTTCTTTGTTGTTTTGTGTGTTTCTAATAAATAATATGTGGAAACCTTATCGCGCTGCAGCTTGGTTGAATAAATATTGCGATTAACATGACAGAATATCCCATCAAACTAGGACCAAGCAGCGTGCCCAAAGAGGGAAGGATTCCCGGACATGGGATGAAGTGATGGGGAGATGCGAAACCCTTCCTTGGCGACAGACGGAAGGAGATTATGGAGGACAGCGACGACGACAGGGTTCGCGGCTACAGAAAGCCCAAGGACAACCCCACGTTTCTTTGGGGGGGGGCACATGGAGCTGGCGGCTGAGCAGAGGGAAGAGCCAGAGACTGTCAGAGGCAATGGCGAAGTTGGGAGAGAGAAATGAGAGATATGTTGTGCAAGTGTGTTCTGCTCAACATCCGACCAGAGGATCCGGTTAGCAGTCTGGTGCAACCTGTGCCGGTTCCACACGTCTGGCCTCAAGTGCACCTCTCCAGTCCGGTACGTCATGCGCCTCCTCCTCGCACTCTCCCTGAAGTGCGTGTCCCCAGTCCGGTACGTCCTGTGCCTACTCCTCGCACTCTCCCTGTGCCGGTTCCACGCACAAGGCCTCCAGTGCGCCTTCCCAGTCCGGTGCGTCCTGTGCCTGCTCCTCGCACTGAGGTGTGTCACCAGTCCGGTGCCACTTGTACCGGCCCCACGAATCGGGCCTCCAATGCGCCTCCCCAGTCCGGAGCCTCCGGCGACGGTCCACGGTCCGGAACCTCCAGAGACGGTCCACGGTCCGGAACCTCCAGAGACGGTCCACGGCAGCTCCATGGCAGGAGCCTTCCCCTGCGCCAATGCCCAGTCTAAGCACAGCGTCCAGTCCAGCTCCAAGGCCAGAGTCTTCTTCTGCGTTGGTGCCCAGTCCAGGCACAGCGTCCAGTCCCGCTAAATGGTGGGAGCCTTCCCCTGTGCCGATGCCCAGTCCAGGCACGGCGTCCGGTCTAGCTCCATGGCCGGAGCCTTCTCCTGTGCCGGTGCTCAGTCCAGATACGCCGTCCAGTCCTGCTCCATGGCAGGAGCCTTCCTCTGCACTGATGTCCAGTCCCGCTCCATTGCAGGAGTCTTCCTTGATACCGAGGTCCAGTCCAGGCACAGTGTTCAGCCCGGGTCCATGGCTGGATCCACGGGATGAGCGGGTTCTTCGGCCCGCACCAGAGCCGCCCCCGATGCTGGCGGATCCGCGAGCTGAGTGGGGGCTACGACCTGCACCAGAGCCCCAACCGACACTAATCACCCCCCCCCCCCCCCCCCCCCCCCCTACCCTCCCCATTTGTTTCAGGTTTTGCAGCCGGAGTCCGCACCTTTTGGGGGGGGGGGGGGGTACTGTCACCACTGTAGGGCCTATAGGACCTGCCTTGTTGATAGTGTTGTTAAGGCAGAGCAGCGCTTTATTATGGACAGACTTCTCCCCATCTTCGCTACTGTTGTATCAATATGTTTCGACAATTTACAATCCAAGGTTACTCCAAGCAGTTTAGTCACCACACCTTTCTCAATTTCCACATTATTCATTAAGTAACTTTTTATCCACAATATAGCAGGTCGGTGTAAAGCCATAGCACAAGTTTTTCCAGCAGCAGACTATGATCGATAATGTCAAAAGCCGCACTGAAGTCTAAAAAAACAGCCCCTACAATCTTTTTACCATCAATTTCTCTCAGCCAATCATCAGTAATTACTGTTGGTGCTGTGCTTGTTGATTGTCCTTCCCTATAAACGTGCTGAAAGTCTGTTGTCAATGTGTTAACTGTAAAACAGCATTGTATCTGGTCAAACACAATTTTTTCCAGAAGTTTACTTAGGGTTGGTAACAGGCTGATTGGTCGGTTATTTGAGCCAGTAAAGGGGGCTTTACTATTCTTGGGTAGTGGAATGACCTTTGCTTCTTTCTAGCCCTGAGGGCACACACTTTCTAGTAGGCTTAAATTGATATGGCAAATAGAGTGGCAATATCGTCCGCTATTATCCTCAGTCATTTTCCATCTAGGTTGTCAGACCCCGGTGGCTTGTCATTGTTAATAGATAACATTTTTTTTTCGCCTTTTCCACACTCACTTTACAGAAATAAAAAAGTTAAACGTTTGTCTTTCAAAATTTGGTCAGAAATACTTGGATGTGTAGTGTCAGTGTTTGTTGCTGGCATGTCATGCCTAAGTTTGCTAATCTTGCCAATGAAAAAATAATTTCAGTAGTTGGCAATATCAGTGGGTTTTGTGATGAATGAGCCATCTAATTCAATGAATGATGGAGCTGAGTTTGCCTTTTTTCCCAAAATGTAATTTAAGGTGCTCCAAAGCTTTTTACTATCATTCTTTATATAATTTATTTTTATTTCATAGTATAGTTCTTTTTTAGTTTAGTCACATGATTTCTCAATTTGCAGTATGTTTGACAATGGGCTGCCAGGCTTATTTGCCATACCGTTTGCCTCATCACACTCAACCATACCATTTTTAAATTCCTCATAAATCCAAGGGGATTTGACAGTTTTTACAGTCCTATTATGAGTGCTTGCTTATTAGTAACTGGAATAAGCAATTTCATAAGTGTCAAGTGTAGTGTCTGGTTGCTCTTCATTACACGCCACAGACAAGCAAATATTACTTACATCCTCAACATAAGAATCACTACAAAACTTATTGTATGACCTCTTAAACACTATTAGGCCCAGCCTTTGGAACTTTGGTTTTCCTAGATATGGCTACTATATTTGATCACTGCATCCTATGGATTTGGATGCTGCTTTAAAGCACATTTCTGCAGCATTAGTAAATATATGACCAATACATGTTGATGATTTCATTCTGTAATGAGTCCGATGGGAGACAGAGTGCTGGTTTCAAGCACAGGGCGCAGCAGGTGTTTATTAGTAAGGACCACAGGAGGAGGCAGGTAGCTGGATCCAGGGACAGGCAGAAGGTTATACACAGGGACTCCAAAAAGGTAACATTACAGGCAGGGAAAAGGCTAATAACGTAGTCCGGGAGCTCAGGCAAGCGGTTGATGACAGGAAATCTGATCGTCAAAAGCACAGGCAGGGAAGACAAAAAGGTGTTGTTAGTGAGGATGGCTAAAAACTACAATTCACGGGAGGACTAATATGGAAATAAACAGAGCTCCGAATAGAATGTCTACCAAAACAAACAATACCTCACAAATGGGGTCCAAAGAACGTAACTAAATAGTGTGTGTAAATGACATACAGGTGTGTAAACAGGTGATCAGAATTCAGGTGATTGGGATCTGCTGCGTTCAGGGGATTTATGCGTTTGAGAGTGTGAGCTGGAAAATGGGCAGGAAAGTGAGCTGCGTTCAGGGGATCTAGGTGTTTGAGAGTGCGAGTTGGAAGCAGACGTTACACATTCCTGTGCTGTTTGTAACTACCATGGTAGGTTGACTGACAGCCTGAACCAGGTTGCAGGCACTGGTTAGTTTGAAGTTTTCTTGAGTAGACAGCTTGATGAAAGCCAGTCAATATTTAAAATCACCCAGAAAATATACTTCTCTGTTGATATCACATACATTATCAAGCATTTCACACATATTATGCAGATACTAACTGTTAGCACTTGGTCTATAGCAGCTTCCAACAAAAAGAGGATGTAGGTGAGGCAGATGAACCTGTAGCCATATTACTTCAACAGTATTTAACATCAAATTGTATTTGTCACATGCGCTGAATACAACAGGTGTAGTCCTTACAGTGAAATGATTACTTAAAAGCCCTTAACTATTTCTTGAAATAGTTGGTTAAGAAATTATTTACTAAATTAACTAAAGTAAAATAACTCAGTAAAATAAGAACAACAAGGCTATATGCAGGTGGTACCGGTAACTAGTCAATGTGAGATCCTCTTTAAGCTTTACATGAATGTGGTTCTGAATATAGACCGCAACACCGTCCCCGTTAGCATCTCTTTTCTGTAGATGTTATAACCACATATTGCTACCACTGTATCAAAGGTATTATCCAAGTGAGTTTTAGAGATAGTCAGAATATGAATGTCATCTGTTACAAGCAAGTGGACGTTATGAACCTCGTTTCTTAGACTACATAAGTTAATATGGGCTATTTTTAGCACTGATTTGCTTGATTGTTTTCGATGCTTTACTGGGAAGCTTATCAGAAGTAGACTTGTGGTGGTGAAAACAGAGTCTGTTCTTTGATCTTGATTCAGAGGATTTACCTGATAAAGTAATGTTAGGATATATGAGTTATGCTGTTAGAGCTTTTGTGCTGAATCCACTGCAGTCTTACAGGTGTCATGTTTATGGGCATGTCACAGCAGTATGTAGAAGGGAGAATCCAAGATTTGAGAAATGTGCAGGAGGACATGGGACAGAATCATGTTTAGTTTCGGTAGGAAAAGTTGTGTGTGTCAACTGAGAGAGAGGCAGGTTGAGGTGGCCAGGGTCAGAGAGGCAGGTTGAGGTGGCCAGGGTCAGAGAGGCAGGTGTAGGTGGCCAGGGTCAGAGAGGCAGGTTGAGGTGGCCAGGGTCAGAGAGGCAGGTGTAGGTGGCCAGGGTCAGAGAGGCAGGTTGAGGTGGCCAGGGTCAGAGAGGCAGGTGTAGGTGGCCAGGGTCAGAGAGGCAGGTTGAGGTGGCCAGGGTCAGAGAGGCAGGTGTAGGTGGCCAGGGTCAGAGAGGCAGGTGTAGGTGGCCAGGGTCAGAGAGGCAGGTGTAGGTGGCCAGGGTCAGAGAGGCAGGTGTAGGTGGCCAGGGTCAGAGAGGCAGGTTGAGGTGGCCAGGGTCAGAGAGGCAGGTTGAGGTGGCCAGGGTCAGAGAGGCAGGTTGAGGTGGCCAGGGTCAGAGAGGCAGGTGTAGGTGGCCAGGGTCAGAGAGGCAGGTGTAGGTGGCCAGGGTCAGAGAGGCAGGTTGAGGTGGCCAGGGTCAGAGAGGCAGGTTGAGGTGGCCAGGGTCAGAGAGGCAGGTTGAGGTGGCCAGGGTCAGAGAGGCAGGTTGAGGTGGCCAGGGTCAGAGTAGTGCAGAAGATTCCGCTGAGGCAGTGAAGAAAGTAGAGGGAGGATCAAGGGTAAGAGATTCTGAGAGGAACCCTGGGAATATTAGATCTCTACTATGACAGAGGGATAAGCCAATGAGTGATACGTTTCAGTAAGGTTAGCTTCTTAGCAATGGTTATCAACTGTACCGCAGAGATGGAACGTTAGTCACAGAAAATAGATGTGGCGGCAGCTGCAGGGAAGTACTTGGGGGTACGAGATTTGACTTCAGAAGAGTTACAGGGCGTGTTGAGTGGTAGTGTCCTGTCTTCTCAGGTCAGTGGCCTGGGGTAGGATGAGATAGGTTTAAAGTAGTGACATAAGGTTTTAATTAGTGACATAAGGTTTTAATGAGTGTAGGGTTAGTTGATAGGGTAATTAAAACTATAGTTATTTTTTCAGTTTCCCCATGTTGTATCACAAAGTGTAATGGATTTATACTATAGTTCAGTTGGGAGCGGTAATTCAATATATTGGATGCCAACCACTGGTAAACCTCACCAAAGAAGAAGAAAAGTAGCCATACAGACTCATGCTAGTTAGACAAGCCTGTAGATTCCAAAGGTTATCATCACATCTGGTAGTGCCTGTCTTGATGATAGCTAGCTAAATAAGATACCTAGCTGTTAGACAGTTAGCTAGCTAGCAACCTAGGCTTATTAAGGCTATTTTGCTACGCTTCCCGTCCTACCTGATGATTGCACGTCGTTGTATCCTACTCCTTCTCATTTAACAAACTGTATTATGTAATTTGTATTCCATTTTGCATTGATTAGAGATCTCCCACTTTGCTGGCTAAAAATGGAGCCACTGACTGTAGACACTGCCACGACAAATCAAATCAAAGTTTATTTGTCAAGTGCGCCAAATACAACAGGTCTAGTAGACCTTCCAGTGAAATGCTTACTTACAGGCTCTAACCAATAGTGCAAAAAAGGTATTAGGTGAACAATAGATAAGTAAAGAAATAAAACAGTAAAAAGACAGGCTATATACAGTAGCGAGGCTACATACAGACACCGGTTAACAACCACAATAACAAACATGGTTGTTCGGTACGTCTTTTTATGGGGCACGTCGTAAAAATTACATTCAAAAGGTTGTTGTTTTATTGAGTTAAGAATTTAACCGATCTCCAATTAATACACAGAGAGAACATTTACACATCTCTGCCTTTAACACAACTTCAGGACCAGAAATGTTGTTCAAGAACATGTCATCCATCATGGATTAAAAATGAATTCATGTAAGGCGATTACTTGAGAGGTTGTGTACTCTGCTCATTTAGTCAGCCATTACATTTACTCTATTTATACCATTTCAAGGTCAGATGTATGTTTTAGGGCTCCAGAGTGGCGCAGCGGTCAGACCCTGGTTTTATTCCAGGCTGTATCACAACCCGCCGTGATTGGGAGTCCCATAGGGCGGCGCCCAATTGGCCCAGCGTTGTCCGGGTTTGGCCGGGGTAGGCCGTCATTGTAAATAAGAATTTGTTCTTAAAACTGACTTGCCTAGTTAAATAAATGTTGAATAAAATAAAAAAGAATACTAAAATGCCTAATTTCATTCTCTGCTCTGGAGCGGTTGATTGAATGCATCAGCAGGAATGCATCAGCAAAACTGCAGGTGAAACCTATAGCATAGAACATTATGGCGACTCAATTGGCAACAGATGACTGATACAGTAACTCGGTTACCGTACCAAATTCACTTAATTTACAATTGCTAAAACTAGATAATTGAGCTAGGAAGACAGATTGTTTTGGTTGATTTGTTTGCCAATGTCATTGCTGCCACTGCTTCTGAGTGGTGTATAATGCCCTTTTGAGACACGGTTAACCTCATGAAACTCCTTGGAGATTTTTTGCGCAAATGTATTCACAGTTTGATCCCTATATGTAGGCCTTTGCACTTGTACCCACCCGTATGTATACATACGGGTTGAAAATGGCAGATTTGGGTTACTGATAAACGGCTACATTGGAATGCAGTGGCTGCACAGTACAGTAACATGCTATAGCCTACATGACGCCAGAGCTCTGGCTCTGCACTTCACGGGTTTTGACTGAAAAGCGTTCTGAACTTGAGCACCTCCGCAACAAGAAGTTGCCCCCATCTCTCCTGTTAAATGGGCAACTCTTGACATTGAGGGAAATGCTGTAAATTTCAAACTATGTATTTTAGAAGATGAGACGTTGAGGATAATATTAAATACCACAGCTTTGGTGTCAAGCCAAACGCCTGTGAATCCAAATGTGCACTTCACATTTCCATATCCTAACACGCATGTCATTTATGATCATTATGGTCATTATGTTTGATGTACAGTTACAAGATGACATGGCGTTATACCCTGCGTTGTTCTGAACAGAATGAGCCATGTTTGTCTATTGTAAAAGAAAATTGCCACAGGACATACACCTAAATGCACTCATGACTCCTTTCATTGTGTAATATCGTATTTTATTACTTAGCTAGTCATGTTGTCAATGGAACAAGCTTTCAAATGATGCCCACCTGACCCAGACTGATTTTGGATTACATAAACATCATATTGTGTGATGGCTGGGATGCAGGATTGTGTTCCAAACAAAACAACTACAAGTGTGCTTGTTCTAATTCCTCAACTGCACAGTTAGGGAAGCACAAAAAAGTACCTTGTAGTTGAAGACTCTTCTTTGAGTCATAAAAATGCATTGAAATTGCTTAGGAACTGTGCACACTTTGGAGAGGGGTGAAGCCACTTGGAGACACCACCTATTCCTCTCCCTCAAACCCTTCTCGTGTGTTTGTCTTATGTTGCACCTACCCCACATTTTCCAGAAATAGTCTTATCACGTTAGTAAATGTATCCAGAGTATTTTTTACATTTCATTAGTATAAAATGCATTGAAAACAGTAAATGAAAAATGCACATAAAATCAACAGTTTAATGTTTGGATTCCATCTTATGTCAGGTGAAGTTGTTGTCCACAACTTTGGTCTAATAATTTTTCCCATAATCTCCCAACTGTTCCCTTTCAATTGCTACCATTGCTTATGCTTTTCATATTTCTTCTGTAAAAAGAAAAAAAAAGTTGAATTTATCCATATAGACAAATTCCCATAAGTGTAAAGGGTTAATGCAACATCACATACATCGTGGCACACCTGAATCAGTGTTTTGAAAACAGACATACATCTTTGTCAATGGAAGCATATAAATATACAGGCTGCGTAATAATAATTTAAAAAGTTAACCTAATTTAGCAGGCGTAGAAAGAAGTCTGAGCGGAGTTCCCACTTCCGTTTTCAGGGGAAAGGGAAGTTAGTTTGATAATACTGTATCACTGAAAACCAGGGCGACTCCACATAGGCTAAGCTCTTCATGACATACACCTACTGACAGCCAGTGGTGCAAAGTACTTAAGTAAAAATACTCTGAAGTACAACTATTACTTTTACTTCAATACATTCCTGAAGAAAATAATGTACTTTTTACTCCATTCACCCAAAAGTACTCATTACATTTTGAAAGGAAAATGGCCCATTTCACACACTTAAGAGAACATCCATGGTCATCCCGTACTACCGCTGAGCTGGCAGACTCACGAAACAAATGCTTTTTGTAAATTATTTAGTGTTAGTGTGCCCCTGGCTATCTGCCAGTAAATTAAAAAAATAGAATTGTGCTATCTAGTTTGCTTAATATAAGGAATTTGAAATGGTTTATACTTTTACTTTTGATACTTAAGTAAATTTGAGCAATTCCATTTACTTTTGATACTGAAGTATATTTTAAACCAATACTTTTACTCAAGTAGTATTTTACCGGGTGACTTTCACTTTTACTTGAGTATTTTTCTATTAAGGTATCTTTACTTTTACTCAAGTATGACAATTTAGTACTTTTTCCATTACTGCTGACAGCTTGTTTGAAGCCAACCCAGCTAGCACAGTGGATCTGGGCCGATTCCGGCTGAGTGTCGGGGCACTCGGCTGTGAGTCAGACTCGGCCGACGTCATGTGTAGTATTACTTATGGCTAGGATGCAGGGATTGAGCTCGGGCCAATTCCGGTGAGAGTTATCTGGCCCAAATGTATTACTTGGGGCTCGGGACGATTCCGGTGAGAGTTATCTGGCCCAAATGTATTAATTGGGGCTCGGGACGATTCCGGTGAGAGTTATCTGGCCCAAATGTATTAATTGGAGCTCGGGCCGATTGGGGCTACACTCTGGCAGATGGTTACACGGGGTGCTTTATATAATTAACATTTCATTATTTATTTTTCCATATATTCTCATTGTTTCCGTGATCAAAAAATACAATTAGCATTTATATTAAAATCTTTAAGAGTCCAGTGTAGTATTTTGATACTTTGTGCAAGGCAATTGATAAGCATTAAAAACTTTGTGGATGGGGCCTCCCGAGTGGCGCAGCGGCCTCAACCGGGAGACCCATGAGACGGCACACAATTGGCCCAGCGTGGTCCGAGTTAGGGGAGGGTTTGGCCGGCTGGGATGTCCTTGTCCCATCTCGCTGTAGCGACTTCTGTGGCGGGCCAGGCGCATGCACGCTGACATGTTCACCAGGTGTATGGTGTTTCCTCCGACACAATTTTTTTTTTTGTGGATGTGTATAATTTGTGCGTAGAAAATGAATAATAATAATAATAATAATAATATTTCAAATGACTAAATCGGGTAATTTTGTATATGTGTATTTACATTTGCATCAGGCCACTTCTTCTGGGGGGATTCCGGCAAAAATCGGCTGAATTCCGGTAGACTGAAACTGCCCGATGTACTTGGGCCGATTCTGGACAGTCATTTTGATTCGGGCCGAGTATGACACCCGATTCCAGGCAGATTCAGTCAGTTCTGGCTTCCCGGAAGAGGGCCGCTTCTGGGGTGATTCCTCATTGCTAGCTGGGAAAGGAGAAGTGTTTGCTCAGCAGAATGCAGGGCAGTTTATCCATATGAGTTACTGATTTTGTTTTTACGATTGTCTAGATGGCTCCACAGCTAATCCCTAACAGTCATGCTAAAATGCTCATGTATTCCAATGCAAAATGCTAAAGATAGTGCTAACGCTAGCGGGTGCAGGAGCTAACTAACAAGCTCAACACACGGTAATTACATACAATAGACCACAAAACTTAGCTCCACATAATAGTACACAGATCTCAAGGCACTTACATTTAGATGCACACACAATCAGATATAAAGAGATTCAGCCCACAGGAGTAAAAGTTCAGTAGGAGGGAAAACTGTGGAAGTGCTCATCAGGATGGGGAAAGCACATTTCTGACCACACAGCGTGTTCGACCAACTGAAACTGAAGTCCTGTGAAGGTCACTGGTAGGCTGATCGACATGTGATGATAAGGATTTGGCGTGACCTTGGCCAATAAGACACTAAGAAAAGTGGGGGTTCTCTGGATGGGAGACTAGGATGCCCGACTAAAACTAACCAGAAGGGATGGCTAGAATCAGCTGACTGAGTTGGCCGTTTTAACAGCAGCCAAGTGTTTGAGTACATGCATCCTCCAAGAGGGACGTTTCATGGCTTGATGGTCAGTGCTGTCCCATTGCTTGATATGAGGAAGGGTTGTCATTAGTTACCACAGCCAAAGTTATAAACCCCGCCCATTTCTGCAATGTATCGTCTTAAAATGTTATTTTAAACCTAACCTCTAGCTATACCCAGGTTTCTTTGGAATGTGGCATATTCATTTTTGCATTATGGTAGTGAGAAGCCCGATGTCGAGAGCTCAAATCAAGTATACAGAATTGATTTGAAATCTCAGATGATCTAAAGTGAAGTAAACTTACGAAACTAATGTAACTCCATGTAAGAGCAGCAGTACCTGAATGGGCTCTCACATGGCATGAAGGACAGACACTTATATTCCTAATATTCATGTCTGGTCTGCCAATAACTATACTCCTCAGACAACAGCAACTCCATTTAAAGCCTTTTATTAACAGATCTAATGACAGTATATTCAGAGCTTTTATCATGAAAGATATAAACGGCACTAAAAGGTGCAGAGACCAACCAACCCACAGTTATTTAAGGGTAACTGCTACCAGATTACCTGCTGTGAAAAAAACAAGACAAATAAAGTTGATATGAAAATATACTGTCATTCTTCCCGTGACAAACCCACAAGAATACCACTCTCTCACTGTTACTGTGTTTCCAACGTAGAGAAGCCATTGATTCTAAGAGGTAAAATTGTGCCACCCTCTGGAATACCGACAGTATCACCACATTACTACCTCCAACAAACTACCTCACATGGACTGTGATAGCATTAGAAGTGTCTCCAAGGCACAGTAAGAACAGAGTAGTATTCAGTACGGTTCTCTCCTCTATAAAACTGCAGACTGCTTTCACAAAACTCATCCAGAAAACCATGTGAGTTATAGCATATTGGTGGACATTTACAGTTACCATCCGAAGCCAAAAGTTAATAGATCCAATTGTTCTAAATGATCTTTAAAGTTCTCAGTAGGACAAACGTACTTAATGACTGGCGTGAAGGAAATTCCCGCAGAGTGACATCATGGACTGCTGAGGCTGATAGATATATAAATCATACTGTATATCAAATCCATTTCTGGAGTATGAGGCATAGTTACAGTACATACGTGACTGCATGCTTACAAAACACTTGTTCAGTGCATTTCATTTTTACAATGTCTTTATCTCCTGGATGAGCTGGCTTTTGATTTATAGCCAGCAAGACAAATCTCCATTCTCCCAATAATCCATGTCTGACATATCCAACGAGAATATGATGCACGCTCACATCTTTCAACAGAAAACAGGGTGTTGAAATCGCCCTGTCTACCCTCATAATGCCGCCCTGTACATCAACCTCTAAGCCATTTGGCCTTGGGTTAGGTCACCTCCCATTTAGTTTGGAACCCTATCACAGGGAGCTTTCTCAAGCTGTTGTCTGACTGATGTCTTGGCCTTCATGAGCCCTAACCAACCAAAACACAGTGTTGGCCTGATTGCGGTTGTCTGCCTGTCTTGTGAGGTCAGCTTTTTTTTTTACAAGCTAAGCCACCCATAAAGACAGCAATGCTCACTCAGCGTACCGGTGGGTGGTCTCGCTACCTAAGGCAGGGCATCATTGTGGTTGAGAGAGCAGTTTGTGGCTACCCATTACATGACACAGTAATATGTGTGGACAGACACATTGCCTATACATTCAAACAGCATCCAGGAAGGGCTACTACCAACTAATAAGCACTATACAGATAGCTAACACCGCCCACCATTAAATGCATAGACGCTTTGTCCTTCAACAGACTGAAGGTCTCTGAGGATGCTATGTGATCAGTAGTCTCTGTGCAGTAAGTCTGCGCTATGTGAAAAAGATGGTGTTTTGGCAGAGGTGGCGACTGTGGGCCGGAATGGAAAGAATGGCTGGAAAAGAAGCTGTGCACCTGATCTGAAGCCCCGCCCTCCCCAGAGGACGATATGGCTCTCACCACACTCTCATTCTGTTAGCTTTCAGCCTGATACCAAACCTATTGTGAATCCAGCTAACATTTGATATCTCCAAGTGGAATTTACCAGTAAAATTAAATGCCATCAATAGTTTGCCACAAGGAAGAAAAGTAAGAAGTTCATTAATCATCTTCACAATCGTGAAGGTCAATGACAATATAAAAAAAGTATTGACATGGGACATGCACAACTATTGTGAGTGAATTGTAACACCAACCATAAAGTAATTTAAGATCCAACATCAATTTTTTTTAGAGGGTGTCTTTCCATACAGAACTATATTGAACACTACTGTCATGGAAACTAGCCTACATCAATCCAAACAGTAAACATTTAGACCCAAAGCACCCTTTAAACTTCTGTCTGATACCCTTGATATCTTTGCTATTGATTGTTAAACAGGAGGCAGATTGTATTTTTAGACCTTGGATCATGGAAGTGAAAAGATACATCTCAGTGTGCAACTCAAGGTTGTATTTTCCACAGACCCTTTTCTCTTATTTACCGTCTGTTACTCTTCATTTGACAGGCCTGTGCAGCGGCAGGATTTCACTTTGAAACGGGCAGCAATAAATGATCCCCATGTGTTTGCAGACCAAACCAAGCAACCAGAGTTGAATTGCCCAATAAATGCATCTCCATTGACCACCTGGTGGGTGTATTTGACCAAAAAGCATATAACCACTACAACAGCATTTCCTATTGCCACCATCATTAAACTGCTTAGCCACTCACTCACAAGCTTCTATTTTTTAAAGGGCTATCCTTGCAACCTACCCAATTCGTAGGAGTTGGTACGTATCTTTGTTTCCCTCCGTTTAGTATTATACTGTATACTACGTTACATTAGGTTACATTATTACAGGAATAGCAGTGTACAATATCATACGAATTAGATCACGTTGGGGCTGGGCGGTATACTGTATTTTACTATACACCGGTATTGATGCGCAGACTGCTTTGGGTTTGTACTTTACCTTCTATAAGGGTATGTCAATGTTTACTCAGTTTGCAACTTGAGTCATATTTCTCACTCTCCTCCTGCTGCATTTGCTGCTTCCCACACCAAGCTCTGTCCCCTGTCACTGAAGGAGAAAAAAAAGATGTCCAAAAGGCATCAGCATTGGTCCGTGCTTACTGAGTTATAGCCTACAACAGGGATGGGCAACTCCAGCTGAAACTAATTGCATTCTAAACTGAAGATCATGATTAGTTGATTATTGGTGTCAGATGTTTTAGCTGGGGCTGGGGTAAAAGAGTGACACCAATCAGGCCCCAGAAGACTGGAGTTGCCCATCCCTGGCCTACAATGTCGCCTGAAATTACATTTGAGGAATGCCCATCTGTGGTAGGTCTATCGTTTGTAAAACAGGCCATTGCATTGGCCTTATCAGTCCTGACTTCTGTGACTAACCAATTTGGCTATTTAAGATCTGAATATCAGCTACCAAACTTTATTAGGAAGAGTAATCCTCAGCCTATTTGCAATGTGTTTACACAGCGGGAAATGCAAAAGTATTTTTTTCCTCCGCTATGATCAGCTCTTAAAAAATCTACGGATACAAAGTTAAAACTACTGATCATCTACCCAGTACCCAGAACTTAGTCGCTGTCACTAGCTACCACCCGGTTACACATCCCTGCACCTTAGAGGCTGCTGCTCTATGTACATAGACATGGAACACTGGTCAATTTAACCCATTTCATATTTATATACTGTTTTGTAGTCAAGGCCATCCTATTCAATTATTGATGTACATATACTATTCTATCCTAACTATTCTTCAGATATACTACATATTCTATCCATATACTGTCCACAATGTCTATGCATCACACACATACTCTATATATATTTTATATATTTATACTCCAGACGCCGACATTGCTCTTCCTAATATTTCTAATTTCCATTCTTTACTTTTAGATTTGTGTGTATTGTTAGATATTACTTCATTGTTGGAGCTACAGTAGGAAAACAAACATTTCTCTACACCCGCAATAACATCTGCTAAATATGTGTATGCAACCACTGAAATGTGATTTGGTTATTAATTTAGCTTGGAAAATGCTGCCCTCGTCAATCTGCCGCCATAGGCGGCCGCCTAATCCTGCCTAAAGAGCAGGCCGGCCCTGAAAGAAACACATACCAGACAAGTAGATGTGCAATGGATTATGATCATTGTTGTTAATTACCACGTTTTGTGCCCTAAACTATATTGAGAATATTGGCCTGTTGGAAACTCCCTACTACATCGCACAGTTCAGGGTGGATCAGATTTATCTCTAGAGAAACTGTGCTTTGCGCTTGCAGGAAAAATAACTGAATGAAATGGATTTCAAATAATTGAACCGACATTGGTCAATTAGTTGTTAAACAATGGAAAATAACCAACATTTTGCTTAATCGCTCAGCACTATGAACCCCTCTTATTTCTACAATTTCTCTTCTTAAAATGTGATTTTAAACCTAACCTAAACTTAACCATACTGCTGGCCTTATGCTTAACCCTAACCCTGAATTTTGCCAATTTTGACTTTGTGGGGGGTAATTGTCTACTACGAAGATAGCTATGGCTCTGGCAGCAAATAGTAAAACAACAAGCATTCAGCAACGTAACCAGCTGGTTGCACAGTAACAGTGTCAGCATCACCAGCTTGAATCTATTCTGTAGTTACAGTTCCTCTATCAGCATAGGAATGACTTCCAAAGTAGAGAGTTATTTTTCTCGCTATATGTTTATTGAGTGATTATATTTTATTTCAATCACATGCTAAAACCTGGTGGATATTTTGGGGGTCCAAATGAAGTTGTGGAACCCTGCCATACAGGGAGGTATACTATTTGCACATTGTTAAATTAGCAGAACACTGCTTCTACAGTATTATGTGAAGTATGGTTTGTTCTACATGGAACTGTCACACTTGAAAGTTATCAAAACACCTTATTTAGAATATCTACATAAGTTCAGCAATTGCTCTCTTCTCATATTACTCTGCAGGCTACTGGTCAATACAATGCTTCCTCCTGGAGGAGGCTTTGAATTGGTCAGTAGCCTACAGAGTGGTATGAGAAGAGGGCCATCCTCCTGCATCTCCCTGTTGTTATTGAACTCTGCCACCTGGCTGCACCTGTCCATAACCTGTAATACATTACATATAGTAGATGGAAGGGACTTTATCACCCACTGGAGACTTGAAGACAGAACCTCACCAAGAGAGCTGTGCATGTCAGTGTGTGGTTAGACAGCCAAATCCTTAGATAGACAAATAGAATGCCAAAAAATAACAAATACAATGCCAGTTCTGGTTAGACACCTGCAGTTGTACTCAACACATAACTTATTTTTAAGTGTAGGCATAGTTACTGTCTTTAGAAGCACATCGATGTGATATTTAAAGAATAACCTATTTTGTCTTTCTAACACAAACATACTTTTTTGTTGATAAATGTATCTACACTCAAGCTGGGTGATGTTTGTTTAATGTCCACATGTAGCCTAAACCTGTTGTTGGGATATTAGTAGTTCTGGGAGGTGTCCCCCAGGAAAGATCTAACCCTGACCGATAAGCGCCTCGTCAACCTCAGGGGACTGAAGAACGTTGTCTTGGCCCCTAATACTCCCACAAACTTCTACAGATGCACCATTGAGAGCATCCTGTCGGGCTGTATCAATATCAGGTAAGGCAATTGCACCCGCCGCACCCGCAGGGCTCTCCAGAGGGTGGTGCAGTCAGCCCAACGCACCATCGGGGGCACACTGCCTGCCCTCCAGGACATCTACAACACCCGGTGTCACAGGAAAGAAAAGAAGATTTGTGATTTTAATGCAGAAAAACTGAAATCCATTTTACCTCATTTCTACAAGCATCTCAACTGTGCAATTTGAGGGAAAAATAAACTCTAGATCACATTTATTTCACACACAGAGACCCATACAAAGTCCTCCCCTCCCCTCCCCCTCCCCCTCCACTTCTACTCCCAAGCCATAAGACTGCTGAACAGTTAATCAAATGGCTACCCAGATAAATAAATAATAAATGGGGTCAATGTAAATTCTTGTTTTGCAATGGCTCTATGCACACTCACTAGACTCTACCCACACACATACTACACTGACACTCCAACACACACGCACACACACTACATACGTACGCTCACACACACACACACACACACACACGTATATTGACGCCACACACTCATACAGACACATTATACATACTCTGCTGCTACTCTGTTTATTATATATCCTGAAAGACTAGTCACTTTTACCCCTACTCACAGTTCCTTCAGAAAGTATTCATAACCCTTGACTTATTCCACATTTTGTTGTGTTACAGCCAGAATGCTGAAAGATGAATTCGTCTTCCAGTGTCAGGTGGAAAGCCGACGGAGCCAGTTTTTCCTCTAGTATTTTGCCTGTGCTTAACTCCATTCCGTTTATTTTCTATCCTGAAAAACTCATCAGTCCTTAACAATTACAAGCATACCCATAACATGATGCATTCAGTAATGTGCTGTATTGGATTTTCCCCCAAACGTGACACTTTGTATTCAGGACAAAAAGTACATTTCTTTGCCATATTTATTTTAGTATTACTTTAGTAGAGAAGAAATCCCAACTTAATTAGGTCTATAATCAATAGCCTAACCGTTTAATGTGCCTGGCTTTATAAATCATCCATATATATCTACATAAATAAGACAGATCTTGCTTTTGGAGCCTGTTTGAGTATTTGTTTAATAGCCTACTGATTTCATGAGCACCAAGCCTCATGCAATGTTGCAAACAGAATATTTTTATTCTGTACATGTTTCCTTCTTTTCACTCTGTCAATTTGGTTAGTATTGTGGAGTAACAATAATTTTGCACCCCCAATTTTTCGGTTTTTGATTTGTTAAAAAAGTTTGAAATATCCAATAAATGTCGTTCCACTTCATGATTGTGTCCCACTTGTTGTTGATTCTTCACAAAAAAATACAGTTTTATATCTTCATGTTTGAAGCCTGAAATGTGGCAAAAGGTCGCAAAGTTCAAGGGGGCCGAATACTTTCGCAAGGCACTGTATATATATATAATTTGTTTTTAGGTTTTACAGCACCTTCCACAACATGTATCTGCACATTTCCCTAGTCACCCCGTTCACTCTGTCCAGTTTGAAATATAGTTGAATAGTGGAGATCGGAGTCTATCAAACTTGGGCTGTCTCTTGTGGAGGTCATAAGTGAGCTTTTCAAGAGGGAGAAAGTCAACAATCTGGTCAATCCACATTTTAAATGTAGGAGGGGTATTAGAGGCCCACAATAGAAGAATGCATTTCTTAGCAAAGTATGTAATAGTCATAAGCAAATTTTCTCTGTCAGGATCAAGAACAAATTCCTGCTGGGCATTAAGAAGATAGATACATGGGGTCATATCAAACTGTACATCTAGTATTTTCTGTGCAGCAGTTTCAACTTCATTCAACTGAGTTCTAAACCTCCTCTTGGAGGTAAATGAGGAAATTACATGTCTAATTTGAAGATGTAAAAAAAAATGGGATCTTGCACATTGAATTCACTGCAGAGCTCTTGAAAGGATTTCAGTGTAGTGGTTTTCTGATGAAATAGGTCTGAAAAGGTCCTAATTCCTAGAGTATGCCAAATATTAAAGTTGGCATCCCTCAGGGCTTTTGGCAAGTCTGGGTTGCCTACTATAGGCGAGTGAGAACATATTTGGGAGGAAATGCCCAGGTATTTCTTACAGTCCCTCCACGCTAGTAGGGTGCTGTAAATCAAAGGTTTTGGCTATGTTGCCCACTTCACTAAAGTTATTAATGAATATAATTGAGCTTAAGGGCAATGAACCACAGGATTGGGCTTCTATCTGAATCCACGTTGACTCTTGTCTGTTTGTGATCCATGTTAGCATGTTGCGGATTTGGGCAGACCAGTAGTACAATTGAAGGGAGGGAAGGGCAAGACCACCCTTAGATTCAGGTTTCGATAGAGTGGAAAACTTGATCCTAGGTTTTTTATTGCCATATATAAATTTGGTGATGCTTTGGTTAGTTGTTTTGAAAAAGGAAACTGGGAGATAGCATGGGAGCATCTGAAATAAGTAGTTCAGTCTAGGGAGGACATTCATACGGATGACATTAATTCTTCCTACTAAGCTAATTGGGAGGGAGATCCAGGTTTGGAGATCGTTCTTGATTCGGTCCAGGAGTGGAAGATAATTTTCCTTGAAAAGGCTATTCAGATCTGGTGTTATGAAGATCCCGAGGTATTGAAACCCCTGTGTTTTCCATTGGAAAGGACATAGTGTCTTCATAGAGCTGGTGAGTGTAATATTGAGAGGGCAGACAGTGGATTTGTTAAAATTGATCTTATAACCTGAAAACTTGCCATACTGAGCAATTGTGTCTAAAATGAGAGGGAGGGATTTCTCAGGGTTGGATATGTAGAGCAAGACTTCATCCGCGTAAAGCGAAATCTTGTGCTGCAGGCCGTCAGCAGAAACACCCATAATACTTGGATTGCTCCTTATCAGCTCTGCCAGAGGCTCCGCCCCCAACAAGTAGAGCAGGGGGGACAGTGAGCACCCTTGTCTTGTGCCCCATTCCAGAGGGAATCTGTCAGAGTTCAGTCCATTAGTAGTCACCATGGCATTTGGATGAGAGTATAGTGATTTGATCCATTTAATAACATTTGGGCCAATATTGAACTTTTCTGAAAACAGAAAGCTCCACGCCATCCTGTCAAACGCCTTCTCAGCATCCAGTAAAGCCAGCAGGACAGGGTCTTCTGTGCGTTTACTTGATCAATAATATCAAAAAGACGGCGAATGTTATCAGAAGAGTATCCGTCTCTAATAAATCCAGTTTGGTCCGCTTTTATTATTTTGGGAAGAAGAGTGTTTAGTCTTTTGGCGAGCAATTTGGTAATTATTTTATAGTCGAAATCCAACAAGCTTAGGGGCCGGAACGACGAGCAGGATAGGGGGTCCTTATCCTTTTTGAGCAACACGAGCTGCGAGCTGTGTGCATTGAATCTGGGAGAACTCCGTTTTTGCAAAAATCCTCCAGCATTGGCATGAAGATAGGGCTGAGCTGGGGCCAAAAAGCTTTGTAGAACTCTCTGGGGAATCCATCTGGGCCTGGGGACTTATTAGGTGGCATGGAGGTAATTGCCTCCAGGTTCTCCTCAGGAGTGAAGGGGGAGTTGAGATCTTGGTCGGTCTCTGATAGTTTAGGTAGCGAGATTCCCTCTAGGAAAGAGTGGAGTTCTGCCTCCGTGTGTTTTCTCTCAGAGGTATATCGTTTGCTGTAAAAATCATGAAAAGTTAAATTGATCTTTTTTGGGTCATATGTGACCTCGTCCTCTGCTGTTCGGATAGCCATGATCGTAAGTTCTGACTGTTCCTTTTTTAATTGGTAAGCAAGCAATCTACTGGGCCTATTGCTGTCATGCGTAGATGTAATAGGTGGCAGGGAAGTCAGGCGCAGGAGAGTCAAATGGAGTGTAAAATGGAGTCTTTTAATAAAGTCCACGGAGTATGCTCCATAACACTAAATGTACATAAACATGGGTACAAGGACCCGACGCACACCTATACAACAATCACACTACACTGACAATAAAACAATCTCTGACAAAGACATGAGGGGAAACAGAGGGTTAAATACACAACAGGTAATGAATGGGATTGAAAACAGGTGTATGGGAAGACAAGACAAAACCAATGGAAAATGAAAAAAGGATCAATGATGGCTAGAAGACCGGTGACGTCGAACGCCGAGCACCGCCCGAACAAGGAGAGGCAACAACTTCGGCAGCAGTCGTGACAATTGCTATACTCATGGTATTTCTGTTTAGTAAAGAAAACCTTTTTTTTTATCTCCCGAGTGTAGTCCAAATTCAGTTTGGCTTTGGCTGCTTTAAGATGACTCCAGGAGGTGCTGTCTGGGGATTGTTTATGTATTCTTTCACAGCATTCCAGCTCCCTCTCAAGATCTAGCCTGTGTGCTTCCATTGCTTTTTTCTTAGAGGAAGCATATGCAATTAGATGACCTCTTAGTGTGGCTTTAGCAGCATCCCACATTGTGGCCGGAGAAACAGGAGAATCTTTGTTGTCTTGTGTGTAGTTGTCTTTCCATGTAGTTACCAATGTATGTAGCGCTTCGTTTGATAGCATGGTGGTGTTGAATTTCCAGCTCTTTGACCTCGGGATGTTTTTGCCGAGGTCAAAGCGGAGGTGGACAAAGGCGTGATCTGAAAGTGCTATGGGTCCGATTGTACATGTGGCTGAATTTATGAATCTTTGGGATAAAAATGTAATCTATATGGGAGTAGGTGTTATCGACATTAGAGTAGTATGTATAGTCCATAGATGAGCTATTAGTCTCTCTCCAGATATCCATCAGTCCCATCTCTTTAGTAAGAGAGTTCAACATCTTTGCAGATCTAGGATTTGTGGTGGGGACTTGAGATGATTTGTCTAGGGTTGGGTTAAGGGTACAATTAAAATCTCCAGCCACCACGCCAAAGGAAACACAATGCTCATTGAACAGGGTTATCATTTTTGACATGAAGGCAGGAGTATCTGTGTTAGGGGCGTATATATTTAAAATAGTAATTGGTTGACCATATAGTGACCCAGTTATCAAAATAAATCTCCCCTCCAGATCAGATATGTTTTTGTCAATTATGAATGGAACATTTTTATGGATAAGTATGGCTGTGCCTCTACTGTTTGATTTGAAAGATGAGAAATACACCTGTCCCACCCAAGCTCTGCGGAGTTTGGCATGTTCAGCATCACAGAGGTGTGTCTCTTGTAATAGCGCAATGTCTGCTTTTTCCTTTTTTAGAGGACATAGTATCTTTTTCCGTTTTATTGCATGCCCTAGACCATGGCAGTTCCATGTCAATGGATTTAAGGTGCTAGTCATCGAACAGTAATCGAACTTTAGTGCAAGTCATCGCTGGGTAAAAGTGGATAGTAGTTACAGCTGAGTTCACATAAAAGGAAAATAAATAATAATCTCTGAACACCCCAGCCGAGTTCCCAAACGACTCGACAGATCCCGTTGGATCTATTACCCCCCCCCCCCCCCCCCCCCCCCGCTCAGTCTCAATTCTGTGTTCCGAAAAAGAAAAAAAAAACGGGAACAGTTAGCAACGCACAACGTCTCCCTCTCCCCACCAAAGAAATGCCTCATCCTCTCCACCCCACATTGAGTAAATGACACAGTAGCCCACGCCCAGACCACACTAAAAGAGGGAGAAAATAAAATCAATAGCCAAGCCTACATATACCTCCCCCAAGGGACATGGGGAACCCCAAGTAATAATAGCAACAAAAAAACAGGGAAATAAAAGTAGGCCGAAACATTAGTAGGCCTAGGTTAGGCTATAGAGCCTATCCCTCTCAGCTAAGGAAAATAAATATAAATTGGACGGCTATAATGACATTTAGCGGGGCGGGTGGGTCTTTGGATATCGGCTATATGTTGTCTTACCTCCTTAAGTAATAGCATTAATCGCATTTAGTCATTGGTCCGTTTCTCATTGACCAGGATTGTCTTTCAAAAAACGTTTTGCCTCTTCGGGAGTTTTGAAGTGTCGCAAGGCTCCTTGGTGAGGAATCCTAAGCTCGTTTGGGTATTTGAATCCCCTGAAGATGCCTCGGTCAATTGAGTATTTCTTCACTTCGTCAAACTCTCGGCGCTTTCGGCGTATTCCAGCTGACAGGTCCTGGTGTAAAGTGAGTTTGGCGTTTCCCACTGTGATGGTGTTGTTTTTCGCCGCCTGTAGGACTCGTTCCTTGTCGGTGAATCTCAGGAAACGTATGGTGATTGGGCGCGGTGGTTGTCTGGCTGCTGGTGGGGGCCTCAGTGCTCGGTGGGCTCTCTTGAGTTCTATGGGCTTGTCGGTGGACAGGTGGAGCCACTCGGGAAGTTTGTCTTGCAGGCAGCGGATCAGTGGCATGTTTCCCTCTTCTTTTTCACCCAGATTGAATAGAACACAATTATTCCTTCGCACCCTGATTTCCAGGTCCTCTATTTTCTCTTCCAGATGCTCTATTTTCTTTTTAGCATATGCTATTGTTTCCATGGCATCTGTCAGTAAGTTTTCCATGGATAGGATTCTCCGCTCTGCCGCAACCATAAACGCGGGGCACCTGGACATCTTGTTGTTGATGTCAGGCAAAGCGTTTTCCAGGATTGTCACCTTGCCCCCTATCGCACTGAGCTGAGAGTTAATGGCATCTAATTTAGTGTTTAGTTCTGTACGTTGGGATCTCAACTCAGAAAGGATGTTTTCGACAAAGTGCGAGGTTGGCATTCGTTGGGCCTCGGGGGGGGAGTGGGTCCTCTTGTTTCTGGCTAGCGGCGCTGGCTTTTTCTGAAGCTAGCTTCTTCTTGGAGGCTTTTTCCATCGCTAATGCTCGAGTCCGGGTAAAAATGTCACCTGTAGTGTCGCCTTTTGTAGCCGCCATTACTTTTTTTACTAAAGCTAAATGAGTTTGAACATGGAGTGGAGGTAAGATTAGGAATTGGAAACTACTTGTGCGGAGCTCTTAGTTCATGCGGCCATCTCGTTCAAGGGTCATGTGATCCCCCCCTCCTTGTGTCACTTCTTTAATGTTTCACCCTCCCTACAACCCACATACAGTATGACTGATAAATGCAATTGTTATTACTATAAGTCTCACAGTCAATTGCCAACAGTAACTGTCAGATTTAAACTAAGAAACTACTGCCATTGAGAAAGTAAACACCTGGCGTGGAGAGAGTCGAGAAGGAGACAGAGAGGCTCCCATGGAGCAAGCTGACCGAAACCCTGTGCGGAGGATAAGTGTTGTCTGTGGCCCCTCCACCAGAAAGAGCCACAGGACTTAAAGAGCAACTGAAGGCAATAAACAACTTATCTGGTAGAAAACTGGCAATGTGTCAGAGGAATGGTAGTGGAATCTAGTTTCAGAATCGACTACAGAGTGAAAAAGTCAGTCTCGTCCAACTATTTGTGAGATAATTAGGAAAAAATATGTCACGGAATGAAGGATACCATAAGAGTGTTCCTTGGATTGGGTTTATTTCAATCTTGCCCACATGCCCACAATTCAGAGAGCAGCTGCACGCAACCCAATCGTTATGCCCATGTTTGATTTGGTCTGACCTTTTATATCCCTTTGCGGCTCATTTATTACCATCAGTAAATTACACAATGTACATGGGACAATATTTTTAAACGTCAATAGCTCCAAATTTCAATGGCTTAAAAACTTAAAAACAACTCTAAATTGTAGATATTAATGTACAAATATTAAAAGCATTTAATTACATAACTATTGTGTGATTGTCATGTATTGCCGGTCCCTAACTAGCCTCAAAGTCAAACCAATTTTGCCACGATCGGACACCGGCCTGGCTGAAGCTAGTTGGTGAAAGAGGTAGTCTAGGCTACTTCCAAACACAACCTGGTTAGACTGTTTCAAGTTATCTAGAAGAGTGACTGTAAATGTGTACTATTTTTGACAGAATGAAAGTACAAACGCTTCCCACATTCGAACACACACACACACACACACACGAGACACCCACATCAAAGCACGCCTCCAAAACCCATATCTCGCTCTGTCGCATTTCCTAATGAGGAAAATTGAAACAGAGGTTAAATCAGAACTTTCAGAACCCAGTTAATTAGGCTGCGTAAGTCCAGAGTTTCAAATGATACTTTCATAACATTTGTGCTCTTACACTGCATTGATTCCATCAACAGCAGTTACTATTCCTCTGTTCAATTCTGAAAATAATTATGAGGCAAAGAAAGAGTCCAGTTCGTTACAAAAACTGAAACACTTGTAATTGGTTAAAAAAAATGCGTTACTTGTTCTACGATGTTCGAGAGCAACAGCAGGAAGTATTTACAGAGCAAGAAAGCAGTTTGATCTCCAATATACTTATCCTTTGAATCTGAGGACTATGTGGCTATAACTAAAAATAACCAGTACGAATATGGGACAGACAGTTGTTTTATTGTGTTGTTGATTCTTACACAGTCTTCATTTAAGTGTATTGAAATAAAGCGCCATTTCAAATCAGTTCATGTTGTTCTGTGGCCTCTCAAGCAGACCAAAGCAGACCTGAGACCTTGACAGAACATAAATCCACATACACTTTAATTTCTATCTGTTGAATACCAAAATATAAGCTTAAAGCTGTAATCAACCACACTCTACTAAAGACGGAGGTTGTCAGATCTTAGTTGGTTTAACAGGTCAACTGTAGTGCACATAGAGACGCTGGCAAACTGCTGACTACAAGAAAAAACACAATAACCTCAAGATGTGTAAGAAGGAAACATAGCTACATTTATTTCTTCATCTCAAATCAAATGTTATTCATCACATGAATACAAGGTGAATACATTTCACCTTACAGTGAAATGCTTACATACGAGACCCTAACCGACAGTGCAGTTTCAATTCCTGACATTTAATCCCAGTAAATATTCCCTGTTTTAGGTCAGTTAGGATCAACACTTTATTTTAAGAATGTGAAATGACAGAATAATAGTAGAGAGAATCATTTTTTTCAGCTTTTAATTGTTTCATCACATTCCCAGTGGGTCAGAAGTTTACATGAACTCAGGCCTCCCGGGTGGCGCAGTGGTCTAAGGCACTGCATCACATTGGGTTTGAGCCCAGGCTCTGTCACAGCAGGCCGTGACTGGGAGACCCAAGGGGCAGCGCACAATTGGCCCAGCGTTGTCCGGGTTAGGAATGGTTTGGCCGGCAGGGAGATCCTTGTCTCATCGAGCACTAGTGACTCCTGTGGCGGGCTGGGTTCAGTGCATGCTGACCAAGTGTACAGTGTTTCCTCCGACATTGGTGCGGCTGGCTTCCGGGTTGGATGTGCATTGTGTCAAGAAGCAGTGTGGCTTGGTTGGGTTGTGTTTTGGGGGACGCGTGGCTCTTGATCTTTGTCTCTCCCGAGTCCGTACGGGAGTTGCAGTGATGAGACAAGACTTTGCGGAGATAAAAGGGGTAAAAAAATAAGAAGTTTACATACACTCAATTAGTATTTGTTAGCCTTTCAATTGTTTAACTTGGGTCAAACGTTTTGATAGCCTTCCACAAGATTCTCACAATAAGTTGGGTGAATTTTGACCCATTCCTCCTGACAGAGCTGGTGTAACTGAGTCATGTTTGTAGGCCGCCCTGCTCACACATGCTTTTTCCGTTCTGCCTACAACTTTTCTATAGGATTGAGGTCAGGGCTTTGTGTTGGCCACTCCAATACCTTGACTTTGTTGTCCTTAAGCCATTTTGCCACAACTTTGGAAGTATGCTTGGGGTCATTGTCCATTTGGAAGACCCATTTGCGACCAAGCTTTAACTTCCTGACTGATGTCTTGTGATGTTGCTTCAATATATCCACATAAGTTCCCTTCCTTATGATGCCATCTATTTTGTGAAGTGCACCAGTCCATCCTGCAGCAAAGCACCCCCACAACATGATGCTGCCACCCCTGTGCTTCACGGTTGGGATGGTGTTCTTCGGCTTGCAAGCCTCCCCCTATTTCCTCCAAACATAACGATGGTCATTATGGCCAAACAGTTCCATTTTTGTTTCATCAGATCAGAGGACATTTCTCCAAAAGTATGATCTTTGTCCCCACGTGCAGTTGCAAACCGTAGTCTGGCCTTTTTATGGTGGTTTTGGAGGAGGGGCTACTTCCCTGCTGAGCGGCCTTTCAGGTTATGTCGATATAGGACTCGTTTTACTGTGGAAATAGATACTTTTGCACCTGTTTCCTCCAGCATCTTCACAAGGTCCTTTGCTGTTGTTCTGGTATTGATTTGCACTTTTCGCACCAAAGTACGTTCATCTCTAGGAGACAGAATGTGTCTCCTTCCTGAGCAGCATGATGGCTGCGTGGTCCCATGGTGTTCATACTTGCGTACTACTGTTTGTACAGATGAACGTGGTACCTTCAGGCGTTTGGAAAAAGCTCCCAAGGATGAACCAGACTTGTGGAGGTCTACAAAAATAATTCTGAGGTCTTGACTGATTTCTTTTGATTTTTCCATGATGTCAAGCAAAGAGGCACTGAGATTGAAGGTAGGCCTTGAAATACATCCACAGTTACACCTCAAATTGATTCAAATCATGTCAATTAGCCTATCAGAAGCTTCTAAATCCATGACATAATTTTCTGGAATTTTCCAAGCTGTTTAAAGGCACAGTCAACTTAGTGTATGTAAACTTCTGACCAACTGGAATTGTGATACAGGGAATTATAGATTATTTCACTTGTCTGTAAACAATTGTTGGAAAAATTTGTGTCATGCACAAAGTATATGTCCTAACTGACTTGCCAAAACTATAGTTGGAAAGTGGTTGGAAAATGAGTTTTAATGACTCCAACCTATGTGTATGTAAACTTCCAACTTCAACTGTATACAGGGGGGTGCCGAGTCAATTTGCGGAGGCACCGGCTAGTTGAGGTAGTATGTACATGTAGGTAGAGTTCATTAAAGTGACTATACATAGATGACAACAGACAATGGCAGTGTTGTGGAGAGGGAAGAGGGGGAGGGGGGCAATGCGAGTACTCCAGATGTTCAGGAGTCTTATGGCTTGGGGGTAGAAGCTGTTTAGAAGCCTCTTGGACCTGGACTTGACGTTTCTGTACCGCTTGCCATGCAGTAGCAGAGTAAACAGTCTATGACTATGGTGACTTTTAGGGCCTTCCTCTAACACTGCCTGGTATAGAGGTCCTGGATGGCAGGAAGCTTGGCCCCAGTGATGTACTGGGCAGTTCGCACTACCCTCTGTAGCGCCTTCAAATCAAATCAAATCAAAATCAAATCAAATCAAATCAAATCAGATTTGATTTGATTACCCTCTGTAGTGCCTTGTGGTCGGAGGCCGAGCAGTTGCCATACCAGGCAGTGATGCAACCAGTCAGTATGCTCTCGATGGCGCAGCCATCGGGGGGGGGGGGGGGGTAGGTTTTGTCGTGCCTGCTTCACGACTGTCATGGTGTGCTTGGACCATGTTAGTTTGTTGGTGATGTGGACACCAAGGAACTTGAAGCTCTCAGCCTGCTCCACTGCAGCCCCGTCGACGAGAATGGGGCATGCTCGGTCCTCTTTTTCCTGTACTCCACAATCACCTCCTCAGTCTTGATCAGGAGGGGGCTGAGCACAAACTCCTGAGTTCCCTTTGCTGAGGATCAGCATTGCGGATGTGTTGTTACCTACCTTTACCACCTGGGGGAGGCCCATCAGGAAGTCCAGGATCCAGTTGCAGAGGGATGTGTATAATCCCAGGGTCCTTAGCTTATTGATGAGCTTTGAGGGCACTATGGTGTTGAACGCTGAGCTGTAGTCAATGAATAACATTCTCACATGGGTGTTCCTTTTGTCCAGGTGGGAGAGTGTAGTGTGGAGTGCAATAGAGACTGCATCATCTGTGGATCCGTTGGGGCGGTATGCAAATTGGAGTAGGTCTAGGGTTTCTGGGATGATGGTGTTGATGTGAGCCATGACCAGCCTTTCAAAGCACTTCATGACTACAGACGTGAGTGCTACGATTTGGTAGTTATTTAGGCAGGTTACCTTAGTGTTCTTGGGCACAGGCACTATGGTGGTCTGCTTAAAACATGTTGGTATTACAGACTCGGACAGGGAGAGGTGGAAAATGTCAGTGAAGACACATGCTAGTTGGTCAGCGCATGTTGCAGTACACATCCTGGTAATCCGTCTGGCCCTGCGGCCTTGTGAATGTTGACCTGCTAAAAGATCTTACTCACATCGGCTGCGGAGAGCATGATCACACAGTCTTCCGGTACAGCTGGTGCTCTCATGCATGTTTCAGTGTTATTTGCCTCGAAGCGAGCATAGAAGTAGTTTAGCTTGTCCTGTAGGCTCGTGTCACTAGAGAGCTCTCGGCTGTGCTTCCCTTTGTAGTCTGTAATGGTTTGCAGGCCCTGCCACATCCGACGACTGTCAGAGTCGGTGTAGTACGACTTGATGGTTCGTTGGACGGCATAGCGGGATTTCTTATAAGCTTCCGGGTTAGAGTCCCGCTCCTTGAAAGCGGCAGCTCTACTCTTTAGTTTAGTGCGGATGCTGCCTGTAATCCATGGCTTCTGGTTGGGGTATGTACGTACGGTCACTTTGGGCACGACGTCATCGATGCACCTATTGACAAAGCCAATGACAGATGTGGTGTACTCCTCAATGCCCTAGGAGGAATCCCGGAACAAATTCTAGTCTGTGATAGCAAAACAGTCCTGTTGCTTAGCATGACCACTTTTTTTTTGATCTAGTCACTTGTGCTTCCTGCTTTAACTTTTGCTTGTTAGCAGGAATCAGGAGGATGGAATTATGGTCAGATTTTCCAAATGGAGGGCGAGGGAGAGCTTTGTATGCATCTCTGTGTGTGGAGTATAGGTGGTCCAGAGTTATTTTCCCTCTGGTTGCACATTTAACATGTTGATAGAAATTTGGTAAATCTGATTTAAGTTTCCCTGCATTAAAGTCCCAGGCTACTAGGAGCGCCGCCTCTGGGTGGGCGTTTTCTTGTTTGCTCATGGCGGAATACAGCTCATTCAATGCTATCTTAGTGCCAGCCTCTGACTGTGGTGGTATGTAAACAACTACAAAGAATATAGATGAAAACTCTATGGGTAGGTAATGTGGTCTGCAGCTTATCATAAGAAACTCTAACACAGGCAAGCAATAACTCGAGACTTCCTTAGATATCGTGCACCAGCTGTTGTTTACAAAAATACAAAGACCTCCGCCCCTTGTCTTACCAGACGGCGCTGTTCTATCCTGCCGGTACATTGTATAACCAGCCAGCAAGCTGTATGTTGATATTGTCGTCGTTCAGCCATGATGTTACAGTTTTTAATATCCTGTTGGTTGTTTAATCTTCCCAATAACTCGTCCATTTTATTGTCCAAAGATTGCATGTTTGCTAGCAGAATTGAGGGGTGTGGGAGTTTATTCGATTTTCTCTGACTCAGCCCGCCCTCTCTATCTCCACCTACTCTTCACGCAGATCACTTGTTTTGGGGCCTGTTCCTGAGGGAGCCGTATATCCTCCGCCTCGGGCTCGTCATCTATCCTTGATTTTAAGAATATTCAGTTTCTCATACCAATGAATGGACCATCTTAGTTTCTTATGTTTGCCACTCTGGCATCCTTTATATCCTGGCAAACTGTATGTCATTGAGGGGACTGTGTGGGAGTCGGATACTGTCTGCAGACCTACTAAACTGAGAATATTCAAAATCCTAGTCAATTCAACAAGCAGACAATGCCAGAGTACAGCAGTATCTCAATTATGAGAGATCAAACATTATAGTTGTCAATAAAAGTATTTCCATGTCAGAAGTGCACAAATATATGTCATTCACAAGTGACTATTCTAATCACGGCCTCTACATTCAGACAGATAACAGAATCTATAAAATGACATTGGCTATTGTTTCTGGTGCGCCTGCAAATGTTTCTCTTCATAAATCAATGTAATGGCTGGAATGTTAGATAATGGAAACAGGGATAATGACGGCACATTGGTGTAAGATATCTCCAGAATTATGAGACAGAAAGGTAGTAGGTTGATATGGAAGCATTGAGACATCAGGTTCAGGTTGTTCATATAGCACCAAGAGGTTGACTACCAGATTAGTTCTTCAAATCTAATTTAATATGTTGCAATTAAATGAAATATGTTACAAGTTACAATAAGAAGACATTACATGGATTTTAATGAGATTTTAAAAAATTATACAAATTGAGAATGTTGCACAAGTGCCTTTTGCTTCAACAGATGCCTACAGTACAGTACATTAAATATATTTTAAAAAGTTATATCTTTAGGTGGAGCTTTTTTCCTGCTTTTCAGCAGTGTTTATAGTGAAAATCCACTGTTAATTGATCAAACAATATAGTAGTAGCCTATACCAAGAATATAAAGCAAATGTATATGTTCCATTCTTTTTAGCCTGATATAGCGTTACCATTTTTCCAACATTGAAATTTCTGACTGTAAAATGTACTGACACTTTGTGAGCATAATTTTTTTTATTTTATTTAACTAGGCAAGTCAGTTAAGAACAAATTCTTATTTTCAATGATGTCCTAGGAACAGTGGGTTAACTGCCTGTGCAGGGGAAGAATGACAGATTTGTACCTCGTCAGCTTGGGGATTTGAACTTGCAACCTTTCGGTTACTAGTCCAACGCTCTAACCACTAGGCTACCCTGCCGCCCGTGAGGAATGCATGATATGGATCAAGAGATGAAAAGAAAAATATTATACAAAAATACAACATACAAGACTGAATAGTTGAGTTGTGAGTTTAGGCCGTGAATTTTACCTGACTATGTAAAGTCATTCAACCGGGTCTGATAAAAAGATGAACAAGTGCCCTCTTGTGCCAATGAAAAGATTCTAAGAAGAAAAAAAAAATACCACTTTTATGTGCTGAGTAAAAAAACGTTGAGATACCCTTTGAAGTTGAAAATGCATTTAACAACGACTTGAATCCACTGACCTAGGAAGTCCTTCTAACCAGTCAAATGGGAAATATAACCCATTCAGACGGCGTAAAGAGCTGAGGCAGAATTTAATTAAAATAACATATAAAGTCTGTATGACCTGCGAGACGGAACAGGACTATTTCATCTGGCTCGCTATCAATCTCATAAATCAATCAATTATTTATGGCTGGGCCTGTAAAGAATATAGTGGGCCTGGAATTTCCTTGTTTAACGTTGGACTGTACATCTTGAAATGTAGCAGGGACATAAAAGCAGTTGTCTCGAACCGTTGACAAAATAAGAAAGAGACAAACTAACAAAAGTACACAGGTGACCCATGTCAACCAGACAAGAATATCTTATCAATGAGAATATAGTAAAAACAATACAGCACTCAATATTATACAGCCGCTCATCCTCACATGCATCCACATACAGTAACACTCATCCTTATAATTTTTGGGGACGTAATATCATGCCTGTAATTTATTCAGAAAACACACACACACATATATATGACACATTTAATGCTGGCTTTACTGCCAATAAACATTTGACACTTTCCAAACCAAGTGTCTGTTTTATTTATTAGTCACTACAATTTATACAGCCCTCTACAGGGGGGACCTATCAGATGTCTTTTTACATAGGAAAACCTGTGATCTCATCCCTCCACCCCTACTCCATGATCCCTCCCTCTATCCCTTCACCTCATCAAACACTCTCACCTTTTCGCACAAAACTGGGCAAGGGACCAGTTGAGAATAAAAACTGACAACCTATGGAAATACACTGACTTTACAAAACATGCTCTTTCCATGACATAGACTGACCAGGTGAATCCAAGTGAAAGCTATGATCCCTGATTATTATTGATGTCACTTGTAAAATCCACTTTTATTTAACTGGGCAAGTCAGTTAAGAACAATTTATTTATATATATATATATATATATTATTTACAATGACAGCCTACACCAGCCAAACCCGGACGATGCTGGGCCAATTGTGCGCCACCCTATGGGACTCCCAATCACAGTTGTGAACCAGGGTGTTTGTATTGATGCCTCTAATCTCTATCAACATGTTAAATGTGCAACCAGAGGGAAGAAAAATCTAGATCACCTGTACTCCACACACAGAGACGCGTACAAAGCTCTCCCTCGCCCTCCATTTGGTAAATCTGACCACAACTCTATCCTCCTGATTCCTGCTTACAAGCAAAAATGTAATCAGGAAGCACCAGTGACTCGGTCTATAAAAAAAATTGTCAGATGAAGCAGATGCTAAACTACAGGACTGTTTTGCTATCACAGACTGGAACATGTTCCGGGATTCTTCCAACGACATTGAGGAATACACTACATCAGTCACTGGCTTTATCAATAAGTGCATTGAGGACGGCGTCCCCACAGTGACTGTACGGCCATACCTCAACCAGAAGCCATGGATTACAGGCAACATTCGCAATGAGCTAAAGAGTAGAGCTGCCGCATTCAAGGTGCGGTACTCTAACCCGGAAGCTTATAAGAAATCCCGCAATGCCCTGCGACGAAACATCAAACAGGCAAAGCGTCAATACAGGGCTAAGATTGAATCATACTACACCGGCTCCGACGCTCGTCAGATGTGGCAGGGCTTGCAAACTATTACAGACTACAAAGGGAAGCACAGCTGCGAGCTTGCTCAGTGACATGAGCCTACCAGACGAGCTAAATCACTTCTATTCTTGCTTCGAGGCAAGCAACACTGAGGCATGCATGAGAGCATCAGCTGTTCTGGACGACTGTGTGATCACGCTCTCCGTAGCAGACGTGAGGAAGACGTTTATGAACAGGTCAACATACACAAGGCTGCGGGGCCAAACGGATAACCAGGACGTGTGCTCCGGGCATGTGCTGACCAACTAGTAGGTATCTTCACTGACATTGTGAACATGTCCCTGATTGAGTCTAATACCAACATGCTTCAAGCAGACCACCATAGTCCCTGTGCCCAAGAACACAAAGGCAACCTGCCTAAATGACTACAGACCCGTAGCACTCACGTCTGTAGCCAGGAAGTGCTTTGACTATGGTGCTGGTAATGACTCACATCAACACCATTATCCCAGAAACCCTAGACCCACCCTAATTTGCATACCGCCCAAACAGATCCACAGATGATGCAATCTCTATTGCACGCCACACTGCCCTTTCCCAACTGGACAAAAGGAACACCTATGTGAGAATGCTATTCATTGACTACAGCTCAGCATTCAATACCATAGTACCCTCAAAGCTCATCACTAAGCTAAGGAACCTGGGACTTTACACCTCCCTCTGCAACTGGATCCTGGACTTCCTGATGGGTCGCCCCCAGGTGGTGAGGGTAGGTAGCAACACATCTACCACACTGATCCTCAACACTGGAGCTCCCCAGGGGTGTGTGCTCAGTCCCCTCCTGTACTCACTGTTCACCCAGAGGAAGGCCCTAAAAATTGTCAAAGACCCCAGCCACCCCAGTCATAGACTGTTCTCTCTACCACCGCATGGCAAGCGGTACCAGAGTGCCAAGTCTAGGACAAAAGGCTTCTCAACAGTTTTTACCCCCAAGCCATAAGACTTCTGAACAGGTAACCAATGGTTACCCGCACTATATGCATTATATGCAACCCCTCTTTTACGCTGCTGCTACTCTCTGTTTATCTTATATGCATCGTCACTTTAACCTGTTATGGCTGCAATCCCGATACCGGGATCAATATGACAACTAGCAGTGAAAATAGAGGGTGCCAAAATCTCATAATTACAATTCCTAAAACATACATGTGTTTTATATCATTTTAAAGCTATTCTCGTTGTTAATCCCACCAAAGTGTCCAATTTCAAATAGGCTTTTCAGTGAAAGCACTACAAACGATTATGTTAGGTCTCCACCAAACCACAATGAGCACGGCCATTTTCCAGCAAAATATAGAATTCACAAAAACCAGAAATAAAGAGAAAATGAATCACTAACCTTGAATTATCTTCATCAGATGACACTCATAGGACTTCATGTTACACAATACATGCATGTTTTGTTTGATAAAGTTCATATTTAAAATTTAAAAAATCTGAGTTTGCGCGTTAGATTCACTAGTTCCAAAAACATCAAGTGATTTTGCATAGCCATAATCATTCAACAGAAATACTCATCACAAATGTAGATGATAATATAGTTATACACATGTAATTATAGATATATATTAGATATATAGATATATATATATATATGTATATATTATAGATATACCTCTCCTTAATGCAACCGCTGTGTCAGATTTCAAAAAAACTTTACAGAAAAAGAAATGCATGCAATAATCTGAGACGGCATTCAAAAGTAAAAACACCACAGCCGCAAAGATGGCGTCAACATAAACAAGAAATTACATGATAAATATTCCCTTATCTTTGATGAAAGCATTCCAGGAATCCCAGGTCCACAATAAAAGTTTGTTTTGTTCGTTATATGTCCGTTATTTATGTCCAAATACCTTCTTTTGTTAGCGGGTTTGGTAAACATATCCAAACGCTAATTCTGGTCAGCGTTATATCGGACAAAAACGTCAGAAAGTGATATTACCAGTCGAAGAAACATTTCAAACTACGTGCAGAATCAATCATTAGGATGTTTTTAACATATAGCTTCAATAAAGTTCCAACCGGAGTATTCCTTCTTGTTTTCGTGAGCAATGGAACGCAAGTGACTACCATGAGGAAAAAGTGTGATCACAAAATGGCTGCTTGATGGACATCTGATATATTCTGCTCTCATTCACTCCCACAACAACATAGAAGCCTCATTATAATTTCTATTGATGGTTGACATCTAGTGGAACCCCTAGGCAGTGCAACATCATTCATATCTCAAGGGATTTCATTGGGGACTCTGGTGAATACATACAAGCTCAGATTTCTGACTTCCTGTTTTGATTTCAACTCAAGATTTTGCCTGCCAATATGAGTTCTGTTATACTCACAGACATCATTCAAACAGTTTTAGAAACGTCAGTGTTTTCTATCCAATACTAATAATAATATGCTAATATTAGCAACTATGACTGAGGAGCAGGCCATTTGATATGGGCACCTTTCATCCAAGCTACTCAATACTGCCCCTGCAGCCATAAAAAGTTAACCATACCTACATGTACATACTACCTCAATTGGCCCGACCAACCAGTGCTCCCGCACATTGGCTAACTGGGCTATCTGCATCTTCATCTGAAGAGGAGAGGCGAAAAGGATCAGAGGACCAATATGCAGCGTGGTAAGTGTCCATGGTAAATATTTAATAAAGAAAGTACTGAACACTGCATACAAAACAATAAACAAATAACGACCATGAAGCTACAAATTAGACCTGTGCTGACACAATCCATTAACATAGACAATCACCCACAAACAAACAGTGCAACCCAGGCTACCTAAGTATGATTCTCAATCAAAGACAACCTGCCTCTACCTACACACACACATACCTTTTTTTCGCACTGTTGGTTAGAACCTGTAAGTAAGCATTTCACTGTAAGATTTACACCTTGTTGTATTCGGAGCACGTGACAAATACACTTGATTTGATTTAACACTTAGATTCAGTGCCTTAGACCGCTGCGCCACTCGGGAGCCCACTTCAATCAGTGTTCAGTGGTTCTCAAACTTTTTATAGTCCTGTACCCCTTCAAACATTCAACCTCCAGCTGCCTACCCCCTCTAGCACCACACTCAAGTTTTTGTCATCGTTGTAAGCCTGACACACACACTATACGATTAATTTATTAAATATAAGAATGAGTGTGAGTTTGTCACACCCTGGCTTGTGGGAAGTGACAAAGAGCTATTATAAAACCATGGCACAAATAATAACATAATTATAATCAGTCATTTTGCTCTTTATTTTGCCATCTTACATATAAAACCTAATTTGTTAATCTGAAATTGTGAATAACTCCCCGCAGGTTAATGAGAAGGGTGTGCTTGAAAAGATGCACATAACTCTGCAATGTTGGGTTGTATTGGAGAGAGTCTGTCTTAACAGTTTTCCACACACAGTCTGCGCCTGTATTTAGTTGTCATGGTAGTGAGGGCCAAGAATCCACTCTCACAAAGGTACAAGGTTGCAAAGGGCATCAGTGTCTTAACAGCGCGATTTGACAAGGCAGGATTCTGTGAGTGCAGCTCTATACAGAAATCTGGCAGTTGCTTCTTTTATTTTTTTTATGCCCCTTTATCTCCCCAATTTCGTGGTATCCAATTGGTAGTTACAGTCTTGTCCTGTAACTCCCGTACGGACTCGGGAGAGGTGAAGGTCGAGAGCCGTGCGTCCTCCGAAACACCACACAGCCAAGCCGCACTGCTTCTTGACACAATGCCTGGAACCCGGAAGCCAGCCACACCAATGTGTCGGAGGAAACACTGTACACCGGGCAACCGTGTCAGTGTACATTGCGCCCGGCCCGCCACAGGAACATCCCTGCCGGCCAAACTCTCCCCTAACCCGGACGACCATGGCCCAATTGTGCCCCGCCCCAATGGTCTTCCAGTCGCGGCTGGCTACGACAGAGCCTGGACTCAAACCAGGATCTCTAGCGGCACAGCTAGCACTACGATGCAGTGCCTTAGACCACTGCGCCACTCGGGAGCCCTGGCAGTGGCTTCTGATTAAATTTTCACAGAACCGCTTGTTGCACTTTCGATGAGGCTCTCTTGTTCAGATATCAGTAAGTATACTGGAGGCAAGGAATGAAAGGGATAACGAATCCAGTTGTTTGTGTCATCCGTTTCGGGAAAGTACCTGCATAATTGCGCACCCAGCTCACTCAGGTGCTTCGCTATATCACATTTGACATTGTCCGTACGCTTGAGTTAATTGCACACCAAAAATCATACAATGATGGAAAGACCTATGTGTTGTCCTTGTTAATGCAGACAGAGAAGAGCTCCAACTTCTTAATCGTAGCCTCAATTTTGTCCCGCACATTGAATATAGTTGCAGAGAGTCTGTCACGATCGTCGTATGTGTTCATGATGATTTTTTTATAAAAGAAAAGCACTGAACACTGAATACAAACTATACAAAACAATAAACGAATAACGACCGTGAAGCTATAATGAGAACTGCGCTGACACAAGCAACTAACATAGACAATCACCCACAAACAAACAGTGAAACCCAGGCTACCTAAGTATGATTCTCAATCAGAGACAACTAATGACACCTGCCTTTGATTGAGAACCAAACTAGGCCGAAACATAGAAATCCCAAAATCATAGAAAAACAAACATAGACTGCCCACCCCAACTCACGCCCTGACCATACTAAATAACAACAAAACAAAGGAAATAAAGGTCAGAACGTGACAGTACCCCCCCCCCCCCCCCTCCCCCCCAAAGGTGCGGACTCCGGCCGCAAAACCTGAACCTATAGGGGAGGGTCTGGGTGGGCGTCTGTCCACGGTGGCGGCTCTGGCGCTGGACGTGGACCCCACTTCAACACAGTCTTTCTCCGCCTCATTGTCCGCCTCCGTGTCATCCTAAACACTCACGCCCTGACCATACTAAATAACGACAAAACAAAGGAAATAAAGGTCAGAACGTGACAGAGTCCCTGTAATCCTAGATTCAGATCATTCAGCTGAGAAAAAACATCACCCAGATAGGCCAGTCGTGTGAGAAACTCATAGTCATGCAAGCGGTCAGTCAAGTGAAAATTTTGGTCAGTAAAGAAAACTTTAAGCTCGTCTCTAATTTTTTTTAAACGTGTCAATACTTTGCCCCTTGATAACCAGCGCACTTCTGTATGTTGTAAAACCCTTAAATGGTCACTGCCCATGTCATTGCATAATGCAGAAAATAGACGAGAATTCAGGGGGCTTGCTTTAACAAAGTTGACCATTTTCACTGCATTGTCCAAAACGTCTTTCAAGCTGTCAGGCATTCCCTTGGCAGCAATAGCCTCACGGTGGATGCAACAGTGTACCCAAATGGCGTCGGGAGCAAATGCTTGCACGTGCGTTACCACTCCACTTCCTGTCATGGTTTTTGCGCCATCAGTACAGATACCAACACATCTTGACCACAAGTCCATTTGATGTCACAAAGCTGTCCAGTACTTTAAAAATATCCTCTCCTGTTGTCCTGGTTTCCAGTGGTTTGCATAAGAGGATGTCTTCCTTAATTGACCCCCCATAAACATAACAGACAAATACCAGGAGCTGTGTCAGGCCTGCCACATCTGTAGACTCATCCAACTGTAACGCATAGTGTAACACTGGCTTGTATGCGAAGCAGTAGGTGCTTCAAAACATCTCCTACGAGGTCGCCATGTCACTGATGCATCATGAAACAGTGTTGTTTGATGAAGGCATTGTCTGTATAGTTTTATTTTGGCCTTTCCCCTAGCATTGTCCGAGCCATATCTGCTGCAGCAGGAAAAATTCAGTCCTCCACAATTGTATGGGGCTGGCCTGTCCTAGCCACCCGGTAGCTCACCATATAAGATGCTTCTAGACCCTTTTAATTAATGGTATCTGTTACTTTTGTACTACTCAAAAGTCGTCTTAATTCTTGCTCAAAAAAGGCCCGTGGCTTATTTTCAAATTGGCAGGTTTTGTTTCTAAATGTCTGCGCAAGAGTGAAGGCTTCATCGAGTTGTGAGATAGTACTTTTGCACATATCACACACTGTGGCTGAGGCAAGGCACTACTCCCAATATAAGTGAACCCCAAATCACTGTAGTTCTCATCATATGTGCGCCTCTTCGATGGTCCAACATCCCTGTCTGTTGTTCGGTGCTTTCCCGGGTAAGGGAAAGCATGTCAGTGTCCATGCTAGCTGGGCAAACAACAACTGTAGAATTACTGATGCTAGCATTGGATGTGCTCGTGGAAGCAGAACAACTTGTGTCGTCAACAGGTGTAGTACTGCTGGTAGTAGCAGTACTACCAGTAGAGCTGGTATGTGTCTCTATGGACCCGGGCCTTACTTTTTTTGAACCATTTATCAATTTTCGAGCAAACGGAATGAGCAGCAGCTACGTTTGGCTACATAGTGGAATTCCTGCGAGAGAGTAACGGTTAATGTGATTGGATGTTAATTATTTGACTAGGCTACCTGTATTTGACATTGTTGTTATTTTGCTGAACACTAGATGGTTTAATTTTATTTTGGGCAGTGAAACGAGGCTACTCTAAATGGACTGTTTGAAAATGTGAATCACATTTTTATTTGGCATACCAAATAACGTCTTGAGACAAGGCTTAAGAATTCTTAGAAAACTGTTAGAAAAGAATCAGCCACACATCTTACCATGCTATAATGCTTTAGTGTAGTGTGTTTACGTATCCAAATCCGAGGTGGGAAAAATGCAGAACTAACAAAAAAATTACTGGCATTTTAAATGTGAAATTCCAATGGTTCAAGTTCATCTTGAGGATTTTCTGGTTGTATTTTAATGTAGGCGCAGGAGGACAGTGAGGGAGGCACTGGTCTGGGAGACATGCATTCACAATGTTAGTGTGAACTGTTCTTTATAAGGGAGGGGAGCTACAGTTCACTTTCTCTAGTCATATTTTTGGTGCACATACAAAATCATTAGCTACGTTTTGTTCGGTTTAACCAAATCCTTAAAATATTCATCTTAAAACAGGGCCGTTACATGATTGAAATAACAATTCATTTCTACATAAAACATTTACCTTTAAGCTGTACGGGCCAGAAAAGTTGCCTTTTTTCCTCCTTTGAGTATGAGGTTTTGACTCCTGTGGGTTGTTTAAAGGGTTTTTTGAGAGGCTGGGCCAAATAAAATATAAAAAGATAATGTTTTCACTTGCCTAGGTTATCATTGGGGCTGAAATTAAAGGGATTGCAGGAACTCAGACAGATGTTTGAAACTGCAGTATGGCACACTTAGCGACCAACTGGAAAAACAGTTGTACATGGCTTAAATGTTCTCTTCTGACACGAGGAACACTTTGCAGTATTCCCTTAACCACCATTTTCCCCTTCAGATCACCTCAACTCTTAATTAGAATGAAATATGTTGGAAACTGGAATTTTTATATAAACCAACATAAATCTCAAATTTTTAGCTCACCAATTGCCACTCTACTAAATGAAAGTAACGCAACAGAGCTAATGTGGTTGATTCACGCTAGATTAGATACTCAATACACAAAGCATGCAATGTGCTACTAAAGTCGGGTGCTGAAATTAGTCTGTAAATACAGAGAGAGAGGAGCGCTATGGAGGCAAATGAAACACTGGAAAGCTAGAGAGTCCAAAATGCTGTACTGTATGGTGGAACTCACTAAGCAATGGAAAACACATGTTCTCAAGGGATAGGCCTATGGGGACTGGTGCTTACATGCAATCATGTCTAATGGCGTAGTCCAGTTTCAAGAGACGATGGAAATCCCTGATGCTCATTCATATACTGTAAGGGTGAGCAGAAATACAGGACAACGTACCCTACAGTAGGCGCCTGGCTAATCAATTAGCTGTAATTTTAGTACGCTAATCTTGATCGAATCCAGGCTAAGTGGCTGGATCGGTAACGCTCTGTAACGGGCAGTTTTGCTACCTTATCACAAAGTTATCTGGCAACTTTGGCCTTCCACATCGTATCTGCAGCCAGGCTGAAAATGGTGCGTGTAATCGCTTGTCTTGCACAATAAAGCTTTGTGCGATAAGAGGCAATGGCAGCGAGGAAAGCACCTTACTCTGCATGCAGCCCTAAGCTTTAATTTGGCTACGGTTACGAGCCAGGTTGCCGAATGACTGCAGGCCAACCATGACCGCATCCTGGGATAATCAAATCTATGCGCCGAATACAACCTTACCATGAAATGCTTGCTTATTAGCCTTCCCAACAATGCAGAGTTAAAAAAATGTAATAAAAACAAAAATAGTAACACAAGAGAAATCACATACATAAGAATGGAACTAAATACAGAGAGTACCAGATCAATGTGGAGCTAAATACAGAGAGTACCAGTACCAGATCAATGTGGAGCTAAATACAGGGAGTACCAGTACCAGATCAATGTGTAGCTAAATACAGAGAGTACCAGTACCAGATCAATGTGGAGTTCAATACAGGGAGTACCAGTACCAGATCAATGTGGAGCTATATACAGAGAGTACCAGTACCAGGTCAATGTGGAGCTAAATACAGAGAGTACCAGTACCAGATCAATGTGGAGTTCAATACAGAGAGTACCAGTACCAGATCAATGTGGAGCTAAATACAGGGAGTACCAGTACCAGATCAATGTGGAGCTACATACAGAGAGTACCAGTACCAGATCAACGTGGAGCTAAATACAGAGAGTCCAAGGTCAATGTGGAGCTAAATACAGAGAGTACCAGTACCAGATCAATGTGGAGCTAAATACAGAGAGTACCAGTACCAGATCAATGTGGAGTTCAATACAGAGAGTACCAGTACCAGATCAATGTGGAGCTAAATACAGGGAGTACCAGTACCAGATCAATGTGGAGCTACATGCAGAGAGTACCAGTACCAGATCAACGTGGAGCTAAATACAGAGAGTCCATGGTCAATGTGGAGCTAAATACAGAGAGTACCAGTACCAGATCAATGTGGAGCTAAATACAGAGAGTACCAGTTACAGACCAATGTGGAGCTAAATACAGAGAGTACCAGTTACAGATCAATGTGGAGCTAAATACAGAGAGTACCAGTGCCAGATCAATGTGGAGCTAAATACAGAGAGTACCAGATCAATGCGGAGCTAAATACAGAGAGTACCAGATCAATGTGGAGCTAAATACAGAGAGTACCAGTTACAGATCAATGTGGAGCTAAATACAGGGATTACCAGATCAATGTGGAGCTAAATACAGAGAGCACCAGTTACAGATCAATGTGGAGCTAAATACAGGGAGTACCAGATCAATGTGGAGCTAAATACAGAGAGTACCAGTTACAGATCAATGTGGAGCTAAATACAGAGAGTACCAGATCAATGTGGAGCTAAATACAGAGAGTACCAGTTACAGATCAATGTGGAGCTAAATACAGGGAGTACCAGATCAATGTGGAGCTAAATACAGAGAGCACCAGTTACAGATCAATGTGGAGCTAAATACAGGGAGTACCAGATCAATGTGGAGCTAAATACAGAGAGTACCAGTTACAGATCAATGTGGAGCTAAATACAGAGAGTACCAGTACCAGATCAATGTGGAGCTAAATACAGAGAACACCAGATCAATGTGGGGCTAAATACAGAGAGTACCAGTTACAGATCAATGTGGAGCTAAATACAGAGAGTACCAGATCAATGTGAAGCTAAATACAGAGAGTACCAGTTACAGATCAATGTGGAGCTAAATACAGAGAGTACCAGATCAATGTGGAGCTAAATACAGAGTACCAGTTACATATCAATGTGGAGCTAAATACAGGGAGTACCAGTACCAGATCAATGTGGAGCTAAATACAGAGAGTACCAGATCAATGTGGAGCTAAATACAGAGTACCAGATCAATGCGGAGCTAAATACAGAGTACCAGATCAATGCGGAGCTAAATACAAAGAATACCAGATCAATGTGGAGCTAAATACAGAGAGTACCAGTTACAGATCAATGTGGAGCTAAATACAGGGAGTACCAGTACCAGATCAATGTGGAGCTAAATACAGAGAGTACCAGTTACAGATCAATGTGGAGCTAAATACAGGGAGTACCAGTACCAGATCAATGTGGAGCTAAATACAGAGTACCAGATCAATGCGGAGCTAAATACAAAGAATACCAGATCAATGTGGAGCTAAATACAGAGAGTACCAGATCAATGTGGAGCTAAATACAGAGAGTACCAGTTACAGATCAATGTGGAGCTAAATACAGGGAGTACCAGTACCAGATCAATGTGGAGCTAAATACAGAGAGTACCAGTTACAGATCAATGTGGAGCTAAATACAGGGAGTACCAGATCAATGTGGAGCTAAATACAGAGAGTACCAGTTACAGATCAATGTGGAGCTAAATACAGAGAGTACCAGTACCAGATCAATGTGGAGCTAAATACAGAGAGTACCAGTACCAGATCAATGTGGAGCTAAATACACGGAGTACCAGTACCAGATCAATGTGGAGCTAAATACAGAGAGTACCAGTACCAGATCAATGTGCAGAGGTACAAGGTGTTTGAGGTAGATATGTACATGAAGGCAGGGGAAAGTGACTAGGCATCAGTGTGTGTGTGTGTTTATGTTGTGTCTATATGTGCTTGTGCGTTGTGTGTGTTATGTGTTGTATCTGAATGTGTGTGGGTTTTATGTGTGTGTGTGTGTGTGTGTGTGTGTGTGTGTGTGTGTGTGTGTGTGTGTGTGTGTGTGTGTGTGTGTGTGTGTGTGTGTGTGTGTGTAAAGTCAATGCAAGATAGGGTCAGTGCAGATAGTCCGGGTAACCATTTAATTAACTATTTAGCAGTATTATGGCTATTTACCAATTTTATGGCTTGGGAGTAGAAGCTGTCTTGGAGCCTGTTGGTCCGAGAGCCGATGCTCCAGACGGTAGTAGAGTGAACAGTCTATGGCGTGGGTGGCTGGAGTCTAGTAATTTGTGATTATAGAGGTCCTGGATGGTAGGGAGCTCAGCCCCAATGATGTACTGGGCTGTCCACACCACCCTCTGGAGTGCAGGGTGGTGAATTCGCCATACCCAGCAGTAATGCAGCCAGTCAATATGCTCTGGATGGTGCAGTTCTAGAACTTTTTGAGGATCTGAGGACCCATGTCAAATCTTTTCAGCCTCCTGAGGCGGAAGAGAAACTGTCATGCCCTTTTCAAGACTGTGCGGGTGTGTGTGAACTATGTTAAATCCTTAGTGATGTGGATGCCAAGAAACTTGAAGCTCTCGACCAGCTCCACTGCATCCCTGGTCAATTTAGATGGGGGCATGCTCTCCCCTCCTTCTCCTGTAGTCCAAGATCCGATGTTGTCTTGGCACCACACTGCTAAGTCTCTGACCTCCTCCCTGTAGGCTGTCTCATCACCGTTAGTAATCAGGCCTACCACCGTCGGGTCGACAGCAAACTTGATGATGGTGTTGGAGTCGTGCATGGCCACGCAGTCATGGGTGAACAGGGAGTACAGGAGGGGACCAAGCACACACCCCTGAGAGGCCCCTGAGAGGTGTTGAGGGTCAGCGTGGCAGAGGTGTTGCCTACCATCACCACCTGGGGCCGGCCAGTCAGGAAGTCCAGGATCCAGTTGCAGATGGATGTGTTCAGTCCCAGGGTCCCAAACTTGGCAATGAGCTTGGAGGGGACAGGCCTCACCAGAGCTCTAGCGTCATGTATAGCATGTTACTGTACAGCCACGGCATTCCAATGTAGGCGCTTAGTGTCCAAATCTGCAATTTTCAACCTGTAAAGGGCTACACAACTTTCACGCAAGACTCTTCCTCGAAGAGAGCATAAAAGGCATTTATATCTTGTTTGGGAGTTCTGCATCACTGGGCATCTCACGGCTGGGTTTACCATTGTAATCCATTATCGTCTGCAAGCCCTGCCACATATGTCAAGCATTGGAGCTGGTGTAATAGGATTACACCTTTCTCCTATATTGTCCTTTTGCATGTTTGAAGTCTTGTCGGTTGTAGCTGGCTTTCTTGTATGCGTCCATGTCCGCTCCCCGCTCCTTGTAAGTGGTAGCTCTAGCCTTTAGCCTAGCGCGGATAGTGTTTGTAATCTATGGTTTGGATACGTTCATATAGTCACAATGGGAACAACGTAGTCTACGTACTTATTGATGAAGCCTGTGACTGTGGTAAACTCCTCAATGCATTCGGATGAAACCCAGAACATATCCCAGTCTGTACTAGCAAAACAGTCTTGTAGCTTTGTGTCTGCTTCATCAGACCACTTCCGTATTGAAGTGAACAGGAAGCAGGAGAAAATAGAGTCATGGTCAGATTCGCCAAAGTGAGGACGAGGGAGGGCCTCGTATGTATTTCTGTGGGTAGAATCAGAGTTTCAGCACCCATAATGAACCTGTGACGTATTGGTAAAAGTGAGGTAGAACGGCTTTAAGTCTCCCTACGTTACAGTCTCCGCCCACCGGAAATACTGCCTGTTTGTTGAGTGCCAAAGTGGTGCTGGCTTGTGGAGGGTCTACAACATCTACGCAGGGCAGGCGCCAGAACTAATCAGTGGGATGGGCCTTTGATTTCCATAGGCAGGCACGTTTTCTCAAGGGACCTCAAGCGCGTGCACATTTTTTTTGATGGGTGTTATATTTAAAAGCCATAGGTGGTTCGTGAGTTTCAAGTATGGGGAAGCATACAATTTATCCTACCATTTCTACCGATCTGTGTGCCAGGTATTATTAATAAAAACATTTTAGATGCGCATTTTTGTGGAACAGTTTAATTTCAATAACATTTTCCTTTGTAAAAATCATTGTCACATGGTTAATCACACAAGTCAGAAGTAAAACGATAAAAATCTGGAGTGGGACAACATTCCACAGGCCACAGTCAACAGCATGATCAACTCTACGTGAAGGAGATGTGTCACTCTGCATGAGGCAAAAGGTGGTCACACCAGATACTGACTGGTTTTCTGATCTACGCCCTACCTTTTTTAAATCAGGTTTGAAGGTAAGAGCCATATTTAGACTATGTCGAAGTAACAATATTTATTACAGCAACAGGGGCAGGCAAACGACAGCTCAAGGCAGGCAGGGGTCGACAATCCAGAGTAGTGGGGCAAAAGTACAGGACGGCAGGCAGGCTCAGGTCAGGCAGAGATCGGTAATTCAGAGGTGGGGCAAAGGTACAGGCAGGCTCAGAGACAGGGCAGGCAAGGGTCAAAACCAGGAGGGCGAGGAAAAAGAGAGACTGGGGAAAAGCAGGAGCTGAGACAAACCACTGGTTGACTTGACAAACAGACAGACGGAAAACAGGTATGGGTACCCAGGGGATAATGGGGAAGCTCGGCGACACCTGGAGGGGGGTGGAGACAAGCACAAGAACAGGAGTAACAGATCAGGGCGTGACATTTTGTGAAGGTATATTTGACCAACAGATGCATATCTGTATTCCCAGTCATGTGAAATCCATATTTTAGGAGTAATGAATTTATTTCAATTGACTGATTTCCTTACATGAACTATAACTTGTTGCATTTTGTTTAGTGTAGATTTATTCACTTAATATATTTATTTAATTCACTTTAAGTCAAACATTTTGCTCAACTATAAATGGAAGAAAATAAAAATGACACTCTTGCAGGGTAACGTCAGAGTTAGGGCATGGAAGCCATTGTCAGGTGCTCAACGGAAAATTCTGCCACTATGATTATCACTGCTAAAGATTGCCACCTAGGGGTGGTAACAAGCAAATGATTCCTCATATTTCCAATATTTCATAAACACATTGACAGTTTTGATAGTTTTGATGTCTTCACTATTATTCTACAATGTAGAAAATAAGTTTAAATAAAGAAAAACCCTTGAATGAGTGGGTGCGTTAGTAGCTACAGTACCAGGGCTGTAGTGGAGCGGGTCGAGAGTTTCAAGTTCCTTGGTGTCCACATTATCAACAAACTATCATGGTCCAAACACACCAAGAAAGTGGCATGACAACACCTTTTCCCCCTCAAGAGACTGAAAAGATTTGGCAAGAGTCTCCAGATCCTCAAAAAGTTCTACAGCTGCACCATCGAGAGCATCCGGTTGCATCACCGCCTGGTATGGCAACTGCTCTGCACCCGACCGTAAGCTCTACATAGGGTAGTTGGGGCGGTATGCGAATTGAAGTGGGTCTAGGGTTTCCCGGATGATGGAGCTGATGTGAGCCATGACTAGCCTTTCATGACCAGACTATTTATTTGCAGTGCAGAGACTGCAGTGGTACACTAAAACAATTAGGCATGGGTTGCTCTTTACACATTGTTTATGTTGTTGTCTTTCTCTTTTGTGATGTAGCAGATTGAAAGAGAAGTGGGCTCTTCTCCTGTATCCTCTCCGGAAACAGGGATACCATGGTTGGTCCTAAGACCCTGGCCACTGCCCCTCTCATTCTCAGCGAGACAGAGGGAGACTCCAAGTGGGATGTCAGTCCTTCCACGCCCTTTACACCCGTGCGGTGTGACCCTGACCTGGCAGCGTTGTCACTCTCTTCCTGCGGTCTGCTTTTCCTCTCCACTCAGTGAGATGGCTCCCAGGGGTCTAGTAGTGCCTTTCTTTGGTAAGCTTCAGATGACTTCTAGAGCTTCCCGTTCCTCTCTTCAGTCTCCTGAGTTCCTCCCGAAGTGTTAGGGCTGGATGAGTCAAAGCTGTAAACCTTGAGCCCTTGGAAGACAGTGGAAACTGGTGCTCTTCACAGCCATCAATTGTGTAAGCAAGATATAGAGGAGACCTGTAGCCTAGCTTCTAGTGCAGTCACCATCACAACCTTCATCAGTGCTGTGCATCCTAAAATAGTTGTATGTGTACTTTCTTGCAATGGCAATCTTTTTTGTTCAAAACTCCTTACATGCATCTGGCTTTAGAATCTAATTTGGAATCCCACCTGTATCTGTCAGCAGCACCAGACTCACAAAACAACATTTCAGAAGATGTTCAAAGCTCTCTAGGGCCTTAATCATCACAAAATATGTGGAACATTCTGGAGGCCTAGTCTAGTCCAGTGACAGACATGGCTGGAGAGAGTATTTTTACACCTGCTTGGCTGCTGTGAGATGGAGCAGACACATTTTTATAGCATCAGGCTGCTTGCCTGAAGTGGAGACCCCACCGGCACAAGACTAATCCATGCAGCATTTATTGGATTATATCTGTGAAACAGCCACATATAAAACAGCACTTTTGGCAAGTTGATGAACATTCACATTTTAAATAACGATCAACCGTCAAAAGTTCAAATGTAATCAAAAGTTGTTTATGGATACATGCCAGTGTTACTGTAAATTAAATTAGTTATTTTGTCAGAGTATATACAGTTGCCAAGCCTGGCTAATTGCCTGCAAGTAATACTGCTACTGAATGCCAAGTTTGACCTATTTAGAAATGTCTATAGATACAGTTTCATACTGAATGCCAAGTTTGACCTATTTAGAAATGTCTATAGATACAGTTTAATACTGAATGCCAAGTTTGACCTATTTAGAAATGTCTATAGATACAGTTTCATACTGAATGCCAAGTTTGACCTATTTAGAAATGTCTATATATACAGTTTCATAGCCATCATGAACCATGGAACCATTATCTACTCTGATTTATTGGTCTTTGATTCTCTCAAAGACAAATTAATTCTCACTAAAGGCTATGAAAGACTTGGTCCAGTTAACTTAAGAGGGTATAATTCTGTTTTGATGAATATATGTTCTTCCACATTAAAAACTAATGCAGTTTCCAAATGCTCGGCACAAACCTCAGTTTTCCAAAAAACAATGCCTCGAATCAAAGATGCATAACGTCTCTGTTTCCTATTCACAAAGGCCTTTACCATACTGTTCTGTACTTAATTCTCGAAAGCTCTAGTGTACATACATTTTATACAGGCTGTATGGTACTGTACATGCTCCTCTAATGCCCTCATCTGAACACTGCCGGCATTACAACTCATACCTCTGATCTGCTGAGTACAGTCACCATACAAATACTGTACCATTCTGTAAAAAAATAACAAAAACACATTGAGTGTGACATTACAACCCACCTTGTTCATTATGAGGATCTTAGTTAGCTATTCTGTCATGTTCTCACTACTAGACCAATGTCTATACATTGATTAAGTTCCATCAATTTGAAGTGTTGTTTCATTTGGCACAACTTGTTGGCATCTTAAAATAAGCATCAGCATCCCATATGGTGCATCATTGCAAGCCAAGAGGACATAAGCTTTTGTCGATTGGACAAAAGCCAGGAAACTCTTTCCAAGAATGTTCAGGGTTATTGAATGTTCTCCTTATTTGGAGATGGAGTAGGCCTAAATGTCTATACAACAACTTATTATTGTTTTATTCATCAACATAGTGACCATTTCATTTATAATGCTTGTCTCGTCTGGGGAGAAGAGTAAGTGAGCATAAATTATTGCCCATGTCAATAAGCATTTCAAAGGTATCTATGGCTTTGAAGAGGAAAAGTGTCAGGGTTGTCATAGCGCTCTGTTAATTAATCAGCCTCTGTAATTAGTTGCCAGCTGTGAATGGGATTCAGCTGCAAATTTGAGGCATACAGATCATGGAGGTCATGGTCTGATTATGATGTCAAAAAACACATTTTCATTCATTTCTTCTTCTCTGCATAGTGTACACTGCATATATGTGCATAATATGATTTGAGAAAGTCCAGCTGCTGCACCAGATTTGTTTGGGACCAGGGATGGGCAGCTCCAGTCCTTAGGGGCTTCACTGGTGTCTCACTTTTCCCCGGCCCCGGGCTAACACACCGGACTCTAATAATCAACTAATCATGAATAATCAACTAATCATGATCTTCTGTTTAGAATGCAATTAGTTTAATCACCTGTTTTGCTCGGGATGTGGGAAAAGAGTGACATTCCTGTTCTAGACAGATAATCCCACCTGAAAAACCAGGTAGTCAAATATGGCACTTATAAAGTTTACTATAGGGCAATTCCATGTTCAATTCCATGAGGGTGACATTGAGACTCAGATTTTTCACTTTAAAATGTGTCAAACAAAATCCAATGATTGCAAAGTTTAACTGGACTGCACTGGGCCTTTAATATATATATATACATTACACTATGAGGTTGGAATAATACTGAAATTGTGAAAATTATAATAAAGAGCTGTTTGAAACGAACACCTGAAATTTGAGTCTGTTATGGTGTGATGGAGTTTTGGCAAGCCTTGTGAATTAGAATAGACCAACAAGAAAGAAGGTTCTAAACCACTCTGCCAATTACAGCTAGTTTTCAGTTTTCCTCTCCCCACTCAGTCCACTCCCAAACAGTCCTAGCAAAATACTTGCTTGATAAATTGCTCTTTGCTAAGAAGCTTTTTTTTGGGGGGGGGGGGGGGTTCTTTTTGACCATTTTAATTTAAAAACAATCACAGGAAGGTATGTAATTGTTACCCAGAAATTATTTGATATTGAGATAAAAAAAAATGGCTTTATTGGACATAAAAACAAACCCTACTTTCCACTGAAAAGTTTACAACACATATTGAATAACAGTGCAGATACGTTTTGGTAACAGAATGATGGCACGAACACTCACTGTTACTTTGCATCAGCATTGTTCTTAAAGTAAAGTTTTTTTTGTACAAATGTTCAGTAGAAATTGTTAAAAGTAGTCATTGTGCATAGATGTGGTTCGTTGAACTGCAATTATTGTTTTTTTTTTGTTTGAAATAACATTTCAATTTAAATAATCTGAGTCACACTGTTGCCATGGAATTGCCCTATATCTACAGACGCGAATCGACTTGGAGTCCCTCCCCGCAGGCAGGTCTGTGAAATTCCTCCAGTTATGTTGTAAACAGAGGAAATGCAGCTTGTTGAAGTTGTGACAGATACACGTTTGACTGTCTTTAGTGCCTTCCAGTAACACATGGTAATGTATTACTTTACTTTCGCTTACTATTTTAGAAAGTAGCCTACTTTAGCTAGCTAGTTGGACTGGACAACTATCTGCAGTGACTGGGGAACCAGAATCTGGGTTTACGGGATACGTTCTCCTCATAGATTCTGGTTCAAGTGGCGGGTAACGTTAACAGTTTGAGAAGGGTCACTCAATTAGATTTACTTGTTGGTGCTTTCAAGACAACTGATAACTTAAACAACAACAACAAAAAGGCCAATTTATTACGTCAGTGATCTCAGTTCGGAAAGTCGTAACTAGAAAGATGCCAGAGTTTCCCGACTTGCAATTCCGAGTTGGATGACCGTTCAAAATATTTTTCACAGTCGGAGTTCGTTTATTCCGACATCCACGTAGGAGATCGAGATTTCCGAGTTCCCAATTGTTTTAAAAGTGGCATCATTTAAAAAATATTTTTTACGTGTTGTGAACTGGAAGTTTCACATGCGGTGGGGTCTAGGCCTAATCATTAGCCCGAACAAAATCGGCGTAATGAACACGCTTCTGGTTTGATTACCTGTTAGAGGTCAAATAAGTAAACTTAATATTGGGTGATTTTGGCATCTGTCTCATAGGGTGTGCTGGGCACTGTGCCAGCCAGGATATTGTTGATTGATTTTGTACAGGAATGGGTTATCACTAAAGTTCACTAAAAATGTTAGTCTACTACATCTTTAGAAAATGCAGATCAGAACCACATTTTTCATCCAGTCATTACTTTTATGATGACCTGCAACACTGGTTTGCCATTGCATCACAATATTACATTGCAGACCTGTTAGACAATTGCACTACACCACATTGGAATCGTATAATTTTTCACTATCCATGATGGTTAAACTGAGAACCAGGAAGTGACTTTCAATCGCCAGTTATCTTTCTGGGTAAACTTGAAAAACCTATGACCAGGTCGGATGTGCTGAAACCACTGACTGACACGGCCTGATAGGCAGGCCAGCGTTTGTTTGTACAGTCCCAAGAACAAAGATTAGATCACATATCAAGAAAGGAAGTGGTTTAGTTACCACACATTGACCTAGTTACTTATGTCATAGTGAAAAGTAATTGTCAAATGACAATATACCCATTCTGCACTTTTCAAACTTTGATGGATGAATTGGGGTGGTAGGAGGCGGAATAATGAATCAAATCAAATTTATTTATATAGCGCTTCGTACATCAGCTGATATCTCAAAGTGCTGTACAGAAACCCAGCCTAAAACCCCAAACAGCAAGCAATGCAGGTGTAGAAGCACGTTGGCTAGGAAAAACTCCCTAGAAAGGCCAAAACCTAGGAAGAAACCAAGAGAGGAACCAGGCTATGTGGGGTGGCCAGTCCTCTTCTGGCTGTGCCGGGTGGAGATTATAACAGAACATGGCCAAGATGTTCAAATGTTCATAAATGACCAGCATGGTCGAATAATAATAAGGCAGAACAGTTTAAACTGGAGCAGCAGCACGGTCAGGTGGACTGGGGACAGCAAGGAGTCATCATGTCAGGTATTCCTGGGGCATGGTCCTAGGGCTCAGGTCCTCCGAGAGAGAGAAAGAGAGAAAGAGAGAATTAGAGAATTAGAGAATGCACACTTAGATTCACACAGGACACCGAATAGGACAGGAGAAGTACTCCAGATATAACAAACTGACCCTAGCCCCCCGACACATAAACTACTGCAGCATAAATACTGGAGGCTGATACATCATATTTACACATTTATCCTGTTTCCACAATCCAGTAATTGTCTTACAAAAAAAGTTTGCTTCGTAACTTTTTTTTCCCTTGCAAAGGTTGGTTGGCTCCCTCTTGCTATTTTGTTGCACTTCAACATCCAAACACTTGCGGATTGGGCTTAACCTAGTGAAGTGGTCAAAAGGGGTTGCCGACTGTTCATTCAGGTACTCTTCAATAACTTTACCTGTGGTCATAAGCTCCAGTATGACTTTGACCTGCTGGTGGACCAGCACACCCAGGATAAGTTGTATTCTTTTAGGGCAAATGGCTCTTGTCCATACACTGCTCAAATAAATTAAGGGAACACTTAAATTAACACATCCTAGATCTGAATGAATGAAATATTCTTATTAAATACTTTTTTCTTTACATAGTTGAATGTGGTGACAACAAAATCACACAAAGGATCAATGGAAATCAAATTTATCAACCCATGGAGGTCTGGATTTGGAGTCACACTCAAAATTATAGTGGAAAACCACACTACAGGCTGATCCAACTTTGATGTAATGTCCTTAAAAAGTCCAAATTAGGCGCAGTAGTGTGTGTGGCCTCCACGTGCCTGTATGACCTCCCTACAACGCCAGGGCATGCTCCTGATGAGGTGGCGGATGGTCTACTGAGGGATCTCCTCCCAGACCTGGACTAAAGCATCCGCCAACTCCTGGACAGTCTGTGGTGCAACGTGGCGTTGGTGGATGGAGCGAGACATGATGTCCCAGATGTGCTCAATTGGATTCAGGTCTGGGGAACAGGCCAGTCCATAGCATCAATGCCTTCCTCTTGCAGGAACTGCTGACACACTCCAGCCACATGAGGTATAGCATTGTCTTGCATTAGGAGGAACCCAGGGCCAACCGCACCAGCATATGGTCTCACAAGGGGTCTGAGGATCTCATCTCGGTACCTAATGGCAGTCAGGCTACCTCTGGCGAGCACATGGAGGGCTGTGCGGCCCCCCAAAGAAATGCCACCCCACACCATGACTGACCCACCGTCAAACCGGTCATGCTGGAGGATGTTGCATGCAGCAGAACGTTCTCCACGGCGTCTCCAGACTGTCACGTCTGTCACGTGCTCAGTGTGAACCTGCTTTAATCTGTGAAGAGCACAGGGCGCCAGTGGCGAATTTGCCAATCTTGGTGTTCTCTGGCAAATGCCAAACGTCCTGCACGGTGTTGGGCTGTAAGCACAACCCCCACCTGTGGACATCGGGCCCTCATACCACCCTCATGGAGTCTGTTTCTGACTGTTTGAGCAGAAACATGCACATTTGTGGCCTGCTGGAGGTCATTTTGCAGGGCTCTGGCAGTGCTCCTCCTGCTCCTCCTTGCACAAAGGTGGAGGTAGCGGTCCTGCTACTGGGTTGTTGCCCTCCTATGGCCTCCTCCACGTCTCCTGATGTACTGGCCTGTCTCCTGGTAGCGCCTCCATGCTCTGGACACTACGCTGACAGACACAGCAAACCTTCTTGCCACAGCTCGCATTGATGTGCCATCCTGGATGAGCTGCACTACCTGAGCCACTTGTGTGGGTTGTAGACTCCGTCTCATGCTACCACTAGAGTGAAAGCACCGCCAGCATTCAAAAGTGACCAAAACATCAGCCAGGAAGCATAGGAACTGAGAAGTGGTCTGTGGTCACCACCTGCAGAGTCACTCCTTTATTGGGGGTGTCTTGCTAATTGCGTATAATTTCCACCTGTTGTCTATTCCATTTGCACAACAGCATGTGACATTTATTGTCAATCAGTGTTGCTTCCTAAGTAAACAGTTTGATTTCACAGAAGTGTGATTGACTTGGAGTTACATTGTGTTGTTTAAGTGTTCCCTTTATTTTTTTGAGCAGTGTAGTTCAAATAAAGGATGTAGAGTAGTGAGACTGGCAGCACAGAGTCTGAGTGCTTCAGAGGTAGCCCAGTAACAGTTCTGCTCCGGAGGTGAGTCACTTTCATAGGCAGCCTATTTGTAGGCAACCACAATTTTCTGTTGAACTTAGTGCATTGTTGTTGTTGTTTTTTTTACTTTAATGAATGTCTGACTTTACACAGTTTTTGCTTCCTATATTGATTTAGTGTTGTCTATTTTAGTATCTCGCTTAATCAAATAATGTCATACATTGAAGGCCCTATGTTGCCTCCCTGAATTACTTCTGGTTTGATGCAGCAACTTGGAAGATAAGTTAGCTAACTGTATGCAAAGTAGTACAGCAGGTTATTTTCCTAAGTTGACCATTGAAACAAGCCAATAGCTTACAGCAACATTTAGCTTAGACTGTTTGAAATTCAATTGTTATGGAAACTGCACAAGGCATATTCTACTCTGTTCTACTTCTCTCATTAGCCTACATTGTAGGTCATAGACTCCTAGCTAAGATGCACGGTCTCTTATTTTATTCAAGAGGGTGTACTATTTGTCATTCATTGCATTGTAAATAGCCAATGTGTTTGAGTTGGCGACGTGTCATCATGCCATGTGGATTGTTATGAGACCACTACATAAGATCTCAAGTTTTCAACTTCCGTGTCAAATATTGTCTGATCCCTGTGGGTCGAGATGCATCCAGGATGATGAGATTCTCGGTCGAGATCATAAACTGAGCATGTCTATTCATGATAGTCGTGTTGTCACGCGATTAAAAATGATAGGATTACTGGTCCTGTGCAAAAGAAAAGTGTCAACTTCAGAGCAATGCACAATAAAAAAGTATTTAATATTTTATATTTAATAGTGTTCAGAATCTTCCGGTTCGGCTTTCAGGGTTTAGGCTACAAAGTTTTGTCTTACTTTGGAGTGAGCAGTTTTTTTTTGTCAACAAAATAACCATCCAAAAATGTTGATGTGGAGCATCAGACATTAAGCTAGTTGGAGCATGAGGAGGAATAGTGAGCACATGTATTCCAGCTGCAGATAGTCTGAAGTGTGTGTGTCTGAATTGGTGTGTATGTGTGGCGGTGCGCTGTCTGTTCTCTGCCTGCCCTGCAGTGACTCAGCCTGCAGCCTACAGGAGGGGGTCAGCCCCTTTAAGGCAGTCTTCCATACCAGTGCACACAGGAGCCCATATAGACCTAACCGTCGTGTGCCTTTACCAGTCAATATTTCCATGCACGGCCCTTCCAGACAGGCCAAAGTACTCCTCCGGCTCTCAACTTGTCGCCGATCATTAATCCATTCACTCGTGCGTGCTGTGGTCACAATGTGTGCCGTACCTAGAGAACAGTAGTACTGTGGTCTTTTGTGGACGCACAACACAGTCAACCTTGTTGGATTGAGAGGTCAACAGTCTCCTATGTTGATGCATTGCATGATACTGTGTTGTAAGAATTGTAGGATTCTGTACCATTTGAGGCTTTTGCCCCTGTGGACTGGAGGCTTAATTCAAAATAATGTCTCTTTCCTGTTAGCCTCTTTACCCTGAGAAACCAGTAAGAATCGGCCCAGCCTAGTGCTAGCATAGTTTCCTTTGAACTACTCTGATAGAGAACATGCTACTTCCCACTGATAGGGGGAGGGAACTAAGTTCGAACTTGGGACTTCTGCCATCTGCTCTGTGAATTTTACTTCGTGGGTTTTTCGAAGATGGGCCTAATATCTAGTTACACACTCGGTGCTCCTCTTTGTCCCAGTAGTCTGCCTAAATTGGATCTGTTTGTCTAAACTGTTTATGGGCACTTCTCTTTAGCACCGTTCTTTGTTGATGTGTTCAAAGCAGGCTAACTCTCTCCTTGTGAGCTATGAATTTTGCATCGCTCCTTCTAGGCTTGTTGTACTGTACGTTTTTTTTTTTAGTTGGCTCCGTTATTAGACTACAAGTCATTATATTGTATTAAGACCTAGGTTATTACCACAAAATGAACAACATAAAATGCTATGTGAAGAAAGACCATAGTCTGACATGTCACACTCCATCATTCAGAGATGGGGTTATTTTGAAGGGATCCATTTTACCTTTTCTCTCTCGCTCAGAGCCTGGGCTTCATCGACTAATTAAAGAGGCGGTTGCTAAGAGATGACAAGCGGTGACATCGCTGCTGAGAGCCTCTGTGCTGCAGCCTGAACCTGCGTCTCTACTCTGGGTCTCTTTTCTCAACCCCTGTCTAGACCTGACTACACCTGACCCATGTGAAGGAGTAGGGGGAGAGGGAGCGAGAGGAGCCACACCACACACGCCATGGCAGCTTTCACCAGTACCCCCAAAGTGAGATCCAGGAGTGCTCCTCGGCACAGAGACTGGGACCAGATCCCGGCCGAGTGTGACTGGAAGGACTGTGAGGCTGGAGGCAACGAGAGATCTACAGGACACAGCACCATGCTGGAAAAGACCCAGGACTTCTTCCAGATCTGTGACATCGAGGACAAAGGCTTCATCACCCACCGGGACATGCAGGTGAGATCACCTACTGTCTATGGGGCTCACTGAGTGTGACCAAACCGTCCCATGGGAGTTATTGACGATTTTAGTCCACGCCAGCATTATGCATGTTCCCATCCTTAGTACTGTGTATATATTAGTTACCTAGTCATGTATACCCTAGATGTTACTTTTGTCATTATTTCAGAGTAGCACATTTCAAATGATTGACTTTTGATATTGATTGACAGTGCAAGTTGTTGTAGTTGTTTTTTGAACTGTGTTTTGATCCTTCAGAGCAAGAATCAATCATGAGTTGTGGTGGTTTTGTTGGAGTTGCATTCTGTACCATTTGAGGCTTTTCCCACCTGTGGACTGGATGCTTAATTCAGAAGAATAATTCATATTTCCTGTTAGCCTCTTTACCCTGAGAAACCAGTAAGAATTGGCCCAGCCTAGTCCTAGCATAATTGTTTCCTTTGACCTACTCTGATAGAGAATACATGGTACTCTGTGGATGCATCCTAACCTATGCACCAGCTCCCATAGCTAATTGTTGTAATTTAGCCTTTTGTCAGGGCATCTGAATGACTGCTGTTGACAATAGCATACAGTGCCTTCGGAAAGGATTCAGACCCCTTGACCTTGATCCAAATTTTGTTCTTTTACAGCCTTATCCTAAAATTGCTTATTTTTAAAATCCTCAGCAATCTACACACAATACACCATAATGACAAAGCGAAAACAGGTTTTTAGAAATGTTAGCAAATTCATTTAAAAATATATATATACAGAAATACAGAAATACATAAGTATTCAGACCTTTTGCTATGAAATTGAGCTCAGGTGCATCCTGTTTCCATTGATCATCCTTGATGTTCCTACAACTTGATTGGAGGCCACCTGTGGTAAATTCAATTGATTGGACATGATTTGGAAAGGCACACACCTGTCTATATAAGGTCCCACAGTTGACAGTGCATGTCAAAGCAAAAACCAAGTCATGAGGTTGAAGGAATTGTCTGTAGAGCTCACATTGTTGATTGTGTCAGTTTTTGGGAAGGGTACCAACACATTTCTGCAGCATTGACAGTCCTCAAGAATACAGTGCTCTCCATCATTCTTAAATGGAAGAAGTTTGAAACCCCTGCTCTCTTCCTAGATCTGGCCGCCTGGCCAAATCTGGGTAGAAGGGCCTGGGTCAGGGAGGTGACTGGGAACCCATTGGTCACTCTGACAGAGCTCCAGAGTTCATCTGTGGAGATGGGAGAACCTTCCAGAAGGACAACCATCTCTGCAGCACAACCACAAATCAGGCCTTTTTGGTAGAGTGGTGAGACGGAACCCAATCCTCAGTAAAAGGCGCATGACAGCCCGCTTGGAATTTTCCAAAAGGCACCTACAGACTCTGAGACCATGAGAAACAAGATTCTCTGGTCTGATGAAACCAAGATTGAACTCTTTGGCCTGAATGCCAAGCGTCATGTGTGGAGGAAACCTGACACCATCCTTACGGTGAACCATGGTGGTGGCAGCATCATGCTGTGGGGATGTTTTTCAGTGGCAGGGACTGGGAGACATGATCGAGGGAAAGATGAATACAGCAAAGTACAGAGATCTTTGAAAACCTGCTCCAGAGCTCTCAGGACCTTAGCCTGGGGCGAAGGTTCACCTTCCAACAGAACAACGACCGTAAGCACACAGCCAAGACAACGCAAGAGTGGCTTAGGGACAAGTCTCTGAATGTCCTTGAGTGTCCCAGCCAGAGCCCGTACTTGACCACAATCAAACATCTCTGGAGAGACCTGAAAATAGCTGTGCAGTGAAACTCCCCATCCAACCTGACAGAGCTTGAGCGTATCTGCAGAGAAGAATGCGAGAAACTCCCCAAAGACAGGTGTGCCAAGCTTGTAGAGTCATACCCAAAAAGACTCGAGGTTGTAATTGCTGCCAAAGGTGATTCAACAAAGTACTGAGTAAACGGTCTGAATACTTGTGAATTTTTCATTAAAAAAATATATATATAAATTACCAGATTTCTAAACCTGATTTTGCTTTGTTAATATGGGGTATTGTATGTAGATTGATACAAATCAATATTAGAATAAGGCTGTAATGTAATAAAATCTGGAAAAAGGGAAGGAGTCATTATGCTAAATAATGCCAAACCTAACAACTGCAACAAATCCTCCATAGACCCTTTGTTAGATTTGGAGACAACAATCTGGTCATTTCACAAGGCTGCATGTGGAGGACAGGGCCTGCGTTTGCTCCATAGAATTAAATGGGACACTTTTATATCTCTGTGGCGTGCTCATTAGAGATGATTCTGAGGACGTAGCCTGTATCTATCTTATTCAGGAGAGCATGTGAAAGAGTGACCGGAACCCACGAGACATACGGGCAGCAAAGAGCCACACAGAGCCGTGCTTTGTCATACAGCAACTTCATTTGCGTGACTGTGCAGATCCGAACGCTTCTTACATATTCATCGATGGGCAGAGTATTCCTTTGATCGAGCACTTGTGAGCCCACGCCGTGACGAGAGTCTCAATAGAATAGATCCCTTTGATCCGATGTTAATGGAGATATACAAAAAATGTCCCTATACCAACTCCCCGTGTTCATTTATGAGTTGTGAAAGTAATGAATTCAGGCCCAAACATTTTGTTGTTGTAATAACGGCAGTGCATAACTGTGTGCACTCCTGTATAATACATTACAATTGTCTGCGTGAATGTGTTATGCAACTGAAATGCATTTCTGCTGGTCTATCCTCATACGACCTGTGTAGAAATGTATTTCTCTGCCATATGCAAGTTGGTTTTAGATGTAGTCGGGTATTTACAATGCCTGATTAGGCTTACCTTGTTTATCCAAAAGGGCAAAGTGGACAAAAAAAGTCATTTGGAAAAGTTATGAACACATCCATTTTTTTTTTTTATAAAAAAAAAAATTAATGAATGTTTTCTAGCGACTGCCAGCATTACTGTTTCTGCTGATTGCACAAACAGCCTTACGATGTTTCTCGCACCGTGACCATTAGGGTGGCAGTGGTGTCTCCGGCTGTGATCTCTGTCTGCTGACATAAGGGATGTGTTCAGCACAGATAAGAGAGTTTAACAAGGAGTTCCTACCACAAATTTCACAAGTGATTTCGCTGTAAACATAGACATGCCCAGCTCACAGAGGTGAGGCAGCGGCTTTGGCTTTTCTGCATCGTTGTGGTCTTTACTGCTTATTTTCAGGGTTTCATAGTCTGTTTGCTTTCACACACTGCTTGGCCTTGTCGTGTAAATGGCAGTTTGGGCGAATGCTGACTGTTTGTTTTTGACTTTGGGCAGAAATGTTCATTTCTATAATGTTTTGAGTTTAATCTGAACTAATGAATGTCTCAAGTTTATTAATATAAACGTTTTATGGAGCAGCCTGTCCTAGTTAACGGTTCCTTTGTCATGAACTCACGTTACATCGGTTGTGTGAATGCAAATGATACACTTTATGAACAGGAAGAACATCTGCTCTCCTGTACTTGGGCACATGACCGTCTCTTCTGATGCTGATGATACTGTTGAGTGTGTTCCCAGGTTTTTGTGCTTGGCTGGCAGCTGTTGTACCGTACTGTATTGTTGGCACAGGAGGCTTCTGAGGGATAATGGCTCGCAATAACGGCTGGAATTGAGTGATTGGAATTGCGTGAAACGCATGGAAGCTGTGTGTTTTTTTTAGTTTGATACAATTCCATTTATTCTGTTACTATGAGCATGTTCTCCCCCAATTACGGTGTCTGTTTTAACGTAAAGACTCTTGAGTCCTTCAGGTCCCCAGTTGTGTCCATGGCACCTGATTTGTGTTGCGTGTCCTGCTCCGCAGCGGCTCCATGGACAGCTGCCCCTCAGTGCAGAGGAGCTGGAGAATGTCTTCGACACCCTGGATTCTGACGGCAACGGATACCTCACCCTGCAGGAGTTCTCCTCAGGGTTCAGTACGTTGATTATGTCCTCTTCTCGCTTTCTACTGTCCAATGTATGTTGGATGTTCAGTGATTTGTTTTGAAAAAGTGATGTAGTTTGATTTGATGCATCTTCCCTTTCTACATAATAACATGAACTGTGCTAGTGCAAGCAGATTATGCAGCTCTGAGTAGGTACAGATACATAGAAAGAGAGGGAGTAAAGGGTGTTATAAATCATCTCCTGGACTCTTATTTCTCCAGGTGAATTCCTGTTTGGCCGAAGGATCTCTGTAACAGAAGGGATGGGGGAGGCCAGCCCCATTGCCAAGGAAGCCAACCAGGGCCCCCCAGACTCCCTTTACCAGACCCAGTGGGAGGAAAGGCTGATGGGCAGCGAGGACGAGGAAGAGAGGCACTTCTGCATGCTCATGGAGAGCTTGGGCGCCAGCAACGTCTTTGAGGAGTGAGTGTTTGTTTTTGTCTGTGACGTCCATACTATGTGAATCTTTGTCCAACCCTCAATAATGCTCTCAAATGACCAGTCTATTCCTTTAGAAGGATTAGATTGATTGAAGTCAGCTGTGCAAAACAAAAAGCACTAAATTGCCGCTCCAAAGTAGTGCTAGCCAATCTGTTTCAATCATGCTTGCTTTGATATTTCTCATTCTATAAGCTTAACGAACAAGCATAAAGTCTACAGACATGTTTAAGTAGAAAACAGATGAAATACCTGAGGTCACTGTCGTCTACCCAAAAAAACTCACATTGGAAAAGTTTGTCTAAATTGAGTTGGGTTATTTAACCTTGAACAAATCATTATCGTCACTGACGTTCATGTCTATGGATGTATTCCAGACATTGGTGGGTGCTGGCACCAGTGCTTTTGGCCGTTTGAACTCCAGGCATTCAGAGGAGAGAAACAAGAGAGCCGGGCCTCCTTTAATGCATGACTAGACTCACCTTTAGCAAACAAATGTGGCTCAATAATAGTAAACGGTAGTAGGTGAGGATGTCAACTTGATAAGTACATCCTATTGACAGTCTGTAAAGCTGGGTTAGAACCAGAAAGGAATGCTGACAATTTACATCAGATCAATTTGCTTAAACCTCCGGTGTGTTTTCCTGAAGTTGACACGGCATGTAACTCTACTGTGAGGATTGGAAAGTTTCCATATTTGTATAGGAGTCTTATCAATCAGTCCAAATTTCTATGAACAGAGATCCATCAAACATGCATTGTATGAGATAATTTTCTCAATTGGTCTTTCCACATATTGCCCTGCCAAAAAATTACGTAAATAAATGATTCCAGTCATTATCTGAACACTGACGTGAAGACCATGGCACAGACAAAGATTGTGTTTAAACTGTTGTATCAAAATAGCACTATTTTCAACTAACAGGAAATGGGATTTTCTAGGCTAAGATCATCTTGACCAAATGTCAATTTTGCAAGTCAGCACTGCTGCAGGCAGCCCACAGCTACCCACTGCCTGCCCGCCTGCCAACATTGTTCACATTGACCTAAAAGTATAATTCGACTTAAAGTATATTTTTTTCTTTCCCCCACACCAAGAAATACCTCAGTACAGTTGTTCTACACAGAAACCTGAGTACAGACTGTATTCCAGGTCTTGTCATTCAGACTAATCTTTGTTCTGACCCCCTTCCCATCAGCCCTGGTGAGGTGCGTAGTCTGTGGGCCCAGCTGAGAAGAGATGAGCCGCATCTCCTGTCCAACTTTGAGGAGTTCCTGGCCAGGGTCACCTTCCAGATCAAAGAGGCCAACCAGGAGAAGAGGGAGATGGAGAGCGCACTTAAAAGGTAGAAATATCGCCATTCTTCAGGTATTGGTACCTATGTAGAATTTAAGCAATTAGTAGCTCACTGTAGCCTGGTCCCAGATCTCAAATAGTCATTGGCTACATGATACAAACAGATCTGAGACCAGGCTAGCTCAATGTTCCTTTACAGATAACCTCTGCAGGAGTAACAAATGGCAAAGTAGCTTGCTGTATATGCTTGCTACGATATGAATGTCATTTAAACCTTTTTTGCTTTAGGGCATCTATAGAATGATCGTCCCCAGGTATCTGTTTTTTCTGTGTTTTTCTCCCCCTTTAAAAAAAAAAATGTTTATTACTAAAAGTATAACTTTTTCTGACTGACATATTTGTAGTCCTTAGTTAAGCCTGCTAAATTCCACCCATTAAGAGCTAGTGCTGCCTTGGGAGGGGAGAAGTGTTAAAGTTTTAGTGTGGGTGAAAAACTTTTAGTCCACCGTTGGGATGTGCCTAATCTCCCAGCTCCAAAGCAATATTAAGTGCTTGTGAATGTGCTCCCAAAACTCTCACTTTCTCCAAATTGTGACAGACAATGATCATAGCAATTTTACTCAAAGGAATACTACTTGACAATCTCTACCTACTGGTTTATTTTGTCATGTTTCAACTGAGCACAGCTTAGCTTTTGTACCATAGTGGTGCATTACATAGTTACCCATAGCTGAACAACAACCTGTTTTTGAGGCCGTTTCTAAGTGAAAGGAATGCAAATGTTGGATGAGGCTGCTATGGTTGGGTTTTATGACAGGTGGCTCACACTGCAGCTGATTCAAAACTCGTGCCCGTCTTTCTTGCTCTGTTCAAAGCTGTAGAGACGCAGGGAATTCAAAAAGAAAATTTAAGCTGGCCGGAGTGGTCAGGCCTTGAATGGTTAAGTAATTATAGTTATCCTTTTTGATTTTCAGATGTGAACTACACTGCAAATAAGTGCACTTTTTTTTTCTGGTACTCATCTGAACCTGTTATTTGTTGCTATGCCTGTTTGGAATGCGTCATACCAGCTTACAGTTGACCTACTGTATGATTTGAAATGGCAGACTGAAAGCTTAACTAAACATTTGATAACACTTGAGTGGCCCATTTTCTTATGTGCTGCCAAAGCTAATGGAAAATGCTTTATTAGCATTAACAAGAATTCTACATCCGAACAGAAAAGCAGCAACACATGACGACGAGATCCAGCGCTTATATGAAGAAATGGAGCAGCAAATCAAAAATGAGAAGGACAGGATCCTCCTGCAGGTAAAGGAAGAGATCTCCCACTGCATACGCCTTGTTAGTAACCTCAGTTTTGGGGAAGATCCTCTTGCTCTCTTGTTCTCCCTCCCGCTCGCTCTCTCTCTCTCTCTCCCCCCCCCCCCCTGCAGGACACTGAGCGCTTCCTGTCTAGGAGCCAGGACCTAGAGCATCAGCTCTCCAGTAAGGAGCGGGAGCTGGAGCAGATCTTCCAGAAACAGAGGCGGGTGAGTCAGGACACGAATGATGAGTCCTTCGTGGTCACAGGCTGATGGGTAGATTTGCTCTGTGCAAAACTTATTATTTTAGATTTTAAATCTAATTTTGGTGACCGACTTGTCACCAGGTGTTATTATTAGTAGACTCTAAGAGTTGTTGCTGAGTGTCTGTCTGCAGCATATTATTTAATGGAAACTAAGAGAGGATCATGTGTAACCATCACACTCTCACAAACAGAACACCACTGAAGCTTTTAAGACTAATTTGTCCATTGGAAATTAGTCTCATTTTTCATTTTTTTAGAGGGTGGAGATGAGCTTTAATATTACAGATTGTGGCTTTCATCAATGTAATTGTCTGCATCATTTCCACTGTATTATTTTCCCCTATCTCCCCTAACTGGCGTAAACTAATTGGCAACAATTAGTCTTACCAGTACTTCTTCATTTGCTTTACAAAGGGGAATAAGGCCTTAGTTCCTACTGTACCCAAGTCACCAAGGCTTTCTCTGAGGTACCTGAGCGCCTCTTAATTATTATGTCTGTAATTCACATTTCATGTTCCTCTCTGCCAACCATGGAAATAGAATGGCAGAACATTGACTTTAATGGGAATGTCTGTTCTAGAGATTATATTTCTATGCTGCCAACACATTCTGTAAAGGAGGCATCCAGACCCTATGCTGGCTAGCCTCATCGCACTGTCGCTCAATTTAAAACATCTATTGTTTTAGATCTGTTGGAGCACTTTGGCTTATATATGTAGAACAGTGATAGTAGTGTTTGAGGCTACAGTCAAGACAGCAGCCTTATGAGTGTCTTCACACAGCCCCTGGATTTAATGGATGCGTGTGGGTCAGACCAGGCCGGCAGATATCACTTGTTTCATCTTTTCCATTCATCAATGCTCGGTGTATCGTAGCAATCACACAATAGAGACTGATTGCTAAGGACGATCAGGCTATGATTGTTACTGCATAGTAGTGTCTGGGAAATTGTGTTTTAAAAGCTGTATGATCAGATGAAAGTGCGTTTTGTAGGGTGTCTGCTTTTGGCCGTAGTGTTTTTGTGTGTTGTTCCCTCTGCCATTCTCCTCTGTGTGACTGTGGCCCCTCTCCCCTGTGTCCCCCTCCCCCAGTTGGAGTGTCAGTGTCGGGAGCTTCACAGCGAGCAGCACGTGACCAAGGTGGAGAATGTGAAGCTGAAGCAGACCAATGAGGATCTGGCCCAAGAGCTGGAGCACACCAGTCAGGAGCTGAGCCTGGCCCAGGAGCAGCTGGGCCTCCTGCAGGAGCAGTCGTCACGCCTGCACAAGGAGAGGGAGAGGTAAGTCTGCTTGTTTGTGGCTGGCTGTCTGGTCGGCTAGCTGACTGTCTGGGATCCTGATTGGGTCTCCTTGTGAGTCCACAGTACACGAATATGTGGATTTTTTTCCCAACACAGGGAAATGTACCAGGTCACAGAGGGATTGCAGAGAGAGCGAGCAAGCCTGCTGAAACAACTTGACCTGCTGAGGTAAGAGTGGAGACAGACGCACACTAGGAGAGAGGCAATGGGTTATATCAGTCCAGGGGCCACTGTTCTCCAAATCAATGAGCAAATAGCATACTGTACAATAGTGTACAATGTCATTTTCACTACAAACCAAGGCCACGCATCCATCGAGTAGATAGCAAAGCATATAGCATTGACCTCAGGCAAACTCCTCGAAGCGCTTTCTCACTTGTTCTTAGAAAACGTTTATTTTTTGCAATGAACCCATTCCTTGTTATATTGTCTCCAGGGAAATGAACAAACACTTACGAGATGAACGAGATATGTCCTCGTATCAAGTAAGTATTCGCATGCATTTTTTCATTGTCGATTTGTGAAATCCCATGTCTGTCTGCTCTGTTTGATAGATCCAATCCTACAAATGTGATTCCTGGAAAAAGCATGTAACCTAAACATTTTTTTTTTAAATCAAATCCAATTGCAATCAAACTGTAGATTTTAAATTTGTTTTGCAGAAACTGAGGAATACTGTTGAAAATCCTGCTTGGAACCCGAGGCCTGGATCAAATACTCTGAATCCCTTTGACAAAAAGGCCTCTAAATGGTACACCGTTTGCTCTGAAATGCTTTTAATACAAATTGAGTGAATACTGTCTGATTCAGTTGTGGAGGCCTTAATTTATACTAATGTTCAATTCACCTACAATACACACTTCAGTATGACTGACTGTAGCTTGAGTAGTTATTAATGGTGAATGATTCATATTTTCTAAGTAGATGGCATTACACAAAGTAGAACAAAGCACGTGACACAGAATGCAAATGTAGGACAGAAAGCTGTTCAATAGGGCTGCAGTTGTAACTCTGTGCAGAACATGTCCGTACTGTATTTACATTGTTCTGAATATGCAAATGCTTATATAAATATGCGAGTCGCTTCACATTCTACAGCCATACCGTTATGTTCCAAAAAAAAAAGCAATTGTCAGCCAATTCACATTTGTCCCTCCAATTACCATCTCATCCCTGTCTCTCCAGTGAGGAAGAGGTAGGGCTCCCCCACTCTAAGAAGAAGAGCCCGGGGGGAGTGAATGGCTACAGCCTGGAGGATGTGGTAGCCTCCAAACCCCCCCACATACCCCTACAGAGGATCATCTCCATAGAGGAGGACCACCTACCCCAGCTCTTGCAGGATGACTACCATGCCCAGCTCTGTGAGTGGAGCGAGGAGGCGGAGGAAGACGGGGAGGAGGAAGAACACATAGAGCTGCAGATGAACTCAATATATCCTCCAAGTTCTCTTCCGACTAGGGAGCAGCAGCCAGCTGACACCAGAGAGTCAGAGACGCCTACATCCCCCAGGGGCCAGCCTGTCGGCAAGGAGACTGTGGTGAACGTAAGACTTTTATGCTCAGAGACGAGGTTGATTGGTCATAATGTGGACAGGCTTTGTTTTGTCTCTGATCAATAGACAATGAGAAGGTGTCAGTTGGCCTAGTAATCTTCCCTTTAAAAGAACCTTGCCTTCCTCTTCAGTCCTTCAGGGTTGTTTGTAGGTCAGTGTGTTTTTGTTGGTTCTCCTGACCCCGTATAGAGAGGGGTGAAGGTGGTTGTACAGCACAATGTGTTTTCAAAGTCCTGTTTTTCTGTCTGAGCAGACCTGAGATAGAACAGTGGTCACAGGGTTGGGTTTTTCACTTTGAGTGACTTGACCCCACAGTTACCCTGGCAACAGGTTTAGCTACTTGTGTTGAATGAATGTTTCAGGAGGTTTTCATGATTTAATGTCATCTAGGAACTTACTCTATATATATGCTGTGCATTTGGAAAGTATTCAGACCCCTTGACTTTTTCCACATTTTGTTAAGTTAGCCTTATTCTAAAATTGATTAAATTGTCGTCGTCCCCCCCAATCTACACACAAAACCTGTTTTTGCTTTGTCATTATGGGGTATTCAGACATTTTTGCTAAACTTAAATCACATTTACATAAATATTCAGACCCTTTACTCAGTACTTTGTTGAAGCACAATTGCCAGCGATTACAGCCTAGAGTCTTCTTGACGCTACAAACTTGGCTCAACTGTATTTGGGGCGTGTCTCCCGTTCTCCGCAGATCCTCTCAAGCTCCCGAAGCCACTCCTGCGTTGTCTTGGCTGTGTGCTTAGAGTTGTTGTTCTGTTGGAAGGTGAACCTTCACCCCAGTCTGAGGTCCTGATCGCTCTGGAGTAGGTTTTCATCAAGGTTCTCTGTAATTTGCTCCGTTCATCTTCCCCTCGATCCTGACTGGTCTCCCAGTCCCTGCCGCTGAAAAACCTTACCACAGCATGATGCTGCCACCATGCTTCACTTTAGGGATGGTGCCAGGCTTCTTCCAGATGTGACGCTTGGCATTCCGACCAAAGAGTTCAATCGTGGTTTCATCAGACCAGAGAATTTAGTTTCTCATGGTCAGAGTCCTTTAGGTGCCTTTTGGCAAACTCCAAGCGGGCTGTTATGTGCCTTTTACTGAGGAATGGCTTCCGTCTGGAAACTCTACCATAAAGACCTGATTGGTGGAGTGCTGCAGAGATGATTGTCCTTCTGGAAGGTTATCCCATCTCCACAGAGGACCTCTGGAGCTCTGTCAGTGACCATCGGGTTCTTGGTCACCTCCCTGACCTAGGCCCTTCTCCCCTAATTGCAAAGTTTGGCCGGGTGGCCAGCTCTAGGAAGAGTCTTGGTGGTTCCAAACTTCCATTTAAGAATGTGTTTAATGCTGCAGATGGTTTTTTTTAGACCCTTCCCCAGATCTGTGCCTCGACACAATCCTGTCTCGGAGCTCTACGGACAATTCCTTTGACCTCGTGGCTTTGTTTTTGCTCTGATATGCACTGTCAACTGTGGGACCTTATAGAGACGGGTACAGTGCCTTGCGAAAGTATTCGGCCCCCTTGAACTTTGCGACCTTTTGCCACATTTCAGGCTTCAAACATAAAGATATAAAACTGTATTTTTTTGTGAAGAATCAACAACAAGTGGGACACAATCATGAAGTGGAACGACATTTATTGGATATTTCAAACTTTTTTAACAAATCAAAAACTGAAACATTGGGCGTGCAAAATTATTCAGCCCCTTTACTTTCAGTGCAGCAAACTCTCTCCAGAAGTTCAGTGAGGATCTCTGAATGATCCAATGTTGACCTAAATGACTAATGATGATAAATACAATCCATCTGTGTGTAATCAAGTCTGTATAAATGCACCTGCACTGTGATAGTCTCAGAGGTACGTTAAAAGCGCAGAGAGCATCATGAAGAACAAGGAACACACCAGGCAGGTCCGAGATACTGTTGTGAAGAAGTTTAAAGCCGGATTTGGATACAAAAAGATTTCCCAAGCTTTAAACATCCCAAGGAGCACTGTGCAGGCGATAATATTGAAATGGAAGGAGTATCAGACCACTGCAAATCTACCAAGACCTGGCCGTCCCTCTAAACTTTCAGCTCATACAAGGAGAAGACTGATCAGAGATGCAGCCAAGAGGCCCATGATCACTCTGGATGAACTGCAGAGATCTACAGCTGAGGTGGGAGACTCTGTCCATAGGACAACAATCAGTCATATATTGCACAAATCTGGCCTTTATGGAAGAGTGGCAAGAAGAAAGCCATTTCTTAAAGATATCCATAAAAAGTGTCGTTTAAAGTTTGCCACAAGCCACCTGGGAGACACACCAAACATGTGGAAGAAGGTGCTCTGGTCAGATGAAACCAAAATTGAACTTTTTGGCAACAATACAAAACGTTATGTTTGGCGTAAAAGCAACACAGCTGAACACACCATCCCCACTGTCAAACATGGTGGTGGCAGCATCATGGTTTGGGCCTGCTTTTCTTCAGCAGGGACAAGGAAGATGGTTCAAATTGATGGGAAGATGGATGCAGCCAAACACAGGACCATTCTGGAAGAAAACCTGATGGAGTCTGCAAAAGACCTGAGACTGGGACGGAGATTTGTCTTCCAACAAGACAATGATCCAAAACATAAAGCAAAATCTACAATGGAATGGTTCAAAAATAAACATATCCAGGTGTTAGAATGGCCAAGTCAAAGTCCAGACCTGAATCCAATCGAGAATCTGTGGAAAGAACTGAAAACTGCTGTTCACAAATGCTCTCCATCCAACCTCACTGAGCTCGAGCTGTTTTGCAAGGAGGAATGGGAAAAAATGTCAGTCTCTCGATGTGCAAAACTGATAGAGACATACCCCAAGCGACTTACAGCTGTAATCGCAGCAAAAGGTGGCGCTACAAAGTATTAACTTAAGGGGGCTGAATAATTTTGCACGCCCAATTTTTCAGTTTTTGATTTGTTAAAAAAGTTTGAAATATCCAATGAATGTCGTTCCACTTCATGATTGTGTCCCACTTGTTGTTGATTCTTCACAAACAAATACAGTTTTATATCTTTATGTTTGAAGCCTGAAATGTGGCAAAAGGTCGCAAAGTTCAAGGGGGCCGAATACTTTCGCAAGGCACTGTATGTGCCTTTCCAAATCATGTCCAATGAATTGAATTGACCACAGGTGGACTCCAATCAAGTTGTAGAAACATATCAAGGATGATCAATGGAAACAGGATGCACCAGAGCTCAATTTTGAGTCTCATAGCAAAGGATCTGAATACTTATGTAAACAAGATATTTCTGTTTTCCATTTTTTATAAATTTGCTAAAATTTTGAATAACCTGTTTTTGCTTTGTCGTTATAGGGTATTATGTGTAGATTGAGGAAAACCATTAATTGAATACATTTTAGAATAAGGCTAACATGTATACAGTGGGGCAAAAAAGTATTTAGTCAGCCACCAATTGTGCAAGTTCTCCCACTTAAAAAGATGAGAGGCCTGTAATGTTCATCATAGGTACACTTCAACTATTACAGAGAAAATGAGAGAGAAAAAAAACAGAAAATCAGATTGTAGGATTTTTTATGAATTTATTTGCAAATTATGGTGGAAGATAAACTTTTGTTATTGACCAAATACTTATCTCAATACTTTGTCAAATACCCTTTGTTGGCAATGACAGAGGTCAAACGTTTTCTGTAAGTCTTCACAAGGTTTTCACACACTGTTGCTGGTATTTTGGCCCATTCCTCCATGCAGATCTCCTCTAGAGCAGTGATGTTTTGGGGCTGTTGCTGGGCAACATGGACTTTCAACTCCCTCCAAAGATTTTCTATGGGGTTGAGATCTGGAGACTGGCGAGGCCACTCCAGGACCTTGAAATGCTTCTTCCGAAGCCACTCCTTCGTTGCCCGGGCGGTGTGTTTGGGATCATTGTCATTCTGAAAGACCCAGCCACATTTCATCTTCAATGCCCTTGCTGATGGAAGGAGGTTCACTCAAAATCTCACGATACATGGAAATATCCAATATCCAATATCCAATGTTTTTGCTTTGTCGTTATAGGGTATTATGTGTAGATTGAGGAAAACCATTAATTGAATACATTTTAGAATAAGGCTAACATGTATACAGTGGGGCAAAAAAGTATTTAGTCAGCCACCAATTGTGCAAGTTCTCCCACTTAAAAAGATGAGAGGCCTGTAACATTCATTCTTTCCTTTACACGGATCAGTCGTCCTGGTCCCTTTGCAGAAAAACAGCCCCAAAGCATGATGTTTCCACCCCATGCTTCACAGTAGGTATAGGTGTTCTTTGGATGCAACTCAGCATTCTTTGTCCTCCAAACACGACGAGTTGAGTTTTTACCAAAAAGTTATATTTTGGTTTCATCTGACCATATGACATTCTCCCAATCTTCTTCTGGATCATCCAAATGCTCTCTAGCAAACTTCAGACGGGCCTGGACATGTACTGGCTTAAGCAGGGGGACACGTCTGGCACTGCAGGATTTGAGTCCCTGGCGGCGTAGTGTGTTACTGATGGTAGGCTTTGTTACTTTGGTCCCAGCTCTCTGCAGGTCATTCACTAGGTCCCCCCGTGTGGTTCTGGGATTTTTGCTCACCGTTCTTGTGATTATTTTGACCCCACGGGGTGAGATCTTACGTGGAGCCCCAGATCGAGGGAGATTATCAGTGGTCTTGTATGTCTTCCATTTCCTAATAATTGCTCCCACAGTTGATTTCTTCAAATTAAGCTGCTTACCTATTGCAGATTCAGTCTTCCCAGCCTGGTGCAGGTCTACAATTTTGTTTCTGGTGTCCTTTGAAAGCTCTTTGGTCTTGGCCATAGTGGAGTTTGGAGTGTGACTGTTTGAGGTCGTGGACAGGTGTCTTTTATACTGATAACAAGTTCAAACAGGTGCCATTAATACAGGTAACGAGTGGAGGACAGAGGAGCCTCTTAAAGAAGTTGTTACAGGTCTGTGAGAGCCAGAAATCTTGCTTGTTTGTAGGTGACCAAATACTTATTTTCCACCATAATTTGCAAATTCATTAAAAATCCTACAATGTGATTTTCTGGATTTTTTTTTTTTTTCATTTTGTCTGTCATAGTTGAAGTGTACTATGATAAATTACAGGCCTCATCTTTTTAAGTGGGAGAACTTGCACAATTGGTGGCTGACTAAATACCTTTTTGCCCCACTGTATGTCTGAATACGAATGCACTGTATTTCAAGAAATGTACAACACTATGGTTTTCTAGGATAGTAGTTATGTCGTGGACTTAGAATTAGGGGGTATATGATGTATTCAAAATATGCTAAAATATGTTGCTCAAATATTTGGTGCTTCAGCTAGGGCCATGTCATCGTTTTAGTATACCCTCTCCCAGCATATGTCGACTTGGATAGCCGCAATCTGAAATATCTTGCTTATTACTTGAGGAAAAGTTAACCTAAGCACAAAAGGGAGTATGGCAAAATGCAATGAAACTTCTAGAATGACCTCTTCCCTCTGCTTTATCTCTCTGTGTTGTTTCCAGGAGGTTGCAGCACCACCCCCAGACCGCCTGTTTAAGATCGTGCTGGTAGGGAACTCTAGCGTGGGGAAGACCTCCCTCCTCATGAGGTTCTGTGACGACTGCTTCTACCCAGGCACCTCTGCCACCGTGGGTGAGTAGTGGCTGGCCTCTCCAGGGTTCCTTTTCTACAGCAGAGCAGGATTTTCATTAGGCACCAACGGAACAAAGCGGACGAAAACCCGGGAGGAACTACCTGGACTTAAGAATAAGAATCTCTAGTTTTATGTTGCAAACTGTTTTGATACGGTGTGGTTCTAATCAACATGACCCAGGGCAGGGCAGAGCTGAGCCCACAGACATGTGGCTGGCTGACCTCACCCTCCCTCTCACACCTCATACTGGCTTTGCTCATTAAGCTCTTTTAAATGCTGATTGCTTACACTGTGGAAGGCCAACTGTTGTTGATTTTGCACTACATAGGCAACAGCCTAAGCGGATAAACCATATTGTGGTACTGTTGTATTGACTGACTTGCAGTGACGCAGACCATAACTGGATACTTCCAATTGGCCTTTCTGTTGTACAGTAGATTTTTACACACCCAACCCTAGTTTGTTCTTTGACTGACTGCGAGAATACTGAATTATTCAGAATCCTAGTACGAACAGCTCCAGAACTCTAATCTCCTCTCTATTTAGACCCTGTTTGGAAGCACACAAAAATGATTTGATTCTGAAAATAGTCATTTTTAGGAGAGAGTCAGATGGATTTTGAATTGTATGGTCCCTCTAGAACAATGGGCAATATACTCTCAACTCTCATTGATGCAATTGTGATGCAATCATTGACAAAAAAACATGTTTCTCCTTTTCTATTTGAGCACAGGGGACAAATATTGTTGATTGCAACCATCGAGTAACATTTCAAAAACTCAGAGAAGGACATATCCTTTTGAAGTTCCTTGTTCTACCAGAGTTTGCCCGGAAATCAATTGTTGGTTCCTTTCATCATTGTTCAACCTTTTCTATTTTTCTACAAACCCAGCACTTCTACAAATAATACTGACAGAAAATGACAAGAAAAAATATAATTGGAAGGAGAAATCTAGTAAATGACTTGGGTGACTTAAATCAGAGGAATATTATCTTGTCCATCCTGCATCAACAGGCATAGACTACAGTGTGAAAACGATAACGGTGGACAACAGCCAGGTGGCGCTGCAGATGTGGGATACAGCAGGACAGGAGAGGTGGGAGCTTGACCATAATAAGTGAATTTAAACACATTCAACTTTTTACCTCAGCAGCTTTTGTTTTGCTACATGCAGTCAGGCTGCATGGCACATTGCTGATGTCAGTGAAGTGAAATACTACTGCACTGCTTTTCCTTTTTTTCTTTTACTGTATTTTCTAATGAGACCATGTTGCACATGACACTTGACAATAGTATCTAATGAGACAACATTTTTAGTATAAGATCAAATTCCATAATAATTTTGTTTTGCTTGAGGATAAGGTACAAATGGGGGAGTTCTCAGTTTTCCTTCTCCACCCCTTCAGGTATCGCAGCATCACCAAGCAGTTCTTCCGCAAGGCTGACGGTGTGGCAGTCATGTATGACATCACTGATGAGCAGAGCTTCACTGCGGTGAGACAGTGGCTGACCAGTGTACAGGTAAGACGAGCCCAAGCACTTCACTGCTCACCTCTGAAATAGCAGGCCTACACATACAAGCTCAGAGAAATGTAGATCATACGGAGAGCCTCCTCCTGCTCAATAGCACATTCAATGTATTTGTAAAGCGGCACGATACAAGTTACCATTCATTATCGTTACGGATTGTGTGTCATGTACTACCGTTATTTGTCCGTGACCTTGCTCAGTGTAACACTGACGTTAAAAACCTGCAACGCTGAATGCTGCTCACCCACTGGGGATCTGAAAGATACCACTGAGGTTCTAGCCCTAATGGAGTGCATCAGTGCCCAACATCTCCATCTCTCTTCACAGGAGGGGGCCGGCGAGGATATTCCCATCATGCTGCTGGGAAACAAAACGGACAAGGAGAGTGAGCGGGAGGTTCAGACGAGAGTAGGCGAAAAATTGGCCAAGGTCTGTCTATCGGCAATTCCCTGGGCGTTGTCTTCAACTCACAGGCTTCTCAGTGCCCACAGCCACAAAGTAGTAGGCCATATTCTCACGGAATAAGAAAAAGCAACACAATTTTGTTATTTTATTTTTTTAACAAGATGTGTGTGTGTGGGCCTTAAAGATCTAGGAGTTGTTTTTGGACTTCTATCATCCCTCTATAATTTTGTATATTTGTATATTCCATTTTTTTCCACTTTGGGTCTGAAGTTTCTATGGTGATAGATAATTGCTAAGTGCCTTAGATCAGTCGAGCTGCTCTTATTTTTCATTTTGCTCCAATGGCCGTTAGTCCAGACAATGATTACCTTTAATGTTACTAAACAGGCCTGAGTAGGAGGCTGTGTGGAAGAGGAGAGCATGATCGACCTACTACAGCCAGTTCCAATCAGAGCACTCTACTGTACATCCCATTGACTTCCCGGTCTTTCATTTGCTAATGACAGTTATGAAATCTCCGTTGCAGGACTGCCAGTTGATTTTCTATGAGTGCAGTGCTTGCTCTGGACAAAACGTTGTACACTCTCTGGTACATTTGGCAAGGTGAGTTAAGTTGAGCGCTGTGTGGGATTCTGCCCAGCGTTTTAACAGGACATAAGTCTTACTACCTCCACATCTTACTATTGTCTTAACACGACTGTTTGTCATTTCAATGTTGGCCATTAGTAAGGCTATACGAAGGGAAAGCAAGCTTAACACTGTCAGGCCAAAAATGTAATAACTGTCTGCTTGGGCTTCATCCAAGCTAGGCTTTATGTGGTTTGCAGTGAAATCTGACACTCACATTAGGCCAAATGTGTCGGTGTGTCTGGAGGTACAAAAAACTCTGTGTTGATATTAACAAGTACAGGGAAAGAAAGGCAAACAATGACCAATCGTATCATTCCTAAATACCCACAACACACATAATAAACAACTTTATCCTAGCAGTTAATGCTCCCAACTTCAATAATAGTATCGGAATCTAATGTTGTGACATTTCTATAGTCAAGTCTATTGCACTGTAATTTATGTTGGGTTCTCACACTCAGTAATAAACAATTAACCTACAGTATGTGACTTTAGCTAATTTCTGAGTAAAATCTCTTCTGTGTCCCCTAGAATTCTGAAAGAGCAGGAGGACAGAGAGAAAGAGAAGACAGTCCAACTGGTAAACGGCTCTTCACATAAGAAGAGGTCCTGCTGCTAGCAACAAGAAGGCTACTAGCTAGCTTCTATCTTCTCAACACACAAGGTGATGGTGAACTCACCTAATTAAATATACAGTATATTCTGACTAGAGTTCCTTCAGAACTCAAAGATCTACAGCACTATACCTCTCACTGTCACCCAGTCCACCTACGGTGTGAACACCTGTTTCTTGAATCTGTGGTTTTAAAAAAAAACACGTCTTTGAGGGGGTAAAAAAATAAAAAATAAACATGTCTTAGCATTTCACACGATGAAAGGGCCAGGGTAGGTGCTGACACTGCCATACATGGATAATGACATTTTTAAAAAGACAGTCTTGCACTACAATAATAAAATATAGATTTTCCTAATGACAACTTATTTTTAATGAAAATGTTTTTTCAACTAGCTAAGTCAAAACCAGTAACTATACTACTTTTATATTTAATTCAGTACAGTTTACACTGTCTGACAAATGTACTGAAAAAATAAAAGTAAACCTTGTTAATAGTTGGGTTAGGTTTCGTGAAATCTGAATTTCGTTCAGGACCAATTTAACATTTTCCAATAGTAGAGAAGGGTTATAACATTTGTCAGATCATCTCAGATCAATTTGATGAATAGATTAGCTTATCCCTCAAATGTAATAAGGTTTACTGTGTTGTATATGTAATGTCGGGACGATTTACCAGTAGTCAACTACAGATGTGGGATCCTAATTTGACCAGTATTGTCGCAGCACAATAATCCTGCAGCAACAGGATTTGAACGTTTAGTCCATTAACTTTTCTGCCGACGTAATGTTGCTAGATTAGGCTACATGATTAGGCTACATGAAAAGTGCAATACTGTTAATATAATGTGAGTTTTTAGTGAATCTATGTCAATTCTGGGGCACAGATTCTCAGCAACAGCAGTGATCAAGTGAAGATCCTACATCTGTACGTGTCTAGAAAGTCTAATTGGCAGCTTCTCCTTTTACACAAATGTTTGTTTTACACTTTGCATTGACAGTGGAAGGTAGTAAAGCTCTGACATACTATACCTCTCTCAAAGCGTTTGCATATAAACCGTCACCACTATTTAGCTTTTTTATGTAATTGGCACAGTGTTATTTCTATGAATGAGTTCTGTTGTACTGTAGTTTGCTTAGTTTTGCCAAGAGATTTGCCTTCTCTTAGAAGTATTTGTTTGTGGGCGCACTAAAACAGTTCTCCTAATAATTCCATAAGAATGTATATTGTGCCAAGTATCCTTGAACAAATGTTCCATTTTAAATCTAACACATTGCAATGTATGCCATCACTGTACCTGTAAAGTACCTCAGATACCGATAGATACGTATGAGAGACTGGAGGTATCTTTAGATACGTACTGTACTGTATGTGTATGTTCTGTGATGTTGAAGGATACTGAGATTGTAATTTGGAGCCCTCCGGTATAGAGAGTATTCCTTATGTATTTGACAGTGTGCCATAGCGCCATGACTACTCTAAATGAACCAATTCAGTTGCATTTGCGCCACGCTACTGGGCCTGTGTTCTTGCACAATAATGTATGTGAAAATGTAAATAGGAAAAATGTTGTATGGTTTCTCTGAATAATAAACAGATATTGTATATTTCAGTGATCTTTTAAATGAAATAATCTAACAAATTCAAACACCACTTCCTTGAAGTAGGAAAGTGGATGCAATTGTGAAACTTGAATTTCAGATGCCACCTAGTGGACAATGTTGATCTTGAGCGATAACTTTTATTTAACTGTTACATGACGGGAGGTAAAATTAACAATACAATACAAAGCTTGAATAGAACTATTTTTCAACTCAGAATTGTCATACCAAATTAACACACACAGCACAATTTCAGTAGCTGACATGAAATGGGCAACCATGTTGTTTTAGTACTTGGTGTAAATAACCAACTGAATGCCATGAGGGGTAAACTGGAATAACACTAGTCGTGTTAGATCTGCTAAAGGCCAAACCTTAAAGTTAGCTTAAATCACTGACTTAATTCCAAAGACAACAGTGCATGCTACTGAAAATGATTAAATGGATTCTATTGAAGTTAGTCTTTCTAACTACTTTTGCTTTTGATCCAGTATCAACTTGTTAATCTACATGTTTAGTTTATTATTAATCTACTGTGTGTATAGCACAGCGTCTACAATAGAATACTATACAAATCTATGCTTTCACAAGTAAGCGCTCAACATGAAACTGAACATAGTCGGACACTTTACTGAACAGATTGTACATCCATCAAATGTGACTCACTCATTACTGGCCACTGGTCTATTCATACATGGCATGTCCTATATCTTCTGAACAGTCATAAGTGATGTGCTGATGAGCTTCACAGAAAGGCATGGGAGAGCGAGGGGACTGGGAGTGAGGATCTTGGCTGCGTAAAGGAAGGATGGTGTAAACGCACGTGTCAAACTCATTCCACGGAGGGCCGAACGGCTGCGGGTTTTCGCTCCACCTTTTCTATTTGAGGGATGAATTAAGGTCACTAGTTAGTAGAGAACTCCCCTCACCTGGTTGTCTAGGTCTTAATTGAACGGAAAAACCTGCAGACACTCGGCCCTCTGTGGAAAGAGTTTGACACCTCTGGTGTAACAGTACTACAATTGGACGGACTGGAGGACACCTCCAGTTGTTGCCTTGGAGACAACCTTAGTAAGAGCACAGGTCAAGGGAAGGAGCTGCTGTCAACTGACGTGCCGAGCAGAGAGGCCAGAATGAACACTTTGCTACTATTCTAAGGACGGGACTAACTGATGAGATCTGCGAGGCTCTGAGGACAGGCCAGTCGCAGAGCCGAGATCAGTGGAGCCAGAGGAAATAATGGTAACGATGTGAGGCCCCACCCACTGAATGCTGGGAGCGATCTCAATTGCATAAACCTTGCGTCCTCTCCTCGTCTGCATCTCAAAACCCAGTGGAGCTGGTCAGAGGGACGGGACCTCTGGCTTTCTCATCCAATGGGTTTTGAGGAGGCGAGGCAAGAAGACATGAGAATTATGGAATTAAGATCTTCCCCTGGTGTGGCTTCAGTGTCTCCATATCAACCATTTTACAGAACTTAAGAGATCATGGTTATTGTTGAAAATTGTGATTACCTAATTACAGTGGGGCAAAAAAGTATTTAGTCAGCCACCAATTGTGCAAGTTCTCCCACTTAAAAAGATGAGAGGCCTGTAATGTTCATCATAGGTACACTTCAACTATGACAGACAAAATGAGGAAAAGAATCCAGAAAATCACATTGTAGGATTTTTTATGAATTTATTTGCAAATGATGGTGGAAAATAAGTATTTGGTCAATAACAAAAGTTTATCTCAATACTTTGTCTTTGCCAACAAAGGGTATATAACAGAGGTCAAATGTTTTCTGTAAGTCTTCACAAGGTTTTCACACACTGTTGCTGGTATTGTGGCCCATTCCTCCATGCAGATCTCCTCTAGATCAGTGATGTTTTGGGGATGTTGCTGGGCAACACGGACTTTCAACTCCCTCCAAAGATTGTCTATGGGGTTGAGATCTGGAGACTGGCTAGGCCACTCCAGGACCTTGAAATGCTTCTTACAAAGCCACTCCTTCGTTGCCCGGGCGTGTGTTTGGGATCATTGTCATTCTGAAAGACCCAGCCACGTTTCATCTTCAATGCCCTTGCTGATGGTAGGCTTTGTTACTTTGGTCCAAGCTCCCTGCAGGTCATTCACTAGGTCCCCCCGTGTGGTTCTGGGATTTTTGCTCACCGTTCTTGTGATCATTTTGACACCACGGGGTGAGATCTTGCGTGGAGTCCCAGATCGAGGGAGATTATCAGTGATCTTGTATGTCTTCCATTTCCTAATAATTGGTCCCACAGTTGATTTCTTCAAACCAAGCTGTCTTCCCAGCCTGGTGCAGGTCTACAATTTTGTTTCTGGTGTCCTTTGACAGCTTTTTGGTCTTGGCCATAGTGGAGTTTGGAGTGTGACTGTTTAAGGTTGTGGACAGGTGTCTTTTATACTGATAACAAGTTCAAACAGGTGCCATTAATACAGGTAATGAGTGGAGGGCAGAGGAGCCTCTTAAAGAAGAAGTTACAGGTCTGTGAGAGCCAGAAATCTTGCTTGTTTGTAGGTGACCAAATGCTTATTTTCCACCATAATTTGCAAATAAATTCATAAAAAATCCTACAATGTGATTTTCTGGATTTTGTTTCTCATTTTGTCTGTCATAGTTGAAGTGTACCTATGATGAAAATTACAGGCCTCTCATATTTTTAAGTGGGAGAACTTGCACAATTGGTGGCTGACTAAATACGTTTTTGCCCCACTGTGTCTATAGTATGATAAATACAGCACTATAGATGTAGGCTTTGTAGCCAGGAGCTTTTGCAGGCATCTAGACAAGGGCCCCGGTCTATACTGATTACAATGTTGACATCACAGCTCTAACAGAAACCACAGACCACCACTTTGGAGTGCAAGCTGTGCAAATGTGAGCTCTCATACTGTTATTTTGCACCCACCTGAAAAGCTACAGTACTTTGCCTGACTGCAAATACACATTTTTATATACACCGCTCAAAACAATAAAGGGAACACTTAAACAACACAATGCAACTCCAAGTCAATCACACTTCTGTGAAATCAAACTGTCCACTTAGGAAGCAACAGTGATTGACAATAAATTTCACATGCTGTTGTGCGAATGGAATTGACAACGGGTGGAAATTATAGGCAATTAGCAAGACACCCTCAATAATGGAGTGGTTCTGCAGGTGGTGACCACAGACCACTTCTCAGTTCCTATGCTTCCTGGCTGATGTTTTGGTCACTTTTGAATGCTGGCGGTGCTTTCACTCTAGTGGTAGCATGAGACGGAGTCTACAACCCACACAAGTGGCTCAGGTAGTGCAGCTCATCCAGGATGGCACATCAATGCGAGCTGTGGCAAGAAGGTTTGCTGTGTCTGTCAGCGTAGTGTCCAGAGCATGGAGGCGCTACCAGGAGACAGGCCAGTACATCAGGAGATGTGGAGGAGGCCGTAGGAGGGCAACAACCCAGCAGCAAGACCGATACCTCCGCCTTTGTGAAAGGAGGAGCAGGAGGAGCACTGCCAGAGCCCTGCAAAATGACCTCCAGCAGGCCACAAATGTGCATGTGTCTGCTCAAACGGTCAGAAACAGACTCCATGAGGGTGGTATGAGGGCCCGACGTCCACAGGTGGGGGTTGTGCTTATACAGCCCAACACTGTGCAGGACGTTTGGCATTGCCAGAGAACACCAAGATTGGCAAATTCGCCACTGGCGCCCTGTGCTCTTCACAGATGAAAGCAGGTTCACACTGAGTATGTGACAGAATCTGGAGACGCCGTGGAGAACGTTCTGCTGCCTGCAGCATCCTCCAGCATGACCGGTTTGGCGGTGGGTCAGTCATGGTGTGGGGTGGCATTTCTTTGGGGGGCCGCACAGCCCTCCATGTGCTTGTCAGAGGTAGCCTGACTGCCATTAGGTACCGAGATGAGATCCGCAGACCCCTTGTGAGACCATATGCTGGTGCAGTTGGCCCTGGGTTCCTCCTAATGCAAGACAATGCTAGACCTCATGTGGCTGGAGTGTGTCAGCAGTTCCTGCAAGAGGAAGGCATTGATGCTATGGACTGGCCCGTTCCCCAGACCTGAATCCAATTGAGCACATCTGGGACATCATGTCTCGCTCCATCCACCAACGCCACGTTGCACCACAGACTGTCCAGGAGTTGGCGGATGCTTTAGTCCAGGTCTGGGAGGAGATCCCTCAGGAGACCATCCGCCACCTCATCAGGAGCATGCCCAGGCGTTGTAGCGAGGTCATACAGGCACGTGGAGGCCACACACACTGCTGAGCCTCATTTTGACTTGTTTTAAGGACATTACATCAAAGTTGGATCAGCCTGTAGTGTGGTTTTCCACTTTAATTTTGAGTGTGACTCCAAATCCAGACCTCCATGGGTTGATAAATTTGATTTCCATTGAAAATGTTTGTGTGAAATTGTCAGCACATTCAACTATGTAAAGAAAAAAGTATTTAATAAGAATATTTCATTCATTCAGATCTAGGATGTGTTATTTTAGTGTTCCCTTTATTTTTTTGAGCAGTATATATATATATTCACATCCTTACACAATACAGTATGCAGTACTGAATTTCTGATATATTCAATTACTGTACTTTTACCAGATATGAAGATGATTAAAAAACATGCAAAATTGGGTCATTTAAAAAGCCTATTTGAATAAAAATCATAACTACTGACTGTAGGATATATATATATATATATATATTATCATTATATGCAATATAAATGTGAAGTTCCTGAAAAATACAGTAATTGATCATATGGGCTCCAAACTTGCTGTAGAAGATAACATTGGTTGCCACCTCTCACATGCAGTATAGATCAATCAATAACATTCATAATGACTAGAACATTCTTGAATTCATAAGGTGTTACATTCAAAGTTGTCCTCTGAACAGTTGGCCTAACAGTAACGTGCCAGTTAGAGGTGTCAAAGTAAGCATGTTGATATTGCTTGGAGTGTCAGCCCTGCACTGATGAGCTCCTCTCATCATAACCTGCCTCCTCTGATCTACCCTATCCCTCCATTTCTCTCCATCCATCCTCTCTCATCCCTTCATCTATTCTCTCTATCTCCTCTCTGATTCCTGCATCCCACCCTCTCTCATCCCTTCATCTCCTACCTCTATCCGAACTTCTCTCCTCCCTCCATCCCACCCTCTCTGATCCCTCCAATGCACTCCCTCTCCTCCCTCCATCCCATCCTCATTATTGTCTGTTGTCGAGAGGTGCCTCTTCTTTCCCTCTGTGTATTTGTGGGGCTGCAGGCGCGGCATAGCGCGCCGGCTTCTCCCTATTGGACACCTAGCTAGCGCATCTTGTAGTCGTGGGAGATGGCTGCCTCGCATATCTGTCCTTTGAAATCCAGCTCAAAGGTGAAGTCCAAGTCACGCTGTGTGTGAGAGAGAGAGAGAGAGGTAATTCACCAGGGGAATAAAAGAGAGCGAAATCTAAGTGAGTGTTCAATCAGGAGTGGGGCACTGACGCTGTTGCTATCCTCATCTGCTGTTTGGTCTGGGAGTGATTAGTGCTCTCTCTCCTTTGACCTCTATCAAAAAGATGATGATTGAAGTTCAAACAAGCAGTCTATTGTAGAGAGGTAGTAGTGGAATTGGGTTTCTTTCTAGCCATATAATGTTGGTTTAAATGCCCCGCCTGCCTGAAATGACTTGATTTGACCTTATGACTTTATTTTGTTAGACAAGTACAAATGTATGTATGACCTCTACCTGCGTCTGTAGTTATCATACAGTAGGTAGGGGCCAGGGGCCTCATTTATCAAAGGTGCGTGTGCACAAAATAAACTCGGAACCTTGCATGCGCCAGTCTTCCCGCAAAGGTTGGTATTTATACATTTTGAACTTGATGGGAAAAGTGTGCATCTCCACGCACAGCTCAGACCATGCGTACACACAACTTCTAATGGTTGGACAACTGTATTGGGGGGAATTGTGTTTTACGCACACTGGTAGGCTAATAAAAACATTCAAAAGTAATGATGCATTTGCCGTTGGTAAGGAGATCACACAGCAGCATGTAGGTAGCCTTATGTTTCTTCATATTCTATTGAATAGGCCTAAATCATAATCACATTGCAGGACATCTCCTTTTCTGACATGACTTGTTTATTCTCGCTACACAACACATATTAGGCTACCATTCATCCTTCACTCATTCAACAGCCAAGCATGCTTGAAAGTAAATAGACTGGTACCCTATTTAAACTATTTGACAGTATGGGTAGGCTACAGTATTCTTGTGCGATAGGAGCGTGAAATCATAGCCTATTTCATCTCAAAGCCTATACCGTGGCAGGAGAAATACAATCATCTACTGATCAACAAGTTATTGAAGAACAATTTTTATTTTGCATAGAAGTGTGGGCTGTAGCATTTACTTTACAATCGTTCGAATAGACAATCAATCTTGCAGAATGTGCGGCCAGTGTTTGGCACTTGCTATTGGGAGCATGCATTTTTCGTTTGACAAAGTCACTGCAAAATATTAAAACGTTCTATTCACACCTTTACAGAAATGTCATCAAATTTGCCGTTGTGTTTCTTTTCGAAACGGTCATGGCCCAGTTCCAACATTTCCAAATCATACAGTAAATGATGACGTTTCTGCTACCATAAAAGGTAAATAGAGGGCAATTTCTAGGCGGGGATGTAATGCTCATATATGCCAGAATTTAGTATGAAATGTATGCACGGTTGATAAATGAGGCCCCAGGACTCTGGTCCCTAGATGGGGCAGTATACCGAACACTATTAAAACTATTCCAGCACTACAAAGCATTTTCAGCAGATTCTCCATTGAACCTTGTTTTTTAGTCCAAGACTGGAAACCGCACCTACAAGTGTCTCAAATTGAATGACTTTTTACTGGTCATAGATTCCAGAACACTCACTATGTTCTTCTCGTTGGGCTTCATGTTAATACTGCCAATGATCTCCTCGCCCCTCTTTACGGTCAGGTAGTCCTCCAGGTAGAAGACTGTCTGTTTCCAGTGTGTGAACGGAGCATCAGGGGCTGTAGGAAAACAGGCATGCAGTTAGGGCCAAATCTGAACTTCAGATCTGTATGTTTAATTCATATTTTCACATAAATAATGCATTATTGTCAATGGGAGATTTGTTCAGAAACTCAAGTGAAGTGCGCAGAGTTCATTTGGCTCTTAGAGTGGACATGACCCCTGACCCTTAAAACCAAAACAATCATTAGCCAAAGTTTTGCCCCCCAACAAAAACTAACATAAATTTTACTTTTCACCTTTGACATTGGACCTCTGATGCACTTATTAGTCACGAAGACACAACTTTTGTAACATTAGACAACGTTTTTTTCTTTTCGTTTTTTTAATCTCTTGGTTCTGAAAAAATGTTACCCATGGTTCTGACTGTGAATATACGTGATTCACTATATGATCATCATGCTATTTACAAGCGTAGATACAGCACTGAGGATCGGTCATGCTAAAATTCTGGTTCAAATCAGGGTATCAAATGACATTGATATAATAGACAGATAAGAGGAATTGATTGACTTGACCCTCCCTACTGACGTTTGTCCTTGTCAATCTCCATTCTCCCACTACCTCGCCCACATGCATTCTGCTAGTTGAAGTGTGTGTGTGTTTGTGCATGTGTACAGTATGTGTGCTTGTGTGTATATGCTCATGTGGATCTTCCAGCAAGACAATGACCCCATGCACACATCAAAATCCACAAAGAAATGGTTAATTGACCCCAAAATCAACATTTTACTATTGCCATCTCAGTTTCCGGACTTGAACCCCATTGAAAACCTGATGTTTGAATTGAAGAGGGAAGTCCATAAGAGCAGATGAAGGATATCGAGGATCTGTATGGAGGAATGATCTAAGATCCCTCCCAATGTGTTCTCCTCATAAACCATTTTAGAAAATGCCTCAGTGTGGTTATCCTCGCAAGGTGAGGTATTGGAATGCATTGAAAACAGGGGTGCCAATCATTTTGACCCCTATCTTTTTGAGAAAATAAAATATGACTTGTTAAACAAAATATTTTTCTCTGATCAATTGTTTTCTAAAATAATATAATAATAAAAATAGTTGGAGCCTAAAATATAGCTAAGTATTTGTAATATTCTTTTGCTCAACTTTATCAACGGTGCCAATCATTTTGAACCTGACTGTACATGTGTGTTTGTATGGGTCTATAAACGATATGCGCGCATGCGTGTGTTTGTATTTGTGTGTCTCAGCTTCACTCCAGCTGCATACTGCTGATAGCCAATACCCCCGCCCAAAACAACGTACGCCCACCTGTGCCTGCGCTGTTAAACTACCGCTTGGCCAAGGCTCAAAGGTCAATACAACTTTAATCGAATTTCAGCCGGCTGTCCTGGGATAACTTTGTACCCCAGACTTTAAAGGCATGCCTTTTGAGGGCTCATGGATAAATTGAGTTGCTGATCATGCTGCATAAACACACAGATTATGAAAGCTGTACTCAGTGGGAACCTGAACGGAATAGATAAGGCTGTGTTTGTTATGATGGTTCAATGGGTGATATTTTCCAGCAGCATACAGCATATGTCTGAGTATCTCTGTGTGCTCTTTTTCCATGTGCTGTATATATTACCATTAGTGTATTACCATAAGTATTTATACAGTATATTCCTACTACCAGTCACTTTTCATCCATGTTTACATGTATAGTATATCCTACTACCAGTCACGTTTTATGTACAGTATAAACCCACCTCAACCACTCCAGTACCCCTGTACATTGAATAAGATACCTGTATATATTTGCATTCTCGTGTTTCTTCAATATATTGTACTTCTTGTGTTGTTCTATTATCTATATAATCACTGCAATGTTGGGAAAGATCTCTCAAGTAAGAATTTTACTGTACTGTTTTACAGCTGCTGTATCCTGTGCACGTGGCGAATAAACTTGAAACTAGAAATACCTGTCCTACAGGAGAATATAGGAAATCAATGGCCATAGAGGACTTAGGCCTCCATGTGCGCATTTAGATGTGTATCAGAGGTTGAGTGAGGCTAGCCGGGTTTAGCATTGGCTCAGGGGATTTGGTTTGATGGACAGGCTCAAATCAATATAAGAAGAGCTGGAAGAGCTGTATATGATTGGAGGTCAAAAGTAAGACATTGTCCACTTTTAAGAGTGACAACACATGGTCATCTAGCCACTGCCTCTGCATAATGCAAGCCACAGAAAATCACAGTTTAAAGTCTCCTATTTGCATCACAAACTCTGATGAAGGCGAACTACTGTAGACATTATGCATATAATCACAGAGGAGCGATTACGTCATACCACCACTAGAGGTCGCTCACTGACAAATCCAAACACGATTCTTGCCGAATTAACTCAGCTCATAACACAACTTCTCTGGATCATGCAAATCAACTGGGGACTCAAAGGTCTTCTAATTTCCAGTGGTATCAGTGTTTGCTGTTGTACTCCAGGCCTTTCTGACTCATCAAAGAGCTCATTAAAGGTGGGTCTTTGTCTGTGAATACAGATCGGGATGGAACCCACAGGGAGGATGGGAGGATGGTGGGCAGGGAGCAACAGGACTCTCCTAGCCTGTAATCTGCTGCTGCTGCTGCCAATTAAAAGGATGAAACCCTGGGTCTGTCAGGAGCTGGTCTGATAACGACACAGTGAACTGGAGAGATGCTAGTACTACAGTACAAAGAGTGCTAATGAATCAAAACAAATCAAACTTTATTTGTCACGTGCGCCGAATACAACAGGTTACCGTGAAATGCTTACTTACAAGCCCTTAACCAACAGTGCAGTTCAAGAAAGAGTTGGCGCTCTGGTACTAAAGTAAAAAATTATAAAAAAGTAACACAACAAAATAACAATAACAAGGTTATATACATGGGGTACCGAGTCAATGTCCGGGGGTACAGGTTAGTCGAGGTAATTTGTACATGTAGTTAGGGGTGAAGTAGCTATGCATAGATAATAAACAGCAAGTATCAGTAGTGTAAAAAACAAAGGGGGGGTCAATGTAATAGTCCGGGTGGCCATTTGATTAATTGTTCAGCAGTCTTATGACTCCTTGTTCAGCAGTCAGCAGACTCCTTGCTGTCCCCAGTCCAGCTGGCCGTGCTGCTGCTCCAGTTTCAACTGTTCTGCCTGCGGCTATGGAATCCTGACCTGTTCACCGGACGTGCTACCTGTCCCAGACCTATTATAATTTGACCATGCTGGTCATTTATGAACATTTGAACATCTTGGCCATGTTCTGTTATAATCTCCACCCAGCACAGCCAGAAGAGGACTGGCCACCCCTCATAGCCTGGTTCCTCTCTAGTTTTTCCTAGCCACCGTGCTTCTACACCTGCATTGCTTGCTGTTTGGGGTTTTAGGCTGGGTTTCTGTACAGCACTTTGAGATATCAGCTGATGTACGAAGGGCTATATAAATACATTTGATTTGATTTGGGGGTAAAAGCTGTTAAGGAGCCTTTTGGTCCTAGATTTGGCAAATACTTTTGGTCCTAGATTTTGGCAAAAATATTACTGTAAATACTACAGTAATGTCCGCAAAAACACAACAGTCCGCAAACTCTCGTCCGCAAAACCACTACAATGAATACTACAGTAAAATCAGCAAAAGCAGTACAGTAAATACTATAGTATTTATACCGTAGTATACTTAAGCAATAAGGCCTGAAGGGTTGTGGTATATGGCCAATATACCACGGCTAAGGGCTGTTCTTATGTACGACGCAACGCGGAGTGCCTGGATACAGCCCTTAGCCGTGGTATATTGGCCATATACTAAAACCCCTGAGGTGCCTTATTGCTATTATAAACTGGTTACCAACGTAATTAGAGCATTCAAAAAAATGTTTTGTCATACCCATGGTATACGGTCTGATATACCACGGCTTTCAACCAATCAGCGTTCAGGGATCGAAGCACCCAGTTCATAATATATTATAGAAGCCTGTGTGAAAAATCAGAGAGAGAGAGAGAGAGAGAGAACAAGACTGAGAAGAGAAAGAGAGTTGAGGACATACCGGTGGAGAAGCCAGTTTTCTTGTGACACTTGGTGAACTCAATGTTGAAGTAGGTGACCAGGGCATGGATGTAGTCGTTCCTCTGGATCTGAAGGCAGAAGGCTGAAGTGAAGGACAAGTCCTCAGTCTTCACTGTGTAGATATCCACCTCCTGTTGAAGAGAGAGAATAACCACACTGCTCTGTTACATCTACATCTAGCATTGTTAATGCTTATCACATACAGAATCCATAGTGATTGGGGTTCTGTACATGTACATGTACAGATGTAGGATTATATTTTTATCACTCTTTTGTTGCTGAGAATTTTGTGACTTACATAAATTCACTGAAAACCCGTACTAATCACAGTTATATAAACAGTCTTCCACTTTTCATGTACCCTCATTTGGACCAGCTAATAGCCTAACCACTGATCAAGCAAAATTATGTTGCTGCAGGATTTGTTTTGCTGCGAAAATACAGGTCAAATTAAGATTCTACATCGGTAGGCCTAACTCTTCCTCTGTGGGTGGCCATTAAGCAGTGTGCCATGGGAGGCTGGTCAAGTCTTACAGTAAGTATTGTAAGGAGATGAGAGGTGTGAGTGTGTCCAGGTGCAGGTCTTATATGCGTGTCATATGATCTATGTGGCGGTGCCTCTGAGCACTGTGTCCTGTATTATCCCCGAGTCCCTTACTCTCTCTGTCAAGGTTGAAGCCTCTGCTTTCTGCTACTCTGCTCCAACCTCTCCCTTTGGGTTCAAGGTTCACGCAGCTGAAACCAAACCCCAGTACCCCCTCCCCCCAGAGGGACCAGCCAAGGAAACCCCACTATAGGGGGGAGAACGAGGAGAAGATGGGGTCATTTGGCTGGGGAACCAAGGCAGTAACTATTGTCAGGGTACTGTTGTACTGGTGTCCTGCTCCTTTATAGACCTCCCCTGGTTCATATCCCATATTTTAACAGGGTATCTGATGCCTCGTGATTCTGCAGTGAGAGAGAGGAGAGCATATGGTAGTGGAACACAGCTCTCTGTTCTGGTGAGACCCACATAGTTGCAGTGGAAAAATAACTTGTGTGTATCGCGCGATCAGCAGTAAAAAAACAAACAACAAAAGTGCGCAATAACAAAGTCAAGCTCCTGCTACCTTTCGCAAACAAATCCCAGCTTCCATAAGAGTAAAAACTGTTTATTTTGGTCATGCACCACAAACTCCTGAAAGTCATTTTTTTTTTATAGTGCAGGACAACAATTCAATTCAGCTCTCTCTATCTCACTCACAGTAAAGGTAAAGTTCTGAACATGAGGCACTCATTTCATCTTTTTAACAGCCTAAGCTCCTTTTTGCACACTGTCTGTGTACAAGATTAATGACACGATTCATCCTGTAATCCATTTAGAAGACATGCAACAGCTTGTGAGTGGGTTGTTATTTTCAAAGGGGTTTCATTTTACAGGCGCGAAGGACAAATAAGGCACCAGTGTCAAAATCTTGAATATAAAACACTGACTGTTTCAAAGATTATTTCCCTGCTTCCTCTTATTACAGTCTAATGGCTTTAGAACAATAGAAATACATTTGAGTTATGTAACATCGGAACTGAGAAAAAGGGCAGAACAATCCAATCAATAAACGAGATATGAAGGGCACCTCGGACAAACTACACAATTAGCGGTCTAGACATGGGAATAGATGCATAGCATCATGCATGGAACAATCCCTGTACCTAGTAGTGAAGGATGGCCAGCATGTGAAGGATCACGTTACGGTAACATATGGTCTAGTTACAGCTGAGGTCATACAACTCTGAATTGTAATTGGTATGTGGATTGTTTACTGTCCTTTTACTGTAACCCAGTGATCACCAACCGTTCGATCGCGATCTCCATGGCTTTCCTAGTCAGTCAATCACCAAACAAAAAGCACCATTTTTTATTGTATTTGTACTTGATTCAGCTGCACTGCGAGCCAGGTACTCGAAGTGTTCCCATTTTCAACCATTTAATGTCTGAAGGTACAAACTCCGCCTACCCGGCGGGCCCGGAGAGCAAATCAAGTGCAAATAGTCTACGGCTGACCAATGAGATCAAATCACTTTGTCTGCAGCTTCCACGAGCCCACAGCGAAGTTGATAGTCGACTCTAACGTGTGAGATTTGATTTCGAAACTTTAAAACCATAACTAGACAGAGACTGTCAACAAGTACAGCAATATCTGCTGTTTTTATGATTGACTTCATGTTTAAGATTGTATTCAACACTGTCACTTTATTCAACACTTTTATAAGATATAAAACGCGCTCCCCATCCACTCGCGTTACAAAGTGTATCGATAGACTTGCGTTGTTATTAGCGACATGTGTCTTTCCAATATCGAGGAGGATTTCACGTTCCCTGGTCATACGAGTAACAACATGAATTTCTGCGTGAGTCAGAAATAAAGTGTTCCTCGAACTTCGCCATCAGATGGAAGGAGTCAGTCAGAGGAGGGAGGAAGAGCTGAGGGACGGTGAGAGGCAGCCTATCAGCTGCTCTCTTTCAATTTCAATTTAAGGGGCTTCTCAGTCTCACACACACTCCATCTCCCTCCCACTTTCCATCCGCTGAGACTGACCATCACATATAGGCACCATCAGTCACCACTAAAATAAAAAAAACACGCTAATGATTTACATTTATGCCTCACAAGAAGTAATACAACAAATGATCTATTACCAGTACATCACGTATTGAAATATACTTTTAAAATTGGTGTGAGGTTAATAACATTGGCAGGGCAATTCAAGTGTAGCCAATATGCAATTATAATGTATTCAGCCTATAGCCTACTGCAAACCTCATTGATACAGAATGTTTTTTAATAGGTTCATGTTGAATGAGCTTATGTTTTTAAAGTCATGTTTTTTTTTATTTATTCTGAGGGGTAGATGGTTATGTAAATCCCACTCTGCATGAGCCCAGAGACAACGCTGAGTCAGTGCTTTCTGATTAAACTGTAGGCTTTAACACTGCGGGGCCTCAACAAATCCTACCCACATATACAAATCAAATCACATTTTATTGGTCAGGTAAACACATTTTGTAGATGTTATCGCAGGTGCAGTGAAATGTTTATGTTTCTAGCTCAAACAGTGCAGTAATATCTAACAATACACACAAATACAAAAATATCAGAACGAACCATGTCAGTCCGGAATATAAATACAATTCCAGTCAAATGTTTGAACACACCTACTCATTTTACTATTTTCTACATTGTAGAATAATAGTGAGGACATCAAAACTATGAAAAAACACATATGGAATCGTGTAGTAACCAAAAAACTGTTCAACAAAGCCAAATTATTTTATATTTGAGATTCTTTAAGTAGCTACCCTTTGCCTTGACAACAGCTTTGCACACTCCTGGCATTCTCTCAACCTGCTTCATGAGGTAGTCACCTGGAATGCATTTCATTTTTTTCATCACCTTTATTTAACCAGGTAGGCTAGTTGAGAAGTTCTCATTTGCAACTGCGACCTGGCCAAGATAAAGCATAGCAATTCGACACATACAACAACACAGAGTTACACATGGAATAAACAAAACATAGTCAATAATACAGTAGAACAAAAGAAAACAAAAAGTCTATATACAGTGAGTGTAAATGAGGTAAGATAAGGGAGTTAAGGCAATAAATAGGTCATGGTGGCAAAGTAATTACAATATAGCAATTTAAACACTGGAATGGTAGATGTGCAGATTAACAGGTGTGTCTTGTTAAAAGTTAATTTGTGGAATTTCTTTCCTTCATAATGCGTTTCAGCCAATCTGTTGTGTTGTGACAATGTAGGGTTGGTATGCAGAAGATAGCCCTATTTGGTAAATGACCAAGTCCATATTATGACAAGAACAGCTCAAATATTACTTTAACCTGTTAGAGCTCTAGGGGCGCTATTTCATTTTTGGATAAAAAACGTTCCCGTTTTAAGCGCGATATTTTGTCACGAAAAGATGCTCGACTATGCATATTCTTGACAGTTTTGGAAAGAAAACACTCTGAAGTTTCAGAATCTGCAAAGATTTTGTCTGTAAGTGCCCCAGAACTCATTCTACAGGCGAAACCAAGATGATGCATCACCCAGGAATTAGCAGAATTTCTGAAGCTCTGTTTTCCATTCTCTCCTTATATGGCTGTGATTGCGCAACGAATGAGCCTACACTTTCTGTCGTTCGCCCAAGGTCTTAGCAGCATTGTGATGTATTTGTAGGCATATCATTGGAAGATTGACCATAAGAGACTACATTTCCCAAGTGTCCGCCTGGTGTCCTGCGTCGAATTCGGTGCGCAATTGCCAGCTGCTTCCACTTTACCATTTGATTCAGGGGAGAAAGCATGTGTCCAAGAACGATGTATCAATGAAGAGATATGTGAAAAACACCTTGATGATTGATTCTAAACAACGTTTGCCATGTTTTCAGTCGATATTATGGAGTTAATTTGGAAAAAAGTTTGCGTTTTGAGGACTGAATTTATGGATTTTTTTTGGTGGCCAAATGTGATGTATAAAACGGAGCTATTTCTAATACACAAGGAATCTTTTTGGAAAAACTGAGCATCTGCTATCTAACTGAGAGTATCCTCATTGAAAACATCAGAAGTTCTTCAAAGGTAAATGATTTTATTTGAAGGCTTTTATGTTTTTGTTAATGTTGCGTGCTGGATGCTAACGCTAATGCTAACGCTAAATGCTAACGCGAAATGCTAACTCTAGCTAGCTACTTTTACACAAATTATTGTTTTCCTATGGTTGAGAAGCATATTTTGAAAATCTGAGATGACAGTGTTGTTTACAAAAGGCTAAGCTTGAGAGATGGCATATTTATTTCATTTCATTTGCGATTTTCATAAATAGTTAACGTTGTGTTATGCTAATGAGCTTGCTGATAGATTTACACAATCCTGGATACAGGGTTTTTTTCATAGCTAAACGTGACGCAGAAAACGGAGCGATTTGTCCTAAACAAATAATCTTTCAGGAAAAACTGAACATTTGCTATCTGAGAGTCTCCTCATTGAAAACATCTGAAGTTCTTCAAAGGTAAATGATTTTTTTGAATGCTTTTCTGTTTTTTTGTGTAAATGTTGCCAGCTGAATGTTAATGCTAAATGCTACGTTAGCCATCAATACTGTTACACAAATGCTTGTTTTGCAATGGTTGAGAAGCATATTTTGAAAATCTGAGATGACAGTGTTGTTAACAAAAGGCTAAGCTTGAGAGCTAGCATATTTATTTCATTTCATTTGCGATTTTCATGAATAGTTAACGTTGCGTTATGGTAATGAGCTTGAGTCTGTATTCACGAACCCGGATCCGGGATGGGGAGATCAGAAAGGTTAAGACATAAAGGTCAGCCAATCTTTCTTCAAGTGCAGTCACAAAAAACAGCTCAAATAAGTAAAGAGAAATGTTACTTTAAGACATGAAGGTCAGTCAATCCAGAACATTTAAAAAACTTGAAAGTTTCTTCAAATGCAGTCGCAAAAACCATCAAGAGCTATGATGAAACTGGCTCTCATGAGGACCCCACAGGAAATGAAGACCCAGAGTTACCTCTGCTGCAGAGGATAAGTTCATTAGAGTTAACTGCACCTCAGATTGCAGCCCAAATAAATGTTTCACAGAGTTCAAGTAATAGACACAGCTCAACATCAACTGTTCAGAGGAGACTATGTGAATCAGGCCTTCATGGTTGAATTGCTGCAAAGAAACCATTACTAGGACACCAATAAGAAGAAGAGACTTGCTTGGGCCAAAACATACAAGCAATGGACATTAGACTGTTGGAAATCTGTCCTTTGGTCTAATGAGTCCAAATTTGAGATTTTTAGTTCCAACCGCCGTGTCTTTGTGAGCTGCAGAGCAGGTGAACGGATGATCTTTGCATGTGTGGTTCCCAAAAGGAAGCATGGAGGAAGAGACGTGATGGTGTGTGGGTGCTTTGCTGATAACACTGTCTGTGATTTATTCTAGAATTCAAGCCACACTTTACCAGCATGGCTACTGCAGCGATACGCCATCCCATCTGATTTGCGCTTAGTAGGACTATCATTTGTTTTTCAACAGGACAATGACCCAACACACAACTCCAGGCTGTGTAAGGGCTATTTGTCCAAGAAAGAGAGAGATGGAGTGCTGCGTCAGATGACCTGGCCTCCACAATCACCCAACCTCAACCCAATTGAGATGGTTTGAGATGAGTTGGACCGCAGAGCGAAGGAAAAGCAGCAAACAAGTGCTCAGCATATGTGGGAACTCCTTCAAGACTGTTGGAAAAGCATTCCTCATGAAGCTGGTTGAGAGAATGACAAGAATGTGCAAAGCTGTCATCAAGGCAAAGGGTGGCTACTTTGAAGAATCTAAAATCTAAAATATATTTTGATTAGTTAAACACTTTTTTGGTTACTACATTATTCTATATGTGTTATTTCATAGTTTTGATGTCTTCACTATTATTATACAATGTAGAATATAATAAAAATAAAGAAAAACCCTTGAATGAGTACAGTTAAATTCGGAAGTTTACATACACTTAGGTTGGAGTCATTAAAACTAGTTTTTCAACCAAATTTCTTGTTAACATACTATAGTTTTGGCAAGTCAGTTAGGACATCTACTTTGCGCATGACACAAGTAATTTTTCCAACTATTGTTAATAGACAGATTATTTAACTTATAATTCACTGTGTCTTTAACTCCAGTGGGTCAGATGTTTACATACACTAAGTTGAATCTACCTTTAAACAGCTTGGAAAATTCCAGAAAATTATGTCATGGCTATAGAAGCTTCTGATAGGCTAATTGACATCATTTGAGTCAATTGGAGGTGTACCTGTGAATGTATTTCAAGGCTTACCTTCAAACTCAGTGCCTCTTTGCTTGACATCATGGGAAAATAAAAATAAATCAGCCAAGACCTCCACAAAAACATTGTAGACCTCCACAAGTCTGGTTCATCCTTGGGAGCAATTTCTAAACGCCTGAAGGTACCACGTTCATCTGTACAAACAATAGCGCGCAAGTATAAACACCATGTGACCACGCAGCCATCATACCTCTCAAGAAGGAGACGCATTCTGTCTCCTAGAGATGAACGTACTTCGGTGTGAAAAGTGCAAATCAATCCCAGAACAACAGCAAAGGACCTTGATGCTGGAGGAAACAGGTACAAAAGTATCTATATACACAGTAAAATGAGTCCTATATCGACATAACCTGAAACCAGCAAGGAAGAAGCCACTGCTCCAAAACCGCCATAAAAAAAGCCAGACTACGGTTTGCAACTGCACATGGGGACAAAGATCATACTTTTTGGAGAAATGTCCTCTGGTCTGATGAAACAAAAATATAACTTTTTGGCCATAATGACCATCATTATGTTTGGAGAAAAAATGGGGAAGCTTGCAAGCTGAAGAACACCATCCCAATCGTGAAGCACGGGGGTGGCAGCATCATGTTGTGGGGGTACTTTGCTGCAGGAGGGACTGGTGCACTTCACAATATAGATAGCATCATGAGGATGTAAAATTATGTGGATATATTGAAGCAACATCTCAAGACATCAGTCAGGAAGTTAAAGCTCGGTCACAAATGGGTCTTTCAAATGAACAATGACCCCAAGCATACTTCCAAAGATGTGGCAAAATGGCTTAAGGACAACAAAGTCAAGGAATTGGAGTGGCCATCACAAAGCCCTGGTCTCAATCCTATAGAAACTTTGTAGGCAGAACTGAAAAAGTGTGTGCGAGCAAGGAGCTGCCTACAAACCTGACTCAGTTACACCAGCTCTGTCAGGAGTAATGGGCCAAAATTCACCCGACTTATTGTGGGAAGCTTGTGGAAGACTATCGAAATGTTTGACCCAAGTTAAACAATTTAAAGGCAATGCTACCAAATACTAATTGAGTGTATGTCAACTTCTGGCCCACTGGGAATGTGTTGAAAGAAATAAAAGCTGAAAGAAATAATTCTCTCTATTATTATTCTGACATATCACATTCTTAAAATAAAGTGGTGTTCCTAACTGACCTATGACAGGGAATTTTTACGTGGATTAAATGTCAGGAATTGTGAAAACTGAGTTTAAATGTATTTGGCTAATCTGTATGTAAACTTCCGAATTCAACTGTAGATGTGTCCAAACGTTTGACTGTTACTGTATATATATGCATATAATAGTGTCTATGACAGTGTCATGACTGTCCTGTGAGGATCCAGATGGGTCGGATCAGCTTTGCAGTGGATGACCCCTCTCCTTCGTGGGGAGGGTGGGGGGTTGACAATTCACACCCTTTTGTAAATCAAGGATTAGAACTTTTAAGCTATCTCCCTCTCCAAATTCACACAGAAATGTGCCTTTTATCCACAGATGTTTCCCGCCGGGGAATGGTCAGAGGCGACCAAAAGAATAATAATGTCATTTCGGTTGTTATTTTGTGATGTCATTCAAAATGTTATTAAGGAGATACTGTAACTTGAAAAGTAAATACACTATATGTACGAAGTCTCCATCCTTTACGTTGTGTATGAAATATGAAAAATTATTAAAGTGTTTTTTTTAAGAGAGGGATGTGATCTTAGAGACTATAAGAGGAAATTGTTTCTATAACTTTGTACAAGTGAGTAGTCACCGCCCCTTGAGTGAGGTCAGAGAGCGTTTGAGCCTCACGAACCGCCACTTTTGAATGAACTGCATAAAACGGTGGGTTAAGAATGAACATATCAGACCAGAGAGACGTTTTAGCTGCAAATCACGTCCAAAATGGTTTGAAATCTCAACACGAGGTAGAGACAATAACGTCAACTCCCGAACAATCACTGGTATGGCTGATTAGCTGTCCTAAGTAAAGTATCTAGAAAAGAGAATTTAAGTGGGACCATTCTACTACTCTTCAAACCAACGTATTCTACTACTCTCATCACAACTGAGAACCATCGACTACACTGGATAGCCTATCTTCAAGGTAACATCTTCCAGAGCGAGTGGAAGCAGTGTGAGCTCTGTAGTTCTGTTCAGGACTGTACGACAGTTCGCCGGATGCCGGGTGGAAGCAGAGTGAGCTCTGTAGTTCTGTTCAGGACTGTACGACAGTTCGCCGGATGCCGGGTGGAAGTAGAGTGAGCTCTGTAGTTCTGTTCAGGACTGTACGACAGTTCGCTGGATGCCGGGTGGACAATCCAAGGGTTCACCTATTTTTTCCAACCTACACTGTGAATGTTTAATTGATGTATTCAACATAGACAAGAAAAATACAATAGTTTGTGTGTTATTAGTTTAAGCACACTTTGTTTGTCTATTGTTGTGACTAAGATGAAGATCAGATCAAATCTTAGGACTCATTTATGCAGAAATCCAGGTAAGTGAAGTGAAGACATATCTGACCTTGATCAGGCAAGAGTTGGTGACCACATGTTTGGGGTCCACTATGTCCACCAGGGGCTCCTTCATGGCCACGTTACGGATGCAGGTCATGTCAAAGCCATACACATTCTCCCACCCTGTGGAAACACAGCTCATTATGGAACACCTTTGTGGAAGAAGGGATATTACATAAGTCCTCCCTAGAGAGGGAGGAATACATTGTGTCTATCCGATATGGCACCCTAATCCCTATGTAGTTGACCAGGGCCCAAGGACTCTGGTCAAAAGTAGCGGACTAAACAGGGAATTGAGGGCCATTTCAGAATTGAGGGCCATTTTGTATTCGTCCCTCACTAGGTCGGATTTACAGTATTTCATTGCCCTTCTATAGGGTCGGGTAGACAGCTTCCTTAGACTCTGTTGCACTTTGCCAGCTAACCATCACTGCAGTGCAGGGCATGGCAGTAAACAGAGAGATTCTCCTTCTCTTCCCTAATATATTTTCTCCTCAGGCTAACTGATCATAGATTATGCATGGCCACAGTACTTAAAGATGGACTGTCAAATGTTTGTATCATTTTAGATCCCGAAGTGCATCTTTAAGATAGGATAGTGTGTGTGTGTAAGCATCTCTATTGTGTCCCATTAAAGTGGAACCACTTAAGTTTAATGATAGGAGGAGGAAGGAATAATGAGCAGGTCGCACCTCAGCTGTTGATGTGCATTCTCATGCCCTAAAACTGAAGGTCATAGGTCATATTCCTTAAGTATTAAACATAAGAAAATGGACTGAAACAGGAAGGCACTATCTGATTTTCTCCAATAAGAAATGCTAATTTCCATTTTCTGTTGCAAAATGTTTTGCTATGGTATGCCCTAATGAATACAGCCCTTCTCTCATGAAGACAGAACATTATTTTAGAGCACTAAGTGATCCAGCATGCCATCCCTTCCCAAAAGGCATCTACAGTATAAGCATCTGTTTGTTGGAACCAGACTGGGACCAACATGGACAATGTGCCCCAATCGTCTTCTATCTCTTCTCAAAGCTTTCCTTTCCCTAAAACATCCCTCTGCACATGCAGAGAGCGAAACAGCACTAGCTGGACTTCTCTTCAGTGCTCAGTCATGTGGCCTGGGTTTCTGTAAGCCTAAGGAGCTCTGTCTCATGGTGTGTAATTCCCTAGTTGTGGCGGTGTGTATGTGGAGTGGGTGTGTGTATTGCTTCTGCTTCTTGTCCTCTGTTCTGCTGCCATGGCTCTTGTCTCTGGTCTCTGTGCTGAAATGAAGACGAACAATTCCACCAAATCCTCCAGGAGAGCTTTAGTGTGGGCTAGCACAGAGATGGAGAGGTTTGTTGACCTGTAATATCAGATCAATCACCACTTATGCCTTTGAAAAGTTCAAATGCACCAACACTAATGTGTGTGTGTGTATGTGTGTCTGTGTGTGTGTGTGTGTGTGTGTGTGTGTGTTTCTTTTTTTTGCATGTGCTGCTATGGTTGTTCTACATTCACGGTCTATTAGCGAAGCAGAAACATAAGCCAGGTAAGATCCACCCTGGGAATAGAGAACGAGTTACGGGCAGCAGGACTTATGTGAGGGCCCAGGGCCAACTAAACATACACACACAAACACACTCACAGTGGATTTTGAAGTCCTTGTACTGCCTGTCCTCGATGGCCACCACATACAGTGCAGCACGGTCGGGAAACATCAGACCGCCGGGTTTCTGTGTAAAATATGGGGAGGAAAAAACACCCTGCAATCAATCCTGCACACAAGACATGTCATTTATCAGCTGTGCTGCATGTGAGAAGAACCAAACACCGAGCCAGGTTATGGTTTTCATCCCTGGTTAAGTCTGTGAGGTTTGAGCGTTGTTCGTTCTGCTAGCATGTCTGGTTAATGCATGTGCACGCACACATATGTACACACACACACACACACACACACACACACACACAAACATGCCTACCAGCCACTTGTCTCTTGCAAAGATGACGGTATTGAGCATGGACTCGTAGAAGAGACAGTAGCCCATCCACTCTGAGATGATGATGTCAACCTTCTCCACTGGCAGCTCCACCTCCTCCACCTTGCCCCTGAAGATAGTAATAACTGCAAGACATACCATAACACACCATTACCATGGAGCCAATCATATTAGGTCTATGTGAAGAGTACTGTACATAGGAGGTCAACACCACAGCACAGAACACAATCACTTAGGCTCTGCTTCTAACTCAGTCGGGGTCTCAACTTACTTTCTTAAAGTGTTCTGAACAATTTGAGACCATTGTCAATGTCAAACCAGTTGGAGAACATTCCTAGAACATTACCAATTTCTATTTTATTTTTTTCCAGAAAGTTGTGGGAAGGTTATATGCAAAATAAGCAAAGAACCACATGTTCTACCCAAGCTGTAAGAAACACGGTTCTCAGAAAATGATTTGCTAGCTGGGAAGATACATTCATACAGAAAGATTGTAATCATTAAGCACGTTTCCATCCACAGTTTTTATCAATCAAATTTATTTTATTTATATAGCCCTTCGTACATCAGCTGATATCTCAAAGTGCTGTACAGAAACCCAGCCTAAAACCCCAAACAGCAAGCAATGCAGGTGAAGAAGCACGGTGTAAATGCGTGTGTAAATGCGTGTAAAGTTAGACTGTGTCACGTTCTGACCATCGTTCGTGTGTGTTTTCCTTGTTTTAGTGTTGGTCAGGACGTGAACTGGGTGGGCATTCTATGTTGGATGTCTTGTTTGTCTATTTCTATGTCTGGCCTGATATGGTTCTCAATCAGAGGCAGGTGTTAGTCATTGTCTCTGATTGGGAACCATATTTAGGTAGCCTGGGTTTCACTGTGTGTTTTTGGGGTGATTGTCCTTAGTGTCCTGATGTCATTGTTCTGTGTTAGGTTACACAAGTATAGGCTGTTTCGGTTTTCGTTAAGTTTATTGTTTTGGTAGTGTTTGTGTTTAGTGTGTTACTTCATTAAACATGGATTGCAATAGACACGCCGCATTTTGGTCCGACTCTCCTTCTCATCAAGAAAACCGTTACAGACTGTTCTTATAAAAATGTATTGAGTACTATTGGTCATAGTATGGATATAGTTAGCATGCCAAAAGTTCCCGGATGTCATACTAAATTCGACAAATTTCGAAATATACAAGCAGTGGACAGTATTGCTGTGCTTTTAGGGCCCATAATGCAATTCTTCAAGAAAATGGACATGGCTTCGTAACATTTGCAGATTTGAAGAAAGTCCAATGAGAGATGATACAAATGTAAATACAAAATGTAAATTTTAATTGCTTTAACTAATTATTACAAATGTTAAGAAAATGTTGAGCAATTAAATAAAAAAGTAATTACTTTTCAAATATATTATGTTACATGTTATGTTGGCTGATTATTTGTTAGCTACACTACTAGCCTTAAACTGCGTAGCATATCATTACAGCAGATGCTTGTATGTATGTATATTAGCTAGCTCCCTAATGTTAGGTGGATACTAATACATCAAACTTGCCAGTATATGAACTATTACATAGTTGTGTGTGGTATGTCTGTCTCGAGCCACATACAGTGCATCGCGTGCCGATGAGCCATTTAGGGTTAAACATAGGAATGGACACAAATAATGAAATATCAAATACAGATGGAGGAAAACTTTTATTGATTTGATTATTCACGTCATTCTTAGCTTAGCTAAGTGGTATAGTCGTGGTGCATTCTCAATGGACATTGCTAATGAAGTCGTAAGATGTCTAGCTAGTAATTTCTTATGCTAACAAGCTAGCATAAAGTTGCATAGCAACAGCATCAACTTCCAGTAGACATGCGCTAGTACTCTCAACTGAAAGGATACCGTTCGTTTACAGTATACAAAAATTAACTAATAGTATATAGTATGCAGTATATACTCATTAAGTACACTACTGTTCAAAAGTTTGGGGTCACTTTGAAATGTCTTTGTTTTTGAAAGAAAAGCCATTTTTTGGTCCATTAAAATAACATAAAATTGGTCAGAAACACAGTGTAGACGTGTTGTAAATGACTATTATAGCTGGAAACGGCAGATTTTTTTATGGAATATCTACATAGGCGTACAGAGGCCCATTATCAGTAACCATCACTCCTGTGTTCCAATGGCACGTTGTGTTAGCTAATCCAAGTTTATCATTTTAAAAGGCTAATTGATCATTAGAAAACCCTTTTGCAATTATGTTAGCACAGCTGAAAACTGTTGTTCTGATTAAAGAAGCAATAAAACTGGACTTTAACTTTAGACTAGTTGAATATCTGGAGCATCAGCATTTTTGGGTTTGATTACACGCTCAAAATGGCCAGAAACAAAGACCTTTCTTCTGAAACTCGTCAGTCTATTCTTGTTCTGAGAAATGAAGGCTATTCCATGTGAAAAATTGCCAAGAAACTGAATATCTCGTACAACGCTGTGTACTACTCCCTTCACAGAACAGTGCAAACTGGCTTTAACCAGAATAGAAGTAGAGTGGGAGGCCCCGGCGCACAACTGAGCAAGATGACATGTACATTAGTGTCTAGTTTGAGAAACAGACGCGTTACAAGCCCTCAACTGGCAGCTTCAACGTTAACAGTGAAGAGGCGACTCCAGGATGCTGGCCTTCTAGGCAGAGTTGCAAAGAAAAAGCCATATCTCAGACTGGCCAATAAAAAGAAAAGATTAAGATGGGCAAAAAAACACAGACACTGGACAGAGGAACTCTGCCTAGAAGTCCAAGATCCTTCACTGTTGACGTTGAGACTTGTGTTTTGTGGGTAATATTTAATGAAGCTGCCAGTAAGGGAAGGGAGAAGCCTCAGGAGGAAGCCAGGAAGGAGGAAGAGGCCAGAAAAGGCCAGAAAAGCACCTGGAATGCATTTCAATTAACAGGTGTGCCTTGTTAAAAGTTAATTTGTGGATCTTTTTTCCTTCTTAATGCGTTTCAGCCAATCAGTTGTGTTGTGAAGAGGTAGGGTTGGTATGCAGAAGATAGCCCTATTTGGTAAAAGACCAAGTCCATATTATGGCAAGAACAGCTCAAATAAGCAAAGAGAAATGGCAGTCCATCACTATTTTAAGACATGAAGGTCAGTGGGCCAGCAGGAACACCCATGTGAATTGCTCCTGCAGGGGGAGCTATACCGGTCTCTTCTAAACCCTCACCCTCTATAACCCTAAACCTTAACCCTTAACCCTAAACCTTAACCCTAAACCTTAACCCTAAACCTAACCCAACTCAATTTCAATGTAGGAAGTACACTGAAATTCAAATTCTGATTTTTTCTCATTGTTGGCAATGAGGAAATTTAGAATTGATATTGGAATTTCAGTTTACTTCCTGAATTGGCTGAATTGAACCAACCATAACTCTAATCCAGGGTTTTCTAAACTTGGTCCTCGGGACCCCAGGGGGTGCCGTTTTTTGTTTTTTTTGCCCTAGCACTACACAGCTGATTCAAATAATCAACTAATCAACAAGCTTTGATCATTTGAATCAGCTGTGTAGGAAACTCTGCTCTAACCCTTTACCCGAAACCACCTAATCATACCAGCTGACCCTTACCCTCTACCCCTAACCCTACACCCCAAATCATTCTAACACCGAGACAAACAACTCTAGCGCACTGTCCAAAATGTATCGCAACAGTTGACAAACAGCAAAAGAACCATCTGTCTTTTTTCACGTTTACCTGAAAGAATCCGTACAGTAAGTGTGCTTGTCCTTGCAAATGACATAAACACAACCTTGTTAGCTCTGATCAAAGCAACGACTCTATCGTTCTCTCATGAAAGCCTCTTACTGAAATGCAAGCCTGTCTGTTTGAATACACACAGATCTATGCAGAGCTCATTTTCTTTTCTCTGGGATAATTAATTGATTGGACATGTATAGCGATTTTGAGACACCCAAACACTTTGCAAATTAAGGGGGAAGCACACCTCATCCACCTCCAATGTGTAGCACCCACTTGGGTGATGCATGGCAACCAATTTGCACCAGAACGCTCACTACACATCATCTATCAGGTGAGGAGTGATATATGCCAATTAGGAATGAGGGGGATGATAATGTGGCAAGGTTGGGAATTTAGCCAGGACACCGGGGATGACACCCTTACTTTTATGATAAGCACCAGGGGATTTTTTGTGACCACAGAGAGTCAGGACACCCGTTTAACATCCCATCCGAAACAGGGCACCCAACACAGGGCAATGTTCCCATCAATGCCTTGGGGTATTGGGATTGGCATTTCAACACCATTTACAGCAGCATCTGGTCTCCCATCCAGGGACTGACCAGGACCTACCTTGCTTTGTTTCAGAGGCAAGCCATCAGTGGGATACAGGGTGGTATGCTGCTGGCATAGTTACCTGTTGAAGTATCCTGTGGTTAGGAAAGCTTTTTCGGGATTATCAAGTCCCCTTTTTGTTCAAGTTGGGCTGAAGTGCTTTTGGGTACGCTTTGACTTTCTCAGTGTATTTGATGTCTGGTAGAGACCAAAATTGTGTAATGCAATAATGGCAAGGAGTTTAGTGTATAACGGGAAACTAGGTGACCCTGGCTACAGCACAGAGATTAAACATCTCTATTCTCTTTACACAACAAGCTATTTCTGTCATTCAGATCAAATCAGACTTTTGGCTACAATGATGACTTGAAGACTGGGCTCTGAAGCAAAACTCCTCCGAGACAAACAAAATGAAGTTCAAATATACTGCACCATATTGCACTGGGAATATTGTTTTAGATGCAAACATTTACCTCTTCTTGAAATTTGATTTTTTTCACATTTGAAGTCCCCTTTCCAGTCATTATGCGCCCTGTCTACACATACAGTAAGCACCACATTATAATGAATGATACTGCCACACTCGAAGGTGTTATGACTGGTTTCATAAAGATGTTATGAATGTCTTATGTATACCCCCTTTAGGTAAAGTGTTACCGATGTGTCACTCTGTTATTGGGCCGTGACGCCATTTTGTCACATACGAACACAAAAGATCTCAGACACACTTTTAGTGGTGAGCGCTCATTACGTCATATACCATATTATGGTATCCCAGTGCCACCTTTCCCTATGTAGAGCCAGCCCTTAGTGTTCTCATGTAAACCAGCTCAGCTGGAGGTTAAAGAAAACAAATCTCACTCTGGCAGAAATTAGTTGGCGACAATCGCTTTTGTCCTCCTACTGGAAGTTATTGAATACAGTTTCTCCAGGAAAGGAAGTATTTGTCAGCATGAAATTAACACTTAGCCCCCCCCCCCCCCCAGGATTGGTCCCAGTTTGCACTCTGTCCTTGGCTTGCCAAAAGCTTTCCAAAACACACTGGAGGTTACAAATGAGCTGGTCCACTCAATTACCCCATCCATATTTATTTAGATCTATTTTGCTGGTGCCACTTTGTTTATGCTGCTATTATTTTGTTAGGGCTTAAATCTCAACTTGGCTAAGCTGTTAGCTGTTGGCTCCCCCCCCTTGGGTTTGAGCTGTGGGGGAGATATTTGTGGGCTATACTCGGCCTTGTCTCAGGATGGTAAGTTGGTGGTTGAAGATATCCCTCTAGTGGTGTGGGGGCTGTGCTTTGGCAAAGTGGGTGGGGTTATATCCTGCCTGTTTGGCCCTGTCTGGGGGTATTGTCGGACGGGGCCATAGTGTCTCCCGACCCCTCCTGTCTCAGCCTCCAGTATTGGGCTAGGGTCAGTCTGTTATTTGGAGTATTTCTCCTGTCTTATCCGGTGTCCTGTGTGAATTTAAGTATGTTCTCTCTAATTATTTCTTTCTTTCTCTCTTTCTGTCTCTCGGAGGACCTGAGCCCTACGACCAAGCCTCAGGATTACCTGGCCTGATGACTCCTTGTTGTTCCCAGTTCACCTGGTTGGGCTGCTGCTCCATTTTCAACTGTTCTGCCTGCAGCTATGGAACCTTGACCTGTTCACCGGACGTGCTACCTGTCCCCGACCTGCTGTTTTCAACTCTCTAGAGACACCAGGAGTGATAGAGATACTCTGAATGATCGGCTATGAAAAGCCAACTGACATTTACTCCTGAGGCGCTGACCTGTTGCACCCTCTATAACCACAGTGATTATTATTATTTGACCCTGCTGGTCATCTATGAACATTTGAACATCTTGGCCATGTTCTGTTATAGTCTCCACCCGGCACGGCCAGAAGAGGACTGGCCACCCCTCATAGCCTAGTTCCTCTCTAGGTTTCTTCCTAGGTTCTGGCCTTTCTAGGGAGTTTTTCCTAGCCACCGTGCTTCTACACCTACATTGCTTGCTGTTTGGGGTTTTAGGCTTGGTTTCTGTACAGCACTTTGTGACATCAGCTGATGTAAGAAGGGCTTTATAAATACATTTGATTTGATTTGATAGCTGAGTGACCATTTTCCATGAATGTGTTGTTGTTCCCCTATAAAATATGACCGTACTACAGATAAGTGAGAATAGAGGTTACCTTCATATTATGTTTTAAATTAACCTATCGCACACAACTTCCCATGTTCTTGGTGTATCCTCCCCTTTCAGAGACTCTGCCACACATCCCTGTTGTACTGCATCTCTGAGGAGAATAGTGAATAGGCACCGTGAATAAGAAAGACCTTCAGCTCTTACCACTGTCCAGGTGGTTAGACTTGATGATTTTCTCAGAGTATTCCGATATACTGGAACATTCAATCTGGGGAAAAAGCAAAACATAAATAATTTCAAACATTTTGCCACTAATACCAGTGATCACCAAAATAAAGAGATGCTTGAACTCATTACGGGACTGAAAAAGGCTTAAGTTAACCCTAAACAGTTCCACTGTGCATCGCACGTGGAGAATGTTTGGATCATAATGGTGGGATATGCCACTCTCTAACTATGTCCAACCAGGTGGGGTCTGAGATGGTAGTTAGCACTGGGAGACCAGAACTTGAAGTGCTCTTAAGTAAAGTTAAAGAAACAAAGAATATATCAGCCTGTCCTTTCCTGTGCCCAGCTGTCAAAGCTGCGTACTTCAGGTAATGGGCCAAGTACAGGTTACTCACAAGCCGCCTGCCCGCAGTCCTACCAATGGAAGCAGGACCCGAAGAACCTTTCACCCACTCACTCTCTCTCTCTCTTATTTCTCTCTCTCTCTCTCTCTCTCTCTCTCTCTCTCTCTCTCTCTCTCTCTCTCCCCCTTTAACACAGACACACTCACAAGGCACACTGACACGAACACACACACACAGAGCACATTAGCACAGCTTGATCTCTGCCTGTATAAAAAAGCAGCTCACCCAATGTCAGTGGTACTCTGCCGTCCTGTCTGGATTTCACAATGGCCACACTTTAGGGGCCCGAGGCCCATAGACTGGAACCCCACCAGGAGCGCCCAACTGCGCTCACTGCACTTCCAATGTGCTTGATTTATTGAACTGACAAAAATGTAGTTTTTATACAATAAAGACATTTTTATATAATGAAGGCTCTCCTCTATCAACTTTAGAGAATTCAATTGAAAGCCTTCACATGAATAAAGCAGGGACACAGTCATGCCGTGCGCACTGGGTCCGCGGTCAAACGACCAGCCCTCATCACTGTCAAACGCTCCCTAAAGCAGGCCTTTCTAATCGACCTGGCCCGGGTATCCGGGATGGATATTGACCTCATTCCATCACTAGAGGATGCCTGGTTATTCTTTAAAAGTGTTTTCCTCACCATCTTAAATAAGCATGCCCCGTTCAAAAAATGTAGAACCAGGAACAGATCTGGTCTGGTTCACTCCAGACCTGACTGCCCTTGACCAGCACAAAAACATCCTGTGGCGTACTGCATTAGCATCAAATAACCCCCGTGATATGCAACTTTTCAGGGAAGTTAGGAACCAATATACACAGGCAGTTAGGAAAGCAAAGGCTAGCTTTTTCAAACAGAAATTTGCATCCTGTAGTACTAACTACAAAAAGTTCTGGGACACTCTAAAGTCCATTGAGAATAAGAGCACCTCCTCCCAGCTGGCCACTGCACTGAGACTAGGAAACACTGTCACCACTGATAAATCCACGATAATTGAGAATTTCAATAAGCATTTTTCTACGGCTGCCCATGTTTTCCACCTGGCTACCCCTACCCCGGTCAACAGCCAAGAACCCCCCACAGCAACTTGCCCAAACCTCCCCATTTCTCCTTCACCCAAATCCAGATAGCTGATGTTCTGAAAGAGCTGCAAAATCTGGACCCCTACAAATCAGCCGGGCTAGACAATCTGGAACCTCTCTTTCTAACATGATCCGCCAAAATTGTGGCAACCCCTATTACTAGCCTGTTCAACCTCTCTTTCCTATCGTCTGAGATCCCCAAAGATTGGATAGCTGCCGCCGTCATCCCCCTCTTCAAAGGGGGAGACACTCTAGACCCAAACTGCTACAGACCTATATCTATCCTAACCTGCCTTTCTAAGGTTTTCGAAAGCCAAGTTAACAAACAGATCACCGATCATATCGAATCCCACCGTACAATCTCCGCTATGCAATCTGGTTTCTGAGCTGGTCTTGGGTGCACCTCAGCCACGCTCAAGGTCCTGAAAAATATCATAACAGCCATCGATAAGAGACAATACTGTGCAGCTGTATTCATCGACCTGGCCAAGGATTTTGACTGTCAATCACCACATTTTTATTGGCAGACTCAATAGCCTTGGTTTCTCAAATGATTGCCTCGCCTGGTTCACCAACTACGTCTCAGATAGAGTTCAGTGTGTCAAATCGGAGGGCCTGTTGTCCGGACCTCTGGCAGTCTCTATGGGGGTGCCAACCCAGTTCTCGGGCCGACTCTTTTCTCTGTATCAATGGATGTCACTCTTGCTGCTGGTGATTCTCTGATCCACCTCTACGCAGATGACACCATTCTGTATACTTCTGGCCCCTCTTTGGACACTGTGTTAACTAACCTCCAGACGAGCTTCAATGCCATACAACTCTCCTTCCGTGGCTTCCAACTGCTCTTAAATGCAAGTAAAACTAAATGCATGCTCTTCAACCGATCGCTGCCCACACCTGCCCGCCCGTACAGCATCACTACTCTGGACGGTTCTGACTTAGAATATGTGGACAACTACAAATACCTAGGTGTCTGGTTAGACTGTAAACTCTCCTTCCAGACTCACATTAAGCATCTCCAATCCAAAATTCTATCTAGAATCGGCCTCCTATTTCATTTACAAAATGACACAGCTCACTGGTCACCATAGCATCACCCACCCGTAGCACACACTCCAGCATGTATATTTCACTGGTCACCCCCAAAGCCAATTCCTCCTTTGGCCGCCTTACCTTCCAGTTCTCTGCTGCCAATGACTGGAACGAACTGCAAAAATCACTGAAGCTGGAGACTCATATCTCCCTCGATAACTTTAAGCGCCAGCTGTCAGAGCAGCTCACAGATCACTGCACCTGTACATAGCCCATCTGTAAATAGCCCATTTAACTACCTCATCCCCATACTGTTACTTATTATATTTATTTTGCTCCTTTGCACCCCATTATCTCTACTTGCACATTCATCTTCTGCACATCTATCACTCCAGTGTTTAATTTCCATATTGTAATTATTTCGCCACTGTGGCCTATTTATTGCCTTACCTCCCTTATCCTACCTCATTTGCACACACTGTATATAGTATTTTTCTATTGTATTATTGACTGTATGTTTGTTTATACCATGTGTAACTCTGTGTTGTTGTTTGTGACACACTGCTTTGCTTTATCTAGGCCAGGTCGCAGTTGTAAATGAGAACTTGTTCTCAACTAGCTTACTTGGCTAAATAAGGTTGAAAAATAATAATAATAATTATATAGCAATCAATATTAAACCTTGAAAATGTCAGGATTCTGCAGGTATAGACTTCTACTCCCATGTACGCTAAATAACTCCCACTATGGGCTTGTATCCAGGGTAAGGTAGGTTACTTTCTAAATGTAATCTCTTACCTGTCCAAATTTTTATCAGCAACGTAACTTTGGATTACTGAAACTCAGTAATGTAATCTAATTACTTTCAGTTACTTTTTTGATTACTATCCCCTTAAGAGGCATTACAAGAAGACAAAAAGGATCCATCAAACGCATTCGGTGTGTCATCATAGTTATCTCTGACATGTGGTCAGACTCGCTCAGGTGGAACAAACTTAAACTTGTGCCTTTTTTTCAATTATGAATTGAATGTCATTGAGAAAGCAGAAAGTTGTCATAATATACTTTTTGCAAACATCCTTTCTGAATTTAAAAGTGATCCAAGAAGTTATCATCTTGTTTTTCAAAGTATCTCTAATCTGATTACAATATTTTTGCGGGTAATGTAATTTATTACATTTTTTTTGTAACCAGTATACGTGTAATCGAAGACATGTAATCAGTTACTCCCCAACCCTGCAAGTATCTCTGAGCTGTACGAGGTGATTCATGCTCTAGACCACCCATTTATTCTCTGGAAAACAGAGAGGACAGGGTGAAGCTGGCTAATGCTGGAGCCCTTGGTAATGCCGGGGTAGAAGGACCCAGCTGTGGCCTGCCTTCTCTTTGCATTGCTGTTCTGGAGCTGTCAACCTGGGCACAGCTGGACCTCTACAGCCCATTAGTAGCAGTGCCCATGGTAATCAGTCAGCTGCCAGCCTGCCACCACTGGCCACACACATCTGTTCCCCCAGGCCTGGCCTGCTGTAAAATGGCATGTAGAGGAGAGAATGTCATCGATAATGTGTAGCCTGTGAGTGTGTGTGTGTGTGCGCGCGTGTGTGTGTCAGCTCACACTAATTGGTACTGATTTCTCCCTTTGCCGAAGACAGTGACAGATCCAGAACCTACCTTCAGTGCCATGCCTGAGTGGGCGCTCTCACTGACAGAGATCTGAATGTCCCTCACATTGCCTCCCAGCTCCCAATGATGCCAGAAGGCATCAAACTGTCTCTCACCCACATGCAGTCACACAGCTCCTTCTCCCTGGAGACAGTCTCCAATTGTCACATAGCTACCTCTAAGGAATAAATTCCACAAGGTTGGCTTAAAGGCAGGCACATATCTGCATACAGACTGTTCAACTAAGTGCTGCACAGTATCGGTATTGGAAGAACAGTAATTTGACCAGATGATCCACACACATACACACACACACACACACACACACACACACACACACACACGCAGCCTCAGAACAGCCTCAATTCATCAGGTGCATGTACTCTGGTGTCAAAAACGTTCCAATGCGTTCCATTGACTCCAATGCTTCCCACAGTGGTGTCAAGTTGGCTGGATGTCCTTTGGGAAGTGGACCATTCCTGACATACAAGGCATTGCAGTTCTTGACAGCAGAGTTGGAGTTCTTGACACACTCAAACCGGTGCGCCTGGCACCTACTGCCATACCCTGTTCAGAGGTACTCACATCTCTTGTCTTGCCCATTCACCCTCTGAATGGCACAAATACACAATGCATGTCTCAATTGTCTCAGGGGTTTAAAATTGTCTTTAACTTGTCTTCTCCCCATCTACACTGATTGAAGTGGATTCAAGGTGAAGGTGAGAAGGGATGATAACTTTCATCTGGTCAGTCTATGTCATGGAAAGAGCAGGTGTTCCTAATATTTTGTACACAGTGTAATTGCACATAGGCTAGTTGTACCACTGGGAGATTCCACGCCAGCGTAGAAACTTCCTTGGGAGGAAGGATGTTTGACATGCTTTTTACATTTGAAGACTTTATTTCCAAAACGTTATATCGACCAAATTTTCACATTTGTGCTTTGTCATCAGAAATGATTGCTTCTGGGACCTTCATGTTGTGTAAAATATCACTGTTCTCAGACGTTTTATTCATAGATTTCAGATATGAATTATAATGATTTTCTTGCAAAATGCTATTTATTAATTATTTACCTGAAATTGAATGTTGGTATCCTATATATTTGATGCTGATATGTGGTTGTCTTACCTAGATACAGTGCCTTCAGAAAGTATTCATACCCGTTGACTTATTCCACATTTGTTGTGTTACAGCCTGAATTCAAAATGGATTAAATATTTAAAGAATTCTCACCCATCTACACACAATCCCCCATAATGACAAAGTGAAAACATGTTTTTAAAATGATTTGCAATTTTATAGAAAATGAAATACAGAAACATCTCATTTATATAAGTATTCACACCCCTGAGTCAATACACTTTTGGCAGTCTTTTTCAAGTCTTTCAAACCGATTCAAAAAAGTCAAAACCACTCAGGAATATTCAATGTCATCTTGCTAAGTGCATATTTGGCTTTGTGTTTAAAGTTATTGTACTGTGGAAAGGTGAATTTATCTCCCAGTATTTGTTGGGAAGCAGACTTTACATTTATTTGTATGTTTTCTTCGAGGGTTTTGCCTGTTAGCTCTATTTCATTTTTAAAATTGTTGTTATTATTATTATTTTACCCCTTTTTCTCCCCAATTTCGTGGTATCCAATTGTTGTAGTAGCTACTATCTTGTCTCATCGCTACAACTCCCGTACGGGCTCGGGAGAGACGAAGGTTGAAAGTCATGCGTCCAAGCCGCACTGCTTCTTAACACAGCGCACATCCAACCCGGAAGTCAGCCGCACCAATGCGCCGGAGGAAACACTGTCCACCTTGGTTAGCGCACACTGCGCCCAGCCCGCCACAGGAGTCGCTGGTGCGCGATGAGACAAGGACACCCCTACCGACCAAGCCCTCCCTAACCCGGGCGACGCTAGGCCACGTCGCCCCACGGACCTCCCGGTCGCAGCCGGTTACGACAGAGCCTGGGCGCGAACCCAGGGACTCAGGGACTCTGACCCAGGGACGCTGCAGTACAGCGCCCTTAACCACTGCGCCACCCGGGAGGCCTATTTCATTTATTTTTATCTCAAAAACTCCCTAGTCCTTGCCGATGACAAGCATACCCATAACATGATGCAGCCACCACCATGCTTGAAAGAGTGAAGAGTGGTACTCAGTGATGTGTTGTGTTGGATTTGCTTTGTATTCAGAACATAAAGTGAATTTCATGTTTTTTTACTTTAGTGCCTTATTGCAAACAAGATGCATGTTTTGGAACATTTTTATTCTGTACAGGCATCCTTCTTTTCATTCTGTAATTTATGTTAGTATTGTGGAGTAACTACAATGTTGTTGATCCATCCTCAGCTATCTCCTATCACAGCCATTAAACTCTTTAACTGCTTTAAAGTCACCATTGGCCTCATGGTGAAATCCTCTCCAACAGCTGAGTTAGGAAGGACGCCTGTATCTTTGTAGTGACTGGGTGTATTGACACACCATCAAAAGTCTAATTAATAACTTCGCCATGCTCAAACGGATATTCAATGCCTGCTTTTTTAAATGTATTACCCATCTACCAATAGGTGCCCTTCTTTGCGAGGTATTGGAAAACCTCCCTGGTCTTTGTGGTGGAATCTGTGTTTGAAATGCTCTGCTCGACTGAAGGACCTTACAGAAAATTGTATGTGTGGGGTACAGAGATGAGGTAGTCATTCAAAAATTATGTTAACAGAGTGAGTCAATAAAACCTATTATGTGACTTGTTTATTTTTTATTTTTTATTTAGACTTGCCGTAACAAAGGGATTGAATGGTTATTGACTTTTTTTTTGCAAAAATGTTTAAAAACATAATTCCACTTTGACATTACGGGGTAGTGTGTGCAGGCCAGTGACACAAAATCTCAATTGAATAAAATGTCAATTCTGGCTGTTACACAAAACAAATTGGAAAAAGTCAAGGGGTGTGAATACATTCTCAAGGCACTCTACTTTCTGTAGGTACTGTAAGCCCCATTTTGATCAAGAAAAACCCTGCAAGGAATGACCATCCATGAGATCAAATCCATTGAATCCATTTACCATTCACTGTGTTGTTGGTGCTCATAAATAAATGTATCAGACCTTCAGAATTAACAGAGAGCCCACTCTGGAAATGTGATGTACTTGTGCAGCATATTGTTCCAAACAATAGCTCTTATAATGAAAAGGGCACTTCTGAGATTCATATTCATATTTGTAATGTTGAATACATTTGTGAAAATGGTTATAAACTAGACATACTCCATATGTTAGCGCACACTATAAGGGACATAACGGCAATAAGATTTTGTCTGCATAATGTACCGTTCACAGATCATAAGATCTTACACGAGGCATATACACAGTGCCTTCAGAAAGTATTCAGAGCCCTTGACTTTTTCCACATTTTGTTACGTTACAGCCTTATTCTGAAATGGATTACATTGGGAAAAAATCCTCAGCAATATACACGCAACACCACATAATGACAAAACGCAAACAGGTTTTTAGAAATGTTTGCAAATGTGTTAAAAATAAAAAGCAGAAATACCTTATTTGCATAAGTATTCAGTATCCTTTGCTATGAGACTCGAAATTGAGCTCAGGCGCATCCTGTTTCCATTGATCATCCTTGAGATGTTTCTACGTCTTGATTGGAGTCCACCTGTGGTCAATTCCATTGTTTGGACATGATTCGGAAAGGCACACACCTGTCTATATAAGGTCCCACAGTTGACGGAACATGTCAGAGCAAAAACCAAACCATGAGGTCGAAGGAATGTTCCGTAGAGCTCCGAGACTGGGGAAGGTTACTGGGGAAGGGTACAGGGGAAGGGTACCAATAAATGTCTGCAGCATTGAAGCTCCCCAAGAACACAGTGGCTTCCATCATTCTTATATGGAAGAAGTTTGGAAACACCAAGACTCTTCCTAGAGCTGGCCGCCTGGCCAAACTGAGCAATCGGGGGAGAAGGTCCTTGGTCAGGGAGGTGACCAAGAACCCGCTGATCACTCTGACAGAGCTCTAGAGTTCCTCTGTGGAGATGGGAGAAACTTCCAGAAGGACAACAATCTCTGCAGCACTCCACCTATCAGGCCTTTATGGTCATAGAGTGGCCAGACAGAAACCATTCCTCAGCAAAATGCACATGACAGCCAACTTGGAGTTTGCCAGAAGGCACCTAAAGACTCAAGAAACTCTGAGAAACAAGATTCTCTGATCTGATGAAACCAAGATTGAACTATTTAGTCTGAATGCCAAGCGTCACGTCTGGAGGAAACCCGGCACCATCCCTACGGTGAAGCATGGTGGTGGAAGCATCATGATGTGGGGATGTTTTTCAGCGGTAGGGACTGGGAGACTAGTCAGGATGGAGGGAAAGATGAACGAAGCAAAGTACAGAGAGAACCTCAATAAAAACCTGCTCAAGAGCGCTCAGGACCTCAGACTAGGGCAAAGTTTTACCTTCCAACAGGACAACGGTTCTAAGCACACAGCAAAGACAACACAGGATTGGCTTTAGGACAAGTCTCTGAATGTCCATGAGGGGCCCAGCCAGAGCCCGTACTTGAACCCGATCTAACATCTTTGGAGAGACCTGAAAACAACTGTACAGTAACGCCCGCCATCCAACCTGGCAGAGCTTGAGAGGATTTGCAGAGAAGAATGGGAGAAACTCCCCAAATAAAGGTGTGCCAAGCTTGTAGTGTCATGCCCAAGAAGACTCAAGGCTGTAATTGCTGCCAAAGGTCTTTCAAATGTGAAAAGCATGTCAAACACCCTTCCTCCCAATGACATTTTTTGGTGATTATTGCCAGAACAATAAATATATACATGCACGCACACGCATGCGCACACGCACACACACAGTTACACAAACTGACAAAAAATCCTGTCCAAGACCAATGTACTAAATGAGAACCACAGGGGTGTCAACAAGCTACTGGCCCAAATCCAGCATGCATTTTCAGATTTGCCTAGAGTGGAAATTACTTCTGCTCCACAATGCACAACTCAGCATCTGAGAGCTCTAAAATAGAGAGAGCTTATCCAGACAACCTGCCTGACAAGCAGACAGCAAATAACCACCTGAGGTAAACCAAGTCTGCACCGTGACAAACTCATACATTCATAAACAAATATATGTACATATGCATATACACATGTAAAGATACAAGTACACAGACACACACTCGCACGCACACACACTCACGCGACGCACGCATGCACACGGTCTGGGGAGAGCAAGCGGCTTGTCAGGCTAGGCTTCACAGCATTTCCTGACGCTGTCGGTTATGATGGTTCTGCCTGATAACATTCTAGTCCGAGGCCAGACAGGGAGCAAGGAGTGAGACAGCTTCTCGTACCCCGTACACGTGCTTGGCTCCCGCCTTGGCTGCAAACATGGACAGGATGCCGGTCCCGCTGCCGACGTCAAGGACGATCTTGTCCTTGAAGGCGTGCTTGTTGTGGTACATGGCGTTCCTGTAGGTCAGCGTCCTCACTTCGTCCTTCAGCATCTCCTGTTCAGTGACAAATGATTGGTGTCAGGGTGGGAGATGTCAAAACCACTTCTAACACTGTATCCAGGTGAAAAACAAGGTGTTTTTCAATCAAAGCCATATTAACTTACCTGACAATATGAACGTAGACTGAGTGTAGTGTGAGTGGATGAAATACAGTATATTAAACATGAATCCGCCAGTCACTGTAATCCCACCGTTCCATTTCAGACACACTGGTCCACATTGAAAAACAGTGGGGGGTTACTGCATATCTCTCTTAAGTCAAATCAACCATTCTCTGTCTGTCAGGAACATTCACAGAGCAGAAAGTATAAAAACCAATCTGACCTAGTGAATTCAAAAATGTCACAGAACAAACCCCATCTCACAGGTCTTACTTGAAATATGCTCTCTACCCTTCTGACACCCTCCTCCCATATACCCTGGAACAGTTGGACATCTCTGGGGAGGAGCTGCAGTTCTGTGAAGTGTTAGGCTGGTTGGCTGGTCTTTAGTGGAACTAGCTGGAACACAGTACATCTCTGGGGAGGAGCTGCAGTTCTGTGAAGTGTTAGGCTGGTTGGCTGGTCTTTAGTGGAACTAGCTGGAACACAGTACATCTCTGGGGAGGAGCTGCAGTTCTGTGAAGTGTTAGGCTGGTTGGCTGGTCTTTAGTGGAACTAGCTGGAACACCGTACATCTCTGGGGAGGAGCTGCAGTTCTGTGAAGTGTTAGGCTGGTTGGCTGGTCTTTAGTGGAACTAGCTGGAACACAGTACATCTCTGGGGAGGAGCTGCAGTTCTGTGAAGTGGTCTAATGTGGGCTGGCCTTTAGTGGAACTAACTTTACATAGAGTCATGTAAGAACACAGTTGGTAAGAACTGAGAATATATTTACAAAGCATCTTAAAGTAGAATAATAATAATAATGATACTAATAATAATGATACTAATAATAATGATACTGATAATAATAATAATAATGATACTAATAATAATAATAATAATGATAATAATAATGGTTATACTAATACTAATAATAAGAATAATGATACTAATAATAACAATGATACTAATAATAATTATAATTTTAATGATACTACTACTAATAATAATAATAAAAATATTGATACTAATAATACTACTACTAATAATAATAATAATTATAATTATAATGATACTACTACTAATAATAATAATAATAATAATTATGATACTACTACTAATAATAATAATGATACTAATAATACTAACAATAATACAAACTAATGATACTAATAATAATAATGATGCTACTACTACTAATAATAATATACTAATAATAGTAATAATACTAATAATACGAAGAAAAATGATAATACTAATAAGAAGAAGAATGATACTAATAATAATACTACTAATGATACTAATAATTCCAATAATAATAAAAATAATAATAATAATAATGATACGAATAATACTACTACTCCTAATAATAATAATAATGATGATACTACTGCTACTACTAATAATAATAATAATGATACTAAGAATACTAATACCTACAATAATAATAGTGATACTAATAATAATAACAATAATAATAATGATACTAATAATAATAATAATAAAAAATAGTATGAGGGCTCATCTAAAATCAAGACTAATCTTATGCTGATCCTAGATCAGCATTACTACTTTAAGTTTGAGAAGCTTGATGCATACAGCCCCTGGGCAGCCCTACCTCATGGATTCCAAAGTGGGCGTAGGAGTCAAAGTAGTAGTCCCTGGAGGTCATCTCCTCAGGGTTGAGGAACTTGGCCATCTTCCCCCGGCCAGGGCAGCTAGGCAGGGAGGCAGCGTGGGGAGTATGGGGCGGCCGCGGGACATGGTGGACAGAGGGCACAGGCTTGGGCAGCGAGGTGGGCTGCACGCGCTGAGATTGGATGATGCGGATTGGCTGTGGCTGCTGCTGTTGCTAAGGGTTTTTAGAGAATGGTAACACACAATAAAGACATCATGGGGCCGGAGCAGATTTCTAAAAGTCAGGTCTTCTACAGAGAAACAGTGGGTGAAGGACATACTGTATGATGATAAAACTGTAAAAGCCAATGAATTGATTTTGTGTTAGCACAACACTCTGCATTCTGCTCCCAATCTGCGGGAAGAACAGATCTTGCAGCAGTTTATTTTCTTTGCTATTTTCCTATCTCATTTGTTCTTTCAACAGTCATTGGCTTTCCCATGGAGCAGCAGAGGTGAGCGGACCAAGCGTATTTGTCTAGAGACAACACTAACAGTATTGACAGGATGTATGTCTGTAAGTCTGTCTGAGGAAAGCAGAAGATGCAGAATTCTACACAGAAGGTGTGCCTGTAAAACTCTGATTGTCACCTGTAATGCCTGATGGGAGTGTACAGACAGAAGCCTGTCTGATCAGCCCATAGCTCAGCGGAAGAAAAAGGATCCAGGATTTCCTTCCCTTCCAGACATATTATCAAGAGAGGAAAAAGGGGAAAAACTCATTTGAGCATTCAACTCAACCCATGTCATCTTCTGTTCCCTGGTGCACATATATCTTAAGATTTAGATTTCACTCTCATGGCTATCAGTGATATTGATCTGGCCTTGTTAAAGATAGTCAGTCCTTCTCCTCAGTCTTGTGCTCGGCAGCCACTCTGACTGTGCAGCTTTGTCTTTGTCCTTGTTGTGCTGAGTAATGGGGATGGTCTGTCAACAGGGGGTGGAGCAACAGGCAGCTCCAACCACTGGCTCCATTCACACAGAATAACCTGTTCTATTCACATACTGGGTAAGCAGGAAGATACATGGCAACAAACATTACTTTCACTGATGGACAAACAGGATGGGCAAAAACAGACAGAGACAAGAAAAAAAGTGTATCAAAACTATATGGGTACCACAGTCATCTTTTTTTCACCACCTATCCTCTGTTCCTCAAACTTTTACTCTCAAGCATAGAATGCTACAATTCTCATGTTAACTACATCTAAAGTAAACTCCCTGCTCTGCTGTTGAGAATTGTTCTCCTCTCTCTGCTCATGCAGGGAGTAATAAAGGCCTAGTGCAGTAATTTGGTGGAATGTTTCATATGTATATAAATTCGTTTTTTATTGTGATTTATCAGGGGGTGCTGCAGCACCCTCAGCACCCCTACAAACCGCGGCTATGCGTTTCGCCGGATGGTCCACTCAAGGAGCAAGCCAAAATAGCCATTCCAGTTTGAGGTTGCTACAGGACCAAGGACAGCGCACGAGCTATAAACGCGGGCTTGCGCCTTAAATCACGTTTCTCTGAATATTGACCTATGACTGACCGAGTGCAACCTTTCTCTGGATTACCAACACGCCAAAATAATTAGTGGCAGACACGAGTAGGCTATCATTAGGGTAGCTCCTATTAAACAGAGTGTCACACGAATCAATTACGTTTACGGAACTCAACTAATGGTCAATGAACAGTTTGAAGTCACTGTATGCTTAGGATAAAAATGTTGTATGAGTGGAGCGTGCCAATTGGTATAGACATTTTACAGGGCATAGTCTATGTTGCACAAAAGTGGACCCAAAGAGTACCAACACATAACGTGGACCCAAAGCGTACCAACACATATATTGCAGAGGTACCAGCATGCACTTGTGCGCGATGTGCTTTCCATGCTTGAAATGAGAAATTAGCCTGACAGTAACAGCGCAGTAGACTATTCATCACTCACGTTGTTGTGTAGCTTTGCCTATGAATTAATCGAAGATTGCACACCTACCTCAGTGCTCTCAGACTCCGCCATTTTCCCCCTGAGCAGCATACAGCGGGAGGAGTGTTTAATTCCCATAAAAGCCCAGGAGATTTGGTCTCGATAGGATGAAATTATTATTTTTGAAAGGATTTAGTCGGAGTTATTTTTGTCCACACTTTTCCTCAACTTGTAATTTACAGACACAATTGCTGTGAAATTATATTTCAAAGACAAAAAAACGACAAAGTCTCACAGGAGTAGCCACCTCTATTAGCAGATAAAAGTGTTCTGGATTCCATTGTGCAAAAGTTATATGTCTCCCATGTCGCTTTCTAGGAGATTTTCCGGAAACCTCTCATCACTTTGCAACCCTTGAGGAAAATGAATAAGGTAAACGGCGTTCCATGTTCTCCAGCGATGTAGGCTACTCTAGATCAGGTGCAACGCACACTATCAGATCACATCTAGGAGCAAGTTGTTCATTTATTGTCGGAACATTGGTGTCTAAAAATAGAGACCCATGTCCCTATTGCTGTGATGTCTTTGAGAAAAGCAGACAACATGTTATTTCCTTAAAGCTTTGGGTTGTCTCACTCTTGATCACTCCTTACAGATGTTCGTGCCATTTTATTTTCCACGAGATTATACTGCAAGCATTGCCTATTTAAACCTATGAATAACGCAATAACTACTGTAGAAGAGTCCATTTCAGCGCAGGCAGCTCCAAAACATAGAAGGGCTCATGCTTTGCTTGATCTAATTTCCACTTTGTCGAATTGCTAGGCAGCCTCATATGGAAAGTTCAACTTTACTCTCAGCTTGAATGTGAAGATATGACAGGATGCTCAAAGCCTTGCTACTTGAAACAGAAGGCACCACCAACTCAGTGCGCGTGTGAAATCAGTGCATGCTGCTCGCGGGTTTGGTTTTTCACCTTCTCAGCTGATCCTGTCCTTTGAAATGAGTTCAAACCCCTCAGAGAGAGGATAGGTGTCTAGTCAGTGAGGTTCTCCTGCTCCCTCTCCCTCCCCACAACTGAGATTAAAAGAGACAGCATCCCTAAATCCCCCCTCCCCTGCTTGGCAAAATGATTGTGCAGACAAGTAAGGGATGACAATTTTAGCTTGCCCATGTCAATTTTTTATTTAGCTACTTCTTTCATTTTTATTCAGCTATTCCATTCCTTTGCAAGTATATATTGTGGTGCTGCTCAAGACTGAGTTTTCCTGGGTTTTTTGGTGTGCAATTTGACTGAGTAAAAGCTGTGTTTCTTTTCAGGCAATTACCTACCTCTGCCACCAAAACCACTCACGGCCCCTGCACACACCATGCATTGAGTACAGAAATGGTGTACTAAAGCCTGCACAAACACCCTGACACCCAGATACTGCAATTATGCATGCACACCCACACACTGGAGGTCCTTGAAAAATGTTTGACTATCGAACAGATTGGTGGGGACAGATTGTGTTCAAATGGTGGACACGCCGTTGGCTTAAGTCTTATTGCTTCTCAGATCTGCTGCTACATCAGTGTCTTGTCCATCTGACTCTCTATTTCTCTGAGCACAGTTCTCAGCAGAGGACAGACAGTCTCATTGTGTCAGCTGTCCTCCATTCTCCCCATTAGAGGCTACATTAAAAGTGATGCGCTGAAATTGCTTCAATTACCTTGTCTGCTTTCGCCTGATCTATATACCCGCCTTTTCATTAGCAAACGACTGCTACTGAAAATATCCTATCGTATCGTCTGATAAAAAAGCAAAGTAACAAGGAATGACAATGATGAAATACAATGAGTTGGTATGATTAGCTTCTTTTTTTACTGACGCTGCTCAGAGCTGTCTATTGACTCCTGCTGTTGTCTCACAGTTACCTCGGCAGGGTGTTCTGATTGGAGAAGTGTTCCCTCCCATTTAACAGTGAAACTTTTAGTCTGAAATTTAGAGCACCTCCCCCTAGTCCCTAGAGATATTTCCAAAATATTCCACATTTGCGTGGTAGTCCCAGTACATTGCACTCTCACAGGAGGGAGTGGGAGTACCCATGTAGGAGAGTACAGCAGGGGGATATTTCTGTAATGCTCACTGACATTTTGTGCATATCCACATGCTGCACGACATCAACGATTGTGGAACCCCCCCCAAAAAACAATTGGCATACAGTCACTGATTGCACCTTGCAGATCTATAGATAGATGTGTCCATTTTTTATATATTTTATTAATATTTGTATTTTGAGATGATTCTGTATAGTGTAATACATTATTCTTGTTATCTTGTGAGTAAGCAAAACAGGTGCAGTCCTATAGTAAAGCATACATTCTATTGAACAGATATTGAAAAGAGGATTCAAATGTAGTCATTCACCTCTCTCTTGTCCCTCTCTCTCATCTCACTCTCTCTCTCTCGCTCTGTTTCTTTTTCTGCTCTGTTCTTCCTCTGTTTGGCTGGCTTGACCCAGGCTGGCTTTAGTCTACTCTGTTTAAACAGAGAGGATTGTGAGCGAGTTCATTCCAGCTCAGTGAACTGTGAATTGACCTACTATTACAGCCTTGAGTTTTCTTGGGTATGATGCTACAAGCCTGGCACACCTGTATTTGGGGAGTTTCTCCCATTCTTCTCCGCAAATCCTCTCAAGCTCTGTCAGGTTGGATGGGGAGCGTCGCTGCACAGCTATTTTCAGTTCTCTCCAGAGATATTTGATCTGGTTCAAGTCTGGTCTTTGGTTCGGCTACTCAAGGACATTCAGAGACTAGTACCAAAGCCACTCCTGCGTTGTCTTGGCTGTGTGCTTAGGGACGTTGTCCTGTTGGAAGGTGAACCCCAGTCTGAGGTCCTGAGCGCACTGGAACAGGTTTTCATCATACTTTGCTCCATTCATCTTTCCCTCGATCCTGACTAGTCTCCCAGTCCCCGCCGCTGAAAAACATCCCCACAGCATGATGCTGACACCACCATGGTTCACCGTTGGGATGGTGCCAGGTTTCCTCCAGACGTGACACTTGGCATTCAGGCCGAAGAGTTCATTCTTTGTTACATCAGACCAGATAATCTTGTTTCTCATGGTCTTTAGGTGCCTTTTGGCAAACTCCAAGTGGGCTGTCATGTGCCTTTTAATGAGGAGTGGCTTCTGTCTGGCCACTCTACCATAAAGGCCTGATTGCTGGAGTGCTGCAGAGATGGTTGTCCTTCTGGAAGTTTCTCCCACCTCCACAGAGGACACTGTAAGTCTGTCAGAGTGACCATTGGGTATTTGGTCACCTTCCTGACCAAGGCCCTTCTCACCCAATTGCTCAGTTTGGCCGGGTGGCCAGTTCTAGGAAGAGTCTTGGTGGTTTCAAACTTCTTACATATAAGAATGGAGGCCTTGGTTCTTGGGGACCTTCAATGCTGCAGACATTGTTGGTACCCTTCCCCAGATCTGTGCCTCAACACAATCCTGTCTCGGAGCTCTACGGACAATTCCTTCAATCTCATGGCCTGGTATTTGCTCTGTCATGCACTGTCAACAGTGGGACCTTATATAGACAAGTGTGTGCCTTTCCAAATCATGTCCAATCAATTGAATTTACCCCTGGTGGACTCCAATCAAGTTGTAGAAACATCTCAAGGAGGATCAATGGAAACATGATGCACCTGAGTCTCATAGCGAAGGGTCTGAAATATCATGTAAATACTTTTTTTCTGTTTATTTTTTATACATTTGCAAAAAAATTGAAAAACATGTTTTCCCTTTGTCATTATGTGGTGTTGTGTGTGGATTGATGAAGAGGAAAAATAATTTAAGCAATTTTAGAATACGGTTGTAACGTAACAAATTGTCGAAAACATCAAGGGTCTGAAAACTTTCCGAAGGCACTGTAGACAGTCCATGAATCAATCTCCATTGCGAACGTGAGTAGATGACCTTGAAAACAACAGGCAGACATCTTGGACGCAGTATCCAGTTTTATTATACCTCAGTGGAAAACAGTCCCGAGAGAGGCTAGGGGCCATTTCGCATACAGTAATAGTTTCACAAAAGAAACGTGCATATAGTCTACAGTATATAGTTGTCCTGGCTATTGTAGCCAGAGAATCCAGTTTAATTTGGTAGCTAGCTAAGTTTTCATACAAGCTTTTGTTTTGTCATGTCCTAGATGGCTAGTTTTACTGAGAGCAAACACTTATCTAGTTCCGGTGTCAAGCATTGCCTAGCCATTTATAGCAGCCAGTGTAAGGCCGGGATTCAATCCGGTCAGGGGTTGTTGGAAATACAGCTTTTAAAGGCAATGTTACCATGTTCAAGGAGTTTGCATTCACGGGAAACCGCAGCAGATGTTGTCTCAATCGGGAAATTCAATTGAAATGGATTGAAACCTGGCCTTAATAATACAGATAGCACTCTTAGTGATTGGTAAAGCCTTGAGTAGGCTACCTCTGGCAAAGAAAGAGAAATACGATTCCTGTGTAAAGACTATTTGTCACGAATCCCGTTTCCTGAGTCTGTTTTTTACCTATGTTCTGTCCTGGAGAGTTTTTCCGGCGTCCTGGAACGCACCCTGTCTGGTTGCCAGGCAATGTAGCCAGTTGGGGTTTCTGATTACCCGCACCTGTATCCCATCAGCTATCTGCACACCTGGTCCTGATCATCTCTCCTCTTCATAAGCCCGGACCTGACATCCATTCCCTGCCGGATCGTTAGCCATGAACAGTATGTTGTGCCAGAGTATCAGCCTCAAGTTGGATAGAAGTTGTTTTGTTGTTTGTTACGTATTGCTTGCCTTGAACTTACCTCTGTTTGTTCTGTCTTCAGTTACTCACCCGGATCATTTACCTCATTCCTGCCTGGTCGTCAGAAGATTCCGCTTCCCCATTGGATCCACCTATTTACTCCCATCAACTCATCACCGCTACCCGCTACACCACCTGGATATATCTACCCATTCACTTGTAAATAAATACTCACCTTTTTTCTACTCTCCTTGTCCTGGTCTGCTTCTGGGTTCGACTTTGAAGAATCGTGACACTATTACTGTTTACTTGCTACATAGCTATCTGAGCCCGGTTTCCCAAAAGCATTTTAAGGCTATGTTCATCGTTAGAACCTTTGTAGGAGCATCATTAAATGTCAGAGCAGCTTCCCAAAACCATCGTTACCAAAGTTTCCTTTACACTTGTGTGAATAAGATAGTAGTTGTGAGATTGTTAGATATTACTGCATGGTCGGAACTAGAAGCACAAGCATTTCGCTACACTCACATTAACATCTGCTAACCATGTGTATGTGACAAATAAAAATGTATTTAATTTGATTTGGACTGCCTCAGAACACTCTAGAACAGCTGTGTGTGCCTTAGATGTTTTTTTTGCCCTTCCCAGAAGATAGCCGCTAAATATAGAATCAAGATATTTATTGATAACTTCAGAACAAAATTGCCAATGTCTTTTGAATTGTTACAAACAAGCAAATGATAACCGAGACGACTGCATTAAAAGATACAGTTGAAGTCGGAAGTTACTTCCGGCGCCGACAGAGATGGCCGCCTCGCTTCGAGTTCCTAGGAAACTATGCAGTATTTTGTTTTTTTGCGTGTTTATTACATTGGTACCCCAGGTAATCTTAGGTTTCATTACATACAGTCGGGAGGAACTATTGGATATAAGAGCAACGTCAACTCACCATCATTACGACCAGGAATACGACTTTCCCGAAGCGGATCCTCTGTTTAGCCTACCACCCAGGACAATGGATCAGATCCCAGCCGGCGACCCAAAACAACGACGCTGTAGAAGAGGCGGCAGACGGAGCTGTCTTCTGGTTAGGCTCCGTAGACGGGCCGCATTGTGCACTGCTCTCGAGCATACTACTTGCCAATGTCCAGTCTCTTGACATCAAGGTAGACGAAATCCAAGCATGGTAGCATTCCAGAGAGACATCCGAGACTGTAACGTTCTTTGTTTCACGGTAACATGGCTCACTCAAGACACGCTATCTGAGTCGGAACAGCCACCTGGTTTCTTCATGCATCGCGCCGACAGAAACAAGCATCTCTCTGGTAAGAAGAAGGGCGGGGGTGTATGCCTTATGATTAACGAGACGTGGTGTGATCATAACAGACAGGAACTTAAGTCCTTTTGTTCACCTGACTTAGAATTCCTCACAATCAAATGCATTATCTACCAAGAGAATTCTCTTCGATCATAATCACAATCGTGTATATTCCCCCCCACAAGCAGACACATTGACGGCCCTGAAAGAACTTCATTGGACTATGTAAACTGGAAACCACATATCCTGAGGCTGCTTTTATTGTAGCCAGTGATTTTAACAAGGCTAATTTGAAAACAAGGCTCCCCAAATTCTATCAGCATATCGATTGTGCTACCAGGACTGGCAAAACCCTAGACCACTGTTATTCTAACTTCCGTGACGCATATATGGCACTCCCCCGCCCTCCCTTCGGAAAAGCTGACCACGACTCCATTTTGTTGCTCCCAGCCTAAAGACAGAAACTTAAACAGGAAGCTCCCGCGCTCAGGTCTGTTCAACGCTGGTCCGACCAATCGGATTCCACGCTTCAAGATTGCTTTGATCATGTGGACTGGGATATGTTCCGCATTACGGCGAACAACAACATTGACGAATACGCTGATTCGGTGTGCGAGTTTATTAACAATTGCATCGGTGATGTTGTACCCACAGCGTCTATTTAAACATTCCCCAACCAGAAACCGTGGATTGATGGCAGCATTCGCACAAAACTGAACGCGCAAACCACTGCTTTTAATCAGGGCAAGGTGACCAGAAACATGACCGAATACAAACAGTGTAGCTATTCCCTCTGCAAGGCAATCAAACAAGCTAAGTGTCAGTACAGAGACAAAGTGGAGTCGCAATTCAACGGCTCAGACACTAGAGGTATCAGTCAATCAGTCAATCACGGACTACAAAAGAAAAACCAGCCCCGTCGCGGATCACGATGCTTTGCTCCAAGACAGACTAAACAACTGTTTTGCTCGCTTTGAGGACAAGACAGTGCCACTGACACGGCCCGTCACCAAAACCTGCGGGCTGTCCTTCACTGTAGCCAATGTGAGTAAAACATTTAAACGTGTTAACCCTCGCTTGGCTGCAGGCATCCCCGGCTGCGTCCTCAGAGTACGCGCAGACCAGCTGGCTGGTGTCTGCGGTTCCCACATGCTTCAGGAGGGCCACCATTGTTCCTGTTCCCAAGAAAGCTATGGTAACTGAGCTAAATGACTACCACCCTGTAGCACTCACTTCCGCCATCATGAAGTGCTTTGAGAGACTTGTCAAGGATCATATCACCTCCACCCTACCTGACACCCTAGACCCATTCCAATTTGAATACCGCCCCAATAGGTCCACAGACGACGCAATCGCCATCACACTGCACACTGCCCTAACCCATCTGGACAAGAGGAATACCTATGTAAGAATGCTGTTCATCGATTACAGCTCAGCATTTAACACCATAGTACCCTCCAAACTCGTCATTAAGCTCGAGACCCTGGGTCTCGACCCTGCCCTGTGCAACTGGGTCCTGGACTTCCTGACGGGCCGCCCCCAGGTGGTGAGGGTAGGTAACAACATCTCCATCCCACTGATCCTCAACACTGGGTCCCCACAAGGATGCGTTCTTAGCCCTCTCCTGTACTCCCTGTTCACCCACGACTGCGTGGCCATGCACGCCTCCAACTCAATCATCAAGTTTGCAGACGACACTACAGTGGTAGGCTTGATTACCAACAACGATGAGACGGCCTACAGGGAGGAGGTGAGGGCCCTCGGAGTGTGGTGTCAGGAAAATAACCTCACACTCAATGTCAACAAAACAAAGGAGATGATCGTGGACTTCAGGAAACAGCAGAGGGAGCGGCCCCCTATCTACATTGACGGGACAGTAGTGGAGAGGGTGGAGAGTTTCAAGTTCCTCGGCATACACATCACGGACAAACTGAAATGGTCCACCCACACAGACAGTGTGGTGAAGAAGGCGCAGCAGCGCCTCTTCAACTCAGGAGGCTGAAGAAATTTGGCTTGTCACCAACAACACTCACAAACTTTTACAGATGCACAATCGAGATCATCCTGTCGGGCTGTATCACCGCCTGGTACGGCAGCTGCTCCACACCATAACCGGAAGGCTCTCCAGAGTGTAGTGAGGTCTGCACAACGCATCACCGGGTGCAAACTACCTGCCCTCCAGGACACCTACACCACCCGATGTCACAGGAAGGCCAAAAAAATCATCAAGGATAACAACCACCTGAGCCACTTCCTGTTCACCCCGCCATCACCCAGAAGGCGAGGTCAGTACAGGTGCATCAAAGCGGGGACCGAGAGACTGAAAAATAGCTTCTATCTCAAGGCCATCAGACTGTTAAACAGCCATCACTAACATTGAGTGGTTGCTGTCAACATACTGACTCAACTCCAGCCACCTTAATAATGGAAATTCATGTAATCAATTTATCACTAGCCACTTTATATAATGTTTACTTACCCTACCTTACTCATCTCATACTGCTATACCATCTACTGCATCTTGCCATCTTGATGTAATTAAATGTATCACTAGCCACTTTAAACAATGCCACTTTATATAATGTTCTCATACCCTACATTACTCATCTCATATGTATATACTGTACTCTATACCATCTATTGCATCATGCCATCTTGATGTAATGTATCACTAGCCACTTTAAACAATGCCACTTTATATAATGTTCTCATACCCTACATTACTCATCTCATATGTATATACTGTACTCTATACCATCTATTGCATCATGCCATCTTGATGTAATGTATCACTAGCCACTTTAAACAATGCCGCTTTATATGTTTTCATACCCTACATTACTCATATATATATATAATAATATATTTATATATGTATATACTGTACTCTATACCATCTACTGCATCTTGCCAATGCCGTTCGGCCATCACTCATTTATATATTTTTATGTACATATTCATATTCATTCCTTTACACTTGTGTGTATAAGGTAGTTGTTGTGAAATTGTTAGGTTATATTACTTGTTAGATATTATTGCATGGTCGGAACTAGAAGCACAAGCATTTCGCTACACTTGCATTAACACCTGCTAATCATGTGTATGTGACAGACACATTTGATTTGATTTGATTTTACATACACTTAGTTTGGAGACATTAAAACTCGTTTTTCAACCACTCCACAAATTTCTTGTGTACAAAACTACAGTTTTGGCAAGTCAGTTAGGACATCTACTTTGTACATGACACAAGTAATTTTTCCAACAACTGTTTACAGACAGATTATTTCACTTATAATTCACTGTATCACAATTCCAGTGGGTCAGCGGTTTGCATACAGTAAATTGACTGTGCCTTTAAACAGCTTGGAAAAATCCGGAAAGTGATGTCATGGCTTTAGAAGCTTCTGATTGACATATAATTGACAGGCTAATTGACATAATTTGAGTCAATTGGAGTTGTACCTCTGGATGTATTTCAAGGCCTACCTTCAAATTCAGTGCCTTTTTGCTTGGCATCATGGGAAAATCAAAATAAATCAGCCAAAACCTCAGAGAAAAAATTGTAGACCTCCACAAGTCTGGTTCATTCTAGGGAGCAATTTCCAAACTCCTGAAGGTACCATGTTCATCTGGACAAACAATAGTACGCAAGTATAAGCACCATGGGACCACGCAGCTGTCATACCGTTCAGGAAGGAGACGCGTTCTGTCTCCTAGAGATGAACGTACATTGGTGCGATAAGTGCAAATCAGTCCCAGAAGAACAGCAAAGGACCTTGTGAAGATGCTGGAGGAAACAGGTACAAAATTATCTATATCCACAGTAAAACAAGCCCTATATCGACATAACCTGAAAGGCCGCTCAGCAAGGAAGAAGCCACTGCTCCAAAACTGCCATGGGGACAAAGATCATACTTTTTGGAGAAATGTCCTGTGGTCTGATGAAACAAAAATAGAACAGTTTGGCCATAATGACCATCGTTATGTTTGGAGGAAGAAGGGGGAGGCTTGCAAGCCGAAGAACACCATCCCAACTGTGAAGCACGGGAGTGGCAGCATCATGTTGTGGGGGTGCTTTGCTGCAGGAGGGACTGGTGAACTTCACAATATAGAAGGCATCATGAGGGAGGAAAATTCTGTGGATATATTGAAGCAACATCTCAAGACATCAGTTAAAGCTTGGTCGCAAATGGGTCTTCCAAATGGACAATGACTCCAAGCATACTTCCAAAGTTGTGGCAAAATGACTTAAGGACAATAAACTCAAGGCATTGGAGTGGCCAACACAAAGCCCTGACCTCAATCCTATAGAAACTTTGTGGGCAGAACTGAAAAAGCGTGTGTGAGGAAGGAGGCCTACAAACCTGACTCAGTTACACCAGCTCTGTCAGGAGTAATGGGCCAAAATTCATCCAACTTATTGTGGGAAGCTTGTGGAAGGCTACCTGAAACGTTTGACCCAAGTTAAACAATTTAAAGCAATGCTACGAAATACTAATTGAGTGTATGTAAACTTATGACCCACTTATGACCCACACAAGCTGAAATAAATCATTCTCGCTACTATTATTCTGACATTTCACATTCTTAAAATAAAGTGGTGATCCTAACTGACCTAAAACAGGGAATTTTTACTAGGATTAAATAACTGAGTTTAAATGTACTTGGCTAAGGTGTATGTAAACTTCCGACTTCAACTGTACATACTACAGTAGGCCTATAGGATATAGTCTACATAGGCATATGTATTTCATTAATTTTTAAATAAATGTCATGTTCAATCAATTTAGTTTTTATTTAGCTAATTGTAGGCTACTGGTTGTAATTTTTGCCTCAATAATATGTCATGGTTTAACAACAGGTGCACAATGATGTGCCAAATCTGTGATCAGTACCTTACCTACATATGCCTAACCTCGACCTTGACATTCTTGATACAAAGATATGACTGCTAAACTCTAGGTTGAGGTGTATGGCTTGTTTGTTTAAATGACTCAAGATCAATAGCACAGAGTGGTGTGTGACTGCCGCATACAAAGACTGAAAATATGAGAAAATTAGAGACATTAGACTAGTTTGGTTCGAACCGTTTTTTTAACTTGGCATCCCAGGGTGCATGGGAGCTGTCTGGAAGCACATAGACTGCAGTTAATTTTTTAAATTATTTTATTTGTGAACAACTGATCATATATTTTGTTGTTTCCTGCCTATATTTGTTGTTTCCTGCCTATATATCAAATCATTATCAAACCAGTCTCACACATAAGCTCTTCTTTCCAACTTATTCCATTGTATTTTTCAAGGCTAATAAATACACTTGCTGATCTGCCTTTACAAAAAGAGAGCTTATATTGTGATTAAGGGTGCCATCCCCCGTCCTGCATCAAGTACACATACACACTCGCGCAGAGATACAAGCACACACTGCTGACCAACAGATACAGTAGGCGTTGCCATCTGGTACCAAGCAACGGTTGGCTTGGAACCAACAGTTACGTCACTCATGTCTCTCTCACTCACTCTTGCCATAGGTTTGCGCTCCACTTGTTATTTTACACATCAATCAGGAACCATCCATTTACAATGGACAGAAAGTGGTGGTCAGTATCAATCCCAATGAAAGATTGGACCTTCATAAAGTGATAAGCCTTTTGTGTGTTTGTCAGGTTTGAAATAGCAGCTCTTCACCGATGATATGCTACGCTAGCTACGCTATGCTGTCACGTCATTGTGGTTAGGCTTCACTTCATCTGTTGCTCAGTGGGGGGGAGGGAAATACGTATTTTTATATTTTGTCTTAGAACATTCTTGTAATAAAGTCATCTGGTTATGTATTTTGTGGTGACATATGATCTCCAGTTATAATCTTCACATTTCTAGCACTATAACCATAACTCCAGATGAGAAGACCTACAGTACATACAGTACAGAAAGCCTGCAAACTTCGCTCCTCCTTGGAATACCTGCTAGCACCGGCCTTCAAGCCCTCTGGGGTACTTCCTGATAAACCGATACTGGTCTAACTTGTGTATTACACAGAGGGGCAAGTTTGCTAACTAGGACATTATGTGGTGGGTCAAAGGGTTAAACGTAAAGGGCCTCAACAGTGTTGTTATTCATGAGTACTCTCTGTGAGAGTCAGTTCTCCATGTGTCCTCACTCAGCCATGTCAATCACTGGGGAGCGAGCCCTGCACTGTTTGACAGCTGCAGCGGTGTTCCATATTAAAAAGGAGAGAGAGCAGGAGTCATGAGAGTTTGGTTCTTCAGATGGTGCTCATTACTGGTCATTGTTGTTGTTTGTCAGTGGAATATAGTTGGACAGATAGTTATTGTTTTTTTCTATAGCTTTTCTTGCACGGCTCATTCATCTTGCATGGACAAGTCTACAATTTGATATATTTTTATTTATTTCGCCTTTATTTAACCAGGTAGGCAAGTTGAGAACAAGTTCTCATTTACAACTGCGACCTGGCCAAGATAAAGCAAAGCAGTTCGACACATACAACGACACAGAGTTACACATGGAGTAAAACAAACATACAGTCAATAATACAGTAGAAACAAGTCTATATACGATGTGAGCAAATGAGGTGAGATAAGGGAGGTAAAGGCAAAAAAAAAGGCCATGGTGTCAAAGTAAATACAATATAAAGTAAAGTAAAAGTAAAACACTGGAATGGTAGATTTGCAGTGGAAGAATGTGCAAAGTAGAAATAAAAATTATGGGGTGCAAAGGAGCAAAATAAATAAATAAATAAAACAAATACAGTAGGGAAAGAGGTAGTTGTTTGGGCTAAATTATAGGTGGGCTATGTACAGGTGCAGTAATCTGTGAGCTGCTCTGACAACTGGTGCTTAAAGCTAGTGAGGGAGATAAGTGATTTTTGTAGTTCGATAGTATAATGAGAGCTACCCTTCCCAAAAGGAAGCGGTTTGTGCCGTTCAAGACTGATTTTTTTTATGAGCATGGCCTTATTTCTATTACTGCACATTGGATGACTGTCATTTATATTCTATTCACCTAACTCCACAATTGACAGGTTTAGGCTACTACATGATACTCACATTTTCCCTATACCTATCATGAGGTTGCTACAACCTAGCCTACAATTTAAAGTTTATAACACAGGTGCACAGGCCGAGAGACAAATTTGAGTTGTCAAGGTGACAACTGGGGTGTAATCATTAGTCAAACAGTTGCTAAACGTTTCGTATTGCATCTAAAATGAGTTCAGGTAGGTCCCTCCCAGTTTCGTTCTGTTTGCTTCCATTTAAGAAACGTTTTGCAACAAAAATGGTGGAATGTGTCACCCGCACACGTAGTTCACTTTCGTAGCAGCCACATACAGCATCATCACTTTGCTCATTGTAGCCAATAATTCATTCTCGCATCTACGTGCTCTCCTCTCACCTTTTCCCTTTGCTTGTGGACTTCTGTGCACAACACAACAGCTGTATGTGGGGCAAAAACCTCTCCAAGCCAAACCTTCATACCATAATCGCTAACCACTGTGGCGGTTATAACATTTTGTCAGCTGGTTATTGTCATGCAAACGACTACCGGTCTCACGGTAATTGACAGTTAATTCATATAAACATGTTTTGCATCTCCAGGCCACCACTCATACAAGCCGCTGATGCAAACATCTGTATTTAAAAAGGCTAATAAATGCATTTAATATACAACATCATAATAAAAAAACATTAATTATTTTATGCAGGTCTAAAGAAATATTATGATATGAAGAAAATTGATTTCCTACTGTAGGTTATCTGGCTATGCGCCATCCATAGGCTCTAGGCTAGTTCAATAAGAATATGTCCAGTGCAATTCATTTATATGATATGAATTTATTAACAATAATATAATTTAAGTTTAATTAATTAATTAAATAGAAAGGAGGGCCTCCCAAGTGGTGCAGCAGTTTAAGGCACCGCATCGCAGTGCTTGAGGCATCACCACAGACCTGGGTTCAATCCCAGGCGGTGTCACAGCTGGCTGTGACCGGGAGACTGATGAGGCAGCACACAATTGGGTTTGGCCGGTTGGAATGTCATTGCGCTCTAGCAACTCCTTTTAGCTGGCCGGGCGCATGCTCGCTGACTTCGGTCACCAGTTGTACATTGTTTCCTCCGACACATTGGTGCAACTGGCTTAAGCGAGTAGTGTGTCAAGAAGCAGTGCGGCTTGGCAGGGTCGTGTTTAGGAGGACGCAGGGCTCTCGACCTTCGCCTCTCCCGAGTCTGCACAGTAGTTGCAACGATGGGATAAAACTTGTTTTTTTTATAAAATAAAGAAAATATATTATTCCCATCCCGGCGCAAATGTGCATATGAAGTGGCTATGTTGAGTGTAAAAGTGATGAGTTGAAACACTAGATTGAGTTATTTGACAAATTTAGTTGTGAATGATACAAACCTTAGAATGACTTAGAAAATCAAGAATGCGTGATGAGACTATAGGCTATTGACTATTAGATAATTTCGCAAAAAAAAGCTAGCGCTCTGTTCCTTGCATCAGGCTGCACACTCTGTTCTCTCATCAAGTGATCATATTTTCACCCATCAGACTATTCTCAATTGAGTCTTGTCTTTACTAATATGTCAAATTTGTTTCAATATAGAATGGGTAGGAACAGGGGCAGGGGAAAAGTAAATGTAATCCGTCTGCAGTTTAAATCATGCCGGGAGGCTACTCTGGTCTATAGCAGAGCAGCTGAGAACTATTGTAGCTGCTGGGATCCTCTTCTTTTTAGTGGCAACCATCAAAACTCTGCTTTCCCTCGGGATTGCATATAGAAATGTCTGGGCTCATAACAACACTTATTTCACTTCATGCATCAACCACCGTTTGAGGAGCATGCAGACTCTCGCTGTGCGACAGGTGATATTCGGCACAAACTCTGTATGCAATGGGCTCTCAAACCATGCAGCTACCTAGTGCTTAATTTTGGAAACCAAGTGAAATCTGTTCAGGAACATCGACAGTAACATGTTTTCACAACAAAACATATTTAATTCACAACCCTCATCTCTGCATGCTTGAGAAAGGAATGAAAGGAAAAAGAGGAGATGGAAATGCACGGTTGTGAGATATTCTGTCGCTAAATGTAATGTGTCAGCCTATTAATTATGAATATATATATATTTAATTCCCTATTACTCGGCTATTCAAAATCAAATATAAATTCCCTATCAATGTAGGCTAACTCTGTAAGCCGCCTTACACAATTAATGAACCAACAGCATCGCCTAGGCCTATACGTTCTCTCCCAGACTAGAAGGTTTGGAGCATAAGATAAGCAGTCCATCTAGTATGCATAATAATACAGTCCACACTCAAAGGTGATAACTAGAATTAGTTTAATTTTGGTCATTAGCTAGTTGGGTACTACCAACGCATGTCCAGAGTGCATAAAAGGATATTACCGTGGCTTAATGGTCACGTAGAATTTGACTGCGGTCAAGACTCATGACTGCCGGTGTGGCAATCATTTATTTATTTATTTTTAGTTCACCTTTATTTAACCAGGTAGGCTAGTTGAGAACAAGTTCTCATTTGCAACTGCGACCTGGTCAAGATAAAGCATAGCAATTCGACACATACAACAACACAGAGTGACACATGGAATAAACAAAACATAGTCAATAATACAATAGAACAAAATAAAACAAAAAGTCTATATACAGTGAGTGCAAATGAGGTAAGATAAGGGAGTTAAAGCAATAAATAGGCCATGGTGGCGAAGTAATTACAATATAGCAATTAAACACTGGAATGGTAGATGTGCAGAAGATTAATGTGCAAGTAGAGATACTGGGGTGCAAAGGAGCAAGATAAATAAATAAATACTGTATAGGGATGAGGTAGGTAGAGAGATGGGCTGTTTACAGATGGGCTATGTTCAGATCCAGTGATCTGTGAGCTGCTCTGACAGCTGGTGCTTAAAGCTAGTGAGGGAGATATGAGTCTCCAGCTTCAGAGATTTTTGCAGTTCGTTCCAGTCAGCAGAGAACTGGAAGGAAAGACGACCAAAGGAGGAATTGGCTTTGGGGGTGACCAGTGAGATATACCTGCTGGAGCGCGTGCTACGAGTGGGTGCTGCTATGGTGACTATGGTCACCATGACTATGGTGACTAGTGAGCTAAGATAAGGCGGGGCTTTACCTAGCAGAGACTTGTAGATAACCTGTAGCCAGTGGTTTTGGCGATGAGTATGAAGCGAGGGCCAACCAACGAGAGCGTATAGGTCGCAATGGTGGGTAGTATATGGGGCTTTGGTGACAAAACAGATGGCACTGTGATAGACTGCATCCAGTTTGTTGAGTAGAGTGTTGGAGGCCATTTTATAGATGACATCGCCGAAGTCGAGGATCAGTAGGATGGTCAGTTTTACGAGGGTATGTTTGGCAGCATGAGTGAATGATGCTTTATTGCGATATAGGAAGCCAATTCTAGATTGAATTTTGGATTGGAGATGCTGAGTCTGGAAGGAGAGTTTACAGTCTAACCAACCACCTAGGTATTTGTAGTTGTCCACATATTCTAAGTCAGAGCCGTCCAGAGTAGTGATGCTGGACGGGCGAGCAGGTGCGGGCAGTGATCGGTTGAATAGCTTGCATTTAGTTTCCCCTGCGTTTAAGAGCAGTTGGATGCCACGGAAGGAGAGTTGTATGGCATTGAAGCTCGTCTGGAGGTTAGTGTCCAAAGAGGGGCCAGAAGTATACAGAATGGTGTCGTCTGCGTAGAGGTGTACCAGAGAATCACCAGCAGCAAGAGAAACATCATTGATGTATACAAAGAAGAGAGTCGGCCCGAGGATGGAACCATGTGGCACCCCCATAGAGACTACCAGATGTCCGGACGACAGGCACTCCAGCTTTACACACTGAACTCTATCAGAGAAGTAGTTGGTAAACCAGGCGAGGCAATCATTTGAGAAACCAAGGTTGTCGAGTCTGCCAATAAGAATGTGGTGATTGACAGAGTCGAAAGCCTTAGCCAGGTCGATGAATACGGCTGCACAGTAATGTCTCTTATCGATGGCGGTTATGATATTGTTCAGGACCTTGAGCGTGGCTGAGGTGCACCCATGACCAGCTCTGAAACCAGATTGCATAGCGGAGAAGGTACGGTGGGATTCAAAATGGTCGGTAATCTGTTTGTTAACTTGGCTTTCGAAAACCTTAGAAAGACAGGGTAGGATCGATATAGGTCTGTAGCAGTTTGGGTCTAGAGTGTCACCCCCTTTAAAGAGGGGGATGACCGCGGCAGCTTTCCAATCTTTGAGAATCTTAGATGATACGAAAGAGAGGTTGAACAGGCTAGTAATAGGGGTTGCAACAATTTCGGCAGATCATTTTAGAAAGATAGGCTCCAGATTGTCTAGCCCGGCTGATTTGTAGGGATCCAAACTGTTACACAGCTTACATCATATTAATATCATATTAACGCTATGGTCAACAAACTAGAACTAACCCATTAGTAAACCTAGAATCCAATCCATGAGTACAATTACGCAGTGCAGTTTAGCAATTACACCAGCGGGCCCCGATTGCAGTAAATTAATAAAACCGAACACTTACCTTCACTTGGAACAGATGCCGTGTTAAATAGCCTTAGCCTGCTAGCTAACATAAATAGCATTTCTCACTATTTGAATTAGGTTGTTGAGTAGGCTAATAGTGAAAGGTAAGAAAAAAAAGAAAAGTAAGTGAAAGGTAAGAAAAAAAAATACAATGAAAAATAGCTAGCTCTCTCTCTGCAGAACCTTAATTTTGGAAGAAAATAATTTGTACAAAACTGTCTACACTTTATGCACTGCAGTGCTAGCTAGCTGTTGTTTATGCTTTCAGTACTAGATTCATTCTGTGATCCTTTGATTGGATGGACAAGATGTTAGTTCATACTGCAAGAGCTCTGATAGGTTGGAGGACATCCTCCGGAAGTCATCACAATTACTGTGTAAGTCTATGGAAGGGGGTGAGAACCATGAACCTCCTGGGTTTTGTATTGAAGAATGTACCCAGAGGAGGACGGAACACAGCTGTCCTCCGGGTACACCATGGCGATACCATAGAGGGCACTGTTGATGCTACTGCAGACCATTTCAAAACAGTGTGTTTTAATCAGTTATTTGGTGATGTGAATATATTCAGTATAGTGTTATTTAAAAAGGATAACATTAATGTTATACACTTTTTATGAAATTCACTGAGTAGGATGATCCTCCCCATCCTCCTCTGAGTTTTGGGACTCTGGTTTATCCCTGTGGTCATTTGTTGTTGTTAAAGTGAGCACAGTGTTCTTCAGTGTAGACTGTAGCTAGCTAAAACTGGATTGAGCTGTCATTCAGTCCCACTGGAGGAGAGCTGAGCTTGACAGATCAAAGTAGTTGTCTGGAGATCTCATTGTGTGTTGTGGATACATGGACATTTTTAATTACAGGTCTGTTTTTAGCTACAGTTGTTGCCTGCAGGCATGGACTGGCATCCGTCCAATATCTCTGATTAGAGTTAATGATAAAGTGTGTGTGCTTCGCCATTAAAATGTGTCAACGTGATGTTGGCTTTCACAGCAACGGATGTTGTAGTTGCCCTAGAAGCACATATCATTGCATACTCTTAAAATAATGTGGGTTTCATCTCCTGTTGACGTAAACTAGTCTGGTTTCTTTGGGAGCATTAATTGAAAAGGCTAATTATTAGTAGCCTCCTAAGTTCCCAGAATTAGGTCCGTATGTTTGTGGAGTCACTGCTGAGATAAATGGCACGGTCCAAAAGAATGGCCAGACTATCCACAGCACTATGTAGATTATTACAGCCCAGCCCAAAATGTATGCTGCTGTGTCACCATGCCACTGCTGAGGATGGAAAGACTGAAGTCACTGCATATTTCACTGACCCAAAGCACCACACTCAAATTATTACATGAGTAAGTCCATGAGGAATTCACATTGGGTGTTTCACTTGCAATGAGTGTGTCCCACAACACTTGAATGTCAGTGCTTTTGTTCTGTTGAAAAAGTGTATGATTTCACTCATAAAGGTGTGACATTGCAGCACTCCTAATGAGGCTTAAAGAACACAAGTTACAAACAATGTCATATTTCCTGTCAGTTCTGTAAATTTGACCTTGTGCAATTAAAAAGTAACATTTTGATGTGCCTAGCTCATTATGTGTTTGTGTAGTAAGCAGTACACTCTGAGGGGACATGTCACCGCTGTGGAGCCAGATCAGACTACTTGTGTTTTTAATTGACTCCTTGAATGTGTTATTTGACTTTGAACCCACACACACACACACACAAACACCTGTCATGCCCACAGAGACATGGAACGTCCGTCTGTTTGCTGCTTTCTATCTATCCACTGGGGGAAACAGTAAACTAACTGTTCAGTTTGTCTATTTGATAGATTTTGTGGGAACCTGTATGCCTGGAAGAGCGATAGCAAGTTTCAGCTCTGAAAATGGACACAGAGCTGAAGGGATTCAAACCCTCCCCAAGCCCGGGCCGCATCTGCTTGTTGAGCTAAAGTAACAGTAACCATAGGCTACATGGCCTAGTGCCCAAGAGAAGCAGAGACATGGAGCTAGCATGAGAAGCCCCTTCCTAAGACACACACACACACTTCACACCCTGCAAGAGAGCGGTTGTAACTAAACTCAATTCAGTACCATAGCTCCGACTACACCACCTTAGGTTTAAACCAAGAGCATAGGTAGCTCTGAGTAACAGTTGCCACAGGCAAGACAGTGGAAGAACATAGAAGGAGGGTCGTAGACAGGTCATAGTTCACAACTTTCGATCATTTTCTCCCAGTCTCGGTTTCCATGAACCACAGAGTTAGCTCAACACAAAATTGAGAGAGGATACATCAAACAATACAAACAATTAAATCAAACAAATACAGGTTTCGGTGCAGGTGGCAGTGACCTGTGGTGAGGTTAGTGGCTGGGTAAGCACAGGCTATTATCAAAGCCAGATTTACTCAAATAAATCTTGATGAAGCCCGAGTTCACCATACAACAGCGATAGGCTATTAACTGAAATTGACAACAACAACAGATCACCAAATGTAAATATCAATGTAGCCAAGATGCAAAGCCTCCGATGATGGCATATTTCATCCAACAAAACGATACACTGCTCAACTCAGCTCAGCCATAGACCAATGTAGCATCCAGATACGCTGATAAGTAGCACTAAAAAAAACTATATGTGGACACATTTCATCTGAATAACTCGCATTCTTCCAACGCTCGCAAACACACAAATAATAATACGTGAAATATTACACACACAATAAATCAAGTTTAAAAAAAGGCCATACCAACAATCTAAATGACTAAAAACTGCAGTTCAAAAGGTCAAAAAAGTCCAATCAAAATGAAATTCGAGCTTGATAAATCAAATGCATTCAAAGGGATATTGTCTATTGGAATGATTTGACAGTAGGCTTACAAAGGAAAATCCATTTAGGCCTACCTTTACTTGTAAATTAAGTCTATTCGTCTGGTGTACCTCTTGGTGACAGCAGAACCCATGTCCATTATTTTAGTACAGATCTTTGTGACATTGGGCCGTGCATTATCATGCTGAAACATGAGATGATGGCGGCGGATGAATGGCACAACAATGGTCCTCAGGATCTCGTCACGGTATCTCTGTGCATTCAAATGATCATCTATTAAATGCAATTGTGTTCGTACTAATGCCTGCCCATACCATAACCCCACTGCCACCATAGGCTGTTCGTAACGTTGACATCAGCAAACCGCTCGCCCACACGACGTCATACACGCTGTCTGCCATGTGCCCGGTACAGTTGAAACCCGGATTCATCCGTGAAGAGCACACTTCTCCAGCATCCCAGTGGCCATCGAAGGTGAGCATTTACCCACAGAAGTCAGTTACGACGCCGAACATACAGAAGTCCACATACAGAATATACAATATCGGAACAGTAACCATAAAACTCTGAAGTATAGGCTGATTACAGTAGGCATATACAATCTACAGAGGGAATGTATCTATATAAGCAGAGGGAGGGATTCTGCCGTGGTAAATATATACAGAGCATATACAGTATTGTGCAGATTAGTGTTTGAGGTCATTGATGACAACGTGCCGTAATGGGTCCAATGCAAAGTCACTTAAACCCTAGGAGCTCGATGGCCTGTTTATGAGGGTCGCAGCATGGGGAAAGAAACTGTTCAGCTGGCGGGTGGTTATGGTTCATAATTGACCTGAACCATCTGCCAGAGCGGAAATGTCCGGGGTGGACAGGGTCGGCAATGATCTTACCTGCACTCTTCCTTGTCCTGGAGGGATACAGGTCCTTGATGGAGGGCAGGTGACAGCCGATGACCTTCTCCGCAGACCAGATGATGAGCTGCAGTTTGCCCTTGTTGTGGGCAGACGCAGACCCAAACCAGACGGTGATAAAAGAGGTGGGTATTGACGTGTTGAACCGAACAAGAATTGTCGGAGAGAGTTTGAGTTTCCTCAGCTGGTGCAGATAGTATCTTCTGTTGAGCCTTCTTGGTCACCGCTGTCATGTTGTCCTCCCACCTGAGGTCGTAAGAGATTTATGGTCCCGAGGAATTTGAATGGATTGGCCGTGCTGATGGCTGAGAAATCAATCTAGAGGGGGAGAGATGTTGTGGGACTGTTTTCTGAATTCCACCACCATCTCCACGGTTTTGACTATGTTGAGTTCCAGGTTGTTGCGACTGCACCAGGCCACCAGTCGGTCAGCCTCACCTCAGTACTTGGACCCATCGCCGTCGGAGATGAAACAGACCATGGTGGTGTCATCAGCAAACTTGAGTTGTTTGACCATGTTTGCTCCTCCCAACGCTGTAAAGTGATTAGAGGAAGGGGGAGAGCAGTGGTGGTTTTAGCTTCTATGGCCCCCTGGGCACAAATACATAATCATAACATTTAAAACTATATAAATCTAAATATATATACAAAAATAAGACTCATGAATATCAAAAAGAAGTAACAAAGACAAATAGAAACAAATTGTAGTATATAAATACAAATAAAAAGATAATCAAATTATTACACTATTACCCTATTGCTAACAAAAAACACAAATAAAACTAAATTGCACAAATCCTATATCCCACAAATAGACAAATATAATAACACACTTATAAAGAAGAGAACCTGATTATTACATTATAGCACTTCAAACAAGAAACACACAAATTAAATTGCACAACTAATTTCATTACTAATTGCATTCGTACTGTACAAAGTTAGAGGTGCGCTATTTGAGTCCTTCAGTTTTTCCTATTGAAGAGCTTGTTCACCTCATGTTCTGTGATGACGTGGGAAGGGGAGGTGGAAAGGGGAGGGTAAATAAGAAGTAGATGGGATTGGGGCAGGGTGGCAGCAGGGGAGGTGGCGACCTGATGGCTGAGGGTGTTGCCAGTTGAGGGGCAAGATGGCTGAGGAGAATCTTGATGGCTGAGGGCCCTTTGTGATAGTTCTATAGTCCTCTTTGTTGTTGCTCCTATGTTTCACCTCTTTAGCTGAGCGCAGAGCTCTGAGTTCAGCAGTGAACCAGGGTTTATAAATAGAGTATGTCCCAATCAGTTGAGTACAGGCAGTACTTTAACTCCCCTATGGCCTAACTAGTCCATTTCCTCACTGTTTTCTTAACAGGCATGGCGGTTTTCAGCCTCTTTGTGGGGATGAGTTGGAGCATCACATGGTCAGAGATCCCCAGGGGTGGGTGGGGGGCAGCATGTTATGCTCCATTGATTGTGCTGTATACACTATCCAAGGTATTCTGCTCTCAAGTGTGGCATTTCACCAGCTGTTTGTATCTGGGCAGCTCGTCTCTCAAAAAGGTATGATTAAAATCGCCCAGGATGGTAAGAGCTGAATCCGGGTATTTCCCTTCCCCCTCTGTGATCTGGTCAGCAAGTAGCCATCGTGCTGTGTGTTCGCATGCGCTGTGCGGGATGTAAACACTCGCCAGGATGACGGAGGCAAATTCCTGTGGTGGATAGAAGGACTTGCACTTGATGAAAAAGGATTCCGGATCGAAAGAACATGATTTCAAAAGTTGTGACATCATTAAATGAGTTCAAGGAAATAATCAGCTCTGTATAGGTGAAATCTGGGCACATCTACCAGGCATATGTTAATTAAATTTTTATTTAACTAGGCAAGTTAGTTAAGAAAAAAATCGTATTTACAATGACGGCCTACCCCAGCCAAACCCAAACAACACTGGGCCCATTGTGCTCCGCCCTATGGGACTCCCAATCATGGCTGGATGTGATAAAGCCTGGATTTGAACCAGGGACTGTAGTGACACCTCTGACACTGAGATGCAGTGCCTTAGACTGCTGCGACACTCGGGAGCCCAAGTGTATGTATCCATTCCATGTTTTCCATTCAATACCCAAACCTTGCCTACAAAGTCAAATGTCACACCCTGGCCGAGAGGGCTGTGACTAAACTTAATTCAGTACCATAGATCTGACTACACACACCCTAGAGCATAGGGAGATCTGAAAAACACTTCTACTGTACCATAGGCAACACAGGTTCTACTGTACCATAGGCAACTTAACAGCCATTTAAAAATGGATGTAAAAATGTATCACTAGCCACTTTAAACAATGCCACTTAATATAATGTTTACATACTCTACATTACTCATCTCATATGTATATACTGTACTCTATACCATCTACTGTATCTTGCCATCTTTATGTAATACATGTATCACTAGCCACTTTAAACAATGTCACTTAATATAATCTTTACATACCCTACATTACTCATCTCAAATGTATATACTGTCCAGCTAAGCATTCAAAATGTAATGAGTACTGTTAGTTGTCAGGGAAAATGCATAGAATAAAAAGTCCAATATTTTATTTAGGAATGTAGTAAAGTAAGAATTGTCAAAAATATAAATAGTACGTTAAAGTATTTTTTACACTACTGCTAGAATGTTGTTGAGCCATCCTCAGTTTTCTCCCATCTTAGCCTTTGAACTCTGTAGATGTTTTAAAATCACCAATGGTGACATGCCTGAGCAGTTTCCTTCCTGTCCTGTAGCGCAGTTCAAAAGGACTAAATCATGTGTTTGGGTGGTTTAATACATCACCCATAACATAATTATTAATAATGCTTAAAGAGATATTCAATGTCTGATTTATTATTGATACCAATCTACCAATCACTGCCCTTGATGAAGCTTTCTAAAAGCTCCCTGGTCTTTGCAGTTGAATCAGTGCTTAAAATTAAGACTTGACTGGGGGACCTTAAGCAGTGTTCACATTGTCAGTTTAATGTGACTGAAATCTTATTTTTTTGTTGCATATCCGATTCAAACCTTATTTTTCCTGTTGTCTGAACATGGAATCAGATATTTTAAGGCACATTTCAAACCCTCTTCAAATCTGATTCCTGGCCATGTGACATGTCTAAATGGTCAAATCTGATTTATTTGCCCTCAAGTGGTTTTTAGACTTTTGTCATAACTTGTTGCTTGCTAGCTTCTCTGTTAACAGTATTGACAAGAACATGTGGTAGCTAAATAGCTTGTTTTTCACAAACAAATGAGTAAATGTGCTAGAAAGCTGAACAGCTAGCTAGTTGACTGCTGTGGTTATCCATTGAGGCTTTAAAGGTGTTCTGATACTATGATTTCGAAAATATTAAACAACTGGGAAACGTCCATGGCAGTGGTGTCACCTTAGCTTGCTACATAACTTCTGAGTGATAGGAAGCATGAGCACCACCAATCAGCCTACACCACTGCGCACACACCCGTCATCACTATGTCGACTAACGTAAGCATGTCAGCAAATGACTGCTGGCTGAACAGACACAAACCCTTAAGGGCGGCTGCACCTCAAACAAATTTTTGTTTTTAAAATGGTTATAAAGGAGCAAGAAAACACAGACGGCCAATCACATATTTCAATGAATCACTGATTTTAAACACTCAATTAGGAACCTGGGCCAAAGCATGCACAGTAATTAGGGCATTCATCCCACCTGTGACACACACAAACACACACACACACCATATACAGCAGTCATGGAAACGCATGCACATAGACATTCACAGAAATGCACACGGGTGTGCCCACTCACACTCTCTCTCACACACACACACACACACACACACACACACACACCCACACACACACACCTAATAACCACTTTTTCCAGGGGCCACGCTGTCTGAGTTGAGTTTCCTTTGAGCGTAAGCACCTCTGACACACAGAGCAATTGCTTATCCTGCAGGAGGCAGGAATGACTGTGGACCCCAGAACAGACACATACACTTCCTAAACAAAACCTAATTTCTTGCTGTGATGAACAGGCTTGTTAATTAAGTCTCACGTTCATCGCTGGTGCTCCTGTCACACTACATTCATTATGGCTTGGGGTGTTGGGGAGAGTCCAGTTAACCGACTGCCCTCAAGTTAAGGACCGAGGTGACGGAGAGAATCTACAGATGATGTTCGGGAATATCTACTGACAATCGATCAAGTGAGTCACGCAGTTCTGCCTGGATGAGACAGAACCTATGATGATCAACAATGACATTAGGATAGTTATTTACCATAATGTCCTCATTCATACTGTAAAATCACTACTGGTGTAGCAACGGTTCAAAGTTAGTACTTCCCTTGCAGTTCTTTAGCCCTCCCAGTTAGTGTTTCCCTTGCCGTTCTTTAGCCCTCCCAGTTAGTGTTTCCCTTGCCGTTCTTTAGCCCTCCCAGTTAGTGTTTCCCTTGCAGTTCTTTAGCCCTCCCAGTTAGTGTTTCCCTTGCAGTTCTGTAGCCCTCCCAGTTAGTGTTTCCCTTGCCGTTCTTTAGCCCTCCCAGTTAGTGTTTCCCTTGCCGTTCTTTAGCCCTCCCAGTTAGTGTTTCCCTTGCCGTTCTTTAGCCCTCCCAGTTAGTGTTTCCCTTGCAGTTCTTTAGCCCTCCCAGTTAGTGTTTCCCTTGCAGTTCTGTAGCCCTCCCAGTTAGTTTCCCTTGCCGTTCTTTAGCCCTCCCAGTTAGTGTTTCCCTTGCCGTTCTTTAGCCCTCCCAGTTAGTGTTTCCCTTGCCGTTCTTTAGCCCTCCCAGTTAGTGTTTCCCTTGCAGTTCTTTAGCCCTCCCAGTTAGTGTTTCCCTTGCCGTTCTTTAGCCCTCCCAGTTAGTGTTTCCCTTGCAGTTCTTTAACCCTCTCAGTTAGTGTTTCCCTTGCAGTTTTAGCCCACCCAGTTAGTGTTTCCCTTGCAGTTCTTTAGCCCTCCCAGTTAGTGTTTCCTTTGCCGTTCTTTAGGCCTCAAAGTTAGTGTTTCCCTTGCAGTTCTGTAGCCCTCCCAGTTAGTGCTTCCCTTGCAGTTCTTTAGCCCTCCCAGTTAGTGTTTCCCTTGCAGTTCTTTAGCCCTGCCAGTTAGTGTTTCCCTTGCCGTTCTTTAGCCCTCCCAGTTAGTGCTTCCCTTGCAGTTCTTTAGCCCTCCCAGTTAGTGTTTCCGTTGCCGTTCTTTAGCCCTCCCAGTTAGTGCTTCCCTTGCAGTTCTTTAGCCCTCCCAGTTAGTGTTTCCCTTGCCGGTCTGTAGCTCTCCCAGTTAGTGCTTCCCTTGCAGTTCTTTAGCCCTCCCAGTTAGTGTTTCCCTTGCAGTTCTTTAGCCCTCCCAGTTAGTGTTTCCTTTGCAGTTCTTTAGCCCTTTCAGTTAGTGCTTCCCTTGCAGTTCTTTAGCCCTCCCAGTTAGGGTTTCCCTTGCAGTTCTTTAGCCCTCCCAGACAGTGCTTCCCTTGCAGTTCTTTAGCCCTCCCAGTTAGTGTTTCCCTTGCCGTTCTTTAGCCCTCCCAGTTAGTGTTTCCCTTGCAGTTCTTTAACCCTCCCAGTTAGTGTTTCCCTTGCAGTTATTTTGCCCTCCCAGTTAGTGCTTCCCTTGCAGTTCTGTAGCCCTCCCAGTTAATACTTCCCTTGCAGTTCTTTAGCCCTCCCAGTTAGTGTTTCCCTTGCAGTTCTTTAGCCCTCCCAGTTAGTACTTCCCTTGCAGTTCTTTAGCCCTCCCAGTTAGTGTTTCCCTTGCCGTTCTTTAGCCCTCCCAGTTAGTGCTTCCCTTGCAGTTCTTTAGCCCTCCCAGTTAGTGTTTCCCTTGCAGTTCTTTAGCCCTCCCAATTAGGGTTTCCCTTGCAGTTCTTTAGCTCTCCCAGTTAGTGTTTCCCTTGCTGTTCTTTAGCCCTCCCAGTTAGTGTTTCCCTTGCAGTTCTTTAGCCCTCCCAGTTAGTGTTTCCCTTGCAGTTCTGTAGCCCTCCCAGTTAATGTTTCCCTTGCAGTTCTGTAGCCCTCCCAGTTAGTGTTTCCCTTGCAGTTCTGTAGCCCTCCCAGTTAGTGTTTCCCTTGCAGTTCTGTAGCCCTCCCTATCTCCCTATCCATATTTCATGAACCAGCTGCATGTGTGGAAATGGGCCGCTGTAGTAGAACAAATCTGGGCATAAACCCACCACTGGCTCCTTTAATGCTGCAACTTACAGAGGAGCTATGCTGAGTTATATTAATAATGCAGCTCTATTTCCACAGGGACACAAAGGAGGGGAGCTAGATAGCATAACTTTTTTAAGGTGGAGTCCTAGAGTGCAAAACGGGGAACAATGTTTCCTACCACGTCTGAACAGTCTGACTTACCTTCCGTTTGACAGTCACCCATCAGCGCCCTTCTCTAGCTTAGCTGAAGACTGAACTTTTTGTTGTTGTTGACCTTTGGATTATTTTGTTTGAGAGTCCCATAGCCAGGCTCATCAGTTTGTCTGAAGGTGTCCACAGCCACATTTACACACTCCCACTACAATTATAGTTTCTGAGGTGCATTGTGCTTCAATCCCTCTGAATTGGGATACAGATCTAGCTTAAACATACAAACCAATGCTTTTATAAAAATAAAAAAAACTTTTGCAGTCGTCACGTGACCTATTTGTACCTACACTGAAACCACCAGCCGAATCTGTGTCAGAGAGAGAGCTCATGATAAGAAAATAGAGCAGCACCCACTGAAAATGTCAACATTGCTCTCTTACCGTATGCTGCATTGGTCCCATAGCCACGCAGATCACGAACCTGTTGTTTTGAAGGGCGGCGAGAGTATTTATCCCATTCAATCAAATAACTGAGAATTATGACAAATTGGATTTTTACGCGCTACTCTCTTCAGCACTCTGCGATCCCGTTCTGTGAGCTTGTGTGGCCTACCACTTCGTGGCTGAGCAGAAATTTGACGAACTGACTTCTACTGCCAATGTTTGTCTATGGAGATTGCATGGCTGTGTGCTCGATTTTATACACCTGTCAGCAACGGGTGTGGCTGAAATAGCCAAATCTACTAATTTGAAGGGTTGTCCACATAGTCTTGTATATATATATATAGTGTATTTGTCACTTCAACCAGGGAATAAGACGAATCATAGAAGCATAATGTGCAAAACTAACATTTTGAACAGACACTTACATTTTTTGTGTCAAAGAACATTGAGTGTTCTGTTCCCTCTTGTGAGCTTTCAATGTGTCGGGGAAGCCACTGGTTGAACAGTCTTAGGAATGATCATGACTTAGACAATCTTATTCAATTCTGAACTCTTACACTGAGTGTGATATTGAGTTGCACCCATTTTTGCCCTCAGAGCAGCCTCAATTAATTGGGGAATGGACGTTACAAGGTGTCAAGCGTTCCACAGGGATGCTGGTCCATGTTGACTCCAATGCTTCCCACAATTGTGTCAAGTTGGCTGGATGTCGTTTGGGTGGTGGACCATTTTTGATACACATGGGAAAATGTTGAGCTTGAAAAACCCAGCAGCGTTGCAATTCTTGACAAACAAAACTGTGCGCCTGGCACCTATAACCATACCTCGTTCAAAGGCACTTAAATAGTTTGTCTTGCCTATTCACCCTCTGAATGGTACAAATGCACAATCCATGTCTCAATTATCTTCCAGGCTTGAAAATCCTTCTTTGACCGGTCTCCTCCTCTTCATCTACACTGATTGAAGTGGATTTAACAAGTGACATCAAAAAAGGTTACTAATATTTTGTAAACTCAGTGTACATGTGTTCTTGTGTTCTTAGGGTAACTACATTGGGTACTGCGGCTGTAAAAATACAAATGATACTGAATGAATGATTGCAACACTCATGAAAGTGTTATGAATGGTTTCATATGAATTACTGTTGTATACCCTCGTCAAGTACAGTGTTACCGGTATCAGCAGGCCCACAGTGTGGATTGAGTTCAGACACAGACAGTTTGGGAGGTGAATTCAAAAAGAGGATGCCCCAATGAATGAAGTCAATCTATCCTAAACTGACCAGGGCCTCGTTTCCCAGTTGCGGATCAGCACCTAGAGCGATATTACCACCTATGGCAGAAAATAGTATTTTGAGACGGCTTATTATACTTACACAATAATAATGCATTACATCATGTCACACATCATGAAACACATGAGGCAAAAAATTACAGATAGTATCGTATGTGCAAATCGAACTCAATAGATTGAACATATAATTGATTTCAATATGATTGAAATTGCCTGTGTATCTTTTAATTGCAGTCATCTCGGTTTTCATTTGAAGCATAATTTTATCTTTCACTTGTTTATAACAATTGCAAATACTTTGGCAACTTTGTATTTGTAGTCAACTTCATTCTGAAGTTATCGGCGGCCACAGTCAGAAAGATAGCCTAAACATCTTGATTATATGTTTACAGCAAAGATCTTATTTGAATAAAGTGACGCGTAATGGCAAAAAAAGCATCTAACAAGGCACTTTGGCAGCTCTATATTTCTATAGAGTGGTCTTTAGATATACACAAGTTTTTAAGAACCACGGCTACTCAATATAAATAGTAAGAAGGTTTGTTTGAATGTATCTGACAATTTGGAAATCCATACATAAGGCCCCTCCAGCTGTTGACGCCTCCACATACAATTTAAGAAAATCATCAAGGATAACACAATAAAGCTTAACAGCTTATTTCCACTGTGATCCTTTTGAAGAGGGAAAGGTGGAATAAAACAAGGTTAGTCGGCGATTGTAATGACAACAGACAATTGTTGTTTGATTCACAACATCTGATAATTAATACAATTTCTGTTCCTAATAAACAACTATGGACAGGTACATCTTCCTTGTCTCACATACTCTTAATATATAAACAATCAATTGCTAATACAGTTGAAGTCAGAAGTTTACATAGACTTAGGTTGGAGTCATTAAAACTCGTTTTTCAACCACTCCACACATTTCTTGTTAACAAACTATAGTTTTGGCAAGTCGGTTAGGACATCTACTTTGTGCATGACACAAGTAATTTTTCCAACAATTGTTTACAGACAGATTATTTAACTTATAATTCACTATAGCGCAATTCCAGTGGGTCAGAAGTTTACATACACTAACTTGACTGTGGATGTAAACAGCTTGGAAAATTCCAAAAAATGATGTCATGGATTTAGAAGCTTCTTATAGGCTAATTGACATCATTTGAGTCAATTTGAGGTGTACCTGTGGATGTATTTCAAGGCCCATCTTCAAATTCAGTGCCTCTTTGCTTGCCATCATGGGAAAATCAAAAGAAATCAGCCAAGACCTCAGAGAAAAAAATTGTAGACCTCCACAAGTCTGGTTCATCCTTGGGAGCAATTTCCAAATGCCTGAAGGTACAATGTTTATCTGTACAAACAATAGTACGCAAGTATAAACACCATGGGACCATGCAGCCGTCATACCGCTCAGGAAGGAGACGCGTTCTTTGCTAGAGATGTGTCACGGTTTTCTTTCGATGAAGGAGAGGCGGACCAAAACGCGCCGTGGTTTGTGTTCATCTTGATATTTAATTAAAGAAAGTACTGAACACTGAATACAAAAACAATAAACAAATAACGACCGTGAAGCCAAATGAGAACTGTGATGACACAAGCAATCAACATAGACAATCACCCACAAAACCCAACACAAAACAGGCTACCTAAATATGGTTCCCAATCAGAGACAATGACTAACACCTGCCCCTGATTGAGAACCATATCAGGCCCAAACACAGGAACAGACAAACAAGACATCCAACATAGAATGCCCACTCAGATCACACCCTGACCAAACAAAACATAGAACATACAAAGCAAACTATGGTCAGGGTGTGACAAGATGAACATATTTTTGCGAAAAGTGCAAATAAATCCCAGAACAACAGCAAAGGACTTTGTGAAGATGCTGGAGGAAACAGGTACAAACGTATCTATATCAACAGTTAAACGAGTCCTATATCGACATAACCTGAAAGGCCGCTCAGCAAGGAAGAAGCCACCGCCATAAAAAAGCCAGACTACAATTTGCAACTGCACATGTGGACAAATATCTTTCTCTTTGGAGAAATATCCTCTGGTCTGATGAAAAACAAATAGAACTGTTTGGCCATAATGACCATCGTTATATTTGGAGGAAAAAGGGGGAGGCTTGCAAGCCGAAGAACACCATCCCAACCGTGAAGCACGGGGGTGGCAGCATCATGTTGCGGGGGTGCTTTGCTGGTGAACGTCACAAAATAGATGGCATCAGGAGGATGTAAAATGATGTGGATATATTGAAGCAACACCTCAAGACATCAGCCAGGAAGTTAAAGCTTGGTCACAAATAGGCCTTCCAAATGGACAAAGACCCCAAGCATACTTCCAAAGTTGTGGCAAAATGGCTTAAGGACAACAAAGTCAAGGTATTGGAGTGGCCATCACAAAGCCTTGACCTCAACCTATAGAACATTTGTGGGCAGGACTGAAAAAGCGTGTGTGAGCAAGAAGGCCTACAAACCTGACTCAGTTACACCAGCTCTGTCAGGAGGAATGGGTCAAAATTCAGCTTGTGGAAGGCTACCTGAAACGTTTCACCCAAGTTAAACATTTTAAAGGCAATGCTGCCAAATACTAATTGAGTATATGTAAACTTCTGACATTTCACATTGTTAAAATAAAGTGGTGATCCTAACTGACCTAAAACGAGGCATTTTTACTGGGATTAAATGTCAGGAATTGTGAAAAACTTGAGTTTAAATGTATTTGGCTAAGGTGTATGTAAACTTCAACTGTCTATATATATACACACACACACACACACACACACACACACACACACACACACACACACACACACACACACACACACACACACACACACACACACACACACAAGACAGTCACAATATAATAAACAACAGGCAACCAAAAGGCTATCCTGGGCATGTCCCTCTCAGCCACCTACTTTAATCTTACCACTCACTTTTGAGACATACTACTATTAAGCATTTTTTTCAGTGAGAACTTGAAACTACCTATGGAGGTTTTAAGTTTCAAATTCTTTGGAAGATTATTCCAAAGAATGGCAGCAGAGTATACATTTTTTTCCCTATACCACTTTTATATCTAAAAAGAACAATGTCAGTTTCACTCCTTCCAGTTGAATAGTTATGGTTATCCCTTACTAAGTTAAGGTAGTTATATAAGTACCTGGGGACCATACTGTGGACAATCTTATGTACAAGACACAATTTTATCTGAGCAACTCTCTCCTCCACTTTTAGCCATCTAAGGCTTTCAAAGTGGGAGTAGTCAAGATGTGTAAGTGCTGGAAGTTTAAGAATAATCCTGACTAATTTGTTCTGAGATGTCTGCAATTAATTTTTTAATATCTTGGGGGCACTATTGTACCAGGAAGAGCATTCATAGTTGAAGTGGCACTGAACAAGAGCCCCTGCCAATGTCCCCATTGCATTCTTATCCAAATATTTGGAGGTTTTAGCCAGGAACCTAATTTTATGGTTCACTTTGGCAATAACATTTTGTGCCATGCTCTCCCCTGTCAGATGATTATCTAGCACACATCCAAGATACTTAAGATACTTGTTTTGCTGCGACTACTATGTCACCTACACCACCTTAAAATCTGGGTATTTCCTCAGTTTCACTTTTGACCCTGACAAGATGGACTCTATTTTTCCAAGGTGAAGCGACAGCTTATTGTCATATAGCCATTTAATGACATTAAGAAGTTCATCACTGAGGGATTTCTCAAACACATTTTTGTCTTTGTGGGAAACCAACAGTGCAGAATCATCTGTATATAGGAACATGTCACATGTACAGGCAGATTTCAGATCATTTATATACAATATAAATAAAACTGGACCCAGCACACCCCTTGGGGTATCCCGCAGTTCAAGATTTTGGGTTTAGACAGGGTTCCATCCACATCCAACATCTGTTTTCTTCCTTGCAGGTAAGAGCTTACCCATTTTACTGCTAAATTGTTAATGCCCATGGTTCTTAGTTTGATTAACAGAATCTCATGATCCTGTTAAGCGTGTGTAGCAGATGCGAAGTCAGGTGCAGGAGAGCAGAGTGTAGCAAACAGGCACACTTTAATTCCGTTCCAAATGACAGCACATTAAAAACATACAAGTGCCAAAACCACAGAAATAACAAAAGTAATGCGCCCCACAAACCGCGGACCCAGCATCCGGCAGGCGGAGGGACAGGTTACGGTTACGGTTTGCGAACACCGGGGTCTCACTGCGGTGACGGTCCTCGCTGGATTTCTGGCAATGTGCGGCTCGCTGGAGGTGTACACGGGTGGCCTGCCATGTCTCCTCCATGCGCCTGAACTTGTCATCCACCGCAGGAGCCTCCGTCTGACCCTGATGCCACGGCGCCTGAACCGGCTAGTACCCCAGTACGCACTTAAAGGGGGAGAGGTTAGTGGAGGAGTGGCGAAGCGAGTTCTGCGCCATCTCGGCCCAGGGCACGAACGTCGCCCATTCCCCTGGCCGTTACTCTCGGGGTGAAAACCTGAGTTAAGGCTGATTGAGACCCCCAGACGTTCCATGAACGCCTTCCAAACTCTCGAAGTGAACTGGGGACCCCGATCGGACACTATATCCTCAGGCACCGAAAGACATGAGTAAATAGGGCTTCTGCAGTCTGTAGGGCCGTAGGAAGACCGGGCAGAGGGAGGAGACGACAGGACTTAGAAAAACGATCCACAACGACCAGGATCGTAGTGTTTCCCTGTGAAAGAGGAAGATCTGTTAGGAAGGGATGTAATTTACCTCTGGGCAGGTGTCTCAGAGCCTTACACTGGACACACACTGAGCAGGAGGAAACATAAACCCTCACGTCCTTTGCCAAGGTGGGCCACCAGTACTTCCCAGTCAGACAGCGCACCGTCCACCCGATCCCCAGATGACCAGAGGAGGGAGACGTGTGGGCCCATTAGATGGTCACGGACAGCAGACGGAACGTACATACGCCCAACGGGACACTGGAGGGGAGCGGGCTCATGTCCGCGAAGCCTGCTCAATGTCCGCATCCAGCTCTCACACGACCGGCGCTACCAGGCAGGAGGCCGGAGTATGGGAGTCTGATCCATGGGCCGCTCCTCTGTGTCATACAACCGGGACAGTGCGTCTGCCTTCTTATTCTGGGAACCTGGTCTGTAGGATAAGGTAAATACAAAACGGGTAAAGAACATGGCCCACCTTGCCTGACAAGGATTCAGTGTGCTCGTCTCCAGGTTGCGGTGATCAGTCCAGATGAGGAAAGGGTGTTTAGCCCCCTCAAGCCAATTTCTACACGCCTTCAACGCTTTAACCACAGCCAACAACTCCCGGTCCCCCATATCATAGTTACGCTCCGCTGGGCTGAGCTTCTTCGAGAAGAAAGCACAGGGTCGTAGTTTCGGTGGCGTACCCGAGCGCTGAGAGAGCACGGCTCCTATCCCAGCCTCGGACACGTCCACCTCCACTATGAATGCCAAAGAGGGATCCGGATGGGCCAGCACGGGAGCCAAAGTAAACAGAGCTCTTAGCTGCCCAAAAGCCCTGTCCACCTCAGCTGACCACTGCAACCGTACAGGACCCCCCTTTAGCAGTGAGTTAATGGGAGCAGCAACCTGGCCAAAACCCCGGATAAATCTCTGGTAGTAATTGGTAAACCCTAAAAAGCCAATTACGCATGGTTGCAATGCTGTCACTCTCCATCTCCACCCCTGATGTGGAAATGCGATACCCTAGGAAGGAGACGGCCTGCTGAAAATAATAGGCATTTCTCGGCCTTGACACACAGGTCATGCTCCAACAGTCGTCCAAGTACCTTGCGCACCAAGGACACATGCTCGGCACGTGTAGCGGAGTATATCAAAATGTCATCCATATACACCACTACACCCTGCCCATGCAAAAAAATCTTGTCTACAAACGATTGGAAAACTGATGGTGCATTCATCAACCCGTACGGCATGACGAGGTACTTATAATGCCCTGTGGTGGTACTAAATGCTGTCTTCCACTCGTCTCCTTCCCAGATACGCACCAGGTTATATGCACTCCTGTGGTCCAGTTTCGTGAAGAAGCGCGCCCCATGCATTGACTCAATCGCAGTGGCGATAAGAGGTAGCGGGGTAACTGTACCTCACCGTAATTTGATTGAGACCTTTATAGTCAATGCACGGGTGTAAACCTCCATCCTTCTTCTTCACAAAAAAAGAAACTCGAGGAGGCAAGTGAAGTAGAGGCCCAAAATTACCCCTGACGCAGGGATTCAGAGACATATGTATCCATAGCCACCGTCTCCGCTTGCGACAGGGGATACACGTGACTCCTGGGAAGTGCAGCATCTGCCAGGAGATTTATCGCACAATCCACCCGTGATCCATCCATCAATGAGGTGGTAGTTGAGTCACCTTCTTTTTACAGAAGGTGAGAGCCAAATCGGCATATTCTGGGGGGATGTGCACGGTGGAGACCTAATCTGGACTTTACACCGTGGTAGCACCAACGGCAACGCCTACACACCTCCCTGAGCACTCCGTGAGAGCCCTCTGTTGCCAGGAAATAGTGGGGTTATGCAGAGCCAACCAGGGAAGGCCTAGTACCACAGGAAATGCAGGACAGTCAATGAGGAAGAGGCTGATTCTCTCCTCATGATCCCCATGCAAAACCATGGCCAAGGAGATGGTGGCCTCCCTGATTAGCCCGGACCCTAGTGGTAGACTATCTATAGCGTGTACCGGGAAGGGTCTAACTACAGGAAAAATGGGGATCCCTAAACTGATCGCGAACGCTCTGTCTATAAAATTCCCAGCTACGCCTGAATCGACGAGCGCCTTATGCTGGGAATGAGGAGGAGACCCAGGCACAAACAGTTGAAACAAACAGGCACAAACAGTTGATCAACAGAGGACTCTGGATTGCCAGAGTGCCCTGCCTGTTGCCTCGACTCCCAGAGGAACCAGCACGGCACCGACCGGCAGTGTGTCCTCTGCGGCCACAGATGACGCATGTGATGGCTCCTCCTCCAGTCTCCCTATGAGTAGCCTCTCCTAAGTCCATGGGCACCGGAGCGTGGGTGCTGGAAGATGGCAACAACAGAGCCCCCTTTGGACATCCGCGGGTGACAAGCAGGTTATCCAACCGGATGGACAAATCCACCAGTTGGTCAAAGGAGATGGTGGCATCCCTGCAGGCCAGCTCACGTCGGACGTCCTCTCGTAGGCTGCATTGATAATGGTCGATGAGGGCCCTGTCGTTCCAGCCTGCTCCGGCGGCCAAGGTCCTGAATTCCAGGATGAATTCCTGGGCGCTCCTCGTCCCCCACCGCTCTACCTTTGGGTGGATTGTCGAAGATGGCCCGGAAGCGACGGGTGAACTCCTCGAAGTGGTCCAACATCGTGTCTCCCTCTCTCCACACGACGTTTGCCCACTCCAGTGCTCTTCCTGTGAGACAGGAGACGAGGGCGGCCACTCTCTCCCTTCCCGAGAGAGCTGGTTAATTCACTAGTTCAATAGACAGATTCACAATGTGAGTTACACAGGGGATGATTATTACCGCAGCATCCTTTAGAGATCTGTCAGGAATGTTGTCAAGACCAGTTGCTTTGGAATGGTCAAGTACTTTCAGCCTCTCTAGCATAGTTGACTCTTTCAAATGAAAAATAATCTACTTGAATACCCTGCTGTGAGTAAAACTGCTGGAAATGACTCTCCCCATAGCAACCTGATTGATAAGGTAACTTGCTAACTAATGTATTAGCTATAGTTGTAAAATAGCTACTCAGACTGTCTGCAACCATGGTCTTGTCTGATGTTACCTTTCCTCCAATATCCAAGCTGAGATTGAGAGCTTTGGTCTTTAATCTGTTACTGTAACCTAACAGCTTCAGACACTTCCATAATTGACTCAGATTGTTCCTACTTTTCAACTAAACTCAGCAAAAAAAGAAATATCCTCTCACTGTCAATTGCATTTATTTTCATCAAACTTAACATGTGTAAATATTTGTATGAACATAAGAAGATTCAACAACTGAGACATAAACTGAACAAGTTCCACAGACATGTGACTAACATAAATGGAATAATGCGTCCCTGAACAAAGGTGGGGTCAAAATCAACAGTCAGTATCTGGTGTGGCCACCAGCTGCATTAAGTACTGCAGTGCATCTCCTCGTAATGGACTGCACCAGATGTTCCAGTTCTTGCTGTGAAATGTTACCCCATTCTTCCACCAAGGCACCTGCAAGTTCCCTGACATTTCTGGGGGGAATGGCCCTCACCCTCCGATCCAACAGGTCCCAGACGGGCTCTTCGCTGGCCATGGCAGAACACTGACAATCCTGTCTTGCAGTAAATCCCGCACAGTACGAGCAGTATGGCTGGTGGCATTGTCATGATGGAGGGCCATGTCAGGATGAGCCTGCAGGAAGGGTACCACGTGAGGGAGGAGGATGTCTTCCCTGTAACGCACAGCATTGAGATTGCCTGCAATGACAACAAGCTCAGTCCGATGATGCTGTGACACACCACCCCATACCATGACGGACCCTCCACCTCGAAATCGATCCTGCTCCAGAGTACAGGCCTCGGCGTAACGCTCATTCCTTCGACGATAAACGCGAATCAGACCATCACCCCTGGTGAGACAAAACTGCGACTCATCAGTAAAGAACACTTTTTGCCAGTCCTGTCTGGTCCAGCGACAGAGTGTTTGTGCCCATAGGCAAAGTTGTTGCTGGTGATTTCTGGTGAGGACCTGCCTTACAACAGGCCTACAAGCCCTCAGTCCAGCCTCTCTCAGCCTATTGTGGACAGTCTGAGCACTAATGGAGGGACTTTGGCAGTTGTTGCCATCCTGTACCTGTCTCGCAGGTGTGATGTTCGGATGTGTGATGTTCGGATGTACTGTTCCTGTGCAGGTGCTGTTACACGTGGTCTGCCACTGCGAGGACGATCAGCTGTCCGTCCTGTCTCCCTGTAGCTCTTTCTTAGGCGTCTCAAAGTACGGACATTGCAATTTATTGCCCTGGCCACACCTGCAGTCCTCATGCCTCCTTGCAGCATGCCTAAGGCATGTTCGCGCAGATGAGTAGGAACCCTGGGCATCTTTCTTTTGTTTTTTTTCAGAGTCAGTAGAAATGCCTCTTTAGTGTCCTACGTTTTCATAACTGTGACCTTAATTGCCTACCGTCTGTAAGCTGTTAGTGTCTTAACGACTGTTCCACAGGTGCATGTTCATTAATTGTTTATGGTTCATTGAACAAGCATGGGAAACAGTGTTAAAACCCTTTACAATAAAGATCTATGAAGTTATTTGGAGTTTTACGAATTATCTTAAAACAGGGTCCTGAAAAAGGGACATTTCTTTTTGAGTTTATTTAGTCATTAAAATATTATTTCTTTGCCTTCTGTATCATCCTGTTGACCTCATTTCTTAATTTCTTATAGTCTATAAATATACGGGGCGGCAGGGTAGCCTAGTGGTTAGAGCGTTGGACTAGTAACCGGAAGGTTGCGAGTTCAAACCCCCGAGCTGACAAGGTACAAATCTGTCGTTCTGCCCCTGAACAGGCAGTTAACCCACTGTTCCCAGGCCGTCATTGAAAATAAGAATTTGTTCTTAACTGACTTGCCTGGTTAAATAAAGGTAAAAAAAAAAAAAAAATATTATCTGCCCTGTATTTCGTAAACTCCAGAAAGCATTCATTTCTACACTTAATTGCCTTTAAAATGTTATAATTTATCCATGGTTCAGTTTTTTGCTGAATTCTAACTTTTTTTTTACTGGAGCCTGCTTTTCTACAGCATGTAAAAACAATGACTTAAAGTGGCCCCAGGCATTCTCCACCTCATTGCATTTCAATACAGCAGACCAGCCAATTTGCTCAAACAATTAACAAAAGTATCTGCACTATAATTCTTCATAGCCCTAATTTTTTAGCAAGTTATGACAATTAAAAACTGTTTTCTGAGCCTTCCTTCCACAGAAGATGATGGAATGATCACTGGGCCCATAGTTTACAACCCCACTGTTTGACATCCTTGATCTATCCGACACCAACACAAGGTCAGTGATGGTTTGGGTAGAAGGACAGACCCTGGTGGGCTCATTAATCAGCTTGTATTAACAAAAAATATTTGTTAAATTCTTAAGAGCTTTAAAAATAACATGGCCCTTTTTGAGCATATTTGTATTAAAATCACCAATAACAATAACCTCTGATTCACCAAAGTCTGTACAGTTGGAACAAGTCTCCTCCAACAACTCATAAAACTTGTACTGATCTGGTGGTCTATAACAGGTTCCAACTATAGTAGGTTTACATTTAAAAAATGTCCAACCACACAGCTTTAATCGCGTCATGGTTTAAATCTGATCTATAGTTGAATCCAATATCTGATCTTTCATAAACACAAACTCCCCGCCTTTTGTGTTTGTGTTTATGTAAGATCAAGACTTGGAAAACCTTTTTTAGAGTCAAGGTCTCTGTTGGAACTGTCAGCTGAAATTGTTCACTTGAGATGAGGGTTGACCCCATGCAGTCCAATCGCCTCAATGAAGCTCCTTCCAGAATTCACGTTGGCATTTGAAAGAGACGGTCGTTGCTCCTTCCCTTCTGACCCTCTTTATTATAGCGAATGGATTTATCTCTAGAAAACAGAACAGGGCACTAATGGACATCTCCAGACAGCAACAGGCATAGTGTAAATATTAGGTCTCCACCCTCTATTTGGCGTTTTTCCCCCGACCATAAACGCCCTTTTGGAGGGACAGTGGCTGCTGGAATATACAAACATGTTAAATAGGGTGTATTTCCTGTGGTCTTTTGATTAAAACCGCATACTTTGTCAAAAGGACATCGACTTCATGTACAAAAAGGGCCAGTATCTATAAACGTTCATATAAAAGCGTGGATTTAAAAAACGCTTGCCAATACGCCAAACTTTCAGGCTGCCATCTTGGAGGTGAGATGTACAATTGAGATGTCTAACAAAGATCTTAATACAAAGTCTCTGGGAAATGAGGCCCTGGTTAGCATGCTGTTCAGAGTACTGGAACTACCCGGTGGGGGGAAAAAAAACATTCCTAGCCTGCCAGAAACCATTGTTGGTCGTGAGACATGGGAGAAGGAGCCATGAGCCACCAATGAGTCCTAACACAACATTAGGGAAGGGGGCTTTGTTTTTTGGAAGTAGTGCCATTAAATAAGTTGGTGGCACTTTCCGTTGGTATAACCCCCTTAACAATCCAAACCACTCAGTGAAACTGAAATCACATGTTCACCAGAGCTTGACTGGGCTCCAGGCACTCCCCGTGTTTGCTATGACTCACTATAGAGTCATGTAACATTTATAATTATTTCAAACAGGCCAATTCATGTCCTGGGCCCCTTCATGTTTGTTTCGAGGTAAAATGCACCAACACAAATGTAGACAGTCAGAATGTCATCAGTACTGGCCATGCCATGTGTAGCTTTGACTATTCATTTCTAAGTTATTCTGATTGGATTTTGCAGGAAGTTTAGGGTTTGACACAGGCAGCCCAATGCTGATCTTTTTTCCACTAATTGGTATTTTGTCCAATCACATCAGATCTTTTCGAGCAGATCAAAATATCAATTAGTGAAAAAAATATCAGAATTGGGCTGCCTGTGTCAACACATAGTTGAATGAAAAGATGCAGAACATTCAACCTGAGATGATGGTCCAGTAGGTGGGTCTATGCTGCGATGAAAAGCCTGGAAAACTGCTCGTTTCTAGTCAGACACCTTGGAATGAAGCTGAAATCTTAATTCATTTCCATGACATTTCGAACAAAACATGCAGACCCGTGTTTTGCCATTTGTCAAGTTCCCATCAGGGTGATTGCATTCCTATGTGACTTAATGAATGAATTCTCAATGTGATCTCTAGAGCAGAGCACCAACTGCTGGGGATCAGAGTAAGAACGGGGTGAGGATGAGAACGGGCGTCAGCAAGCACATTCGTCCATAGCAGGCCTGGGTTCAAATGCTACTTGAAGTTATTTCAAATACTATCAGTAGCCTGTTAGTGCATGTGCCTTGACAATGTGATATATAGGCCTAAAGGCGTCTGCATGCTTCCCAGACAAAACAGTTTGGAAGAGTTTGTGCATGCTGTATATTATGATGACATTTTGTGACTTTTTTGTTCGTTTTGGACTTCCGTAAGGGTTTTGTCGGCTGTTCGGGCAAACAAAACATTTTCTCAAGGCAAGCCGAAGTCGGTAGTCGAATTCGGTAGCCGAAAGCCGAAGTCGGTCTATGCCTCTTCGTCGGGAATTGGTCAAAAGTAGGGATTCTTTAATAAAGTCTTTGTTGTCATTGAATGAAAAACGACTCGTTATCATGCATTTTTTTTCCATTGAGAAATACTGCACCAAACATCTTAGTTAGATGTAAAATTGTGCGACTAAGATCTCCAAGGAAAAAACCTAAAAACATATGAGTTATCTTAGATTAATTCTAACTATTTTGAGGAAGTGTATACTGGTTACGGTGTCTCAAAATGGACAAACAGTACTAGGTATTTTAAGGGAGTATGCGAGCACAATCGTTCGGTTCGACTAGCTGAGTTCGACTAGGCGCCACCCAAACTGAAGCATGCTGACGCCTTAAGGCCGAGACAAGAAGAAGACATAGTAGCAGAGTAAATTCAACCACACCTTTGTTTCATCACAGAACTGGAGAGCAACATCTATCCGGTGAAGTACACAAAACATATTGCATGTAACAAATAGTTACATGACCTCCAGCATGGTCAAGAAAATGAATGTCGCCGACTTTTCTGTTCTAATAAACAACTATTGACTTAGATCCATGGAAGTTACCGCAAGTCGCAAAGAAAACAGGCGCTGCCTCCACTATTCCAGTACCAGTTTAATTTCAACATTGCTTGTGTGTGTGTGTGTGTGTGTGTGTGTGTGTGTGTGTGTGTGTACGTGTGTGTGTGTGTGTGTGTACGTGTGTGTGTACATGTGTGTGTGTGTGTGTGTGTGTATGTGTGTGTGTGTGTGTGTACGTGTGTGTACGTGTGTGTGTGTGTGTACGTGTGTGTACGTGTGTGTGTGTGTGCGCAAGTAGAAAAAACATGTTGACTCAAAAACCTATTGACTCAAAAACATGTTGACTTTCATGGGCAACGATGTGCCAGGCAAGCTAGTTGAAATTAGCCATCAACATCTAGACACTTTTATTTGTTGCGACAGGACCAAAGCTCACTTAGTTTAACTCAGTGCTGATTGGCTATTATTTTATACTTGTTTTATCAATGGAGGCCAAACGCTTGCTGGTTTCCCTTGCATTCAATTCTACGGGCGACAATAGTGTCATATACTCTTTTCAACCAGACAGATGGGCTACAAATACTGAGTCAGAGGGGGTGCTGTTTCATTAGCCCCCAGAAAATAAAAGGTGATACCACTCTCCCAATTACTCGAAGTAGAGATTCAGTATAGAGGGTATTGATGCTAGTTATTCAAACGCAGCACCTATAACGACTCTGAATGTAGTGTAAAGGTAACAAACTAAAACTCCAAGTCCTGTCTAGGCTATATTCCAGGACATGAAAGTCAGGTCTATAACGCTGACGACTTTACATTCTTTTTGTCACAGAAAGATAGATCCAGGAGCGAGACGGCACCACTGATGTGCATATTGATGGGATTGTCAGCGTGTGTGTCTGTGGAGCAGGATGAGGGGGACGTCTAAGCTGAACGGTGGCTCTGAGAGATAAGGAACTAGGCTAGGTAACCTATGGGGTTTGGTGGGTGGAGATGACAGGGGATGATGGGGGGGATTAGGAATTGAAATTCAGATCAAACAAATTAAGAGCCATCCCAGGAGGGCCACTGAGGGGATTGAGAGGGTCTGTCTGTCTAAGACTTATACCAGGGATGGAAAGGAAAACAGTCTCTGTGCAATAAAAAAGGCTGGCATATCTGCATAACTTCACCCTGTAGCTCACTGTTAGTGTTTCAATAAATTGAAATATTGATAGAAGGTCCAGGATAAATATTATTTAAAGGAATTAAGTTTGCTTTATGTGTGCTATTTCAACATTCTGTCCCCCTTTCGTTCATTTGATGATGATCTATACTAGGCATTATATCATTCAAAGTTAATGAATTGAATGAGAAAGTGCACACTGTCAGAATACCGTACAGCTATGGCAGTAATACTGTCTGTCTCCCTGTCTCCATCTTTCTTCTCTCAGACAGCACTTCTCTCAGACAGCAGTGACTTTCTCTGACGTTATCATCCATCAAGGGGCATTAGGGTGCTTCTTCGGAAGGTTAGAGCCCTTAAACCCGATCTTGTGCAATCTGGGCCCCAATGATAAACATCTCACGCAGCTAAGACTCCCCCCATCTAGCAGTCTCATAAAATAAAATTCACCCACACCCCAACAATCAGCTGCAGTGGCTGAAGCAGCATCAAGGCAGCTTGGCCTCCAATGGCTAAATATCAGCACTTCTGATGGTTAATATTTCCTCTCGTGACATTTTAAGGGCTTCCTGGTCAACTAGGAAAAGGGATGTGCTTTGCTCACTACTGAGAGGGTAATATGATGACAATGTTGGGCATTAGCTGTGAGTACAGAGCAGCCCCTCAGAGCATCAGAGAGTACAGCGTTTTGCTGGTACACTTTTTAAACAAGGCAGGTCAATATGTCAAAGGCAGGTCAATGTCACCGAACTTCTTGAGGATGAAGTTGGTTGTCTGTGTTCAACTACATTCTATGAATGTATAGTTTTGTTGTGTGTACCTTTAGCCAATATTCTCCTTCAGGGTTAGAATAGGAGTTACATAGCAAACACTTATTTAAAGCAAATACCAGCTTCTAGCAACTTCTTGTCGTTCCATTCTCCTATTTGGAAAAGATATGACCTGTAAAACACTTTCGACAAATCTTGTGTTGAATTGTTTTTATAATAGCAATGTTTTGTGGTGCTACCATGACAACCTTCTGACAAGCTGGGACTATTCACAGTTGAATACAGGCTAGAGCGATTGTACTGACTGCTAAACAGACAGGCAAATCTTCTAATGTGTCTCAGAAAACTGTCAGCAAAGCCTAGTGGGACTGTCTTATCTATTGAAAGAGAAAGGGATTTCTTATGCGAGTCCCCTAAATCCTTTTTTGTCATTACTGAGTTTTGATCATTTGCAGAGGCCGACACTAGCCCTTATCTGGCCAGGTGCATACAGTCATTAATCATTTTGCGGTGTTCAGATTGGGCCTGAGAATAGGACACCTGTGTGCCTCACCGTAACATCCCACCTGATCATCCTTGTTATGATCTGTGTTTGGCCGGGGGGGCACTATCATCTTTCATCCTCTCCCTTTTTTGCATTGCAGTGAAACTAGAACTGTTTCTCTCGACACCAGGGTGACACAATCTTCTTGAATAAAATATGACTCTGCCTGGGATATGAATAACAGGCCTAAATGTTCTTTGCATATCAGAAGAGTGAAATGTCTTGTTTCTATATGTACATGTTTGATTTATATGCTGTTGTTTTCTTAGTTTTGCTGTTGGCATATCCAATACATATCCAATATCCATTCAGTCATCTCTATCATCTCACAGCTGGTTAGACCATGTTAATAAATGCAACAGTACACATACAGTGAGAATGTTTGCCTGTCAGTGACGGTGATGAGGAAGTGAAACTACCAAGCTGCTCGTCTGCCAGTTCATCCTTATACCCAATGACAGTCGGTTTGGCCTGGGGTTTCCTTTGAAGAATTGTGTCAGCAGCAGCCAGGATTCTTTAGATTTCCAAATTCAGATTTGCCGCTCTAAAGGTTTCCCTGGGGGCAGTGGAGGATTTAGGCATAGGCGACATAGGCAGCCGCCCTGGGCGGCATCTCAGAAGTACGAGATGGGGAGGGGGCGGGGGTAGGTTGACCTCAGGTCTCCCCACAGGATGCCCGGGGTACGGGGAGCAGGGGAATCTATCAAATAGCGCACCTCTAACTTTGTACAGTACTAATGCAATTAGTAATGAAATGAGTTGTGCAATTTAATTTGTGTGTTTCTTGTTTGAAGTGCAATAGTGTAATAATCAGGTTACTTCTTTTTGATATTTATGAGTCTTATTTTTGTATATATATTTAGATGTATATAGTTTTAAATGTTACGATTATTCATTTATGTAGTTCCAAATGTCTGAATAAAAATGACAGTTAGTGCAGAGTGGTTATTTTTTTATTTGTTGGGGGTGGGGGTTCGCCCAGGGAGCCATACAAGCTAGAATCGCCACTGCCTGGGTCACCTATATCATATCACCTAGGCTGGCTATCACTCCCTGATCTACCACCCTCTTCTCTGGTCTGCTCTGCTCCTCCACCCCTGTACTCAGCCAAGATGACTGAGTAGAACTAATGACTGGGTAGGACTTATGAATGGTACCGGGTGGTTTCGGTTCTTCAATTTAAAACTTCTCTAGGATAGGGGGCAGCATTTAGAATTTTGGATGAAAAGCATGCCCAAATTCAACTGCTTGCTACTCATTCTTTTTTGAGGTCACCCTCTTTCATTGGGAATCTAGATTTCTAAAGGACTTGCTTGCAGTTCCTACCACTTCCACTGGATGTCACCAGTCTTTAGAAATTGGTTGAGGTTATTCCTTTGTGTAATGAAGAAGTACGGCCATCTTGAACGAGGGTCACTTCATGTGTACTGTTTGATAGAGGCACATGACCAGAAAGCATGCTTCAGTTTGTTTTCTTCCTGTATTGAACACAGATCACCCCGTCTTCAATTTTATCGATTATTTACTTTAAAAAATACCTAAAGATGTATTACAAAAGTAGTTTGAAATGTTTTGGCAAAGTTTACAGGTAACTTTTGAGATATTTTGTAGTCACGTTGCGCAAGTTGGAACCGGTGTTTTTCTGGATCAAACACACCAAATAAATGGACATTTTGGATATATATCGACGGAATTAATCGAACAAAAGGACCATTTGTGATGTTTATGGGACATATTGGAGTGCCAACAGAAGAAGCTCGTCACCGTAGAACCTTACCGTGGCTCCTTGCTGCACTCGCAAAACAGGTAGTCAGCCTGCCACGCAGTCTCCTCGTGGAGTGCAATGTAATCGGCCATGATCGGTATCCAAAAATCCAATTACCGATTGTTATGAAAACTTGAAATCGGCCCTAATTTAAAATCAATACACAAGTATATATTTTTAAAGCTGCATATTCAGTTAATATTGCCTGCTAACATGAATTTATTTGAACTAGGGACATTGTGTCACTTCTCTTGCGTTCTGTGCAACAGAGTCAGGGTATATGCAGCAGTTTGGGCCGCCTGGCTCGTTGCGAACTGTGTGAAGACTATTTATTCCTTACAAAAACAGTCAACTTCGCCAAACAGGGGATGATTTAACAAAAGCGCATTTGCGAAAAAAGCACAATCGTTACACGAATGTACCTAACCATAAACATCAATGCCTTTCTTAAAATCAATACACAGAAATATATTTTATTAAACCTGCATATTTAGTTAAAAGAAATCCAGGTTAGCAGGCAATATTAAACTGGGGAAATTGTGCCACTTCTCTTGCGTTCATTGCACGCAGTGTCAGGGTATATGCAACAGTTTGGGCCGCCTGGCTCGTTGCGAACTAATTTACCAGAATTGTACTTAATTATGACATAACATTGAAGGTTGTGCAATGTAACAGGAATATTTAGACTTATGGATGCTACCCGTTAGATAAAATACGTAACGGTTCCGTATTTCACTGAAAGAATAAACATTTTGTTTTCGAAATGATAGTTTCCGGATTTGACCATATTAATGACCTAAGGCTCGTATTTATGTGCGTTATTATGTTATAGTTAAGTATATGATTTTATATTTGATAAAGCAGTCTGACTGAGCGGTGGTAGGCAGCAGCAGACTAATAAGCATTCATTCAAACAGCATTTTGTGCGTTTGCCAGCAGCTCTTCTCTGTGCTTCAAGCATTGAGCTGTTTATGACTTCAAGCATATCAACTCCCGAGCTAGTTAGTGGGGTGCGCGCTAATGGCGTTTCAATCGGTGACGTCACTCCCTCTGAGACCTTGAAGTAGTTGCTCGGCTTTTGTGGAGCGATAGCTGGTAGCTGTCGTCGATGTGTTCGTGGTTCGAGCCCAGGTAGGGGCGAGGAGAGGGACAGAAGCTATACTGTTACACTGGCAATACTAAAGTGCCTATAAGAACATCCAATAGTCAAAGGTATATGAAATACAAATGGTATAGAGAGAAATAGTCCTATAATTCCTATAACAACCTAAAACTTCTTACCTGGGAATATTGAAGACTCATGTTAAAAGGAACCACCAGCTTTCATATGTTCTCATGTTCTGAGCAAGGAAATTAAACGTTAGCTTTTTTACATGGCACATATTGCATTATTTAAAAAAAAATAAAAAAATAATCCCTTTTTCTCCCCAATTTCATGGTGTCCAATTGTTAGTAGCTACTATCTTGTCTCATCGCTACAACTCCCGTACGGGCTCGGGAGAGACAAAGGTTGAAAGTCATGCGTCCTCCGATACACAACCCAACACAGCGTGCATCCAACCCGGAAGCCAGCCGCACCAATGTGCCGGAGGAAACACCGTGCACCTGGCAACCTTGGTTAGCGCGCACTGCGCCCGGCCTGTCACAGGAGTCGCTGGTGCGCGATGAGACAAGGACATCCTTACCAACCAAGCCCTCCCTAACCCGGACGACGCTAGACCAATTGTGCGTCAGAACCCAGAGTCTCTGATGGCACAGCTGGCGCTGCAGTACAGCGCCCTTAACCACTGCGCCACCCGGGAGGCCTACATATTGCATTTTTACATTCTTCTTCAACACTTTGTTAATGCATTATTTACACCAAATTGAACATGTTTCATTATTTATTTGAGGTATCGACGTTGAAAAATCATAATCGGTCGACCTCTAATGCAAAGTGCATCTTTAAAAGTTCTTCAAGTATAAATGACACAAGTTACCATATATCGCCATAGATGACCTGTTAATTAACAAAATTACTGAAGATTCTGCTGACTTTGGTAAATTACCGGTAGCTTTGCAGCCCTAGGCCTACTCAATATCCAACAACACTTTTATCACTGGAGTAATTAGACAGCATCGCAGATAACCTCAGAGAGGGAAGCATCCAACATTGGAAATGAAAACAGCCCATAGACAAGCAGAGGAACATCATTTGTACCTGGTTCCAATTACAAGTCAGTAATGTGTACTTTTTATCGGGCCCATGCAGCGAATCCCACGCCTCCCCTTAGACACACAACCCATCGCTTTGTTTATCCATACACTTTTATAAATCAATCCCCATCGCTCTCAGTAGAGAGAATGGGTGTGTGGGATGCAAAAAAACGGTGTATGTTCATCCCACCCAATCTCAAACAAAGCAGAGCTTAAGTTTAACATGGAAATAACAAACAGGGTTTACTGTATGTGCCATCTGTCTTGTGATATATACAGCAGTTCCACTCATCAAGGGGTTAGAAGTAACATCGTGGGTGACTCAGCCACCGCAAGTGACAGACAGTGCAGAAGTCACAGTGTAAATGGGGCCGCAGGATTATTATTCCATTCACTGTCCCAGACAGAATAGTCTGAATAAACATAGAGAGAGGCAGACAGAGGGAGTGGAGCTGGAAACCTAAGAAGGAGATGACAGATGTGTTTTCACTTGGCTATTGAGTGGGGGGCAAGGGGAATGGGAGTGAGTGGATGGTGGGTTTAGGGGTGAGGTTGGGGCGCAGGAGTAGCTAAGGATTTTGGGGGAGAATGAAATGTGCCTCAGTGTGTGTCCACTTGTCTGCCTTGCTCTGGAGGACTAGTCTCAGCCTCTTTCCTCCTCTAAATATCGTCCAGTCTCAACCCTCTACACCTGCCTACTGCCACACGGGTATAATTAAGTAACTGTCTATAGGTAAAGCTTGCTTGAAAGTGAATCGTTTAGGTTTTTTTCATTCTTTAAGAATAGAAAAGTGCTGTTACCTGTCCTGGAAAAGTAGATCACATTTTGTCAAACAGATAATCAGACGTTATTCTTGATGCTGCAGGACAAGATTTCCCACATTGTTGTGCTTCCTTCATTGTTTCTAAAGGACTTTTAGACGAAAGGCTGAGATAAATGTACCTCTCTGTGGTCTATCCATCCCACTGGCCAAACTGGGAGACTTGACCTTGTCATCCTCCCCCAGTGGCAGGGTGTGAAGCAGCTCTCCTAAAGTCCCTATCTTTGCCCACAGCTCTATCTGCCGCCTACAGACATGACCCTGGAGCTGTCTCCAGTGGCAGTTAACTCTGCATACATCATACATCTTCAGTAAATGTTTACCTTGCGATCATCTTTATCAAGTTCTGTCTCCCCCTCCTTTCCTCCACAGCTGACACTCACAGGTCACAGCCGCTACACCACACACAATGACACAGGAGAAGTTGTGATGGACATTTTCCGATACCGCATTCTTAACAATCAATCAATCAAATGTATTTATAAAGCCCTTCTTACATCAGCTGATGTCACAAAGTGATATACAGAAACCCAGCCTAAAACCCCAAACAACAAAAATGCAGGTGTAGAAGCACGGTGGCTAGGAAAAACTCCCTAGAAAGAAACCTAGAGAGGAACCAGGCTATGAGGGGTGGCCAACCCTCTTCTGGCTGTGCCGGGTGGAGATTATAACAGAACATGGCCAAGATGTTCAACAAGTTGGTTAAAGCGAGATTGACCACTCCCAACCCATCATACACCCACTTTAAAACCCTTGATTAGAGGTGGGGGTGCATATAAAGAACTGGGCATGCCTCTATCTTATTTTGTTGTGCTTGGGGAAAAAAAGTCCCTCCCAGCAATGATCATCAGAGACTGGGGGTGATTTGAGATGACTGTTTGCATATTAAATTCCTCAAAGCAGTGGTTTAGTCATGTCATTAGTGAGTATGCTAGTTTGTGGACCACTGACAGGTTACTACAGTGTGGTTGGGGGGCCGAACCGCAGCCTCGTTGAGCGTGCAGATTGAAATCGAGCCCCTTTAATGTCAACTGCCTTTTTCCATCTCCCTCTCCCTACTCTCTTCTGTCTGGCACGGGGAGGCATTGCTGTGGTAAAAACAATGAGAGATGGAAGTGGGCAATTCCTCAGCCTGATTCCAATATGGATATGATCAGAGACAATGTACGCCGGAGATCTGTGGCCTGTCTCGGGACCCTTTCCATAGTTTTGCAGTATGTAGGCACAGACCCCTGCCACCAATCAATCAGATTCACTTGGAAATAAATCATGGTAGAGGATGGGCGTGTGCAGAGATAAGTGCAGGGGCCCTGTCGGCAGGCTGAAAACATCTTTCCACCGCGGTCAGGAAACAAGGCTTGTCTGACCCGTAAAAGCCTGTGTGGTAGATGTGGGGAGGCATGAAAAGTTGATCCCAGCGGGAATTCCTGCTGACCTCTCCCTAACTGCCAGGCTGTGATTCCAGCACTCTAAATGGGCCCTTTTAAAGGATTATTTCAGCAGACTGTTACTGGAGCGGAGGAGGACCCCACCATTAAAATGCCCATTGAAATGCCTGGATGAAGAGAACACTGCATTATTCACTTCAGTGTGTGCATTGCTTTGCTAATGGCTTGGCGGTCTACAGCACTAGAGTGAAGAAAACCAAACACAGTCACTGGACCACACAGATCCAAAATGGCTGCCTCATGGTGCCTCCTCTGCAGATGGCCTGATGAGGGCTCTCAGAAAGGCATTTGGAGCAGCCAGATTAACAGACCAGTGGTGTGAATATTGAGCCAGCCCGTGCCAAGGAATACAGAGCTCTGTATTCAAACACCAATCCAATCATGCCTTACACAAATACAGGACGATCAGCATTCACTGACTTTTCCATTGCTGACATCATTAATGGGGCAATCAACAGCACATTACAGTATGGTAGGGCAGGGAATACATTAATGGATGTGTTTCTATATAGGCTGGTCGGTCATGAGGCTGAGACATCCAAACTGGAGACATAGGCAAGAATACTGAGTTTCACTTAGTGTTAATTGACATGGGCCTATTGGAGTTAGATGAACTACATTACTCCTTCTCCTCCTCTTAATCCTCCCACACCACCACCACCACCTCCCTCTACTTCACTGCATCCACATACTGTACATTACTAGAGGATGTTGGTATGGGCCCATACAGGCGTTATGTGCTTCTGGACAGTGGTGTGTTGTTCTACGTTGTCAAGGAACAGCCTTTTGAGTGTCTTATGCAATCATCCAGTACCCATGCAAGAGAAGTGGATGTCCTTCAGGGATTCTGGAAAGATGGGACTCAAATAATAAATATTTTTCTAAATATTAACAACATTTGAAATATAGGTAACTGACCAAATAAAGGGCGTGGGCCACCATGAGCCGTCAGAACAGCTTCAATGCGCCTTGGCATAGATTTTACAAGTGTCTAGAACTCTATTGGAGGGATGCGACACTATTCTTCCACAAGAAATTCCATAATTTGGTGTTTTGCTAAGGTTGATAGAAAAAAGCTGTCTCAGGTTCTGTTCCAGAATCTTCCATAAGTGTTCAATTAGATTGAGCTCTGGTGACTGAGACACACACACACACACATACCCTTTAAACTCCCTATGCTTTTTTGAGACCCCACTTTCAAAGTGAGATCTCTTCTTCCGGCCATGGGAGCCAAAATAATGGTCAATTAAACATTTTTATACATGACCCTAAGCATGATGGACTGATAATTGCTTAATTAACTCAGGAACCACACTTGCGTGGAAGCACCTGCTTTCAATATACTTTGTATCCCTCATTTACTCAAATGTTTGCTTTATTTTGGCAGTTACCTGTATATATTTTGTTAGAGAAAAAGTATCAGCTATCACACCATGTAAAGAAATGCCAATTTATGTATTTATTTTGTATAAAATGCAATACATTTGATTTATGTCAATGCTGTCAGACACCATAAAACATATGTTTTTGGGAGATGCTGGGTTATCACATATCTGTTCGCAAAATATCCTTTCGGTGGATACCCAGAGGCAAAGTCAGCTATATCTGTTGGGTGATTGGGTTATTGGTTGAGGCTTCTTGGATGCGTGACGTCACACCGACTCTTTGCCAAAACACAAAACATGATGGATAGTTTTTCTATTGCCTCAGATCTGAAACCAATAGTAACCACCAACTTCACTAACAGTTAGCTTAAATTTAAAAAGACAAATCTAACATACTAACTCCAATAACATTGTCATCTCAGCCATTTTCTTGTAAAACAGCTCCGCTAACAACTGCAATGCTAATTTCCAGAGATGTGGACTCGAGTCACATGACTTGGACTCGAGTCAGACTTTAACACCAACGACTCATGACTTAACTTGGACTTGAGCCTTTGACTCGAACTGACTTGATACCCTCCCCAAGCCCAAATATTAGAAATGATGCTATTAAAAACAGTGTGCAGCGCATCAACTCTTCATTTAATGGATTACAGTTTGAATCTGACAGCAGCCAGTCAAATTGTGCCAGCCGAGAAAAAGTTGAGCGTGGCATTGCATAGGAACGTCGGCGGGTGAATTCAGATGGAGCCCTTGGAAAGATGATACCCAAAATTATTATGTTCAGATATAAAGACGCTGTATCAACGGATTGCAACTTGCAAAACATGCGGGAAGAAAATGACAGACGGAGGCGCATCAACCTCCAACTTTGTTTGACATTTGAAGTTGCACAAGAAACACACATTTAAAGCAGATACATACAGTGGGGAGAACAAGTATTCGACACACTGCCGACGACGCAGGTCCTCCTACCCACAAAGCATGCAGAGGTCAACCTCCACCATAGGTACACCTCAACTGCGAGACGGAATCCAAAACAAAAATCCAGAAAATCACACTGCATGATCTCCAAGCAATCAATCAAGTCGTGGATAATATAGCCGGCAGCTATATAATTTATAACTTTGCTAGTGTAGCATGTAGGCTAACGTAACTTTAAATCAATGAGCCTCCACACAGTCAGTCAGTGTGGGAACGTGATCATTGCACCCAAGAATGAGCTACAACTGACTAGGCAGTTGGTAGCCTAAATCCTGCCTGTTACTGCTGTTCCTAAAACCATTGACACACGTTAGCCTACTGTAACCACACACACAGAGGGTGTGTGTGTGTGTGTATGTGTTGTGTACATGCCTACATCACCTGATTGCGCCCCAAAGCGATCCTCGATAGTTGATCGCTATGGGGGGGGGGGGGGGGGGTCTTTCTCATGGCTACCCATGTATTTCCATGGAAATATAAAGTTTATTTGGAAAGTAATAGATATGTATTTTTTTTAAATCATTCATAATTTGTGTAAATGTAATATACTAACTATTACTCTTGTCAAAAATATGAAATGGTATTACATTTGGTGAAGAAGACTTTTGATACTGTTAACAATGAGATTCTCATCACAAAATTGTCCAAGTTCAACTTTTCCCCCGATGCCTTGAGATGGATGAAATCATACCTTGAAGGCAGAACTCAGTGTGTCAGAGTGAGCAATGAGCTGTCTCCCACTCTTAGCTATGATGTGGGCGTGCCCCAAGGGTCAATACTGGGGCCCCTCCTGTTCAGCCTGTACATTAATGATCTGCCTTCTGTCTGTACTGGGTCTGAAGTTCAAATGTATGCAGAGGATACAGTGATGTATGTGCATGCAAAGAGCAAACAACAAGCTGCATAAGAACTCACTACTGTAATGGTCCAGGATACAAAGTGGCTCAGTGACTCATGTTTGCATCTCAATGTGAAAAAAAAACTGTTTGCATGTTCTTCACAAAGAGGGCAACAGATGCTACTGAGCCAGATGTCTATGTGTCAGGGGAGAAGCTCCAGGTGATATCTGATTTTAAGTACCTTGGCATCATACTTGATTCCAACCTCTCTTTTAAAAAGCATGTGAAAAAGGTCATTTAGATAACCAAATTCAACCTAGCTAATTTCCAATTTATACTAAATTGCTTGACTGCAGAGGTAGCAAAACTGTACTTCAAATCTATGATACTCCCACACTTAACATACTGCTTGACTAGTTGGGCCCAAGCTTGCTGTACAACATTAAAACCTATTCAGTCTGTCTACAAACAGGCTCTCAAAGTGCTTGATAGGAAGCCCAATAGCCATCATCACTGTTACATCCTCAGAAAGCATGAGCTCCTGAGTTGGGAAAATCTTGTGCAATACACCAACGCATGTCTTGTATTCAAGATCCTGGCTCCCCCTCCACTCAGTATTTTTGTTAAACAGAAAACCCAAACATATGGCAGCAGATCCACAAGGTCTGCCATGAGAGGTGACTGTATAGTTCCCTTAAGGATAAGCACCTTTAGTAAATCCGCTTTCTCTGTGAGAGCTTCCCATGTCTGGAATACACTGCCATCCGACACACATAACTGCACCACCTATCACACTTTCACAAAATGTATGAATACATGGTCAGTCAGATTTGTGATCATAATCCCTAGCTGTGTATTGCCGCTTTCCATGTTGTCTGTTGTCTGTAGCTTGTGAGGTGTGGAAACACTTTGTTGCTTTTATGAATTTTGTCTTGCTGCTTTTTGTTCTATGTTGCTCTGTCGTTATGCTACGTCTTGCTTGTCCTATGTTGCTCTGTGTGTGTGTTCACTGCTCAATGATTGTCTATATTGTAATTGTTTTTAAGAACGACTGTGGTTGAAAATTAGCCGGCTGGCTCAAACTGGCACTTTAACTGAAACATTGATTAATGTGATGTAACGCTCTTCTGTGATGGAAGAAGAGGAGGACCAATGCGCAGCGTGGTAAGTGTCCATATTGATAATTTATTATCATGAACACAAAAACAAAATAACAAGAACGAACGAACAAAACAGTCCTGTACGGTGAATACACAAAACAGAAAACAATCACCCACCCCACACAGGTGGGAAAAGCCTACCTAAGTATGATTCTCAATCAGAGACAACTAACGACATCTGCCTCTGATTGAGAACCATACCAGGCCAAACACAAAAACACCACATAGAAAAAGGAACATAGACAACCCACCCAACTCACGCCCTGACCATACTAAAACAACGACATAACAAAAGAACTAAGGTCAGAACGTGAAATGTGCACTGTCCCTGTAAAAATAAAATCAACTCAAACTTTAGACTTGTTAGTCTTGAATTGAGACTTCACTCGGACTTGCCTGTCTTGACTTGGGACTTGACTTGGGACTTGAGTGCTAAGACTTGAGACTTACTTGTGACTTTGTGAAATGTAATATTTGTGTTATTCTCAAAACTTTTGTCCACGACTGTACAGCCTTACCTAAGGTTTGGGGCTCAATGAAATGGGGTGGCAGTGTAATCAGTACCCAAGTGCTTTTTTCCCAAAGTTTGTATTGTTTTTCCTCTGGATTAGTGTTCAGTACACATAGTAAGTTGACTGGTACAGTAAATGTGTCTCATTTCACAGTGGTTTCAGAGTCGCGCAATAAGAACTACGTTCTGTGGGTGTCACTGAGTAGACTGATACCCCATGTCATTGATCCACAATCCATAAGTAAGGGGCTCTTGTAGGTGAACGTTGGTAGCTGGCTCTTGTAGGTGAACGTTGAGAGCCGGCTCGCATATAAGAGCCGAATCTATTTCTAAAAATACATTTTTAATTTTTAAATTAAGATATGAATAATCAAAAGATTTAAGTGAATAGAATTAACTAATGAAAATAACGAAAAAATAAATAAACAATATAGGCCTAAATGCTCAAGCGCACATACATTCGTTCTGACTGTCTGCTCAGACTAACAGCCTCCCTCACCTGTTGTTCCTGTCAATCAGACACGCAGTATCAACCAATGAACCAAAGATGCGTGAGGGAGGGCCGAGCCAACTCACGCACAGTCACACATAGCCGCCGAGGGGAGAGAGGAAGGACAGCTGTGACTACAACAGCTAGAAAATGAGTCGGAACACAGTAGCATTTGGATGCATTTTAATATTGTAGCCATTGTTAGAGCACAGTGTAGAATTTGCCAAACCAAATCTCAAATAAAGCCGTTTCTACGCACAACCTACACCGGCATATGCGAACTGTGCACCCAACTGTGAAGCTAGCTGTAGCGGAGCTTCAAGAAACTAGCGGGCCTGCTAGTGATAGTGGTGGAGCCAGCACTTCCACGCGTGGAGATGTATCCACTCAGTCAAGTAGGTCTACTCCGCGACCCACAGCAATGCAGTCTTCTATGGACCCGTTTATGCCAAAGTCTGTAGCAAAACAAGACCAAATTGATATTGCACTTGCTAAAATGATTGCCACCCATTTCCAGCCATTTTCGATCGTGGAGGACAGAGGTTTAAGAAATTATAGCAATAGTCCAAATCCAATGTACACAATTCCAAGCAGGAAAAACCTTTCAAAATCACTTATTCCACAACTGTACGAGAGCACACAGACTTCAGTGCGGGAAAGAGTCCAAAAAGCTACTGCAGTTTGCCTTACCACTGACTGCTGGACATCAAGGGTAACCACTTCTTACATGTCGGTTACATGTCACTTCATTGAAGATTGTTCGCTGTCTAGCTGTCTTCTGGACTGCTTTGAGTTCAGCGACAGACACACCTCAGAGAACTTGGAAGAGGAACTGTTGGGAGTGGCCAGGGAAAAGTGGACCCATTATCCATGTCTTGCCCACACAATCAGCCTGATTGTAAGAGATGTTCTGAAGGAGATGAAGGCCACTGTGGACAAAGTGAAAGCAGCTGTGGAATACTTCCACAGGAGCACAGTAGGTGCTGAAAAACTAAAGTCTACACATCGCCAGATGCGGATGTCTGAGCTGAAGCCTAAAAAATACTGCACAACAAGGTGGAATTCAACATTTTATATGTTAAAGCGGTTTCTTGAGTCAAAGGATGCTGTCATCTCTACCCTGGCCATTGTCAATGCACCTGTTAATGCTCTGACCCAAGAGGAATGGGACGTGGTGGAGGAGGTGTGCAGAGTCCTGGAACCATTTGAGCAGGTCACTGTGGAGATCAGTAGAGAGAGGTACAGTAAGCAGTTATTACTACATCATTATTTAATCTAGTATTATATATGTATATGAGCAGTAGATGAGGATGTAGTATTTGTAGACAAAACATGAACCTGAACTAATAAGTTACTGTTCTCTCTTTTCAGCTATGTGACAGCCTCAAAAATGATACTCCTGTGTAAGGGTCTGCAGCGAATCACAGCTAGCCTCCAGAGAGAAGCAAATGTAACCGCAGGACATGTGACAGAGTTGATGGACACCCTATGTTCATCAATGGACAGAAAGTTCCACAGAATTGAATATAATATTGTGCTATCAGAAACTTCTACACTTGACCCCAGGTTTAAGAAGTTAGCCTTCAGTGATGCCAGAGCAATTTATGATGCTTTTCAAATAATAACCTCAGCAGCAGGGAGGGACATCCCCAGCAGTCAACTGGCTCAGGCAACAGAAAGAAGAGGGATCAGATGGAGCAGAAGCACCAGCAGTAGTGCCACAAATGTCTGCTGTTTGGATGCTGTTTGACGAGAGAGCAACTGAGGATACAGCACAAAGGAATCCCTCAGCAGATGTCATAATAGAGGTCCGATCCTATTTGGAGGAGCCCCTCCTCCAAAGATCTGGTGATCCTCTGAGCTGGGGGAAGAACAAGGCTTCTGTCTACCCACGGATTACTAAAGTCATGACAGGGAGACTCTGCATAGTGGCTACATCTGTCCCCTCTGAGAGGGTCTTCTCAAAAACGGGAGAAATAGTTACTGAGAGAAGAAACCGCATGAGCCCCTGGAAAGTGAGGCAGCTTGCATTTCTGAATGCAAATCTCTCATAAAAGCAAAGTATGGTCAGCATTGCTGTGTGCTGCTGGTTATAACATGGCAATAAAGAAGAGAGAGAAAAGAGGGACCAGTTTAATGTTTTAAGTGGGATACTGCAGTTTTGCACATTGTTATTTATTTTTCTTTGATATGGTGCAATATTCTATTATTATGTTGTTCCGAATGTATTAGTTTTGAATTGTTACATTTGCATGCACTTTGTTTATCTACTGCACATTAACAAAGTTGTACTTTAAATGCAATTGTTTAATAGCATTCTTTTTCATAACAAACCAATACATTTTTAAATACATTGTGGTTAAGGTAGAGTATGATTTCATTTAATAATTTAATTTCAATTGTTTTCACACCAATCATAGTCAAACTATCACAAAAATACAAAACATGTATTTTTTAAAGATCCGTTTGGGAGCCAAAAGAGCCGGATCTTTTTGGTGAGCTGAGCCGAACGAGCCGGATCACTGAAAAGAGCCGGAATGCCCATCACTATGTACAGTGAAACACACACGCTGGCACCTGCAGGCGACGTGCAGATGTTTCATTTCTGGCTGAAGCCAGCGCAAATTCCTTCTATTTATGTGTCCAGGTTAAATGTGGGACGTCCCTCATTATAAACAAACAGTCGGTTAAATTCATGGTTATTGCATCCTTTTCAGTTCTATTAGAAGCGATAGACGAAACAACAATGTAACTTAACCAATTGACTGGCCAGAGATCGGGGCATTTACTGGGCTCGAATTTAGTCACGCTTGATCTATATACATTTTTCCTTTAATTGTGCATGTTATAAACAACATTTGTTATATTGATGATGATAGGTTATACTCTAAGGCCTACTAGTCTATGAGAGGCCTAATCATATTTGTATGAATATTTTGTTAACGCCTAGGCTATAGAGATGCATTCAGGTAATTAACTCATTATTATGCATCAACATTTTAATTTGATTACAATTATTTATTGTCAATCTTTCTTGAATTTGCTAGGCTATACAGTTAAGTAGATTAATGAACTGATAATACATTACTTTTCCTTGTTTTAATATGATACAGTATTGTATTCTATTATACATCCTATGTGAATAATGTACATTCATGTTAATTTGTGTACTACTAATAATAATCTGAAAATCAGTCTGAAATTGAATATTTATCCTATTGTTCATGTCCATATAGCATAGGACAATGTGATACAAGTACTGTTATTCCTTATCCACCTAATTATTCATTTTTTTTCTCCGCTCGCTCGCCTCACTTTTCTGGGTGGGGGGGGCAGGGAATTCGTTAAACAGTGAATCAATTTTGTCTGGCCTAACTTAGCTGGTTCGTTGTTGCCCATGCGAGGAAGTCAGGCTAGCAAGCATTTTACATAAGTAGCCTATGACAACTAAAAGTATACTGTATGACAGAGCCATAGACCATTTTGCCAACATGAAAGAGAGGAGGATGGCACTGGCGTTCAACTAGTCTACAAGTAAAAAACAAAATGTACTTGCGAGTACACACATACAGAGAAATCAGTCCCATGGACAGCCACATGATATTTAGCTAAATTGATTGGACTAAAATGTGTTTGATATCTTTAAGTTTGTTTTCAGTGTATTAAACTGATTTGATGATGTTTAAATGTTTAAGTTGAAATGGTGCTGGAATAGCTGTGCTCCTGTTGTCTTTGTGCTGACTTGCGGTAACACTGTGGTTCTAAATCAGTAGTTGTTTAGTAATCTGTCGAAAACATTAACTTGCTTGACCATGCTGTTTGCATGCAATATTCTTTGTGGACTTCACCAGACAGCTGTTGCTCTCCGGTTTTGTGATGAAATGAACGTATGTGTAGTTGAATTTATTCCGCTACTGTGTGTTGTTGGTAAAGTAGGGGTATAGCTTTAAAACACTGACGTGCATTATGGGTAACGTAGTAAGTTAACTTTTGGTTTGGAACGCAATTGTGTGTGACAGGGATGTGGCCGTACTGTGAGCCACGCTCTTTTTGCTCCGTTAGCCCACTATTTTATTTCGTCATTCAGACTACCTCAAATAATGTACACGTTTTAATAAAGCTAACTACTTCAGTGGAATTCCAGACTAACTCGTCATTAGCAGCGAATAAGATCCCCAAAAGTGGGAATTACCCCAGAGCATCCGTAAATTTCTCTGGCCCTGGAGCTATCAAGTGAAGGCTCCCCTGAGCCGTCCTGACTACGGTCTGGAGGCGAGGCAAGAAAGGTAACATGTGTGACTGCTGTCTTGTTGTCACTGCCTTATTGAATATCACGGTGGAATATGAACGAATGGGTTTTAGAGCAAACAACGCATTTATTCCAACATTGGTTTGTAATATGGCTTTTTTATTGGCTTGGCTTCGTCAGTGATTTTACCCACGCACCGCTAACGTTACTGCTGCACATGCAAGCGGTTTCATGGGCAGAGATATAAATATCCATTAGGAAGAAGGGGAATTTCAAGTGCAACAACTATCATGGGTTGCTAATATCATTATGATAATGCATTTGGCTGCTAGAGAATTAAATAAAGTTGAAAGAAAACCAATAGAACAGGAGAATGCATAATGAGGAAGTCTTTATAAAAATAATTGCCTCCACATTTCTATGGTGGATCTACGCTACTACACTTCTTGGAAGCAGGGCAAGACATGCCTGTAATATGAAGTAAAAATGTCCAGGTTTCAAACAATTAACAGGAAATATAGCGATGCTATAGGCTTAACAGTCAGGAGTGGTTAGAGCGTTGGACTAGTAACTGAAAGGTTACTAGATCGAATCCCAGAGCTGACAAGGTAAACATCTGTTGTTCTGCCCCTGAACAAGGCAGTTAAACCACTTTTCCTAGGCTGTCATTGTAAATAATAATTTGTTTTTAACAGACTTGCCTAGTTAAACAAAGGTTAAATCAATAAAAAATATGGAAAATTGTCTTCTGGTAGATGGAAAGGCTCGCCCAAAAACATTCTCTATTAAATGTTAACTAGCTACAAAGTAGTCTATGCCTATGTGTCAGAATGATATCAGGATTATTTGCATCAATCCAGTGGGCATTTCTTTTGCAAAATCCATCTCACGTCCTCCAGAAACACTGCTAATTAAACAATAGTGCTAGGTGCCTGCACACTTAAATTAAGGGTAACTACTCTCAAAAATATATATTTCATATATTCTTCCCAGACCTCAAAATTGGTCTCCTAGTGTGGTTTAAGCATTGTTATGGACTTAGAACATACAATTCTGTTATTTTTTTGGAACATCTGAATTCTGTGAATTTCTGACTCAGTTTATCTGTATCAATAGTAGACCTACTATTAGCCTACTGCACAGTACAGCTTGCGTTGGCCTGACTGTGAAAGACCAATATGGATTTATCAGTTTAGGTCATTCAGAGTGTATGTCACTGTTTCTCATATAATTTTTCCTATACATCGCAGTTTGGAAAATTCTTGGCAAAATTTTAGCATACTCCTCCAGGCACAGGTACACCACTGGCTACAGGGCTATGTGGTAGGGGATTCTTGTTATATTTCGATTTACAGCACATTATAGTGGTTATTATCCACATTATCCCCAAGACGGTGAAAACGTTGCGCTCTTTAAACCTTTCACTAAAGAAACTAGTCTGTCTCATCAAGTAAAAGTGACTAAACTATTTAGATGTAGGGCTAAATCAAAGTTTAAGTTGAAAAAGCTTTCTGGTGACACAGATCAGAAAGGCGGTGGTCTGTTTTGCTCACTGCTCCATATAACTTGGCAGGCGCACCGGTGCGCATTGTTACCTACGGGTTCAATCGTTACTGGCACACCTTTCCTTTGAATGCAAGCGCCGGTGAATTGTAGGCTAACTTAACTTTAAGTCAATGATCCTCCACACAGTCAGTCAGTGTGGGAACGTGATCATTGCACCCAAGATTGAGCTACAACTGGCTAGGCAGTTGATAGCCTAAATCCTGCCTGATGTTACTGCTGTTCCTAAAACCATTGACATACGTTCGCCTACTGTAACCACACAGAGAGTGTGTGTGTGTTAAGGTTGGGCGATTGTGTACAAGCCTACATCGCCCGATTGTGCCCCATAGCGATCCTCGATAGTCGATCACTATTGGGGGGGGGGGTCTTTCTCAAGGCTACCCATGTATTTGGTGAGTCTCTGATCCACCTTTACGCAGACGTCACCATTCTGTATACTTCTGGCCCTTCTTTGGACACTGTGTTAACAACCCTCCAGGCAAGCTTCAATGCCATACATCTCTCCTTCCGTGGCCTCCAATTGATTGCTCTTATGACTTGTTTAGGACTCAACTCAAAGTTTAGGACTTGAGACTTGAGTGCTAAGACTTGAGACTTACTTGTGACTTGAAAAACAATGACTTGGTCCCGCCTCTGGGTCTAACACATAAAAAAGGTGAAACGAGGAAAGGAAATGTCAAAATGAAGCAATGTAATCGAATTTGATTGATCATTGAATTTTGACAATCTTAAACCACACAGAGTATGGAAAAGCATTGTGAATTGACAGTTGAGAATAATTTTTCTTTTTGTCACAATTCATGCTATGACAACAAGGAAATTAAATGGCAAACATGATAAATTATTTGTCATTTAAGCATTTGAGCATAGGTCTATTCGGATAATTTTTCTTGTGTCACTATAACTATATCTATTTTGCCAATTGGATTGATCCCCTCTACCACATGGAACCCCACTAATCTACTGACGGAAACGCACGAGGTGGCTAAAGACTATGCTAGCTTGCTACCGATGGCCCGGCTAGCTGTCTGAATCGCCGTTACCCCAACCAACCTCACTACTAACTGGACCCTTATGATCACTCGACTAAGCATGCCTCTCCTTAATGTAAATATGCCTTGTCCATTGCTGTTCTAGTTAGTGTTTATTGGCTTATTTCACTGTAGAGCCTCTAGCCCTGCTCATTATACCTTATCCAACCTTTCAGTTCCACCACCCACACATGCTATGACATCACATGGTTTCAATGATGTTTCTAGAGACAATATCTCTCTCATTATCACTCAATACCTAGGTTTACCTCCACTGTATTCACATCCTACCATACCTTTGTCTTTACATTATACCTTGAAGCTATTTTATCGCCCCCAGAAACCTCCTTTTACTCTCTGTTCCGGACGTTCTAGACGACCAATTCTCATAGCTTTTAGCCGTACCCTTATCCTACTCCTCCTCTGTTCCTCTGGTGATGTAGAGGTGAATCCAGGCCCTGCAGTGCCTAGCTCCACTCCTATTCCTCAGGCGCTCTCTTTTGATGACTTCTGTAACCGTAATAGCCTTGGTTTCATGCATGTTAACATTAGAAGCCTCCTCCCTAAGTTTGTTTTATTCACTGCTTTAGCACACTCTGCCAACCCGGAAGTTCTAGCCGTGTCTGAATCCTGGTTTAGGAAGACTACCAAAAATTCTGAAATCTTCATCCCTAACTACAACATTTTCAGACAAGATAAAACGGCCAAAGGGGGCGGTGTTGCAATCTACTCCAGAGAGAGCCTGCCGAGTTCTGTCCAACTATGCAGGTCTGTACACAAACAATTTGAACTTCTACTTTTAAAAATCCACCTCTCTAAAAACAAGTCTCTCATCGTTGCCGCCTGCTATAGACCACCCTCTGCCCCCAGCTGTGCTCTGGACACCATATGTGAATTGATTGCCCCCCATCTATCTTCAGAGCTCGTGCTGCTAGGTGACCTAAACTGGAACATTCTTAACACCCCAGCCATCCTACAATCTAAGGTTGATGCCCTCAATCTCACACAAATTATCAATGAACCTACCAGGTACCACCCCAAAGTCGTAAACACGGGCACCCTCATAGATATCATCCTAACCAAATTGCCCTCTAAATACACCTCTGCTGTTTTCAACCAAGATCTCAGCGATCACTGCCTCATTGCCTGCATTCGTAATGGGTCAGCGGTCAAACGACCTCCACTCATCACTGTCAAACGCTCCCTGAAACACTTCAGCGAGCAGGCCTTTCTAATCGACCTGGCCGGGGTATCCGAGAGCGTACACTGCAACCTGTACGCTCTCGTTGGCTGGCCCTCGCCTCATTCTCGTTGTCAAACCCACTGGCTCCAGGTCATCTACAAGACCCTGCTAGGTAAAGTACCCCCTTATCTCAACTCTCTGGTCACCATTGCAGCACCCACCTGTAGCACGCGATCCAGCAGGTATATCTCTCTGGTCACGCCCAAAACCAATTTTTCCTTTGGCCGCCTCCCCTTCCAGTTCTCTGCTGCCAATGACTGGAACGAACTACAAAAATCTCTGAAACTGGAAACACTTATCTCCCTCACTAGCTTTAAGCACCAGCTGTCAGAGCAGCTCACATATTACTGCACCTGTATAATTTAGCCCAAACAACTACCTCTCCCCTACTGTATTTATTTATTTTGCTCCTTTGCACCCCATTATTTCTATCTCTACTTTGTACATTATTCTACTGCAAATCTACCATTCCAGTGTTTTACTTGCTATATTGTATTTACTTCGCCAACATGGCCTTTTTTTGCCTTTACCTCCCTTATCTCACCTCATTTGCTCACATTGTATATAGACTTGTTTCTACTGTATTATTGACTGTATGTTTGTTTTACTCCATGTGTAACTGTGTTGTTGTATGTGTCGAACTGCTTTGCTTTATCTTGGCCAGGTCGCAATTGTAAATGAGAACTTGTTCTCAACTTGCCTACCTGGTTAAATAAAGGTGAAATAAAAAAAGAAATAGAATAAAATGTACATTACATTTTTAAAGGTGTCTGTGTTGTACTGGATACTACCATAGAAATTAAATATTAAACACACTTTTCTATTTATTTTTCAACTTGGCAGGCATTTTGCATACTCACTCATGGAAATGATAATGCAATATATTACATTGCATTTCAATTGAAATACACAGAGACACATACAAAGCTCTCCCTCGCCCTCCATTTGGCAAATCTGACCATAATTCTATCCTTCTGATTCCTGCTTATTAGCAAAAACTAAAGCAGGAAATACCAGTGACTCGCTCAGTACAGAAGTGGTCAGATGACACGGATGCTACACTACAGGACTGTTACAGGACCTCCTGCCCATTTGCATCACTGCCTGCATCCCCCCTATCTGAGATATCGACTGCAGCCCTCATCCTCCACATACAACGCCCATTCTGCCAGTCACATTCTGTTAAAGGTCCCCAAAGCACACACATTCCTGGGTCACTCGTCATTTCAGTTTGCTGCAGCTAGTTGTGTCTTTCTGTAGGCTGTATAGTCACAGAGGAGAGCTGTGCTGCTCTGTCTTCAGCTCTGAGGTTAAAACCCTCCCACCTGAAAGAGCTGGACCTGAGCTACAATCACCCGGGAGACTCTGCAGGGGGGACTGCTTCCAGCTACTCTGGTGCATCCTACATATGAAGCTGAAGTAAGTCATAAGAATAGATTACCTAATAGTGTGAGCAGCGGTTGTGTCATATGTGGTGTAGTAGGCTCAGTAACATGAGGACATGATCGGTAGAATTAAGGGGAAGTTTAGTCAGCATACTTAGCACCCCAACACAGGACTACTCTTCTTCTGCATCTCTGATAACCTTTTTGGAATTGTACTCCCGTTCTGTATGCAATAGGTAGGAGAGAATACCTGTATATATCGAGTAATGAACTTGGATATTGCACCAGAACACAACAATATGGGTTTAAATGTTTGCTGCTTTTAGATCTTTGTCAGTCAATAACCTGTTTCTCCTACAGTGTGGATCATGGTGGAAAGTACAGGCTGAAATCAGGGCTGAGGAAATGTAAGTCTCTTTAATCCTAATTAACTGTATATTCAGAACTATAGTGGAATAGTAACTAATCAATACTTGTACTGTACCTACAAAACAACATTTTATATGAGGACGTGGTTTGATTCAACTCCCCTTTTGTCCACAGATGCATGTCAACTCATCCTGGACCCACTTACAGCACACCTACTGTCATGACTTCCACCGAAGGTGGTTCCTCTCCTTGTTCGGGCGGTGCTCGGCGGTCGGCGTCGCCGGCCTACTAGCCATCACCGATCTATTTTTCTTTTTCCGTTTGTTTTGTCTTTGGTTCATTCACACCTGGTTTTCATTTGCTTTCATTTCTGTGTGTATATTTACCCCTATTTCCACTCGTGCAGGATTATTTTCATGTTGTTCGTTGAGGTTTTCCATAGTTTATTCACTTGTGTACAGTGTTGTTCTCTGCAGTGAAGGCTTATCTGGATGTCGTTATTACTGGGAGGTGGTGCGGGATGGTGACTTGGCTTACATTGGTGTGGTGTACAAAGGAATGATGTGAAATGGATAGGAGTTTGACAGTAGGATTGGACTCAATAAGAAGTCCTGGAGTTTTCTTCTCCCCCAAGATCATAAGGAAGCAATGGTGTGCCATGTTAATCACTGTATTATTCATCTACTAGTGTCACACGTGACAAAATGTTTACTGTTCATTTTTACTGTGTTAAAATATAATTATGTTACCCCAAAGTTCACTGTAATACTAATACTGTAATCTAGGTCCCAAGAAACAAAGAGATCTTCTGTTGAATCTGACAATTAATCTTAATGGTTGTACAGTCGTCTCAAATAAAACTGTGAAGGACCTCGGCGTTACTCTGGACCCTGATCTCTCTTTTGACGAACATATCAAGACTGTTTCAAGGACAGCTTTTTTCCATCTACGTAACATTGCAAAAATCAGAAACTTTCTGTCCAAAAATGATGCAGAAAAATGTATCCATGCTTTTGTTACTTCTACGTACTAGAATGCTCTACTTTCCGGCTACCCTGATAAAGCACCAAATAAACTTCAGTTAGTGCTAAATACGGCTGCTAGAATCCTGACTAGAACCCCAAAAAATGGATCATATTACTCCAGTTCTAGCCTCCCCACACTGGCTTCCTGTCAAGGCAAGGGCTGATTTCAAGGTTTTACTGCTAACCTACAAAGCATTACATGGACTTGCTCCTACCTATCTCTCTGATTAGGTCCTGCTGTACATACCTACACGTACGCTACGGTCACAAGACGCAGGCCTCCTAATTGTCCCCAGAATTTCTAAGAATACAGCTGGAGGCAGGGCTTTCTCCTATAGAGCTCCATTTTTATGGAATGGTCTGCCTACCCATGTGAGAGACGCAAACTCGGTCTCAACCTTTAAGTCTTTACTGAAGACTCATCTGGGTCATATGATTGAGTGTAGTCTGGCCCAGGAGTGTGAAGGTGAACGGAAAGGCTCTGGAGCAGTGAACCGCCCTTGCTGTCTCTGCCTGGCCGGTTCCCCTCTTTCCACTGGGATTCTCTGCCTCTAACCCTATTACAGGGGCTGAGTCACTGGCTTACTGGTGCACTTTCATGCCGTCCCTAGGAGGGGTGCGTCACTTGAGTGGGTTGAGTCACTGATGTGATCTTCCTGTCTGGGTTGGCGCCCCCCCTTGGGTTGTGCCGTGGTGGAGATCTTTGTGGGCTGTACTCGGCCTTGTCTCAGGATGGTAAGTTGGTGGTTGAAGATATCGCTCTAGTGGTGTGGGGGCTGTGCTTTGGCAAAGTGGGTGGGGTTATATCCTTCCTGTTTGGCCCTGTCCGGGGGTATCATCGGATGGGGCCACAGTGTCTCCTTACCCCTCCTGTCTCAGCCTACAGTATTTATGCTGCAGTATTTTGTGTCGGGGGGCTAGGGTCAGTTTATTATATCTGGAGTACTTCTCCTGTCCTATTCGGTGTGAATTTAAGTATGCTCTCTCTAATTCTCTTTCTCTTTCTCTCTCGGAGGACCTAAGCCGTAGGACCATGCCTCAGGACTCCCTGGCATGATGACTCCTTGCTGTCCCCAGTCCACCTGGCTGTGCTGCTGCTCCAGTTTCAACTCTTCTGCCTGCGGCTATGAAATCCTGCTACCTGTCCCAGACCTATTATTTGATCATGCTGGTCATTTATGAACATTTGAACATCTTGGCCATGTTCTGTTATAATCTCCACCCGGCACAGCCAGAAGAGGACTGGCCACCCCTCATAGCCTGGTTCCTCTCTAGGTTTCTTCCTAGGTTTTGGCCTTTCTAGGGAGTTTTTCCTAGCCAACGTGCATCAACACCTGCATTGCTTGCTGTTTGGGGTTTTAGGCTGGGTTTCTGTACAGCACTTTGAGATATCAGCTGATGTACGAAGGGCTATATAAATAAATTTGATTTGATTCTCTGTATGTGCACTGCATGCTGGATCTATGTGAGTATGGTATTGGCTGACATGGTTAGTTGGACTCACGCTGCTTGTATTTCTACTGAGTTTCAGTAAACCTTCCGTTAGTGTGTTATGGCTGAGTGCTTAGTCTCTTTAAGTGTGATGAATGTGCCATTGCCGTGTTTGATTTGGAGATTTTTCAGCTCTTGGCTAGGCACTTTCTCTCTACTCAGAGGATGTCAGGGCAAACAGGGTGGAATCATACGTTCCTAGTTAAGAGCTGAAAAGGGGTGGGGTTAGAGGGAACTTAGATAGGCGAGCCAGCAACCGGAAGGTTGCCAGTTCAAATCCAGGGTCTGACAGGAAAAAATCGAGGGGGAAGTGAGCTGACCAACTGGAGGGTTGCTGGTATCAAAATCCTAGATACCATCTCCTGCCGTTGTCCCCTTGAGCAAGGCACTTAACCCCCAAAACAGCACCACAGTGCAGATGTCCTTGCTCCGAACTCTCCAACCTGTATAAGTGTCTTTTGGAGGCATTGGGATAAAGTGGAAGTTGACCTTGTGCTAGTAAAGCAATTTCTTATTCTCATGGCTTTGTAATTCATGTATGCTACACTGCATCAGCCCACGAAATCAGTGAGTTTACAGGCCCACAGTATGGCCTTATGTGTAAACAGCCTGTGTGTGTGTGTGATTGTGCTTGTGTGCGTACATGCGCACATGCATTAGAATTTTATATAGAATCGACATTTGCAGACACCATGTGTGTGTGTTCTAAGCCACACAGCGGGCCCTGTTGACATGAGGCCTAATGAAACAGGACTATGTGTTGAGATCTCCTGGGGAGCTGTGGACTCTCTGGGGAGGATCCCAGTGAACAACACCATTAAGCTCACTTCTTGCACCCAACCTTGATGAGTGACTCTTGGACATGGGTCGGATTGATGTAGGGATCCTATGGGGATTGGAGGCCTGGTCTGAGGGAAAGCCTGGTCTACTGAAGGCTCTGGGTTGGCTCCATGTCTCCACTGAGCAGCTTGCTGAAACTAGAGCCATGGCCGGTGGCCCACCACTTGAGGACACACACTGGGCCAGCAGCAATGCAGCCACGCACTACCCATAAGCCTGCATACAAGATATTTGACATGTAGAAGTGAATTGTTTTCCTTGGCTGTGTGAAAGGATAAGGTTGACCTTGAGACCACAGGCCCATGTTTTTCTGTAACAGACCCTGCCTCCTGCTTGCCTCTTATGGCCCTACTCCTTCCTCCTGTAATACTTGATGTCTGACCTGCAGTATATTATTAAAACACATCTTAATGACCTCTGCCTGCCTTTGAGTTTACATGCACTTACAGTCAACCACGCCTTGACCCTGTTTTAGTTCAGCGATGTAAACTCCCATGCTGTTAAGGAGAAATATACACTGAGTATACAATACATTAAGAACACCTGCTCTTTCCATAACATATTCTGACCAGGTGAATCCAGGTGAAAGTTATGATCCCTTATTGATGTCAGCCTTGAGACAATTGAGACATGGATTGTGTATGTGTGCCATATGAGTGCCGGTTTTTCACTGTCAAGAGTTTCTCGTGTGTATCAAGAATGGTCCACCACCTAAAGGACATACAGCAAACTTGACACAACTGTGGGAAGCATTGGGGTCAACATGGGCCAGCATCCCTGTGGAATGCTTTTGACACCTTGTTGTCAGCAAACTTAATGGTGGTGTTGGAGTTGTGTTTGGGCACTCGATTGTGAGTGAACATGGAGTACATGTGTGTACTTAGTCCCCTCCTGTTCACCCACGACTGGGTGGCCAAACATGACTCCAACACCATCATTAAGTTTGCTGACGACACAACAGTGGTAGGCCTGATCACCGACAACAATGAGACAGCCATAGGGAGGAGGTCAGAGAACTGGCAGTGTGGTGTCAGGACAACAACCTCTCCCTCAATGTGAGCAAGACAAAGGATCTGATTGTGGACTACAGGAAAAGGCGGGCTGAACAGGCCCCCATTAACATCGACGGGGCTGTAGTGGAGCGGGTTGAGAGTTTCAAGTCCCATGGTGCCCACATCACCAACGATCTATCATGGTCCAAACACACCAAGACAGTCATGAAGAGGGCACGACAAAACCTTTTCCCCCTCAGGACACTAAAAAGATTTGGCATGGGTTCCCAGACCCTCATAAAGTTCTACAGCTGCACCATCAGAACATCCTGACCGGTTGCATCACGGCCTGGTATGGCAACTGCTCGGCATCTGACCGTAAGGCGCTACAGAGGGCAGTGCATACGGCCCAGTACATCACTGTGGCCAAGCTTCCTGCCATCCAGGACCTATATAATAGGCTATGTCAGAGGAAAGCCCATAAAATTGTCAGAGACTCCAGTCACCTATGTCATAGGTGTTTTCTCTGCTATCGCACAGCAAGCGGTACCTGAGCGCCAAGTCTAGGACCAAAAGTCTCCTGAACAGCTTTTACCCAAGCCATAAGACTGCTGAACAACTAATCAAATGGCCACCATCACTTGTGAGTAAGCATTTCACGGTAAGGTCTACACTTGTATTCGGCGCATGTGACAAAAAGTTTGATTTGATTTGTAGAGTCCATGCCCTGACGAACTGAGACTGTTCTGATGGCAAAAAGGGTTAGTGTTCCTATTGTTTGGAATACTCAGTGTACATGTACATAGTCATAAAGACTGTTTTCTAAAGATATATTGACCGCTTTTTAAAAACTTGCTAATGCAACCATTGACTGTATATACGTATACAGTACTAGTCAAAAGTTTGGAAACACCTACTCATTCAAGGGTTTTTCTTTATTTTTACTATTTTCTACATTGTATAATAATAGTGAAGACATCAAAACTATGAAATAACACATATGGAATCGTGTAGTAACCCAAGAAGTATTAAACAAATCAAAATATATTTGATTTGTAGCCACCTTTTGCCTTGATGACAGCTTTGCACGATTGGCATTCTCAAATCACATTTTATTGGTCACATACACATGGTTAGCAGATGTTATTGCTAGTGTAGCGAAATGCTTGTGCTTCTAATTCCGACAATGTAGCAATATCTAACAAGTAATATCTAAGAAATACCTAATACACACAAATCTAAGTAAAGGAATGGAATAAGAATATATAAATATATGGATGAGCAGTGACACAGCGGCATAGGCTAAGATGCAGTAGATAGTATAGAACACAGTATATACATAGGAGATGTGTAATGCAAGATATGTAAACATTTTTTAAAGTCAAATCACATTTTCTTGGTCACATACACATGGTTAGCAGATGTTAATACGAGTGTAGGGAAATGCTTGTGGCATTATTAAAGGGACTAGTGTTCCATTTATTAAAGTGGCCAATGATTTCAAGTCTGTACTGAGGCAACAGCCTCTCTGTGCTAGTGATGACTGTTTTAACAGTCTGATGGCCTTGAGATAGAAGCTGTTTTTCAGTCTCTCGGCCCCAGCTTTGATGCATCTGTACTGACCTCGCCTTCTGGATGGTAGTGAGGTGAACAGGCAGTGGCTCGGGTGGTTGTTGTCCTTGATTATATTTTTGGCCTTCCTGTGACATCGGGTGGTGTAGGTGTCCTGGAGGGCAAGTAGTTTGCCACCGGTGATGTGTTGTGCAGACCGCACCACCCTCTGGAGAGCCCTGCGGTTGTGGGCGGTGCAGTTGCCGTACCAGGCGGTGTTACTGCCTGACAGGATCCTCTCAATTGTGCATCTGTAAACGTTTGTGAGGGTTTTAGGTGACAAGCCAAACCAGCTTCATGAGGAATGCTTTTCCAACAGTCTTGAAGGAGTTCCCACATATGCTGAGCACTTGTTGGCTGCTTTTCCTTCACTCAACTCATCCCAAACCATTTCAAATGGGTTGAGGTTGGGTGATTGTGGAGGCCAGATCATCTGATGCAACACTCCATCACTCTCCTTCTTGGTCAAATAGCCCTTACACAGCCTGGAGGTGTGTTTTGGGTAATACTCCTGTTGAAAACAAATGATAGTCCAACTAAGCGGAATGCTGTGGTAGCCATGCTGGTTGTGTGCCTTGAATTCTAAATAAATCACAGACATTGTCACCAACAAAGCACCCCCACACCATCACACCTCCTCCTCCATGTTTCACGGTGGGAACCACACATGCGGAGATAATCCGTTCACCTACTCTGCGTCTCACAAAGACATGGTGGTTGGAACAAAAAATCTCAAATTTGGACTCATCAGACCAAAGGACAAATTTCCACCGGTCCAATGTCCATTGCTCGTGTTTCTTGGCCCAAGCAAGTCTCTTCTTCTTATTGGTGCCGTTTAGTAGTGGTTTCTTTGCAGCAATTCGACCAGGAAGGCCTGATTCACGCAGTCTCTGGACAGTTGATGTTGAGATGTGTCTGTTACTTGAACTCTATGAAGCATTTATTTGAGCTGCAATCTAAGGTGCAGTTAATTAACTCTAATGAACTTATCCTCTGCAGCAGAGGTAACTATGGGTCTTCCTTTCCTGTGGGGTCCTCATGATAGCCATGTATACCAACCCTACCTTGTCACAACACAACTGGCTCAAACGCATTAAGAAGAAAGAAATTCCACAAATTAACTTTTAACAAGGCACATCTGTTCATTGAAATGCATTCCAGGTGACTACATCATGAAGTTGGTTGAGAGAATGCCAAGTGTGTGCAAAGCTGTCATCAAGGCAAAGGGTGGCTACTTTGAACAATCTAAAATCTAAACTATATTTTTTGATTAACACTTTTTTTGCTTACTTCATGATTCCATGTGTGTAATTTCATAGTTTTGATGTCTTCACTATTATTCTACATGTAGAAAAAACAAAGAAAAACCCTTGAATGAGTATGTGTTTCCAAGCCTTTGACTGGTGTAAAAGGAGCAATTATTGGTACAATGATTGTCTTCGGATGTATTACTTATTTATACGAACATTGGACATGAAGAATGAAGATTGGATCCTGCTTTCTGGAAACAACAGCCTGCAGTATGAGGGGCAGTCATTCTCCCCTGAATGCAACCCAAAATATGTATGTCCACTGTTGTTTATATATATACAGTAATCTTTGGATTACATTTGCTTGTGTTGTTACGGGTTAGTGTTTTAGTGTTTGATGATGAATAGGCACGTTTAAGAGGATGCATGCCGCTGACCTTGATGTCTGTTCTTTGGTGAGGAGAAAATATGACTATCTAGTTTGGAACTTTGAAACTGTGTACTGCTTGTGCTCAGCAGAGTCTCAGCAGAGTGTGTCGTGGAGTAGTCCACTATGGTAAGGATTTGAAAACCACTTAAGTTACTAAGCAGGGAGACTGTCCCAAAGCTAGTGTTATTACCCAGGTAATATATGGCAGGCTGGCAAGCTTCCCCAAAGCAAGGTCAGGCATAGCATGCTAAAGGAACTTTTTACAAGCTTCCACTGACAATAGAAGGTGACAGAAAAATAACAGCATTTCAAGTTGAATTTCCTCTCTCTGGTTACTAGCAACACAGACCAGTGATCAACATTCATGAATCTCGCAGGAATTTCAAAACTCTAATTGTTTGACAGGATTGTGTTTGAGACATTACATTTCTTCCAATGGTTTCTTCCTAGCGCAAGGGGCTAGTAATGTATGATGCTGCCTGATTAACTGAAGCAAAGGGAGCGATGGAGAGAGAGAAGCAGGGTTAAGTGAGGGAGAAGAGACGTATGTGAGACAGAGAGAAATAGATGGAAAGCAGAGAGAGAGAGAGAGAGAGAGAGAGAGAGGTTGAAGTTGAGGTTCAGATCAGCAGACAGGCCAATGTGTGCCCCAGTCCCAGCAGTAGTTAGAGCCCTACAGGGTTCTGGTCTTGACCAATGGCAGGTTTAACCGTCCAGAGGTGCTAGGCCTGGTTGCCATCGTCGCTGCCTCCCAGCCATGCTCAGGGTCGCACAGGAAGAATAGACTTTCTCCATACAGGAGCAGCCAGTCTTTATGTGCATTCTGTTAAACATTTACAGAGAAGTGGATTCTTCTCTGATCCCACAAGTCATTCGTGCCTATGATTGACTTCATCTGGGCTCCTCTTTTCTCATCCAATGCCAAAGCATTTAGCGACGGGGATATAAAGAGATGTTGTACCCCATAACTAGGGCTCAATTTACAATATAGGATGCACAACTGCAGCTAAAGACGTTCGAGTATCTTCATGTATGCTAACCCTTCCCAGTCTACACTCATTTCCTTTCACAATCCCAAAATGCCCTTTTTATTTGTTGTGCTGTCAAGGACAAATCGGGAATGAAAATCTAGGCTAAACATATGGTCCTCTGTAACTAACAATGGGAGAACATGAGCAAGATGGGACCAGTCTTACCGTTACTGCATGATACACTGGTCTCCTCAGTAGGAACAGCATGCCAGGGCATTGGGAAAAGAGTGAGACACCTTTAGCCATCACAAGGTTCCGTCATGTCAATGTAACTCCTTTGTGGGTTAATGGATGTATGCGTAAGCACCGTGCAGCATTCAGTCTAGTTTAAATCAATATCAGGCCAACTGTCTGAGGCCTTCTAGATCAGTTCTCTGGTCTGTAGCCTAACAAGGTTCTTTATGTTGTTCACTTCACACTGTCTGACATGGTCCTCACACAGGCCGCTTCATTGAGCTGCAGGGCGTTGACTGACCAGCCAAGTACAAATGATGCAAAGGTGGCGGATGTTTGATTTCTCTTTATTAAAACGGTTTGACCTATTGACCCTGTTGGAGCGTTTTGAAGGTATTCTAAATGCGGAAGACAAGGTTCAGTTGAATGCATTCAGTTGTACAACTGACTAGGTGTTCCCCTTTCCCTCCTTCACCAAATTAGTGGGGGCACACCAGCTGTTTCCCTTTGTGAATGGAGGAAATCCCTCAATGGTCCAACCTATCAAACCCCACCTCATAAGCATAGTTACATTAACTGTATAAACAAAGCATGCTGCTCAAACAGCCATAGTTGTGATCGCTAATTGTTGGTACAGTGTGAGAGTAATTGGATATGCTACCATGCATTCAACATTGTTTCTACGTTGACGTGATAACCCAGTACGCTGTTTGCCCCTGAAAGGGAATGAAAGAGTTTCAGTTTTATGCCCACATTGTGCCCACAGACGAGTGTAGACGATTAAAAGACGGATTATGATCGGATTGGAGGTAGTCGGGTATGCATTGTGTCTGGATATCTTATAAGTGTAGACGGATCTGGAGAGTGAAACCCTTGAAACTAAAATAATTTACAGGTAGCACCATTGACTTACTGTATGACATCAATGTCTTAAAATAAACAAATATTTAGAAAAAAAATATGTCAAATACAGTAATTTGCATACATGGAGGGACCATGAAATCTGGTCAGAATGTGGACACAATGGATGGATAAGAGACACCATTTTATTACCACGTGTGGACACATCTGACAATGTGGGCACAATCAGAACAAAGGACAAAGGATGCATGTTAGACCCGGGCATAAACAAGGCTTCTGTCACAACCATAGACCAATACAGTACATCAATATGTCCCTTTTTGTCCCACTGACAAACTGCACAGTATAAAGCCCCTGGAAACCGCTAATTGAATTTCTCTTTTCCTAAACGTAACCAAAAGATCAAATCAGTCCATAACAAAAAAAACGAAAGCCATGTTAATGGCAGTTTATTTTAGCTGTTTAAGACTGTTCTCTGCCCCATGTGGTTCCAATGAGATTCAATCTATTTAAACTAAAATCAGATGAAGCGTTTTAGATTAAATCCTTAAATGTAAACGCTAGGGTTGGTCGGCCCACAGACTGCGCTTCTGGAGAGATACTGATCTGCTCTGTGTAAATAAACTGACTTCTAAATGGATTCTCACTTTTGTCGATATTTACCTTGGAGTGAACCCTTGAAGCTCAACTAAAGGTAACAAACAACTTCTCTGATAGAAGACGGCGTGGCAACGATATTAGTCCAAAACATTTATTCTAGTGTCAATTTACTACAGAGTGTAAATAGGATAATTGCAGTCATAAAGTCAGTCTCATCCAAAACAGAGTTTTGTAAGTGTGTTCGTCATAATTTACTTTGAGGGTTGGGTTTTGATTTCGACAATGCTTACTTGCCCACCAACACGGGACACACAGCTGCAATGATTGAGCTCTATCCAATCCTACCGCAGAATACACAGATGGTGAGACAGACCTTCAGCAGATCGGACACTGCACGCATATTTTTACTTGAGAAATACTGCACCAGACTACATAACTACAGTAGATGGAAAATTGTGCGACCAAAACCTTGCCAAAAAAAAATCTAAACTAGTTACAGATTTAGATGAATTCATTTATCTTAGATTCATTCTGACTATTTTGAGGAAGTGATACAGGCTTTGGTCCTATGGTGTCTTCTTTAGTATCATGGCATTCTAACATTTTGTTTGTGCATGCCGCCACCTACTGAAGTGCACACCTGGCTTTTCAAGGTGTCAGATACTGGAGACTGTGATATGCTGGATTGGAAAGCCTCATATTGCTACCTTGTGATCGATCATGTTACATTTTTTGATACAAAAGTCAAATGGAAGTGGGAATGTAAAACATTGCACCAACTAACCCTACACTTCTTTTTCTTTTAACACCCCATTCCACTACTGTGTCCCTATTTGATCCTACACCAGACCGATGGCCTTGGAGGATGGGCACCTTTCTTTCAACACACCTTGTAACTCTGCTGCAGTAAAACCTTGTACACCCAAGTACTTCTCTGCAGCTGCCACCCCAACATCTATTTAAAACACTGAAGCACAGATTCGTATCACTTTGTATTGGCCTAGGCGTGCTACTCACCTTTGACCCATCATCCTCTACTCTTTATTGCCTCAACATAAGACACCTTCTGTTCTACTCTGACAACCTCAACCTGTCTCCCTCTCACCGGGAACTTCTAATCGCCAGCAACATGATCACCTCCCACAATTGACAGTTTTTTCCACTGATATTACACATTCCGTTGTCCCATGCCCTCCTGCACACTTCTGCAACTTGTCCATAAGCTTGGCATCTGAAACACCTTAGTGGGTTCGGCACAAAAGCTCTCACGGGATAACTGAGATATCCTAACATGACTTTGTCAGGTAAAGACTGCTTCAAAACTCAAGAGTAGACAGTGTCTTCTCAATTTCACTATGCTCGCCACAGGGTTTGCGTTGTACCAAACGGCGGGTGTCACAGACACAGGTCATCTACATTTCAGTTGCTCCACCTCCACACTTAAATACCACCTCAGTAATCACTCCTTTCAAAGGTGCCCTGCTCCGGAGACCAAAGCAAGTCACAGATCTTATCCCGAGGTGCGTGACTTGAAGTGCCCGCTCCTTCTGGGCGGAAGAAACAGAAAATCATTCACTTCGAGCTACCTTCACCGATGTAACAGTACCCAAATTATTTTGTGCCCAGCCAGGGACTACATATGGGTCAGCCAAAAGTCAGAGATCCATGTTCTCAAAATGTCACTGCCACTGGGCCACAATCATCTTTTGCATGACCATCGGGGAGAGGCTTGGACGCTGAGGTCTTGACCACACCCTCACTCTTGTCAGGTTAAATTTCTGAGCCATCAGAGACACCATTCTTCCACAACACACATCTCCCCTCTCTCTGCACGCATCTCCTTCTTACTTGCTGTCCATAATCAAGTCTATCCATTCACCATGCTCAAGTCATCCACTGTATTGTTTGCAGAACACACACTGATGGCCTTTCTCCAATACCCAACTTCTGTTCCTTTAATAGCCCAATTTACTAGTCTGGGTATCTCTGGCATCTTCATGCCCACAAAGCTTGGGCTACCCTGCATCTGAGAGCACTACCCTCCACTTCTTCACTGTAGAACAGGTTACATTCCTATGGTGTCTCATGGGGGACGGACATTAGTAACTGCCACATCAAATCCCACACCTAAGACTGAAATCCTTTTTTCTTAATGAGCAACACAGAAACACATGTGAAATTAGTATGTTCAGTCGCTCTTCAACCGTTTGACTATTAGGGGGTCTTTGTACTCAGGTGTTTAGGCTGGAAGACTTATTCTTCTCATCAGGTTCAAAACTAACACCATTGTGTTTCCAACAGGAAAATGACCCTACGCACACAGCCAAGACAACACAGGAGTGGCTTCGGGACAAGTCTCTGAATGTCCTTGGGGGGTTCAGCGGCAGGGAATGGCAAACTAGTCAGGATCGAGGCAAAGATGAACGGCGCAAAATACAGAGAGATCCTTGATGAAAACCTGCTCCAGAGTGCTCAGGACCTCAGACTGGGGCGAAGGTTCACCTTCCAACAGGAACATTACCCTAAGGAACATTACCCTAAGCACACCGCACACCGCCAAGACAACACAGGAGTGGCTTCGGGACAAGTCTCTGAATGTCCTTGAGTGTACCAGCCAGAGCCCGGACTTGAACCCGATCAAACATCTCTGGATAGACCTGAAAATAGCTGTGCAGCTACACCCCTCATCCAACCAGACAGAGCATGAGAGGATCTGCAGAGAAGAATGGGAGAAACTCCCCAAATACAGGTGTGCCCAGCTTGTAGCGTCAAACCCAAGAAGACTTGAGGCTGTAATTGCTGCCAAAGGTGCTTTAACAAAGTACTGAGTGAAGGGTCTGAATACTTATGTAAATATAATACCAGTTTTTCATTTTAAATGAATTAGCAAGACATTTGACCTGTTTTTGCTTTATTATTGTGTGTACATTGATTAGGAAAAACACTATATAATCAATTTTAGAATAAGGCTGTAACCTAACAAAATGTGGAAAAAGTCAAGTGGTCTGAACTTTCCCGAAGGCACAGTATGCTGGACTCTAGGCTTAATTTGAACAGTTTGTCGGAAATTGCATGAAGTTTGGCCATTACAGGATGCCAAGTCTCAAACCCTCTGGGCAAAAACTAGTTTGAATCAACGTTGTTGCCACAATTTCAACCAAAACAAATCAATGTGAATGCTGTTGAATTAACGTGGAAAAATGATTGGTTTTACAAAAGTGCCTAAATTCGAATGATTTGGTGACATTGTTGAATTGATGTTAGTTGATGTTGATGATAGTTGTTAGTTGATGTTGATGATGAATTGATGTTCGTTGACAACTCAACCTAGTGTAAATTAAAATTAGATGTTGAACTGACATCTGCCCAGTGGGAAGGCTTTTCAGTCGGATCATATTTCATGGCTTTTGGATATTGCATATCTCAGTGGAGGTTGCTGAGGAGAAGACGGCTCATAATAATGTCTGGAACGGAGAATTATGGCAGGCATTATTATGAGCCATCCTCCCCTTCACTGGCATAGCCTCTATTTGGCTAACTGAGTCATTTTAGGCACTTCTGATAGTGGATAAACAGTTCTTACTGACTGACCCAGTCAGATATAACTAATTTACGGGATAAGGAGCCCTGTAGACGGGGGACATTAATAGGGCTGAAGGGCTAACCTTACAGGGAGAAATCATTCCCATATGACCTACAGATGTAGGATCTTAATTTGATCACCCTGTTGCATGTGAACTTTCCTGCAATGCAGGACATTAAACACCTGAAGTGTATTTGAGGTTTTAAAAGGCTTCTGAAGTTTGTAATTTCCACTTTGAAATGTCAGTCTTAAATTTGCCCTTACAAAAATATCAACCCCTTCAAAAATCTTGATGAATGATAATTACATTTATTTCTCCAGGATTAATTTCGTGCTGTAGCAAACTGGCTCAAATGAAAATCCTACATCTGTAATTTCCATACTATGGTGTGAAACCAGGGTGGGGTGCATAGAGCTGTCTTGCATCACCATTATTGGGTATCAAAACCCTTCAGTTCACACATGGATCCAGTTACAGACCACTTCAACACTGGCGGGAAATGCTTTGCTTTAGAATTTTACAAGCAACAATAATGTGGATATGAAATCACATCATATGATGCCTCAACCGTTTCCAGAGTGAATGTAGGCTACAATAATGTGAAGCCGGTAGCAACAGTGAGAGACAACACTATGAGAATTGTGTCCCTCAGTGTGGAGACACTAATATAATTGTTGTTGGAATGTTTGCTGATGATTTCCACATGGACATAAGCACACACACACGGAGAGAGAGAGACAGAGACTTATGGGGCGTGCCGTGTAAATTACGGCGTCCCGTGTAAGGGCATGAAGACCAAACACGTAACAAAAACACAGGGTTGAAACCCAAACAAAAGAGCGAGGAGTACCTCGAATAAATAACACACGCGCACAATGATTAACACACGGGACTAGAACCGTAATCATCTGCGCAATCCACAAAGGCACGAAAGCCCAAAAACGCACAGGTACTCACACCCACCAATGAACATTGTAACAATAATGGGCCGCCCAATGGAAACCACAGGGCACACTTCTACAAATACTAATCAGTGGGAATAGGGGACAGTTGTGTGTGATGAAAGTTTGAGGGATCCATGACACAGAACATGTTATTATGTGCAGTCAATTGGTGTAAAAGATGGAGACTCATGATTAACCAGACAAAAACATAGATAATGACTTTTAGAAAACCAGCTACTAAGAAAAGTGTTTTTCAGTTTTGTTTTGGTGAAGACATTTTGGAGTTTACTAGCATTTATAAATATTTGTGTATATTTGTTACCTTTCCATACGCAACATCTGCCCTGGCTGACTCAGTAAGCAGAGCTCTTGTTATAGAAAAAAACACTCAAAGATATTGATTATGCCACATATTCCAAACTGCATCAGACATGCGTGTGCCCTGTTCTGGACTATGCAGCAGGAGTCTGGGGTGCTAACAGGTATTTTAAAAACAAACATGTTCATAACAGAGCACTACGTTACTTTTTAGGTGTCCACAAGTTTGCACCTGTACTTGCAATAACAGGGAACATGGGCTGGGAACCCTGTGAGTTGTCTACCACATGAATCTTCTCTTTGTGTCAGACCGGGTTCAAGTGACTTCTGGTTTTTTTCTGTATTTATTTGTGTGTTTATGGTATGTATGTATGTATGTATGTATGTATGTATGTATGTATGTATGTATGTATGTAACACGAGACGTACGTAGTAGGGTCTAAAAGAAAGGCAGGCAGCCCCATTGCGGACACCAACGTCTTGCTCCCAGACAAATTAAACAACTTCTTTGCTCGCTTTGAGGACAAGACAATGCCACGGCCCGCTACCAAAACCTGTGGGCTCTCTTTCACCATGGCCAACATGAGTAAAACATTTAAACGTGTTAACCCTCGCAAGGCTGCCGGCCCAGATGGCATCCATAACCGTATCCTCAGAGCATGCGCAGACCAGCTTGCTGGTGTGTTTACGGACATATTCAATCAATCCCTATCCCAGTCTGCTGTGCCCACATGCGTCAAGAGGGCCCCCATTGTTCCTATTCCAAAGAAAGCTAAGGTAACTGAGCTAAATGACTATCTGTCACTTCTGTCATCATGAAGTGCTTTGAGAGACGAGTCAAGGAACATATCACCTCCACCCTACCTGATACCCTAGACCCACTCCAACTTGCTTACCGCCCCAATAGGTCCACAGACGATGCAATCGCAATCACACTGGACACTGCTCTAACCCATCTGGACAAGTGGAATACCTACAACTGAAGTCGGAAGTTTACATACACCTTAGCCAAATACATTTAAACTCTGTTTCACAATTCCTGACACTTAATCGTAGTAAAAATTCCCTGTCTTAGCTCAGTTAGGATCACCACTTTATTTTTAGAATGTGAAATGTCAGAATAATAGTAGAGAGAATTATTTATTTCAGCTTTTATTTCTTTCATCACATTCCCAGTGGGTCAGAAGTTCACTCAAATACTCAATTAGTATTTGGTAGCATTGCCTTTAAATTTTGGGTAGCGTTCCACAAGCTTCCCACAATAAGTTGCACAGTGGCGGTTATTTTACCTTTATTTTACTAGGCAAGTCAGTTAAGAACAAGTTCTTATTTTCAATGACAGCCTAGGAACAGTGGGTTAACTGCCTGTTCAGGGGCAGAACGACAGATTTGTACCTTGTCTGCTCGGGGATTTGAACTTGCAACCTTCCAGTTACTAGTCCAACGCTCTAACCACTCGGCTACCCTGCCACCCCATGATATCGTTTTGGACCTTGAGCGTGGCTGAGGTGCATCCATAATCAGCTCTGAAACCAGATTGCATAGCGGAGAAGGTATGGTGGGATTCGAAATGGTCAGTAATCTGTTTGTTAACTTGGCTTTCAAAGACCTTAGAAAGGCAGGGTAGAATAGATACAGGTCTAGATATAGGTCTGTAGCAGTTTGGGTCTAGAGTGTCTCCCCCTTTGAAGAGGAGGATGACCGGGGCAGCTTTCCAATCTATGGGAATTTCAGACGATACGAAAGAGGTTGAACAGGCTAGTAATAGGGGTTGCAACAATTTCGGCATATCATTTTAGAAAGAGAGGGTCCAGATTGTCTAACCCGGCTGATTTGTAAGGGTCCAGATTTTGCAGCTTTTTCAGAACATCAGCCATCTGGATATGTGTGAAGGAGAAGTGGGGGAGGCTTGGGCGAGTTGCTGTGGGAGGTGGAGGGCTGTTGAACAGGGTAGGGGTAGCCAGGTGGAAAGCATGGCCAGCCGTAGAAAAATTCTTATTGAAATTCTCAATTATAGTGGATTTAATGGGGGTGACAGTGTTTCCTAGCCTCTGTGCAGTGGCCAGCTGGGAGGAGGTGCTCTTATTCTCCATGGACTTTACAGTGTCCCAGAACCTTTTTGAGTTAGTACTACAGGATGCAAATTTCTGTTTGAAAAAGCTAGCCTTAGCTTTCCTAACTGCTTGTGTATATTGGTTCCTAACTTCCCTGAAAAGTTGCATATCACGGAGGCTATTTGATGCTAATGCAGTACGCCACAGGATGTTTTTGTGCTGGTCAAGGGCAGTCAGGTCTGGAGTGAACAAAGGGCTATATCTGTTCCTGGTTCTACATTTTTTGAATGGGGCATGCTTATTTAAGATGGTGAGGAAGGCACTTAAGATGGTGAGGAAGGCATCCTCGACTGACGGGATGAGATCAATATCCTTCCAGGATTCCCTGGCAGGTTGATTAGAAAGGCCTGCTCGCTGAAGTGTTTTTGGGTGCGTTTGACGGTGATGAGGTGTGGTCGTTTGACCGCTGACCCATTACGGATGCAGGCAATGAGGCAGTGATCGCTGAGATCCTGGTTGAAGACAGCAGAGGTGTATTTGGAGGACAAGTTGGTTAGGATGATATCTATGAGGGTGCCCGTGTTTACAGATTTGGGGTTGTACCTGGTAGGTTCATTGATAATTTGTGTGAGATTGAGGGCATCAAGCTTAGATTGTAGGATGGCCGGGTTGTTAAGCATGTCCCAGTTTAGGTCACCTAGCAGCACGCGCTCTGAAGATAGATGGGGGGGCAAACAAAATTCACATACAGTGCCTTGCGAAAGTATTCGGCCCCCTTGAACTGTGCGACCTTTTGCCACATTTCAGGCTTCAAACAAAATAGATATAAAACTGTATTTTTTGTGAAGAATCAACAACAAGTGGGACAAAATCATGAAGTGGAAGGACATTTATTGGATATTTCTAACTTTTTTAACAAATCAAAAACTGAAAAATTGGGCGTGCAAAATTAAATTATTCTGTACTGTGTATAGGCCAGTGACAACAAAATATCTACATTAAATCCATTGTAAATTCAGGCTGTAAACAATCAAATGTGGAAAAAGTCCTTTTTTAGCATTTGGAGAGAAAAAACAAATGATTATTTGTCTCTCTGAAATGAAACCAACAAGTGATAGATTTTAAACAAATACATGTATGTCATTTAACAACCCCATGACATAATTAGATAGTGAAAAAACACGCACATTTCTTTCATTATTTCTTTAAACAATAAAAGTTAATTAACCAACATTTCAGAACATGGATATATAGCGTTTTGGAATGAAACTCTTCTACCCACTGAATAGAGAAGCAGATTAATGAAGTTGGTAAGAGTATGACCACTGACCAACTGGGCCAGTCAGTCACCTGTGTCTAAAGATGTTCAAGTCACTACAATACCCCAAAAAACTGGATTGGTGCAATCCCTTCTTTGTTTCGGCAAATAAAAAAAATCTGGAAATAACTTTTTAGTGTTCCTAAAATGTACACACCGTTATGGCCATGTATTGTTGGAAAACATCATTTTACGACTATAGTAGTACATTACTCTGCCATGAAAGTTATTTGCAAATGTTGTTTTAACCTCAGACTCATGTCCCTGAGTTTGTTATATCCTGTAATTTGCCTCATGTCAAATTGGCCCGTTTTGAGGCCTTTGTGATACAAAAGACAGATGTCATAGGAAGGAGAAAAGTCAGTAAGTGAACGGTGAAGCATAAACAGGTACAGTCTCTCACTTCTAATTAACCCCACAGTGGGAGACTGAAGTTCATGGCTGCCTGGCCATTCTCTAACGTCTACCTGACCCCCTAAACATGGGGTAATGGTGATAACACACACATGCACTTGTCACACACACTTAACACACACATACACTTACAGTCTCTTTCTCACTCACTTTCTTTACGACCTAATTACGGCACCAGTGGAGTAACCACTGAGTCCCAGTTCCCATAGTAACTATAATGTGCAAGCTTTCACGCTGTAAAAGTCCCCTTAATGACCCACCCACCTTATTTTATGGAAAATGCCTGCTTGTACGGTGCTGTGTGTGACAGAGATCAGATTTTACACAGAGTTCCTTGTGTGTCTTGGTCAGATGTTTTCACATTGTAGGAGTCTTCCAGAGGATCCCTGCAGAGCTCATAACCAGGGAGCTTTGTTTCCCAACAGGAAAAACACAGCTGACAAAATCACTTAACAGTCAATCACCCAGTTCTCTGCAGCATATTGAGCATTCAGAGTATCCAATACTTAATTATTCATCAACTTTTTTGGGCAATCATTTTTTTGTGTTTTGTGTTTAAATGTTTCTTTCCATGATTCGTGAAACACACTGTTATTATAACTGAGCTTTTAAAACAGAGAAGGCAAGTCACAAATGAGGTAGCTACACATTCATTCTGACTAGTTGTCCTTCCTTGCTGTGGCACTGGGCTGCGACCCCAGAGGGGCCTCCCTGATGTACTGAGGGTCCCCATGGACCAACACACTGTAATTACATAGAACTTAAGGGCCACTCTGAGAATCGAAACAAGCTGCTCTAGGCAGTGCAACATATCCAGTTCTAGTGTCACTAAGATGGAAGAAGTGAAGTTTATTTATTATATTTATTCAAGGGACGGCTCTTGGTAAGACCATCAAAATGTGTTTATTTGTTTTTAAACACCCTATGTGTTTACAATAACCCAGTGCCATTCCCCAGAAGTAATGGATCAAATGTGCATCTGTCCACTTTGTTACGGCACGCCTTTGATAGCATTAACCTGTGAAGTCAATCAAACATTATGCTTCGGCCATTTTTCTTTTGACTAAAAATGTAAACAAACGAAAAATCTAAAGGTGTATAAATTATTTTTGTATTCTCCATTAACAGGATAAAATGCGGATGATAAAACACGAGAACCGATCAGGCCACAATCACATAAACACTAAAGCGGCAAGGCCACATTATAGTAAATAGATTTGAAGCTGCAGGAGTTGGCACTTCTGAAGTGGGACAGTGTATTTGATCATCTACATCTACAGACTATCAGTAACATGTCAACTAACTATCTGCTAACCGTAATTCTAGCCCTAATCCTAACCTTCAACCTTATCCTAACCCTAACATTAACCCTTACCCTAAACCTAACCCAAACTGTAACCCTAGCAAGCAGTTGCTTGTCAACAAATGTATTGATTGTATGACGGACTATGCGGTCTATCCAAATAAAATGTGACCAACTAAATGACTGACATAACAATAGGAAAACTGCTGATGCACTACCCAATTTTGAATTTGCATCTTGTGCATTCTACTATTATAAAGTTGTAATAGTAAAATGCACAAGATGCAAATTCGGAATTGGGTAGTGCATCTGCAGTTTTCCTCTTGTTATGTCAGTCATTGCAGGGTGGCGGGTAGCATAGTGGTTAGAGGGTTGGGCCAGTAACCAAAAGGTCGCTGGTCTGAATACCTGAGGCTGAGTAACTGGCTTACTGGTGCTCTTCCATGCCGTCCCTAGGAGGGGTGCGTCACTTGAGTGGGTAGAGTCACTGACGTGGTCTTCCTGTCTGGGTTGGCACCCCCCCTTGTGCAGTGGTTGTGCAGTGGCGGAGATCTTTGTGGGCTATACTCGGCCTTGTCTCAGGATGGTAAGTTGGTGGTTGAAGATATCCCTCTAGTGGTGTGGGGGCTGTGCTTTGGCAAAGTGGGTGTGGTTATATCCTGCCTGTTTGGCCCTGTCCTGGGGTATCATCGGATGGGGCAACAGTGTCTCCTGACCCCTCCTGTCTCAGCCTCCAGTATTTATGCTGCAGTAATTTATGTGTCGGGGGGCTAGGGTCAGTCTGTTATATCTGGAGTATTTATCCTGTTTTATCTGGTGTCCTGTGTGAATTTAAGTATGCTCTCTCTAATTATCTCTTTCTCTCTTTCTTTCTTTCTCTCTCTCTCGGAGGACCTGAGCCCTAGGACCATGCCTCAGGACTACCTAGCATGACGACTCCTTGCTGTCCCCAGTCCACCTGGCCGTGCTGCTGCTCCAGTTTCAACTGTTCTGCCTGCGGCTATGGAATTCACCGGACCTGTCCCCGACCTGCTGTTTTTAACTCTCTAGAGACAGCAGGAGCGGTAGAGATACTCTCAATGATCGGCTATAAAAAGCCAACGGACATTTACTCCTGAGGTGCTGACCTGTTGCACCCTCAACAACTACTGTGATTATTATTATTTGACTATGCTGGTCATTTATGAACATTTGAACACCTTGGCCATGTTCTGTTATAATCTCCACCCGACACAGCCAGAAGAGGACTGGCCACCCCTCATAGCCTGGTTCCACTATGAGTTTCTTCCTAGGTTTTGGCCTTTCTAGGGAGTTTTTCCTGATGTAAGAAGGACTATATAAATACATTTGATTTGATTAGAATACCTGAGCCGACAATCTGAAAAATCTGTCGACGTGCCTTTGAGTAAGGCACTTAACTCTAATTTGCTCCAGGTGTGCCGTACGACTATGGCTGACACTGTAAAATAACACATTTCACTGCACCTATCTGGTGTATGTGACAATAGCATGAGTGTACAAAATATTAGGAACACCTGCTCTTCCATGACTTAGTCTGACCAGGTGAATCCAGGTGAAAGCTATGATCCCTTATTGATGTCACCAGTTAAATCCACTTAAATCAGTATAGATGAAGGAGAGGAGACAGGTTAAATAAGGATTTTTAAGTCTTGAGACAATTGAGACATGGATTGTGTATGTGTGCCAATCAGAGGGTGATTGAAGAAGACTAAATATTTAAGTGCCTTTTAACGGGGTATGGTTGTAGGTGTCAGGCGCACCGGTTTGAGTGTGTCAACAACTTCAGTGCTGCTGGGTTTTTCACGCTCAACAGTTTCCCGTGTGTATCAAGAATGGTCCACCACCCAAAGGACATCTAGCCAACTTGACACAACTGTGGGAAGAATTGGAGTCAACATGAGCCAGCATCCCTGTGGAACTCTTTCGACACCTTGTAGGATCCATGCCCCAACGAAAGGTGTTCCTAATGTTTTGTACACTCAGTGTATATACAGTGAAGTATAAATAATGGGGTGTGAACTGTCATGGACAGTGCTTGTGTCCATAGAAATAGACGTGTTGTGGTTATAAGTGAGGTTTAAAGGGGACATTATGTGATGCGAGTTGTGCTGCTGTGGAATATTTCTACTCCAGTTTGTGCTGCCCCTCTTGTCGCTATCTCTCTCTCTCTCACACACACACACACTCTCTCACGCTCCCTCTCTCCAGATGGGTGGTTGGCAGTGGCACGGCCCACAGAATGGGGATCGGAGCATGTGCATTGCGTGATGATGGAGGAAAAATGGCTGTGCTCACATTCCAGGACATTGCCTCTGGCAAATGATCATCTCAATAGCTTCTGGGTTCCAGTTGAAAGGTTTATCTGCCACCTTAGGCTCCTTGAGTCCTTGTCCCCCAGCTGCTTGTCAAGCTCCTGCCAGCAAGGATATGAATGAATACAACATTTGATTTGATTTGTTGTACAACTGGGTACGGTGTGGTAAAAATAGTATAGGATACTTATCTGGTAATGTATTGTAAAATATGTGACTTTTCTTTGGTGTGCCCAATTCTTATATATACTGAACAAAAATATAAATGCAACATGCAACATAAAAAAATAAAAAATCATATTAGGAAATCAGTCAATTGAAATAAATTAATTAGGCCCAAATCTATGAATCTCACATGACTAGCCAGGAGTGCAGCCATGGGTGGGCCTTGGAGGGCATAGACCCACCCACTTGGCAGCCAGGCTCACCCACTGGCTGTTTAATCAACTTCTTGATATGCCACACCTGCCACACCTGTCAGTTGAAAATTATAAATGCTCACTAACAGGGATGTAAACAACTTTGTGCACAGCATTTGAGAGAAATACCCTTTTTGTGCGTATGGAATCACAAGGGATTTTTTTTATTTCAGCTCAAACATGGGACCAACACTTTACATGTTGCGTTTATATTTTTGTTCAGTGTATTTTATGTTATACAGCATGAGGAACCTGAATTTTGACTTAACATGAAAAATGCTTTCTTGCTAAATGTCAGCAGCATGTTCAATGAAGCCCAAAGGCCCTAAAATGCCCTCAATTTTCACTTACCTCAGAGTACATTTGTGACCAATATGTACAATGGATATTACTTTAATGCTTTTTAAAGTAGCTTCCCATAGATTGAACGTCAACTAGCAGCATAGAGCGCCGTTGTTCACAAACAGCCTAATGTTAAAAACAGGGAAATTGAACTCGCTAACCATGTAATCTAATACAAGCAAATCCCATTTAAGAAGCTATATGAGCAGACTTGGAGAAGTCCCTATAGAGTTTTTAGGGTCGTAAAATCAAAGCCCTTTCCACCCTGTAATCAACAGTCAGTGTGAAAGCTTAACTCCTGAGTATACGCTCAGAGCCACTGGACGTTGACACACTCCCAGAACGGGAAACACATTGACATATGGACATTCACTAAAGGATCTAGAGATATTAAAGATACACATAGTTATAGATGTTTTGCTACTATTCTTTGTGTAACTTCATACCACATTCACCAACACCATATACAAATAAGAACATCAACATACTTTAAAAGCCCAGTGCAGTCAAAAAAGTGATTTGTCTGTGTTATATATAGCCACACTATGAGGTTGGAATAATACTGTGAAATTGTGAAGAAAAAACAATGATAATGCCCATTTAGTGTAAGAGCTGTTTGAAAAGACGGCCTGAAATTTCAGCGGGTTTTGGTAGGAGGGAGTTGTGGCCTTCCATGATGACATCACAATGCAGTAAATTAGTTAATTAGTAATAGACCAATAATTTTTTATATTTTTTATTTTACTAGGCAAGTCAACAAATTCTTATTTTCAGTGACGGCCTAGGAACAGTGGGTTAATTTTCTTCAGTGGCAGAACGACAGATTTTTACCTTGTCAGCTCGGGGATTCGATCTTGCAACCTTCCGGTTACTAGTCCAAGAAAGGAAGAAATAAGAAAGGAGTTTCAAACCTCTGCCAATAACAGCTAAGTTTCAGTTTTCCACTCTCAGACAGTCCTAGCAAAATTATTACTTGAGAAATTCCTTTTTGCTAAGAAGCAATTTTTGTATTATTTTTGACAATCCTACTTGAAAACAAATCATAGTAAAGTACTTAATTGTTATCCAGAAATGACTGAATATAGAGAAGACAAAACATCTGCATTCAACCTTTAAAGTAAACAGAATTAGACGTAGTGTACAAACAGAAGGGTAGAGACAGTATTACTGTCACGCCGTCAAAAGAAGTGGACCAAAGTGCGGCGTGGTGAGCGTACATTTGATTTTAAAATGTCACCAACAAGCGAAAGCCACAACCGTGACATTTACAGGGCTAAGTGCCACTAACAAAGTTAACTACCCACACTGAAGGAGGGGGGGGGAAGGGCTACCTAAGTATGATTCCCAATCAGAGACAACGATAGACAGCTGTCCCTGATTGAGACCATACCCGGCCAACACATAGAAATAAAGTAACATAGAAAACAAAACGTAGAATGCCCACCCCACATCACACCCTGACCTAACCAAATAGAGAAATAAAACGTCTCTCTAACTTATTATAATCAGATAACTAAGCTATGCACCAGATGTGATATAATTGACTTCTCTGACTGGCCAGTCACTCCCATCAGCGGTGATGGAGATCTGTGTTGCCACCAGCTGTGATATAGGAACATCATCACCACCATATCCCCTGGGCCATGCAGGAGCTGTTCTCTGCTGAAGGGCTCTACTAGTGAACCCCCGATTCAAGCCTCCCTGCAGTAACAGTGACAAGTCAAGATATTGTCTTTTTTTTATGGTCCTGCGCTGCACTCAGCATCTATATCCGTGCTTTTGACATGAGATAACAATTGATTGAAAACTGAATTGTCAGAGGCAGAGCACGTCATTTGAAGGACACTTGGTTAGACAGCCAATGTATCATGAAGTACAATTTAGGCTACAGCACAAGCCTTCTATGCTTCATTTTGTTCATTCCTTTGCCAACACCATATTACAGTTTCTCTGCTAAACGGGAAAGTTATGGTGTGGTTATGGTTTATGTACATTATAATATAAAAAAGGACATCATGTGTTGTCTACATCACAACCAACCACACTTGAGGGAGAGAAAACAATTAGGCTATCCCACCCTCTGTTCTTTACAATCACATGCACTTTCCGCAGATCATAAAACATAGTTATCTCTTTCATAGAAGCAATGTTAGACTTTATGTACTCTGAAAGATTTAGAACATGTTTTGTAAAATGCCACTTATTTTGCCAGACTAAAGTTTGTGACCATAAGCAAAGCCATTTGTTTATTGAGTTGAATAGGCTGATGAAAGCAGCCTGCCTATCTCTAAAGGGTCACTCATCTCTCATAAGTGAACACTCATTAAATCCGTGTCCGAATTAAGAAATAATAGGATTGTACTGTGAAATATGCAAACGAAAAACATATACCCGCAATCAACCATAGAAATATACCCCATAGATGGCAGTTCCCATTCAAGTCAGGACTGGCATACATTGCTCGTGCACACATGAGTTTCACAGTCAAATTGCCAGGGTAAGAGGTTACAAAACCCTTCTGTGAATGATATGTCTATGGCCACACTGCAACAAGCTGTAGCCTATATTTGTTGAGCATGCTGCCCAAACTGTGGCCTTTCTGACATTAGGCATACTGGTAATTGCAAAAATAAAGGAGGCACTTGAGTAAACAAGGGATAGAAAGTATATGTTATGTTGTGGGGTGTATTTTCCAGGCATGGTTTAGGTCCACTTGTAGAATCTATGCCAAGGCGTATTGAAGCTGTTCTGGCAGCTTGTGGTGGTGCAACGTCCTTTTAAGACACTTTATGTTGGCGTTTCCTTCATTTAGGCAGATACCTGTATGTGCTTGTGATAAAACGTAATAAACTATTGATTTTATGTGGCTAAATTATGCTCTCTGGTGTATTTTGAACATTGAGAGCGAGCTCCTGTGTGTAACGTCTGCTTCCAACTCACACGCTCAAACACGTAGATCCCCTGAACGCAGCTCACTTTCCAGTTCACACTGTCAAACACATAAATCCCCTGAACTCAGCTCACTCGCCAGATCCCATTCACCTGAATTCTAATCAGCTGTTCACACACCTGTATGTCATTATCACATAGTATTTAGTTAAGGTCTTTGCATCCTGTCATTGTGAGGTATTGTTTGTTTTGTGACACGCTTCTTTCGGAGAGCTGTACTCTTCCGGTGTATGATGTTTTTTTTGCCTGCCTCACTAATGACGCCTTTTGCCTATTCACTGCCTGTACTTTAGCCTGTCGGATTTCCTGTTATCAACCTATTGCCTGATCTCCCGGACTAAGTTGCTAGTCTTTTCCCTGCCTGTACTGTTGCCATTTTGAACCCCCTGTGTAGGACCTTCTGCCTGCCCCTGGACCCAGCTACCTGCCTCCGCCTGTGGTCCTTTGCAAGAAACACCTGCTGCCCCCTGCGCTTGAAACCAGCTCTCTGTCTCCCATTATGTTCATTACACTGTGGTTGGATAAAAATTATAATAATGAAAAAAATTACATAATTGAAAATAACATAATTTGGGCTGTAATGAGCCCCAACATTCGAATCATTAGGTCATCACACCATACAGCTACGGTCGCTAATAATTGATCAAATCCCAGGGTGGGACACTTTTTGGCCTGGGGACATTATTTGGCATGACCTCCTCTCCTCCCCCATCTGATGATTAGCAGAGCACTACAGATAAACTGTGTACTGTATATATAATATATACAGTGTACATTTCCTTGACATTGAGACTGGTGTTTTGCGGGTACTCTTTAATAAAGCTGCCAGTTGAGGACTTGTGAGGCGTCTGTTTCTCAAACTAGACACGCTAATGTACTTGTCCTCTTGCTCAGTTGTGCACCGGGGCCTCCCACTCCTCTTTATATTCTGGTTAGAGCCAGTTTTCACTGTTCTGTGAATGGAGTAGTACACAGCATTGTACGAGATTTTCATATTCTTGGAAATTTCTGGCATGGAATAGCCATCATTTCTCAGAACAAGAATAGACATGAGTTTCAGAAGATAGTTATTTGTTTCTGGCAATTTTGAGCCTGTAACTGAACCCACAAATGCTGATGCTCCAGATACTCAGCTAGTCTAAAGAAGGACAGATTTATTGCTTCTTTAATCAGAACTACAGTTTTCAGATGTGCTAACATAATTGCAAAAGGGTTTTCTATTGATCAATTAGCATTTTAAAAGGATACATTTGGATTAGCTACCACAATGTGCCATTGGAACACAGGAGGGATGTTTGCTGATAATGGGCATCTGTACTCCTAATGTATGTAGATATTCCACTCAATATCAGCCGTTTCCAGCTACAATAGTAATGTCTACACTGTATTTCTGATCAATTTGATGTTGTTTTAATGGACAAAAGATTTGCTTTTCTTTCAAAAACAAGTACGCTAATAATGTCTACACTGTATTTCTGATCAATTTGATGTTGTTTTAATGGACAAAAAAAATGTGCTTTTCTTTTTCAAAAACAAGTACATTTTTATGTGACCCCAAACTTTTGAACGGTAGTGTACATAAAAATGAAAATAATTCAGGCCGTAAACCCCTGCATTAATCCGGCCTTTGTTTGCATGCACAGTGGTGTGGTCTACTTTTATACATAGTACTGTCTTACAGTATTTGTCCCTGTGAGCAAACACACTACAGGCAGCAGCCAGGACACATGTTGTGCAAAAAGGAACGGTAGACTTTATGAAGACTTTGGTTTACAAAGGTGCTGAACTTTAGTATGTACATACAGTAAGTGATGGTTGTACGACATTACACCATAAAATTCTTCCCAGTACTTTATCATTTGTTTTAATGGATTAGATTGCAACCTCTTGCTCAACAAGCAAACCTCTGGATTAATGATGTAGTAGCACTCGGGAATGTCTGGGCTTATTCAAGGTCCCCAGCCATGTCTGTGGGCTGACGGAGCCTCGGAGGACATCTTGCACCTGAGTCTCAGCCAGTAAGAGGGGAAAGCCACCGCAGTTACAACAATAAACACCGGGTGATTGGACGACAACTGACTTCAGACAAATGGGCCATGCCTGATTGGCTCTGATTGAGCTAATTAAAGTCTGTTTGATATGAGGGTTTAATACATGGTGACCATGGTGACCTGCTTTTAATGGGAGAGTGGTTCACAGAACCAAACTAAGGAGGTAAGAATGGAAGGAAAAGCTGATGATTATAACAGTGAGGTCTGACTCTACCTCGTCAGTCACATGTTGGCCTAGCATAGATTATAACTATGATGAAAAAAATATATAGTATACAAATATAGTATGTACACCTCTCATCATCAGTCCTTTGCAGAGGGCACATACTGTGAATATATATATATATTTATTCATCTACAAGGGCTCCCAAGTGGCTAGAGGTGTCACTACAGGCCCTGGTTCAATTCCAGGCTGTATTACAACCGGACGTGATTGGGAGTTCCACAGGGCGGCGCACAGTCGTCCAGGTTTGGCTGCGGTAGGTCGTCATTGTAAATAAGAATTTGTTCTCAACTGACTTGCCTTGTTAAATAAAATAATAAATACTGTAACAAAATATGTTCACTGTATGTGATCATTCATGCAGGTAGATAGATTTTTAGATACCCATTCAATCTGTATCACAGAATTCCCTTGCCATACCCTGGTTGGGAATGCATTTCAGTCGTACTGACTTCCAACTCATACAGTTGTGGGAAACCTGCCAGCAGAAAAGATGTAGTGGGATAATGGAGTGTTGTAATGCAATCACTTCTCCATTAAAATGGGCCCATACAGAGGCAGAAAAAGCCTGGCATGGTTAGCTTGATTTACAGTAAATCAGGAGCAGGGAGGGAGATTCCCGTTTTGCATGGAGGATTTCCACAGAACGCCACTGTAACCCCACTGTATATTGTAATTCACATCTATGCCAGTGGCCACCAGTCATGGTCCTTCCACTACAATAAGCTTCACTACAGTAATAAATACTACACTGTATACCAAGTATACCCCCCCAGCCTCAATTTGTCGGGGCATGGACTTTACAAGATGTCGAAAGCGTTCCACAGGGATGATGGCCCATGTTGACTTCAATGCTTCCCACAGTTGTGTCAACCCAGCAGCGTTGCAGTTCTTGACACAAACCGGTGCGCTTGGCACCTACTACCATACCCCGTTCAAAGGCACTAACATATTTTGCCTTGCCCATTCACCATCAGAATGTCACACATACACAATCCATGTCTCAATTGTCTCAAGGCTCAAAAATCCTTCTATAACCTGTCTCCTCCCCTTCATCCACACTGATTGAAGTGGATTTAACAAGTGACATCAATAAAGGATCATAGCGTTCATCTGTATTCACCTGGTCAGTCTATATCATGGAAAGAACAGGTGTCCTTAATGTTTTGTATACTCAGTATATATTTAGTGGGACTAAATTTACAGTATATTCCTTTCTGTCAGTATCTGAACCTAAGTACCCTTCTTTGTCTTAATTTTACTGTCTGAATGAAAGCTGTTGGCTCCTGAAGTTACAGTTGGTAGAGGCTCCATGAAGAGGTTTTAAGTGAACTGTCATTTGACAATGTTTTTAAAGAAATGGCGACTGATTTCCACTCAAATGGTTCCATCCATGTGTTGTTTAATGGTTATGCTTTTTAGATTTGTCGAGGATTGTAGAGGATTTCTGTTTCACATAGTGGATCTGATTCTCACGCTGATAACAATGGCTTTACAAGTAGCAGTACCATGTTAGCCAACAACAAGGCCAGATGTTAACACACTTCATGGAGGAACGTAATTGACCAAAGGGAAAGTGGAAACAGACATGTAAATCAGTGTTGCTTCCTTTGTTACAAAGCCATGTGTGTCGTCTTCCAGCGAAGCCTGGACTGTGAGGCTTGGCAGCAGGACAAACCCAGCCTCCGTAACAGTCTCACAAGGGAAGTGGAAATATAGGCTGTGTTACATGCTCCTTGGGAACATCTAGGTACATGATGTCATAGCGAGACAGATAAGTAACAATATGGTCAAAGTCTGTTAAAATCCATTCCGTAAATCTTTATAATGTAATGTGACGTTAGTCAATGGTGTGTGCCATATCAATCTGAGCACTTTTCCCCACCAGGGTCCTCCAATAGGAAGGGCTAGGACATGAGCTAAACAAGCCATACTCCGGCAGACTGCATTCCGGATCCGGACCTAGACGCAGAACAGGGTTTATTACGGACCACGTGTCCCAACAAAGAAAAACTTGAATGTCCCAAAGGTTGTGAGCTCGAATCTCATCACAGACAACTTTAGCATTTTAGCTAATTAGCAACTGTTCATCTACTTACTACTTTTTAACTACTTAGCATGTTAGCTAACCCTTCCCCCAAACCTTTAACCTAACCCCTAATCTTAACCCTAACCCCTACCTAACGTTAGCGAGCTAGCTACCTAGCTAGAATTCATAACCTATCATACCTTTCGCAAATTCGTAACATATTGTACGTTTTGAATTTCGTAACATATTGTACTTTTTGCAAATGTGTAACATATAATACAAATTGTAATTCATAACATATCATTCGTGATGAGTGATGGACATCCACAAATGAATACATACCATACCAAACGCAATATATCATAATAAATTAGGTATCATGCATTTACGTACAGAATAATACGAAATGCTCGGAAACCAGGTTGTTGCAAATTGACCTATAAAGCAAGTATTGTATTATTGTATTGTATCTTCATGTCATAGGCCTAAATGGAAGTCAATTGCACGTTTCTTTATGTATCAAGTAGCTAAGTATTAACATATTAGTTAACGTATAAGACTACAGCAATAAAACATATGTCAAAACGAATTAGCATTAGGCCTTCATTGTGGTTTAGGTATAGCCTACTGATGTTGCTTGTGACAAAACACCGATAAATCACAGAGGCCACCAGACTGTTAAACAGCCACCACTAACATTGAGTGGCTGCTGCCATACATGTAAAAAATGTATCACTAGCCACTTTAAACAATGCCACTTAATATAATGTGTACATACCCTACATTACTCATCTCATATGTATATACTTTACTCGATACCATCTACTGCATCTTGCCTATGCTGTTCTGTATCATCACTCATTCATATATCTTTATGTACATATTCTTCATCCCTTTACACTTGTATGTATGAGGTAGCTGTTGTGAAATTGTTAGGTTAGATTACTCGTTGGTTATTACTGCATTGTCGGAACTAGAAGCACAAGCATTTCGCTACACTCGCATTAACATCTGCTAACCATGTGTATGTGACAAATACCATTTTATTTTATTTGTTATTTGACAGGAATAATCCATTGTTTAAGAATATTTACATTCCCTAAGACTCAACTCTCAAGAGTAATCTGTCAGAAATTCACTTTACATGATACTTTCAAATTGTTAAAACTAAACTGTAGAGTTTTGGAATAACGGTTCCTCCGAAAATTGAATTCCCAAATATGCCTCCCTGTAGACAGTCCCTGTAGTTATGCCGCGTTCCAGTACTACTCGGAACTAGGAAGTTGGGAAATGTCCGACTTGCTAAATGGTTGTAGTTATACACGTGCCGCATTCAACGAATCACCAATTAGGACATTCCCGAGTTTCCTAGTTCCGACTAGCATAGGAAAGCGGCAGAAGTAAACTTCTCTACTGTTTTCCAGCGTGCTCGATTTCCGTATCCAACCGGGGACATCCATTTCCATCATCACCATAGGTTAGTTAGAGGGAGTAACGGTGTCAGAAGTACAGAAAGTCGCGATTTACGTCTTCGCTAAACAGCAGAGGCACCTTGGAGGCACAAAGCTGGAACACATTAGGAAACAGTAATATATCGTGGTGGAAGAACGAATTCAAACTTTATTATTTGCTTGGAAGTTCCGAGGCATAGTTTTTTTTCTGGACTTGTTCTGCGCTGATACAAGTCTGACAGTTAACAACAAAGTAACTTGTACGGTGATTCTCCACAGGTAAGACCGCATATTAAAGGCTACATTATATTGCAGTAATTTAGGCTACAGTACTGTCTTGAGTCAATTACTAGGTGTTACTTTGAATTCCAGTTAAATAACTTTATCAACTTAGCTGGTAGCTTGTTTTGCTATGCAGTTGATTTATCCAGACTATCCTTCGCTTTTTGGGCTTCATGCAGAGAGAGCGCACATGTAGCCTATAATTTGTTAGAATATAACGTTGTAGGCTTGTTGCTATATGTTTAGAAATGTAGTCTACCACAACGTTATATCACGTTCATATGTTAGTTACGTGCGATTAATGTGTTAAATGTACATATAGTCCCAATAGCATACTAACATAAAGGTCTGGACAAACAAAATTAGCACGGCTGATTACATCAATTATTTACTTTTCGGTAGATAGTTTTCACGTGTGATTATCCTACTAGTGAGCATAAAAGATGCCAGTTGATTGCTGCATTCAGTATTCCTAAAACTAAAGGAATGCATAGGGGTTATGGCTCTCTCATGCACAGCTTTAAGGAATGTGACGAATCAAAACATAAATTCAGAGCACTTTGAGGAGGAACAGCTGAGAGGCGTCTAGTGCTAGTATGTGAGAAGCATGCCTTGTCGAACAATTGGCGCGATTACTGGCAGGGTCTCATAGCTTGAGTGCCATAGTGATGGTCTGTCTCTGTGTTGCAAAGGCTGTGTCTGAAGCAGAGATAAAGCCTGTTTATATGCTTATAACAATGTTACTACATCTGTATCGATGGCTTTTCAGACCAAGATATGACAGTGAGATCGTTAATCACGGCTGCATTGGACCTTTAACTATTTGTAACACACGTAAATGGTTTAAATTCCCCAAAATTAACATATATTTTAAAATAATCACGCATTTATAGTCAAATTTGTCTTTTCAAAATAGACGTTTTCGTATGTTTTTCATGTTTTGAACAGATCTTTTTTGTCTGTTTTTCATTCAACGTGTTGTGTTTCTGTGATACTCAAGAGGCTGAGAAATTGGCGATTGAGCTAATTTGACATATGGTAAGACATAAAATAGCCACTAATAGGCAATATAATATATATTAGCTTTACATTTGGAGCGCTATGGACCCTAACGCTATGGGCTATGGGCTATCAACTAATTTCCAATTGCATCTGAAAGATGGGAATCTTGACTTGTTATAGAGACATTGGCAGGACATTTTAGCATACATTTGTACATATAGTGACTGCAATGCCCCCCAGCGGGTGACTCCAAATCTGGGGTGGCTCCATTTCTACTGAACAAAAATAAGCGCAACATGCAACATTTACAACAGTTTTACTGAGTTGCAGTTCATATAAGAAAATCATTAAATTGAAATAAATTCATTAGGTCCTAATCTATGGATTTCACATGACTGGGCAGCGGCACAGCCATGGGTGGGCCTTGGGAGCCAGGTCAACCCACTGGGGAGCCAGGCCCAGCCAATCAGAAGGAGTTTTTCCCCTCAATGGGGCTTTATTACAGACGTGAATAAGCCGGATGTGGATGTCCTGAGCTGGTGTGGTTACACGTGGTATGCTGGTTGGACGTACTGCCAAATTCTCTAAAACAACATTGGAGGCGGCTTATGGTAGAAAAATGAACATTCAATTCTCTGGCACTCTGGCAACAGCTCTGGTGGACATTCCTGCAGTCGGCATGCCAATTGCACGCTCCCTGAAAACTTGAGACATCTGTAGTATTGTGTTGTGGGACAAATGTTTAGAGTGGCCTTTTATTGTCCCCAGGACAAGGGGCACCTGTATAATGATCATGCTGTTTAATCAGCTTCTTGATATGCCACACCTGTCAGGTGGATTATCTTGGCAAGGAGAAATGCTCACTAACAGGGATGTCAACAAATTTGTGCACCAAATCTCAGAGAAGTAAGCTTTTTGTGCGTATGAACATTTTCTGGGATCTTTTATTTCCGAAAATGAAACATGGGACCAACACTTTATATGTTGCATTTATATTTTTGTTCAGTATATATATTTTCAGGATGCATACTGTACATCTACCTCTGTGCCAAATGTGATGCTTCTCTCACAAAATTGACTAGTGAGTCCACATTTTCAGCTTAGTCACCACTAGTATACAAAAGAAAGATAATTTTCCCATATTAACACTAGAACCGCCTGGCCTTTCAGCATACAGTGCCTTCGGAAAATAGTCAGACCCCTTGACTTTCTCCACATTTTGTTAGGTTACAGCCTTATTCTAAAATTGATTAAATCATTTTTTTAAATCAAATAAAATTGTATTTGTCACATGCGCCGAATACAATACACTGTAGTAGACCTTACCTTAGACCTTGAAATTCTAACTAGCCCTTATCCAACAATGCAATTTTAAGAAAATACACCCCCCCCTCCAAAAAAAAGTAAGAGATAAGAAAAACAAATAATTAAAGAGCAGCAGTAAATAACAATAGCAGGGCTATATACAGGGTGTACTGGTACAGAGTCAACGGTATTGAGGTAATTATGTACACGCAGCGGGGGGGTGCAAATAGTCTGGGTGGCCATTTGATTAGCTGTTCAGGGTGGCTGGAGTCTTTGACAATTTTTAGGGCCTTCCTCTGACACTGCCGGGCCTGGATGGCAGGAAGCTTGACCCAGGTGATTTACTGGGCCGTATGCACTATCCTCTGTAGTGCCTTGCGGTCGGAGGCCGAGCAGTTGCCATACCAGGCAGTGATGTAACCTGTCAGGATGCTCTCGATGGTGCAGCTGTAAAACCTTTTGAGGATCTGAGGACCCATGCCAAATCTTTTCAGTCTCCTGAGGGGGAATATGTTTTGTCGTGCCCTCTTCACGACTGTCTTGGTGTGCTTGGACCATGCTAGTTTGTTGGTGATGTGGACGCCAAGGAACTTGAAGCTCTCAACCTACTCCATTACATTCCCGTCGATGAGAATGGGGGCGTGCTTGGTCCTCCTTTTCCTGTAGTCCACAATCATCTCCTTAGTCTTGATCACGTTGAGGGAGAGGTTGTTGTCTTTGCACCACATGGTCAGGTCTCTGACCTCCTCCCTATAGGCTGTCTCATCGTTGTCGATGATCAGGCCTACTTAATGATGGTGTTGGAGTTGTGCCTGGCCACGCAGTCATGAGCAAACAGGGAGTACAGGAGGGGTCTGAGCACGCACCCCTGAGGGGCCCCCATGTTGAGTGTCAGCGTGGCAGATGTGTTCTTATCTACCCTTACCACCTGGGCGTGGCCCGTCAGGAAGTCCAGGATCCAGTTGCAGAGGGAGGTGTTTAGTCCCAGGGTCCTTAGCTTAGTGATGAGGTTTGAGGGCGCTATGGTGTTGAACGCTGAGCTATAGTCAATGAATAGCATTCTCACATAGGTGTTCCTTTTTGTCCAGGTGGGAAAGGGCAGTGTGGAGTGCAATAGAGATTGCATCATCTGTGGATCTGTTGGTGCGGTATGAAATTGGAGTGGGTCTAGGGTTTCTGGGATAATGGTGTTGATGTGAACCATGACCAGCATTTCAAAGCATTTCATGGCTACAGACGTGAGTGCTACGGGTCAGTAGTCATTTAGGCAGGTTACCTTAGTGTTCTTGGGCACAGGGATTATGGTGGTCTGCTTGAAACATGTTGGTACTACAGACTCAGACAGGGAGAGGTTGAAGATACTTGCCAGTTAGTCAGCGCATGCTTGGAGTACACGTCCTGGTAATCCGTCTGGCCCAGTGGCCTTGTGAATGTCTTACTCACATCGGCTTCGGAGAAGGTGATTACACAGTCATCCGGAGCAGCTGATGCTCTCATGCATGCATTTCTCTCTCATCAATCAGGGATTAATCAGGTATTGTGGGACTATACCCCATAATGACAAAGAAAAAGCAGGCTTTTTCTGTTAATAAAAAATAAAAAAACTGAAATATCACATTTACATATACATTCAGATCCTTTATTTAGTACTTTATTGAATCATCTTTGGCAGTGATTACAGCCTCAAGTCTCCTTGGGTATGACGCTACAAGCTTGGCACACCTGTATTTGGGGAGTTCCTCCCATTCTTCTCTGCAGATCCTCTCAAGCTCTGTCAGGTTGGATGGGGAGCTTTGCTGCACAGCTATTTTCAGGTCTCTTCAGAGATATTAGATCGGATTCAAGTCCGGGCTCTGGCTGGGCCACTCAAGGACATTCAGAGACTTGTCCTGAAGCCACTCCTGCATTGTCTTGGCTTTTAGAAAACTCCAAGTGGACTGTCATGTGCCTTTTACTGAGGAGTGGCTTCTGTCTGGCCACTCTACCATAAAGGCTTGATTGGTGGAGTGCTGCAGAGATGGTTGTCCTTCTGGAAGGCTCTCCCATCTCCACAGATTAACTCTAGAGCTCTGTCAGAGTGACCATCCCTGACCAAGGCCCTTGTCCCCCGATTGCTCAGTTTGGCCAAGCGGCCAACTCTAGGAATAGTGTTGATGGTTCCGAACTTCTTCCATTTAAGAATGATGGAGGCCACTGTGTTCTTGGCAACCTTCAATTCTGCAGACATTTTTGTCTGTGCCTCGACACAATCCTGTGGACCTGATATAGACAGGTGTGTGCCTTTCCAAATCATGTCTAATCAATTGAATTTACCACAGGTGGACTCCAATCAAGTTGTAGATGCATCTCAAGGATGATCAATGGAAACAGGATGCACCAGAGCTACATTTTGAGTCTCATAGCAAAGGGTCAGAATACTAATGTAAATAAGGTATTTCTGTTTTTAAAAAAAAAAAATAGCAAAAATGTCTAAAAACCTGCTTTCGCTTTTTCCATATGGGGTATTGTATGTAAATTGCTGAGGATAATTTAGTTAAAATTTTTTGGAATAAGGCTGTAACGTAACAAAAGTCAAGGGGTCTGAATACTTTCCAAAGGCACTGTGTACCCTCTAGAGAATGTTGCTGGGCCTTTAGCATATGCATCAGATGCATATCATCTCACAAGGTGTGCAAACATGCTTGTTTAATAAACCCTTGATACATACTGCATAAACTATTGTAAGGGATGAATTGCATGAATAAATATTTATAGAAATATGCCCCCCCACCCCAAAAGAATAACAAAAATATATGTTCTATATAATTCTACAAAGTCTTAGAAAAAACATAAAAACATTACAGTGTAGTCCATTTGATCAACTGCATTTGTAGATTCGATTAGTAATATAGTTATAGTAATTAACAGTCCAGTTACAACTTCTTTAGACAAAGTAGTAGAAAAAAAAGATTACGATATTATTAATAATAGTAATCATTATATTACTTGCCAGGTGTGCAGTTGAAATTATTTTCTCTATTTCTTAACAAAAGCACCAGTGCGAGAACAATTGTAAAGGATTCATTGCATAAAAAAATATCAATGGAAATAAATTCATGACAGGATATAAAAAAAAACATTCCTTTGTTGATTGTATCAGACACTGTATTGTCCCCTTATACCCGTGCCTTTACACATGAATCAATCGCGTCTTCTGTTTGCGATTCAGGTTCCACGGTCAGCACACAGCTTCGGGGCTTTGTGTGAGCAAGCCGCTAATACAAAATTGGTTACACTGCACACAATTTGTATGGGCCTTGTTTTGTGTGCACCTGCCGACTTGACATTGTTTCTTCTTTTTACTGAGTGGGAGTTGTGGTGCTTGGGGAAGAGGGAGAGCAGGACCTGCTGCCTGCTTGGAGCTGTGGTGCTTGGGGAAGAGGGAGAGCAGGACCTGCTGCCTGCTTGGAGCTGTGGTGCTTGGGGAAGAGGGAGAGTAGGACCTGCTGCCTGCATGGAGCTGTGGTGCTTGGGGAAGAGGGAGAGCAGGACCTGCTGCCTGCTTGGAGCTGTGGTGCTTGGGGAAGAGGGAGAGCAGGACCTGCTGCCTGCTTGGAGCTGTGGTGCTTGGGGAAGAGGGAGAGTAGGACCTGCTGCCTGCTTGGAGCTGTGGTGCTTGGGGAAGAGGGAGAGTAGGACCTGCTGCCTGCTTGGAGCTGTGGTGCTTGGGGAAGAGGGAGAGTAGGACCTGCTGCCTGCATGGAGCTGTGGTGCTTGGGGAAGAGGGAGAGCAGGACCTGCTGCCTGCTTGGAGCTGTGGTGCTTGGGGAAGAGGGAGAGCAGGACCTGCTGCCTGCTTGGAGCTGTGGTGCTTGGGGAAGAGGGAGAGCAGGACCTGCTGCCTGCTTGGAGCTGTGGTGCTTGGGTAAGAGGGAGAGCAGGACCTGCTGCCTGCTTGGAGCTGTGGTGCTTGGGGAAGAGGGAGAGCAGGACCTGCTGCCTGCTTGGAGCTGTGGTGCTTGGGGAAGAGGGAGAGCAGGACCTGCTGCCTGCTTGGAGCTGTGGTGCTTGGGGAAGAGGGAGAGCAGGACCTGCTGCCTGCTTGGAGCTGTGGTGCTTGGGGAAGAGGGAGAGTAGGACCTGCTGCCTGCTTGGAGCTGTGGTGCTTGGGGAAGAGGGAGAGCAGGACCTGCTGCCTGCTTGGAGCTGTGGTGCTTGGGGAAGAGGGAGAGTAGGACCTGCTGCCTGCATGGAGCTGTGGTGCTTGGGGAAGAGGGAGAGCAGGACCTGCTGCCTGCTTGGAGCTGTGGTGCTTGGGGAAGAGGGAGAGTAGGACCTGCTGCCTGCTTGGAGCTGTGGTGCTTGGGGAAGAGGGAGAGCAGGACCTGCTGCCTTGGCGGCCTGCTTGACGGCTTTAGCTTCTTTCTTGGCGTTCACGTGGTTCTTACGAAGCTCACATGCCAGAACCATGATACAATTTCTGCTGCTGATTGTCTTGTCAAGGCATTGTTTGCACAACAGGTGCGTGTTGAAAGCAGCAATGTCGAGCACGTTGTAGAACACCGTAACAGGCCAGGGGCGAGTACCTCCTTTTACAGAGTACTGTCTTGCCATCTGGTTGAGTGCATCCGCACCAACCTATTGCAAAAAGAGAAAATAGAATAGAAAAGGTTAGAACTATATACAATTATAATACTAATAGCAATAACAGTAATATTTATGTAATGTAATTAAAGGGTATAATATTTGGTGTTTGGCAGTTGGAAAAGCTACCTGTATATAGCAGAGATATACACTACCGTTCAAACGTTTGATTTCACTTAGAAATGTCTATGTTTTCCATGAAAACACACATGAAATGAGTTGCAAAATGAATAGGGAATATAGTCAAGACGTTGACAGGGTTATAAATAATGATTTTTAATTTACATAATAATTATGTCCTTCAAACTTTGCTTTCGTCAAAGAATCCTCGATTTGCAGCAATTACAACCTTGCAGACCTTTGGCATTCTAGTTTTCAATTTGTTGAGGTAATCTGACAAGATCTCACCCCATGCTTCCTGAAGCACCTCCCACAAGTTGGATTGGTTTGATTGGCACTTCTTACGTACCATGTGGTGAAGCTGCTCCCACAACAGCTCAATAGGGTTGAGATCTGGTGACTGTGCTGGCCACTCCATTATAGACAGAATACCACCTGACTGCTTCTTCCCTAAATAGTTATTGCATAGATTGGAGCTGTGCTTTGGGTCATTGTCCTGTTGTAGGAGGAAATTGGCTCCAATTAAGTGCTGTCCACAGGGTTTGGCATGACTTTGAAAAATTGAAGTGATAGCCTTCCTTCTTCAAGATCCCCTTTACCCTGTACAAATCTCCCACTTTACAACCACCAAAGCACCCCCAGACCATCACACTGCCTCCCCCATGCTTGACAGATGGCATCAAGCACTCCTCCACCATCTTAATTTTTTCTGCATCTCACAAATGTGATCCGAACACTTCAAACTTAGATTTGTCTGTCCATAACACTTTTTTCCAATCTTCCTCTGTCCAGTGTCTGTGTTATTTTGCCCATCTTAATATTTTATTTTTATTGGACAGACTGAGAAATTGCTTTTTCTTTGGAATTCTGCCTAGAAGACCAGCATCCCTCTTCACTGTTAACATTGAGACTGGCGTTTTGCGGCTACTCTTTACTGAAGCTACCAGTTGAGTACTTGTCTGTTTCTCAAACTAAACACTCTAATGTACTTGTCCTCTTGCTCAGTTGTGCACCGGGGCCTCCCACTCCACTTTCTATTCTGGTTAGAGCCAGTTTGCGCTGTTCTGTGAAGGGAGTAGTACACAGCGTTGTATGAGATCTTGTTTCTTGGCAATTTCTCGCACGGAATAGCCTTAATTTCTCAAAACAAGAATAGACTGACGAGTTTCAGAACAAAGTTCTTTGTTTCTGGCCATTTTGAGCCTGTAATCGAATCCACAAATGCTGATGCTCCAGATACTCAAGTAGTCTAAAGAAGGCCAGCTTTATTGCTTCTTTAATCAGTACAACCGTTTTCAGCTGTGCTAACATAATTGCAAAAGGGTTTTCTAATGATCAATTAGCCTTTTAAAATGATAAACTTGGATTAGCTAACACAACGTGCCATTGGAACACAGGAGTGATGGTTGCTGATAATGGGTCTCTGTACGCCTATGTAGATATTCCATAAAGTATCTGCCGTTTCCAGCTACAATAGTCATTTACAACATTAACAATGTGTACACTGTATTTCTGATCAATCTGATGGTATTTTAATGGCCGAAAAATGTGCTTTTCTTTCAAAAACAAGTACGTTTCTAATGACTAAACTTTTGAACGGTAGTGTATGCTTTTGTGCTATTGCAGTCTGCCACCGTCTCCATTTCTTCTTCTGGTCACTGACGATGGCAACAGTGGGATGCATGGTGCTGAGGATGCAAACACTGGTATTTATTTGACATCTGTACACCGTGAGTTGCTTTACCACACTCCATCACTGATGTGGAGTACAGCTCAACCAGTATGTTGTTTTGCGCAGAGCGGGGCAGCCTTTGTTTGTTCACTGTTCCGAGTAGACTAGTCTTCTTTGCAATCAACTTGTCTGCCAGGGAAATTGATGTGAAGAAGTTGACCATGGTCACCTTTCTGCCTTTGCCTATGTAAGGCTCCACGAGTCTCAAAACCACAGTCTCAGACAGTAGCTCACCCACTGGCCTGGTTTAATCTTTTCCCAGATATGGAAAGCCATTGAGCAAGTACTTGGTTTCGACATTGGTACTAATTTTAACCATCTTCCCTGTCCCTGCTGAAGAAAAGCAGGCCCAAACCATGATGCTGCCACCACCATGTTTGACAGTGGGGATGGTGTGTTCAGGGTGATGAGCTGTGTTGCTTTTACGCCAAACATAACGTTTTGCATTGTTGCCAAAAAGTTCAATTTTGGTTTCATCTGACCAGAGCACCTTCTTCCACATGTTTGGTGTGTCTCCCAGGTGGCTTGTGGCAAACTTTAAACAACACTTTTTATGGATATCTTTAAGAAATGGCTTTCTTCTTGCCACTCTTCCATAAAGGCCAGATTTGTGCAATATATTACTGATTGTTGTCCTATGGACAGAGTCTCCCACCTCAGCTGTAGATCTCTGCAGTTCATCCAGAGTGATCATGGGCCTCTTGGCTGCATCTCTGATCAGTCTTCTCCTTGTATGAGCTGAAAGTTTAGAGGGACGGCCAGGTCTTGGTAGATTTGCAGTGGTCTGATACTCCTTCCATTTCAATATTATCGCTTGCACAGTGCTCCTTGGGATGTTTAAAGCTTGGGAAATCCTTTTGTATCCAAATCCGGCTTTAAACTTCTTCACAACAGTATCTCGGACCTGCCTGGTGTGTTCCTTGTTCTTCATGATGCTCTCTGCGCTTTTAACGGACCTCAGAGACTATCACAGTGCAGGTGCATTTATACGGAGACTTGATTACACACAGGTGGATTGTATTTATCATCATTAGTCATTTAGGTCAACATTGGATCATTCAGAGATCCTCACTGAACTTCTGGAGAGAGTTTGCTGCACTGAAAGTAAAGGGGCTGAATAATTTTGCACGCCCAATTTTTCAGTTTTTGATTTGTTAAAAAAGTTTGAAATATCCAATAAATGTCGTTCCACTTCATGATTGTGTCCCACTTGTTGTTGATTCTTCACAAAAAAATACAGTTTTATATCTTTATGTTTGAAGCCTGAAATGTGGCAAAAGGTCGCAAAGTTCAAGGGGGCCGAATACTTACGCAAGGCACTGTAGATTCATTGATATGCTTTGTATTATTCTAAAGGCCTACTGCCACATGTAGCGTGTTTTCATTGCCCTTACAATACGTTTGATTAGTAATTGAGTTATAGTAAATAAAACAGTCCCATAACAGCTTATTTTTACAAAGTAAAATGTAAAACATAATGGTATCAACCCACAAGGCGCACGATCAAATGAATTTCTGCTGATAAATAGGCACAACACAAACACTATTGTCTTTCTGCATTACATTAACCTCTTCACCCTCCGTATCATTCAGTTAGGCCTAATTTCAATTCAATTGTGAAGTAAGGTGCACAGTTATTGCCCATTCATCCATTTGTCATTCATTCAGTGAGGAGAGAGAGACGCGTTAGCGACTGACTGGGCTCCAACATCCTACAGCACATTGTCTTGGTGGGTGTCTGGGTACTAACATCCTACAGCACATTGTCTTGGTGGGTGTCTGGGTACTAACATCCTACAGCACATTGTCTTGGTGGGTGTCTGGGTACTAACATCCTACAGCACATTGTCTTGGTGGGTGTCTGGGTACTAACATCCTACAGCACATTGTCTTGGTGGGTGTCTGGGTACTAACATCCTACAGCACATTGTCTTGGTGGGTGTCTGGGTACTAACATCCTACAGCACATTGTCTTGGTGGGTGTCTGGGTACTAACATCCTACAGCACATTGTCTTGGTGGGTGTCTGGGTACTAACATCCTACAGCACATTGTCTTGGTGGGTGTCTGGGTACTAACATCCTACAGCACATTGTCTTGGTGGGTGTCTGGGTACTAACATCCTACAGCACATTGTCTTGGTGGGTGTCTGGGTACTAACATCCTACAGCACATTGTCTTGGTGGGTGTCTGGGTACTAACATCCTACAGCACATTGTCTTGGTGGGTGTCTGGGTACTAACATCCTACAGCACATTGTCTTGGTGGGTGTCTGGGTACTAACATCCTACAGCACATTGTCTTGGTGGGTGTCTGGGTACTAACATCCTACAGCACATTGTCTTGGTGGGTGTCTGGGTACTAACATCCTACAGCACATTGTCTTGGTGGGTGTCTGGGTACTAACATCCTACAGCACATTGTCTTGGTGGGTGTCTGGGTACTAACATCCTACAGCACATTGTCTTGGTGGGTGTCTGGGTACTAACATCCTACAGCACATTGTCTTGGTGGGTGTCTGGGTACTAACATCCTACAGCACATTGTCTTGGTGGGTGTCTGGATACTAACATCCTACAGCACATTGTCTTGGTGGGTGTCTGGGTACTAACATCCTACAGAACATTGTCTTGGTGGGTGTCTGGGTACTAACATCCTACAGCACATTGTCTTGGTGGATTAAGTTGGGAATAGGTGTGTAAAAAAAAAATTGTAAAAAGACTAAATACTTTTCTGTTTTTGTGATTTCAATTTTTTTTTTTACAAATGGAACAGTGTAAAATAGAACATTTAGGTAAAGTCAGGGAAGTTTTTTGGCTGACTTTTTTTATTTACAATACCAAACGTAAGTGGCGGTTCTGGTGTTCTAGTGTTAAAACAAGTTCTACCATTTCAGAAGCATCAATAAGAGGGTTTAGAAATTATGACATTGTTTAACACTTGGTGTCAAAATTGACCACTTTTGGCACTTTTAGTGTAATGGCATTTCTTGCATTGTCCATTGTCCTGGATCTGACAGGCTGACATGTTTCCTCAATAGCACTAGCTCTCCATTGTCAGCGTCCACATTTCTAGCTTTGACCTTTATTTTAATAGTTGGCCTCGTTGTTTATTGAGCTCTTAAAGCTGAGCCATGAGTGAAACTGGGCGACTTTTGTGGTGCATCTCCTTCATGCAATGCATTCTCCAGATGTTATGTGCATTGTGCATGGCACTTTACATGCTTTGAAGCACATTGAATGGTTCACTTGTAGGCCCTTGTGGCAGACTACTCAATTTACAGCTCTGTCTGTCACGCTTTTACTAACATCCCGACAGGATTTTTGTTTAGACGTTTTCTCATTTATCAGTCTTCATTGATACATTTTGCTGTAAATTCGGATTCTTCACCCTTCAGAGGAAAGTGTTGAGAAAACAGAAGCAAAATAGAGCATTCCGAATGCGTTACTCCCAATGCAGAAGTCAGAGTACGCCCTTCCTAAAAAAAAAGGATAAACGGGATCCTTGGGACTTCCCAACTATGACCTTTACTCGATTCAGATAATGATTTATGGGTGACCGTTTTTGCTTTTCTCTCTTCCTTTTCGCACGGCCTGTGTAGCTCTGGTTCATATCCTTGCACTGGAAGAGGGAATTCATTTAACCGTCTTAAGACCTATGCTTTGACCTATGCTTTGACCCCACATTCCTCAAACTCTTCCTGCTCTCTTGGTGACCCAGGGTCAGTGACATCTTAGACCTGTAACTGAGGAGAAATGTGTCAATTTCCTGTTTTATGTTCTTCTCGGAGGAGTGGTGTGAATAGGTGGACAACATGTGAGGATGGATGTGTTCTTTGCTACATACCCCAAACCTCATACATCATCTGGATATCTTACATCCTCCAGTAAGAGTTAATACCAGCGCCACACCCAAAGACAAATGACTACACTCCAGAACCCCCAGCTGCTTTTCATTGTTTTGATCCCTTCATTGGGCTCGGTTTGCATAATGAAGCTGATATCAAACTTCCTTCAAAGGGCACTGTGCTTTCCACAGCAATCCTCCTCCATGACTATTCGGAATGAACAATCATACTCATATCATTTATTCTCAGATACGCTGGTTAATTCGCTACAGCAGTTTTAGACAAACAACAGCAGCAGTGCCAACTATGTTTATTTCCCGTCTGTCCCGTTCACTCATCTTGGTGACAAGCATTGAGCCAGTTTCCTCTGCCCTTCATGAAAGTTCCCATTATCTTGGACCAGCTAAACAGTGCTGGGCAGATCCCGTGCCACTGGGCCTCAATGGGCAAGCCTGTGTTGCTGCTACATCAACATTTTTTTTCTCCCTTTGACCTCTCTGGGTCTCAGTGCCATTCCGTACCCTCTGTGGCTACAGCTCAGGGCCAATCACAAACTGGAACAAGGCATGGCCTGTGTCTATTTGAGACATCCCTGGCTGGATCGGTCCAGGGGGTCGGTCTCTGACTGTCCATCTGTCCCTGGCTGGCTCACAGAAAGAGCCGTTCAGATCACACCCGTACTTTTCAGACTACTCATCTCAGGCTGGCATTTACATTCACATTTTAGTAATTTAGCAGACGCTCTTATGAAGAGTGAGTTACAGTTATGTGGTTATCTTAAGATAACCACATATCACAGTCATAGTAAGTAAATCTTTCCTCAATAAAGTATCTATCAGCAAAGTCAGAGCTAGTAAGTTGGAAAAGAGTCAAGTGTGAGTGTTACTGGCAGACAGTGAAATTCTCTCCATGTTTTTCTGTGCTGAAGTGCGCATTTCTGAAAAGCTTCTCGGATGCGGCCTCCTGCTGTACATACACTGCGAGCACATTCTGTGGCTATATTTTGACATGCCTATTTGAGTGACCTCACGCTGCTGTTTACTAGTCAAGTGTATTTTGGAGCCGAGGTATTCTGCATGCTTAGTTTGCTGCTGCAGCGAAGCTCCCATTTTTAAGACATATTTCTATTGAAATCTCTGTGTGAATCCTGTTGTGCTGCACTTGCTATAAAATGACGGGGAGCTTTGACCTCGGTTCGCCTGTGCTTAATAGCGTCTCGTTTACATACTGAGTTTGTTCTGGTGTGACTGCCAAAACATCCCAAGTAGGATCTCAGCTTCGTCAAGGCTTTTACAGGTACTATCGAACAAGGATAGCATATTGTGAATGGGAAGGAGAGCTGTGTCCTGCTCAGACTGAGCTGTGTTGATATCTTACTTATCGGCTCAGAGTTGTTATTTAGCGGAGTGTATTTTGGTAGATGAGGTCAGATATAACACGTCCTATTACCTTTCGAGGTTAGAGTTCCTCAGAAGTCAGAAAGACTTGCCTGGCTGTTACTCCACCATTAGTCATTCTCAGTGCAACACTATGTTGCAGCGTCGGTAATGTCCGGCTTGCTGACTAATGGTGGATTGGGTGGATTTCCTGACTGAATGTAGCCGTTGACAACTGCCTTTGTCTGGGTTGTTGGCAAGCTGGCCTGGGCTCGGCCTCTGGCTGTTTGAACCCAAATTTGACATGAAAGCTACTGCTGGTGGATAGAAAGGGACTTTTACAAGGCATCTATTGATAAAGCACTGATGAGGTAGTAACCCAAATGATTAGACACATTTAAGATTCCTACCAGCTACATTATGTGTGCTGTAGTGGGGCTGTAGTGGACTAAGAAATGATCAGGGTCCACACACACACCAACACAGTTGTGAAGAAGGTACGACAATGCCTCAGGAGGCTGAAACGATTCGGCATGGGCCCTCAGGTCCTCAAAAAAGTTATACGGTTGCTCTTTTGAGAGCGTTTTGACTGACTGCATCAGCGCTCGTTATGACAACTGCTTGGCCTCTGACCGCAAGACGCTACAGAGAATAGAGTGTACGGCCCAGTACAGCACTGTACACTCTATCGGTACAGATGCACAAATTCTGGAACCAACAGGAACCCTGAACAGCTTCCTCCCCCAAGCTATAAGACTGCTAAATAGTTTGTCCGGGTAGCTATTGGTTAACTATCTGCATTGACCCTTTTTTTACTCATAACATACGCTGCTGCTACTGTCTTATCGACCCTGTTGCCTCGTCACTTTATCCCTACCTACACTACATGTGTGTACCCCATGTACAGGGCATTTGGAAAGTTTTCAGAACAGTTTACTTTTTCCAGAATTTGTTACATTACAGCCTTATTCTAAAAAGGTTTTACAAAAATAATTATCCTCATCAATCTACACACAACGCCCCATATTGAAAAAGCAAAATGGGTTTTTAGAACATTTTGCACATTTATTACAAATTAAAAACAGAAATACCTTATTTATATAAGTAGTCAGAGCCTTTGCTATGAGACTTGAAATTGAGCTCAGGTGCATCCTGTTTTCATTGAACATCCTTGAGATGTTTCTACAACTTGATTGGAGTCCACCTGTGGTAAATGAAATTGATTGAACTTGGCACACACCTGTCTATATAAGGTGCCATAGATGACAGTGTATGTCAGAGCAAAAACCAAGCCATGAGGTCAAAGGAATTGTATGTAGAGCTCCGAGACAGTATTGTGTTGAGTCCCAGATCTGGGGAAGGGTACCAAAAAATGTATGCATCATTGAAGGTCGCCAAGAACACAGTGGCCTCCATAATTCTTAAATGGAAGAAGTTTGGAACCACTAAGACTCTTCCTAGAGCTGGCCACCCGGCCAAACTGAGCAATAGGGAGAGCAGGGCCTTGGTCAGGGAGGTGACCAAGAACCCGATGGTCACTCTGACAGAGCTCTAGAGTTCCTCTGTGGAGATGGTTGTTCCAGAACTACAACCATCTCTGCAGCACTCCACCAATCAGGCCTTTATGGTAGAGTGGCCAGACGGAAGCCACTCCTCAGTAAAAAGGCACATGACAGCCCACTTGGAGTTTGCCAGAAGGCACCTAAAGACTCAGACCATGAGAAACAAGTTTCTCTGGTCTCATGAAACCAAGATCAGCATCACGTCTGGGGGAAACCTGGCACCATCCCTACAGTGAAGCATGGTGGTCTGCAGCATTATGCTGCGGGTATGTTTTTCAGCGGCAGGGACTGAAAGACTAGTCAGGATCGAAGGAGAGATGAATGGAGCAAAGTACAGTGAGATCCTTGATGAATACCTGCTCCTTACCGCTCAGGACCTCAGACTGGGGCGAAGGTCCACCTTCCAACAGGACAACAACCCTAAGAACACGGCCAAAACAACACAGGAGTGGCTTCGAGACAAGTCTCTGAATGTCCTTGAGTGGCCCAGCCAGAGCCCGGACTTGAACCCGATCAAACATCTCCTGAGAGACCTGAAAATAGCTGTACAGCGACGCTCCCCATCCAACCAGACAGAGCTTTAGAGGATCTGCAGAGAAGAATGGGAGGAACTCCCCAAATACAGGTGTGCCAAGCTTGTAGCGTCATACCCAAGAAGACTTGAGGCTGTAATCTCTGCCAAAGATGCTTCAACAAAGTACTGAGTAAAGGGTCTGAATACTTATGTAAATGTGATGTTTATTTATTTTTTCTGTTTTATGAATGAGCAAAATGTTCTAAAAAACTGTTTTTGCTTTGTCATTATGGGGTATTGTGTGTAGATTGATGAGCGACAAAGACTGGTTCATCCATTTTTGAATAAGGCTGTAAATAACTAAATGTGGAAAAAGTCAAGTGGTCTGAATATTTTCAGAAAGCATTGTATATAGCCAAGTTATTGTTGCTCATTGTGTATTTATTCCTTGTGTTATTATTTTTTCTGTTATTTATATTTTTGTCTCTGCATTGTTGGGAAGGGCCCATAAGCTTTTCACTGTTTGCAAACACCTGTGGTTTACAAAGCATGTGACAGATCAAATGTGATTTGATTTGTTAACTTCATCATGATCGAAATGGTAGCTCCTCTTGGGAGGAAGAAAATGACTCAGAAATGAAAGCCTCATACCAATCTGAGGGATAGGTTGGGCCATGTTGTTCCAGTACCACTGAAGGGATGTCTGGTCCTGCTCTTTTCTGAAGGACTAAAACGATCTGGCTGAAGGGGAAGAGAGTTTGGAAGATGAGCTTCGGGGTTTAAGTAGTGAACCTTTATTTAGCAGAGGCTTGAGGGGGCCGTTTCTTTGTGTAGCCTTAGATAACTAGTCAATCTTTCTTGAGAGAATATATTATTTCAGTGTTTGATAGGATTAATGTCTAACACTTGCCATATTGGGTTGCAATTCAACTTTAATGATCCGTACTTAACCTCTCTCTCATTATCTGGAGAGTGTTAGATGGAATGTATTTCTGTTTCAATAGCCTGCCAGCTAGCTGATGACAGTTTTTGATAAGCCTGTGTTTGACGGCTCAATGTTTTATCTATTCTAGAGGACTGATAGTTCCAGGTGTGGGTGGATCCCTCATACAGGCTTCAGTATTCAGATCCTCTTGATCATGAAGTGACATTTTAACTGGCTATAAAACAGGTTTATAATAATTATATACGTTTTGAGAAGTACCTCAGCATAATATGATATTTTATGGAGTGTTAATGACATCACGCTGTGGTGAAAATGAACAGTACAAAGTGGAACCTTCGGGCTTTAGGCTTCTCACTGGAAGAGACGGAGCCCATGTGAGCCAGTGAGAAGACGGGCTGTTTGTGATCATGGGACTACCAGTGTCAACAGCCAAGCTACAGAAGGAACATGAATGGACATTACTGCAGGAGACTCTCATCCATGCTCTGACCTCAAGATGATTTAGTCCCTACCTAACATCCATAGGCTAGTCGTTAGCATCAATTACTTATCCGAGACAGAGGAGCTCACTGCGTATTGCCTGACTTTTCCTACCATTGACCTCGCTGTGTACTCTGTTAGAGCAGGAAACCGTCTTATTGTTGTTTCAGGAAATCGTTTGTACCTCACATCACAAGACCTTATGATGTTCATTTGCAGTAGCAACACGTAAAGAGTACGAAAAATCCTTTGGCAATACACTTATCTATTCCCTTAGCCAGGACCCCTATCCAATGTGAATTAGTAGCCTAGCTAATGCCCCCGGTAGGCTTAGCAGGGAAATTACACTTGTTCCAGACAGAGTTGTTCACATGACCTAGTCTCTCTCCGAGCACGGAACAGTCAGTTCCTGGAATTAGTTTCTTTTCTAGCCGGGATTTCACCCCTCTCTGTTCCCCAATCTGAGATGAAATCAACGTGTATTATATGCACAGGATACACGTGGTGTACACAGTACAGTGAAATGCATACATGCAAGCTATCATCTCAACAGTGTGGCAACACAAAACAAAATGTTCAATGAAAGACAATAAGTAGAAGATCATTGTTTTGTTCATTTCTATCCATTACAATAGCAACCAGAGTAATAACACAGATAGAACAAGGAGCCAGATGTTTCACCGGATGTATAGATCTGAAGCATCCGGTTGGAATTTCCACAGCCTAGTGGCAGGCAGTGGGAGAAGATGGAACTGGGTCAACATTCAGCTGATTTTCTCATTTAAAAAAAGTAAGAGCTCAATGTAATTTTCTGTTACAAACAGAGTGCAAGTTTTGTAGATGTGGCCCTTTGACAAAGTATTTAAAAAATGCCTTTCTTTACAAGGATTGCAAGGGCGAATGGAGTAATTGGACACACTCAGTTCACAGAGAAGGTGTTCCCCAACGTAAATATGCACATACATGCAATAATGCACCAATAGGATCTTGCTAGCTCCTGCTTGTCTCTGCCCACCTTCTTGCTTGTTCTGTCCACTATGCTTCATTTGCTGCCCCCCCCCCCCCCCCCCCCCCCATTTCTATGGGCACAAAGCACTGTTCATGACACAAACTGTTCACACCCCTCTTGTTGGTGGAGACAATTTTTCAGGTTTAAAGCTTATTTTCTTGCAATTCTATACATTTTACCATGCCTAATGTGTTTTCATGTGATAATATCAATATCAATATCAATATCAACAATATCTATGGGCAAAAAAACCTAACCTAGTTGATCTGGACATTTCTGGACATTTCAGACAAGTTAAAAATAGCTCTCTAAGGTATGCAACGACTAACATGACAAGAGGAAATGATGATGCACTACCCAGTTTCTACTATTACAACTTTGAAGAGTAAGTTTTAAAGCCAGACTGAGTTCCTTGAAAAAATACTACTGCCCTAGCTAATGCTTTTAGTAGGCCTACCAGGGATGTCAAACCATAACACTCCTGTCCAGTGTGAAGTAGTAGGTAATATAAGTGAAGGCCCTCAGAGAGTTGTCCCCAGTGTGACTAATGGCAGACAAGGGAAGCTCATTGACAAGGCACAGCCATCCCTTCCTCAAGCTTCCGCCAGGCCGATAATCAAAAGCACCTTTGTGAGCTAGAAGAAAGGCTGGGCTTCTTGGCTAGGCTACCACACTGTGGCAATTAAACGTTGGTAAACATGGACCTCCTCGCGCTCTCTCTCTCTCTCTCTCGACTTCTCTACCTGTTTAACTCCTCTTAGCGCCTACCACAACACAACTCCACACTGCCGCCTGGATTTGCAAAATCCTCATTGGTTTTGACTTTGTTTTTATGTGACGAGCCCAGATGGACTGGTCTGTCCTCTCTGCCGTAAACTATATTCGACACCGCTTTAGTACAGTCATTAGTGCATCCCGGAAGCAACAGCCAAGCCTCCTCTTTGCCCTGCTGTCTGCCCCAACATTAGTTGAGTGGCTAGTGATGGGTCATTTGCCTTTTCAATCTCACTCCGGTTCTCCTGTATTGCAAGTTAAACAAAATCTCAAATCATATTACTGGTTCACTGACGTTCACAATGTGAAGCGGATGGACGCACTGATTATGGTGCTCTAAAGATGCAGTCGTGTCGGTGCTTATAGATGTACTGAATGTTGGTGCATTATGTGGATCTCCGTCTGATTTGCTCCCTAGCGTTTCCTTAAATAGTTGGCCTTGTATGACCCTTAAATAGATGTACTGAATGTCCTTCCCAGTGGTTGACCCAGGGAGTATCAATAACACACGCCTCTCAAACATCCCATTTGGTATGCGAATCCTCTTGTTCCATTTTCCTGTTATGTGGTGTGTGTGTGTGTGTCTGCGCCCGTGTGAGTGTATGCGCGAGCGCATGTGTTCTTGCGCGTGCACGTCTATTGCTTTCAGTGTTATTCCGAGCTCTAATATATTGTGTGTGTCACTGTGTTTATCTTAGAAAAAACAGACCGGACCTCGCACTTCCTCCCAACTCTTCCACATGAGTGACCTCACACGCAGGAAGTAGAGTTCACTGGGCTGCCGGGACACTCAGGATGTGTGTTGATTTCATAAATGAAGCATTAAGCCATGTTCTCCTCAGATATTTCAGTTAAACGATTCATGTTTTCCTAAACCGACACGTCATTTGCATGCAAATAAGCTATTTGATTTGTTTCATGTTGCCATTGTAAGCGTTTTCTTGCAAATTAATTTAGATTATTTATCTTCTCCCTCACTAATAACATTATAAAGACTAGGAAATTTGTCTTGAAAAGAAAGTTAGCCTAATTAAATAACAAGAAGACGATTGCGTGACAGATTGAACTATTTAACTTTGAGCTTGCTCTGTTAGCATCCCTCATAGCACAGTTTCCCCATCATTGCAATCCAGCAGTGGGATCTACTGTTTATCCAGATAGAAGAGTGCCCCCTACTGGCCCTCCAAAACCACCTGCTGCAGCAGTCCTGATCATCTCTCATCAAAAGCTGGCCCGACCCTGCTTAGCTTGCAGTGGTAACCACCAGAGGGGCAGTGTGGTACTAAGAGTGTTACTGACAGACTAAAGCATTTAGGGACAGTGTGGTACTAACAGTGTTGCTGACAGACTAAAGCATTTAGGGGCAGTGTGGTACGAAGAGTGTTGCTGACAGACTAAAGCATTTAGGGGCAGTGTGGTACGAAGAGTGTTGCTGACAGACTAAAGCATTTAGGGGCAGTGTGGTACTAAGAGTGTTGCTGACAGACTAAAGCATTTAGGGGCAGTGTGGTACTAAGAGTGTTGCTGACAGACTAAAGCATTTAGGGGCAGTGTGGTACTAAGAGTGTTGCTGACAGACTAAAGCATTTAGGGGCAGTGTGGTACTAAGAGTGTTGCTGACAGACTAAAGCATTTAGGGGCAGTGTGGTACTAAGAGTGTTGCTGACAGACTAAAGCATTTAGGGACAGTGTGGTACTAAGAGTGTTGCTGACAGACTGAAGCATTTAGGGGCAGTGTGGTACTAAGAGTGTTGCTGACAGACTAAAGCATTTAGGGACAGTGTGGTACTAACAGTGTTGCTGACAGACTAAAGCATTTAGGGGGAGTGTGGTACTAAGAGTGTTGCTGACAGACTAAATCAAATCAAATTAAATGTATTTATAAAGCCCTTCGTACATCAGCTGATATCTCAAAGTGCTGTACAGAAACCCAGCCTAAAACCCCAAACAGCAAGCAATGCAGGTGTAGAAGCACGGTGGCTAGGAAAAACTCCCTAGAAAGGCCAAAACCTATGAAGAAACCTAGAGAGGAACCAGGCTATGTGGGGTGGCCAGTTCTCTTCTGGCTGTGCCGGGTGGAGATTATAACAGAACATGGCCAAGATGTTCCAATGTTCATAAATAACCAGCATGGTCCAATAATAATAAGGCAGAACAGTTTAAACTGGAACAGCAGCACGGCCAGGTGGACCGTGAGTCATCATGTCAGGTAGTCCTGAGGCATGGTCCTAAGGCTTAGGTCCTCCGAGAGAGAGAAAGAAAGAGAGAAAGAGAGAATTAGAGAGAGCACACTTAAATTCACACAGGACACCGAATAGGACAGGAGAAGTACTCCAGATATAACAAACTGACCCTAGCCCCCCGACACATAAACTACTGCAGCATAAATACTGGAGGCTGAGACAGGAGGGGTCAGGAGACACTGTGGCCCCATCCGAGGACACCCCCGGGCAGGGCCAAAGCATTTAGGGGCAGTGTGGTACTAAGAGTTTTGCTGACAGACTAAAGCATTTAGGGGCAGTGTGATACTAAGAGTGTTGCTGACAGACTAAAGCATTTAGGGGCAGTGTGGTACTAAGAGTGTTGCTGACAGACTAAAGCATTTAGCAAATTTAGCATTTCAGTCACTCTTTGAAAAGGGAGAATAGTAAAGGTTTCTTAAAATACATTGCAATGGCCATTTCGATGTGGACCTTAACCCATAAGACTCTAAGCCCTGTCTAAGCCGGTGGAGGGGGGAATTGTTTTCCAATATGTAAAACATTTTGGAATTGTTTTCTGAAATTCCATTATGGAATTGTTTTAAGAAGGTCATACTAAGGATCATTTTGCTATCTTAATTTTAAGACCCCTTGAAGTATCACTACATGGAACACCAGAAAGTCCGCCCAAAAAATCAAAAGGAAGTTTATTTGGAAGTGTCTGTCCTATATCTGAGAGATATACAGTAAGAAAGATCCAGAAACATTATTATTATTATTATATATTTTTTTTTACATGTATTTAACTCCTTATTTTTGGCACTAAACAATTTCTGGCTTAGACAGGGCAAAGACGGTAGAGTGATTTATTAACATTATTTTCTGCTTACATATGCAACTAAACAAAGTCAAATATTCCCTTCAAGCTAGCTACATTTAATGGATTTCTGACTGTTCACAGGAAGGAAACGACTGTCAGCATTTCTCACATAAATACATATAAATCCTGTAATCAGTGTTAGCTTTTTTGAGAAAGAGTTATTCAGGTTTTTTTTCCCATGGAAGGCAATGGGACAAGATGGTGGCCTATGAATGTCTGGAGCTTTCTACATATTGTTGTGCAGAATTTGTTTCTCCACTGAAGCGTTATAAATCCTTGCCACTGCGTAAACCTGCGCATTGCATTATCACTCAAACAAGCAGGCAGATGGTTGGCTAAAATAAAAATAACAACGCTGTGGCAATACGCAGAGAAACTTTACATTGATAAAGACTGTTCGGACTATCGCAGAAATCCATAGACCCTTCCCTCCCTCTCTCTTTGTCCGCCTCTGAATGCGCCACCTGGGGGCAGCAGTTGGAGCTGTTCGGTGCTGCTTCACGGTTGTTTAATGCAACGCATTCACACAGTTTGAGGGGTCCCCACTTAACATGGAAATGGGGTTGACCTCACGCATGCAGCGTAGCCAACTCTGGACCTAAATGGGACACCAGGAAAGTATCTGAATACACCCATTGTCTGGGACACTTGATGAAGTTTGGGGTTGAAGGGTTTGATCCCATTTTAAAACCATTAGCAAGTATTGGCCTCGCTCCCCTTCCCTGAAGGAGACCACTGGAAAACACAGTCCAGAGGATGCCAGTGGTTTCTGCCCCAAACTGGGAGAATAACTCAGAGATCCATGAGATCTTTCGCAGAGGCGTTTCCATGAGCATTGTTCTCCTTTTAGAGACTGTGGTTGAGAATGATGTACCATGTGCAGATGTGACCACAGGACAGACATGGACACAGGGCATACTATAGCCTATCCTCAGTGCAGCTGTTGGTCTGGGTTTGACTGTGCTGGCTTTTCCAATAGACATGTGGGAACTCTCACAGACATGCTCAGTCAACTCATTGGACACTACACAGGCACATGGTATGAGGCAAGACCAAGTGGTACAACATGCTATCACAATTTTAGTTTGCTAGCTAAATAACACGTACAACCTAGTAATGGCCATAGTGTTACTGCATTCGAATGGTTAATACTGCTACTGATTAGAAGATACTGTCTCACTGCTAGACACACATATACAGCAATTGGGCTTCTGGATGCTAATTAGTGTATACACATTGTCATTTTATTGTGGCTATATTGGTACACATATAAGTACACATTTTATTTTAAAGTGCCCTTCAGCCTCACTGAGACCTCCATGCCAATTATGGGCACAAGCTCTTTTTCAGGAAGTGTCTGTTATTTGTAAGGGGATATTAATAACTTGAATAACTGAGAAGCAATTCATGTGGAGACAGTTTATCTTCAGTGTGTGAGAAGAATATGGGAGAATATTTTTTTGGTTTTTGTGAAAGGGCCATTCCACAGTAACAATGCAATCAATGGTCATTGTTTTTTGTTTGGCATACATTTTAAAAAGGGAAAAATCTAATTCTCATTCTGTTACTGTGGAATTGCCCAAAAGCAATTTTCAGAACTGATGTTGATCCAAAATGAGTGTTCCAAGTGATATAACCTCAAAGATGACTGTCACGTTCGTTGGAAGCATACTCAGACCAACGTGCAGCGTGATCTGGGTTCCACATTTTTTTTATTTAAAGTAAGTAAACCACACAACAAAACAATAAAGAAAGAACGAAACAAACAATGAACCGTAACAAAGAGGTGTAACATACACTAACTCAAAACAATATCCATAAAACACAGGTGGGAAAAAATGCTACTTAAATATGATCCCCAATTAGAGACAACGATAGCCTGCAGCCTCTAATTGGGAATCATACCAAACACCATTATAGAAAAAATAAACTAGAACCCCACATAGAAAATAATAACTAGAAAACCCCCCCAGTCACGCCCTGACCTACTCTACCAGAGAAGGATGGTCAGGATGTGACAATGACGTATCATCATTTTGTTCTTTATCAGGTCAGTTTCAGATGTGGAATGCCAAGGGATTTTGCAATAAATGATTTATATCAAATCAATAACAATAAAACGACTTTCTGATGATGAACTGAAAATATGAATAATCTCATGATTGATGTACTGTTATTGCACTATGGGAGCCAATATAGGATCCAAAGGTAATGAAGTTTCTATGAGGCTCAGTCATAATCCAGCTCTGTGGTTCATGCATAAGCTAGCTGGTGTTTGACACTTCCTGATTCACTGCCACATGGGTGATTGAACTAAGAATAGGCCTACTGAGTCTTACTCAAATCAACTGAGCTGACTTCACGCTTGTGTGAATTATAATACAGTACCTATTCTGAAATGGCAATTTAGAAATTGGGAATTAATCACAGCATGGCCACGGCCGAGAGACCCATGAGGCGGCGCCCAATTGGCCCAGCGTAGTCCGGGTTAGGGGAGGGTTTGGCTGGCCGGGATATCCTTGTCCCATTGCGCTCTAGAAACTCCTGTGGTGGGCCGGGTGCACGCTGACATGGTCGGTGTTTCCCCCGACACATTGGTGTGGCTGGCTTCTGGGTTAAGCGAGCAGCGTGTCAAGAAGCATTGCAGCTTGGCAGGGTCGTGTTTCAGAGGACGCATGGCTCTCGACCTTCACCTCTCCCGAGTCCATAGGGGAGTTGCAGCGATGGGACAAGACCGTAGCTCCCAGTTTGTATATCACGAAAATTGGAGAGAAAATGGGGAAATAAAAAGAGAAAGAAATCAGACATGAGGAAGTATAGTATCCAGAAACAAGAGGCTGAACGGACATGAGTTCCTTGGTTCTGAGATCTGTCAACGTAAAGAGGTATTTAATTGACTATGCCTATTGGCAACGTCCAACATCCTCACTTCTCCTCAGCTTCGAAAAGTGTCAATATAATTATATTTAAATGCACCTTGCCTAGGGGATTGGACCAATGTGAATCACAGACATAGGTTGGGTGCTTCAACAAAGTTGTATCTTTGCATGTGTGTTTCTCACACTACCTTGTCTTTGCTGATGCCATTGTGATTGACCCAGCAGCTAAACTGTGAACTCAACAGCCTTTCATTCTGTGGAGCCTAACTAAATCCATATGAAGTCCCTCTTCCCCCCTCCCTCCCTCCTCATATATACTCAGTGTAAATATTTTCAGAAGCTCTCTTATGCATGTCCAAGAACATCAGGAATCAAAATGATTTTTATTAGCAGCGATGAAAAAGCTTTGGCATTCAGCTCTGCCTGTTAGTTGCCAGTGTGCAGGGAAAGCAGCTGGAACTGGGTACTGCGGGCTGTGGGGAGAGATTATGTCAGTGTGTGTATGTGCGTGAGTGTGTAGCTGGGAAAATCTGTGCCTGTCAGGAGAGGGTCCCATCATTCACTCTCAGGACAAGACTATTGGACTGTTAGCACATTGCTGGTTCTGCTGCAGTGGAGGATAGGAGCTCTCAGAATATGCAAGAGGAACACTGATTAGGGCTGTGAGGGAAGATGGCAAGAGTAGCAGGTGCATCATACAGGCATTTTCATGTAAAAAGCACCATGAGCTCTAACGTGAAGTTTATAGGAGCACATCAAAAACCCATGAGCACCTTCTCTTTACATTCACTGTAACCAGCCCTCTCACCCACTGAGTACCGTCGGGTGTTTCCAAATATGAACCAAACATACAGTTGAAGTCGGAAGTTTACATACACCTTAGACAAATACATTTAAACTCAGTTTTTCACAATTCCTGACATTTAATCTTAGTAAAAATTCCCTGTCTTAGGTCAGTTAGGATCACCACTTTATTTTAAGAATGTGAAATGTCAGAATAATAGTAGAGATACAGTGCCTTGCGAAAGTATTTGGCCCCCTTGAACTTTGCGACCTTTTGCCACATTTCAGGCTTCAAACATAAAGATATAAAACTGTATTTTTTTGTGAAGAATCAACAACAAGTGGAACACAATCATGAAGTGGAACGACATTTATTGGATATGTCAAACTTTTTTAACAAATCAAAAACTGAAAAATTTGGCGTGCAAAATTATTCAGCCCCTTTACTTTCAGTGCAGCAAACTCTCTCCAGAAGTTCAGTGAGGATCTCTGAATGATCCATTGTTGACCTAAATGACTAATGATGATAAATACAATCCACCTGTGTGTAATCAAGTCTCCGTATAAATGCACCTGCACTGTGATAGTCTCAGAGGTCCGTTAAAAGCGCAGAGAGCATCATGAAGAACAAGGAACACACCAGGCAGGTCCGAGATACTGTTGTGAAGAAGTTTAAAGCCGGATTTGGATACAAAAAGATTTCCCAAGCTTTAAACATCCCAAGGAGCACTGTGCAAGCGATAATATTGAAATGGAAGGAGTATCAGACCACTGCAAATCTACCAAGACCTGGCCGTCCCTCTAAACTTTCAGCTCATACAAGGAGAAGACTGATCAGAGATGCAGCCAAGAGGCCCATGATCACTCTGGATGAACTGCAGAGATCTACAGCTGAGGTGGGAGACTCTGTCCATAGGACAACAATCAGTCGTATATTGCACAAATCTGGCCTTTATGGAAGAGTGGCAAGAAGAAAGCCATTTCTTAGAGATATCCATAAAAAGTGTTGTTTAAAGTTTGCCACAAGCCACCTAGGAGACACACCAAACATGTGGAAGAAGGTGCTCTGGTCAGATGAAACCAAAATTGAACTTTTTGGCAACAATGCAAAACGTTATGTTTGGCGTAAAAGCAACACAGCTCATCACCCTGAACACACCATCCCCACTGTCAAACATGGTGGTGGCAGCATCATGGTTTGGGCCTGCTTTTCTTCTGCAGGGACAGGGAAGATGGTTAAAATTGATGGGAAGATGGATGGAGCCAAATACAGGACCATTCTGGAAGAAACCCTGATGGAGTCTGCAAAAGACCTGAGACTGGGACGGAGATTTGTCTTCCAACAAGACAATGATCCAAAACATAAAGCAACATCTACAATGGAATGGTTCAAAAATAAACATATCCAGGTGTTGGAATGGCCAAGTCAAAGTCCAGACCTGAATCCAATCGAGAATCTGTGGAAAGAACTGAAAACTGCTGTTCACAAATGCTCTCCATCCAACCTCACTGAGCTCGAGCTGTTTTGCAAGGAGGAATGGGAAAAAATGTCAGTCTCTCGATTTGCAAAACTGATAGAGCCCCCAAGCGACTTACAGCTGTAATCGCAGCAAAAGGTGGCGCTACAAAGTATTAACTTAAGGGGGCTGAATAATTTTGCACGCCCAATTTTTCAGTTTTTGATTTGTTAAAAAAGTTTGAAATATCCAAAAAATGTCGTTCCACTTCATGATTGTGTCCCACTTGTTGTTGATTCTTCACAAATAAAATACAGTTTTATATCTTTATGTTTGAAGCCTGAAATGTGGCAAAAGGTCGCAAAGTTCAAGGGGGCAGAATACTTTCGCAAGGCACTGTAATTATTTATTTCAGCTTGTAGTTATTTAATCACATTCCCAGTGGGTCAGAAGTTTACATACACTCAATTAGTATTTGGTAGAATTGCCTTTAAATTGTTTAACTTGGGTCAAACGTTTCGGGTAGCCTTCCACAATAAGTTGGGTGAATTTTGGTCAACTCCTCCTGACAGAGCTGGTGTAACTGAGTCAGGTTTGTAGGCCTCATTGCTTGCACACGCTTTTTAAGTTCTGCCAACAAATTTTCTATAGGATTGAGGTCAGGGCTTTGTGATGGCCACTCCAATACCTTGACTTTGTTGTCCTTAAGCCATTTTGCCACAACTTTGGAAGTATGCTTGGGGTCATTGTGATAGCTCTGTCACAAATCGGTCTTCCAAATGGACAATGACCCCAAGCATACGTCCAAAGTTGTGGCAAAATGGCTTAAGGACAACAAAGTCAAGGTATTGGAGTGGCCATCAAAGCCCTAACCTCAATCCTATAGAACATTTGTTGGCAGAACTGAAAAAGCGTGTGCGAGCAAGGAGGCCTACAAACCTGACTCCGTTACACCAGCTCTGTCAGGAGGAATGGGACCAAATTCACCCAACGTATTGTGGGAAGCTTATGGATGGCTACCGGAAATGTTTGACCCAAGTTAAACAATTTAAAGGCAATGCTACGAAATATTAATTGGAGTGTATGTAAACTTCTGACCCACTGGGAATGTGATGAAAGCTGAAATAAATAACTCTTATTCTGACAATTCACATTCTTAAAATAAAGTGGTGATCCTAACTGACCAAATACAGGGAATTTTTACTTGGATTAAATGTCAGGAATTGTGAAACACTGAGTTGAAATGTATTTGGCTAAGGTGTATGTAAAACCTCCGACTTCAACGGTACGTAGCGTAGCACGTGGCAAACAAGCAAGGCAATAGCAGGCAATAATTTCATCACAAAGGCAACTGCACAAAAAGGTGCATAAACAATAAACATGTATTGGTTACCAGCTACACGTATCGAAGAAAAACAGATACATGACTAAATGGCTGCTTGGCTTGGCCAGAAGCACGTGACGGTCATTAGCGTCCAAAATCCCACACAAACAAAACAGAGGTGAGGAAGTTCTCTTAGTCCTCTTCTATGCAATAAAAGCTGTTTGTACTCACATTCAATGATGAATACTGGTTGTTGTGAGAGTTGTTGGTGTGCTCAACTACTCAACTCTGTCTGGGTGAAGGTATAAGGAATAAATACCTGGCCATATAAATATATTGAGTGCCCACCTGCCACAGGTGCACTCCGTCCTCACGTGACCATAGAGTTGAGTAGAGGGCACACCTGCCACGAATGCCCTCTGCCCAACTCCACGTCACCGATCAGGGAATTCTGTACAACAAATAATAGCAAAAGTGTGTTACTACAACTGTTTATTGGTGTAAATCCTTGGAAAGTGTCTGTTTAATTTGAACAGTTTATTTTTATGTATCTCGTTTCACTTGCATGGAAACTTTTTCCCATTTGAGTTATTTTGGTAATTTATGTTTTTATGTTTTGTAATGTGATAGATGAGATCATAGGCTTGTTAAACGTTTTGGTCAGAGAGGAAAACTTTCTTCCAGATGATTTAACTTGTGTCCCATTTTGTGATAAAATGGGCCCAATACTATCTGCACTGTTAATGCACAGATGGCCTAATTACGCAGTGTAAGCCGCGCATGTGTGTGTGTGTGTAACCTCGCCTGTGTGAGCACGCGGTTGAGTAAAAAGCTTAGACTGACTGCGTCTAGTGGAAGCCCTAGTGGAAGTGAAGTGTGAGAATGTGACCGACCAGCCAGTGGAATGCAGTGAGCTTCCACAGCGACAGACATGTCTGTTCAGCAGCTGCTTTGTTTCCTGGCCACCATTACTAGCCTAACTGGCCATACCCCACCAGTCAGAGACAGCACTCTGGACCTCTCAGCCTGATTAGTCTCCTACTATGCACATCTCGCTGTCCCCCCCCATCCTGTCCACACTGTCTGTGCTCCCTAGGTGGGCCCCTGGTCTGTCGCTCTCTGTTAAGTTATAGTCAGACCCATGGGATGACTGGACTGGACTATACGAAGACAGGGACATACTCTAGGTATTGTAAAGGCATTGTATGCAAAGTGTTGAAAAGGCTTTGATTTATTCTTTGATGGGTTTGAATGGATTCTTCTCCATTAAACACAGGTAGGTATGCGTTCCGCCTCTGACACGATCACAGCAATGGAAAAAGGCCTTGTAGTGATTTCATCATTGCAAGATATGCCCTGGGGATTGTCCAAAAGTGTCCGTTGCCATAAGCTCTGAGCGGGCCTCTCTGTTTTAAAGTGTTTGCCATCTGTAAGTCTCCAAATCCACTTTTATGTTACTTTTCTAGTGTATAATAGAGTGAATGATGACTGCAATTTCTTTAGTGCTTTATAGACCTCAGCATAAAAAACAGGCTCAAAGTTCAAATGGTTCACATGAGGGCCTATATTATAGTTGCCTGTAACAGAGCTTATGTTAGAGGCCTGGGCCCCACCATTATCAAAAACTGAACCAGCAGACATGAAATGCTTGTTAAAAACCCCAACAATATCGGCTTTGGGACGCTTGTTTGGGATGCTCTGGATCGAGTGGTACAACATTCCACAGGCCACAATCAACAGCCTGATCAACTATGTGAAGGAGATGTGTCGCGCCGCATGAGGCAAATGGTACCGACTGGTTTTCTGATCCACGCCCCTACCTTTTTTTTTTAAGGTATCTGTGACCAACAGATGCATATCTGTATTTCCAGTCGTGTAAAATCCATAGATTAGGGCCTAAGGAATTTATTTACATTTACTGATTTCCTGTAACTGTAACTCAGTAAAATCAGAGAAATTGTTGCATTTTGCGTTTATATTTATGTTCAGTGGATGTAACGTTTATCTTTTTAAATTCTGTTTTCCTGTTGGAACTTGGAGCCCATGAAGACTGACCCGGCTCCAGCATTCTCTGAATATAATTGCAACGTTAACAACTTGAGGCATCTCCCTCGCTGGACCACACTGCACCAAACACCACAGGAAGGGCCCTTACTCGCTGACAAAAAGATCCCCATCGCTAAGGCCCGCTCGCAGGCCTCTCCAGTGAAGAGAGAAAGGATGGGAGGCCCCACTTCCTCTCACTGTGGGTCTGATGGAGGTCAAACAAATGTAGGCCTGATTGCTGTGCCACTGAGGGGATGGCTCTCATTGGATTTACTGTATGGAATCATTGCAACTTCATTAGTCTCCCTTCCTGATTGTTTAATCTTAAACCCCTGAATGTTTTATGTAAAATATGAAGCACATTTGTTTCCTTTTACTAGGCCACAACTGGTGTTCATCCTTAGTGTGGAGGCTGTATGAATGTACAGATGGAGTAATTATCACAGGTTTTTGGTAAAGACTAGCTCAGTCTGCTAAATGAAGTCAGATGTAGTGTAAAAAGCTTTCAGAGTCGTTATTAATACATCCAAGTGTGCAGTGTTTAAGCGTTGTCATCTGTTGAATACTTTACGAAAGGGTGCAAAAGGTCAGAAAATTGAAAGAAAATGTCTCGAGGGGATTTGTTCCTTTTCTTTGTCGGCACACCTGATATTCTTTGAGTGTCGTGTAAGATCTCTTCTCCTTTGATAATCCTCGAGATCGAACATCAAAGATGGTATTCTCTCTCAAAGAAGTGAGTTTCTGTCTATATCCCCGAGCTCGTACATTGGCACCTTAGTTGGACAGTTTTTAAGTTAAGCTTTTGTACCATTTTCCAAGGATGATGAAAATACTAGCCAGGAGATTCTGGACATTGCTAAGGAACCAGCGAACCCGTTTAAAAACGGTTTGGAGGAAACAACTCCGGGGAGGTCGTAAATGAGCTAAAACTTCCAAAAAGTGAACTGTCCCTTTAAGGTTTCACAGGAGAACAGGAAAACAAAAGCATTGGAGTGTGAAGTCTGGTTTCCCGGAATGAAGGAAACACTTGGATCAGGGGGAGATTAATTTTAAGGAAGAAAGAAAAATACCAGTTGCCAGTTCATTGCCATTATGTTCCACAGGCTTATGGTTTGGGAGCCACAACAAAAACGAAAACTAATGACATGTTGACTTTACGTTTGGTTTTAAATAGAAAAAAAGAAGAAAAATTGCTCTATTAAAAATGCCCCGTCCTCAGTTATCGTTTCTCTTTATTCCCTCCTTCCCTCTCCTCTCCTGCGCCCTCCACTCACCAATGAGAACTGAGTGGGACCGGAGGACTGGGGCTGGAAACAGAGCACCCAGGCTGCAGCGTGAGCTGCGGTTGGGGGGGGGGGGGGGGGGCGGGCCCAGCAGCAGGCATGGGAATACGTAACAGCTTTTAGAGAAAAAGCCCACAAGAAAGAGAGAGAAAGCGAGACAGAGGCTGAGCAGCAGAATGGAGAAAGATGCCACTCAGACTCTGAACTGCAGGGCCAAATGCAACATGAGCTCACGGATTGGACTGGAGGTTCTCGGTCCGCTCAATGTCAACCTGCACTCTTCCCACTTAGACACTCACTGACTCATTCTAACCTCAGGTCTGACATATTTGGCACATAAGTATGTAGTCGTGCTATCGCAACATCTCTGCTCGATAGATTACTTATCAAGTCTAGAATAGCATCTTGAGTGTTGAAATAAACCCATAAGACATTTGGTCCGGTTGATCAAAGACCCAAAATAGACTGCGGTTGGCTGTGCTAACTACTATGACATGCACAGTAAATGTAGTGTCAGTTCTGACTCTTATCTTCTAGGACTAAATTCACTCCTAAAAAGGGATACGATGGCCGTCACACATGCATTGCTTCTTGCACTGCTTCCCACTGCAATATTTCCATGTGTTTGTGGTTGCACAATATGGTAATAATTACCATCACACACACACACACACACACACACACACACACGAGCAGTTGATGTTTACCTGGAGTTGTGTGTGTTTCAGGTGTATTACTGCTGTTTACTGGGGCCTCCCCAGTCCTTTCATGGCCCCTGAATGACATTCCCCACTCTCCTGCAATCTCTCTCATTCACAAAATACACAGCCTACCGTCACATTAGACTCCATTCTGGCTTCTACAAATAACTACTCACAAAAAAAAACGTATTCCGCTGTGTGCCTGTTCTTTACAGCAGCTGTCTCTGTATATGGTTTGTACTGTAAAATGCCCCCGTCCATGTTGTATTTTCATCAAAAGCGTCAGCTTGTAGTTCAGCCCGTTTTTCTCTCTTTTGTTTGACAGGCCATCCCATTACAACCAGGGGTCCCACTGCTTCGGTTCTGTTTGCCTCCACCACATCTAAGCCGGTAAGACATGACATCGCCTTGTATCCCTTTACACTCATACCAATATATACGGGTTGAAAATTGCAGATGTGTGCACTGATAAGTGCCTTTAATTGGAACACAGTGGCTGTACAGTAACACGCTATACATGACGTCAGAGCTCTGCCTCTGCGCGTCACAGCGCTGTGTGGGTTTTGACTGACAGCCGTTCTGAACTTGGGCACCTCGAGCAAAAATAATGTGCCTCCCGCTAATTTGATAACTTTTGCACATTTTTTGTTGTCTGAGGGAAATGCTATAAGTTAAGAGGACTGAGAAAGATGAGACGTTGAGGGTTATTATAAATCCCTCTTTGATGTCATACAAGCAAGCCGAACACCTGCGAGTCCAAGTGCATAGCATAAAACCGATGCCCTATACCGTGTCAACTTGTGTCAATTTATGACCACTGTTTGATGTACAGTTACAAGATGACATCATACCCTGGGTTGTTCTGAACAGAATGAGCCTGTGTTTGTCTATTGTGAAGAACATTCGCTGCGGCACACACACCTGAATGCAGTTATGGCTCCTTTCTATAGCAACACAGGTGCCCTGCCCACCTGAGGATCTGTCATTTTCAGCCATCTATTTCCTGTTTGAAGGGCCCAAAAATCCACTGGTCACTTAAATCACGCCAGATTGCTTTCATTTTACTCCTGCAACTCTTTCATGCTCTTGCTTGTGCCTGTTTTCTCCCATTAACGTTACGACCACAGAAATGTTTGTAAGGACCTGTCAAACACACACCGGTAATGGCTGAAATGGGCTCAGTGGAATACATCGTCTTTCTGTTGAATCTATAAAGAACACTTAACTCTATAAGAACACATTTAACACATCATCGACACTTCTCACAAGATAAGAAAATGTATTTATTTTGATGGGTTGCAATTTTTTGTGAAGTAATCATTTAATACAGTTGAAATATTTACGAATTAGATGACCTGAAATGAAAACAACTTTGGAAAATGAACACTTGGATTATAGTGATATGTCTGGCCTTGTACTCTTACAATCTCTACCCAGCACAGCCAGAACCAGAGTCTGGTTCCTCTATAGCTTTCTTCCTAGGTTCCTGCCTTTCTAGAGCGTTTGTCCTAGCCACCGTGCTTCTACATCTGCATTGCTTGCTGTTTGGGGGTTTTAGGCTGGGTTTCTGTATAGCACTTTGTGATATCTGATGTAAAAATGTCATAAATACATTTTATTTGATATTGCAAACAATATAAAGTATGTGTAGAGAGGTGTAATCGAGAGCCAAGCATGTTGATTTTTAATCCGAGGGTATCCTGCTATTGACACACTTGTTGAATTATACAACAGTAATTACTCAGACTGAGACAGAGCAGGTGAGTGCAGGTAGGCTGAGACAGAGCAGGTGAGTGCAGGCAGGCTGAGACAGAGCAGGTGAGTGCAGGCAGGCTGAGACAGAGCAGGTGAGTGCAGGCAGGCTGAGACAGAGCAGGTGAGTGCAGGCAGGCTGAGACAGAGCAGGTGAGTGCAGGCAGGCTGAGACAGAGCAGGTGAGTGCAGGCAGGCTGAGACAGAGCAGGTGAGTGCAGGCAGGCTGAGACAGAGCAGGTGAGTGCAGGCAGGCTGAGACAGAGCAGGTGAGTGCAGGCAGGCTGAGACAGAGCAGGTGAGTGCAGGCAGGCTGAGACAGAGCAGGTGAGTGCAGGCAGGCTGAGACAGAGCAGGTGAGTGCAGGCAGGCTGAGACAGAGCAGGTGAGTGCAGGCAGGCTGAGACAGAGCAGGTGAGTGCAGGCAGGCTGAGAGAGCAGGTGAGTGCAGGCAGGCTGAGACAGAGCAGGTGAGTGCAGGCAGGCTGAGACAGAGCAGGTGAGTGCAGGCAGGCTGAGACAGAGCAGGTGAGTGCAGGCAGGCTGAGACAGAGCAGGTGAGTGCAGGCAGGCTGAGACAGAGCAGGTGAGTGCAGGCAGGCTGAGACAGAGCAGGTGAGTGCAGGCAGGCTGAGACAGAGCAGGTGAGTGCAGGCAGGCTGAGACCGCAAGTTATTGATGGTTGCAGCCTTGTTTTACCCAGTCATGTTAATTCAGTCAAATATACCCCTTCTACAGTATTTCTTCAAATTAAACCGCTTTTCTTTATTTTAGCTTAAACACATTCCTGATTCCATTAGGAAAATGTACACTGCTCAAAAAAATAAAGGGAACACTTAAACAACACAATGTAACTCCAAGTCAATCACACTTCTGTGAAATCAAACTGTCCACTTAGAAAGCAACACTGAATGACAATAAATTTCACATGCTGTTGTGCAAATGGAATAGACAACAGGTGGAAATTATAGGCAATTATCAAGACACCCCCAATAAAGGAGTGGTTCTGCAGGTGGTGACCACAGACCACTTCTCAGTTCCTATGCTTCCTGGCTGATGTTTTGGTCACTTTTGAATGCTGGCGGTGCTTTCACTCTAGTGGTAGCATGAGACGGAGTCTACAACCCACACAAGTGGCTCAGGTAGTGCAGCTTATCCAGGATGGCACATCAATGCGAGCTGTGGCAAGAAGGTTTGCTGTGTCTGTCAGCGGTGTCCAGAGCATGGAGACGCTACCAGGAGACAGGCCAGTACATCAGGAGACGTGAAGGAGGCCGTAGGAGGGCAACAACCCAGCAGCAGGACGGCTACCTCCGCCTTTGTGCAAGGAGGAGCAGCACTGCCAGAGCCCTGCAAAATGACCTCCAGCAGGCCACAAATGTGCATGTGTCTGCTCAAACAGTCAGAAACAGACTCCATGAGGGTGGTATGAGGGCCCGACGTCCACAGATGGGGGTTGTGCTTACAGCCCAACACAGTGCAGGACATTTGGTATTTGCCAGAGAACACCAAGATTGGCAAATTCGCCACTGGCGCCCTGTGCTCTTCACAGATGAAAGCAGGTTCACACTGAGCACATGTGACAGACGTGACAGAGTCTGGAGACGCCATGGAGAATGTTCTGCTGCTTGCAACATCCTCCAGCATGACCGATTTGGTGGTGGGTCAGTCATGGTGTGGGGTGGCATTTCTTTGGGGCGGCCACACAGCCCTCCATGTGCTCGCCAGAGGTAGCCTGACTGCCATTAGGTACCCAGATGAGATCCTCAGACCCCTTGTGAGACCATATGCTGGTGCGGTTGGCCCTGGGTTCCTCCTAATGCAAGACAATGCTAGACCTCATGTGGCTGGAGTGTGTCAGCAGTTCCTGCAAGAGGAAGGCATTGATGCTATGGACTGGCCCGCCCGTTCCCCAGACCTGAATCCAATTGAGCACATCTGGGACATCATGTCTCGCTCCATCCACCAACACCATGTTGCACCACAGACTGTCCAGGAGTTGGTGGATGCTTTAGTCCAGGGCTGGGAGGAGATCCCTCAGGAGACCATCCGCCACCTCATCAGGAGCATGCCAAGGCGTTGTAGCGAGGTCATACAGGCACGTGGAGGCCACACACACTGAGCCTCATTTTGACTTGTTTTAAAGACATTACAAAGTTGGGTCAGCCTGTAGTGTGGTTTTCCACTAATTTTGAGTGTGACTCCAAATCCAGACCTCCATGGGTTGATAAATTTGATTTCCATTGATAATTGTGTGATTTTGTTGTCAGCACATTCAACTACGTAAAGAGGAGTATTTAATAAGAATATTTCATTCAGATCTAGGATGTGTTATTTTAGTGTTCCCTTTATTTTTTTGAGCAGTGTATATAAGTGCATTAAGAAAAATACATTTCACAATATATTTAATACCAGAATTCACACCAATCCCTGAACATTCATTATTTGTCAGTCAATATCTGATGGATTTAAACTGTTTGGAGTATATTCAACCATTGTCCAACTGTTGCGTTTATTTGAATCGTTTTAAAATATATAATGGCTGTTGCTACTTTCTACACACACCAAAATTACCTGTTTCTGATGCAAACCTGAACCAGATTGCGATTTATCATGGACTGTTTTTGGATTGTGTAAACAGTAATTGTGTGATGGCGGGGATGCAGGGTTGTGATCCAACCAAACTAACTACAAGTGTGCTTGTTCCTCAATGGCACAGCTAGGAGATAAAAAATAAGAACTTAGTTGAAGACTGATGCATTGAAATGACTTAGGAACTGTGTACGATTTGCAGGGGTTGTCATTTTTGTATGTTACTGAATGCATCTGGAGTATTTACAATTGCCGTCATCAATAAATGTAGCAAAAAGTACAGAATGTAAAATGCACATAAAAGCAAATGTAAAGTTTGGATTCAGTTGTGTGTCAGGTGAACTGCTGTGCCCTCACCTTTGGTCTGATCATTTTCCCATAATCTCCAAACTGTTCCCTTTCAATTGCTATGCCTTTATTTTTTTCTGTAAGAAACATTTCAATTTAGCCCGGTTACGTACATCTCTTGGGGGGGGGGGGGGGGGGGGGGCACAACACCCTGCTACATCTCAACTCCCTGTGGAGTGAAAAAGTATGTGATCGTAGGTGTAGGGAAGGACAGAGGCAGAGAAAAATGCCGTTCACAGGGAATGTTAATTGGCAAAAGGGTCTGGATGAAACCAAAGCAAAGAAAGTAAAATTTAAGGAGTCCCCTCTCCTACATTACCACTTCTTATCTAACCTTAAGCACCACCTGGCGCACTAACCAAAATACAGGGGGTGGTCCGCCCAGGTCTTCCCTAGTGTACATAGACAGATTACATACTACACTTTAGTATGCCCGCAGACCTCTTGCCTAAACACTCCCAAGGTGCATTCCCCTTCCCCCCTGAGAACAAATGAAACAGAATAATAACTAATACTTAATTAACAATTTCAATAACCAAAAACAAGTCCTATTAGCAAACACATACCTCAGAAGGAGCAGCTACAAAATAATATCCACAAAACCTTTACTGACCGCCACAAAAATCAACACATAACATAAAAAAAAGGTCCTTTCTGACAAAGGAACACTGGCTTTTATCAAGCTGCAGTATAAGTTGGTAATTGAAGAGACAGCTGTTTCCCCTGACGAGAGGGAGGGGTCAGAGAGCCAATCAGCGAGGGGGCAGACCAATCAGCTACTTTAGGATTCCAGGAAGCCATTTCCTAAAATACACACACATACAAATCCACAACAACACAGAAACTGGGGAACGTAACAAGCCCTGTCCATATAGGCCAATTCCCACAAGTGTAAATTACTTTCTTTCTTCCAGTCTTGTGATAGCCTATTTATGTGTACCCTCATAATTGTGAAGCATTTGTTATTGTGTACCCCATCAAACTTGAATAATTGTGAAGAATTTGTTAGTTGTATAAGTTTTTCAAAGGATTTCAGTATCTAGGCCATGGCGGCAGATAACCTTGTGGTTAGAGCGTTGGACTAGTAACCGAAAGGTTGCTGGATAGAATCCCTACGCTGACAAGATAAAAATCTGTCTTTCTGCCCCTGAGCAATGCAGTTCCTGGATGTCGATTATGGCAGCACCTCTCTGATTGAGGGGTTGGGTTAAATGCAGAAGACACATTTCAGTTGTACAACACCCCCCTTTCTTTGAAAAAGAATGAAGACATGAATCAAATTATCTACCAAACATAGTTTCATGACTTTGTTTTCAAATTACCACTGGGCTTCCCCAAATACGGAAACCATGAAATCCCACTTGGTGAAAACAGGTTTAATCAACGTTGTTTTCACATCATTTCAACCCCCCCCCCCCCTCCCCCTAAATCCAATGACATGGTGAATTTTTGGGTTGATTTCACGTTAAGTTCACGTTATCTAAACAACTTCATGTTGAACTGACGTCTGTGGCCAATGGGATCAGATGTATTGTTTTTTAATCTGGTTAGGTTTAGGGATCCTCCTGTGTTTCATGATTCATTATGTCGTTATGTGGTGGAAAATACCTTCCTGATTTGATTCCCCTACTGCTTTAGGACATTTTATACCCTCTCTATTAGGAGGGAAAACCCTTTTGGGTATTTTGGGTAGTCTACACACAAAGGCTCTTAATGGGCCTACCAGGAAGTACACTCCTGGGGCTAAATTAGAGGCTACCCAGAGAGGGTGGCTTGCTGCTGGAACAGGGCCTGCTTCTTTTCTGGCAGTCTCCAAGGCCCTGGGATCAGTGGCAACAGGAAAGACCCCCCCTACTCCTATAGTCGTCTGTGAGTTTTCCCAATTTGCCCAGCATCACAAGACCAAGGCCTAAACCCCAGGCAACTGTGTGCACCAGGAAAGTGTTCTGTTCTGTTCCAGCCCCGGCCCTGTCTCAGTGGTGTAGTAATTAATACTGCCCCCAGAGGACAGTAGGCACATATGGAAGCCCCGGCCCTGTCTCAGTATTGTAGTAATTAATACTGCCCCCAGAGGACAGTAGGCACACATGGAAGCACACTAGGAAGCCCCGGCCCTGTCTCAGTAGTGTAGTAATTAATACTGCCCCCAGAGGACAGTAGGCACACATGGAAGCACACTAGGAAGCCCCGGCCCTGTCTCAGTGGTGTAGTAATTAATACTGCCCCCAGAGGACAGTAGGCACACATGGAAGCACACTAGGAAGCCCCGGCCCTGTCTCAGTGGTGTAGTAATTAATACTGCCCCCAGAGGACAGTAGACACACATGGAAGCACACTAGGAAGCCCCGGCCCTGTCTCAGTGGTGTAGTAATTAATACTGCCCCCAGAGGACAGTAGACACACATGGAAGCACACTAGGAAGCCCCGGCCCTATCTCAGTAGTGTAGTAATTAATACTGCCCCCAGAGAACAGTAGACACACATGGAAGCACACTAGGAAGCCCCGGTCCTGTCTCAGTAGTGTAGTAATTAATACTGCCCCCAGAGGACAGTAGGCACACATGGAAGCACACTAAGAAGCCGGCCCTGTCTCAGTAGTGTAGTAATTAATACTGCCCCCAAAGGACAGTAGGCACACATGGAAGCACACTAGGAAGCCCCGGTCCTGTCTCAGTAGTGTAGTAATTAATACTGCCCCAAGAGAACAGTAGACACACATGGAAGCACACTAGGAAGCCCCGGCCCTGTCTCTGTAGTGTAGTAATTAATACTGCCCCCAGGGGACAGTAGACACACATGGAAGCACACTAGGAAGCCCTGGTCCTGTCTCAGTAGTGTAGTAATTAATACTGCCCCCAGAGGACAGTAGACACACATGGAAGCACACTAGGAAGCCCCCATAAGAGGACGTTCATAAAGGTTACATGTAATAAGTTACATTTGGGAATCTTTGAAGTCTCAAGCATCAAGGCTTCCTCTCCAGTTTTAATTCATGTCAGATCTAAACCAGAATTAGCCTCTTTGACATTAATAAGAGAGAACTTGAGGTTCAGGAGCTCCAATTAAAACTAGGTACACCAGGTGCTAGGACAAACTGCGAAACCAGGGTGCAGAGCAGAAGAATAATTACATCTGCATCTTGCTGACCAAGAGCGAAGTGTCCCGTCAGCAATTACCAACAATAAGTCCCTCCAGCTCACACAAACTTTGGCCCAGAGAAGCACAGTGTTTTCATTAACTGAGCTGTGAACCCACGCTTGGTATGCCGGTCAGGCTGGCTGGCCTGAGAGTGTGTGTGTACTGCCCAGTGCCCAGTATAGTAGTGACCTCTGGCAGGTAGTTTCCATGCTGCAGTGTTCCCTATTGGGAACTCAGTAGCGTAGCAACATCTGCTACTTGCGTTAGCCCAGTGAAAAGGGGGTCACCCAGGGAAATATCTATTACCTGGGGGGAAATTGGGGAGGGAAAAGCAAATAAAAGCCTAGAGTTGTCACCATAAATCCCCACAAGGAGGTAGAGCTGTGCTTGCTGCCTTTTGACTGAGCCCCTTTTTTCAAACTTTTTTAATTTATCCTGCTCTGCCCACCTCCACTCCTTCCACTCTTGAGGTGTTTGAGGAAGACATTTAATGGACTTATCTAACATCTTTCAATTCTATTCTGCTCTGCTACTTGAGCCCGTATTAAAATTATTTGATTTAACAAGCACGTGAAATTCACTGTAGCTACTATAGCATATCGCTGTCATAGATGCAGGTAACACTATGGTTGCGGTGTCAGCAATTGCTGTCAAGAGGTAACCAACTGTGACTTGTTCATATCTTTGGGTGTTTCTGTGGTATGTGTGTGGGTGCGTAATATGCATGTGATGTTTTGTATGTTGGGTATAGCCTGAAGTCGGACTTTTGTTGGAAAAACACTTTCTAAATGCTCAGACACAGGATTGATAAACTTTTGCCTGCCGACAGTACTTAGCACCTCTGAACGCAGTGTCGGCAGTCAATCTCTTTTGTGTTCACACATTAAACGCCTTGTTAAAATACTCCAAACCAGAAGGGGGCAGTAGTGTTGTTTGGCAATGCATATCCGTGCGTATTGCTTATGGTCTACCTTCCAAACTAGCTGTGCTAATGTTGCTATTTTGTAGAACGCCCTTGTTGATACTAGCCAGATGACCACAGGTAGATAACTACATAGCAAGATGACGAAGAAAAAATTTAATTCAATCTCCATAATCCCATACTGCCAGTGCCAGCCCATAGCCAAATGTTTAGTTAGCTAACATTAGCATATTTGCTAGCTAGCAAAACATAGCTAGCTAAGGACACTGCGCTCGGCAGCTAATTAAGGCATCGGTTTCATGGAAACTAGCTAATCTGTTGTGATTTAATTATAATGTCAATACTAGCTAGCGTGGAGGAAGCATATAGTGTTGTGGGCATTGACAGTGAGATTCTCGGTGTGTTTCATTTTCAAGGTTATGATCTTAGTCTAACGGTTATTTTCACACAGCACATCCCGTTGTTGAATTGTTATTGTCACTCTAGACACCTTCTTGTCTCTCAAGTCTTTGTATGCCCAATGCCGTCTCTGTCCTGAAACAACCCTTTGCACTGCACATGTTACAGCAGCTACACATTCTGTGATACATATTCTGTTGTAAATGCTGAGAGAGCTAGCGAGAATAAGAGCGCAGGTGAAGGGAGGGTGTAGGAAGACGTAGTTGTGTGTCTGCATCAGCATGGGCACAGTGCACATTAAAGTCAAACTGAGTAGGGTGTCCTATTTCACAGGCTCAGTTATGTGTTTTGTGTTATAACATCAAGACCTTTCTTCACAGCATGTGCTGCAACACAAGGCCTTTCTGTGTGATGTGGTGGCTGGGATAGAACAGAACAGAGCACAGTGTGAGGGTCAACAGGTTCAGGAATTATGTTGACCAAAATGTAATGCTCAAATGGGTTTTTGACATGAAATTAGAAGACAGGAAGTTCTTGTGTTCTTACTATGTTAAACTTACTGTGTCTAATCAATGTGCATACTGTGTATTCAAGCAGACATCCCTATTGGTATTATACTGGTATTGGTATTATATTATATTGGTATTATACTGCCAAATACTGTATTGACCTCCCATTTGTAAAGCATGCATTAGAAATACATTTAGAATGTGCCCTTGAAGTTACAGTACCTTCAGAAAGTATTCACACCCCTTGCTTTTTCCAAATTTTGTTGTTACAGCTTGAATTTAAAATAGATTAAATGGAGATTTTGTGCCACTGGCCTACACACAATACCCCATAATGTCAAAGTGGAATTATGCTTTTAGTTTTTTTTTAAACAAATTCATTAAAAATACAAATCTGAAATGTCTTGAGTCAATAACTATTCAACCCCGTTGTTATGTCAAGCCTCAATAAGTTCAGGAGTAAACATTTGCTTAACAAGTCACATAATAAGTTGCATGTACTCACTCTGTGTGCAATAATAGTGTTTAACATGATTTTTGAATGACCACCTCATCTCTGTACCCCACATATACAATTATTTGTCAGGTCCCTCAGTCAAGCAGTGAATTTCAAATACAGATTAAACGACAAAGACCAGGGAGTTTTTCCAATGCCTCGCAAAGAAGGGCAACTATTGGTAGATGGGTATAAATAAATAAAAATCGGACAATGAATATCCCTTTGAGCATAGTGAAGTTATTAATTACAAATTGGTGTACCAATTTCATTTTCAATAAACGTGCAAAGAATTCTAAAAACATGTTTTTCACTTTGTGCATCACAAAACGTCAGTTTGGGTTCTGCCTGTGCAAGAGTTGAACTATTGTCGACCCTCTGACGTTTGAGCAAATTGCTCATACTTCTTAAGCCGATCTTGTACTAGACCGTCCTCAAAATACCAATGTAATTGGTGGTATGCCCCTCAGTCTCTGTAGTTATCCTGTTATTGGCTGGTGAACTTAATCCAGTAGGTTCATTATTATTAGTGGTTGCAACAGGAGATACAAAGCCTAAAGAGAATTTTATGTCAAAACTTTGAAATGTGTTGTTTGCTGGGTGTTGTGTTATTTATTGTTTACACATTCTTTTGACGAGGATCCAGCACTCTTTAGTAAAAATAAGAAGTGGTTATGTTATTGGCCATTATAAATAGTTTTATCCATCTACACACCACTGTGTATTTGACTGAAAGATGTGAAATTGAGGTTGAAATTGAAATGTGACATTTTGTTGCCCCTAATTTAGAACTGCAATGTGAAGAAGATGAATACACCTTCTTTGGGCTTTTCTTTTATTAGACCCCTGCATCGCTAGTTGGAGGACAATGGAACTTCAAAACTAGGCCAGTCACTACACGTTTATATTCCATCCCATCACTGGCACACTGCCAAAAGCTCACGATAGGGGAAATCTGATATGAGCTTTAATTTAGTATCTTCATGCATGACAGGCCAGATCGGCAAATAGAAGGGACACAGTTGAGCAGGTATTCATCTCTGCTACTTTTCCTTACTAATTTTGGTTTTATCAAGAGGGCTGATTGTGTTGCCTCTCCTCTGCGGTGCTCGTCTGTTTGCACTTGAAGAGAAGGACAAACCTTTAGAGTGTCTTTTGAGTGAGTGAAGATTAGTGGGACTTCTTCTTTCATTTAATAAATTTACAGGGTACAAATGACTCCCTAAGGGTCTATGTTATAGTCTGTGTTATATGCAGTCACACATACTCTGTTATGTTCAGTTCAACATATTTTAATCACACATGCTATTTTTAAACGAATATCTGATTTCAAACTGTGTGTTATTATTTTCACACTGTTGCCTCACTGGAGCCCACTGTGCACCCCACACCAACTCATTCTCGTTACCGCTCCATTCTCTTATTCTCACTCCATGTGAATCGTCAGACCCTTGGCCCTAATTCTCTTTGCCCTGGTTGTTGTGTTTGTTTAAAGTCTGGATTGTGTTTGGTCTCCTGTGAGCAGTGGAATAGCAATAGAGGCATGCGAGTCAGTCAGGGATGAGTGAGTCGGGTTAGCGGGCAGTGAGGAGTTAGCAATAGAGACTCATAACGAGGCCTCTGCCCTAACCGCTACTCCCCTCTCTCCCGTCTCTGTATCCCCTCTCTCCACTCTATCTCTCATTATCACCTTGGCTGTGTACATTTTCCCATTAGCCCTGTAAATATGAGGGAGTTGTCTTGTGTGGTGTCGTTGCCGGCTTGGCTGAAGGCATATTCACACAGCTTGATTGTGCCAAGCCTGCTGCTGGTGGTGGGGCTGACATGGGCTACTAACAGTTCACTCTTATCTCCCATCAGGCCTGCTGAGACAAGGGTCCACAGTTACACAGTCTACACTAGTAACCATCCAGAAATCGCACAGCAGGGGTGCTGATCAAGGATCAGTTTTGCCATTTAGATCTTAATTACAGTGCATTCGGAAAGTATTCAGACCCCTTCCCCTTCCCCTTTTCCACATTTTGTTATGTTACAGCCTTATTCAGGTTTTTAGACATTTTTGCAAATGTTTAAAACATTTAAAACAGACATACCTTATTTATACAAGTATTCAGACTCTTTGCTATGAGACTGGAAATTGAGCTCAGGTGCATCCTGTTTCCATTGATCATCCTTGAGATGTTTCTACAACTTGATTGAGTTTACCTGTGGTAAATTCAATTGATTGGACATGATTTGGAAAGGCACACACCTGTCTATATAAGGTCCCACAGTTGACAGTGCATGTCAGAGCAAAAACCAAGCCATGAGGTCGAAGGAATTGTCCGTAGAGCTCTGAGACAGAATCGTGTCGAGGCACAGATCTGGGGAAGGGTATAAAAAAATGTCTGCAGTATTGAAGGTCCCAAAGAACACAATGGCCTCCATAATTCTTAAATGGAAGAATTTTGGAACCACCAAGACTCTTCCTAGAGCTGGCCGCTTGGCCAAACTGAGCAATCGTGGGAGGAGGGCATTGGTCAGAGAAGTGACCAAGAACCCGATGGTCACTCTGACAGAGCTCCAGAGTCCCTCTGTGGAAAATCTTACGGAAGGACAACCATCTCTGCAGCACTCCAGCAATAAGGCCTTTATGGTAGAGTGGCCAGACGGAAGCCACTCCTCAGTAAAAGGCACATGACAGCCCACTTGGTGTTTGCCAAAAGGCACCTTAAGGACTCTCAGACCATGAGAAACAAGATTATCTGGTTTGATGAAACCAAAATTGAACTGTTTGGCCTCACATCTGGAGGAAACCTGGTGGTGGCAGCATCATGCTGTGGGGATGTTTTTCAGCTGCAGGGACTGGGAGACTAGTCAGGATTGAGGGAAAGATGAACGGAGCAAAGAACAGATATAACCTTGATGAAAACTTGCTCCAGAGCGTTCAGGACCTCAGACTGGGGCGAAGGTTCACCTTCCAACAGTACAATGACCCTAAGTACACAGCAAAGACAAAACAGGAGTGGCTTCGGGACAAGTACCTGAATGTTCTTGAATGGCCCTGCCAGAACCTAGACTTGAACCCAATCGAACATCTCTGGAGAGACCTGAAAATAGCTGTGCAGCGACGCTCTCCATCCAACCTGACAGAGCTTGAGCGAATGGGAGGAACGCCCCCAAATACAGGTGTGCCAAGCTTGTAGCGTCATACCCAAGAAGACTTGAGGCTGTAATTGCTGCCAAAGGTGCTTGAACAGTACTGAGTAAAGGGTCTGAATACTTATATAAATGTGATATTTCAGATTTGTTGTTATTTATACATTTTCAAAAATGTTTAAAAAATATGTTTTTGCTTTGTCATTATGGGGTATTGTGTGTTGATTGATGAGGAAAGAAACATTGAAATACATTTAACGTAACAAAATGTGGGATGCTGGCCTTCTAGGCAAAGTTGCAAAGAAAAAAGCCATATCTCAGACTGGCCAATAAAAATAAAAGATTAAGATGGGCAAAAGAGCACAGACACTGGACAGAGGAACTCTGCCTAGAAGATCCATTGAGACTGGTGTTTTGAAGCTAATGAAGCTGCCAGTTGTGGACTTGTGAGGCGTCTGTTTCTCAAACTAGACAATCTAATGTACTTGTCCTCTTGCTCAGTTGTGCATCGGGGCCTCCCACTCCTCTTTCTATTCTGGTTAGGGCCAGTTTCCGCTGTTCTGCGAAGGGAGTAGTACACAGCGTTGTACAAGATCTTCAGTTTCTTGGCAATTTCTCACATGGAATAGCCTTAATTTCTCAGAACAAGAATAGACTGACGAGTTTCAGAAGAAATTTCTTTGTTTCTGGACATTTTGAGCCTGTAATCAGACCCACAATGCTGATGCTCTAGATACTCAACTAGTCTAAAGAAGGCCAGTTGTATATAGCTAGTCAGTTAAGAACAAATTCCTATTTTCAATGACAGCCTAGGAACAGTGGGTTAACTGCCTTGTTCAGTGCGGTTACTAGTCCAACGCGCTAACCACTAGGCTACCTGCCATCCCAATTATTTCTTCTTTAATCAGAACAATAGTTTTCAGCTGTGCTAACATAATTGCAAAAGGTTTTTTTAGTGATCAATTATTAGCCTTTTAAAATTATAAACTTGGATTAGCTAACACAATGTGCCATTGGAACACAGGAGTGATGGTTGCTGATAATGGGCCTCCATATGCCTATGTAGATATTCCATTAAAAATAGTAATTTACAACCATAACAATGTCTACACTGTATTTCTGATCAATTTGATGTTATTTTAGTGGGCAAACAATTAGCTTTTCTTTTACAGGCATACAGATAATTATATGTGTGTGGTACAGAGATGAGGTAGTCATTCAAAAATCATGTTAAACAGTATATTATTACAAACAGAGTGAGTCCACTCTATGTCCAAAAAAGCAGTGGATGTAACCCCGAACACATACATGACACTGAACAAAGTGCTCTCCAGCTCAGGATCAAAGGCCATGATGATGATGATGAATGGCGCATATTACACTTGGCTGGTAGGTAACAGGACCCACCTAGATTGGGATGGTTTTTATTGTAGATGAGTGGATGGAGAGTGTGTGGAGCATCAGAGCAATGTGGTGTGGTCTGTAGAAGAGCTTAGGGGACTATCTAAAGAAGGTTATTTAACAAGGAGGTATTTGTTTTGATGGGCTGAGGCAAGGTTCAGATTGTGTGCTGGAACATTACTGGTGATGTTTCTGAACCACTACTCCGAGGTAAACGACCCCCCCCACTACATGGACCGTTTCTACCCCAGAGTAGATGGCTGCAACATATCTATTTTCATTATCGAATATGCAATCGACCAGTCTGTGACTCTTGTGGTAGTGAACATGTTGGATACGGTTGGAGAAGTCAAAGGAAGCGCAATCTCTGATTGTGTTTCCTCGCAATGAGCGCCATCTGGTGAAAGTGACGTAGAACTACATAGGAGTTTATGTCTCCTCCTCTAGGGAAACCCATCCGTTGCTTTTTTGTGTGTTGCCATGGTTTCACCTGTTACTTATAACATAATAACAATAATACATGCTTTTTTATCAGACACTTTCATCCAACGCGAATTACAGTCATGTGTGCATGCATTTTCCATATGGGTGGCCCTGGGGAACAAACCCACAAAACGGTCGTTACAAGCGCCACGCTCTAGTAACTGAGCCACATAAGTCCTATGTGTGGCTGTATTTCAATTCAATTCCATTGAAATGTTTTTATTACACTGTCAACAATACTACAGTGTTTGTTTGAGAGATGAGACTGCTGTTAAATCGAGCTGTTCAATCATTGCAAAACAAAGTGCATTGAAGAAAACAATCTGAATGTACTGCGGATGTTATCACTCAGCCGGTATAGATCACACTTTTTCAGATCAGATCCAGGGCCAGTGGATAATTGGATATCTGGGAGGCTGAGACAGAACATCAGAGATGCTGTCTGCTGAAGCAAAGCGCTCCTCTGGGCCATTCAATCATATCCTACTAAGAGCCACTGGACCTACCTCCATGACTCAAAATCAATGTTCTGAGGACAAAATGATCACTCATTTGTACTGTATGCAGTATGAATGATACTCCCGACTGTACCACTAGAGGGTAGTAGTGTAGTCTCGGTGGCAGAGTCAGTGAAGACGTCATATTGGATTGGGTGGTTTGCAGCAGCACTTGCCTTATGTCTAGGGTGTAGTTGATGGCTTTGGATGTAGTCAAATTGAACTATATCACTTCTGTGATCACATTTGAACAAGAAAGCTGTCAAAGTTAAATATGCAATTTGCATAAGCAAACTTCAGAACCCTGTTCAATTGGAATAACGTATGACTCTGCAGTACTGACTGACTGGCAGAGAGGCCATGAAGGCCCTGACTGCAGATTGATTGGCGTCTTTAAGTGACTCAGCCACTCTATTTCAGGGTTCCCAATCAACCGTCTCATGTGATGTGTGAGGCCAGAAGATCTACTGGTGATTTCCATCATAGATCAGCATTACTTGCGCCAGTCAGTCAGTCAGTCAGTCAGGGGCAATCAAACCATGATGAGATCTGATCTGCCAGTGGCATTCCGTGAACCCCTGCCCTGCCCAAATCAGGAGAAGTGAGCCATCCACCATCCCATAGCTCTCTCTCTCTGTGCTCCGTATCGATCCCAGTTTGGGCTGAGTTCATTCTGTCCTCGATGCCCTGTCATTAATCTCCGTCCCCTCCCTGGTTCGTCCCCCGCTGACCCCCTGTCTCAGTCCGGAGGGGCCAGCTGGGTGGGATGGCGTTAGCTGGAGTGAATGCAGGCAGGCGCAGGCAGCCGGCGAGGCTTGTGACCGACCCAACAGGCTTTCACATAACTAGCAGTGTATATGCCGGGGCGCGAGGGGGGTAACAGAATCCCAACGTGATGTGCTGGGCCGCTTAGAGGGGTAAATATAGCAGCACGGAGAGCAGCAACGTTACTGCAGGGCTGGAGCTGAGGCCCACGCTGCCTCTCTGTCTGACCGTCCCTCTCTCACTGCCCCTCGCCCTTCTGGAAGAGCTCAGAAGGATAGAGAGAGCACTGCTACGATCACAATATGAATCTCCCAGCTTGCCCCATTATAAATACATTGCAGTAGGGTTACTGGCCAAATGGCAGGATGTATCAAGTTGCGCATCATGAGGCATGGAGCATCTGTTGGCACGTCTTTTCTCTGCACACAATGCACTTATTCCATTTCAAGTACAATACCATTTCCCCATGAATAAAAGTGCTGTGGTAGAATGTATTTTCCACATTTCATCTAGTTGGGGGGGGTTCCCAGTAAGGCTGTATAGTATATAGTGTGACTAAACAGACCATATATAACCGTCCTGGGGACTGACTGACCTGCCCTTGGGAGAGTAAATCTCTCCACTCTGAGTGGGGCTTGAACTGCAGCCACCCTGCATCTCGCCCTGCAGTGCGTCAGTGGGCTATACTAGTCCAGTATCAGAACAAAGGCCATGACTGCAGATTGATTGGGGCTCTTTAAGTCCAAACCATGATGATGATGCAAATGTTTATTATTACCACGCGCTGGTATGATTACCCTTCCTTTTATGGGGCCGTTAAATGTGTTGATAAGTGATCGTCTTACATCAGGGTGTCATATAATAGGCCTCATGCTTTCCCATGTGCCATTTTGTTGTGGTTAAGAAAGCTAGTTTGCCCTCTGATATTGTCTGGCAGAAAGACAAAATAAAGTGTTTTGCCTAGGTGTTGTTTTGGGAAATAGACCCAGGAGTGTCCAGGTGTGACATGTCACTATAGTTACCTCTGTCTCATTATCAGACGTGTTGAAGGGACTTTATGGGCTCTGCATTCAGCCTGGCTTGGTAAACAGCAGTCTCCTCTATGGTGACTGCATCTTCAAAGTGCCACTCTGTGGTAACGCTAACCTTTGTTATCTGCTTTTACACCAATCAAGTGAATAGAAAACGATAGCAGTTTGCTTTGTAGATCAACGCAATGTCGTCGTAGCCCCAGGTTGTTGTTTTTTTTAAATGTTCATATCTTTCCCAATATGTCCCTCATACCATCATGGCCGCTTAATCATCCCCAGCTCCCTATTGGCTCAGTCATCCCCCCTGTAACTATTTCCCAGGTCGTGGCTGTAAATGAGAATGTGTTCTCAGTCAACTTACCTGGTACAATAAGGGTTCCATTTTGATATGATAGACCTATTACAACTGATCAGTTGTTGGGGTGTAATTGTTATATCTCACCTTTATTCGTTCTTTATTACTGGGAGTTTTTGTATAAATCGTCTATGAAGTCATGTCAAATCTCAAAATATCTATACATCTTTGATCGTTGTTAATAGGAAATATGAGAATATTACCTTTGCATTCAACCTCAAGAGACACTTGCTTACATTTGTATATTAGCCTAACTATGACATTATTGTTGTATTTTGATATACTTGTAATTACAGTAGCTATTTGTATTACATCTCCAAATGGTAGACATTATGCTATTTAGAATACCAATATGCTAAAGTTGTGTCATTACAGCTATGTGCAGCAGTGTTGAATACCAATTTCTCCCCATCTGACACAGATCACATCGTTTCCACATCGTTCCATCTCAAGTATTACTTGGTAATAATCCTCACGCTAAGAAAAATAGTGTGTTATGTGCTCCCCCCTTGGAAGCTTCAAGTAACCTTTTAACTTGAGAACTGGTAACTGAAATCGAGTGCAGATGTTAGAAAAGACCTTACTAATCTCCTTGTAAAAATTCAGTGGACCCCGAGCTGGTGTTAAGTTATACAGAGTGACCGTGTCATTCCAATCAATATCAGGAATTCCTCAATGTTTCCTTGGGGTCAGAGAGCATTCCTTTTGTAGATATGGGCTAGAATACTACACCAGCTTCCCAAATGGTCATTCAATTCAATCATGAAATTCTGGACCTTTGACTTTGAAAAACTTACCATGCTATGCCAGGAACGAAGTTTCATTGTGATTGTCAATTGTCAATATTCAATGTTCGTCATAAGAAAAGTCTACCGAATCTTATTATACAATTGAACATCATAGCGTAAGCACATTTTTATTGTCATTCAAAATCCATTTCGCTCTTAGATATAATCCCAAATGTTCATTGTTCATGTGATTATATTCAACACAAGGTCATCATCGACAATAGGAATCCAATGCATAATTAGCATTGAACTAAAACCCAAAATACACAAGAACACAGCATCTTTCTCCGTCATTATTCAGCAAAGGCTGCAAGATCTTTGGTGGCTGTTATGAAAATAGGAAATTCAATGTACAAATATCAAATCTACACAAATGAGTCTATGTTAAGCAATGCTAAAAACCACTGTAAATTATTCTCCGTAATGGACAATTAAATATACCTGCAATACACAAAATCAAACCTTTAATGTTCCTCTACAGAGGGTAGTGCGTACGGCCCAGTACATCACCGGGGCCAAGCTTCCGGCCATCCAGGACCTCTATACCAGGCAGTGTCAGAGGAAGGCCCTAAAAATTGTCAAAGACTCCAGCCACCCCAGTCATAGGGCGGCAGGGTAGCCTAGTGGTTAGAGTGTTGGACTAGTAACCGGAAGGTTGCGAGCTCAAACCCCCGAGCTGACAAGGTAGAAAGCTGTTGTTCTGCCCCTGAACAGGCAGTTAACTCACTGTTCCCTGGTAGGCCGTCATTGAAAATAAGAATTTGTTCTTAACTGACTTGCCTGGTTAAATAAAGGTTAAATAAAAATAGACTGTTCTCTCTGCTACCGGACGGCAAGCGATACCAGAGCGCCAAGTCTAGGTCCAAGAGGCTTCTAAACAGCTTCTACCCCCAAGCCATAAGACTTCTAATCAAATGGCTACCCAGACTATTTGCCCCCCCCCCCCCCCCTCTTTTACTCTGCTGCATAGTCACTTTAATAACTCTACCTACATGTACATATTACCTCAATTACCTCGATTAACCAGTGCCCCCACACGTTGACTCTGTACCGGTACCCCCCTGTATATAGCCTCTCTATTGTTATTTTACTGCTGCTCATGAAGTATTTATTACTTTTATTTATTTATTTTTCGGTATTTTTCTTCAGACTGCATTGTTGGTTAGGGGCTTGTCAGTAAGCATTTCACTGTAAGGTCTACGACCTGTTGTATTCGGCGCATGTGACAAATAACATTTGATTTGATTTAATGTTAACATTTGAACAGGAACATATTGTGCTTTGCATTGCTGTAAACTGTCAATCAACTCAGGACTCAATATATCAATTTGCAATGCTAATCTATACATCTCCAAAGCCCAGTCTTTCAGTCCCTCACCTATTTCCTCAATCAAGCTGCTAGATGGTTGCTCACTCTATCAATGGCTAACACAGCCTGTTCTTTCTCAATTAGGCCTGTTCAACACTTTGACAACAGCCACAAGCCTATGGATCGTTGTGCTTATAGATCTCTAATCTGTGTGGTACCTCACCGCCAGCCTTGTCACAGATGCTTGTCACAGATGCTACCTTTGGAGACCTTAGGAAAGACCGTTCTGGAATCCCCCTGGTTTGGTTGTGTGTTCATTCAGCTGCTCTCCTGTTGTCTCTTCCTATAGATAAGAGTGACTAATACTAATCACAGGCTGTCTAGACAGGTATGCATGGCTCTCTGTGGGATCCATCATGGCTGCCACTGCTGAGTCACACGTGTGATGGCTTCACTCTTTTTATAGGTGTCTCCGGGATTCTCTAGATGAACACTCCAACCAGACAATGCCTAGGTGGTCACTGACTCACTGCGGTCGTGATCTGAATCCCGTCATGTCGGCCGTCGCTAACTTATTTGCATGCTCGTTGATGTCATCGATTAAGTTTCTGTGAAAAACTCTTTTTTTTTTTTTTTACAGTGTTGGCTAGCTCCCGGTGTGTATGAATGAATATGCATTAAAACTAAGCACTCAGGTGTGGAGGACGGCTGGCATTTGACATGGAGACTGTGGAGAGTAGCACTCAGAAGTTGGGCTCTGAGTGATGAGGGATGGGAGGGATCCTGACACTTTGAGTCAGCCCTTATTCAGTGTGCACTGCCTGTCGTGATGCGCCCGCTGCACGTTTCATCACTGTCGCACAGAGAATGCCACAGCTCGGCGAAGGGGGAGAAGGAGCGATGCCCACAGTAAAATACACCGTCTTCAGCCGTCTTCCCCACAGTACAATACTGCACTTTCACCCCCAGGTTATGATTGCTTCCCTCGGTGCATATAGCAAGTGTGATTTATGTTCCCATGTTCAGTTGGTCACCTTGAAACGAGCATTCAAGAAGTCCTCTGATAGGGAATGAATTTTTCCATAATCCTGCCTCTGGAAAGTTTCACTCGTACCCCTTTTCCTGGATTTGAACAGTGATTTTTGCACACTTTTACGATTTCATTCATTATGATTCCAGTATTTGAAGGTTGTTTCTCATGAAGGCTTTATTCACGATTGCGCTGTAGGTTTTGAAGGATTCATGCTTGGACTAGTGGAGTGGATGATGGAAATCACGCCTGGGGAAAGTGTGAATCCTGCAATGAGAAAAGCATACAGCCGACACTACCTGCTGTGTCCTTTCCCATCAAACAACGCACGCACACACACACATCTGGAGGATGTATTGATGACACCCCAGCCTCAGGCACAGGGCGATTTTCAGGCCTTAGTGTTCCCCTGCGGAGCCCTCAGTGAGCGCACGCAGACATTATGGTCACTAGGACACCTAAAGGACAGTGGCCAGGTGCCAGTGAGTCTGCGAGGCGCCTGACTCATCGCCCCCCCCCCCCCCCCCCCACTGACAGGCGCAGAGGGCATCATGACGCACACACACACACACGCACACACACCACAGCCTCGCTGCCCCGCTGCTCCCAGAGCACCACCGCTAAATATTATGGAGGGTTGCTTGGAAGAGGCCAGCACATCCATCCTCTGAATTACGGGTGGACATTAAAATAGGAGCTTTAAAAATCTCCGCCCGCAAGTCACTTCCATGTTTCCAGACTCCCATATATGTGAAAACCGAAACCTCTCCCCCGGTCTGGATTTATCATTGCCCCATCGCTGAGGTGCTACTGGCCCCATAAGGAGATGTACAACACCCATGGAACCCTGTCCTGTACGGGATCAGTTACACTGTCAATCCCCTGGGCACTGCATGATCAAAGGCAGGCGATGGAGCACCAGTCCCCGTCTGCCCCATCCTCTGCCTAATAAAGCCGTCAGGGGAAGACAATCCAGAGATTTCTGTTCATCAACACTCCTGTCAGCTGACAAATAAATAAGAATCAAGGGCAAGGCAGAAGGCATAAAATGCAGTGTACATAGGGCGAGCCTCAATGGCAAGTATCATCAACTAGATTCAGCCGTAAAAGAAAAAAGATGGGGGGGTGGTCAGGGGGCCGGAACATAATTACAATTCATTTGTGGACTGCATATTGACCGCAAGAAGACCAAACAGATCTCATATTTGACTGAGACATAATCATTTCAAACCTTGCTTGAAATCGTACACTATCACATACTGTATATCTTTAATACGTGGGAAAACATTGGAACAGATTTCCAAAATGTAAATGACATGGAGCTGATTTGCTGGTGTTTTTACAGTCCTTTATGTCCAACAATTAAAACATTAAAAAGAATAACAATGTATTTATTTTTTGCTCAGAAAACTTAAGGGGCCAAATCAAATCTCCCCGCTGCCAGTTGGAGAACCCTGCTCTATGGAGTCCACCTGGCCTGTTCCACGTAGTTACCGGGGACAGTAAAGCTTAGTGAGGAATGGGGAACAGGGAGGAGACAGAGATCACTGGACAGGTTCTGTGTGATATCTGATTCTATTGGGGTGAGTTGTGAGGAACACCCGACTGTTCGCATCCAAGAAGGAGTGGCTGAATCTACAGTCCCGATCTGTCGATCTGTCACAAACTCCTCATGAAACGCTTGTTAAACACCCCATTCCCACACCAGACCTACAAATTTTCCTACAATTTCCTGTCCTCTTCCAGACTTGCTTTACTGAACTTTTTCATTACCAGCAGACAGTCCCAAGTATCTCCTACCAGGACTTCCTGTATTAATTCCTATGCTTGCTCGCCCTTCCTCCTCCAGCCATATCTAATTTCAGCCCTTATCAAACCTTAATAATGCCGGAGGATAGATTCTCTTGGGAGCCACAAACAAATCGTCCGTATCTCCCGCGTTTGATGTGCATGTGTGATTTATCAGGTGGAAGTTTCTCTCTCTGGAACTAATGGTTGCATCTGGTTCACTGGACTGAGACTGCGCTCCAAATGGCAATCTATTCCCTACATAGTGCACTACCTTTGGGTGCCATTTAGAACGGGCCAGGGTTCTCTCTCTATGGATTCCTCACCTGCGTTTATAGCGAGCTTTATGGTGTCCGGCACTCTGAAGCTGCTTATGGAATCCACGCTAGTACGGTAATGTTGGGTGTTGGAGTTTGTGGATACATTTACTTTTTAGTAATTTAGCAGACTCTCTTATCCATTTAGTTTGTTCATCTTAAGATAGCTAGGTGGGACAACCATTTATCACACTCATAGTAAGTCAATCTTTCCTCAATAAAGTAGCTATCATCAAAGTCAGAGCTAGTGGGGGGGGGGGGGGGGGTCAAGTGCGAGTGTTAATTCACGAAAGGGGGTTGGGGGAGAAGGTGATATAGGGGGGGTGCTGTGGGATTATTTTTTATGATACTCTTTGAAGAAGGAGGGTTTCAGATGTTTTCTGAAAGATGGGCAGGGGCTCTGCTGTCCCAGCTTCAGGGGGAAGCTGGACAGAGAAGAGCTTGGACTGAGCGTAGTGGGAGCTGCTCTCCCGTAGGGGTGGGAGGGCCAAGAGACCAGAGGTGGTTGGGTGTAGAGTTTGAAGGCGTTCCTCTTGCTGCTCATTAGGCAAGTACCATGGTCTTGTAGTGGATGTGAGCTTCGACTGGAAGCCAGTGGAGTGTGCAGAAGAGCGGGGTGACAATGGGGAACTTGGGAAGGTTGAACACCAGGTTGAGTGCCGCTTACTGTGTGAGGTAGGGTCGTACTCTATGGATGTTGTAGACCAGTGGTGAGTGGTCGGCAGGGGGGGGCTCAGGGTCCCCCCTCCCCCCAAAAAAGAAAAACAAATATTTTTTAAAGGAACTCTTGAACGTTATAATAGTAGAATGCACAATATCCTCTAGCCCATCTCAGCTAACTTTTTAAAAACTTTTTTTAGCCAATAGATATTGTTGTAATTTTTTTGTCACTCAAATATCACATGAATACACATTAAAAATGGCAAAATGTATAGAATTGCAAGAAAATGTGCTTTAAAACTGCAAAATGTTCTTTGCACCCAATGAGAAAATGTTTAGAATTGCTTTAAACCTGCAAAATACTCTCCACCAACAAGAGAGGTGTGAACAGTTTGGGTCATGAACAGTGCTTGTGCCCATAGAAATATGGGCACATATTTACTCGGGTCCCCAGTAAAAAGTGTTGTAGAGCAATAACTTGCACTATAGAGTGTCAGACAGTAAAAAAGGACATGGCTGCCATTTGTTTTAGAAGGGATCAATGTCGGAGTATGCCCATACTAGCCTCTCCTTGGAGCTGAGCTGGCCACGCTGAGCCCATTTCTCTCTGTATTTCTCTCTCTGCCACTACTTCTATTTGCCTCTAATGGCTCTCTCTCTTTTTCTCTCTGTCTGTCGGTCTCTCGTCTGCCTCCCCTTCTTTCTCTGTCTCTGCCTCTCTCTCTTTCTCTAACTCTCTCTTTCCACCCTCCCATCTCTGTCCCTTCACTTCCTCCTATGTCTACTGACACAGTGCCCAATGAGCGGATGCCATGCACTAGGGGCTGGCAGCATTCCCTATCCTGCCCATGCCTGAGAAACGGGCCGCAGCCTGGCAGGCCCTGTGTTCCCTTCATCAGGGGGTAATGAGGATCTGTGGTAGAGCATGTGTAGAGGGGAGCGTGAACGGTTGGTTCTGGTCACTGCACACACACACACAAAGGAAGGACAGATCCACAATAGGAAACACACATGCTATGTGGCTCTCCCACCTATCAACACCAGTGGTGGAGACCTGAAGGTTGTTCAACACAGGGAGCTACTGTAGAACTATTGGGTTGCTAGAAGCCATTTATGTAACATTGGCTGCTAGTCTTCTATCTTCACACCGTGGTGGAGGAGATGTACCCTGCGGAATAAAACAATGTGTGCAAAATAATGATCAATGCATTAGCTGTCCTCTCCCCTCCTCGTTCCTGCGATAGCGCTGGATGAGAAATAGTTTTAAAGATCTTCAAGTTTATATAATCCCATATGAGTTGTTGAGAATTAAAGACGGGATGTCGGATTTGGGAGCCTACATTATCTGTAAAGACAGACCATCTTTGCATATCCCCTCTTTGACTTTGACGCTGTCTCTGGTGAGGCTGAGTTTGCACTGCACAGTGCTGCGGTATAAGAGCGAGTGACAATGCTTGCTAATTGTGTTTTCCAAGCACATATTTCATCTTCTGCTCGCAATCCCTCGTTTTTCTCTATCTCTCTTCATTCGGCCTCACTTAATGCTGTAAAAAAAGCTTCTCTATTAGCTTCATTTAAAACCAGGAGAGAGAGAGAGAAAATATTAGAGGTTTTTATCTCTCATAAATCCAGTGTGGCGTTACTCTCAATAGACACTATAACATTTGCATGAAGGATAGGGGCCCCTGTAGCCCGGTCTAACTGATGCGTAGCCTAGTGGGGCTCAGTCAATGTGATCTGTTATTCCTCCCCCCTCACTCTCCTTTGTCACTGTAATGCCAGGGTCTAATGACCTAATGCACCACAGGTCCACAGAACGGTATTAGCTGCAAGGTTGTGAACTCTACCCAGCCGATGATGTCATGCCTTGCAGATGATTTGCAAGATTATGCTGGGGTTGCGGGTGATGACAGTTCATTCTGTAGCTATGCTGCACTTGTTGCCCCCTGCCCTTCCACAATAGGCTCCGGTGTCTGTGTGGGGTTTGGAGAGGAGCACAGCTGCACCCCTCCCCAGCATATCCTAGGCAAATGCTGCATTACATCCGTAAACGTTTCGGGAGACAAGAATCTTGGCTAAGTGAACTTTGCAGATGCCTCCGATTGCACGGAGGATCAGGAAGGAAATTCTTTGTCTCAATGAACAGACAAGAGGCAGCTAGGCAGCCAGTCAAGGCCAGGAGTGTCACGTTCTGACCATCGTTCGTGTGTGTTTTCCTTGTTTTAGTGTTGGTCAGGACGTGAGCTGGGTGGGCATTCTATGTTGGATGTCTTGTTTGTCTATTTCTATGTCTGGCCTGATATGGTTCTCAATCAGAGGCAGGTGTAAGTCATTGTCTCTGATTGGGAACCATATTTAGGTAGCCTGGGTTTCACTGTGTGTTTGTGGGTGATTGTCCTGGTTTCTGTCGCTGTGTTACTTTGCACCAGTATTAGGCTGTTTCGGTTTTCGTGTTATGTTTATTTGTTTTTGTATTTGATCGTGTTTACTTTGTCACATTAAACATGGATCGCAATAGCTACGCTGCATTTTGGTCCGACTCTCCTTCACCGAAAGAAAACCGTTACAGGGAGCTTGTTGGAGCAAAGAAGACCAAGGCTGCCCATATCCTGCCAGCCAGGTTCCTAGGCCCATGGCATGGCTTCAGCGGGGGATCCAACCCAGACCTATAATGACAGGTGGACTTGATGATTGCTGTTTATCTACTGACCAAGCTGCTAATCTCCTCACGTCTCCTGGGACACAAAGCATGTCTCCTGTCAGTCAGTTTCAGAAGTCAGGCTGCAGCTGGGGCTTGGGCTGCTGAAAGCCAGAGAGGACGAAGCTAGCTACAGGAGATGGATGGCCATGCTAGTTGTTGTCATCAGCAGGCTGCATGCACGGCAAGCAATCCAACCCATGTGAGATTGCAGAACTGTAATAGAAGTCAATTTCTGAAGTCATTGGATTCGTTAGATGGCGCTGGACTGTGTAAAACCGTGCATTATTTATGCACCCTATTACTCGTGAGGTACGAGCATATGGGATGTAAACATGTGCTGCATAGATGTGCCATTCAGAAAACGAGAGCCGAGATTGGACACCATCACCTCCGGACTCATAATGTTGTATTATTCAGTATGGAGATATTCTACTGTAATGGGGTCTCCCCTTGGATTCTAGTTTGTTTATTTGACCTGAACATTGAAACAATGTGTGTGGGAGAGTAGGACCATGGGAGGGCTCCAAAACAACAGCCTGAAAACATGATTTATTTCATATCGACGCCCATGTTGCCCACAGCTTGCATATAATAAAAATGTTGGTCAATGTCGGAGGTGACTTTTTGTTTTGTGTCTTAATAATTATGAAACATAAGTGTTGACCGGAAAGGAAGGCCCTTGGCTTAGTCAGCTAGCTCTGCTTCCCCTTATTACAGATGTCTTGCTAATAAATCCATAGCAGTGAGGAGCCCGGAGGGGGATTCTGTGGCTAATCATAGATTATTACACCCCAAATTCCCTGAGGGTCTTCATATCTCCCCACCTATAACTATTGAATTTGTTCAATTTCGGTTGAGTTGATTTTGGCAATCAGACAAACCCATCTGTTCCTCATATGCCAGAGGTACTGTTGTCTTCTGTTGTCTTCTCCTTCAAGCCCTGAAGCTACGAGAATGGGGCTGAAGAGAGACTTAATTCAAGAGACTTTTGAAGGACAAGTGTCTCCCTTAAAAAATATAGCCTATGCCACAAGGTGCCACGAAAAGTAGAAAGTAAAACAATTTGTTGGCTCAGCCAACCATAAAAAAAGTTCCAGCATTTTAATTCCTTTCCCTTGTGTGTATTTATTGCCTTCGTCGGGGCCTGGTCACGGAGTAGGTTTTAATTGGTTCATTTTAATTTAATCTGAAACTTGCTGCTTGCCTTGTTTTCCCGACAGTTTCCGCATACATTTTACAGCGAAGAACATTGTTACAGCCATATAGACAGGGACCGAACTTTACAAAGCCCATTCTGTTTACAGTTCAATGGCAAGGCTTTGGAGAGATAAATCATGTCGTAGTACGTCTCCATCTGATGCCATGGAGAGATAAATAATGTTGTAGTACGTCTCTATCTGATGCCATGGAGAGATAAATAATGTCGTAGTACGTCTCCATCTGATGCCATGGAGAGATGAATAATGTCGTAGTACATCTCCATCTGATGCCATGGAGAGATGAATAATGTCGTAGTACGTCTCCATCTGATGCCATGGAGAGATGAATAATGTCGTAGTACATCTCCATCTGATGCCATGGAGAGATGAATAATGTCGTAGTACGTCTCTATCTGATGCCATGGAGAGATAAATAATGTCGTAGTACGTCTCCATCTGATGCCATGGAGAGATTAATGTCATAGTACATCTCCATCTGATGCCATGGAGAGATGAATAATGTCGTAGTACATCTCCATCTGATGCCATGGAGAGATAAATAATGTCGTAGTACATCTCCATCTGATGCCATGGAGAGATTAATAATGTCGTAGTACATCTCCATCTGATGCCATGGAGAGATAAATAATGTTGTAGTACGTCTCCATCTGATGCCATGGAGAGATAAATAATGTCGTAGTACATCTCCATCTGATGCCATGGAGAGATAAATAATGTCGTAGTACATCTCCATCTGATGCCATGGAGAGATAAATAATGTCGTAGTACATCTCCATCTGATGCCATGGAGAGATAAATAATGTCGTAGTACGTCTCCATCTGATGCCATGGAGAGATTAATAATGTCGTAGTACGTCTCCATCTGATGCCATGGAGAGATAAATAATGTTGTAGTACGTCTCTATCTGATGACATGGAGAGATAAATAATGTTGTAGTACGTCTCCATCTGATGCCATGGAGAGATAAATAATGTCGTAGTACATCTCCATCTGATGCCATGGAGAGATGAATAATGTCGTAGTACATCTCCATCTGATGCCATGGAGAGATAAATAATGTCGTAGTACGTCTCCATCTGATGCCATGGAGAGATAAATAATGTCGTAGTACATCTCCATCTGATGCCATGGAGAGATGAATAATGTCGTAGTACATCTCCATCTGATGCCATGGAGAGATAAATAATGTCGTAGTACGTCTCCATCTGATGCCATGGAGAGATTAATAATGTCGTAGTACGTCTCCATCTGATGCCATGGAGAGATAAATAATGTTGTAGTACGTCTCTATCTGATGCCATGGAGAGATGAATAATGTCGTAGTACATCTCCATCTGATGCCATGGAGAGATGAATAATGTCGTAGTACGTCTCCATCTGATGCCATGGAGAGATAAAGAATGTCGTAGTACGTCTCCATCTGATGCCATGGAGAGATAAATAATGTCGTAGTACGTCTCCATCTGATGCCATGGAGAGATAAATAATGTCGTAGTACGTCTCCATCTGATGCCATGGAGAGATTACATGATGGGGATGAGACAACCCAGGGCTCGAAACAACAGGCTAACATGGCTCTCTGCAATTGGACTTTTAGACTAGTTAACTGATATACTGCATACGGTTTTCTTTAATGGAAGCTCCTCTAATGTCACACACATATGGTGTGGTGTACAGCAGTGAAGTTCTCTAGGCCCTCTACTCATTTCTATTTTTTACCAACCACCTGCCATTGGCATTAAACAAAGCCTGTGTGTCCATGTAAGCTGATGATTCAACCATATACGTGTCAGCAACCACAGATAATGAAGTCACTGAAACCCTTAACAAGGAGTTGCATTCAGTTTTGGAATGGGTGGCCAGTAATAAACTGGTCCTGAACATCTCCCAAAACTAAGGGCTTTGTATTTGGTGCAAATCATTCCTTAAGTTCTAGACCTCAGCTGAATCTGGTCATGAATGATGCGGCTGTTGAACAAGTTGAGGAGACTAAATGACTTGGTGTTATCTTAGATTGTAAACTGTCATGGTCAAAACATATGGATTCACTTATTGTCCAGTCATGTAGTCAAATGCTGCAAAGAAATACCTAACTAAGACCTAACTAGGTCTTTCTTGCAGCATTTGACTACATGACTGGACAATAATCAGGATAGGATAAAACTAGAGCCTGCAGGACTTGAGCCTGCAGCAATGTGGTGTAAAAAATAATCAGAGCATCTCTTTAATATGGACAGACCTGCAGCTGGCCCAGAACAGAGCGGCACGTTTTGCTCTACATTGTAATCAGAGGGCTGATATAAATACTATGCATGCCAGTCTCTCTTGGCTAAGAGTTGAGACTGACTGCATCACTTCTTACATTAATATGTTGAAAATTCCAAATGGTTTGCATAGCCAATTTACACACAGCTCTTACACACACACTTACCCCACCAGACATGCCACCAGGGGTCTTTTTACAACCACCCAAATCCAGAACAATTTCAAGAAAGTGTACAGTATTAAATAGAGTCATTATTGCATGGAACTCCCTTCCATCAAATATTGCTCAAATGAACAGCAAACCTGGTTTAAAAACACAGAACAGATAAAGCAACACCTCTCCCCTATTTGACCTAGATACTTTGTGTGTATGTGTTGATTTGACCTTCATTTACCTAGGTAAGTCACTTCAGAACAAATTCTTATTTACAATGGCGGCCTACCCCAGCCAAACTCAGACAACACTGGCCCAATTGTGTACAACCCTATTGGACTTCCAATCACAACTGGATATGAACCAGAGACTATAGTGACGCATCTTGCACTGAGATGCAGTGCCGTAGACCACTGCGCCACTCGGGTATGTAGGATATGTGCGCCATTTTTAAATGAATGTAGTTCCGTCCTGTTCTTGTCTATTAATGTTCTGTATTGTGTCACGTTTTGTGTGGACCCCAGGAAGAGTAGCTGCTGCTTTCGCAACAGCTACTGGTGATCTTAATAAAATACCAATGACACTCTGAACAACTCTTAGTACAGCACCTGAACCTTTGCATGAATGCACTGGCCTGATCTCTTCACTAACTTTTAAGATGATACCTAAAATTTATATTTCAACCCTTTAGAACCCATAGCGGCCGCCGACGGCCTTTCTTTAAATCACCATAGTGGCTGCACACAGCTTGTTCTTTGTTTTTCTAACAATAATATCTGTGTCAATATAGCAAAGTTAACTTGCTAACAACCTGTTGTCGTATTCGCCTGGCTGTTGTCATCAACCAGAAAACCGGAAACAGGGTATGCTGTCATTTGACTTTTAAAATAAAAAATCTGTTAATTACTGGAAATGACGGCGCCACAGCGGCCACGACTTCCTCTACAGGCTGTATCTATGTTGGCTGGTGATACGGATTCAGAGACACATCCTTGCACTTTAAACGTGATGATGTCGAGGTGAGTGAAAAAGGTAAACATCGAATATATGTTTGGTGTTGTTGATGTTCGATGCTGTGAAACTTGGGAAATAGCGCTCAGATTAGCAAATCCTGTCATGATCACTTGGTTGGTACAGGAGCTTGAATGGAGCTTGATCAGGAGCTTGAATGATTGCTCTCTGTCTCATGGAAATAGTTCATGAACATCTTTTTTGTGTACCCTATCCTGTCTGATTATCCATCAGTTGGACACAAATATGCACAACATGAACTGAGAAACAATCTGACCACTAAGGGCTTCATAAAATAATTTGGATTGAATGACTGAAAGTTCTGTATTGCATCCAGATGATAACATTTACTGTGTGTGTGTGTGTGTGTGTGTGTGTGTGTGTGTGTGTGTGTGTGTGTGTGTGTGTGTGTGTGTGTGTGTGTGTTTGTGTGTGAGGAAGAGAGAGAGAGATGATCCTGACCACAATTATATCCTATTTATTGCTCCGTTCCTCTCTCTCTCTCTCTACCTCTTTTTTCCTCTTAGTCTGTTCTTCAAGGTCAATGAAAGAGACCAGGGCTCAGCAGCAGAAGGCAGGGAGGAAGAGAAGTTATAGATTATGGGAGGGATAGAGATGTGGAGCAAGAGGAGGGTAGAGGGAGAGGAGAGTGGAGGGAGAGTGGAGGGAGAGGAGAGTGGAGGGAGAGAGGAAGAGGAGAGTGAAGAGGAGGAAGAGATAGGGTGCAGGGCAGGCATCAGGCTGTGCAGGGCAGGCATCAGGCTGTGCAGGGCAGGCATCAGGCTGTTAAGGTGCAGGGCAGGCAACAGGCTGTGCAGGGTGCAGGGCAGGCATCAGGCTGTGCAGGGTGCAGGCCAGGCACCCTGGAGTGTGAAGAGGAGGAAGAGGAGAGTGGAGGGAGAGAGGAAGAGGAGAGTGAATAGGAGGGAGAGGAGAGTGGAGGGAGAGAGGAAGAGGAGAGTGAAGAGGAGGAAGAGGAGAGTGGAGGGAGAGGAAGGGGAACAAGCAGAGGGAGAGGAGAAAACAGAGGAAGCAGAGGGAGAGAAGGAGGGAGAGCACACCCGATAGTGGAGCCTATGTTTCCACCATTCACCTTTGTACCACACGGCCAGGACCTAAAGTCACAGTGGCAGGGGTTTTGGAGTTGTTTTTAAAAGTGGTAGGAGTCTGTTTTTCTTTCAGATATGGTGTTAAACACCAACCTTTCCGCCACCACATCCAAGTCACTGAATTGTTGTGAAAGTAGGCTACTATTTCTACATTTTGTGTCAGGCCTGGTCTGCACTAAATCTTATTGAGAGAGGTGATCTACATTTTTATATCGTTTTGAAATAGTTGTTTGCAGAAGTAAGAATCGCCGTCAATCAAATAGCCTACTTTGTGTGAGTTTTGAAATTCTTTCTGAATATTGTCCTCTGGTTACATTTTTTAAAATTTATTTATCAAATATTTATATGTAAATAATATTTCTAAGTATGATATATTATATTTGGTCCATTTTGTGTGAGTAATTTAGTCAAATTTACTACTGTTGAAATGTTCTAGTTTTTTTTGTGCTGTGTGTTTTGATAGTGAGTGTCTTTACACAATGGAAGACAACATTAGTGTAATTCCTATTGACATGAATGTAGTGTCATATTAAAGAACAGGTTATGCTTTTTAAAAGTAAGTAAACTTGTAATTGTAATTTGTTCTTTGTTTTTGAGCTATGTCTGTTTGTTTGAAATGTGTGAGAAAATGAGCTTTATCTTGAAAATTCTCAGTAATCTACAGCAGCATTCTATAATTATTTTGGCATCTAAAGGGTTTATAAACAGAACAAGAGTAGTGTATTGATCTACGAGACTTAACTCTTTGACGCGCAACAATCCGGTGTGATCATTCTACAGTGGTCCCTGCAGCGTACGCTCGAACCGGTGTGATGATTCTGCAGTGGTCCCTGCAGCAAACGCTCAAACCGGTGTGATCATTCTACAGTGGTCCCTGCAGCGTACGCTCGAACCGGTGTGATCATTCTACAGTGGTCCCTGCAGCGTACGCTCGAACCGGTGTGATCATTCTACAGTGGTCCCTGCAGCGTACGCTCAAACCGGTGTGATCGTTCTACAGTGGTCCCTGCAGCGTACACTCAAACCGGTGTGATCATTCTACCGTGGTCCCTGCAGCGTACACTCAAACCGGTGTGATCGTTCTGCAGTGGTCCCTGCAGCGTACGCTCAAACCGGTGTGATCATTCTACCGTGGTCCCTGCAGCGTACACTCAAACCGGTGTGATCATTCTACCGTGGTCCCTGCAGCATACACTCAATCCGGTGTGATCATTCTACAGTGGTCCCTGCAGCGTACGCTCAAACCGGTGTGATCATTCTACCGTGGTCCCTGCAGTGTACACTCAAACTGGTGTGATCGTTCTGCAGTGGTCCCTGCAGCGTACGCTCAAACCGGTGTGATCATTCTACCGTGGTCCCTGCAGCGTACACTCAAACCGGTGTGATCATTCTACCGTGGTCCCTGCAGCGTACACTCAAACTGGTGTGATCATTCTACAGTGGTCCCTGCAGCGTACGCTCAAACCGGTGTGATCGTTCTACAGTGGTCCCTGCAGCGTACGCTCAAACCGGTGTGATCATTCTACCGTGGTCCCTGCAGCGTACGCTCAAACCGGTGTGATCATTCTACAGTGGTCCCTGCAGCGTACGCTCAAACCGGTGTGATCATTCTACCGTGGTCCCTGCAGCGTACACTCAAACCGGTGTGATCATTCTACAGTGGTCCCTGCAGCGTACACTCAAACCGGTGTGATCATTCTACAGTGGTCCCTGCAGCGTACGCTCAAACCGGCGTGATTGGAACGCGTATTTAGGACGTCCAGTTTCGATTGACGCAACAGTCAGCGTTTGAGCTGGCCACACTGTTTTCTTTAACAGAAACATTTTGCACAAACACAGCCCTTACAAATGTATGTCCTGAATGTGACCAGTTTATTTTCGTGGAGAGATTTCATGACGCCTGATCCGGCCTTTGAATTAGTGAATAGAGCAGCACAGTGTTTCTTCCTATCCAAACAATTTACCACATCATTTGAAACCAGTGTTGCTGCGAGCGCCAGAGGAACTATCGCTAATCACTTCAAGTCATTTCTGAACATTGATCAGCACATTTACACAATCAAATCTCAATTTCCATGCACCGTAGTGATGCACTGCCCAGTTTATGATTGCCATTGTAGAATGCAATAGCATGGTTAACCAGTTGCGGCGAGCAAACCCGGATCCGGGATCCTATTTATAGACCTAAGCTCATTACCATAACGCAACGTTAACTATTCATGAAAATCGCAAATGAAATGAAATAAATATGCTAGCTCTCAAGCTTAGCCTTTTGTTAACAACACTGTCATCTCAGATTTTCAAAATATGCTTTTCAACCATAGCAAAACAAGCATTTGTGTAAGAGTATTGATACCTAGCGTAGCATTTAGAGTAGCATTTAGCGTAGCATTCAGCATGCAACATTTTCACAAAAACAAGAAAAGCCTTCAAATAAAATGATTTACCTTTGAAGAACTTCAGATGTTTTCAATGAAGACACTCTCAGTTAGATAGCAAATGTTCAGTTTTTCCAAAAAGATTCTTTGTGTATTAGAAATCGCTCCGTTTTGTACATCACGTTTGGCTACCAAAGAAAACTGTATCCAGGAGTGTATTTATCCCCGCAAGCTCATTAGCATAACGCAACGTTAACTATTCATGAAAATCGCAAATGAAATTAAATAAATATGCTAGCTCTCAAGCTTAGCCTTTTGTTAACAACACTGTCATCTCAGATTTTCAAAATATGCTTCTCAACCATAGGAAAACAATCATTTGTGTAACAGTATTCATAGCTAGCGTAGCATTTAGCGTTAGCTTTAGCATTCAGCAGGTAACATTTTCACAAAAAACAGAAAAGCATTCAAATAAAATAATTTACCTTTGAAGAACTTCAGCTGTTTTCAATGAGGAGACTCTGTTAGATAGCAAATGTTCAGTTTTTCCTGAAAGATTATTTGTTTAGGAGAAATCGCTCCGTTTGGTGCGTCACGTTTGGCTACCAAAAAAAACCGAAAATCCAGTCATCAAAACGCCAAACTTTTTTCCAAATTAACTCCATAATATCGACTGAAACATGGCAAACGTTGTTTAGAACCAATCCTCAAGGTGTTTTTCACATATCTCTTCGATGATATATCGTTCGTGGAAGTGTGATTTCTGTCCTGAATCCCAGGAGAAAATGCCCGCAACTGAAGATTACGCACCAATTTAGACAAAGGACACCGGGCGGACCCCTGGTAAATGTAGTCTCTTATGGCCAATCTTCCAATGATATGCCTACAAATACGTCACAATGCTGCAGACATCTTGAAGAAACGACAGAAAGCGCAGGCTTGTTCCTGGTGCATTCACAGCCATATAAGGAGACATTGGAAAACAGAGCTTCAGAAATTCTGCTCATTTCCTGTTTGAAGTTTCATCTTGGTTTCGCCTGTAGCATGAGTTCTGTGGCACTCACAGATAATACGTTAGACTGTTTTCTTTCCAAAGCTGTCAATTATATGCATAGTCGAGCATCTTTTCGTGACAAAATATTGCGCTTAAAACGGGCACGTTTTTTTATCCAATAATGAAATAGCGCCCCCATAGATTCAACAGGTTAAGGTTTCTCATTGATTTCTGTTCTAGCTCCTAATGCTCCTTGTGCAGAGTCCTCCAGGCATGTTTCCATTACACGTCCATTCTACCCAGATAAGTACCTGGACGCGAGTCATGGTGTCTCGTTGTCATGGAGCTCCGTTGACAAGGGTTTTCATGGCAGGGTAAGGAGGTACAGTAGAAGCTAAATTGAACGTGGCACACGTGATCATGGGATCCCTCCTTTCCACTGCCTCTGCCTCCCTCAACCCTCATAGCATTCCATGGAATGGGATCTGCCATTGCTCCTTCCCCGTGGCATTCCTGGGCGGTGGTGTCATGCCCCGTGGCATGCCCCGGTCCAGAGACCCTGGAGAGAGGACACCGCTGGGCCCTGACGATGAGAACGGAGGAACGTGCAGGGTCGTATTGGAAAGGACAAGGCGAGGAAGGACAGCTGTTGAACCCAATGACCGCTACTTGAGGAGAAGAAACCCAGAGCCCTGCCTTCAGGCTGTGTTAACCCACTGTGATGAAGGCCCTGTAGTAAAGACATTTGGTTCTGACCGGAGGGCTTATTCTGAGAGCATCTCTGAGAGCATCTCAGCACTCTGAAATTAAGAAATGATCCCCTCATCTCGCTGTGCTTCGTTTTATATCCCATGTCTTTTAAATGGGACTGGAATGGAGTTTGGGCCTGCACGTGTGTGCTTAATTGTGCACGTGTGTGTATGTGTGTGTGTGTGGGACGGTTTATATAGTAGCATCTCCTCAGTAGATCTCTACTCCTCAGAAGGCTGACCGGCTGACCTTTCCACCCCCACATCATTAATCTCCTCTGGTCACACACAGGGGAACATGCTACAATGCCGTGTGGAAATGTTGCTCTAGCAGTTTCTTAAACATGTGCTGATGGCCATCCTTTTCCTTGGTTTGTGTTTATAGCTGGATGTCCAGCGGCTGTCCACACTCTCTGAGGAGGAAATGTGCTGCTCCAAGTAATTGCGAGTAATTACATGAGTCTTATTAGGTACTGCCATTGAAGGCAACATTAATTTGGGTCACTAATGGGACAGACTAACTATTTTGTTATGCAGACTCTCTTGTGCTCCTATTGCTGTCTCACTCTCTTGCACTTTCAATCTCTTGCTCTCTCGCTCTCTGTATTTCTCTCTCTATCTCTCTCACACACGGGTATGCGCGCACACACACACACGCACACTTTTTGAAATGCCAGTCCATGAACTCTAAGACCTTTTAAAGTTTATCCTCTTGATTGAGAGCTATAAAGCTGGTAGAATGCAGCCTTGCCCTCACTTTACTTCATCAAAAGATGAAGATGGCAATGAAAAGACAAAATAGTAAGTTAACAATTTAAGACATTCAAACAGGGTTCAAACTCAAATGGTGTTATATCTGTCTGTGTGTGTGTGTGTGCGAGTGCGTGAGGGTAGTCTATAGCTCCATGTCAGATTGTTAAGATAGAGGACCCAGCAGTCTAGTTGGTGTGAAGCAGCAACAGTTGAGACGAGCACCAGACGAGTCAGAGGTTCAGCTGCAAAAAATGGTGGAATGTATTTTACAGCAGCCAGGTGATGAGAGAAGACTAGATCCAGAGTTACTAAATACACAAATGATTAAAAATATAAAACCTTGGGACTCCCGCGTGGCGTTGTGGTCTAAGGCACTGTGCCTCAGTGCTAGCTGTGCCACTAGAGATTATTGTTCAAATCCAGGCTCTGTCGCAGCCGGCCGCGACCGGGAGACCCATGGGGCGGCGCACAATTGGCCCAGCGTCGTCCGGGTTAGGGGAGGGTTTGGACGGCAGGGATTTTCTTGTCCCATCGGACTAGGCGTAATGCACGCTGACACGGTCACCAGGTGTACCACAGAAAAGTGATACACCTATCAATTTACAGTAGATTCAATTTAAGTAGATTAATGGTATATTGATTATGCCTCAGAATAGTGTCCATTTTTATCATTGATTTAATATAGGCCATTATATTTTTGAGAAAACACAAACTGTTCCTTTCTATCAATTAAGGTTTTTGCTTTGTTAAGAGATGGCACTCCCTAAACCGCCTCACCCATTTGAAGAAATGTGTCGGTGAACGTGGCCGTGTCCGATTACCCATACTAGCGTACTACATACTTAAATGGCATAGTATGTACTCATTGTCGTATACTATTTAGCACGTACTGTTTAGTAAAAAGTATGCAGTTCGCAATGGCTGCAACATACTACTTTTGGGGCTTTCAAGACAACTGGGAACTCATAAAGAAAACAAGCTCCGACTGGGAAAAATCGTGATGTCAGTTATTTTCAAGACGGGGAAGACAGAGCTCTAGGATTATGCCGGAGTTTCCGACTTGTAATTCCGAGTTGGATGACAGTTCAAAATATTTTTATCATTCGGAGCATGTTTTTTCCGAGTTCCCTGTTGTCTTGAACGCACCATCAGTTACAGCTAGGCATATGAACTGGAAAGGATTGTATGTAGCCCAAACCAGTGACCTATCACTATAGCAGAGTGCCGGAGTGTTGTTGTTTTGGGCTAAGTAGATAAGTAGCTAGTGTTTGGAACAACGAATTTGGAGTACCTTGAGTTAACCATACTGCCCTACCAAGCTAAAAGGCAGTAACGTAAACTCACCCCATTCCGTACAAATGTGCGCAACCGCAACATTCAAACGAGGCTACAAAGAAAACTAATGGGACTGTTGACTTCAAAATCGGGGGTGTGAACTAGGTTTCTATTCAAGCGTTGATCGACATGGTAATGGTTCTATAGTATTGGAGAAAAGTTGAAAAAAACTGACCCTCCGTTACATCGTGACGTGTCATGTCATAACGTACAGCACGCATAAAGCAACTATTTCTGTCTTACAATCTCTCTCTACTTGGTGTAGCACTTCTATCATCCTTTAAAAACAAGAAATGGACAGTGACTGGGGTAAGGGGGAGACCTAGTCATTTTTTGCGTCATCATTGCATGCAATCATCATTCTCAAAGCCGCTGTTTACTTCTAAGATCACTTTAGCACCGCCCTAAAAACCCGATTCAAATTCAACACAAACCTTCAAATAGGTATGTAATGACACATTATATAAACTCTTTATAGTGTTTTATTTACATTTTAGAGGCGATAAGGTGATAAGTTGTACAGATCGAGTGAAAAAAAGCAATTTTTCCACACAACATTTCTCTTTCTCACTACCAAACGCATTAGTTTCACTTCCCCACCCACCATTTTTAAAAAGACCCAACGAGGCTCATTGCCTGCTTGAATTATGCAGAAACGGGCAGCGTTTAGGTTATATAATTGATTCTGTTGGAAAGAGGAGTAATTGTGCTTTACAATGTAATGTAATGTATTGACATTACAGTTGATCCTGAAGTATTACGTTTTTGGGGCGCTAAAATAAGGGCAATTGTACTTTCCAATGCGATGTACAAGTTTACCTTAACTACTCATTTGGTTGAAAATACGTGCTTAATCATGTGGACAAGTATCCTGCCTCTATTGTATTGTGTTTTGGAGAAAATGGGGGTTATGTGAGCAATTTTTCTCAGAACCACGATATGAGCAGTTACTGCCTTTTTGCTTGGTAGGGCAGCGTAGGCCTAAGCATGTATCAATTGAAGACTCACCTGAAGCTTGAGAGGAATGGGAGGTGCAGTAGAAGAATGCAGTGCTGAGGCAGAGGGCTCGTAATGACTGGCTAGCTACTACTCTGAACTGTGTGTGGTGAGCTTTCTGGTGCCCTCTACAACATTGTCACCAGACTCCATCTTCATCAACCATCTCTCTGACTACCTTCCTCTGATCAAGCCATAAACTGTCCCTCTCCATCTTTGGAGGATGCACTCAAAGATTTGGCCTTTTTTGGTTGACCTAGCCAGCTATAGCTAGGCTACTCATGACGATGTATTGATTGTTTCTTTGCTATTAACGCGCTTTGAGATGAAAATAGCTTATTATTATACCAAAGATAGTGTATTTATTTTATTAGAGCAAAAACCTCTGATGAAGGCCAAGAGGCCGACATGCACGCTTCAATAAAAAAGTGATACTAGCAAGAGCAGTGTGTTTCTAAACAATGAATTCTAAAAAATAATTCAAAAGGCACTAAAATGTCATTTTTTGTTTCATTTGTTTTTGTTCTAAGAGACTATAGTGATTTAATACAACAAAATGTTTAAAAGATGAGTGCTTTATGTCCCTACCAGCCTATTGTGTCACACTCGCAAATGCTTCACAATGTATTTCTTTGTAAGCTATTGCCTTGAAATAATTGAAATAATATAGCCTAAATAATTCATTTTAGTCTCCCCGTCTGGCTCCTGACCTATTTAGAGTGTTTTTATGATGTTTAATATGACATGTAGCCTATTTGAAATATTGTGCGCTTCTTACATTCACGTTCATGTTTATTCAAATACTTTTCATTCAAATCATATGGTTTGGTTTCAATACTTCAAAACCAAATGGTAGGTCCAGTTAGTCATAAAAAATAGATGTTGGTTTAAATTGTGATTCTGGAGTGTTTGGAGTGTTTTGTTTATCCTGTGAGCGCGGAGCAGTTTAGAGGAGAAGTTGGAAAGGACGTGGAGCGGCGACGCCTGCTCCATGAGTAATGAGTGGGATTTCCAACCGCTCTGATCAATACACCCAGTCACTACAAAGATACAGGCTTCTTTCCTAACTCAGTTGCCTGAGAGGAAGGAAACCACTCAGGGATTTCACCATGAGGCCAATTGCGACTTTAAAACAGTTACAGAGTTTAATGGCTGTGATAGGAGAAAACTGAGGCTGGATCAACAACATTGTAGCCACTCCACAATACTAACCTAATTGACAGAGTGAAAAGAGGGAAGCCTGTACAGAATGAAAATATTCTAAAACATCCATCCTGTTTGCAACAAGGCACTAAAGTAATAGTGCAAAACTGTTTGTCCTGAATGCAAAGTGTTGTTTGGGGCAATACATTACTGAGTACCACTCTTCAGTGGGGGCTGTGTCATGTTATGGGTATGCTTGTAATCTTTAAGGACTGGGGAGTTTTCCAGGATAAAAAATAAATGGAATAGAGCTAAGCACAGGCAAAATCCTAGAGGAAAACCTTGTTGAGTCTCCTTTCCACCAGACACTGGGAGATGAATTCACCTTTCATCAGGACAATAACCTAAAACACAAGGCCAAATCTACACTGGAGTTGCTTATCAAGAAGACAGTGAATGTTCCTGAGTGGCCCAGTTACAGTTCAGACCTAAATCTACTTGAAAATCTATGGCCAGACCTGAAAATGGTTGTCTTGCAATGATGTACAACCAACTTGAGCCTGAAGAATTTTGAAAATAATAATGGGAAAATGTTGTGCAATCTAGGTGTGGAAAGCATTTAGATACTTACCCAGAAAGACTCACTGCTGTGATCGCTGACAAAGGTGCTTCTAAATTAGATGTTTCATTTTCAATACATTTGCAAAAATGTCTAAAAACTTGTTTCACTTTTTCATTATGGGTAGTGTGTGTAGATGGGCGATTAAAAAACATATTTAATCCATTTTGAATTCAGGCTGTAACAACAAAATGTGGAATAAGTCAAGGGGTAGGAATACTTTCTGAAGGCACTGTACATCATCACACTTACATGAATGTGCTGGTGAAGCAAAGGAAATAGATGGGAAAGTGTTTTTGCTCTCAGAGAAAGGTGGACCTTTATTAGCCAAGTACAGCACAGTAACATCCCATGTATGTTTGTTTACGGTTCTCCCACTTCTTTTTTTACCAATGAAGATGACAGCTGCCCCTCCAGTTAACACTTCACGTAGATCCTGAAAATACATAAGATGAAATACAACATTAACCAAAACATGAGAAAAGTATATTTGTGTGAACTTTCTCTAGGTAGATAGACTGCCACACACTTTATCAAGTTGGAGTGCCAAGGGTAAACAGTAACGAGTACAGCTTACCATTACTTTCACCATAACAGGTTACAGTGTGCGCAATGAAACTAGCTAGACCCGTTCAGGTTGTAACCGTTCAGGTAGAAACTAATATTGCATCGCGTGAACATTACAATCAGAATCCGCTCAACACAGATAAACCAACGTGACAAATCAGGAGAGCTAGAAGAAAAGACAAGTGTTTGGACCACAGTGGAAAATAGGAATGTAGGCTACCGCGTTACTAACGTTAGCTATAGCTAACTAGTGATAGTTCAGTGGCAAGAGCGCTAACTATAACCACGACTTACTCAACCTTTTTTTTGCAGCATTTCTCCACCCGTGTTCACCACTGAATTAAATGCCTGTTATTGTCATCAGACTCTGCAACAGTTTGAACACAAGTCCTGGTATTTACAACAAGTACCTAGTTAGCTAGCTAGCTAACTAGGCTAATGTTAAATATGAAGTTATCGCTGAACAGCAAGCAAGTAACTCTGTAATGTTAGCTAACATTACCGTTCAAAACAGTTATAACTTCTAGTCTTAATAAAGCACATAGCTAGCCAAAGGCACGGCAGTCTGCAGATCTGTTTTCAAAGATGTAATGTTACCATGAAACGTTTGTGATAATTTTAAGGAGAACAAAAATACACCACCGCAGAAACTTCGCTATTCGCCATCTACCAAGTTGTTTTGTTGTTTACTTGAAGAGATCTCGCTATCGAAACTCGCAGCCCTCCTCTTCCAATGCATTGTGGCTGTGAAATTCATGAAAAGTGTGTAGCGAATTCTACTAGATGAGAAGCTGAAATTAGTTTAACATTTTGGCATTTAAAGCATACTCGATTTTAGAAAATTCACATCGTATGTAACGTTTTATTTTCGCATACTCAAACGGCCTACTATTTAGTATGGTTATTTGGACACGGCCAGTGTCTATAGTCTAGCCTATTAGGCCATTAATTCATAGCCTACATGCACATGTCATCAGTCAATTGCATTGCTTCAAACGGTGTTCAAATCGACGCCACATCCAGTGATACAACTTGCAATGTAAATCATTTACATGGCAAGCCTTTCAAAGAAGCCTGTATTCCTAAACTGTTGGAATCCATAGCCATTGAAAGGATGTTAGGCTTTTGAACTGTGATCAATAATAGTCATCTCAATCTACCCACTTTTGACCCTACTTTGCTAAAGTAATGTCATTTGCATTAAGGTTTTCGATATAGGCTACATTCTGTGATTCATACTCTCAAACCTGCCAACTACGTACAATAGGTGGCAGCACCTCTTAAACCCCACAGAAGCCCAACTTCAACAAGTTACCATTCTCCACAAAATGTTTTGTACAAATTAGTTTACATCCCTGTTGGTGAGCATTTATGCTTTTCCAAGATAATCCATCCACCTGACATGTGTGGCAAATTAAGAAGCTGATTAAACAGCATGATCATTACACAGTTGCACCTTGTGCTGGGGACAATAAAAGGCCACTCTAATGTGCACACAACACATTGCCACAGATGTCTCAAGTTGAGGCAGTGTGCAATTGGCATGCTGACTGCAGGAATGTCCACCAGAGCCGTTGCCAGAGAATATAATATTAATTTCTGTACCATAAGCCGCCTCCAATGTCATTTTAGAGAATTTGGCAGTACGTCGAATCGGCCTCACAACAACAGACCATGTGTAACCATGCCAGCCCAGGACCTCCACATCTGTCATCTTCACCTGCGGGATCATCTCAGACCAGCCATCTAGACCGTTGCACTACCAAAGAAATTCTGCAGAAACTGTCTAAGGGAAGTTAATCTGCATGCCTCTGGAAGTTCATCTCGAGCTGGAGAAGTGTGCTCTTCACGGAGGAATACCAAGTTTCAACTCTACTGGACAGATGACAGACGTGGCGTTGTGTGGGCGAGCGATTTGCTGATGTCAACATTGTAAACAGAATGCCACATGGTGGTGGTGGACATAAGCTATGGACAATGAACACAATTGCATTTTATCGATGGCAATTTGAATGTACAGAAATACCGTGATGAGATCCTGAGGCCCATTGTTGTGCCATTTATCCGCCTCCATCACCTCCTGTTTCAGCATGATAATGCAGTGCCCCATGTCGAAAGGATCTCTACACAATTCGTAGAAGCTGAAAAAGTTATTTCATGGCCTGTTTACTCACCAGACATGTCACCTATTGAGCATGTTTGGGATGCTCTCGATCTACATTTACAACAGCGTATTCCAGTTCCCGCCAATATCCAGAAACCTCCACAGGCCACAATCAACAGCCGGATCAACTCTACGCAAAGGAGGTGTGTCGCGCTGCATGAAGCAAATGGTGGTCACACCAGATACTGACTGGTTTTCTGATCCACGCCCGTAACTTTTTAAAGTTATCTGTGACCATATCTGTATTTCCAGTCATGTGACATCCACAGATTAGGGCTTAATTAATTTTTTTCAATTGACTGATTTCCTTATATGAACTGTAACTCAGTAAAATCTTTGAAATTGTTGCATTTCTATTTTTGTTCAATGTAATTATAGGCTACTAAAGCCTACAACTTAGAGCTGTGACACAAAGTTTTAATGAAAGCTGTGTAGAAAAAAGTATATTTTATAATCACATGCAGCTATTTATTTCTGACCAGCAGATGTCCCTAATGTGCATTGTGTACGGATGATAAAGCTCAGAGACTAGCAGCTTTTGTGTCAGCGCTCGGCGGAAGCCAGTGTGAGGACAATAGCTCGGCTGCCGCATGACCAAAGTGTGTTGCAAAATGCGAAGTCCCACTGATTTCGCAACATGTAAATCTGTTTACTATATTGCGGACCAGAAGTCACTAATGTGCGATATGAACAGATAATAAATGACGCTCAGAGTAATCAACCATTTCTGGGCATAATTTGGTGGAAGCACCAAAGCCTTCAGATAGCCTCGCTTTCCCATTACTAGCTCAGAGTAATTAACCGTTTTTCAGCACAGTTTGATGAACACACGTCGTAGCCTTCAGAAAACCTTGGTTTCTCATCACTAATTAAATGCGCTTATGTTACCTTTCAAAAGCTTTTAATCTGGCAGAAATTATATTTAATTTGTCATGTTATTAGATTTAACCAACAGACCACTTCAACTACAATAACATTCTCAGTAACGGTTACAGAGATATTATTTTCTTGCTATGACTGATATTTAGTTGTTTATCTACCTTAGTTGAATGCACTGACTGTAAGTTGCTCTGGATAAGAGTTTCTGCTGAATGACCAACATTTGTATGTAAAAACAAACATGTGCAGACCATGCTGGTTATTATTATAATGAGCTCCGCCCCTAAACTAGTACACATTTGGTCGGTCCAGACCATACCAAATCCTAGATGCCTAGGTTATGTTTCAGAAGTTTGAACAGAAAAGTACAGTACGACACAGTTCAGTGCACTAGAGTACAGTAAAGTACAGTATGGTATGGTGCGTAAGGTAAAGCAGTTAAATTCAGTAGAGTATTGTACAGTACAGTAGAGTTTAATTCAGTAGAGTACATTAGAGTACCGTAGAGTACAGTACAGTAGAGTACAGTTTAGTTCAGTACAATACAGTACATTATACTGTAATGTACTATGCTCTACTGTACTGTAGTGAACTTTACTTTTATTTACTTTATAGTACTCTACTGTTATTGTATTGTACTCTACTGTACTATAATTTTTTTTTCCTGTACTGTATTTTAATGTACTGTACTCTACTGTAGTGTGCTGTAACTTGCTGTCCAGATTTGTGTTTGGATCAGATTAGTTTGTGTCTGGACCAAAATTGAACTGAACCAATCATAGATGTCTATGTTTTAGCCAAATCAAGGCTGGTCTAGACCGGACTAAATCTGATCCAATCACAGACGTCTATGTTATGGCACACAATAATTCCACCATCCCAGACACCCTACACCCACTCCAATTTGCATACCGTCCCAACATATCCATAGATGATGCAATCTCAATTGCTCTCTACACTGCCCTCACCCACCTTGATAAAAGGAACACCTACAGTTGAAGTCAGAAGTTTACATACAATTTAGCCAAATACATTTAAACTCAGTTTTTCACAATTCCTGACATTTTAATCCAAGTAAAAATTCCCTGTCTTAGGTCAGTTAAGATCACCAATTTATTTTAAGAATGTGAAATATCAGCATAATAGTAGAGAGAATGATTTATTTCAGATTTTATATTTATTTTACTTTCATCACATTCCCAGTGGGTCAGAAGTTTACATACACTCAATTAGTATTTAGTAGCATTGCCTTTAAATTGTTTAACTTGGCGCAAATGTTTCGGGTAGCCTTCCACAAGCTTCCCACAATAAGTTGGGTGAATTTTGGCCCATTCCTCCTGACAGAGCTGGTGTAACTGAGTCAAGCCTCCTTGCTCGCACACGCTTTTTCAGTTCTGCCCACACATTTTCTATAGGATTGAGGTCAGGGCTTTGTGATGGCCACTACAATACCTTGACATTTTTACTGTGGATATAGATACTTTTGTACCTGTTTCCTCCAGCATCTTCACAAGGTCCTTTGCTGTTGTTCTGGGATTGCTTTGCACTTTTCGCAGCAAAGTAAGTTCATCTCTAGGAGACAGAACGCGTCTCCTTCCTGAGTGGTATGACGGCTGCGTGGTCCCATGGTGTTTATACTTACGTGCTATTGTTTGTACAGATGAACGTGGTACCTTCTTCAGGTGTTTGGAAATTGCTCCCAAGGATGAACCAGACTTGTGGAGGTCTACAATTTCTGAGGTCTTGGCTGATTTCTTTTGATTTTCCCATGAAGTCAAGCAAAGACGCACTGAGTTTGAAGGTAGACCTTGAAATACATCCACGGGTACACCTCCAATTGACTCAAATTATGTCAATTAGCCTATCAGAAGCTTCTAAAGCCATGACATCATTTTCTGGAATTTTCAAGCTGTTTCAATGCACAGTCAACTTTGTCTATTTAAACTTCTGATGCACTGGAATTGTGATACAGTGAAATAATCTGTCTGTACACAACTGTTGGAAAAATTACTTGTGTCATGCACAAAGCAGATGTCCTAACCGACTTGCCAAAACCAAGGAATTGGTGGAGTGGTTGAAAAACGAGTTTTAATGACTCCAACCTTAGTGTATTTAAACTTCTGACTTCAACTGTATGTGAGAATGCTGTTCATTGAGTACAGCTCAGCGTTCAACACCATTGTCCCCTCTGAGCTCGTCACCAAGCTTCGGACTCTGGGTCTGAACACTCTGCAACTGGATCCTGGACTTCCTGAAGGGCCACCCCAGGTGGTAAGGGTAGGCAACATCACCTCCACCACGCTGACCCTCAACACTGGGGCCCTCAGGGGTGTGTGATTAGTTCCCTCCTGTACTCCCTGTTCACCCACGACTGCGTGGCCACACACAACTCCAACATTATCATCAAGTTTGCTGACGACACAACGGTGGTAGGCCTGATCACTGGCAACGATGAGTCAGCCTACAGAAAGGAAGTCAGTGACCTGGCAGTGTGGAGCTGATCGTGGACTACAGGAAATGGGGCTGCAGTGGAGCAGGTCGAGAGCTTCAAGTTCCTCAGTTTCCAAATCACTAAAAACTAAAAATGGTCCCAACACACGCGCACAGTCATGAAGAAGGCACGACAGTTCCTCTTCCACCCCAGGAGGTTGAAAAAGTTTGTCACAGGCCCTCAAAAAGTTATACAGCATTTTGACTGTCTGCATCACGGCCTGGTATGGCAATATCACCACCCTCAATTTCATGGCGCTACAGAGGGTGGTGCGGACATCCCAGTACATCACTCGGATCGAGCTCCCTGACATCCAAGACATCTTCCCTTCCCTGGAACTAAGGAGCCTGAACCATGAAAACAACCCCAGATCATTATTCCTCCTCCACCAAACTTTACAGTCGGCACTATGCTTTTGATCAGGTAGCGTTCTCCTGGCATCTGCCAAACCCAGATTCGCCCGTCGGACTGCCAGATGGTGAAGCGTGATTCATCACTCCAGAGAATGCGTTTCCATTAGTCCAGAGTCCAGTGACAGTGAGCTTTACACCAATCCAGCCGACGCTTGGCATTGCACATGGTGATCTTAGGCTTGTGTGTGGCTGCTCGGCCATAGAAAACCATTTCATGAAGCTCCAGACAAACAGTTATTGTGCTGATGTTGCTTCCAGAGGCAGTTTGGAACTCCGTAATGAGTGTTGCAACCAAGGACAGACGATGTTTGTGCGCTACGTTCTGTGAGCTTGTGTGGCCTACCACTTTCTGGCTGAGCCGTTGTTGCTCATAGACGTTTCCACTTCACAATAACAGCACTTACAGTTGACTAGGGCAGACATTTGACAAACTTGGAAATGTGGCACCCTATGACAGTGCCACGTTGAAAGTCACTGAGCTCTTCAGTACCAGCCAATCGACTGCCAGTGTTTGTCTATGGAGATTGCATGGCTGTGTGCTCAATGTTATATACCTGTCAGCAACAGGTGTGGCTGAAATAGCAGAATCCACTAATTTGAAGGGGTGTCCACCTGCATTCATATCGACTCTACACACATGTACACCCACTCACATACAAGCTGCTTCTACTCTGTTTGTCTTATGTCTTGTTGCCTAGTCACCTTTACCCTATACATATTTACCTCCATCATTCCAGTATCTCTGCACATTGTAAATATGGTATAGGAACTGACCCCGTATATAGTATGCTTACTTACTTACTGTGTCTTTCATATTTCTTCATATTTCTCGTGTTTTTTCTAATATTACATTGTTATTGATTATTGCATTGTTGAGTTTTGAATTTGAAGGAAAGGATTTTCACTGTACTTGTGCATGTGACGTAAAAAATTGAAATCTTGAAAGTATTTTGGGGCCAAATATAGGTAACCAAATCTGAACCAAACACCAATCACGTCTATGATTGGTTCAGATTTAGTCCGGAGCAAAAATCAACGTCCATTGACGTTGAAATCAAGGACAGTCCGGACTTCACCAAAAAAAGACGCCCAAAAGACGTCGGAGTCGGTCTATGATTAGTTGGATAGAAACAGACAAGCAGCTCTCTTTTGCTCCGTTTACACAGGCAGCCCAATTCAGATGTTTTTTTCACTAGTTTGTCTTTTGACCAATCAGATCAGCTCTGAAAAAGATATTAGTAAACATTTCTGATGTGATTGGTCAAAAGATAAAATAGTGGAAAAAATATCAGAATTCGGCTGACTGTGTATACGCAACCCATGAGATTGAGAATCCTAAAAGGATCTGCCCTAATCAGGCATAGACCGTTCTCAATGAACAGGGATTAACACACTTGAATGGCAATACGATTGCACAATTAACATTACAAATGACCAATAGGCCTACTTTACTCGTTAATAAAAACAAATACATAACTTGCATAAATATCAGCGTTTCTGATGAACATTGGAAACCAAATATGTATAGGGCGCAACCTTTGCCTTCAGACGTGAATTTGACCGGTTTGCGCTCACCTACAGTAAACCCGTGCTTATACATGGGCCTTGGTAAACAGCAATTGAACTGCAAGAAAATCCACCTACCATGTGTAGAGACCCGCGGTCCCTATTGTTGTCATTAAAACATTGTTTGATTGGTTGACAAGATGAACACTGCTCATTGGTCAGCCATGGCAGGCCGCCGTGCATGGTGCTCGCTCCCGTGCGTGGTGCTTGCTCTTGTGCGCCGCTCGGCACGAACCGCGCCTCTTGCAAAACTGCTTGCTTTTTTTGCAGCCCGCAACACTGAAGTCTATGAGACCTTCGCCGCTTACCGCGGCCCACCTGTAAGCACCTTTAAGTAGAACATGTTGGCGATGCCAGTCAAAAGAGAAACAACGCAAAACATTTCTGAATAAATTATATGATGATATGATAACCAGACTCTGGCTTTCGCGTAGCCTACTTTACACGATCACATAACAAAATGTTTAAAAGTAGCGAAAGTATTGTTAATTTATCAAATTCTAGGTCTACCGAACAATCAGGCTGTTTGTGTGGCTCACCAGTGCATCATCACAGAGTCTTCGTGTTTCTGTATGGCAGTGTATAAGTATCCCCATATGCTGATGATCTATTCCACAGCCAGGTGATACAGGGACTTCCATTCCGATATCGACCCATATTGTCCCTGGAGGGGAGATGACACGGCTATATTGGAATAGTTTGTTGGCACTGCCGAGGCTGTTGCCATTCTGCTGCTATTGTAGAACAGCCCTCCAAATGATAAAAGGAAACGGGAGATGCCATTGCTCATCATAAAATGGAAATAAAAGGCAGTGGCTGGGCCATCATAAGTCATCATACAGGGGGAAGAAACCTGGCCTGTGTATATGATTGGGGCTGTAGATCAGCCTGTAGACTCCTGCTGCACTTCTCATGTGAAGGTGTTCATGAAGTGCCATCATTCATTCTGCAGAGCAAGTGCTGGCCTTTGATATTATTTGTATTTTGCCATGCCTGCTGAGTGACACTGCTTGTGTGTGTGTGTGTGTGTGTGTTTGTGTGTGTGTGTGTGTGTGAGAGAGAGAGAGAGAAAGAAAGAAAGAAAGGGAGAGGAAATAAATTAATCAGATACAGAAGCTACAGTATTGGTATGCACTATATGTGTACCAATATGTGTACATGAGTGTGTATACGTCTTGTTATCCAATCCAACACGTCACCCTTACTTCTCCCCTTCTCAGTATTTTGCCGCAGTGCTCAAGGTCACACATGCAGCACCTGGAGTTTTGTCTGGGGAGCTTAGTTGAAGTACTGTCCACTCTGCTCTTTGAAAAACAACGAGCGGCTGTTTACTGTAGTCTCTCAAGCTGTGGTGTTGATGCTCTATAAATTTGAAGACTAGCCCGTGGAATACATCTACCCATCTAGCCATTTTTATATTCTGGGTTTTATTGTGTTTTACAGGCCTGGCCCTCTTTATAAATAGGATGTTATTATTAATGGACTGTGGTGTGGAAGAGCAAGTAGAGGGCTGACTGAGTTTGTGTGTTTGGCAGGCTTCAGGGCTGCCTGAACTGTGACTGAGGAACAGAGGAACAGACACAGTCTTCATCTCCCCCCCAGAGGAAATGTAAGACCATACACACACTATAGAATAACTATCTTCAAAGTAATGACTTCGGGACGTCGGGTTGATATGAAAGCTTCTTTTAGTAATAATACTTATTCACGTTACATTTAACAACATTTAACATGATTCTACAGAGCAATGAATAATGAGTTGCTAGCGAAAAGAGTCAGGATAATCATGTGTCACTTGCACATAACTGGCGCGTTCTCTCTCTCTCTACTTCTGGTCGCAAGGCATTCTGGAACTTGCAGTCAAAAGAGTAATTCAATGCTAACTAATACAATTACATATGTAAATAACTGTAAATAAAATATCTTTAGATACAGCTCAATTAATTAACTTAAACATTAACTCTGTAACCCATTAAAGTTACAACACACACACATGTACACACACACACACACATCTCCCGTCTTTTCAAAGGGAATGAGACTTTGTAATTACACCAACCAGAGATGTAATGCCACTGATCTCGCCGCGTTTCAGTCTCACGTGGATGTGTGCTGTAGCCAGCATTAGCTTCTCTAGCTCAGCCCCCTCTGCTCTGATATCACAGTGCGCCGTTGCACCTTTGACAGCCCTACTGCTTGCTCTGCAGTGTGTCTTACAGAAATAGCATGGCATAATCTTGTTCAGTTTACAGCCAACACAGTCAGTTGTGCTCTGATTCCCCAGGCCTTCCAAGGTGTAAGGTCCTCTCTGATAGCCATTCAGACCCCCTTCTCGGTGGCTCCCCATTCCAAAGTCACAAAAATGAAAGCGTTAAATTTAGTCGCGCCGGTGCTCGGCGGATAGGCCAACCTGTGTCCGGCTGAGTAGCTGAGCTGTCAGGCTCGGCGGATAGGCCAACCTGTGTCCGGCTGAGTAGCTGAGCTGTCAGGCTCGGCAGATAGGCCAACCTGTGTCCGGCTGAGTAGCTGAGCTGTCAGGCTCGGCGGCTGCGGTGCCATTCATGTGAACCAATGAGAGGCCCTTAGCCCTGAGGTGTCAGTTCCATAGCAGAGAGATCAGCAGAATGGGGGGATAGGGTGTTTGGGGATGAAGGGGTCAAGGATCTGTGCATTACTCTTGCTCCCACATTGCCCCTGGTAATGCATACAAACGTCCCCTTCTGGGCTTGGTGGTTTGCAGGAGGTGTGTGTGTGTTCGTGTACGCTTGCATGTATGTGCGTGTATGTGCATGTGCGTGTGTGTGTTTTTGTGAGGCAGAAAGATATATTGAGTGAGTGTGACTGTGCTATCCATGTACTGTATGTACAGGTAACTGCCAAAATAAAGGAAACACCAACATTAAATGTTTTGGGCCACGACGAGCCGCCAGAGCAGCTTCAATGCGCCTTGGTATAGATTCTGTGGGGGAAAACGCCCTCAGGCACCTCTGCAGAATCTCCCATAAGTGTTCAATTGGGTTGAGATCTGATGACTGAGACCCGCCATTGCTTACATCGTTTTCATGCTCATCAAACCATTCAGTGACCACTCGTGCCCTGTGGATGGGGGCATTGTGTAGTCATCCTACGGGGGCATAGCCATGGTAGCCAAATAATGGCCTGCCCAGCGTTTTTATACATCCCCCTAAGCATTCTGAGATATGAATTGCTTAATTAACTCAGGAACCACATCTGTGTGGAAGCACCTGCTTATCAAAAGGGGACCATGGCGTTCTCCCAGTGACAAAGTACGCTTTATGCAACATCTTTTTGAGTGCCGACCCATCAGACCTTTTTCCTTGTCTAGAAGCACCTACATTCAATATATTTTGTATCCCTCATTTACTCAAGTGTTTCCATTATTTTGGTAATTACCTGTATGTATGTGCAAATACACATAATGTGAGCTCCAATGTGTGTGTGAGTGTGTGAAAAAACACTCAATCAGGGAGCCTTCAGCTGGTGGATCATTCAGGGATATTGACAGATGAGGTCATTGAAATATCAGCAGCCCCCCCACCCAGCCTCCCAGGCCTCTTTGACCACAGGCATGTGGGCCAGTGTGAGGTGCAGTGCTGGGAGGTCAGGAGTAACTGAGACCAGTGGAGGACGGGGCGAGCCTGCTCAGAGGATGTCCAAACAAGGCCGCGTCACCCACCTCAACCCCCCCCATCCCCGTGGGTCTTAGAACACCTGACCCTGCTCCTCCAAAAGACACATTTACATATTTATTTCCCAGGCCGAAGCAGCAGCAACATGCACCGCTGGCCACCAGAGATATGCCACGCCTCTGTTTAATTGGCTATTGATTGACTTTGCTTTGGCAATGGGAGACAACGAATTACCGGCTGCTCACTGTGGTGGTACTGCTGCTCGAGACAGAGTAGTCTGACTCGCTTGACTTATTTATTGACCGTTTTTTATTTATGTTGCGTGAGATGTTTAATGATGCAAGATGAGATGGAGGGATGGCAACATGGAATCTTCCGGTGTTGTTTATTTACATAGCGGGTCAAGCCATGAGGCAAGCTATGTCGGTGTGAAAGGACGAACAATACAGTTTGGCCCTCTGAAGGCATCCATTTGACATGAAATTGTTTCCTGCACTATGGTTTCATTGTCCAGGAGAGAATGGGCCATTATGTATGCATGGGTATGCATGCGTCTCGGAGGAACCACCCATGAGCAAACTAATGGATGACTATAAATAATGATTCTGATACAAGTATTTCCCATCCTCTGCATTTGCAACACTAATAAAGGAGTTGTATAATGATGTTATAAAAAATGAAATGTTCAAATCTCCTGTTGCAGGCAGCTTAATTAACATGCCTGGCGTTTGAGAGGAGGCTGATGTCTTCTTTGAGACTCTGCTCTACTGGGAGAATTGTATTCCCATTACAAAGGCTGAACACTGTTTGGACTGGCTGACTGGTTGACTTGCATTGTGTGGGAAGAGGAGCTACATGTTCTCATAACCATCGGAATGACTGTACAGTATGTTTTCTGGAGTATGTGAGCTTCGGGTAGCTTTGTGTTCAGAAGTAGTTTAATATCATTTCAATTCAGGGGCACAACTTTGGTTTAAAAGTGGGGGGGCATATATATGTTTTTATCCAGTCAGTTTACAGTTTACATTTAGTACCACCTCAGGGCACTGTGAGTACCTCGTCATGCCGTACGGGTTGATGAATGGTCCATCAGTCTTCCAGGCTTTTGTTGACGAGATTTTCCGGGACCTGCATGGGCAGGGTGTGGTGGTGTATATTGATGTGTAGGGGTGTATATCCCACCACGGTAAAGGAAGTACAGCGGTTTATGGGGTTTGCCAACTACTACCGGAGGTTTATCCGGGGGTTTGGTCAGGTAGCAGCTCCCATTACCTCACTGCTGAAGGGAGGACCGGTGCGGCTGCAGTGGTCGGCTGAGGCGGACAGGGCGTTTAGTCACCTGAAGGCTCTGTTTACCTCGGCTTCCGTGCTGGCTCATCCTGATCCCTCTTTGGCATTCATAGTGGAAGTGGACGCGTCCGAGGCTGGGATAGGAGCCGTGCTCTCTCAGCGCTCGGGCACGCCACCAAAGCTCCGCCCCTGTGCCTTCTTTTCGAAGAAGCTCAGCCCGGCGGAGCGAAACTATGATGTGGGGGACCGGGAGCTGTTGGCTGTTGTCAAGGCTCTGAAGGCGTGGAGACGTTGGCTTGAGGGGGCTAAACACCCTTTTCTCATCTGGACTGACCACCGCAATCTGGAGTACATCCGGGTGGCTAGGAGACTGAACCCTCGCCAGACAAGGTGGGCTATGTTCTTTACCCGTTTTGTTTTCACCCTACCCTACAGACCAGGTTCCCAGAACGCTAAGGCAGACGCACTCTCCCGGTTATATGACACAGAGGAGCGGTCCATGGATCACACTCCCATACTTCCGGCCTCTTGCCTGGTGGCTCCGGTGGTGTGGGAGCTGGACACGGACATTGATCGGGCATTACGCACAGAGCCCACTCCCCCCCAATGTCCAGCTGGGCGCCTGTACGCTCCGTCTGCTGTCCGCGACCGTTTGATCTATTGGGCCCATACGTCACCCTCCTCTGGTCATCCTGGCATCGGGCGGACGGAGCGTTGCCTTAGTGGGAAGTACTGGTGGCCCACCTTGGCCAAGGACATGAGGGTTTATGTTTCCTCCTGCTCGGTGTGTACCCAGTGCAAGGCTCCCAGGCACCTGCCCGGAGGGAAATTACAACCCCTACCCGTTCCACAGCGGCCGTGGTCGCACCTGTCTTTGGACTTCCTGACGGATCTTCCTCCCTCACAGGGTAGCACCACGCTCCTGGTCGTTGTGGATCGGTTTTCTAAGTCCTGTCTTCTCCCCCCTTTGCCCGGTCTCCCTACGGCCCTACAGACTGTGGAGGCCCTGTTCACTCATGTCTTCCGGCACTACGGGGTGCCTGAGGACATAGTCTCTGATTGAGGTCCCCAGTTCACGTCCAGGGTCTGGAGAGCATTCATGGAACGTCTGTGGGTCTCGGTCAGCCTCACCTAAGGTTTTCACCCCGAGAGTAACAGGCAGGTGGAGAGAGTAAACCAGGATGTGGGTAGGTTTCTGAGGTCATATTGCCAGGACCGGCCAGGGGAGTGGGCGGCGTTCATCCGCTGGGCAGAGATGGCCCAAAACTCACTCCGCCACTCCTCCACTAACCTCTCTCCTTTCCAGTGAGGACTGGGGTGTCAGCCGGTTCTGGCGCCGTAGCATCAGAGCCAGATCGAAGCTGCTGCGGTGGACGAATGGTTCAAGCGCTCGGAAGAGACCTGGGACGCCGCCCATGTGCACCTACAACGGGCCGTGAGGCGGCAACAAGAAGGCGCTGACCGCCACCACAGCGAGGCCCCGGTGTTTGCACCGTGGGACCGGGTCTGGCTCTCGACCCGAAACCTGCCCCTCCGCCTGCCCTGCCGGAAGCTGGGCCCACGGTTTGTGGGGCCATTCAAAGTCCTGAGGAGACTGAATGAGGTTTCCTACAGGTTACAGCTTCCCCCAGATTATCGTATTAATCCCTCGTTCCATGTGTCTCTTCTCAGGCCAGTGGTGGCTGGTCCACTCCAGGAAGCTGAGGTGCGGGAGGTTCCTCTGCCCCCTCTGGACATCGAGGGGGCTCCGGCGTATGACGTTCGAGCTATCCTGGACTCGAGGCGTCGGGCGATGGGTGTTCAGTACCTCGTGGAGTGGGAGGGGTATGGTCCGGAGGAGAGATGCTGGGTGCTGGTGGAGGACGTCCTGGACCCTTCGTTGCTGCGGGATTTTCACTGTCTCCATCCGGATCGCCCTGCGCCTCGTCCTCCGGGTCATCCCCGAGGTCTGTGTCGGTGCGCTGCTGGAGCCGCGCGTCAAGGGGGGGTCACGACTTCCGCTGAAGTCGGTCCCTCTCCTTGTTCGGGTGGCGTTCGGCGGTCAACGTCACCGGCCTTCTAGCCACCGCCGATCCACTTTTCATTTTCCATTTGTTTTGTATTTGTTTTACACACCTGATTTCAATCCCACATTACTTGTTCATTATTTAACCCTCTGTACCCCCATGGTGTTTGGTGAGTGATTGTTTATTGTATTTTTGGTCTATCATGGTGTGCGTGTATTTGTTACTTTGTATACTTGACATTTTGAGTAAAAGCACGTTGATTACTCATATCTGCTGTCCTGCGCCTGGCTCTCTACACCAGCTACACATAGGACCCATTACACCATGCCTCGTTTTGTATCATGTCCCAATGATAAACCTGGGTGGGGACAAAAATGCATTTTCAAAATGGGAGAATATTTATGTCCCCCCGTCTCCCGTCCCCAGTGAAATTTGTGCGGCTGGTTGAATGAGCTAACACTACTGTGACATAAATAGAATTTTAGCTGTAAAGATGTATTAGCTCTCTTGCAGTATTGAGAAGCAAGGAATGCAGAACTGTACTGTTTTGCTAACCCCTCTGGCAGATTCACTCACCGCACCGGCTCTGAGGGACTTGTTGTTCCCTCAACCTGTCTCCTTCTCTAAAAGCGCTGGCCCACCCTGATAAATTTAACCAGGAGACATTCAATTGTACTTTTTAGTCATTTAGCAGACGCTCTTATCCTAGAGCGACTTACAGTAGCAATTATGGTTTAGTACCTTGCTCAAGGGTACATCAACAGATTTTTCACCTAGTCAGCTCTGAGATTCGCATCAGCGACCTTTCGGTTACTGGCCCAATGCTCTGCTAGACTACCACTTATAAGGGAGCCGAGTAGTTTTGGGGGGAAATTCCTTCCTCGGCTCCCTTATAAGCTGTGCACTCCTGTTCCCTGGGAAGCATCCCGGGAATGTCCCCCCTGCTGTGTCGGACAAACATCCAGGACCTGTTCCTGTAAATGCCATGGGGCTCAGATGAGGTTTGATCCTGCCTGCCTCCCCCCACAGCACGTTTGGGCCCATTGATGACATGTACGGTATTGATCTGTGGACGGCTCGGCTGAAACCCAAAGGGCATGCTGTATCATCTGTCCACAAGGAGAAAGGCATTGCCTCAGCGCCCTGTTCTCTCTCTCTACTCAGATCACTAATCCCACTCAGTGTGTGCCTGTGTGTGTGTGTGTGTGTGTGTGTGTGTGTGTGTGTGTGTGTGTGTGTGTGTGTGTGCGTGCGTGCGTGCGTGCGTGTACGTGAGACAATACCAAGGCTCTAACACTGCCCTCCACTTGGTTGTCTTGATTGAGACAAACAGACCCTCTTTTAGACCGACAGGAAAGAAGACATTCAAAGCCTGAACCCCTTACCCTTTTATCAGACCATCTGAGAGGTGACCTCTTCACTGCAGTATTCTCTCCGCCCCTCTCACCCCACTCAGCCGCTCAAAGCACACCTCTGACAACGTTATTACACACACATGCACACAAACACAGGCACAGATTCACACACACATGCACAGTACTGGGGATAAATCTGCTGCCTGTGGAGTACAACTAGATTCATAATGCAGTGCTTATGTGTAGACAGAGCTCATAATGCCTGGAAAAGGACTTCAAAGGTGAACAAATCTCATCTCGAGAAGAGATGCCTGGCTATAACAACATTCCCAGTGCTTACTCTTGCAGTATGTTTTGACTTTTCGTTTTGTTTGTGTAAGTGGAATTTTGCTTTTGAGCCTAGTCTTCACTTATCAATATAGCAGAAATCTGATTTCATCTGAATGTCAGGATGATTTGTAAATTGACTAGAGATGTTGAATCTGTGTATTGTAGCCAAAGTCACCTAGTTTCCCATGATACACTGTAATCCTTGTCATAGAATGAAAAGCGTACCCAACAGTGGAGGCTCCTCGGAGGAGGAAGGGGAGGACCATCCTCCTCTGAATTTCATAAAAATAAAAATAGTAAAATCATCATATCATTTTTAGATAAAACTATGCTACATATATTCACGTCACCAAATAATTGATTAAAACACACTTTTTTGCAATGAAGGTCTAGAGTAGCCTCTATAGCACTCTCTGTAGGGTAGCACCATGGTGCAGCTGGAGGACAGATAGTTTCCATCCTCTGGGTACATTGACTTCAATACAAAAGGAGGTTCATGGTTCTCTCCCCCTTCCATAGACTTACACAGTAATTATGACAACTTCTGGAAGACGTCCTCCAATCTAGCAGAGCTCTTGCAGCATGAACTGACATGTTGTCCACCCAATCAAAGGATTAGAGAATGAATCTAGTACTGAAACCATAAGCTACAGCTAGCTAGCACTGCAGTGCATAACATGTTGTGAGTCACTGACTCAAAGAGAAAGACAGTAGTTTAACAGTTTTTAACAAATTAATTTCTTCAAAAATGAAGAAGAGAGAGAGAGAGAGACATGTTGTTGTATTTTTTTCATTTTCACTAGTGATTGCACTAAATAAACATCAGAATTCAGTCTTCAATCATTTGGCTGCTGGTTTCATCATTTGATTCAGGTCTAGTGTGAATGAGGCAAAAATAATACATACAGTACATCAACTGGCAAAAGCTAGCTATGTTAATTTACTTCTGTGGAAACGGGACAAAAAGGCTACAAAACATTTCCATAAAAACAACAGCTGTTAGATAGTGATATGAGGTGGCTCCTATTATTACTATCATTCACCTTAGTCAAGAGGGGATGAAACATTACTTACCAATACATGTCAGTTACACTACTATCTCATCACTGGGAATAAACACTTGTTTATTTTTATTCTGTTAAGTTAAACAGCAGTAACCTTGCCAGCTACATCAGTCAACTAAAGAGTAGCCAGTTTCTTCTCTGCTTGCTTTTACAACTCGGAGAAAGAGATCATCACGTAGAGCATCACGTACACAATGACAGCAGCTGCCTCTGAATAAAAATCTCCCATGCTGGCCCAGCCAGACTTTTAGAAGCTTTGCCTACACACAGCATCAGTGGTGTCCACGCAGTCCTAAATCCAGCCGTATGAAACCGCTAAACAGCCTACCCAACCGCTCTAAGGTGTCTGCATTGTTCTAAAGCACACCATTGTCATTTTGGTATCACAGTGAAATGATAAAACTGGGGGGGACAAAAATGCAATCTCAGAATGTGTGTGTGTGTGTGTGTGGGGGGGGGGGGGGGGGGGGTTTGCACCCCTAACTGTGATGTTAGCTAATATGGTGACAAATATGTATGTAGCCTGGTCACAGACAGCTGTTCTTTGTGCACTGAAGTCCACAAGGGAAGAGAAAGGGTGAGAGGAGGATAGCCTGTAGATTCGAGAAGGAATTATGCAATGAGCAAAGTGATCATGCTGTTTGTATGCGGCTGCTATGAAAGTGAACTTTGTATGCTGGTGACCAGGGGTGTATTCATTCCACCGATTCTGTTGAAAAACGTTTTTTTAAACGGAAGCAAACGGAATGAAACAGGGATAAACATACCTGAATTTGTCCAATAGAAACTCTCGTTTCACCAAGTCAGCTCACTTAACACTAGAAAATCTGAGCCTCGAGGTACCCCCATTTGAGCGAACGGCTCGATTTGGTTGTATGTAGCAGCATTTTAAATTGTGTAACCTCACTTTTGAGAAAATGGCCCTTGAATATTTTTTTGGTACACCTCCTGGAGAGCTATTCTTTGTCTACACCCATTCAGCATCGTTCACACCCTCTTAAGCTTTAGCCCCACCCATCTCTTTAAGGATTCACTTTTGAGGTCATGTACTAAACAACCAAAGATTTCAAGACTAAAGGCTGGTTTATACTACATGTGTGTTCGTAAATTTAATCTGGAGTAACAGACTGTGCTATGGGCGTTCGTAAACTCAGTGCGTTGTCAGATTGTCCGTTAGTAAATTCAGAGCTTTTCGCTCTCGGAGCGTTCAGAGCGCACTCTGGATGCTCTGGCCAAGGAGTAGGGTTGATGTGAGCGTTCTGACCTAACAGCAGCAGTCAAGCACCCAAGTTAACTGCCTAACTTTGGCTAGCTTGCGAGCTACTTCCAGACACAAATGAGACAACATCTCACTCTGACCATTTTACTTGCCCTAGCAGAGCTGGTTAGGCTGTTTTTATGTTATCCATAGCATTGGTGGCTGCAACTGTGCTGCTGGCAACAATTTAATTACGCTTTTTTGCCAAAGTTTACTGTCACCGGCCATATTAAAGGGCTGTGTGTGTTCGTAAATTTGTCAGTTATATCTGCGCTTTTTCCAGCTACGTCTATCGACAGTTGTCGCAGTGACATCATGAACATTCTATTGAAATGGGTACTTGCATAGTGGAGTCTTTTGTTTAGACATGTAGCTAGCTAAACAATGAACTAGAATCCCAACTCATAATAATCCCAACTCTCCAAGACAGTTACTACCCTGCATGAATCTGCAGGTAGCTAACCAATCAGGTTCAATGTTAGCTATCAAATATTAGGCTATAACTAGCAATGCAAATGGCTCTGAGAAATGAATAATATTACTACACATATCATACACGTAACGTTAGCTAGCGAGCCAGCCAGCTAACGTTAGCTAGCTAATAGTACACATTAACTTGAAATGAAAACGACTTTCTGACAAATTTAGAAATGTGTAATTATATGAAAATGTAGCTAGTTAGACTATCTTACACATGGATGGACGTTTCTCCCTCTCTGTCACAGATTCCATGGTAGCCCTTAGTTTGAAGATGTAATCTGGAGACATGTGTTTTATACAACAGCCTTGTGTTCTCTTTTCGACTCCGTCTGCATATTTGCAATCAAAAGCCAGAATTCTCTCCACCTCCTCAGCTATCATACTCTAATTCCACTGATTTAAAAACTCAGTCCTCCAGAAAGTGGAGAGCAACACTTATGCAGTTCTACTACATTATATCTTTCAAAAAAGCCACTTTAGAAAGGATTACCTACACATACTGACCAGCTCATGTTATAGACAGAAGTATGCTACATGGAAGACCAATCCGAAATTATCTCTCGGCATGTCCAGCCCACTCATTATCTCAGCCAATCATGGCTAGCGGTAAGGTTGTGACTTTTTCCATGGCTAAAGCAACTAGGCTCGTAATTTAACCATTTTATTTGTATTTACAGATGGTATACAAGTTTGGTATTAAGGCACATGAACGTTCACATGTTCCAGAAGGCATTTCTGCATTTTGATAAAAAAAATAAAAAGTTTACGTTCAAATGGCTCTCCTGTGAAGTAGTGATGCGTGACATATGCCTAGTTTCCTGAAACGAGTCACAATTAATGAAGTCGTTAAGTGACACTGATTAAAATAAAATGTTTTTTTTACATTGAAACCTATGCATGACGCCACCATCATTAAGTTTGCTTATGACATGACGGTAATAGACCTAATCACCAACGGAGATGAGACAGCCTACATGGAGGAGGTCAGAGACAACAACCTCAACCTCGGAGCTGATCGTGGACTACAGGAAACAGGGGGGCAAGCACTCCCCCATCCACATATATGGGGCTGTAGTGTAGAGGGTCGTTAAGTTCCTTGGTGTCCACATCACATAGGACGAAACATGGTCCACTCATAGCCGCACAGTCGTGAAGAAGGCACGACAGCATCCCTTCCCCCTCAAGAGGTTGAAAAGATTTGGCATGGGCCCTTCAGATCCTCAAAAGCTTATACAGCTGCACCATTGAGAGCATCTTGACTGACTGCATCACCGGCTAGTATGGCAACTGCACCGCCCTCAACCTCAAAGCGCGACAGAGGGTGGTTCCAACAACCCAGTACATCACTGGGGCCGAGTACCCTGCCATCCAGGACCTCTATATCAGGTAGTGTCAGAGGAAGGCCCGACAAAAATTGCCAAAGACTTCAGCCACCTGAGCCATAGACTGTTCTCCCTGCTATCGTTGGTACCGCCATAAGACTGCTGAACAGTTAATCAACGGTTACTCACACTAGCTGCATTGGCCCTATTTTGCACTGACCCTATGCATACCCACAAGACGCTACCCACAAACTTACACTCACTACACTGACACTCTCACACAAACCCCCTCACAGACACAGACACACACACACGTACACAAACACACACTACTTACACATACACGCATACTGATGCCACATACACACACACACACACACACACACACACACACACACACACACACACACACACACACACACACACACACACACATACTTTCACGCTAATCATATACGTTGCTACTGCTCTGTTCTTTTTTTACTCTTACTATTATCGGTCCTCATACCTAGTCCCTTTACTCTGACTATATGTGCATTTCTACCTCAAATACCTCATACCCCTACACATTGATATGGTACTGGTACTCCCTGTATATGGCTTCAGTGTGTATGTTGACTACTAAGCATATGTTTATGTTGAATATCTTATGAACTGATAAAGGTGTTCAGCTCTATGGCAAGAGATGAGATGTTTCGGCTTAGTAGGCTTCCTTTTAGTGTTTCTTGTGCTTTGTGATAAATACAACAGAAATGTCATGACATGAAAATATGCCAGTCAGTCATTTGTTGTGCAGTTTCCTTGACCTTGACCTCAATCTCCAGGTGGGTTTTTCTGGCTTTGGCCTTCTCCTCCTTCCTGGCTTGCTCCTGGGCCTTCTCCATGGCCTTCCAAATGTTGAGGACGGCAGTTTTGGCCTCCTCCCCTTCTCTCAGGAGAGCCTTTAGAGACAAAACAATACATTATGTGGTTACAGGGGACACTGATTAAATCAAAATAGCTTTTTTGACATTGAAACAAATGCATTTGCAGGATATGAAAGGAAAATGACACCCAACACAATATTTTGGTATTTGTTTCATTAGTCCATTGTTGACATAGTCCTAAAATGTTTTGCTTATCAGCAATCATTTGTCAAGATATCTAACTTTCAATACATAAATCATCAACGTATGATGCATTTTGCGTCATATGATGCAAAACGCAGCATCACATATATACATATGTGATGCTGCGTTTTGCATATATATATATATATATATATATATATATATATATATATATATGTCATTATATATATATATGATTTCTTGTGCAGTTTCCCTTATCTAGACCTCAAGCTCAAGTGTTTGTTTCTTGTCCTCTGTGTTGGTCACCTCTGCCTTCTCGGCCTCCTGTGTGGCCTACTCTGCTGTTTTGATGGCCTCCCCTTTGTCCATTATCGTTTCTGCCTCCCTCCTCATCCTCTGGGCCTCATCCATCATAGCTGTTGCCTTCTTGATATGTTATTAGCTAGCTAGCCAATTTGACATAGTCCGTCAATCAATATAGCCTATAATTTCTGTCAGCAGCAATCGTGATTAAACACTCTTAAAAACAATGTTGAAAAGGGGATAGTGTTAGCGAACGTTGCTAGGTAGGCCTATGTTGGTTGGAGAAAAAAGTACATTAGCACTATGTTTAGCCAACTGTACCAAGTTTGAAAAACACTATCAGTCAATGGGAAAAATCACTATACTCATATTCATTTCTAGGGCAATATCCGTAGAAATTTGACAAATGGGGGGGTTCAAGACCCTCGTAAGACATCATTGATAAATGTATTGCAAAAGGAAATAGCAAAATGGCACTATACTGGGAAAGATGGGTTAATCTGTGGACATCGGAGAGTCGGAGTTAAATGAATGAATGGTGGCTTGGCGGTGAAAGTCCGGCACTTGCAGGAAGAGGAAATTAGGAATATATGTATGATTATTTACATGTACTGTACATGTGAGTGAAAATAGCTGTAAGTAGCAGTATAATAATTGTTGTCTGTTAGTTTACTCCAATCAGGGGAGGCGTGATAGGGTTGGGGGAAAAAATAAAATAAAGGGGATTAGAAACTATGCAAACAATTAAATTGATAGAACCCAAAATCTATCTGAAATATTAAAGCTATATTAAAAATAACAATTAAATAAAAAATAAATGAAGAATTATGACTTTCAGTATCACTAGGTTGCCATGAAAACCCATCAATAGATCAGCCTTTGCTATGTCAAGGCCTTGGCAATAATAAGCACTGGACATGTCACCATTGCTGATCTAATTACCATGACAACTCAGGTACCCACTCAGCATCTCAAATGGCACGAATATTCCCTATACAGTGCACTTCGTTTCAGCAGAGCCCTATCACAGTATCCTTTAATCAATGCTTACATATTTTAGTAACTCAAGGAGAGTATCTCATTAAACTCCAAACTAAACAGCCTGCAAATCCACCCTAATCATATCTAGTAGTCAGCCATTTTTCTTTGCAGGCTTACCGTTTTCAGACACTTCTACATACAACACAGCATTGAACTGTACAAGACTTGAGAGGCATTGATTGCTTCTGAGAACATACAATGATACAAAATAGAGGACTTACCGTACAGTATTGCACAGATGAAGTACATTTATGGAACTCGAATGGATATAAAAATGTTGGGATCAGATGGAAGAAAATACCACTTTTCTGATTACAGTGCCTTCAGAAAGTATTCACACCACTTGACTTTTTCTACATTTTGTTGTTACAGCCTGAATGTTAAATTGATTAACATGCAGTCGAGCAGGGAATTTGAAACACAGATTCAACCACAAAGACCAGGGAGGTTTTCCTTGCAAAGAAGGGCACCTATTGGTCGATGGGTATAACATTAAAAAAGGAGACATTAAATATCCCTTTGAGCATGGCGAAATTATTAATTACACTTTGGATGGTGTGTCAATACACCCAGTCACTTCAAAGATACAGGCGTCCTTCCTAACTCAGTTGCCGGAGAGGAAGTAAACCGCTCAGGGATTTCACCATGAGGTCAATGGTGACTTTAAAAAAGTTACAGAGTTTAATGGCTGTGACAGGAGAAAACATTGTAGATACTCCACAATACTGACATAAATGACAGTGTGAAAAGAAGGATGCCTGTACAGAAGAAAAATATTCCAAAGATGCATCCTGTTTGCAACAAGTCACTAAAGTAATATTGCAAAAAATATAATATGCACATGTTGCACAATCCAGGTGTGGAAAGACTCACATCTGTAATCACTGCAAAGGGTGATTCTATCATGTATTGACTCAGGGGGTTGAATACTTATCTAATCAAGATACTGTATTTTAGTGGTTTTTTTACATTTTATTTTAACAAATGTTAGAATTATTTTCCACATAAAAAAAAAAAACTACATATATATCTGTATTTATTTTACCCTCTTTTTCATGGTATCCTATTGTTAGTAACTATCTTGTCTCATTGCTACAACTCTCGTACAGACTCGGGAGAGACAAAGGTCAAGAGCCATGCGTCCTCCGAAACACAACCCAACCAAGCTACACTGCTTCTTAACACAGCGCGCATCCAACCCGGAAGCCAGCCACACCAATGTGTCGGAGGAAACACCATACAACTAGCGACCTGGTCAGCGTGCACTGCGCCCAGCCCGCCACAGAAGTCGCTAGTGCGCGACGAGGATATCCCTACCGGCCAAACCCTCCCTAACCCGGACGACAATAGGCCAATTGTGCGTCGCCCCATGGACCTCCCGGTCGCAGCTGGCTGCGACAGAGCTTGGGCTCAAACCCAGAGTCTCTGGTGGCACAGCTAGCACTGCGATGCAGTGGATACCACTGCACCACCCGGGAGGCCTCTATTTTCTGCATTTTACTGTGGAATGTACCATCACTGATGGACAAGATGTGCCTAGATGTTCCATGACAGTATTCATCACATGGACAACTGCTGCTATCCTGAACTCTCATGTTGTCATCTGTGTGGCTTTGATTAATCTGACCTTCTACACTGTTTTTCTGTTATCCATCTACCGCTCTAAAATAGTTTAATGACTCTTTCTTTCTTTTTTTACCTTAACTTCAATCAGTTGATCTGATTTCATGGTTTAGAGCTATGGCTAACTTCTCCTGAGCAGACATAGACTGGAGGAAATGTTCGAACAGCTATCTTTTTTTTTGCTTCTTCTTGGGACCTCTATCCTGGATATTTAGACTATCTGGTGACAGAGAGTTCAAAGTTCAGGAGTTGATAGTGTTTAGTAGGCGTTGCTGGTTCGCTTCTATTGGCCTTACACAGACAATGTCACAAATTAACTAATGGCTAAAATATATTAATTGGAGAGAAACAGGCAAAATAATGAAATGGATTAGAGCAAGTATTAGGAATGTCTTATGTCACCAGCACCACCAGTTTGCCAATACCTGCAACTAATAGGAGCTTTCTCAGGGTATTACAGTACTTTTTCTCATTTAATACACTGAGCACCATCATTACACTTACACTTCTCACCTACTATATATCTGTCTAGCTGTTGACAATGGCGTTCCTGATATTCAGTTCAAATTGAGTATATCATAGTCATGGACAGACTAATCCAAATGTAGCACGATTCTTTCTGAAAGTGCATTTGGGAACACAGTCTCATCTGTGATCCTTTAGAGAACAGTGTGCCAGGCATTGAGGGATTACACCCACTATTCAGTGTCCTGTCTAAGCAGATCTGTGTGTTGCCTGGGCACTGAGGGAGAGTGGTAGGCCTGGCTGGGGAGAGAGCGGGAGAGCTGAGAGAGAGAGCGTGTGGAGCTGGGTTTAATGTACTGGGCCAGTGCGATGGTAAGAGTTAGGATTTACAGTATGTGAGGGTTTCATTCCCATACTATCTGTGCCATTTCACCTAAGGGGCGCCCTCTATTCTGTCAAGCCATTGGAGGTCCCAGTGCAGGGTTGTCTCTCACTGTGCGTGTGCGCCCTCTGTGTGACATTCTGTCTATTGCCCTGCTGTCCACAGCCTCCTATAATTCTGTCAGAGCTTATCACTGGACAAGAATCTTACCCATGTCTACCTTGAGGGTGTGACCACAGGCCTATCCGGTGTCCAGGCTGCAGCAGCAGCAGCTCTATTAATACTACAATGTTCCATTGACGTAAACTGACGGTCAACCTGATCATACTCAGTCGTACCTCTTCTTGTATGCTTATATTGAAAGGTTACATGATATCTTGCGATATCCAATTTACTGGACCGTCCATTCATTGCATCTCTGGTTATTATGTCAATGTCATTCTCTAAAGGAATGGTTGTCACTTATATGATATGGTAGGATGACATTCTTTTAACCTGTTGGATCTCTAGGGGCGCTATTTCATTTTTGGATAAAAAACGTTCCCGTTTTAAGCGCGATATTTTGTCACGAAAAGATGCTCGACTATGCATAGTTTTTGAAAGAAAACACTCTGAAGTTTCAGAATCTGCAAAGATATTGTCTGTAAGTGCCCCAGAACTCATTCTACAGGCGAAACCAAGATGAAACGTCAAACAGGAAATGAGCAGAATTTCTGAAGCTCTGTTTTCTAATGTCTCCTTATATGGCTGTGAATGCGACAGGAATAAGCTTAGACGTTCTGCCGTTTCCCCAAGATGTCGGCAGCATTGTGACGCATTTGTAGGCATATCATTGGAAGATTGACCATAAGAGACTACATTTTCCAAGTGTCCGCCTGGTGTCCTGCGTCGAAATTGGTGCGCAAAGCCAGCTGCAATTTTTTTTCCATTTGATTGAGAGGAGAAACCATGCTTCCACGAACGATATATCATCGAAGAGATATGTGAAAAACACCTTGAGGATTGATTCTAAACCACGTTTGCCATGTTTTCAGTCGATATTATGGAGTTAATTTGGAAAAAAGTTCGCGTTTTGAGGACTGAATTTTCAGGGTTTTTTTGTAGCCAAATGTGATGTACAAAACGGAGCTATTTCTAATACACAAATAATGTTTTTGGAAAAAACTGAGCATTTGCTATCTAACTGAGAGTCTCCTCATTGAAAACATCCGAAGTTCTTCAAAGGTAAATTATTTTATTTTAAGGATTTTATGTTTTTGTTGAAATGTTGCGTGCTGGATGCTAACGCTAATGCTAACGCTAAATGCTACGCTAGCTAGCTACTTTTACACAAATGATTGTTTTCCTATGGTTGAGAAACATATTTTGAAAATCTGAGATGACAGTGTTGTTTACAAAAGGCTAAGCTTGAGAGATGGCATATTTATTTCATTTCATTTGCGATTTTCATGAATAGTTAACGTTGCGTTATGGTAATGAGCTTGAGGCTGTAGTCACGATACCGGATCCGGGTTTGGGAGATCAGAGAGGTTAAACTAATAATAATGGCGGCGGAGGGGATGGCTTCCATTTTACTGGCTCCTAACCAACTATATTTTGTGTGTTTTTTCACATTGATTGTAACTTATTTTGTACATAATGTTACTGCCACCAACCGTACAAAGATTTGTTATTTTATGATGTAATGCTTCTCCGAAACCAGGCCCAAATCCCCATCATTCGCTTGAAGAAAAAAACGGAAATACGGAGATCGGGGTGCCTTGTGAGTATTTGTTTGCGAGTGGGTAACCCTCCTCTACCATCCGTTCTATTGGCCAATGTCTGGACAATAAAAACTGTAATATAGGGTCTCCTTAGTGGGGCAGCGGTATAAGGCATTGCATCACAGTGTTAAAGGTGTCACTACAGACCCAGGGTCGATCCCGGTCTGTATCACATCCGGCTGCCGTCGGTTGAACAGTGTTTCCTCTGGCACATTGGTGCGGATGGCTTCCGGGTTAAGCAGGTGGGTGTTAACCTCTAGCGTCGAGCAATCCTGTATCCGGGAGCGTAATCATAGCCTCAAGCTCATTACGCAACGGTTCCTATTCATGAAAATCGCAAATGAAATTAAATAAATATATTGAAACACAAGCTTAGCCTTTCGTTAACAACACTGTCATCTCAGATTTTCAAAATATGCTTTAACCAAAGCTACACAAGCATTTGTGTAAGAGTATTGATAGCCTAGCATAGCATTAAGCCTAGCATTCAGCAGGCAACATTTTTACAAAAACAAGAAAAGCATTCAAATAAAATAATTTACCTTTGAAGAACTTCGGATGTTTTCAATGACGAGACTCTCAGTTAGATAGCAAATGTTCATTTTTTCAAAAAATATTATTTGTGTAAGAGAAATAGCTCCGTTTTGTTCATCACGTTTGGCTAAGAAAAAAAAACGAAAATGCAGTCAACACAACGCCAAACTTTTTTCCAAATTAGCTCCATAATATCGACAGAAACATGGCAAACGTTGTTTAGAATCAATCCTCAAGGTGTTTTTCACAATTCTATTCGATGAAAAATCATTCCTGGCAGTTGGTTTCTCATCAAAGGCAAACGTAAAAATACTGCAGCTGGAGATTACGCAATAATTGCGACGGAGGACACCAAGCGACCACCTGGTAGATGTAGTCTCTTATGGTCAATCTTCCAATGATATGCCTACAAATACGTCACAATGCTGCAGACACCTTGGGGAAAACGTGGAAAACGTAAGCTGACTCCTAGCTCCTCCACAGACATATAAGGAGTCATTGGCATGCAGGGTTTTCAAAAAATGGGGCACTTCCTGGTTGGATTTTTATCTGGGTTTCGCCTGTAACATCAGTTCTGTGGCACTCACAGACAATATCTTTGCAGTTTTGGAAACGTCAGAGTGTTTTCTTTCCAAAGCTGTCAATTAAATGCATAGTCAAGCATCTTTTCGTGACAAAATATCTTGTTTAAAATGGGAACAGACCAACTTGCAAGTATCTTCACTGACATTTTCAACCTCTCCATGACCGAGTCTGTAATACCTACATGTTTAAGCAAACCTCCATAGTCGCTGTGCCAAAGAAAGCAAAGGTAACTTGCCTAAACGCCCCGTTGCACTCACGTCGATAGCCATGAAGTGCTTTGAAAGGCTGGTAATGGCTCACATCAACACCATCATCCCGGAAACCCTAGACTCATTCCAATTCACATACCGCCCCAACAGATCCACAGATGACGCAATCTCAATCGCACTCCACACTGCCCTTTCCCACCTTGACAAAAGGAACACCTATGTGACAATGCTGTTCATTGACTACAGTTCAGCATTCAACACCATAGTGCACACAAAGCTCATCACTAAGCTAAGGACACTGGGACTAAACACCTCCCTCTGCAACTGGATCCTGGACTTCCTGGTTGGCTGCCCCCAGGTGGTAAGGGTAGGCAACAACACATCTGCCAAACTAATCCTCACCACGGTGGCCCCTCAGGGGTGCGTGCTTAGTCCCCTCCTGTATTCTCTGTTTGCCCACGACTGCGTGACCAAGCACGACTCCAACACCATCATTAAGTTTGCTGACGACACAACGGTGGTGGGCCTATTCACCGACAACGATGAGACAGCCTATAGGGAGGAAGTCAGAGACCTTGCAGTGTGGTGGTAGGACAACATCCTCTCCCTCAACATGAGCAAGACAAAGGAGCTGATTGTCGACTACAGGAAAAGGAGGGCCGAACACAAGCTGTCTCTAACCAGAATAGAAAGAGGAGTGGGAGGCCCCGGTGCACAACTGAGCAAGAGGACAAGTACATTAGAATGTCTAGTATAAGAAACAGATGCCTCACAAGTCCTCAACTGGCAGCTTCTTTAAATAGTACCCGCAAAACACCAGTCTCAACGTCAACAGTGATGAGGCTACTCCGGGATGCTGGCCTTCTAGGCAGAGTTCCTCTGTCCAGTGTCTCTGTTCTTTTTCCCATCTTAATCTTTTATTTTTATTGGCCATTCTGAGATATGGCTTTTTCTTTGTAAATCTGCCTTCTTTCAAACAAAGGATTAAGGATATACAGATCTTGGTATAGGCTAAGCTGCAGAGGGAATTGGGGTTGTGATTGTACTGCTGGGAATATCATGGTCATATGTTACAGTCAGACAGATGGCAGGCCTATATTTTCAGTGATGTTGCAGAACTCTGTGACACCAATGCCAGGATCAGAGGAGTTAAGGGATGACCTTTCATCCAAATTTGCTCCCTACCCCTCCTACTTGCTCTTCTATGTTTGCAGATCGGTATCTAAGCAATATGATTGCAATCGAGCTCCACCACTACACCTTGTATACCTATCCACACCCTTCAGATCTGCAAACTTTGAAGGGTTTGGGCCAAGCGGGAGGCTTATGGAGTAAATTGAGAAAGATTGTAACTGTCCTCCAGCATCCATTTTACAGAGGAGAACCTCTCAATACTGGCCCGGACGGATTTATACAATACTTTCACCTTTGAATATGGAGATTATGGGGGGAGGAAGGGGGGTACTGTCTCTCTATCCCACCCTCAGTACAGTACCTGCTCTGGGGGGTGCTGTTCTGGTCTGTTAGTGTCCTTGGGGGGGTGATGATGGATGGATGATGGTTGGGCCGGGCTCCCTTTGTCTGCAGATCATCTACCAGCCTAAGAGGATTAAAGCATGTTATGACATTAAACTAGAGGCATGGTTATCATGGGCGTCTGACGACCAGGCTTTCCCTAGTAATTAGACTAGAGACGGGGGAGGCATTACAGAACCCAGTTCTCGGTGGCTACAGTAGAAGGTATTGACTGTTAGTTAAACTTAACACTGCAACACAAGATTCCTCTCTTGTGCCCTGTGTGTTGTGTCTTAGCTCTGTGCATACCAACACATCTAGTTTGGTTAATTTTCCCATGGAGTTGTTAGAGAGGGAATTTTAAAAAACAATTTACCAGCAGGCTGTGGTTGAAGACGCGTATGTGTTCTCCATCTTGCAATCAGCTGGCTTTTAAATGGAATTTAAAGCACAGCTGGTCAGAAGAAAGGCTTGGAGATATTGTTAGGGCTTACTACCCTCCCCCCTCGTCACATCAGGTCCTCCTCAAACCCAGGTGCACTTATTCATTTCCCCTTTTCAACCAGAACACTTTAAAAAGTTTCCACACACACCTTTAAAGTAACGGTCCAATGAAAATCTCACATTTAAAAGCTCATATTCTGTTAACTCATACTTTTTCTGTAGAACAACTGTGGAAAAGTCACTTCTGGTGACTTTTGAAAAGGACATTCTACTTCAAAATGCATGAACATCTTATTATGTTTACACCATCTGAAATATGTCTCAAGGCCCTGGGTATGAACACCTCCCTCTGCAACTGGATGCTGGACTTCTTGACAGGCAACAACCCCTGTACTCCCCGTACACCCATGACTATGTGGCCACACATGACTCCAACATCATCATTAAGTTTGCCGACAACACGACGCTGGCGGGCTTGATCTCTACTTGCGGCGAGACGGCCTACAGGAAGGTAGTCCTGGAAGGAAGACAGCCCTTCCAGGATGAGCAAACACACGCAGTAGCTAGCTAGGTAGCACAAACCTTCGGAGTTCGGATATAATTTGCCGCAAACATCATGAATAGGGCGCATAAATCTTCAAACACATTTTCTAAACATTATAACAGCCCTTCTACACTAAAATGGGGACCATTGGTAAATTACACAATATGGGACGATATGTTCAAATTCCAATAGCTCCAAATGTCAGTGACTTAAAAACCTCAAAACAACTATACATTGTAGAAATTCATCTACAATTCATCAGAAAACTAAAAGGTGTGCAATATGAAAATATTGTCTAATTTACATGAGTACTGGCAGTGTCTGCTGTGGCAGATGGGAAGGTGCAAGTCACCTGAAAAATATCAGATGTCTCAATGTTCTAACCTCTCGATGTTCATCTCAATGTGCAAGAAATGAATGGATTTAGCTGTTGAAATTCCAATTTTTGGGGGTCGGGGGATAATGCTCCCGGACTCCCCTGCTGGCTTTGGGCTAAGCATTGACTTTCAGAAAATCCTAGAAACACCCCTGCCTCACAGACTAACTACACCTTAGAGATTATTTGCACGGACTCTCCACACGTTCAACCCCTGCACACACACACACACATACACACAAACACCCATAAAGACACACAATCACACTAACACACTCAGACAAACACCCACACAGCCAACTCTGCTGTTCTATTATATACTATTTATTCTACTGCGCGACCAAGACACTACTACCCACTTTATATTTCTATACAGTCTATTATTACAATGCATACTACCGCTTCTATTACTTGTTATTATTGATATTGATTAATGTACTGTGTAGAGGAATTAAATGATATTGACTATAATAATAAACCACATTCATCAATCTGATTTCATTATTATGTGAGTAAATGCTACAGGCCCTGTGTGTCCCTGGAGGATGTAGTCGAGGTAGCAAGCCTCAGTATGACTACATATATAATGAACACGTGTCTAACCTGCCCAGTTATACCATTAATAAGAGGCTAGATACAAATAGCTAATCCTGGCATCCAATGTCCAATCCTGGCATTCATTTATTGAGTCAAGTAGATCAGGGATATCAAGGTGGAACCCAAACATATGCTATGTGTAGTGGTGAAAAATAATATTTACCTATAGACCTACTAAATGATGATTGTATAGTCAATCAAAGAATCACTCTGTAAAACGAGGAATGCATTAACTCTATTTAACTAATAGAATTTATTATTCACAAAAATAATTAACACTCAAACAATAAGTGGACATGAAATACATGATTCATTACAGAATAACCCAGAGTAAATGATTATCAACTAAATAAGGCTTAACGTGGCTACCTCTTTTGAACTATCTGCCAGCCGACGAACAGAATAACACAGTGTCCCTGTAACAATACATTCATAGCACGTACAGTTCAATAAAACCTATCAAAATGTGTAGCTATTTATGCACTCTTGAAACAATCCAAACAAGACAATTTAATTCACACAGTAACATTAATTCTGTCGTTTCAAGTTTTCATTAGTCTTCACACCTCTCCTGGCCTCAGTGACCCCAGGGCTTCCGTGGGAAAGTCTGTTCCCAGAGATTTCCACGGCGAAGGTTTGGCTCGCTCCTGTGAGATGCAAATATATGACCATCCGTCCAAACATTGTATTGAGTCCTCATGCTGGGCCTTGGCACCTGCAAGTCCCTAGTCACGAGTGTCACCTTCTCTCCTTTTTCCACTACACTGCATTGTTGAGGGACCTTGCACACAAGGATTTGCTGCACCTTTTATACCTGCTGTAAACTGTGTATGTGACAAATAACATTTGATTTGAATATAGCTGATAAACACCACTGCACTGTAGTGAGATGATGAGGAGCAAGCATTGGCTGTGCACTCATGGATCTCATGCTCACTCTGTTGGCTACAAATACGTTGCAACTTGTCACTCTGATCTTAGTGGACAAAATCTCACACTATCTGTTTAAAAGCACATCTCGGCAGAAATATTTTGGGGGGGGGATCATATTTATTGGAGTGGCTGCAGTGATTTAACAGCGACGAGGCACCGCTGCTAAATGAATATAGGGAATACACTGCGCCCACACCATTCAGTTGTTGGGGTACGCCCACAACGTTCCAACACAGAAAAGCTGCTTTTTAACCTACTTATTTACTATTTTTTGGAAGGAAAGGTATTTCACTCATATTGTAATTAATTATCAGTCATATTTCATAGAAATCTGGAAACACTGAACAGTTACTTTTAGAAAAGAGACGTGAGTGTGTCACGACTTCTTCCGAAGTCGGTCCCTCTCCTTGTTCGGGCGACTTTCGGTGGTCGACGTCATCGGTCTTCTAGCCATCGCCGATCCACCTTTCATTTTCCATTTGTTTTGTCTTGTCTTCCACACACCTGGTTTCAATTCCATCAATTACATGTTGTGTATTTAACACTCTGTTCTTCATGTCCTTGTCCGGTATTGTTTATTGTAAGTGCTTGTGCACGTTATGTCTGGAATTTTTGTTCACTATCAGTAACTGTGCCGTTGTAACACAGTCTTTGCTCTCCTGAGCCTGACTTCTCTACGGCCAGTGTGCACGCGAGTGTTTTGTGTCCTGGAGAGCTGATTAAACAAATGTCACGTTTTTATAAGTAATGGTTTTGTACGTCTGTCGCAACCTTCAAATCATATTGTTTTGTTCACATACACATGGTTATCAGATGTTAATACGAGTGTAGCGAAATGCTTGTGCTTCTAGTTCCGAAATGCTTGTGCCTTACGTCCTGTGCACCGTGCACAACACCCTCGCCCCTAAGGTGTCCTTTAGAATTTATCCGGTTCTACACAGAAGAGTATTCATCAAAATGTAAAACAGCCGCTACATCCTAGTACAGCCATGGGGTTGCTGTAAATCAAAGCCACAATGCCATTGACGTCTGCATTAGACCCATAAACTGGTGTATTTTTATTCGCCATGATGAAATCCCCGGCCTAGTGACTATAGCAAGCGTTCCAGCCAGGTTTAAGACAGAGCGGGGGGGGGGGGATATTGTGATGGCAGGTGGGCCTGTCTGGCCACACTGAATTCTGATTTATAGAGTACCTGCACAATGGCTTTAAACCAGGATTAGGGTGGTCTGCAGTATGCATGGAGAGTGTCTTCCTGTCTGTCTGTCTTCCTGTCTGTCTGTACAGCACTATAACAGGTGTACCTCCCACACGCTTGACGCAGGCATGCACTCACACACACACCAACACACATTCACATGCATCTCATTTTGGGGGGCCGGGGTAAAAGTTGAAGACGGACACCAGGCTGTAACTTGTTAGTGCTAAAGAGCGTGATATGAGGCACGGTTGACTTTCATATTCACTTAGCAGTTAGAGATCTGTCGCCGGGCTTTCGGGGTCCAGCTGGTTTTCAGATAGTCTGAGGTTGTCAAAACCACACTTTGTTCTCCCCTTTCATAACCATTGAAGTCTGTTGAATTCTGTTGACTGAAATTGATGTTATATGAAAAAAGTCCTTGACCTCACATGGATGGAGGACGTCACTTTTTTTCCTTGTTAAAAAGTAGTGATTGGAACGTGCTAGAAACTAAAAGTTCAGACCCACTTGAGGATTTTTTTTATGCCTGCATCGTTCTTTTCAGTCAAAAGACTCCCGTTATCTACATTCCTCATGTAGTCCACAGGAACAACCCACGGATATCCAACAGGCTAAACAACTCCAATGGATAAACAGAAAGCAGTAGCTAAACAAGTAGATGAAATACAAAAAAAACCTGAGCCTTTAAAAAAATACTCCAAATTGATTATTGGCCCATTTAGCCTAAGACTGCTGCTAATATGTTTCCATTACCACAGGTCTGTGCCTGCCTCATTGTTACAGTCCCATTAGACAGTATTCACAGAGGTCACATTATACGAATGAATAAGAGGGGAAGATGATTGTTATTTGCGAAAATGGTTGGATCATTTGCATTGAATTGCAGTCTCAGGTCTTGACTTAGCGATATCTAATGTTAGCCGTTACCCATTAAACAAAGCCCACGCTGAGTCTCATTTCTGCTCATCTCTTTTATTGCATATTCACATTTCACATTTCACATGCAGTGCTCTGAGAGAGTAACTGTTTGCGTGTGCGTGTGTGTGCACGTGTAGTCAGGGCAAACGAGGGCAGATGAAGTTAAGGTTCTCTCTCTCAAACACATTACACAAATGTTCCTTGGGCCTCCGAGGCCCTGCTTCAGACAAGCAAAATCAGCAAAGTAGACAGGAAATATGTATATCAAATCCCCTTGATGGGCACGTCAGGCCTGCAAGTTACATTATGCTGGCTAGCAAAGTGATGTGTAATTCCTATTGCATTTGAGCCAGAGTTAAGACCAATAGTTGGAATTTTTATTCACCCGCAAACTGGATTCAGAATGACATTCAGGGTTAGGGACGTTGTGAAATGTGGAACAACCATTGCATTAAATAATTGATTGAATTAGTTTAGAAAAATGTATGGTATTTATCTTTGTGTAGCATAAGATGAATCAATCAATCAATGCAAAAACACAGATATTGAAAACAATCCAAAACATTTCTATCTGCAGTACAGCATGCTGGGAAATCTGATAATGATGGGTGCTGGTTTTGATGGGAATGTTTTACTCTCCACAGAGTTAAACTGACACAACCACATTCAACACTGGTTATTAACACCAACACTGGGGTTATTCTACACCACTTGACCGTTAATTTCACTCTTACAGAGTTAATTTAAATCCTGAATCAACACTAGAAATGTTACACTGAAAGGTCAACACTAGGTAACACTGGCCAATTTGCTGTGTTGATATGTCAGTCAGTCATGTGACTAACTGCCAGCAGAGACTTGTACTGTAATAAAATTGAAAGGCCAGCTAGATGGATGAAGTAAGAAGCTAACGTTAAACGAAGCCTACCTCAGTAGGAGCAAGAAATAGGCTACTAAGTTCTCATAACTTTGCTTTACAGAGTGTAGGATACTGAGACAAACAGTGATGTGGCACTCAGTGGTGAGGCTCCCAAACTTGGGATCGGGGTCCCATGTGGGATCCCCTGAGAAAATCTTTACTAATCTTATCAAAAAAGTTTTTTTTTAATTAAAAAGATACGCTTCAATATGAACATTTCAACTAGGCCTATATTAACATGCACTCAAAATGCAAACAATAAAATTCTAAAAATGTCATTTTTCATTTATATCAGTTGTTGTCTTATCTATTACCCACCTTTTTTTTTTTTACCACATCACTGATATTAATACAGAATCATGAGCAATGTTTTAATAATTCATGTGAATTTGATAATAATCATCGGTGTGCTCCATTGATGTCTGTTTGTGCAGAGCTTGATTAGTAATGCCTAGGAATATAAATGTGAACATTATGTCATTTGAGAAAAGAGATACTGTATCTATGAGAAGAGTTGATCATTTTATGCAATTCATCATTACAACTGACTGCACAGTTGCTGATACTATGTGTCGGTGTGGATACTTTCTCATATTTACCCCCTTTCAGGGGTATAACCTTACAATTGTACAAATAGCATTTTACTTATTTTTTGTTGTTGTATAGAAATGCAGCAAATGAGTCTCCCACAGCCTCCCAGGCAGCCCTCCCAGCATTTGTCCTCAGTCACTAGATTAGTCTGACAGACTTGTCAGCCAGCCGCTGACTCAGTATAGTTAATTATTTGGGTGAGCTGCTCCCATTCATCTCAGTGCATTGTAAAGCATTCAGAGCCGGGGATGTTTCATTAGTTTAATGTTTCATCAGTTTAGAGGTTTCATTAGTTAAATTTCCTGCTTCGCGCCCAATAGGATCTGTTGAAATTGCCCATTCGCAGTGGTTCGACTCCTGTAATCACTCAGAAGTGCGCCCTTCATTGCGAGACTGTGTCCCAGACTGGTAATGCCTGAGTTTGAAATGGCACCCTATTCCCTATCAAGTGCACTACTTTTGACCAGAGCCGTATGCGCCCTGGTCAAAAGTAGTGCACTATGAGGTGCCATTTGAGATTCAACCTGGGTCTTTATGTCAACAGTGGAACATGCAGAATAATACACTATAACAAAATATTAAACAGTATCAGCCCTTGTCCTGGGAGAGTGTACTCAGGTGTCTCCCACGCTAGGAGATCGCCACTCTTCCCTTTCTACATGATAACAAGCCAGGCCTGAGTAATGAAAATGTGTTTTTTTCTTCATGGCTCTGTGGATTCACCTCATTGTTTGCTACTGCACTTGTCTAATTTTGTTTGTTTTTCACCCATACCCCATGCTGCAAACAGTCATGCCTATAGATAGGGCTGTGATCAGGATAGCATATATTGTATTTCTCAAAGGAATAAATCCCAGAAAGGAAAATTCAGTGCTTTGGAAGATGGATCAGACCTGGCATTAATTCCACCTAGCTTCCACCTAGCTTCGAATATAATGATAAAAGTCACCTTGTCCGAGAGAGATTTACATGGTTATTAAAACATCATGCCAGGGTAAGACTACACGAAACACAGCCCTTATTTTAAGTGTTTCTAAAATCACCTATGGGAAAAATGAATGGTGAAAAAATTATTGGAACCATTTCCCTGTTTGACCGCTAGGTTTTATGACACGTCCACTGTGGGGCTCTACTAGCTGTACAATTAGCCTCTACACATTAACTCACATTAGCTCTGCACCGAGATTAAAAACTATAATTTAATACGAACAGAGGGATCTGTTAGTAGAAAAAAATATTTTATTCATAAAAAGTTAAAAGCCTTAAGAACTTTTCTTTATATTTATTTTTTTATAGCTAATTTACTGCAACTCTACTCATTTTGCAATGGGGTAGGGCAAAAAATGTTGCAGTTTTAAATCTAATTTCCTAAATTCTACACATTTTGCCATGACTTATAGGGATTCATATTTTCCCAAAACTCTACCAGGTTTCAATTCCGGGAATAATTCATATTTATCTGAGAGTCCCTGGAAATGCCGAAAAATTGGAAGAGCCCATTTAAAGAGTTTAAAAACAAGATATCAGGTTCTCCCAAAATAAGATTGTCGCTTTGCCACATTGCCAACTTGGCTGCGTCACTATCTAAAGGTCTCACAGCAAGTGAAACAGATATTTAGTAATGATAGAGTAGGCCTAACTATGATCGGCAATGACATTGTTGTGAATTGCAAAACAGACCGTTCATAAATTCAGAGTGTTATCATGTTCCTCAATGAATTCAGCTAATTTCAGCAGTAGTGGTAGGCTATAGCACGCACAGAGCGCACCCCGAGTAGTCCATAACATTGTAGACTTTGTGTGAAGTAAATACACTAGGCTAATGGCTTCCATGCGACAACCTGTTTGGATGATGTGCTATTTTATTTTTTGACAAAATGTTGTAATTTCCCGGGTCTTGTCATTACATTTTTTCGGGAAATCTGAAGAGTGGTCCCGGCACAGTCCTGGGATCCCGATTACCCGTGTTAATCCCTAATGATATATGCCATGTTTAATATGATATGTGAGTGAGCGTGAATAACAAAATCAATGGGGCCCTGGGCACGTTGGCCATGATTACTACACGTTTACATAGCTGGCTAGAGTAACTAGACTAATTTACCAATCTGACATGGCTAATTTATTGACTGTCAGTAACATATAACGAGGAAAACTGCTGATGCACAACCAAGTTTCGAAATCGCAACTTTAGTAAATTGAGACCCCGACTGAGACCCCCGCCCCCCCCAAAAAATTACAAAAATACAGAGGTCTGGACCTCTGTATCCTCATATGTAGCTATGGCCCTGCATGATTCTCATGTAAAGCTCTTCTGTATCTCCTCTCTCTCCCACTTCCTGCCCTATAACTCCCTGCATCATTCCTTCCCGCTGTGAATGAAGTCAGGTGAATTGATGAGAGACGTCTCTTGATGGATAATTTTGCAGGGTTGCTAGGTCTTCATTTTTTTCCCGTACAGAAGTAGTTCTCTGGGTCTTTCATCACACAGCTCTCTGTCTCTGTCTCTGTCATGGGACACATAGACAAGTGGAGCATTACTGCAGTTCAAATTCCATGGAGGAGTGTCAACTCTGCATCTTTCAACCTGCACTGTGTGTTTGTGTGTGAGTGAGTGAGTGAGTGAGTGAGTGAGTGAGTGAGTGAGTGTGTGAGTGTGTGAGTGAGTGAGTGAGTGAGTGTGTGAGTGTGTGAGTGAGTGAGTGAGTGAGTGAAAACGGTGCTGCAAGGGATAGCTGCCGTTTTACGGGCTCCTGAACAATTCTGCACATAATGTTTCCGGCATCGTTTCCTATGACCGAAAAGAGCTTCTGGACATGAAAACAGCGATCACTAACCTCACTTTGGATGAATATTTGTACTTCAACGAGTCGGCGGCGCAGGACATACTGCTCACCCCGGACCTGGATTCAGAATGACGTTCAGGGTTAGGGACATTATGAGGAGACTAGCTAAACCATTTAAACTGGAACAACCATTTAAACTGGAACAAACATTGTGGAATATGGAACAACCATTTCAGTAAAGAGTGCATTAAATAAGTGATTGAATTAGTTTAGAAAAATGAATGGTATTTATCTTTGTGTAGCATAAGATGAATCAATCAATCAATGCAAAAACACAGATATTGAAAACAATCCAAAACATTTCGATCTGCAGTAGAGCATGCTGGGAAATCTGATAATGATGGGCGCTGGTTTTGATGGGAATGTTTTACTCTCCACAGAGTTAAACTGACACAACCACATTCAACACTGGTTATTAACACCAACACTGGGGTTATTCTACACCACTTGACCGTTAATTTCACTCTTACAGATTTAATTTAAATCCTGAATCAACACTAGAAATGTTACACTGAAAGGTCAACACTAGGTAACACTGGCCAATTTGCTGTGTTGATATGTCAGTCAGTCATGTGACTAACTGCCGGCAGAGACTTGTACTGTAATAAAAGTGAAAAGCCAGCTAGATGGATGAAGTAAGAAGCAAACGTTAAACGAAGCCAACCTCAGCAGGAGCAAGAAATAGGAAATAAAGAAAGAAATTATTTAAAAAAGATACGCTTCAATATGAACATCTCAACTTGGCCTTTATTGAAATGTAATCAAAATGCAAACAAAACAATTCTAAAAATGTCATTTTTCTTTTATATCAGTTGTTGTTTGTCTTATCTATTACCCACCTTTTTTTTAGCACATCACTGATATTAATACAGAATCATAAGCAATGTTTTAATAATTCATGTGAATGTGATAATACAATCATCTGTGTGCTCCATTGATTTCTGTTTGGGCTGTCCTAATCCCAGCGACTCGGAAAAGGAAAAGACTGCATAAGAGAGACACCCTGACGAAACTACGTTGGCAAAAACATTATCTGCCCCTACTTTCCGTTCTGTTGGTGAACGTACAATCACTGGAGAAAAAATTGGACGAGCTCTGTTCAAGAGTATCCTATCAACGGGACCTGAAGAACTGTTATATCTCATGTTTCTCAGAGTTGTGACTGAACGAGGACATGGATAATATACACTGAGTACACAAAACAGAACACATAGACCAGGTGAATCCAGGTGTAAGCTATGATCCCTTATTGATGTCACTTGTTAAATCCACTTCAATCAGTGTAAATGAAGGGGAGGATAAGCCTTGAGACAATTGAGACATGGATTGTGTGTGTGCCATTCAGAGGGTGAATGGGCAAGATGAAAGGTTGAAGTGCCTTTGAACAGGGTATGGTAGTAGGTGCCAGGCACGCCAGTTTGTGTCAAGAACTATAGCTCTGCAGGGTTTTTCACACAACAGTCTTCTGTGTGTATGAAGAATGCTCCAACACCCAAAGGATATTCAGCCAACTTGACACAACTGTGTGAAGCATTGGAGTCATTATGGGCCAGCATCCCTGTGGAAAGCTTTCGACATCTTGTAGAGTCCATGCCTTGATGAGTTGCGGCTGTTCACAGTGACCGTGAGTATATATCCCAACCAGAAGCCATGGATTACAGGCAACATCCGCTCTGGGCTCAAGGCTAGAGCTGTTGCTTTCAAGGAGCGGTACACTAATCCGGACACTTGTAAGAAAACCTGCTACGACCTCCGCCGAGCCATCAAACAGACAAAGCATCAATATAGGACTAAGATCGAGTCCTACTATGCCGGCTCTGAGCCAAGTTGAATGTGGCAGGGCCTGCAAACTATCAAAGATTACAGTGCCTTCTATGCTCGCTTCGAGGTAAGCAATACTGAAACATGCATTAGAATGCCAGCTGTTCCGGACAACCGCGTGATCACGCTCTAAACAGGGACGCAGGGTCTGAGTATACTCAGAGCATGCACTGACCAACTGGCAAGTGTCTTCACAGACATTTTCCTCTCCCTGACCCAGTCTGTAATACCTACATGTTTCAAGCAGACCACCATAGTTCCTGTGCCCAAAAACAGAAAGGTAACATGTTTAAATGACTATTGCCCCGTAGCACTCACATCTGTAGCCATCAGATGCTTTGAAAGGCTGGTCATGGCTCACATCCACACCATCATCCCAGACACCCTGGACCCACTCCAATTCGCCATACTGCCCCAACAGATAAACAGATGACGCAATCTCTATTGCACTCCACACTGCCCTCTCCCACCTCGACAAGAGGTACACCATGTAAGAATGCTGTTCATTGACTACAGCTCTGCTTTCAACTCCATAGTGTCCTACAAGCTCATCACTAAGCTAAGGACCCTGGGACTGAACACCTCCCTTTGCAACTGGATCCTGAACTTCCTGACGGGCCACCACTAGGTGGTTACTGGTAGGCAACAACACATCAGCCACGCTGACCCTCAACACGGGCGCCCTTCAGGAGTGCGTGCTGTACTCCCTGTTCACCCACGACTGCATGGCCAAGCACGACTCCAACATCATTACGTTTGCCCACGACACAATGGTGGTAGGCCTGATCACTGAAGATGATGAGACTATAGGGAGGAAGTCAGAGACCTGGCAGTGTGGTGCCAGGACAACCATCTCACCCTCAACGTCAGCAAGAAAAAGGAGCTGATCGTTGACTACAGGAAACAGAGGGCCGAGCACTCATCGATGGTGAGTGCTCGGAGCTAGTTGAAAGCTTCAAGTTCTTCGGTGTCCACATCATTAAGAATCTATCATTGTCCACACACACCAACAAAGTCGTGAAAATGGAACAACAACGCCTCTGAAAAGATTTGGCATGGGCCCTCAGATCCTGAAAATGTTCTGCACCACTGAGAGCATCTTGATTGGCTGCATCCCTGTTTGTTATGGCAACTCCTTGGAATCCGACTGCAAGGCACTACAGACGGTAGTGCGTACGGCCCAGTACGTCACTGGGGCCGAGCTCCCTGCCATCCAGGACCTCTATACCAGGCGGTGTCAAATGAAGGTCCTAAAAATGGTCAAAGACTCCAGCCACCCAAGTCATAGACTGTTCTCTCTGCTACCACATGGCAAGTGGTACCGATGCACCAAGTCTGAAACCAACAGGACCCTGAACAGCTTCTACCCACAAGCAACAAGACTGCTAAATAGTTAGTTAAATCGTTAACCAAATACCCTTTTTGCACTAACTATTTTTGATTCACCACATACGCTCCCGCTACTCTATATCATCTATCCTGTTGCATAGTCACTTCATTCCTAGTTAAATGTACATATCTACCTCAATTACCTCGTACCCCTGCACATCACCACGGCACTGGTACCATGTGTATATAGCCAAGTTATCGTTATTCATTGTGTATTTATTATACTGAACAAAAATCTAAATGCAACATGCAACAATTTCAAAGATTTCACTGAGTTACAGTGTAAAAATCAGTCAATTTAAGTAAATTAATGAGGCCCTAGTCTATGGATTTTGCATGACTGGGAATACAGATATGCATCGGTTGATCACAGATACCTTAAAAAAAAGGTAGAGGAGTGGATCAGAAAACCAGTCAGTATCTGGTGTGACAACCATTTTCCTCATTCATCGCGACACATCTTCGCATAGAGTTGATCAATCTGTTGATTGTGGCCTGTATAATGTTGTCCCATTCCACTTCAATCGCTGTGCGAAATTGCTGGATATTGGCGGGAACTGGAACATGCTGTTGTACATGTAGAGCATCCCGAACATGCTCAATGGGTGACATGATGGGTGAGTATGCTACCATGGAAAAACTGGACATTTTCAGCTTCCAGGAATTGTGTACAGATCCTTGCGATGAGGGGCTGTGGATTATAATGCTGAAACATGAGGTAATGGCAGCAGTTGAATGGCACGACAATGGGCCTCAGGATTACGTCACGGTATCTCTATGCATTCAAATTGCCATCTATAAAATGCAATTGTGTTCGTTTTCCGTAGCTTATGCCTGCCCATACCATAATACCACCACCACCATGGGGCACTCTGTTCTCAACGTTAAAACACCATACACGTGGTCTGTGGTTGTGAGGCCAGTTAGACGTACTGCCATATTCTCTAAAACGACGTTGGAGGCGGCTTATGGTAGAGAAATTAACATTACATTTTCTGGCAACAGCTCTGGTTGACATACTTGCAGTCAGCATGCCAATTGCATGCTCCCTCAAAACTGGAAACATTTGTGGCATGGTGTTGTGTGACAAAATTGCACATTTTTAGAGTGGCCTTTTATTTTCCTCAGCACAAGGTTTATCTGTGTAATGATCATGCTGTTTAATCAGCTTCTTGATATGCCACACATGTCAGGTGGATGGATTATCTTGGCAAAGGAGACATGCTCACTAACAGAGATATTAACAAATCTGTGCACAAAATTTGAGAGAAATAACCTTTTTGGGTGTAAAAATGTTTGATACATTTTTGGGGGGGATCTTTTATTTCAGCCCATGAAACTTGGGACCAACAATTTACATGTTACATTTACATTTTTGGTTGGGGGTTATATGTGTTATTACTTTTCTATAACTTCTATATTTTCTCTATCTATGCATTGTTGAGAAGGGCCCATACGTGAGTATTTAACTGTTAGGCTACACCTGTGACAAAAATGTTTTGATTTTTTTTTTAAGCCGTTTTTGCCATGGCCCTTGAATATTAAGCATTTATTATGCTCAGGGATGGGTGTTGTCTTTGAATCCACCTGGTTCACCTGGTTTAATTTGGGTGAAGTAAATGGGATGTTTGTATGTGTTTGCCCAGTCTTGGCACAGCTTTGAACATTAAACATGTATGATACTCAGGGACAGCAATTGTCACTGATTAAAATCAGTGCAGATATGTCAAGTATTTGCTTTTATTCCTGTTTTCCTGTATTTTTAAGTGTGTTTCTACAGGTTGAATGTTATTCAGGGTAATTCATACACTTGAGATAGCAGACTGTACTTTTCCAAATATCCAGAGTTGGGTTACATGAATCCCTAAGTAGAAAATTCAAAGGACAGAAACATTGCGTCCTATTTGCATGCTAATTTAGTCTCAGCTCTGTGTTGATAAACGTAACTTGAGCTCATCTCCAAACGCAGCAATGATATGAAGAAATATGGCTTGAGCCTGCTAGCATTTGTGGAGCGTGTGTGGCGTAAAATGGAGGAGGTTTGAGTACAAACCGGATGGCCAAATAACCTCCTCTTTTCTCCTCTACTCTCCCTGTCCTCTGAGTGTAAACTAGGGATGTAGTCCAGTCAAAGGGCTGAAGCCAGGTTAAAGGGCTGATGAAGTGAAGGAGATATCATCATTTTCAGGAGGCTCATTGAATCAGTGTGGAGCGTGGCTCAGTTGCTAGAGCATGGCATGTGCAGCGCCAGGTTTGCGAGTTCAATTCCCACGCGGGACTAGTATGAGAAGTATACAAATATATATCCCCTTTCCTACTGGATAAGAGGTTCTGGAGAAATATAAACGTGTGACTTCAGTCATTATTTTGTGCTGCATTTTAGATTACTTCAGTTGCATGCTGATTGGACGTCTTCGGTCTTGTGTAACATCCCTCTGTGAGTAACCCGTGGTGCGTTAGGTTCTTTAGAACAGGAGTTCTCAAACTTTTTGGGTCTAGGGAGTCCTTTTGTGATAGAAAATTAATCAGGGACCCCCTCATAATCAGAACACTCAAGTGAGGTAAAAAAAACTGTGACTTCGGCAGTGCATTGGTTTTTGCCAGGCATAATGGGATCCATGTCATCCAAAAAGTTATACTTTTGACTAATCTGTCCATTGAACATTCTTCCAAGAGTCTTGATGACCATCCAGGTGCTTCCAGGTGCTTTTTGGAAAACTTGAGTCAACTTTTTGGATGAAATGGGTCCCATTTTGCCTTGGAAAAAACAAACACTACATTCCTCAGTAAGAGCATCATGCCAACGGTCAAGCATGGTGGTGGTAGTGTGATGGTTTGGGGATACTTTGCTGCCTCAGGACCTGGACAACTTGCCTTTAATATAAGGAACCATGAATTCTACAGGAGAATGTCAGGCCATCCATCTGTGAGCTGAAGCTGAAGAACAGCTAGGTCATACAGTAAGACAATGATCCAAAACACACAATCAAGTCGACATGAAAATGGTTCAAACGCAACAAATTTTAAGTTTTTGAAAAGGGGGCAAATACTGTTTTCACGGCACTATATATTGTGAACTGGCCGTGGATCCCCTGCAGTGGGGACCCCACTTTAAGAACCCCTGCGGACCCCACTTTAAGAACCCCTACGTTAGAACGTCAACAACACGCCTCTCTCTATGACTGTATTAGTCACATACAGTACACATGATCAGTATAGTGCTTAAAGAAAACTGATGGCCATATGAACGTAGGCTTAAATAATACAGTTTTTAGGATTCCTGATGGTACCCATGTACACTCCGTGTAGGGATCTAACTGAATTGGCTGTGTCTGAAATGGCACCTTATTCAATATATAGTGTTCAAAAGTAGGCAATAGGGTGCCATTTTGGACGGACCCTAAATCGGTGTATCAAGCTCGAGTTAGCAGCCATTCTGAGTCTATGCCTGCATCATATCATGCATTTCAATGGTGACCCGCAGGTTAATTGTCTATTTGTTTTAATCATTGATTTATTAAACCATTGCAGAAAGTAAATTTGTTTTTCTTTTAATCTTTCACTTTAATAGATTGAAGGCGCTTTCGCAATTATCCTCTCTGAAGCCATACGTGCTCCCGGTTCGCTATATCTGTTCTTCGGTGCAGCCACAGCAATCTGACTCATTTAAAGATTTAACTTCCAACATCCCCTGGTGTGCATCTGTAAGATCTGCCCAACAATGTATATATACACCAGATGACTAATAGGTGGAGCGGTGTTGAAGCCATCGTGCCTCCATCTTGGCATTCCCCCACCGCTGTAAGAAAATATTTTGTAAGCTATAGAAATGCATGTATTCATCTCTACATTCGTTTTTGCCACATTTATTCTATTACAGACACTTTAATTAAATTATGTGAGCTAAACATAAAAATGAAATACTTAAATACATGTCATTTTGTCCTTGAAACATTTAGTTGAAATAGTGTAGAATTCCATACATTCCTATGAAGGACTTCTCTTACTGGATGTTGCCAATATGGCCGACCCGTGGCGTCAAAGCCTCTAAATGGCCAATACATATCATCAGCAATCCAAGGTTTGTAAACATCGATGGCTCTGCCGTCCCAGTTCTCTGGTGGGTGGGTACAGTACAGTTTCTGGAATGAGAGGTGGGCCATCCTCTGTGAAGTAAAGAGTAGCCAGCCTTGGCCCGCTTTACCTGTGAGTTTATAGGTTTTTCGATCCCAGCAGTCAGGCACTTTGCAGGCTTAATTGACTCTTAATTGCCTCTAAGTGCTTATTTTACGTTGTGGCTCAAGTCCATCAGAATAATGAGGAAGTAGATGAAGGAAGGTTTGGCAATGGAGGCAGACAGAATGGCAGTTGAGTCATCCGGTTCTATAGTTTAACAATTCCCTCCTGGGGCCATATATACAAAAATGTATGTACTCACAATACTGTAAGTCGCTTTGGATAAAGGTGTCTGCTAAATGGCATATATTATATTGTATTATATTAACAACACCACATTGGGAATAGGAGAGGATATGTTTTCACTGGAGTAAAAGGTCAGTCTTATTTAGTGAGGAAAGCTAGGCCCCAGTTGTCCCTGCTCCCCTTTGCTCCGTGTCCTCTTCAGAAGAGAAGTCAGACTAGGTCAAAGTAATGACTCTTTCCTGATGTGACCAGGACAGGAGCAGAGCAGCACTAACACCAGAATCGTGGAAACAGTGTCGCACCCTCCACCACAACTTACAGTACATAAACCCATTAGGACATCAAAGGTGTCTGATAAAAATATATGATTTTGCTTGTCAACACTCAAGCAGGGCCATCGAGGCACAAGGAACATTTGTGGAACACTTGTGTAATGTGTTTTTGTCAGTGAGGAACTTAACTTCACCTTCCCTCATTTGCCTCAGCAGCTCATCAGTTTGTCTGAGGATACTCACACACACACACACACACACACACACACACACACACACACACACACACACACACACACACACACACACACACACACACAGTGTGCTGTTTTTACCCAACTCCCCCGGGCCTGTGTACTCATATATCCCTCTGTATCATCACTAAACAAGAACAGGGTTACTTTCCCCCTAAATTTTTTAAAGTGTCTCTCTCTTCCCCCAGTCACGCAACACTGACTGTCTGACAGAAATATGCTGTGCATATGGCATGTCCCTGACTTCTCCCGGTGTAAACCACAACACAGTATGAGAGCCCAGCCAAATGTTAAACAGGGGAGGAAATTGTCATTCCAGGCAGGTCTCAGAAAAAGGAGAAAAGTGCACCGTGGGGCTAGGTAGCATTTTAAGCAGCAAGGAGAATGTGCGACTGGAGAGGTTGATTGATGAGTTCTGCTGGTCGTAAAAGTGTTTCCCCCTCCTCATACCCTTTGATATTAAATAGTAAATGAACCATTTGGAATGGGGCAGGAGCTCGGGCCATAAGCTCCGGAGTCATGTTAGCTGGTCTCTGCTGGATCTCCAAGTTGGCTTAAATGATTTCAGCAGATCCTTTCCAACCAACGCGTGAATTTGATGCAGTTTTTAGGGTTACTATGATCTTATGAATATGTATCGAATGGGGGAATGTCTTTGCGGTTAGTGTAATTGAGCTTGAACAAAACCTAGGATCTGTGTATATGTGTGTGTGTGGTGTTTTTGCGCGGGAGAGAGTGTGTGCGTGCATGTATTTGCGTCAATCGTAACCTATCAAGCGCAAAGACACAGAATGAGTGTGCGCTCAATCATCAAGGAGACGGATCGTCAGCTGGCAAACTGTTTGGTGAAGTAACAGGTGTTGTGTTGAACATTATGTGTCCAGCATGTGACTGGAGTCAGGACCGGGACCTGTCTGTGTCACTGCTTCAACAGATCTCAGGTGTTGTTTTTAGACCTCTTATCATCTTCCCCCTTTACCTCGGATCAACTTCCGTTATTCAGTCCTGTCTCTACTTCCGTATATTGAAAATAACCAGGAACTCTTCAACTCGGCTATTTCAAATAATATGTGGTACATTTTTCCTGCTCGACTTGGGTTGAATGCACTGACTGGATAATAGCGTCTGCGAAATGACAAAAATTACAACTCAACTTGAAGTATTCTCTTAAATGAAGCACAGAGCATAAAGTACGTCTCTTGAATCCAGCAATTATTGCGTGTCATAATTGACAGAATAAAGAGATATCGAGATGTGCGTCATAATTACTACAAGAATGACTGATAACCTGCTTTTACATTAACTGAGAAATTAAAGTTCTATACCCCCAATTAGACACTTCTTGGTATGCTGCCATCCTTCAATCATGAAAAAGGCTTAGCTAATTAACTTACAAAAATAAATGCTGTCAGCAGTCATGCGGGAACCTCAGAATACCTACCGTCATGGCATGCATTCTAATTAGGTTGACTTCAAATGGAGACAGACATTCACAGCAATACACTGGGGACAAAAAAAAACAAATAACTAGAAGACTGCAATTCCCAGGAGGTTAAAGATACACTTTAACCTTCAGGGCTTAATTGTCACCAACTGAGAGGAGAGTTACAGGGTTGACTGTCCCTGACTGTAGACAGATAGTGTGCGTGACTCGCTGCGCCGTGGGAGCAGTGTAGAGTGTACACAGGAGACTGCAGTGAGTATTCCAATTGTGACAGCTGGCCTAACGGGCACACACAGAGAGACACAGAAAACACGTTAATACATACACATGTATGCATGCTCGCAAATACCGATGCGCACACACACACACACACATCGCAGCGGTATGGAGAGGAACAACACAATCCCATGATTCATTCAACTCAACCTAGTGTGGCCCTCGTCTCTTACAGTTCCGCTGTCACACTTCACATTAGCACTTAGTTATGAACCAACGAGACAGCAGCACTGGAAGGCTTTCATCTACAAAGAGACAGGACACCAATGGGTAGAGAGGGAGGGGAATTAAGAGGAGACAGTGCAGAGATTTTGAGAGAGAGATGGGAATGGATAGCGACAGAGAAAGGAGAGGGAGAGAAATAGTTGAGTGAGGGTGGGAGGATAGTTTAGGGGTTGAGAGGGGAAGAGAGGGGAGCAGATGGATAGAGACCCAGAGAGAGGCAGAAGGAAGGAGAGGGATTTGAACAGGGGGGGGGGGGCAGTTAAAGGGTCGAGTGCCAACAACAGGATGCCTGCGGTATACAGCAGCAGCAGTATTTGCTACTCGAAGCATATCAAACAGCCGCTTGAGCTCAGTGACCTGGATCAGAGTGCGGGGCCAGGGCTGCAGCTAGCCACTCAGTCAGTATATCATTAAAAAGTCATTAATCAACAGCTAATGCCACTTTACCTTATCCGATACGCTTACTCACTGGCTCACTGTCTAAATCATCACTTCCCATCGGCCAAAGGCTGATGTCTCAAAATGTCCAGATTAGGTCACACTACTATAACCTATTTATGTCAAAAGTTCAGGGCTTTTTCCTCCAAGGGACGCCAATGAACAATAATGTCACTGAATGAAGAAAAGGGCAAAGGACCAAAATAAACCATGGAAAAAAGAGGTTATGATAAAGTCTCTCAGGCACGCACATGTGCTGTGTAGTGACCTACAAAGAGGCCGAACAAGGCTGGTTTATGGTGTACGTTCAAGTTTAATTCACTTAGTCATAGATCTGGTCATGAAGGTGGAGAGAGACGGAAGCTGGGAAGGAGGGAGACGAGCAGCTTTTCATTCAAATGTAGTCGGTAACAGAACCCGGCGTTCTACTGGAAGCAAAGCAGCACAAGCCTACCTGCCTGCCCAGCGTTTGGCATTCATCCTTTTTACATGGCACACAATGGCAAAGTGGACGTGTCGATTCCCACACCCCATAACCCATGGATTACAGAGACGGAGAAGTAATTGTGTTACCTCTTTACCGCTCGCGCCGCTGCCCTATCTCACACTGTGAAATGACAGGCTTAGTTGAACAGATTGCCACATTGTTCAGTGCCAGTGTTCACCTCTCCCTGCAATCCACGGTTAACTCACCCGCTTTCACTTTCCCTACTTTTTCCTCTCTGTCTATTCTATTGTTTCGGCTGAGAGCCGACAACCAGGCTGGTTATCTTCACTCAGAGCTCCTTGAGTGATAAGAGCATTTCATAGCCGCTCTCCAGTCCCACCCTCTCCCATGTACAGTACTGCAGCACCCATCATCAATTCATGAAACCTATGCAGGCAACATGGTACAACCGACACCTGTATGGCCTTTTCTCACTGCAGAGGGACCTTTACACAACGCCATCCATTCTACTGCACTCTCTGTAAATACAGAAGAAATATCCCTGTCAAACAGCCAGCGTGTGAGAGAGAGAGCACTCTGGACACATTGGAGAACTGGAAAGTGTCCTGTTCTCCTCCCTAAGTGTTTTCCCCATGCTGCAGGAAGTGGAGCAGTGGACTGGCTTGGCTCTCAGTGCTGTGCGAAGGGGGAGGCAGGGTGACTGAGTGACAGACAGCCTTCAGCAGCTGGCTGGGAGGAAGGAGGGAGGGAGATCCCTACTCTGAACAGTTACCAGACCCCTCCACTCTACACTTACTGCCTGCTAAACTCAAACTGCCTGCTTTGTCTAAAGCTGGACAAGTCATTCTCTGCTATGGGGGACAGATGGTGCACTCCACAGGGAGGTGTGGGAAATACACTATATATACAAAAGTATGTGGACATCCCTTGAAATTAGTGGATCCGGCTATTTTAGCCACACCCGTTGCTGACAGGTGTATAAAATCGAGCAGAGAGCCATGCAATCATAGACAAACATTGGCAGTAAGAATGGCCTTACTGAAGAGCTCAGTGACTTTAAACGTGGCACCGTCATAGGATGCCACCTTTCCAACAAATCAGGTCTTCAAATTTCTGCCCTGCTAGAACTGCCCCGGTCAACTGTAAGTGCTGTTATTGTGAAATGGAAACGTCTAGGAGCAACAACGGCTCAGCTGCGAAGTGGTAGCAAGCTCACAGAATGGGACAGCCGAGTGTTGAAGCGCGTAGCACGTAAAAAAAGCACGTAGCGCATCTCTCCTCGGTTGCAACACTCATTACCGAGTTCCAAACTGCCTCTGGAAGCAACGTCTGCACAAGAAATGTTTGTCGTGAACTTCACGAAATGGGTTTTCATGGCCGAGCAGCCGCACTCAAGCCTAAGATCACCATGTGCAATGCCAAGTGTCGGTGGTGTAAAGCTCGCCGCCATTGGACTCTGGAGCAGTGGGAACACGTTCTTTAGAGTGATGAATCACACTTCGCCATCTGGCCATCTGGGTTTGGCAGATACCAGGAGAACACTACCTGCCCGAATGCATAGTGCCAACTGTAAAGTTTGGTGGAGGAGGAATAACGGTCTGGGGCTGTTTTTCATGGTTAGGGCTAGGCCCCTTAGTTCCAGTGAAGGGAAATCCTAAAACTACAGCATTCAATGACGTTGTAGACTCTTCTGTGCTTCCAACTTTGTGGCAACAATTTTGGGAAGGCCCTTTGCTGTTTCAGCATGACAATGACCCAGTGCACAAACAAGGTCCATACAGAAATGGTTTGTCATGATCGGTGTGGAAGAACTTGACTGGCCTGCACAGAGCCCTGACCTCAACCCCATCGAACACCTTTGGGATGAATTGAAACACCGACTGCGAGCCATCGCCCAACATCAGAGCCTGACCTCACTAATGCTCTTGTGGCTGAATGGAAGCAAGCCATGTTCCAACAGTGTGGAACGAGTGGAAAGTCTTCCCAGAAGAGTGGAGGCTGCTATATCTGCAAAGTTGGGGACCAACTCCATGATTTTGGAATGAGATGTTCGACCAGCAGGTGTCCACATACTTTTGGTTATGTAATGTATATGTGATCATATACAAATGTAAGCAGGGTTTGAAATAATTATGTTTAAGTCAAAGATTATATGGGTTTGGTCTTCTTGAGGTCAATTTGCAATCTACAATTTATTTGTAATTATGTTCCAGGCCCCCTGACCATACACTCAATAAAAAATTGTCCCGCGGCAGAATCTAGTTGATGACCCCTTCCATAGACTGTTCTCTCTGCTTCCGCACGTGGAGCCGACAGGCTCCTGAACAATGTCTATCCCCAAGCCCAAGCCACAATTGCTACACTGACTATCTGAGTGGTCCCTTGTATTTTATTTTCCCACTGTCTCTATGCACATGCACAGAACTCTACACACTCACGCACACTGACACTTCACCACACACACACACACACACACACACACTTAATTTGCTTGCACACACATTAGACGCACACACATTTCTACTGACTCTACACACACGCACATACAATCATCACAGTGAATATGCTGCTACTACTAGTCACCTTACCCCTATACAAAATGACCCTGCATATAACTTACTTCTCTTCTTATTTCTGATTTTTATCCCTCGTGTGTTTTTGTTCTACCTTATGTTATGTTTAGTACTACATTGATATTGATTACTGCGTTGTTGGGTGTAGAGCTTTCAAGGAAGGAATTTCACTCTACTTGAGCATGTGACATTAACATTTGAAACTTGAAACCTGAAACTTGAATGGAACAGTCAGCTACATGTTGGGAAGTATCCGGCCAGCAACCTTCACCTGTCAGCGGCAACAGCTTCCACAAGCCGATCATTTGTACAAATACAAAAGGTAACCCACTTCATTACATCGATACATTTGATAACCCAATTGTGAAACATCATTTATGTAAAATTATATTACTTGTTGCTTATTTTCTTTTTTTAGATGCATATAATGTCCAGGGCATAATCTAGCCTGGTGGAACCAGCCTGACCGCTATGTTTACCATATAATGTCCAGGGTATAATCTAGCCTGGTGGAACCAGCCTGACCGCTATGTTTACCATATAATGTCCAGGGCATAATCTAGCCTGGTGGAACCAGCCTGACCGCTATGTTTACCATATAATGTCCAGGGTATAATCTAGCCTGGTGGAACCAGCCTGACCGCTATGTTTACCATATAATGTCCAGGGTATAATCTAGCCTGGTGGAACCAGCCTGACCGCTATGTTTACCATATAATGTCCAGGGTATAATCTAGCCTGGTGGAACCAGCCTGACCGCTATGTTTACCATATAATGTCCAGGGTATAATCTAGCCTGGTGGAACCAGCCTGACCGCTATGTTTACCATATAATGTCCAGGGCATAATCTAGCCTGGTGGAACCAGCCTGACCGCTATGTTTACCATATAATGTCCAGGGTATAATCTAGCCTGGTGGAACCAGCCTGACCGCTATGTTTACCATATAATGTCCAGGGCATAATCTAGCCTGGTGGAACCAGCCTGACCGCTATGTTTACCATATAATGTCCAGGGTATAATCTAGCCTGGTGGAACCAGCCTGACCGCTATGTTTACCATATAATGTCCAGGGTATAATCTAGCCTGGTGGAACCAGCCTGACCGCTATGTTTACCATATAATGTCCAGGGTATAATCTAGCCTGGTGGAACCAGCCTGACCGCTATGTTTACCATATAATGTCCAGGGTATAATCTAGCCTGGTGGAACCAGCCTGACCGCTATGTTTACCATATAATGTCCAGGGCATAACCTATCCTGGTGGAACCAGCCTGACCGCTATGTTTACCATATAATGTCCAGGGTATAATCTAGCCTGGTGGAACCAGCCTGACCGCTATGTTTACCATATAATGTCCAGGGCATAACCTATCCTGGTGGAACCAGCCTGACCGCTATGTTTACCATATAATATCCAGGTCATAACCTAGCCTGGTGGAACCAGCCTGACCGCTATGTTTACCATATAATGTCCAGAGTATATTCTAGCCTGGTGGAACCAGCCTGACCGCTATGTTTACCATATAATGTCCAGGGTATAATCTAGGCTGGTGGAACCAGCCTGACCGCTATGTTTACCATATAATGTCCAAGGTATAATCTAGCCTGGTGGAACCAGCCTGACCGCTATGTTCACCATATAATGTCCAAGGTATAACCTAGCCTGGTGGAACCAGCCTGACCGCTATGTTTACCATATAATGTCCAGGGTATAATCTAGCCTGGTGGAACCAGCCTGACCGCTATGTTCACCATATAATGTCCAAGGTATAACCTAGCCTGGTGGAACCAGCCTGACCGCTATGTTTACCATATAATGTCCAAGGTATAACCTAGCCTGGTGGAACCAGCCTGACCGCTATGTTTACCATATAATGTCCAAGGTATAACCTAGCCTGGTGGAACCAGCCTGACCGCTATGTTTACCATATAATGTCCAAGGTATAACCTAGCCTGGTGGAACCAGCCTGACCGCTATGTTCACCATATAATGTCCAAGGTATAACCTAGCCTGGTGGAACCAGCCTGACCGCTATGTTCACCATATAATGTCCAAGGTATAACCTAGCCTGGTGGAACCAGCCTGACCACTATGTTCACCATATAATGTCCAAGGTATAACCTAGCCTGGTGGAACCAGCCTGACCGCTGTGTTCACCATATAATGTCCAAGGTATAACCTAGCCTGGTGGAACCAGCCTGACCGCTGTGTTCACCGTTCTATTTCACTTCACATTTTATGCTGCCTTTGTTTGCGTATAAAAAACATAACCGCACGTAACCTCCATTCGCTATTCGAGTGCAGGCTACGGATGATGCTTTTTTAATTCCACCCATAGGCTATATGTAAAGACCAGATTATATTAAGAATAGTCTGATGGGTGACAATATTATCAAGTGCTTGTCAAATTGTGAATGAGACTGGTGAAGTGTGTGCAAGCCTGCGCAGGAAACAGCAGAGCTCATGCCTTTCATGCAACTTTTTTTCAAATCATCATTAGAGTCATTATGTGTTCACAGATACATGAGACGCAGAGATGCCTGGCACTCAACACATCCACCATGAAGTGATTAATAATAATAAGGTACAGCATAAATGTCCAATAATAACAACACCCTTTTCATTCCATGTGTTGCTGATGAACTCTGCCTCAACTCTGCCTATTTCTACTGATGGACTGGAGATGCTATTTCCAGACGGCAGCCTCCGTGGTTTGATGGGGAGACCATAATTGGGTAGGTTTTTACCTGACCTGTTCAATCTTCCACATAGTACCTGTTTGTGTGTCAGGTATTACCTAACCTAACTGCCATTGGTAATAGAACAGTGACTATATGTGTATGTGTTCACAGAAACATGTATGGAGCCAGCACATGGAGACCTGCAAGATGATGCGATGAAGTCCAGACTGAAAGACGGGCTTGATACTGATGTCTTCTGAATGGAGATAGACCTGTCAATTTGCATTAAAATGTTGCATTAAATTTGTTCATAAAACGTTTACTTGTATTGTCTTTTTAATTATTGAATTGAATGGTATCTGTCAACATGGGGAGAAACCCTGTGTATTCTGCACCAGGGTCAGGGGATACGGGACACCACACAGGAAGATATGACCACTCTGACATGTTTGACAAGGTAGCCCCATTACCACCAGACAAAATACTGATAGGAACAGTCGGCTGGGAAGGACAATGAAAGATGAAAGGTGGTCATTGTTATATTAGCAGAATACTGATTCTATGGTATTATGTAAAGGGTTGGTTATTCTACATGGACCTGTTACTACATTTGAAAGTTATCAAAACACGTAGTTTAGAATATCTACATAAATTCATAAATTCATCAATTGCTTTCTCATATTACTCGGTAGGCTACTGACCTATTCAAAGCTTGCTCCGGCATCTCACCATACATCTGCCTGTAGTTATTTGTTGTGATTGAGTGGGGGGGGAACAGCTGCAGGCAAGGTGCTGACAGATGGGTGGGTTTTGGTGGTGGCAAGGATACACTGAAGAAACATCCACATCAAATCACACCTCCAAGCCAACTCACGTTTGGCTTCTGTCGTGGCCGCCAGCATTTCTTGAGGAGAAAGGCAAAAAAAACGAGGCCATAACAGCATGTGCAGTTCCCCTTTAAAAGCACCACAAAAAGAGAACATTACATGGATTGCTGCTGCTGCCTTGGCTGCATTATTTCTGAGGCGCCTTGCTGTTAACTTTTAGTTTTGATGATTCCAGATAGGGGAATGTCAAAATCCTTACAAATGACTAAGAGTGCAAAACCTCTACCTTAGCTTACCTTCTACCTCTCCCCCCTGCAGTCAGTATAGTTTAGAGAGAATTCAATCAGGCTGTGTTCCGTTAGTTTGCTCCGCTCAAGGTGATTTTGTCAAATCACAATGAAATATGACTTTGGTAAAAATGTGTCAATAAGTGAAAATGGGAGGGAGAGAGTTGGGAGGCCAGTCAGAATGTGCATCTGTGGCTTGAATGTAAAAATTGTCCTTATTACATGCAGGCGTCTCCTCTAGGTGTGACCTCGGAGTTGCCTGTCTAGCTGTCATGTTTGAGGCTGAGTGTATTCACCTTGTCATAATAATGAAGCCATCCAAGACCTCTTGTCCCTCCCCAGAGCCCCCGACAGACAGAGCCGCTCCTGGAAAAGTATTGCGCTCCATGGCTCAGCACTGTGACAATTATAGCTGTCTCAAAGGCTGCTGCCTCTGCCTGAGCTCCTGGGTCGTGTTCATTATGGAACGGAACCAGAACACTTTGAAACATTTTGCAACAGAAACGGAAATGAGTATTTCTTATTGGGCAAGTCCAGGTAGTCCCTCCTTGTGTCAGTGAGTTTTCTTTTGTTTGGTGCCTAATGAAAATGATCTTGGAGGAGTTCTGAAGTCATGGCAGATCTCTGGATGCTGCAGTCAATAAGTCACCTTGAGTCACTCACTAAATTCTCAGGTATCACAGGAGGTTGGTGGCACCATAATTGGGGAGGACGGGCTCGTGGTAATGACTGGAGTGGAATCAGTGTAATGGTATCAAATACATACATACAATACATGGTTTTCCGGTGTTTGATGACATTCCATCTGCTCCATTCCGGCCATTATTATGAGCTGTTCTCCCCTCAGCAGCCTCGCTGTCAGGTATAATTGGATGTAGTATGAACTCTGATTTAAGAATATTAATAAGAGGGCAGATTACAGGCTGACGACAGAGAGGTGTTGCACTGGACCTGGATATTTAGATGCGGTGTTGTTGTAGCAGGACTGTGATGAGGAAGGGAGTTCCTGTCGACTCTGACACTATTACCTATGCCAGTGGTTGTAAGCCAGGACACAACTGACCTGTCAACTGACAGTGACATACTTCAGTATGTCAGGGGTAGGCAACTAGATTCAGCCACTGGGTGATTTTTGTAAATTTTGTAAATTGACCACAGCTAAGCCCAACAAATAAATTGTATTTGAAAATAACAATTATTTCAAACGTTGATTACATTGAGACACGATCACGTACTGTATGTCACTTTTTTATTTGTGGGAATACTTCGGAACAGATTATATATATTTTTAGCTGAATTGCTGGTGATTGTACCTGTTTTGCTTTTTTCTTGCAGTACCAGTCAACAGTTTGAACCCATCTACTTATTCAAGGGTTTTTCTTTATTTTCACTATTTTCTACATTGTAGAATAATAGTGAAGACATCAAAACTATGAAAAAACACATATGGAATAATGTAGTAACCAAAAAAAGTGTTAAACAAATCAACATTTATTTTAGATTATAGATTCTTCAAAGTAGCCACCCATTGCCTTGATGGAAGCTTTACACACCCTTGGCATTCTCTCAACCAGATTCTTGTGGTAGTCACCTGGAAAGCATTTCAATTAACAGGTGTGCCTTGTTAAAATTTCATTTGTGGAATTTATTTTGTTCTTAATGCATTTGACACAATCAGTTGTGTTGTGACAAGGTAGGGGTGGTATACAGAAAATAGACCTGTTTAGTAAAGGACCAAGTCCATATTATGGGAAGAACAGCTCAAATAAGCAAAGAGAAACGACAATCCATCATTACTTTAAGACATGAAGGTCAGTCAATCTGGAAAATTTCAAGACCTTTGAAAGTTTCTTCAAGTCGCAAAAACCATCAAGAGCTATGATGAAACTGGCTCTCATGAGGACCGCCACAGGAAAGGACGACCCAGAGTTACTTCTGCTGCAGAGGATAAGTTCATTAGAGTTAACTGCACCTCAGATTGCAGCCCAAATAAAACGCTTCACAGAGGTCAAGTAACAGACACATCTCAACATCAACTCTTCAGAGGAGACAGCGTGAATCAGGCCTTCATGGTTGAATTGCTGCAAAGAAACCACTACTAAAGGACACCAATAATAAGAAGAGACTTGCTTGGTTCAAGAAACACGAGCAATGGACATTAGACCGGTGGAAATCTGTCCTTTGGTTTGATGAGTCCAAATTTTAGATTTTTGGTTCCAACCGCCGTGTCTTTGTGAGACGCAGAGTAGGTGAACGAACGATCTCTGCATGTGTGGTTCCCACCGTAAAGCATAGAGGAGGAGATGTGATGCTGTGGGGGTGCTTTTGTGGTGACATTGTCTGTGATTTATTTAGAATTCAAGGCACACTTAACCAGCATGGCTACCACATCATTCTGCAGCGATACGCCATCCCATCTGGTTTGCGCTTAGTGGGACTATCATTTGTTTTTCAACAGGACAATGACCCCACACACCTCCAGGTTGTGTAAGGGTTATTTGACCAAGAAGTAGAGTGATTGAGTGCTGCATCTGATGACCTGGCTTCCACAATCACCCAACCTCAACCCAATTGCGATGGTTTGGGATGAGTTGGACCGCAGAGTGAAGGAAAAGCAACCAACAAGTGCTCAGCATATGTGGGATCTCCTTAAAGACTTTTGGAAAAGCATTCCAGGTGAAGCTGGTTGAGAGAATGCCAAAGCTGTCATCAAATAAAAGGGTGGCTACTTTGAAGAATCTCAAATATAAAATATATTTTGATTTGTTTAACACTTTTTTGGTGACTACAGCCTGGAGCCATGCAACCACACTGACTGACTCAGAAAGGCCTGACCAACCAGAATGGAGTCACTGACCTGGCTCCTCAAGATTCCTAGTTTCACACAGGGACATTCCCTCGAATATATCTAACGCAGCTTCCATATTCCACAAATAGCGATGCTGGCTTTGTACTGTTTACTGTACTGTAGTGTACTGACAGTCCTTCATATCTCACATTCAGCACTTCAATTAGTATTTAAAGTCATCTATCGCACCACAGTCTGATGTCAATGGGGAGTAAACACACATAAAGAACAGATCCCTTGTGCAGACAGGTTTGTATGTGTTTTATATTTATCTGAAGAGGTAGGAGTGAACGGGTAGGAGTGGAGAAGTTGTCCGAGGTTGTTTTCTCTCCAGTTAAGGTCAATGTCTGAAGAGGCACTCAAGGCCTCGCCTGCATTAAAAATACAGCATCTCTGTAGGCAAGTTCTGTCTTAGACCCCGTATCTGATTTCTAATGCCGCGTGTGGTTAACCCTTTACACTTTTGGGAATTGGCCTATATGGATAGGGCTAAATTGAAATGTTTCTTACAAAATAAATATGAAAGTGCATAAGCATGGTAGCAATTGAATGGGAACAGTTCACCTGACATAAGACTGAATCCAAACATTACACTGTTGATTTGATGTGCATTTTATATTTACTGTACTTTTTGCCGCACTTGTTTGTAACGCAATCTGAACATACTCTGGATACATTCAGTAACATGATAAGAATATTCCTGGAAAATGTGGGGTTGGTGCAACATAAGACAAAACAAATTGTTTGAGTGAGAGGACTAAGTGGTGTCTCCAAGTGGCTTCACAGTTCCTAAGTCATTTCAATGCGCTTTTACAACTTAAAGAAGAGTCTTCAACTGTAAGGTGTTTTTTTTGTTGTAGCTCTCCTAGCTGTGCCGTTGAGGAACTAGAGTAAGCACACTTGTAGTTGTTTTGTTTGGTACACAACCCTGCATCCCACCATCACACAATTACTGTAGCCATTTATAAATTGTAATCTGGGTCAGGTGAAAGCTTGTTCTATGGCCAACATGACTAGCCACATTCTAAATGATGATTTTACAGTGTTAGTCTTCCACAGGGCAATTCAGAGAAGAAGAATGTCATTTTGGTGCATATTGAAAGGAATCATGAGTGCGTTCAGGTGCGTCTTCTGTTACAAATCTTTTTCACAATAGATAAACTTAGTCACATTCTGTTCAGAACAACCCAGAGTATGATGTCATGACATCTTGTAACTACATCAAACAGTGATCATAAACGTTGACAATGTATATGACATGAGTTTTAGGATTTGGAAATGTAAAGTGCGCATTTGGACTCATGGGTGTTTGATTTGCTCGTATGACATCAAAGCGGTATTTATTATAATCCTCAATGTCTCATCTTTCAAAATACATTGAGTCCTCTTAATTTACAGCATTTCCCTCAGTCAGACAACAAACATTTGTAAAAGTTGCAAAATTAGCGGGAGGGATGGGGGCAGCTCAAGTTCAGAACAGCTGTCAGTCAAAACCAATGCAGCGCTGTGAGGTGCAGAGTCTGAGCTCTGACGTCATGTATAGCATGTTACTGTACAGCCACTGTGTTCCAATGTAGGTGTTTATCAGTGCCTAAATCTGCCATTTTCAACCAGTATACAGGTGTGAGTGTGTAGGGCTACAGACTACGGTGTGAAACAGTATAGTAAGTGGCGCTGCATGTGAGGAAGTGATGCAGGCTTTATTAGAGGATAGACTGTGTGGTGTGGCTGTCTCACTGCCATCCTGTACTGCAGCAACAGCTGTCAAATATTTTTACCTGGACGACTCATGACAATGAGAAGTATCACATCCAGCCGGGTCCAGACCTGCAGAAAAACCACTCACTGCATAATGTGCATATGCAAGGTGTCTTTATCTTAGAAAGCCATGTCGTAAAAGCGTGCAGGTCTGCTTTCTGCGTTTTGCAGCTCTCTCTCTCTCTCACACACACACACACACACACACACACACATACAAGTAGTTGGGGAAGTTACATTTATAATGAAGGAAGTGTGCCTGTCTGGATTAGAATCACAGGCTTGAGAGAAACTACTAAAGCCAGCCCGAGCGCGTCTTTTCCTAACAGGGTTAATTTTTCCAGATGGAGGATGATGGTTTTTACACATGGGAGACATATATTATAGTCCATGGCCATGGGCGCTCTGGGGGAAGCTATTTTCTGGCCCTAAATCATTATGAGTGGGACCTTGTGCTCCTTAGCGTGATTTAAAATTGATGACGGAGTGGCAGACAGGGTTTGTATGCCCTTCTCCACCTGCCACTTTCCTCTGAAATGTTGGAAAGCTGTCATACCCAATCTCACTCAAGGCACTCTTGGCACATTTTGCCATGGGGTGGGATTAACATATGCTAATTTGCCCCGTATTATTTACTTATAGCTGCATCTAATGTATATATGTTCTATAATACATAATGCACTTTCCCACTCTCCCAATATGTATTGGTAAACAATAAAGGTGTTTTATTCAAATCATCTACAGGCAATTTTATTTCAGTATACAGTATCTCAGTGCCAAACCCTTGCTTGCTTGGAGTGCAAGTGCGGTGTTGGGAGCCCTCAGTGCAGTGTGAATAAATGTAATATTAACAAAAGTAGCCTGAGCTAATTTCAACTAAAGCCCCTAAGAGTTTCCTCCTTCTGCAGACCTTAATTAAGAAAATCTGTCAGCGCCACGCGCAGTTTGTTCAAATACACCATGTATTAGCAGTACCGATTTGTTTTGTGAGGGGAATTAATAAATGTGGCTAATTGATTCAGGGCCGTAGCTACATATGAGGACATGAGGTCCAGACCTCGAATTGAAACTCAGTCGGGGTTTCAATTTACTGTTGTGAGTTAGAATAGTAGAATTCAAAAGGTGCAATTTTGAAAATTGGTTGTGCATCAGCAGTTTTCTCTTGTTATACACTGAGTATACAAAACATTAAGAACACCTGCTCTTTCCATGACATAGACTGACCAGGTGAATCCAGGTGAAGCTATGATCCCTTATTGATGTCACTTGTTAAATTCACTTCAATCAATGTGGATGAAGGGGAGGAGACAGGTTAAGTAATGTTTTTTAAGCCTTGAGACAATTGAAATGTGCATTGTGTATGTGTGCCATTCAGAGGGTGAATGGTTAAGACAAAAGATTGAAGTGCCTTTGAAGGGGGTATTGTAGTAGGTGCCAGGCGCACCAGTTTGTGTCAAGTACTCTAATCCTGCTCGGTATTTCACGCTCTACAGTTTCACAATTTCAACTGTCCCAAACTGAACTTGAACCATCCCTAAATGGGTCTAGTTAATTTGCAGTGATTTTAAAGTAATTTGTGTATTTCTGAGAAAGATACACACAGTCTATAATACATCAACGTAATTTGATAATTTTTTTGCACATTATTGATAATTATCATGTATTTATTGAACATGTTAACCACATGTATGCAATATATCTCAGAGAGAACAATGTTATTGTGAACTGGTTACTGAATAAACGTAAGTTAGAAACATTACGTTCCACCACCAGCTGCCCCATTCAACAACATGACACAACAATATACAATAAAGAACGTGTGTGTGTTCCCCAGCCTTCACTTCCTCTGCTTCACCCTCCCTCTTCAGTCATGAAGGAATGGTCGCCTTGACCCATTTTAGCACCACCACTTGCTAACAGCCCTCTAGTAGTCTTGTACTGTAGTCCTCAGTCTCCGGTCCATGGATGGAGATCAGCAGCAGACTGTTCATCATGCTGGTGGACAGGCTGAACTCCAGTCTGACTTGATGCTCTTCATGGCCGAGAACCCTCGATCACAGCAGGATGTCACCTCTGTCTCTTCTGCACTAACTCTTTTTTTTTTTATCGTAAAATGATGTCATGGTTGTTGCGCCGAATTGTTCTCTGTTTCACCTTGCTGAAAGGCTGTGAAACGTCAGCGTACGTTGACTGGGCGTTAAACGGTGTTCCACTAGATTACATAGGCACAAAATCACATTCCTCTTTCTTGAATGACCCGACACACGTAATTAGAAAGCGAGGAAGAGCTGTCAGTCAGGCTAAGATTCCACAGCCAATAGTCCAAATTGGCAGTAAGGCACAATCCTATTGTTGCATCTTCAAATATTCCCTCTTTCTAAGTTTCTACCATAAGGCTGTATATCCATCTCCGTCGCTGTCACAGTTGTCGTAAGAACAGGACCAATGCGCAGCGAAGGTTGAGTTCCACATATTTATTTCAAAAGTGAAACTTAAAGCAAAAACAATAAATCAATAAACGAAGAACGAACTGTGACTACGTGGAGCACAGGCGCAAACACAAAATAATATCCCACAAACAGGTGGGAAAAATAGCTACCTAAATATGATCCCCAATTAGAGACAACGATTACCAGCTGCCTCTAATTGGGAATCATACAAAACACCAACATAGAAAAATTTAACTAGAACACCCCCTAGTCACGCCCTGACCTACTACACCATAGATAAACAAGGGCGCTCTATGGTCAGGGCGTGACAGTACCCCCCCTCCCCCAAAGGTCCGGCCGCAAAACCTGAAACTAAATGGGGAGGGTAGGGGGGTGATTAGTTTGGTAGCGGCTCCGGTGCAGGTGGTAGCCCCCGCCCAGACCCCGGATCCGGCCATCGCGCCGAGCTGAACGCCATGCCTGGACTGGGCATTGGCACAAAAGAGGACTCCAGCCATGGAGCTGGGTTGGACGCCGTGCCTGGACTGGGCACTGGCGCAGAGGAAGGCTCCAGCTTTGGAGCTGGACTGGACGCCGTGCCTGGACTGAGCACTGGCACAGAAGAAGGCTCTGGCCTTGGAGCGGGACTGGACGCCGTGCCTAGACTGGGCACCGGCGCAGAGGAAGGCTCCGGCCTTGGAGCGGGACTGGACACCGTGCCTGGACTGGGTACCGGCGCAGAGGGAGGCTCCTGCCCTGGAGCAGGACTGGACACCGTGCCTGGACTGGGCACCGGCGCAGAGGGAGGCTCCTACCTGGGAGCGGGACTGCACACAGTGCCTGGACTGGGCATCGGCGCAGAGGAAGGCTCCTGCCTGGGAGCGGGGCTGGACACCGTGCCTGGACTCTCCGGACCATGAACCATCACTGGAGGTTCCGCACTGTGAACCGTTGCTGGAGGTTCCGGACCAAGAACCATCGCTGGAGGTTCCGCACCGTGGACCGTCGCTGGAGGTTCCTGATTAAACTAGAACACCCCCTAGTCACGTGACAGTCGCATTTATCCCGTAATAGGTTTTTGAAACATTCACGCATATAGCCGTGACGAGTGAACACATTGCTGAGCTTCAGTGGCGATTTTACAGTTGAAGTCGGAAGTTTACATACAATTAGGTTGGAGTCATTAAAACTAGTTTTTCAACCACTCCACAAATTTCTTGGTAACAAACTATAGTTTTGGCAAGTCGGTTAGGACATCTACTTTGTGCATGGCACAAGTCATTTTTCCAACAATTGTTTGTAGACAGATTATTTCACTTATAATTCACTGTATCACAATTCCAGTGGGTCAGAAGTTTACATACACTAAGCTGACTGTGCCTTTAAACAGCTTGAAAATTCCAGAAAATGATGTCATGGCTTTAGAAGCTTCTGTTAGGCTAATTTACATCATTTGAGTCAATTGGAGATGTACCTGTGGATTTTTTTTAAGGCATACCTTCAAACTCAGTGCCTCTTTGCTTGACATCATGGGGAAATCAAAAGAAATCTGCCAAGACCTCAGAAATTGTAGACATCCACAAGTCTGGTTCATCCTTGGGAGCAATTTCCAAACGCCTAAAGGTACCACGTTCATCTGTACAGACAATAGTATGCAAGGTATTGGAGTGGCCATCACAAAGACCTGACCTCAATCTTATAGAAGATTTTTGGGCAGAACTGAAAAAGTTTGTGCGAGCAAGGAGGCCTACAAACCTGACTCAGTTACACCAGCTCTGTTAGGAGGAATGGGACAAAATTAACCAAACTTATTGTGGGAAGCTTGTGGAAGGCTACCCGAAATGTTTGACCCAAGTTAAACAATTTAAAGGCAATGCTACCAAATACTAATTGAGTGTATGTAAGCTTCTGACCCACTGGGAATGTGATGAAAGAAAGAAAAGCTGAAATGAATTATTCTCTCTACTATTATTCTGACATTTCACATCCTTTAAAATAAAGTGGTGATCCTAACTGACCTAAGACAGTGAATTTTTTACTAGAATTAAATGTCACAAATTGTGAAAAACTGAGTTGAAATGTCTTTGGCTAAGGTGTATGTAAACTTCCGACTTCAATTGTAAATCTTGGTGGGGCAAACTCTTTTTATTTATTTTTTACCCATGACAGCAAATCTACTACACAACACTAACTAACACTAAATAATACATTCATTCCACTTTAACATTGACAAACGGTGCCCACAAACTGTTAGGGCCTGTTAGGGCCTACATAAAGCCTTCTTTTCAGCACAATGGAGTGAATCCTTACCACTGCTACACCTGGCTGTCATCAGAGCCTTGTCTGGCAACAAAACAGTTCATTCAGACTCATTTACTGCCTTTAAAAAAACATAGCTACTTGCTTTAACAAATGTGGTTTCAACTGACAATTGAGTTGTCCAAACTATGGCATAAGGGAATGATGAGCGGATAAGAGGCAATCCATAATTTAGATTAAGACATTAATGAGTGATCTTAGACAGATGTAGTCAATATAACTATTTGTTCAGGCTTTTGAAATGTACAGCGACAGAATTCAGAACATGGTCTGTTCTTACAATATTCTCCCTGTGCACAGTCAGAACCGTAGGATAAATAAAGGGTACATATTAGCAGACTATAAAAGCTCTTACAATATCCGATGATTACATTTTCTCTAAAATAGGCTATAGGCTACATGTGCACCTCGGAGTCGGAACAATAGTGTGAAGAAGAAGCCGAACCGGCGGATCGGACAGTGAGGATACAGACATGATGTTCTGGTGCTCACCTCTCTTAGAGGCTTTTATTTACAATATGCAGGACTAATTGGCCAATAAACTTTGTACAGAAAATAACAAACAGGAAGTTGACAAAGACTTTAATAAATCAAATATATTCTCAGTATAAACTATTCCAGCAACAAATATTTGTCTATAGCAAAACTCAGGTATGGCTCTACTCTAGCCAACCTGTTACCTGCCCAGCCTGCTCTCCCCCAGGCAAAAGCCAACTGAGCACCAAAGTACTCTTTCCAGAAACTCCCTTCAGCTCGGAATGTTCCATCATGATAGCCCCAAAACACATTTCTACCATAAATACGTAATTTCCCATGGACATATAACATCATAAACAACAGTTTTACATAAACACACACTTCAATAGCTTGTTCCATAACTTCTTCTTTAAGTCACACAATACATATTCATGAAGTAATTCGCCCCCGGGATAATTCATCACTTTGGCTATTCCCGTCAACCAATAAATGTTCCTCGATGACTCGTAGACTAATTTGCCTCATGCGTAATGCACACCGGCACTTCAACAAGGAGACAGCACGGCGCTTAAGACAAACACACAAGGTAGGTTAAATGACATGATTATACTCTACCAACGCTTCCATTTATATTCAAATAATATATTTCACATTGCTAGAGCATGTACGTTTAAATGGGCAGCTTTATATACGGTATAAACATGATTAACTAGTTACATTGTTTTTGTAACTGGCTTGCACAACAAACACTCAACTTTGGCACGTTATGTTAAAGTATTGTTGTCAAATGGAATGCTCTACTCAATCCAACATATTCTCTTTTGTTTCAAGATTCTTGCTATACCTTTTATTTTTGTATTACCTTTATTTAACTAGGCAAGTCAGTTAAGAACAAATTCTTATTTTCAATGACGGCCTAGGAACAGTGGGTTAACTGCCTGTTCAGGGGCAGAACAGCTCGGGGATTTGAACTTGCAACCTTCTGGCTACTAGTCCAACACTCTAACCACTAGGCTACCTTGAAGAGATACAACAAAGAGTCTTTCTCCAACCAATCATTTGTTTGAGTGTCATTGCCTATAAGTTATGGACATGCGCTCCATTACAAGTAGGCTAAGTTGTGAGGGGGTAAGGGACCAACTTATTAAGGTGAGGCACATGGGCTACTACACAACATACACTTAGTATTACTTAGCTACAGTATACATATCTCCCTGGCATATTACATCATTCATGCAGCAGCATACAAGACATTTTTGGACTCACCTTGTTGTGCTGTGCTCACTTGAACAGGAAGGTGGTGCGGCAGTCCTTGTGGGCAAATTTGGTCATCAAACTTTGTCATCAAAGTCTGGCATTCTCTGCATTTAAGGTGCTTTCAAGACAACTGTGAACTTGGCATAAAACACAGTCAAATCATGACGTCAGTGATCTTCAGGCCGGAGCTCTAGAAAGAGGCCTGAGTTCCCGACTTGGAATTCCGAGTTGGATGAACGTTCAAAACGTATTTTCCCAATCGGAGCTTGTTCCCAGTTGTCTTGAACTCACTGAAGTCTGAGATTTCCCAGTTCTGAGTTTACAGTTGTTTTGAACAAGTCAGACGTCATGCTGAATTGACAGCATGGCCAATGTATTCAATCTTTTCTGGCCCATGGTGTTGCATGTGAATCTTTATCCTTTTCAACTTGGAAAAGAGACCCTTGAACCCATACTTGGACCACACACCCTCTCCGCCGAATAGCAGGCTAATGATTGCTTTGCAACGCTTGCAGTTAGCCACTGATTCCTTCCAAACCACTCATGCTATTTCCAACTTGTTGTGTAATGTTTATGTCCAATGGCCGATGAGCATCGATATGTTTTATCTATAATTTCTCTTCATATGATGAGGGTTGAAAAGGATTTACCAGTAGATTGTCGACTTGATTCATGATGATGACTGCTTGTCTAGTTTACTAGCTAAGATTTTTAAAGTATGATGTTGACATGATCATTCACATCAAAGCAACGGTAGATATAACGTGATTTGACATAATTTTATCTGTGGCCAATGACCTTGAGCCTTCTTGGATGGGCACTTCTAATGTAAATCTATGGCAGCACCCAGCATTCATGGGGCTTGAACTTTCTAGCTCTCTCTGTAGATTTTGCAGTAGTGTTCCCCATGAGTGACAGAACACTGAGCCAATCAAATCAAAATTACATTTCATTGGTCACATACACGTGTTTAGCAGATGTTATTGTGGGTGTAGCGAAATGCTTGTGCTTCTAGTTTCGACAGTGCAGCAATATCTAATAAGCAATATCTAACAATTTCACAACATATACCCAATACACACATATCTAAGTAAGGCATAGAATTAATAATATATAAATTTAAGAACGCGCAACGTCAGAGCGGCATAGACTAAGATACAGTAGAATAGTTTAGAATACAGTATATACATATGAGATGAGTAATGCAAGAAATATAAAGTGACTAGTGTTCTATTTATTAAAGTGGCCAATGATATCAAGTCTGTATATAGGCAGCCACCTCTCTGTGCTAGTGATGGCTATTTAACAGTCTGATGGCCTTTAGATAGTTGCTGTTTTTCAGTCTCTCGGTCCCAGCATAGACGCACCTGTACTGACCTCGCCTTCTGGATGATAGCAGGGTGAACAGGCAGTGGCTCGGGGGGTTGTTGTCCTTGATGATATTTTTGGCCTTCCTGTGACATGGGGTGCTGTAGGTGTCCTGGAGGGCAGATAGTTTGCCCCCGGTGATGCGTTGTGCAGACCGCACCACCCTCTGGAGAGCCCTGCGGTTGTGGGCGGTGCAGTTGCCGTACCGGAAACTTGAGAACATTACCCTCACCTACGCTGTGTATGTTCCGCTGGCTGCCCCATTACCACATAAAGCACTGAGCTAGGATGAAATACCTGCATTTTGGAGCATGCATTCAGCTTTATTAACTCAATTATAATTGTTTTTACATTGTTTGCAAACTGACATGTGACAAGTACTAATGCTAAAATATCATGCAAAACAGGCACAAAATATCTAGATACAGTACCAGTCAAAAGTTTGGACACATCTTCTTATTCAAGGGTTTTTCTTTATTTTTTACTATTTTCTACATTGTAGAATAATAATAGTGAAGACATCAAAACTATGAAACAACACACGTGGAATCATGTAGTAATCAAAAAAGTGTTAAACAAATGAAAATATATTTTAGATTTTAGATTCTTCAAAGTAGCAACCCTTTGCCTTGATGACAGCTTTGAAAATGACAACCTTTTTTTTCAAGCCCTGAACATGCATCCATTCGAGTTTGTTTCTGGCTTTTTAGAGTGTAATCTGCTAGTTTGTTTGGTCTGGTGTTACCCATAGTGTAGCACTGTGGTGTCGAGAGTGTGAAGCCACCGGGAAATTGAATTATACAGGTACTTTACAGGTACTTTCTGAATGTGAGCACTTTGTCACTTAAGTGACTCTCTGGTCATCCTTGGTCCTCTGATCCTCTGGTCGTCCTTTTACAGCCTGATACACTATTTCCTTTGGGCTCACCTCCATGCACTGTCAGGTTTGTTAGCAGAAATGATTGATTCGCAGCAAGAGGGGAGCATGTCTACGTAAGAGAGGGGGGCTGGCCTCTTCCTTGGACCAGGGCCATAATCCCCTACTGGATGACGTCTCTAATGCTAATCCAAATGGAAGGTATCCAGGGAGCTTTGCCATGGTCCACTGCTTACTCTGCTCCTCTCTACTCCCGTTATCTCTCCACACCATCTGGGGTGGCTAAGGCCGGAGTAGGGCTTGGCCGGGTCTGCTTACTGCTGGTCTCCTGCCCTGTGTTTGTCCGTCCGTGGGTGGTTGGCCAGGACGGAGCGGCTGCTTAGATCGACTAAGGGCCATATTGGCCAGTGTTGGGCCAGCGTCCCATTCTCACTCTCTCTCACACACACACAGGATTGCAAAGGGGAGGGTATATTACTGGAAACTTTCAAAGTTTCACAGGTGTCTGTAATTATCTCTGTGAGGCCTTATCACATGATTATATGAAATAATTACATGAGATGATTTTAAAATAAAAAATGGAATGGCAAAGCTGTAAAACATTATCCTAAATATAAACCATCAACAATACCATTGGTGTTTATATGAGGGTTTCAGAATGTTTTACACACTTGTTTATTTTACTGTCAATATGTATTTTTTGTCAATGTTTTTGCGTCAAACTGGTGTCAGTTGTGAAAAAAGTCAATATTTTAGACGAGTTGCAGAGGTAATGGAAAATAATGCCATTGTTGATGAGATGCTTTTTTTATTAATTAGGCTATTTTCTCTTGAACCATATGATCCATCTACTAGAAACTCATCAACAGTATGGACACAAATATATATACAAAAAAAAAATGACATATGACTACCTTTTTTTAAGTGTACATTACTAAAGTTACCATAGATTGCCATAGCTTTGCAACCATAACCACACACACACACACACACACACACACACACACACACACACACACACACACACACACACACTGAGATGGTGTGTCCTAGTAGGAAGTCCACTGTGTGCAGCTCACCCTGCACTAACATACATAACATTAACATATCTACTTCTGCTAAGCTTCCCAGTAAAGCAATGAAAACAAGCAAGCATCCCAAAAAAGTGCTCAAAATAGCCCACGTTAACATATGAACCGTTTGTTGAGGTAGCGTAGGCTAACGGTTGAGGTAACGTAGGCTAATGCGATTAGCATGAGGTTGTAAGTAGCAAAATAATTTCCCAGGACATAGACATATCTGACATATCTGATATTGGCAGAAAGCTTAAATTCTTGTTAATCTAACTGCACTGTCCAATTTACAGTAGCTATTACAGTGAAAGAATACCATGATATTGTTTGAGGAGAGTGCACAATGAACATGAAAAGATATTAATAAACAAATTAGGCACATTTGGGCAGTCTTGATACAAAATGTTGAACAGAAATGAAATGATTCATTGGATCACACTAAAACTTTGTACATACACTGCTGCCATCTAGTGCCCAATATCTAAATTGTACCTGGGCTGTAATAATACATTATGGCCTTTCTCTTGCATTTCAAAGATGATGGTACAAAAAAAGCCAATTAGTTTTTTCTTTGTATTATCTTCTACCACATCTAATGTGTTTTATTCTCCTACATTCCACAAACTTCAAAGTGTTTCCTTTCAAATGGTACCAAGAAAATGCATATCCTTGCTTCAGGGCTTGAGCTACAGGCATTTAGATTTGGGTTTGTCACATTAGGCGAAAATTGAATAAAAGGGTCCGATCCTTAAGAGTTAAGAAACAAGGTTCATGAAATGAATAACAGATGACAATCATATTCGGACTATCTCTGAAACGCATTTAGACAATACCTTTGATGATACAGTGGTAGCAATACAAGGTGATAACATTTACAGAAAAGACAGAAATACCAGTGGTGGAGGTGCTGCTGTTTATATGCAGAACCACATTCCGGTAAAGATTAGAGAGGGTCTCATGTTAAATACTGAAGTAGTATAGTAGAAGTAATATGGCTACAGGTTTATTTGCCTCAACTAAAGCCCATTATTGTGGGAAGCTGCTATAGACCGCCAAGTCCTAACAGTCAGTATCTGGATAACATGTGTGAAGTGCTTGATAATGTACAGTATTGATACAACAGTAGCTAAGATGGGTGGGAAGTCCATAGTAAAGCTCTGCTCTACCTTCTTAACAGCACTATCAACAAAGCAGGTCCTACAGGCCCTAGTTTTGTTGCACCTGGACTACTGTTCAGTCGTGTGGTCAGGTGCCACAAAGAGGTACTTAGGAAAATTGCAATTGGCTCAGAACAGGACAGCACGGCTGGCCCTTGTATGTACACAGAGAGCAAACATTAATACTATGCATGTCAATCTCTCCTGGCTCAAAGTAGCGGAGAGATTGACTTTATCACTAATTGTATTTGTGAGATGTATTGACATGTTGAAAGCACCGAGCTGTCTGTTTAAATGACTAGCACACAGCTCAGACACTATACATACCTCACAAGACATCCCACCAGAGGTCTCTTCACAGTCCCCAAGGCCAGAACAGACTATGGGAGGTGCACAGTACTCCATAGACCCATGACTACATGGAACTATATTCCACATCAGGTAACTGATGCAGGCAGTAGAATCAGATTTTAAAAAACTGATAAAAATACACCTAATGGAACAGCGGGGACTGTGAAGCAACACAAACATAAGCACAGACACATGCATGCACAGACATTATAACATACCTACTATACACACACTTACACATGGATTTTGTGTTGTAGATATGTTGTAGTGGAGTTTTGGTCTGAGGGCAAACACTTAGTGTGTTGTGAGTTCTGTAATGAATGAATTGTAATGTTTTTAAAATGGTATAACTGCCTTAAGTAGCTGCTGCCTTAGCAAAAAATACAAACACACACACAGGCTGTTGATTGCTGGCCATATTGAAAGGAGGTGCTGCCCAGCTGTGTCTGAGATCTTTCCCACTGGGCACACCACGTCATTTCAAAGTGGACATTTGGGTAATACTTGGTTGAGGCGTTGATCAATGAGATTTCAACTTGAATTCTCCCACTCAAAAAGACACTGTGATTCATCTAGTAGCACAACCAAATGACCTGGATTGCAGTTGAGATTACATTCAATGTACAAAGTGCAAGTGATCAATGCTGTTCGAGGTTCTGCACAGATTATTATAGCAATTGTGAAGATCTCCACAGACATGCAATCTTTGCATGCTATCTTGAATATGCGTGCTTTCTATGATTACATAAGAAGTTGTTCTTTCAGCTTTTTTTATTGATTGTATGTACCTTTTTTTTACATTTTACTGCATTGTTTGGAGCTAGTAACATAAGCATTTCGCTGCACCCGCTATAAAATCTGCTTAATTGTGTACGCAACCATAAACTTTGATCTGATCTGATAGTTAGAGTAGGCTAACCTCAAAATGTGGCCATGGATGTTTCACATTTTAAAGTTGAATAAATACTGTTGCATTAGTTTGGTAGATAACCTTCACTTTAGGCAATTTAGTGTATTACAAAAGTAATATTGAATTGTGTTTGGTTGACAACGCAACCAAATATCAACATTTAAAGGCTATCTAATGCTTGGATAGTTTAATCTGAAGCACTGGCTTAATCCTATTTGTTGTAGTTTAATTTTTGTTTTAGTTGGAGACATGAATCGAACATGTCATTTTTTAACTTGTCAACAAGTTATTAGACTTTTTACTGTATTACAAAAGTGATATTGAATTGTGTTTGGTTGTCAACACCATATTGAAATGAGGTGCTGCCCAGCTGGATCTGAGATCTTTCCCATTAGAAGAAGATATTTTGTGCCACTGACTTAGTCTGGCTTTAAATCCATTTTGTCTACAAATTTATAATTGATATGTTGTATTCATGTCTCCATCTCAACCAAAGAATCAAAGTTAAAGAATATTGCTTTTTTTAAAGTGCATTTAAAGTTGGATTAGAGGAGATTTACTCCTATTCTTTAACTTAGATTTTTGGTTGAGGTGAACATGTGAATACAACATATCAATTATTAACTAGAAGAATATATTTGAAATCAAGCAAAGCTTGAAACCCCAGGCCTACACTACTCTTTCCATGACACAGACTGACCAGGCGAACGCTATGATCCCTTATTGATGTCACTTGTTAAATCCACTTCAATCCGTGTAGATGAAGGTGAGGAGACGGGTTAAACAATATATATCTATTTTTTTAGGCCTTGAGACAATTGGAGACATGGATTGTGTAGGTGTGTAATTCAGAGGGTGAATGGGCAAGGTAAACGATTTAAGGACTTTTGAATGGGGTATGGTAGTAGGTGCCAGGCACATGGGTTTGTGTCAAGAACTGCCACACTGCTGGGTTTTTCACGCTCAACAGTTTCCTGTGTTTATCAAGAATGGTCCACCACCCAAAGGACACCTAGCCAACTCAACACAACTGTGGGAAGCATTGGAGTCAACATTGCCCAGCATCAAGGAAAAGGGTGGCCACTTTGAAGAATCTCAAATATAAAATGTGTGGGAAGCATTTGAGTCAACATTGCCCAGCATCAAGGCAAAGGGTGGCTACTTTGAAGAATCTCAAATATAAAATAAATGTTGATTTGTTTAACACTTTTTGGGTTACTACATGATTCCATATGTGCTATTTCATAGTTTTGATGTCTTCACTATTATTCTGCAATGTAGAAAGTAGTAAAACTAAAGAAAACCCCTTGAATGAGTAGTTTGTGCCCAGTGGGTGGGCTCTACCGGGGGACCTTCTCTGTGTGTTTACAGCGGGCGGGCATCAGTGCCAGTGGGTGGTTGGAAAGGAGAGAGGAGGCAGGCTTTGTACCTCTCAGATTGTTCATAGAGATAGGGCTGGCTGGACCTGCTGGGTCCTTCTCTATGATCAGTATGACTCCCTTCCCTAGGGGTAGTATTGTACGTGAGCAAGCATGTGGTATTTTATTATACGATTATGCTAGCGTGCTAATAGTATGGAGATCAAGAATATCAAACATAATTCAATAAATCAGAGCAGCCAACATCTGGCGGTATTAGAGGAATGAGGAATGACAGTCTTTGTGGTGTGGCGCAGGAGCACAATGGCTCCTCAGTCATATAGCTGCTGTGGCTTGAATCCATCATCTCCTCTGAAACGTCCTCCAGTAGCGATAGACAGCGCTGAGCAGAATAAATAGACGGACGCATGTTCCATCACCCCCCCCCTCTCTCTCTCTCGACACAGCAGCGCGTCGACACGCCTTGCTATGTTTGCAATGCAGGAGACAGCCCCTGAAATATTGATGTGATTCATCTGACCTCTCAGCGCTGTGTCAGCAGGTTGGAATCTTGTAGCTACTACCCTGGTCCGCCTGGTTTTATTGACTAATGCTCATGTATAAGACACTCCACATACTGCTCCACCAGCTGTTTCCCACTGTAGGAGCCCCATACTAAACCCAAGTGACCACTCTGCAGAATCTGACCCCTTAATCCTGAACCATGGACAGACAGAGAGCCTAACACCACAGATCTATGGGTCTGTGGGATTTCCATAGACTCCATTAGAGTCTGAGCCTAACTGGAAAACAACAGAGGGATCTGTAGCGCCCCTTTTCTCTTGTCTTCCACCAGGTTAATAAAGGATCTGACACAGGACACCGATTAAGTTTAGTTGGTAATCTCCTTTCAGAGAGATGGCGGTGCAGAATGCCTCATGAGAAATCGCAATATTCATGATCTGTAAAACGGACTAAATAGTAGCACACTGATCCATTTACTCGTGGGCAATAACATTCAAGCTGGTGATAACCCCCCCAAAAACGTATAAGGCTAGATAAGTGTATTGATAAATATTACGAACGCAGTCGAGGTCAAAACATGTCAGAGAGGAACCAGGGAAAAAACGGAGTACCAAACTCCAAGAAAAAACTACGAGAACTACGATGATTATGCTTTTCAAGGTAAGAGTGGAAACCGACCTGCTAAAATCAATAAATAATAAATTGGGCGTACTTGAACTTGTCAGTAAGGAAATAAAGGAGATAAAGGCGAACCTCGAAATGAGTGACGGAAAAGCTGTGACAATGGAGAAAGAAAGAAACAACCTAAAAGGTACATTCAATACTATTGAAACGGACGTTAATGAACTTAAAAAGGACAACATGTTTCCGAGAATACAGACTAGATCCATGCGAGAAAATCTGGTACTTAAATGGTATAAAAGAAAATGAGGCTGAAGAGCTTGAAAGCGCGGTGAAAGAATTCCTCCTTAAAGTGCTACAGATCCCACGCGATACTGTCAGCAAAATCAAATTTGAACTGTGTACACCGTTTCTGACAGGGAGGACAGCGATACGAGTGCCCAATCATTGCCAAATTTGCATTCTTTGAACATAAAATAATGTAAAAAGCCTGGGCAAAAGACTCGCTGGCACAAAAATAGGAATTAATGATCCGTTCCCGAAGGAAATTGCAGAACAGAGCCAAAGTTCTTTACCCATTCTTCAAGGTGAATAGACTTAAAGGGAAACATGTAGCTCTTGTAGTCAATAAACTGTACACTGACAACCAACTGTTCGGAGACGCCAAGACTACTCCCTGGCTATTCTAAATAATACAAAGTTCCCATAGAGGTGTCAAATAATGGAACACCCAATACTATCCATGGTAGGGATTGTAATAACAAAAACTGGAAAACGATCAAATACAACAACTGATAAAGAAATAAACTACAAATGCCCTATACCATTCAAGATAGGGAATGTTGTAAAATATATTGTCAACTTACTATTCCTAGTATTTATAAATAGATAAAAGGCAGCATTAGAAGAAAGGATCATTATTGAAATAATACATCTTCATATATAAGGAACTGGAACACAAAAGTAGGAATCAACATGGTAGGGATAAAACCGCAGCTAACAGAGGACACAGAAGTCACAGTATGTGGGTATGTGTGGGTGTAATGTGATGGAAGGCGGGTTGTGTGTTTCTGTGTTTGGAAAAGTCTGGAGTTAAGTAAGTGAAAAAGGAAAATGGTTGCAAATGCCAGAGCCCATGTGTGTCTGCGAGCAGAAGTTGTGACAGAGAGCACTTTCAATTTTGTGCAGAAATGTGATGTACGTTTTAAAATAGATTACAAATATAGTTTATTTATTTATTGCCTTATCATGATGGAGCGGTCCCCAACCCTGCACCCTATACAGCCACCTGAGCTACCCACACATCCTTATCTGCTTTATAGGCCTACTGCAAGTAGCCTGTATGCAGCCAAGACAGAAAGATAAACGAGGTCAGAGACCCACTAAAGCAGCGCTGCCCACTCAAGAGTCTGAGCCTGCCTGGCAGGGTTGGTCCAACAAAACCAAAGCCCCCGGATGGGTGAGCGTAATATTCAAGGAATTTCTCAAAGCTGCTAATGAGAATCTTGATGACCTTAGACTACCGGTCCAAAGTCTTAGAACACCTACTCATTCAAGGGTTTTTCTTTAAAAAAAAAACTATTTTCTACATTGTAAAATAATAGTGAAGTCATCAAAACTATGAAATAACACATATGGAATCATGTAGTAACCAAAAAAGTGTTATATTTGAGATTCTTCAAATAGCCACCGTTTGCCTTGATGACAGCTTTGCACACTCTTGGCATTCTCTCAACCAGCTTCATGAGATAGTCACCTGGAATGATATGGTTTTAAATACCTCAATGGACCATAAAGGTAATCACACTACAAACTATCACCCATATGCACTTAAGGCCTTTAGAGGCCATGCAATGCAATACTCATCTTTAAAACAAAAGCAATTTAAGTCAAAGAATGCATATTAAGAGAGGAAATAGAGGGACTAACACGGTGGCAATCAAAACAGTACCATAGAGGCAGAGAATACGTTAGAGGAAACACTCAAATAAATGGAGGAACTTATTCAAGAAAGATCAGGTGTACTGAGAAGGGAGGGTTAAAGCTCCCTAACATGAAATTGTATCAAGAAGCCTTTGTCGCTTCCCAAATAAGGTCTCTCTTTGTTGTGAACTCGACTAGGCCAATCTGGGTGGACATGGAAGAGGAACTTAATGCCCCATTTGAGGGAATCAGATTATTTGAGTCAACAAAAGGTGGGACCCCAGAATCCAATAATGTCCCATACTAAAAATATATGGAGACAGAGAAGAGAGAGAAAGATCTTCACCTTTCTTGATAAGCTATGCTTCGTTATGGAACAACCCTGAATTGAAAATAGGGGGACACATGGTCAGGGACACATGGTCAAGGTCAAAATCCCAGTACATTCCGAAATAAGCGTTTTGATAGAAATCCTATGCAAATTACCACATGCCACATGGCTTATATATTGCCACCGTATAGGTTCATTTAATGGAACTTGTAAGGGCCTAAAGGCCGTATGGGAAAAAACCTGGAGGGAACATTTGGAGAGGAGGAATGTAATGTAATTGTACAACAGATGCTCCTCCCTATGAGAGATGCCCGGTCCAAGCTGATTGAATTTAAAGTGTTCAATGGGATTTATTGGACTCCTCTGAGGTAGAACAGAATAGGTTTGATAGAATCCAGTCTATGCTGGAGATGTGGGGTGCGGGCGGGCGGGCGGGGAGTCTGGGTGCTTTCCGGGTGCTCTGTGTATTCATGTCTGTCAAGTTATTGTTATATGCCAAATATAATTTAATTGCATTGTTGTTATAACATAAAAGGAAACAATAAAAACTACATATAATTAAAAATAATAGTAATAATAAATAAATGAAAGATAAAGCAATCTGAATGGAATATGGGGGGGGGGGAATAAAAAATCTATCTTCAACATGGAAATGCTACCAAAAATAAATTACTGAAACTTGTTACAAATGACAGTCACCCATGATTCACCAAACTATATTTTGAAAGAGGAAGCAAAGTACTTTAAGCATATATTTTTGTTCCAGTCTCCATCTCCACTAACTGAAGATAATTGTAAGAATTATTTTCCTATTAATAATGTCAAATGAACAGCTGTACAGAAAGACTCATTTGAAAGCCAAATTGCAGAGGGGGAACTTATGTATGTCATAAACCCTTTAAGTCCGGGAAAACTCCAGGGCTGGATGGTATACCAGTGGAGGTATACCGAACCTTTTTTGATGTACTCAGAAGACCGTTATTAGCATGTTTTAACTAGAGGTCGACCGCTTAATCGGAATGGCCGATTAATTATGGCCGATTTCAAGTTTTCATAACAATCGGAAATCTGTATTTTTGGGCGCCGATTTGCCAATTTTTTTTATTTGTATTTTTTAATCTTTATTTAACTAGGCAAGTCAGTTAAGAACATATTCTTATTTTCAATGGCGGCCTAGGAACGTTGGGTTAACTGCCTCGTTCAGGGGCAGAAAGAGATTTTCACCTTGTCAGCTCGGGGGTCCAATCTTGCAACCTTACAGTTAACTAGTCCAACGCAATAACGACCTGCCTCTCTCTCTTACAACCAACCAAATTATGACAAGTGTACAATATTATGTATTGAATCACATACAAAAAAGACTTTGACATTACCGTGTAGTTTATCAATAAAATGGTCTGACGGTGAATGTAGAAAGGACAATACCTGGCTATTTGTGGAAAAAATCACCCTGATTAACTCTTTAGTCATATCCCAGTTTACCTATTGTCACGACCTGGCTCGAAGTCCGTAACAAAAAGGGAGACAATGTGGAGGTAAGGAATAACAAAAATATATTTATTAACTGAAGTAAACTAAATACAATTAACAATGGTGTGTGTAGTCAGTAATCCGTAGTGTAAGTGAGTGGTTGCGTGCATAAATGTGATAATGAGGGGTGTTGAAAGGTGCCAACGCAAACAAACAAAATGGCCACAAAAATGCCACGACCAAAATCCAACAGTGTGTCTGCATGGAGAGAGTCTCCTCAATGAATGGGTAAAAGGATATTTATTCCGGGACACACCCGAACCCAGGTGTGTCACATTTGATCTACCCCCTAAAAAAATAAAATACAATAAAAATCGGACCCAGAGTGGAACGACCTCTCTCTCTCTCTCTCTCTCTCTCTCTCTCTCTCTCTCTCTCTCTCTCTCTCTCTCTCATCCTAGCAAAAGCCCAGGGTGTATATATTTCTATCCCTATCCCCTGTCGTGTCCTGTAACCTGTTTCCACAAACACAAAGGAGTATGAGTACGTGCCTTATTGCCTGTATGGCGCCACAGGAATACTGCTCACAGAGGGAGCCGGACTGACAGACTGCTGATATAATCACATACTGTGCTGCCAGAGCCCTACATACTGTAGGTGTTGGTTGTGGCTGCAGAGCGTCCACAGGTTTTTAGGAAACATGAATAAAACAGGGATGAAAGTATGTGCCCAGAGATACGATTCCATTACGGGTGGCTCCATGCGGTGAGGCCAGGGGGCCGTAAACCACATCCCCTTTTATCCGTCTCTCTTCCCCCTACTTCACCAAAATAAAAGCCCAACGTATTACCCATCTATTCTCCTACCAGTCTAGGACCAGTAACTTAACCCCCTGTCACTAAATATAGTAGAGGAAGTGTTTATTTCGGTCGCTGATTTCCGATGTGTGTTTTATAAGATTTGTGGAAGTGTCCAGACGGCAGTGCACCCACCATGGCAAGTGTAACTGATAATGACCGTTAAAAAGAGCCCCCGTATCTTAAAGCTAAAAAAAAAACAGACTGCAGCTTAAAACTTTGCATCTCACAGCAATTTTGCAGGTAACTTTCTGCAGTGTGTACACACAAAAAATACTATAGTGGTAAGAATACAACCACTGTAGTATTTATTATCTTTAAAAAACTGTAGTGTTTTGCAGACATTTCTGTAGTATTTACTACAGTGTTTTTTTGTGGATAACACTGTAGTATTTATGATAGTATTCTACAGTATACTACAAAACTCTATACTAAATTCTACATGTGATCGAGGGATACTACAGTGTGGGGTGGTAAGGTAGCCTGGTGGGCAGGAGCTTTGGGCCAGTGACCGAGAGGTTGCAGGATTGAATCCCCGAGCTAACAAGGTAAAAATATGTTGTTCTGCCCCTGAGCAAGGCAGTTAACCCACTGTTCCCCGGGCGCCGATGACATGGATGTCGATTAAGGCAGCAGCCCCCCACACCTCTCTCAATCAGAGGGGTTAAATGCGGAAGACACATTTCAGTTGAATGCATTCAGTTGTACAACTGACTAGGTATCTCTCTTTCCCTTAGTATAGTTCACTACAGAATTATATACAGTGCATTCAGAGAGTATTTAGACCCCTTAAATGTTCTACATTTTGTTACATTACAGCCTTATTCTAAAATTGCTTATATATTTTTTTCCCCTCATAAATCTACAAACAGTACCCTATATTGGAATCTTTGCACATTTTGAAAAACAATCTAAACTGAAATATCACATTTACGTAAGTATTCATACCCTTTATTTAGTTCTTTATTGAAGCACATTTGGCAGTGATTACAGCCTTGAGTCTTCTTGGGTATGGTGGTACAAGCTTGTCACCTGTATTTGGGGAGTTTTTCCCATTCTTCTCTGCAGATCCTCTCAAGTTCTATCAGGTTGGATGAGGAGCGTCACTGCACAGCAATTTTCAGGTCTCTCCAGAGATGCTCGATCGGGTTCGTCCGGGCTCTGGCTGGGCCACTCAAGGACATTCAGAGACTTGTCCCGAAGCCACTCCTGTGTTGTCTTGGCTGTGTGCTTAGGGTTGTTGTCCTGTTGGAAGGTGAACCTTCCCCACATTCTGAGGTCCTGAGCTCTCTGGAATAAGGTTTTTATCACAGATCTCTCTGTACTTTTCTCCGTTCATCTTTCCCTCAATCCTGACTAGTCTCCCAGTCCCTGATGCTAAAAAAACATCCCCACAGCATGATGCTGCCACCACCATGCTTCACCGTAGGGAGGTTTCCTCCAAATGTGAAGCTTGGGATTCAGGCCAAGGAGTTCAAGCCTGGTTTCATCAGACCAGAGAATCTTGTTTCTCATGGTCTGAGAGTTTTTAGGGGCCTTTTGGCCAACTCCAAGCGGGCTGTCCTGTGCCTTTCACTGAGGTGTGGCTTCCGTCTGGCAACTTTACCATAAAGACCTGATTGATGGAGTGCTGCAGAGATAGTTGTCCTTCTGAAAGGTTCTCCCATCTCCACGGAGGAACTCTGGAGCTCTGTCAGAGTGACCATCGGGTTCTTGGTCACACGATTGCTCAGTTTGGCCAGAATGCCAGCTCAAGGAAGAGTCTTGGTGGTTCCAAGGAGGCCACTGTGTTCTCGGGGACCTTCAATGCTGCAGAATTGTTTTGGTACCCTTCCCCAGATATTTGCCTCTATACAATCCTGTCTCACAACTCTATAAAGAATTCCTTCAACCTCATGGCTTGGTTTTTGCTCTGACATGCACTGTCAACTGTGGGACCTTATGTAGACGGGTGTGTGCCTTTCCAAATCATGTCCAATCAATTGAATTTACCACAGGTGGACTCCAATCAAGTTGTAGAAACACCTCAAGGATGATCAATGGAAACCGGATGCACCTGAGCTCAATTTCGAGTCTCATAGCAAAGGGTCTGAATATTTATGTAAATTAGGTAATTATGTTTGGGGTATTGTGTGTAGATTGATGAGGGGGGAAATAATTTATAACTTAATAAAATAACTTATTTTAGAATAAGGCTGTAACGTAACAAACTGTGGAAACTAAGTACTGTAGTATTCTATAGTAAACTGTAGTATGTTTTATGCGGTTAGAGACTTACTGTATGTAGGTTTTCTTGGTTGATTACTTCAATTGTCCTTGGTCCCCAGTTTCTCCAAGACAATGGATTCAACACATTACAGAGAGGAGGCAAAGGGTAGGAAACCCATGACTATCAACATTTATCACAGACAGTAGCTCCCAGGGATATATTTGTATAATCCAGCAGCTCAGCAGTTTGTGCATTGTTTACCTGAAAATGCAATTTAATTCAAAGGCTTATTCCTCTTTGTTTTGCCCTGTTCCCTTTTTCCTACACTGAAGGGCTTTTTAATATAATTTGTGCGCGTGCATGTGTGTTTCTTGAGAACCTTTGAATTATCCACAGTAAGCTAAATAAAAATCACAAATCTTCAGAATCTAAGACTTGAATGTATCTCATGTTGAGGATGACTTGATGGCTTCAAGGGATGTTGTATGTAAAGCCGTTCAAAGGCTTACAATGAACTTGAATTACCGTACAGACAATAAATCGATGACAGGGTCCTGACTTCAACACTCGGCTGATTTCCCACTGAACTGAACAAGATACATATTGCTGACGTTCCATTCTTTCATATACCATTATGGGCCTTTGAAATATTGCGTTAAGTCTTCCACCGTCCAGAGGACTTAGCTGTTCTGCTCCTTTGATCAACATAATCATGATACCCTGTCACTACCCATATGTATTTTGTTGCCGTTTCGGATGCATGTAAGTTACTGCACAACTCCAGGAATTACATGCAGTTCTATGGTATTTAACATGGTAAACAATATTATGTGTTAAAAGATGGTCCTTTAACTGTTGCCTTTTTGTTGTAGCCTATGTTGTATTTCAGTGATGGGGAGTAGTGACCTACAGTATATGTAGTTCAACTAGTCATTTAACTACATTTGGCAGTAGCTTGGTGGTAGTTGAACTAAAATCCAATCTAGGTAGTGTTTTCAGTAGTTAATTACTTTTTTTTGTCATGTAGCGTTGTAGCTTACTTCTGGAACTAACGTTACACACAACTTTTCTTGTGGAAAAAGAAAATAAACTTTGGATGAAGTAAGCAATCATATCCTTTCTATTTTGGCATCAGACCTGCATAATTTTCACTTGGAACATAATTTTTGTACACTGAGTGTACGAAACGCTAACAACACCTTCGTAATATTGAGTTGCAGTGGATTTAACAATTGTCATGAAGTAATTAGTAGCTTGGTTAACTATCTTTTCAGAGTAGCTTCCCCAACACTGTTGTATAGGCTGTTTTCCTTGGCTAAATGCTAAGGAACTAGCCTGTGTTTGTCTGTTTTTGCAGCCCTGCTTGTCCTGTCTTCTCTTAGCTGTTGCAGCTCTGTCTGACAGATGTGCCTGCAGGTCTACTGTTTAGACTGGGGGACTTGGCTTTTCTTGGTGTGTGTGGTCTGTCTGCTCTGTCATCTCTACAGCTTATTCACACTCCGGTTGACAAGAGAGCACAGACATGTGTCTCCCTTCTCCTGTCTCCTGCAGTCATTGGCTCGGAACTAAGAATATATGGCAGAGTCAGGCGTAGTTTTCTATTGTATTACAATAAACAGACCTGAGTGTGTTTATTAAAATGTGTGTGAAATTCACTAACACAAACACTGCCTTTTTAAACAACCACAAACAAACCTCTCTCAGACTATGCTCGGTAGCAACTAGTGAAATATGCAGAAATCACTCCGCCATTACCTGGTTGCTAAAATTCGAATACATTAGTTTGCCTATATTCAGTTTATGTGGCAAAACAAACAATATATAGTGTATAGAATTATTGTACCATCTAAACCGCTGGGAAATACATGTTTAATATTGTATTTTCAGCTGTTTGAAGCTGGTGTACAAAACCAAAAGTAAAAGATGCTAAATCTAAACTTAAGAACGAGAAGTATAGAAATAGCACACAGAATATATCTACCACTTCTTAGATTTGCTTTCAATGAGAGATCTGTAATTTGGCAAAAAAGTTACACATTGCAGCTTTAACTACACAACCATAAATTCACACTGATTTCCTGGGACCTGACTGACTGGCACACACTCTAGTTGTGTCTGCTGAGGAGGAGAGCATGATGTCAGAAATCCCTAATTAGTTCCACCGTCCAGACACCTTTATCAACTTTATTGTTGTAAGTCACCGGTAGGGACTCAAAATGGCCGCTATCGTCTTGTTGCCCAATTACCTGGACGCCAGACTTAGTCATAAAAGGCCAAGACAGAATCGAAAATATCCGATTGTATTGACGTCTGTCTGTCAATTCGATTTGGTCAAGTAGAAAAGAGCTTGTTAGCATACTGACAAGGACGGACAGGATGGTCAGTCTTAGACCACATGTCTATTTATAACCTTTAGCCAGCCGGAATGATAAGCAGGGAGGTGCCAGACACGCTGGAGACTGACTGGTGTCCGACAAATTAGGATGACCCCCAACCCTTTGTTCAGTTTGGACCCTGTGACATTTGAGTTCCTAGAAGTGTGTGGTCCATTTATGCAGTTTTTTCACCTGACAAGTCCTCTATGTTGTCCTTTTTGTACACAGCAACAGCCTTGGCCCCAGTATGTATAGAGTGTATAGAGTAACCAAGAGGAATGAGAGCTGAGATAGTGTGGGCAAGCATGCCCTTTGTTGTCCTAAAACAAATAAAAATCTGTCATTTAGCAGATGCTCTTCAGTCAACCTTTTAGTTTTTTATCTCCTTTTTCTCCCAATTTCAATTACGATCTTGTCTCATTGCTGCAACTCCCCAACGGGCTCGGGAGAGGCGAAGGTGGGGTCATGCGTCCCTCGAAAAATGACACGCCGTACTGCGCTCCTTAACACACGTCCGCTTAACCCAGAAGCCAGCTGCGCTAATTTGTCGGAGGAAACACCACTCAACTGACGACCGAAGTCAGCCTGCAGGCACCCAGCCCGAGACAAGGAGTTGAGCCAAGAAAAGCCCGCCCGGCCAAACCCTCCCCTAATCCAGATGACGCTGGGCCAATTGTGCGCCGCCCTATGGGACCCGTGGTCACTCTGCCTGACTCTGCCATATATTCTTAGTTCCGAGCCAATGACTGCAGGAGACAGGAGAAGGGAGACACATGTCTGTGCTCTCTTGTCAACCGGAGTGTGAATAAGCTGTAGAGATGACAGAGCAGACAGACCACACACAAGAAGAAAAGCCAAGTCCCCCAGTCTAAACAGTAGACCTGCAGGCACATCCGTCAGACAGAGCTGCAACAGCTAAGAGAAGACAGGACAGGCAGGGGCGCACAAACAGACAAACACAGGCTAGTTCCTTAGCATTTAAAAAAATATAGGACAAAACACATAATGACAAGAGAGACAACACTACATAAAGAGAGACCTAAGACGACGACATGGCAGCAACTCATAACAACAACATGGTAGCAACATGGCAGCAGCACAACATGGATCGCAGCACAAAACAGGGTACACACATCGTTGGGCACAGACAACAGCACAAAGGGCAAGAAGGTAGAGACAACAATACATCACGCTAAGCAGCCACAACTGTCAGTAAGAGTGTCCATGATTGAGTCTTTGAATGAAGAGATTGAGATAAAACTGTACAGTTTGAGTGTTTGTTGCAGCTTGTTCCAGTCGCTAGCTGTAGAGAACTGAAAAGATGAGCGACCCAGGAATGTGTGTGGGGGCCTTTGGGGACCTTTAACAGAATGTGACTGGTAGAACGGGTGTTGTATGTGGAGGATGAGGGCTGCAGTAGATATCTCAGATAAGGGGGAGTGAGGCCTAAGAGGGTTTTATAAATAAGCATGTCATGTCTTTAGTATCATTAAAGGTGAAGAATTATTTTATAAAATTAATTCTCTGTCATTATTATTGCGTGATTAAACTAATCGTGTACATTTAATTAACTGGGAAGCCGGGAGACCACGAAAAATCTTCAGATTACAAAGTTATAATTTTCCGAATATAACTCTTGAGATATTATTATCTGATCAATTAGTCTTCTATTAATGAATTATTCTTTACCTTATATTAGTCTAACTTCAAACGTCGTAGAATTCTTGGTTAGCCTAAACCATGAGTCATCCATACACCAATTGGCTTAATAATGTATTTACTAACTAACTAAATAATCACAGAATTGCATAACAAGCAACAGTAGATAATTGGTTACTAACAATGATAGGGATGATCCCCTAGTGGGCTAAACCGGTGTGTGGACTGATAAAGGAGTGGGAAAGACAAATGGATTCATTACACAGGGTCTATAATTGCATACATCGAAAAGCAAATCCTTCACACATGAACGGCCGCTCATTCGAGAATAATTGCAAGAATATATTTATGCCCGTATGTCATTGTTGTCTTCTCTGTTGGAATCCGGTCTGTCTGCTGGAGAGTTCATCAGAGTCTCTCTGGTTGCGTTTCCCCAAAGATCAAAGTATTTTGTGGTTAGATTGGATACTTCAGAGTACCATTCAGAAATGTTCTCATAGAATAGTTGTTTAGGCCGTTGTCGGTACTCGCATCCTAGGTTTACATCATTTCTAGCTGCAGTCTAGTAATTAGTATCTAAGATTTGCTCTTATTCTGTAGGGGTCGATCGTCTCAGAGTTGAACCATTTCCAGCCGTGTAACCAATGATCTACGTGGTATGGTTAGGAATTCAACAACCATTGCAACCTTAGCTTACACCGGGGTTTGCGTGGTCTGATGTGAATTTCCTCAGGAGGGTTTTTTATTTGTAGCAATAGAAAAGGGAGGTACCATGACGCCTGATCATGTCGGTGCTCACGGGGGCGTGGCCACTGACTAGTAAAACCTTACAGGGAATACAATTCTCTCAAATAAAAGATTAACATCACATTACATAATTTCACAAATAGTTTCATCTTTACTCATTCATTTTACACAAAAATTAGATGCACACCCCATAATTGAGAAATGTACACATTCAGATATATAGGTATGTGTGTTTCCTGTCCTTGAAACACACTCAACATAACTGTCCCTTAAGTGTCCACGGACCATTCCCACACTCTCAAAAGTGGACATTTTGTTTAATTCTCCAATTTTGAGTATTTAGGAGTTCGGCCAAGTGAAATCTTTTGATCACTCTGTGGTCTCTCTCTCTGCATGACCAAGGGGAGAGAGTCTCCGCCAGGAATTTATGGCCTGAGATAACAGAACCTGGGTGTAGGAGAGAGTGAGAGGGGGAAGCCACGATCTACACCCAGAAAGCGCCACGTCATGACAAGCATGAACCAGTGTGTCTTGCGACGGGTATACAGAAATGACCAGTTTACAGAAGAGTATAGAGTGCAGTGATGTGTCCTATAAGGAGCATTGGTGGCAAATCTGATGGCCGAATGGTAAGAACATCTAGCCACTTGAGAGCACCCTCCATAATCTAGCATGGGTAGGATGGTCATCTGAATCAGGGTTAGTTTGGCAGCTGGGGTGAAAGAGGAGCGATTGGGGTGAAAGAGGAGCGATTACAAAGCCTGCAGCTTTGATATGTGCTGAGGGAAGGACAGTGTACCGTCTAGCCATACTCCCAAGTACTTGTATGAGGTGACTACCTAAAGCTCTAAACCCTCAGAGGTAGTAATCACACCTGTGGGGAGAGGAGCATTGTTCTTACCAACCACGTGATCTTTGTTTTGGAGGTGTTCAGAATAAGGTTAAGGGCAGAGAAAGCTTGTTGGACACTAAGAAAGCTTTGTTGTAGAGTGTTTAACACAAAATCCGGGAGGGGTCATTTGAGTATAAGACTGTATCATCTGCATATAAATGGATGAGAGAGCTTCCTACTGCCTCAGCTATGTTGTTTATGTAAATTGAGAAGAGCGTGGGGCCTAGGATCAAGCCTTGGGGTACTCCCTTTGTGACAGGCAGTGGCTGAGACAGCAGATGTTCTGACTCTTTGAGAGAGGTAGTTTGCAAACCAGGCCTAAGACCCCTCAGAGACACCAATATTCCTTAGCCGGCCCACAAGAATGGAATGGTCTACCGTATCAAAAGCTTTGGCCAAGTCAATAAAAATAGCAGCACAACATTGCTTAGAATCAAGGGCCATGGTGGCATCATTGAGGACCTTTATGGTTGCAGTGACACATCCATAACCTGAGCAGGAACCAGATTGCATACCAGAGAGAATACTATAGACATCAAGAAAGCCAGTCAGTTGATAATTGACACGTTTTTCCAACACTTTTGAAAAACAGGGCAAAATAGAAATATGCCTATAACAGTTAGGATCAGTTTGTTCTCCCCCTTTAAATAAAGGACTACCAGTGGCTGCCTTCCAAGCAATGGGAACTTCCCCAGAGAAGAGAGACAGGTTAACAATGGTCAGAGATGGGCTTGGTGATGATAGAGGCAGCAACCTTAAAGAAGCAATGGTCTAAAGCATCTGACCTAGATGGTTTAAGGAGCTCTTTTAGCACCTCGGACTCAGTGACCGCCTGCAGGGAGAAACTTTGTAGTGGGGCAGGGGGAAAAGAGGGAGGAGCATCAGGGCTAGGTGCATTAGAAGGGGTGGGAGATGAGGAAATGTTGGATGGGCAAGGAGGCATGGCTTTGTCAAATAGGCATCCTGACTTAATTAAGTGGTGATTAAAGAGCTCAGCCATGTGCTTCTTGTCAGTAACAACCACATCATCAACTTTAAGGGACATGGGCAGCTGTGAGGAGGAGGGTTTATTCTCCAGGTCTTTAGCCGTTTTCCAGAACTTCTTGGGGTTCGACTCACAGAGAGAGAACTAACTTTGGCCTTCCGGATAGCCTGAGTGCACTTATTTGTCATTTGCCTGAACGAGAGCCAGTCAGCCTTTCGCCGAATGCAATTCTTGAGGTGGAGGAACTCTGCAAGAGTCCGGTCAAACCAAGGGCTGAACTTGTTTTTAATTCTAATTTTCTTTATGGGGGCCAGGACATAGACGTGTCCTAATCCATTCACACGCTCAGTCCATCATGAGACATTCACAGTTCAACATATGCAGTGGGACGACTGTATAAAATACATTTAAAAAATACTGAGCTAAATTTTATGCTCCAAAAAAAATGAAAATTATATTCTTAATACTAATACAACTGCTCAGAGAAAGAGATTTATTTTAACACATAATCATTTATTTTTTCTGAAAAAGATAGGGGTCAAAATTATTCCCACCTAAAATGTTTTATGAGACTGAAGAACACCTTGGGAGGGATCTTAGACCATTCCTCCATTTAAAATCTTTTCAGATCCTTTGATATCCTTCGTCTGCACTTATGGACTGCCCTCTTCAATTCAAACATCAGGTTTTCAATGGGGTTCAAGTCCGGGGACCGAGATAGCCATTGCAAAATGTTGATTTTGTGGTCAATTATCATACATTTTGGGGGATATTGATGTATGCTTGGGGTTATTGTTTAAATTTCAGCATCCTGGCAGGGGCAACCAGGTTTTTAGCTAAAATGTCCTGTTAGTGGGTAAACTTGACCTTAACAAGGGCCCCACGACAAGTGGAAGCAAAATAGCCCCATAACATCAAAGATCCACCACCATATTTTACAGTATAGGTATGGGTTGATGATCACACTCATCTAATTTGTACATGTGCAGTTGCCAGGGATGCTTGCCAAATGATTAAATGGCTGTCCTCTATCTTATTAGATACTGTTCCACATTAAGAAACTCTTAGAGTCCAGAGTCTTAATCCTGCAGATTTATATTTTCTTTATCATTTCACCCAATAGGTTTAAGAAGAAACCTAAGACGACTTTGCTCTATTGGTCTAATTATTGAAGTGCTTCTTAAATAGAACTAGCCCCCCACCCACCACCGTGTTTCTGTTCTGCTGGCGATGATGCCGTGTTGGCTAGACTACATAAGTTTTACTCCAATAGAGCTCCACACAGATATGCCAGAATCAATGTTGTTTGTTTCATATTTACTCTGCCTGACACAGCCACAGGGCACTTTTACTTAGATTTTATGTTATACTCTTTCATACCATGATAGAAAAGCAGTAGTGTTTTGGCTGGAGGAGCCCTGAAAATGAGTATTCTAGGATGGATCTTCCTACTGAACTGAGCTCGCTTTCCAGTTTTCCTTTTAAACACGTATCGAAGGAGCTGCCAGGTTTATTCAGCATCAGAGAAAGTTCAAATGAAGAAACCCCGTGCAACCTTGCTCTGCTGCAACCTTGCTTGTCTAATAAAGGACTTCAGAGCCCCATGCCTTTTGGTTCTCTTCTGTTGAGTCGATGGCGATGAATGCAGCTGGGATCTGTTCACGTGGGAGTGAGAGGACGAACGTGCCCTTGTGTCGGGTGGAGGCATCAGCAGCACACTCACATGCTAGCTAAGGGCCCCCATAGCTCTCTGATAAATGCATGTCCTTCTATGAGGCAGCGGCTACTGACGCACAATGTATTGAATTAATAGTTAAGGGCCTGACGGGCTGTGATCAGACAACACACAGGAGCTGAGCCAACGCTTCTTTAGCTATCTGTGTGGGACCACTTTTATCGTTCTCATCCCACACCAGGCTTACGTGAACAGTGACGCTGACATTAAGGATTATTATTAAAGTTGAATGTGGCATGTAGAATAGTCTGTCACAGACACAGCTGCCCGTGGAGAGAGGAGCACTGCACTCTGAAAAAGGAAACTGATTTTAGGTAAACAATTTGATTAAGGCCACCAGAGGAAAGTGGGAACGCTGGTATCGCAGGTGCAGCAAAATGCTTATATTTCTAGCATACCTAAGAATACACAGCAATACACATAAACCCCCCAAATAACAATTATGTAATTAAGAAACATCAGAACGGGCAATGTCAAAGTCCGGAATATAAACATATATATATATATATATATATATATATATATATATATATATATATATATATATATATATATATATATACAGTATGTTGTAAATTTTATATTTTATATTCTTCAAAGTAGCCACCCTTTGCCTTGATGACAGCTTTGCACACTCTTGGCATTCTGCAAAGAAACCATACAGGACACCAATAATAAGAAGAAACATTCTTAGGCCAAGAAACACGAGCAATGGACATTAGACCAGTGGAAATCTGTCCTTTGGTCTGATGAGTCCAAATTTGAGATTTTTGGTTCCAACCACCATGTCTTTGTGAGATGCAGAGTAGGTGAACGGAGGATCTCCGCATGTGTGGTTCCCACTATGAAGCGTGGATGAGGAGGTGTGATGGTGTGGGGGTGCTTTGCTGGTGACACTGTCTGTGATTTATTTAGAATTCAAGGCACACTTAACCAGCATGGCTCCCACATCATTCAGCAGCAACACGCCATCCCATCTGGTTTGTGCTTAGTGAGACGATCATTTGTTTTTCAACAGGACAATGACCCAAAACAGACCTCCAGGTTGTGTAAGGGCTATCTGACCAAGAAGGAGAGTGATGGAGTGCTGCATCAGATGACCTGACCTCCACAATCACCAGACCTCAACCCAATTGAGATTGTTTGGGATGAGTTGGACCGCGGAGTGAAGGAAAAGCAGCCAACAAGTGCTCAGCATATGTGGGAACTCCTTCAAGACTGTTGGAAAAGCATTCCTCATGAAGCTGGTTGAGAGAATGACAAGAGTGTGCAAAGCTGTCATCAAGGCAAAGGGTGTCTACTTTGAAGAATCTCAAATGTAAAATTTATTTTGATTTGTTTAACACTTTTTTGGTTACTACGTGATTCCATATGTGTTATTTCATAGTTTTTATGTCTTCACTATTATTCTACAATGTAGAAAATAGTAAAAATAAAGAAAAACCCATGAATGAGTAGGTGTGTCCGAACTTTTGACTGATACTGTACATATGAAGCGGGTAGGTAAAACAGTATGTGAACATTATTAAAGTGATCAGTGTTCAATGACTGTGTACATAGGGCAGCAGTCTCTAAGGTGCAGAGTAGAGTACTGGGTGTTAGCCGGTTAGTAACACAGACTAAGATTCAGGGCAGGATACTGGGTGGGTGCCAGCTAGTGTTGACTATTTTACAGTCTGATGGCCTAGCAAGCTGTTTTTCAGTCTCTCGGTTCCAGCTTTAATGCACCTGTACTGTGTCTGCCTTTTAGATGGTAGTGTGGTTAACAGACTGTGGCTCGGGTGGCTGATTGTGCCTCTGGTGATGCGTTGGGCTGGGTTGCGTACCAAGCAGTGATAAAGCCCGACAGGTTGCTCTCAATGGTGCGTCTCTGGAAGTTTGTGAGGGTTTGTCTACCCCGTCGTATAAACACCAGAGACGTGGATTAGTGTATCTCTGTGTATATAAGGTAGTACTGGGTTTACCTTAAGACCATTCAGCTGAAACTCTGCGCCATCTGTCTCAGAGTTGCAGCCATCACAAGCACTCAACCTCGCCTTGCCGAAAGAGAGGGGGGATCATTACCACAGCGCAGAGGTGTGGAGTTAAGACTAGGCTGTTTTCACAAACCCAACCTTGTGAAAGGGCTAGGTAAGTGGGTGTTACGGTGCTGCTATTGCTATTGTTTGTGCAGTAGTTCTGAGGTGAGAGAAGATGTATCCAAGTAAAGGAAGCGCGAGCGCTGTATCGAAAGGTATCAGGTCTTTCATCCCCCATCTCGTCAAATCAGCATATGTACACTGTAAAGGAAACGTCATCTCTCTGTGGGGGTTTGATATCTTATCAGGCTAAATGCATTTTCTCTTTGTTCACAGATCATTCACATTGAGTCATCTGGGGATTGAATGTCAAACCAGATAAATATAAGGATGGAGCTCCGTGGAGCTGTGATATGTGTGTGAAACAACTGAGACAGTCTGTGTTTGACCCTTGTATTCCATAGGATAGCTCTGAGTATCTTTAAGCTACTCTCCCATTTCCATGCTTGAAATGGTGCGATAATTCCAAAGGCAGAACCCCTGCCAATTTATCGCTGCTCCTTACATGGCAGTGAGCAAGCAGGTATTGAGCAACTGACAACTTTGTGACAAGGCTGCAGAGATACAGTACTCCGCAAGTCTGCATGCAGTAATCATCCTTATTATGAGAGCGTTTTTATGTCATTATAGCCAGCTCTTCACAAATATAGGCGTAAACATAAGCGAATGATAAATAGAAGCGTAAATAAAACAGGGCGTGAATATAGCAAGTGTCGTAATGAAATCGAAGGATTGAAGGTTGCATCTGAGAGCACTGGCCAACTCCACTCTCTTCATGTGATATGTTTCACACTGACAGGAAAAGCCCCTCCCCCCCATGCAGATATTAATATGAACCTAGCCCCTCCGCTCACCCTCCTCCGACACGTTTCCCTGGCCTCATGATATTTGAATTAATGAATGGCCTCCTGGACCCCCTGACGCGCAGACAGCACAGATGAAATTGCTGAACTTGTATAGGCAAAGCAGTGCTACGATCAGCTTATTACATGGTCGGAGAGGAGGGGAGGATCCTGGGCTGCCTGCAGCCGCCTAATTGGTTGCTCCCTCAGCAGTGGGGAGGGGCCGAGGAGAGGCAAAGAGAGGAGAGGGAATGAGGGCAGTGTTCTAATTTAGGGGGGATAGGATTGGGAATGACCGTTAGATGTGGCTTGCCGATAATAGCACACATCAGCCACAGCGCTGCAAATGAGAGCACAGGCAGAGAGCAGGGGACTGAGTGCAGAATGATACCATAGAGCACAGAGCGAGAGAAGGAGTGGGAGAGAGTGTATTGTCAGCACGTTGGAGAGCGCAAAGCACAGAGGACTGAGAGAGTGCAGGAAAGGAGGAGAAGAAGCGGAGAGAGGGAAAAAAGATAGAGGATTGTGTTTTTGTAGGGGGGTAAAAGTTCCCACCGCTCCAGGCAGAAAGCAGACCTGAGGTCAGCAGCAGGGAGAAGTGAACCAGGTGGAAGAAGTGGAGCAGCTGACAGCAGGAGAGAAAGAGTCACAGGGGGTCTGCTCTCACGGCAAACATCACAGCAGTGTGGAGAGCACAGGAGATCCAGGGGACACTATTGAAACTTACCGACTCAAGGACGCAGTCTGCCGTCACTTGTCAGGGTAATAATGGTTCTCACTGGACTAGGGCTTCTCTGCATGGCTAACTCAAGAGCATGAGAGCAGACGCTGGGCATTGGGCGGAAGACACATAGAGCTGGGAATAGCGCCTGTGTCGTTCCTTCCTCTCACTTACCTGTGTTGGGGAGATAGAACGATTCTGATATAGAAACATTCCGATTGTCTGGCCTTGAAGAGAATCAGTACAGAGCAGAGAGGGAGAGAGGAGCCGGTTAGAGTAGGAGAGTTCTGTCCTCTCATCTCTGAGACATGGTAGAGTGTGTAACAGTAGCGAGCCCCTCAGCAGCAGCAGCAACAGCCCCAGAGCATGGAGAAGTCCAGCAGTGAGGAGTCAGCCATTCACCGCAGCCCGTCCGTGGATAGCCGCGACTCTGACTTTGCCCGCGCCTCTACATCTGGCCGCCCGTTCGGTGGCCGCGGCTTCACCGCCGGCGCGTTCTACGGCTCCACGGGGCCACGTGGCGCCTCCGCCGCACAGGGGCAGGCTGGGACAGCGGCCGATGCCAGCGTCAACATCGGAGGAGACAAGAGCAGCAATAACAAGTACACGGCGCCCAAAGGCAGCAAATACGTGGTCTTTTACCTGGATCTATCCTTTGTGTTCCTTTTAGAATTCAAGAAGTGCAACATGGCACGGGGCTGTCTCTGCTGTTTGAAGTACACGATGTTCCTCTTCAACCTCATCTTCTGGGTAAGTCAACATGATTTATCTCTCTTCTTCTTCTCTTTCTCATGTCTCCATCGTGTTTGTTCTGTTTTGGGGATGGCTAATTATAGGATGCATTAGGATGAATTTGGGCCAACAAGCAGGAATGACACTGACACACGGTGCTGGAAATTACTCAGTGGATACAAATGTAAACGGGGTAGTCATTAGGTGTGCAGTAATATGAGTAAGGCAAGATGGTAAAATGTCATATTGCATAATACTTGTAAACTGATATACGGATCATTTCAAGACTTCTGTTCAGGCGTATGTGAGATAAAGATTGGTGTTCAAGTTTATGAGGATCATTATGAAAACCCTTTTCTTCTCAAGGTGATACTGTAGGTCTTTGTGCAACCATGTGTGTTTCATAACTATGTCTGCCTCATCCTGGCATGAGGGGGGCTCATTTGCATGTTACTATCGCTGGTTGTTATTGAGGCGTTGGAGTGGGGGTTGTCACTCCAACGCCTCAAAGTCCAAATTGGCTATATCGTAAAAATGGATGAAAACAAACAGTTTGGTTTTCATTTGAAGATTAGGGTAAGGCATACGGTTAGCAGTGTGGTTAAGTTTAGAGTTAGGTTTAACATCAGATTTGAAAAAGAGTTTGAGGAGTGGTTGCTCCTCCATGTCTCCATGTGGGTGCTCTGCTGGGGTGCTGGGGTTGGCACTCATTCAGATGGCTTTACAACATGGCTCCATGTGGCTGGGGTGCTGGCACTCATTCAGATGGCTTTACAACATGGCTCCTGATGGATGCTGATTTACTGCAAACATTATGAGGATTTAGAGTGTTAAGCTGTCTAGTTAAAGGACAGGGGGCATTGCTTACATGTTTTAGATGGAACCATGACATATCTGGGGAATGGTTCTGAAAGATTTAGAACGATTGAGGATGTTTTAATTCATTTTGGAGAGCCACTGGAGAGTTGGATGGGAATAATCTGATTTGTTGGTTTTATTTTACACATTGGGATTTTTTGGGGTAACAAAGATCCAAAAAATAAATACTAGCACTTTCACACATCATCATCAAATCCCCCAGATTGCAGTGGGCCTTATGTTGGCATCTGTCATTTTGTTTGTGAAAGTAGGCATCCCCAGAAATATTTAACCAGTGGATTACCGGGGGTTTAGTTGATGGACCGGAGCCTTTTGTGTGGAGCCAGTCATGCGTGAAGCGTAATAACATCACAACACCACAGGGTATACCTCTCCAATCACGTCACCACTAGCCTACTACGTGCACCCTGCAATCTGGGGCACATTTGAGGCTCAGGCACCAGGCTGCTGCCCATTATTACTGAACCATGACGAGACCAATAGCCCACAGCACAGATTCCAATGTAGCTTTCGGGCAGAACACCCACACAGTGCAAGAGGGATATGTGTGTGCCTGATTGGCAAGGCCTGCTCAGATCAGGCAAGGTGTGTGTGCGGTACGTGATGCATGTGGAGCGATCAGAGGCCGGGCTACTGGATGGCGGCTGAGGTCATTGTGTCAGTGCTGCTTTGCCATCCGTGACAGCTACGGGAGGATTTAGCTGAGGCGCTTGCTCTCCCTGAGGGCTTTGTGTGGCTCAACCTGTACTTAACCCCTTGTGTTGGCAGTAAAACCCCCCATGTTAATAACCTGATGCTCTAGCTCCACACTGGGAGGAGTGGGGAAAGAGACTTTGCCTTTGGCACTGAGCTGGATGCCCTAGACCTGCCTTATTGTCACTGACTCTCCTAGGGTTAGGGAGAGTAAGGAGGGCTATGGGCACCCTATGGTGTGAGGAAATTGTGACCTTCCTCTGTGTGCGTGTTGATCAGTGGGGAAGCCTGGAGCGTCCGGGGGGCTTTCACTAGCGCAGTGGCTCCCGCTGGGCAGTAATTGAGCTCCTCACACTGCTAATGTTCACTTAATGATCACGGCCCTTGCTAGCAGATTGATAGTCGTTGTGGCGCCTTGACTCCCTTTAATGACAGTTTAATAACTGTCCCAGGGGAGTCACTGTTTCCCTGGGTGGCCATGTATCCACCTCTCTGTGAAGGCAGGAGGTGTCTGTCTGTCTGTCTGTCTGTCTGTCTGTCTGTCTGTCTGTCTGTCTGTCTGCTGCAGCCCCACCGGGTCCGGGTGTCCAGAGGCAGCACTGAGGCTGGCTGAAGCCTGTGGCTGGACCCAGTTTAGGGAGAGACACAAGGGCTTGGGGACTGGGGGACAGGGTGAAAAGCAGCCCTGTATCCTGACACCCCTGGGACATTGCTGCTTTCCCTGTGGCACTCCATGAATCGCAAGTTTACGCTGCCTGCCCAGGGCCTCAGCTTTGACACCCCAGATCGGAGCGGAGTTGCGTGGTGGCTGCCAGGCCTATGGCGTAACCCGACGCCAGGTGCAGACAGCGGGCCTCCCTCGAAACCCACAACCCCCAGCCCTCCACTCCCTCCACGGGGCTTACAGCGGTAACTTGAAGCACAAGGTAAATAGCGCAGGCACTCCAGGCATGTCCCATGCACTCATCTCCAGGCCTCTCCAGCAGTTGTTCCTGACCATCTGGCTTCTCTTTCTTATGGAGATTAGTGTTAGTCTGAGCTGCAGCATGGTTGGGGGGTCTGGGTCAGATCAGAGTATCTGGTGGTGTAGTAGTCAGGATTGAGAGCAAGTCTCCTTTGGATGACGGAGGACACCACCAATAAAGCCAGTGGTCACGACAATCACACCAAATCACAGTGGCTATGCCCAAAAATACAGTGATGACTGGACGACATGTTGGTAGACACACTATGAGTCGGGGAGCAAGATTGGGTTGGCTGTGATTTCCTATGTGTGTCAGCTTGCAGACTGGCCATGGTGTATTTGCAGGCCCCTGCTCTGTGTCCTCTCTCTGTGATGTCTGATAGAATCTCTGGTCTGCTCTGCCCAGCCCTCCCCCTTCACTCCCTCCACTATTAATCGGTTCCTTCCCTCCCTGAAACATCCTCCCTGTTTCCTTCCCTTCCCAACACGGGTGCACATAGTGCACCTTTGTTAGAGAGAGCTGCCTCCATCCCACCACTGTGTCATTATCATACCATAAGCAAAGCCTCATTTGATATTCATATTTGGAGAATAACTGGCCGCTCAGCATCCTTACCTTATAACGGGCCAAAGAAGTGGTGCAAATCCTTTGTTAGGGGAGTAGAAGATCCAACTGTGTTTAGCATTCATGAATTCCTATGCTTGCTTAGGGGATTGCTGGAGGATTTATATGCCATTTGGTCGAAGGAAACAAAAGATTAGTTTCCCCATCGATTTAATCACCTGAGTTGACATTTTTGTTTTAAATGTAGCTAGTACGCCGCCAGAAGAAAAGAGCTTGAAACCTAATGACAGTTTCAAGGTGTTTGTGTGTGTTTTCCTCATTGAACGGTGGCTTTATAAAGCATTGCCTTGGCAATCATTTCACTCATGCTGTCCCATTCCTTCATGCCACAAGGTTTCGAGCCAAGGTGCCGAAGCAATTTGCCTGCTGTTTTCCCCCTCACAGAGTGCTGAAAAGTTCACTAAACCCCTCGGCCCCAAGGGACTTCACATTGTAACAAACTTTCAGATGTACTCTCTCACCAGAAGTCTATCACAAGTTAACTTAATCCCTTACTAGGTGATGTGGAGGTTAAACTTAAATTGAGGCGCAGTGAATTGTTTGAACTCATGAAACCAGCTTTCAATAATTCATGATGGATTCAATAATTCTTACATGGATTTCCAATACTGACATGCTTACTGATAAAAAAAGATTGAACCTTTATTTAACTAGGCAAGTCAGTTAAGAACAAATTCTTATTTACAATGACGGCCTAGGATCAGTGGGTTAACTGCCTTGTTCAGGGGCAGAATGACAGATTTTTACCTTGTCAGCTCAGGGATTCAATCTAGCAACCTTTCTGTTACTTCCCCAACGCTCTAACCACCTGCCACCCTGATTCAGGAGTGGCTTAAATAACACAATATATTATTGTGAAGCTATATCAATCAGTACTTTAGGGCAATGTAATGTAGACAATTCATATCCAGAACAGTACAAGAGGACATGATTCTGCCATGTCAATTTTTACTCTCAAATAAGGACATGGCATATCTGATTCTCCTGCATTGGACAATGTATTTAATTTATTTACATTTACTTAGAAGAAGTATTGACGTAGTTGATATGCATTTGATCATTTTAAGTGTTGTAATTAGCACAGGGCCTTTTGGGGGCCCTAAGAGAGATTTGGTAAGGGCCCTTTGGCACGTGCCCTTCATGCCCGGTCAGTAATTTTTGCCATGATTAATACAAGTTTAGACAGCTGGCTAGACTAAATTACCAATCAAAAAATGTTTTATGAGTGACTGTCATTGGCTGACATAAAAAACTGCTGATGCACAACCATATTTCGAACTGTAAGTTGAGACCCCAACTGAGTACAAAAATGTAATAATAATACTAAATTGGGGCGGGGGCCCCCTAGTGGCCAGGGGCCCTAAATGACAGCTTATGTCGCCTATACCTGGGGCCGGCCCTGAATTAGCATCCCCACAGGAGAAGGTACAGCCTTGGCTCAATATTCCTACTCTAACCTGCACTCCAATATCTCCATATACTGTAACCCCGCTACCTGCCTGTGTCCAGTAGCTAAATGTCTGGGGAGATACATTTTAATTTACACATCTCCACCCGGTCTGCTCCTTCAATTGCCAACCTACCTCATTGTAGAGCTCTGCAGAGCTCATTAGCTTGTGTAACAGATCAAATGGGATATAGGCCCATATAATGTGGTGGCTTGTGGTGGGTGTAGTTAGCCAGAGATGTAAGTCTCCCCACCCCCCATGCTGGCTGATTGGAAATTGAGACAGCCTGTTTAGAGTAGAGACTCACTGTGTCAGTTATGACTCATAACATACTAGGTGCCACCGTTCAATAAAAACCTGTTACTGGGTTCCCAGGGCAAGACCAAAATAGCATCCCCATGCCCTGTGAAAGAGGGGGTTTTAATGATCATGCTGACATGTTTATTTTTGTTTCTCGTAGTAAACATGGTAGCGTAGCGCATGCATCTAAACAGGCATTATCCTAGGGCAGGAGGACATTTTATTTGGTTTTAACAAGGTTTGATGGGAGGCTGGGGTGCTATTGTGTCAATATTGTGTTGTTGACTAGAGTGTGCCAGGTGAACGGAGAGACATAGAGAGACCAGATGAAATAACAACTGCTATGAGAGAGGTAGCTAAGCTAGCTCCGTAAAACCTTGGACACCTGCCATTGTGTGACAGTTGCTTGGCATCCCCCAGACCAAAGCTCTCTTATTCCTCCCACATTCCACACCACTGTCCCTCCCAATTAGGAGAACCATCCACAGGGAAAGCTCTCTGGTCAGGGCCAAGCCCTGTATTCACAAAGTGTTTTAAATCATGATTATTTAAAAGAGACTTTGTGAACACAAGACCAGGGCTTGGCTATAATCCTTACTGTAGCGTTTACAGTGCAGTATTACTCCACATACCCTCGGACTCTGTCATATCTATAGGTCCCCTTAGTGCTAGATGACGAAACACGTACAGTGCAATACACCTACTCATTCCAGGGGTTTTCTTTATTTTGACTAGTTTTTACATTGTTGATTAATAGTAAATACATAAAAACTATGAATTAACACACATGGAATCATGTAGTAACCAAAAATGTGTGTAACAAATCAAAATATATTTCATATTTGAGATTCTTTAAAGTAGCCACCCTTTTCCTTGATGACAGCTTTGCACACTCTTGGCATTCTCTCAACCAGCTACCTTCATGGGGTAGTCACCTGGAGTGCATTTCAATTAACAGGTGTGCCTTGTAAAAAGTTAGTTTGTGGAATTTCTTTACTTCTTAATGCGTTTGAGCCACAAAGTAGTGGTGGTATACAGAAGATAGCCCTATTTGATGAAAGATCAAGTCCATATTCTGGCAAGAACAGCTCAAATAAGCAAGGAGAAATGACAGTCCGTTACATTAAGACATGAAGGTCAGTCAATCCTGAAAATGTTAAGAACTTTCAAAGTTTTGTCAAGTGCAGTAGCAAAAACCTTCAAGCGCAATGATGCAACTGGCTCTCACGAGGACCGCCACAGGAAAAGAAGTCCCAGAGTTACCTCTGCTGCAGAGGATGAGTTCATTAGAGTTAACTGCGCCTTAGATTGCAGCCCAAATAAATGCTTCACAGAGTTCAAGTAACAGACACATCTCAACATCAACTGTTCAGAGGAGACTGCATGAATCAAGGCTCCTGAGTGGCGCATTGGTCTAAGGCATGGCATCTCAGTGCAAGAGATGTCACTAAGAGTCCTTGGTTTGAATCCAAGCTGTATCACATCCGGCTGTGATTGGGAGTCCCATAGGGCGGAGCACAATTGACAAAGCATCATCTGTGGTAGGCTGCCATTGTTTTGCTAGTAAAATAAAGGTTACATATTCATGGTCGAATTGCTGCAAAGGAATCACTACTAAAGGACACCAATAAAAGTAAGAGACCTGCTTGGGCCAAGAAACACGAGCAATGGACATTAGCCTGGTGGAAATCTGTCCTTTGGTCTGATGAGTCCAAATTCGAGATTTTTGGTTCCAACCTCTGTGTCTTTGTGAGACGCAGAGTAGGTGAACGGATGATCTCCACATCTCCACTGTGAAGCATGGAGGAGGTGGTGTGATGCTGTGGAGGTGCTTTGATGGTGACAATGTATGTGATTTATTTAGAATTCAAGGCACACTGAACCAACATGCCTACCACAGCATTCTGCAGCGATACGCCATCCCATTTGCTTTGTGCTTAGTGGGACTATCATTTGTTTTTCAACAGGACAATGACCCAACACACCTCCAGGCTGTATAAGGGCTATTTGACCAAGAAGGAGAGTAATTGAGTGCTGCATCAGATGAGCTGGCTTCACAATCACCCGACCTCAACCCAATTGAGATAATTTGGGATGAGTTGGTCCGCAGAGTGAAGGAAAAGCAGCCAACAAGTGCTCAGCATATGTGGGAACTCCTTCGAGACTGTTGGAAAAGCATTCCAGGTGAAGCTGGTTGAGAGAATGCCAAGAGTGTGCAAAGCTGTCATGGGTGGCTACTTTGAATAATCTTAAATCTTAAATATATTTTGATTTATTTAACACTATTTTTGGTTATTGCATCATTTCATATGTGTTATTTCATAGTTTTGATGTCTTCACTGTTATTTTACAATGTAGAAAATAGTCAAACTAAAGAAAAACCCTTGAATGAGTAGGTGTGTCCAAACTTTTAACTGGTGCTGTATGTGTGGACTGGAGTGCTTGTCATCACGAGTCTAGTTAGTGATCAGCTCATCAAGGCTGACGGATGACACCTCAGGCCTTCAGGGCTCTTTCTTTTTTTTTTTCTCTCCGAGAGAGAGAGATGACCATCATTAGTTCTGCATAGATAACCAGGACCTCTTATTAAACATGTCATGTCAAACCATGTGTCTCTGGTGATGAGGGATGTTTTCCCAAGCAATAGTGTCACTGAGTCACAGAAGGGTTCTGCCTTTAATGATCAGTGGAAGGTGTCTTTTGTGCTGGCAATATCACTTTTTCACTTCTGAGAACTATCCGTACACATAGTTAACGACATAACCAACAGATTGACCACAAAAGGATAATTGAATTGATTCCTAATTGCAACTCCATTTCAAGGAATAATGCGTGGATTGCACATTGCACAATAGAGGATGATTGAAATGCTTTCCTCGTGAAATTAAATGGGTCTGAAAGTGATTGTCATTGTGTTGATACAGCATGAGGCTGTGTATCAAATCCGCTGTAGTCGGTAGGAAAGGCTTAGGCACACATTGTATTTTGTCATATTCCCCCTGGAGAATGTATTTTTCTCAGTAGAAGACTTTGAGGCCTCTACTTCAAATAGGCCCTCTCTTTTGTGGTATTATATGATTATATAAGGCAAACTTTAGTTGTGCCAAAGTATTCTACCAACAAAACTGAGATGTGATGTTCTGGTGCTGTTTGTCTATGTAAAAGCCTCTCCTTAGTAGAAGAAGAACATCAACATAAAAAAAAAAATGATTCATAACATTTTACTTTGTAACTTTGAGAAGTGTTTAAACGACTGACTTTAAAAAAAAAACTGAGGCAAAGAAGCGTGGGAGTTTTTTTACGAAGTCCCAGTCCCCTGGAGTGGAGTGATGCACAGAAGTGAAACCTGTCAATCAAACATGGTTTGACAACACAACAACAATCCCACTCACTGAGAGAGCATCGGTGGAGTAATACATAACATGGTACAGTGGAAGTGAAGTATGTACCTAGCTAGTGAATAAAGCAGATATTCAATTTGTCATCTACTGTATGACGGTCTCAATGAGTTGAGTTACCTTGACACCGCAACAATTAGGTTCACTTTCTTTTCAGAGACAGTCAGGTTCTTCATTCGGTCAGAGATACTGCTCTATTTTTAACACTTTTACAAAAATCCCCAGCCTTTAATATCTCGAATAATGGGACTCTCAGTATGTTTTATGGTGCTAAAATATTTACTAAGGAGCTTCATGCAAATAGGTGTTGAGAATAAAAGGTTATCATGCTCATGCTTGTCCTTGTAGGGGTTTGTAGGGGTTTGTAAACTTGTCTCCATCTCAGGCCTCCACTCACTCCAGGCATTCCGATCGATGCTATTCTGCACCTAAGCAGTGAAGAATGTTAGAATAGCTTGCCCGCCTCGCCCTACTCAGCATTTTCCTCTGTCACCCAAAGGCAAATTAAGGAGAAATCAATACCCCAAGTCACACTTGCTCAGCCTCAACTCTGAGGGAGAAGGTTTGGGACTATTTCTTTCCACTTGGTCTGCTGAGGAATAACTGGGTTTCGACCGGATTACCTCTCTGCTATTTAATGAATTATTTGGGGCGGCTGGCTTTGATGCACCTTGGCTGCAGACCCTAACACACTCAGTGTCCTGTGTTTGATGTATCCGCCATAGGGGATTCTGAGCTTCTCTTTAATGGTCATCATGTGAGGCTGGTGTCAGGTAGATATTGGGAATCCCTAATGTTTTCCAATTGAATTGATCAGGAAATTCTTGCTGGCTTACTGGCTGGCCAGGGCATCCAGGGTTTAGACACCATGGGCTGAGGATCCGCCATTGACTGGATCTAAGGGCTATCATCTTATAATTGATTCTATTGGGCTTGATTGCTTTCCCACCATGGTCCTCGTTCCCTCATACCCAGATACCATCCTCCCCCTCCTCCTGCTTATTAAATATCTTCTCCTCTCTCCAAACCAAACATAGAAAACCCAGACATGTCACATCCTTTTTAGCTTGGCATTTCGCTCTCGAATAGTGATGCACTCAAAATATGAGCCTCAACTTGCCTTTGAATCTGTGCATTTCAAGAGGTTGTCACCTTGCATTTGGGCTTGGGGACCCAGAGGTGCACAGTCTGAATGAGAACGGGCCCTCGGCGACAGCGTCAACAACTTGGTCCCTTGCCAGTCTCCAATAGGACACAAAGCCCTAAATAAGACCCCACTCAGAGGAAGGGGGAGGGGGACTCATCCATTGGACACCAATCACTGCCATGTTTCTATCGTAGTTTTTTTATTGGGCTAATTTTATTTGCCACATATGTTATATACAGTACTGTGTGCTCCCATTGGAAGTGTATGTATATACATCTATCACGCTGTGCTCAGAGAGAAATCCACATCCACCTTCAAAACAGGTTGTTGCAGTGCTCTCTCATTCTTGCAATTGACTCGTGTTCTTTGTGCATGAGGTGTTCACATAAACAGCTCTGACATTCTCCCTGAAGATAGATGGAGAAGCAGCATCAAGGCAACATCGACTCTATTTGTAGCTAACTGGCTCTGAAGCTTACAGGGATATTAACATGGTTTCTGAATGCGGATTCCCAATCTTCGCTCCTTTCTTGAACTGAGCTTTACCGTGTCTCTGTGACCTTCCTCGTGTCTTATCAAACGCCGTACACTATTCCTCATTTATTTCACAGCCGAACAGATGCGGGTGGATATAGATAGAGGCTTGAAGAACTGGGATTTGTACACTAATATGAGCTCATCACCGCTATCACCTCTGCGTGATCTCATTCAAGCGTTGAATCTGTGTGATTCGTAATACAGCTCTTTTGACACAAATAGAGTGCTACTACTCATCCTTACTGGGCGGGATGACGAACGCCATCATGATGTTTTCAGGTAGTGCTAATGGACAGGGAAAGGTCAGTGTGTTGTCCCATTAATTTCAGTGCTGAAATGGTGCTCCGAGCTAGTTCGTCATAATTCTCTGCACTAGGTGTACTGTATGTCCTGGTTGGTAGTGGGTTTTGCTGTAGCTGGCATGGTCACATGTACCATCCTGTCCTCAGCACCTGGAGAGATGGGGAACAGATGGTGCTGGACAGGGTTCCTACATCCTCCCTCTGAACTCACAGACCCAAAATGGCTTCCTAGCCCTCAATCTGTGTATGGAGTATGGGCTCTATGCATGGAGTTGGGGTCGGGTGGGTGGTAGGGGTCCTACTGCTACCCCAGGGACCTGACAGCCCAGCCAGGTGAATACAGTGATGTGTAGTGGCAGCTCCCACCGAGGTGATTCACACAGCCGTATCTTAGTGGTCCTGTTGGCTATCTCTCAGGCATACACATTGTGTCACATTTGTGGAAGGCATACTAATCATTCCAGCCCAGTTTTAAGGGATAATAACTGTATAGATTGGTTAGGAATTGTTCTCCCCTATTTGCAGCAGCCACTCAATAGCACAAGTGTTTATATTTTTTATATGTTATCTACAGTACAGTGTCGTGGGTGTTTCTTGTTGTTGATTAGCTAGCAATTTGCCACACACTATAAATGTAATGTTTCCAAGTGGCTGCACACATTGATTAACAAAGCACAAAACGCTCTTGAAGATGTTTTTGAGTCATTTGCGCTGATGAAATGTTCACTGTGCAACAAGATGAACAGATAGATAAACAGTAGCAGCAGCGTATGTGATTAAAAAAAAAAAGTTCAATTGTAGATAGTCCGGCTAGCTATTTGGTTTAATATTTAACTAACTATTTAGCAATCTTATAGCTTGGAGGTAGAAGTTGGTCAGGGTCCTATTGGTTCCAGACTTGGTACATCGGTACTGCTTGCCGTGTAGTTGCAGAGAGAATAGCCACTTGAGTGGCTGGAGTCTTTGCCAATTTTCTTGGCCTTCCTCTGACATCGCCACCTGGTATAGAAGTCCTGGATGGCAGGGAGCTCAGCCCAAGTGAAGTACTGGGCCTTACGCGCTACCCTCTGTAGAGCCTTGCAGTCGGATGCCAAGCAGTCGCCATACCAAGCTGTGTTGCAGCCAGTCAAGATGCTCTCAATGGTGCAGCTGTATAACTTGTTGAGGATCTGAGGGCCCATGCCAAATCATTTCAGCCTCCTTAGGGGGAAGAGGCATTGTTGTGCCCTCTTTATGACTGTGTTGGTGTGTGTAGACCGTGATCCTTAGTGATGAGGACATCGAGGAATTGAAGCTCTCGACCCGCTCGACTACAGCCCTGTCGATGATAATGAGGGCGTGCTCGGCCCTCCGTTTCCTGTAGTCCACGATTAGCCCCTTTGTCTTGCTGACATTGAAAGAGAGGGTGTTGTCTTGGCACCACACTGTCAGATCTCTGATCTCTCTGTAGGCTCTCTCATTGTTGTGATCTGTGGCCTGATCTGTGATCGGGTCGTGGGCAAACTTGATGTTGTTGGAGTTGTACGTGGCCATGCAGTCGTGGGTGAACAGGGAATACAAATCACATCAAACTTTATTTGTCACATGCGCCAAATACAACATCGTGAAATGCTTTCTTACCAACAGCACAGTTCAAGAAATAGAGTTAAGAACATATTTACCAAATAAACAAAAAAATAATAATACAAAAATGTAACACAATAAAATAACAATAACGAGGCTATATACAGGGGCTATTGGTACCGAGTCAGTGTGCGGGGATACAGATAACTTGTACATGTAGGTAGGGGGGAAGTGACTATGCATAGATAATAAACAGAAAGTAGCAGCAGTGTAAAAAACAAATGGAGGAGGGGGTGTCAATGTAAGTAATCCAGTGGCCATTTGATTAGTTGTTCAGCAGTCTTATGGCTTAGGGGTAGACGCTGTTAAGGAGTCTTTTGGTTCTAGACTTGGTGCTTCGGTACTTCTTGTCGTGCGGTAGCAGAGAAAACAGTCTATGACTTGGGTGACTGGAGTCTCTGAAATTAGTGTATAGTATATAGGCCTTGGAGGGCAGGAAGCTTGGCCCCAGTGATGTACTGGGCTGTACAGACTACCCTCTCGCCTTACGGTCAGATGCAGAGCAGTTACCATACCAGGCGGTGATGCAACCGGCAGGATGCTCTCGATGGTGCAGCTGTTTAACTTTTTGAGAATCTGGCGACCCATGTCAAATCTTTTCAGTCTCCTGAGGGGGAAAAGGTGTTGTCTTGCCCTCTTCACGACTGCCTTGGTGTGTTTGGACCATGATAGTTCATTGGTGATGTGGACACCAAGGAATCTGAAACTCTTGACCCGCTCCACTAAATGCACACCTGAGGGGCAGATGTGAGGGTCAGCGGGGCAGATGTTCTTGCCTACCCTCACAACCTGGAGGCGTCCCATCAGGTAGTCCGGGATCCAGTTGCAGAGGAAGGTGTTCAGTCCCAGGGTACTTAGCTTAATGATGAGCTTGGAGGTCACTATGATGTTGAACGCTGAGCTGTAGTCAATGAACAGCAATCTCACATAGGTGTTCCTCTTGTCCAGGTGGGAAAAGGTAGTGTTGAGTGCAATAGCATCTGTTGATCTGTTGGGGCAGTATGCAAAATGGAGTGGGTCCAGGGTGTCTGGGATGATGGTGCTAATGTGAGCCATGACAACCTTTCAAAGCATTTCATGCTCAGATGTGAGTGCTACGAGGCGAAAGTCATTTAGACAGGTTACCTTAGCGTTCTTGGGAACTCGGTCTATGATGGTCTGCTTGAAACATGTAGGTATTACAGATTGGGTCAGGGAGAGGTTAAAAATGTGCAATTCGTGCAAGACTGGGCAAATGTCTGTATACTTGATCTGCGGAAACATTGAAGCGCTTGGGCTCTCCTCGATGAGAGAAGTTTTCCGGCTTAGTAAAGCCTCAAACATAAATTGTCCGCAACACTGAAATGGGCTACTTTTATGTGAATTAATGAGGAGGCAGAACACACCTTAATTCAAACTGTTAGAAAATAAAACTTCAGTTTCCTTTTTCAAAACAACTAACCAAAGCATCACCAAATTTATATGGGGCAATAAAAAACCTAGGATCAAGTTTTCCACTCTATCGAAACCTGAATCTAAGGGTGGTCTTGCCCTTCCCTCCCTTCAATTGTACTACTGGTCTGCCCAAATCCGCAACATGCTAACATGGATCACAAACAGACAAGAGTCAACGTGGATTCAGATAGAAGCCCAATCCTGTGGTTCATTGCCCTTAAACTCAATTATATTCATTAATAACTTTAGTGAAGTGGGCAACATAGCCAAAACCTTTGTGATTTACAGCACCCTACTAGCATGGAGGGACTGTAAGAAATACCTGGGCATTTCCTTCCAAATATGTTCTCACTCGCCTATAGTAGGCAACCCAGACTTGCCAAAAGCCCTGAGGGATGCCAACTTTAATCTTTGGCATACTCTAGGAATCAGGACCTTTTCAGACCTATTTCATCAGAAAACCACTACACTGAAATCCTTTCAAGAGCTCTGCAGTGAATTCGATGTGCCAAGATCCAATTTTTTTTTTTATATATCTTCAAATTAGACATGTAATTTCCTCATTTACCTCCAAGAGGAGGTTTAGAACTCAGTTGAATGAAGTTGAAACCCTTCTTGTCACAGCACAATCCATTAAAGGCTAAATATCTTACATCTATAGACTCCTTTCTGAGAAAGGAGGCTCCTCCTTTACTCCTTTGAAAATAATCTGGGAAAAGGACCTTGGTCTGACTATCAGTGATGAGTTATGGGCTGAGGTTTGCGACAGGGTATACTGATCCTCTACTAATGTAAAAATGAAAGAATCTAATTACACATTTTTGTACACATTTTATTATACTCCTTTGAGACTCCATAAAATGAAAACAGATATGTCTCCTAACTCTAAAAGATGTACCTCTGAAAGTGGTACCTATATGCACGTATTTTGGAGCTGTAGAGAGATTGCCAGATTCTGGCAATCTATACATACTGCTGCACAGAAAATACTAAATGTACAGTTTGATATGACCCCGTGTATCTATCTTCTTAATGCCCAGCAGGGCTTTGTTCTTGATCCTGACAGAGAAAATTTGCTTATGACTATTACATACTTTGCTAAGAAATGCATTCTTCTATTGTGGGCCTCTAATACCCCTCCTACATTTAAAATGTGGATTGACCAGATTGTTGACTTTCTCCCTCTTGAAAAGCTCACTTATGACCTCCACAAGAGACAGCCCAAGTTTGATAGACTCTGATCTCCACTATTCAACTATATTTCAAACTGGACAGAGTGAACGGGGTGACTAGGGAAATGTGCAGATACATGTTGTGTAAGGTACTGTAAAACCTAAAAACTAATTATTGGCCCGTCGTCTCAGCGAAGGCTAGAAATAGCTGATAAGATCCTTGATAGTGCTGCTGCAAGTGTTATAAATGTTTTTTTGTGTTTTTATTTTAATTTTGTTTTTGAGTACGTGTGCGTATGTATGTATGTATATATGTGGGTATGTGTGTATGTATGTATGTATGTATGTATGTGTGTATATATATATATATATATATGCACCAAGGAAAATAAATAGATAGTCAAATAACAACACTTATTTTTCTTAATCTTTCATTTTAATTGTATTTTTTTTTTTCAAATGTATTATTATTATAATATTGACTTTTTATTTTTATTTTTTTAAGTCTGTCACATCTGTGAATGTGGAATGTGTTTTGTTGGTTGATTGAAAAAACAAGAAAACTTAATAAAACTTTAAATTGAAAAAAAAAAAAAAAACTTATTTGAAAATCATTTGAAATTGACAAATTGAAACATAGCCTATAGATAATTAGCAGGCAGTGCATGTTAACTGTCCTGCTTTCTGACATCATGTGCGTAAAACAACTCACACTGGGGCAACCGTTAGAAGATAAAGTGTTTCCAATGACATCATCAAACAATCAATGCCTACGCATAATTGGTTAAAATCACAGGATGCACACAGATGATGTCATTTATCATCCACTATCTTTTTTTGCTACAAAACATAGAAACTGGCCATTTCCACATATGTTGATGTTGGGGTGGTGCTGAATATGAAGTTGAAAAACTGTGACATTTCCCTTTAAACTGTACTATGCTAGATTAAGAATGACTTTGACTTTACCACGGAAGGTGGATAAATGCCTTAATTTGTTTGTTTATCCATCCATCATGGCCCATAATCACAATATTTGACGTGTTTTAAATAATTGAAGTTAAAGGACAAAAAAAAGACAAATTAAAATGTTTAAAAAATTAAAAAATCAAGAAATGATCAAATAGTTTGACAACCGTGTTTGTAAGCTTTTAAATGATATCAAACTCAAGTGTTTACGTTTTCCAGTGATGAAGACGTGTCATGTTAGGGGGTATGCAAAATTGATCAACTTTTAGCATGTTTTGACATTCAGGTCCAAAAAGTTACTTTGTGACCATTTTCTACGATGGGCAAATATGTATAGAAGGTGTCATTCTAATCTAAAAACCCTGCAGTCAAAAAGGGATTCAAATCCAACGGAACGACCGTCAAATTTGACATGTGGCTAATGTATACTATACTTGTATTCCAAACATGATGACAGAGTTAGATGTGTCAACACCCACTGTACAGTCCGTTCCCACACAAATCAATTGACACATTGTTTATGGGCGGTGTGACATTGGTGTGCTGACTATGCACTGTATTGACCCACCAGATGAGGTCATCCTGTTCACGGCTGGACCTCAACCCGGGCTGGCGGTTGGCTGGTTAATTGTGTGCCAATGGCAAATTATGATGCCATTCTCCAGAAATAGGCTTATCCAGGGACAGCTGGGCGCAGGAGGATGTAACCGGAGTGGCCAAGACAAGAGAGACGGCAATCAAGAGTTGCCGTCATTGCATTGGCTCGTGTGATGGATGATACACTGAGTGTACAAAACATTAAGAACACCTGCTCTTTCCATGACAGACTGACCAGGTGAGTCCATGTGAAAGCTATGATCCCTTATTGATGCCACTTCTTAAATTCACTTCAATCAGTGTAGATGAAGTGGAGGAGACAGGTTAAAGAAGGATTTTTAAGTCTTCAGACAATTGAGACATGGATTGTGTATGTGTGCCATTCAGAGGGTGAATGGGCAAGACGAAATATTGAAGGGCCTTGTATTTTAGTAGGTGCCAGGCGCACCGGTTTGTGTCAAGAACATAAACACTGCTCGGTTTTCATGCTCAACAGTTTCCTGTGTGTATCAAGAATGGTCCACATGTCATGTTCTGACCTTAGTTCCTTTGTTTTGTCTTTGTTTTAATATGGTCAGGGCGTGAGTTGGGGTGGGCAGTCTACGTTTGTTTTTCTATGTTGGTTTTTGTGTTCGGCCTAGTATGGTTCTCAATAAGACGCAGGTGTCGTTAGTTGTCTCTGATTGAGAATCATACTTAGGTAGCCTTTTCCCACCTGGGTCTCGTGGGTGTTTATTTTCCGTGTTTGTGTTTGTGCCACACGGGACTGTTTCGTTTGTTTCGCATTGTTTGATTTTGTATTTTGTAGTGTTCAGTTTTCTTATTAAATTATGGACACTTACCATGCTGTAAATTGGTCCAATCTATCTTACTCCTCACCAGAGGAAGACGACGATCATTACAACACAACTGTGGGAAGCATTGGAGTCAACATGGGCCAGCATCCCTGTGGAACGCTTTCGTCACCTTTGTAGAGTCCATGCCCCGACTAAGTGACGCTGTTCTGAGGGCAAAAGAGGGTGCAACTCAATATTAGGAAGGTGTCCTTTATGTTTTTAGCACTCAGTGTATATCAATTATCGGTCCCTGTCACTTGTGTCTGTGTTCATGTGACATGAAAGCACACCTCATCTCACTATTGGAGGAATAACTCTATCCAGGAAATCTCACTCACAACCCCACTCAATAAAAGTGCCTACCTTGCAAAGGAGATAGGAGAAGAAAGTGCTACCCTGAGGCGTGTTCTTTCATGAGTTCTCACCTAGGTTTGGAGAGGAAAGAGGGTACTTTATACCTTCAGTTGTGGTTGAGTCTCATTTGCTCCCTTTGGAAAACATCTAGATGTTTCTTCACTCTTCACTAATGAGGGTTTCACACTACAGATGAGACTTCTTCTGGTCCAACTCTTCTCATGTCTGGATACAGCTCAAAATATCCTCAGAGTTTTTACTTCGCAGCTAACACGCTGTTAAATCTTCCTGAAAAGCAGTCACGGAGCCTACTCTCCTCTATCTCCCCCTGTCTATTTATCTGCTTTAGTTGCAGACACAACATTGCCGCTTGAAGATTCTCCGCCAGAGGAAGCTGGCTGTTTTACAGACATTAAGCAATATAGACGGCTGCCTCTAAAAGCCCTGAGTTCCCTGATGATCATCGGTTTCCATTCTCGTCTCGCCGACAAGAATAACTTCATTCGGTGGCACGTTAAGTTACCCAGAAGCCCCGAAAACAAACAAAACAAAACATTGATAAGTCGTCGATTACGCAATCTCCCCTCTGCATCAATACCCGAGTGTGACTCTCATTATATCATGTGCATTTGGTGCATTTGGAATTCACGGAGAAGAGCCCATTGGATATGCATGGGCTTGCTATACAGCAGTGAGCACATAGATGAGCGGCTTGCCATCTTCCCCATCGGTTATCTTGCTGTCCGCATTTCGTTTCTGCGTAATGCAGTCCACGATGAGACCCAGCAGAGTACAGGAGACAGGCACGGTCAGCAGAGCATTCCCCGTGTATCGTCATTCAAATGTTGTATTTAATAAAAGAAAAAAAAAAAAAAAAATATATATATATATATATGTTGTATTTACTGCAAGCCTCCTGACATTAAAATAAGCACCCAGATAATAGGTTTCCTTAGGAGTTTCAGTCACTGGGGGCTCCAGCTCTGTGCCCCGGCTAACTGTGTGTACACATCTAAGCCGCCACTACTTAATAACATTCTTTAAAGCCCCACTGATAGCATGTGTCAGCTGGATCGGGATTCAGCGCTGCTGCTCTCCTTTTGTTGTCTTTTTTTGACGGGTTATTGTCTCGCGTCGCAAATGGAAACAAAAGACGCCCCACAAAGTGTAGCCTCGTGATAGGAGGACGGTAAGAAGAAAAGTGGGCTGCCATTAAACGGGAGACTTTCATGGATGGAGAGATGCCCTCCTCGCCTTCTCTCGCTCCGTGCATCTTTGTTTCACTTTCTTTGGAGGTAATGTGACCTATTCTTCCCAGGCACAGGGGACATAAAGTGACAAAAAGTGGTCACAACTCAGAGAGAACGAGCGACGGCCCCTCTCTGTGTGTTTCCTCCAGTAATGAGGGGAAGAACAAACACACAGCAGAGAGACTGGGCTCTAATGATTAGAGGTGACCACCATGACTGGACGGCCTTGTGATCTACCGAATGCCACAGCTTGTTAGTCGCCTTTTTATTTCATTGGATTACACTCACCATCTGTCCCCCTTCCTTTAATACGTTTCATTGAAAGACACTGTCAAAGTGGGTTGGATTGCCAAAGTGCAAAGCGCAAAGGATTGATTCAACTTGGTGACCAATCCTTTACATAACCAACATTTATGTCTGTGGCTGAAGCCCTAAGGCAATGTTTACAGTTGTGACTCATTTATTTATTGTCTTCCTCCTCCGTTCAGCATAAGTAGACAGAAGTAGACAGATGGTCGTTCTTGAGAGACCGCATGCTTGGGGTAACTTTGCTTGTCAGCCTGATAAAGGTTGACAAAGACCATGAAGCCTGCAACAAATAACTAGACGCGCTCAGCTTGTTAAGTTATGGTCGTATTGTGTGTTAAGTAACTCGGAGGACCACTTCGGCATCCCAAAATGCTATCGCAAGCCATTCGATTCAGAGTTATAAAGACACCTCTTTAGTCTGTATCTGGATGTGTTGATAAACAGGACATTGGTGCATTCTGTCACTATGGCCACTAAGCATGTACAAAGTCCTCTATTGATCTGAATGTCCCCTGCACCTTCTACCATGTCCCCAGGTCATGTAGAACATGAGACGCCCAGTGGTTAGAGGGATCACGTCGTCTTCTCCAGAGGCCAGGCCAGAATGTGCAACACAATAGAGTGGCTGCGGTCTGGCACACAGGACCCGAGACAGCTTTTTCCATCTCATAAACACCATTCATTAGATATAACCAATCATATAGGGTGCACGGCAGTGGGGGTAACTCAAGTAGCTAGAGAGGAGGAACAAATGGCCACATCAGCAACTGCAATAATACCTCCTCCTCTTCCTTTGATATTAATGGGTCGGCTAGTGAGAGAGTTGAATTATGCTCTTATTATACTCCATGCAACAGGAATGGAAATACTTGGAATCAGAATGCTTTTTGCAAAAAATTACCATAATAACCCATTATGACACCATGTAGCTCTAATCTAAGGGTCCGGTGATGGGTGTCTGTAGAATGCACAGATAAGTAGCTGTTGCGTGGATCAACCGTTGCTGTGTCGCCTGCGCTTCATTGCTCCTGTTTGGATTGGACAGTTGGCAACCAGGCTCCGGTGACAAGGTGACATTGGCCAGTGGTCATTAGCACCTGTGTGACGGGCGTACGGACTGGCACCTGTCACATCCACATGGCCCGCCTCACTGTCACATGGGGCGGCAGGTAGCCTAGCTGTTAGGAGCGTTGGGCCAGTAACCGAAAGGTCGCTGGTTTGAATCCCGAGACGACTAGGTGAAAAATCTGTCGATGTGCCCTTGAGTAAGGCACTTAACCCAAATTGCTCCAGTAAGTCGCTCTGGATAAGAGTGTCTGTTATTTGACTCAAATGGAAATGTAAACATCCACCACCATCGGCCCTCCCAGGCTAGGACAATTAGAAGGCAAAGTAGTGGAGGTGTCTGTTAACACTGCGTTAAGCATCAGGCTTTGTTGGTGTTCGAGCCACAGGTGGGCTGATGGAAGCTTTTCCTCAGAACAACTCTCTACGGTATCTCTCTGCAGGAACTGCGAAATCCTTGGAAGATGAAGCACGAGGCTTTATCCTGCATTCAGTACAGGGCTCTCCAAGCCCTCTTGCCATGTGGATCCATCTTAGGTGGGCCACTTGAGAGACAATGGGCTCCGGCACTTATCTAAACACACAAGCAATCTAGAGCCATTGCTCAGTAAACACACCGACTCTGAAGGAAAGCTATTTGCATAATAAGACGAGGGGGAGAAGGGGAAACCTGTTGCAGTAGTGGTTGGAGGATGGCTGTGATGTACTGTGATTTATGAAGGGAGAGCACTGCTGTGGCTCAATGTGTAGCCAACTATGCTCCCCGTTGAGATTGGAGTGTTTTTTCATCTGCATTTCATCTGCATTCAAAGTACTTTTTAGGTGCTCACTTCCCCATTCTCCGGGCTCAGGCTGAGAAGGAATGCTAAATATCAAGCTCTTAGCTGCAATTACAAACGGAAAGTTCCCAGCACCTAGAAACGCTATAGAACCCGCTAAATAGAACTCACTAGGACCTTCTACACCTCTCCTGAATGGACATTTTCCTTCAGTCCTGTCACTTCCCTTTTCATCAGCTGACCCTGTAAAAGCGGCAGTCAACTCATTTCCTCCAAACTGTTGGGATGCTTTCAGTCTAAGCGTGATGGCACCGTGCATATTTCATATCATGCGGTAGCATTTGTAGGTCGGCGGTGCAGGTGCACGCAGGGTTAAGAATGATCGTTTATAGACATAATAGACAGTAATAACCTTTATCTTAGTTTTTAAGGTTATGCTTGGGACATAGCCTATTTGTGGCGCAGAGCAGCCTTCCAACTGCTGTCTGACTGATTGTGCTCCCTGCAGGTTGGAACCTAAGTATGCCTGAGTATTAATAGCAGAAGAGAAAGCTGATATTTCCTGAGCCTCGTGTACTGCGGCCTAGTTCATGAGCAGAGAGCTCCCGTGTCTGCAGGCCTGCAGCGACAGGCTACTCTCTAGCACATCCTGTAGTATCCACTCATCTTCCTGCAGTCTGCACAACCCTCAAACCACAGACCCTTTCCATTACACTGAAACTAAGAGCCAGGGAATTAAGAGAATTAGAATAAACCGTTTGAAGGAGGCAGATTTCATTATAAGTTTGCCCAAAGACGATGGCTTGTGGAGAAATGTGTTTTCTCTATCTGCAATTACCTTGTGGCCGCTGCAGCAGAGCTCTTTTAATTCCAGTAATTGGCGTAAAGGCTGAACGGTTATTGGTTTATGTGAACCCCCCTGTGGTATTGCTAATGCTGCTCCCTCCTACTGAGTTGTGCCTCTGCACAGTGACACTGACTGTACCCAAAGGACGCATGGTTACAGCTCCAAGGACAGTAGCCATGGAGATATGAGGCTGCATGTAATTACTCTGTGGGTTTGACAGCCCTGTGGAGGGATATAGGCTTACAATGTTTCGCAGTTGTTTGTGTTGTTTTTTTTTTTTTTTTTTTTTTCATGTGAACTTTACATTCGCTGTATCTCGACTCCCCTCTCTAGTTCCCAGTGGACTGCCTGTTCACTGTCTGTTTGGTTATCTACTCGTCAGAAGGTGATAGAGCAAACACCGTCTCCCTCTGAAGTTCCTGGATCCTGCACGTCTTTGAAAACTTCCAGCACCTCAACATATCAAGGGGAAGGAACACAACACAGTGCAGTGCTTTGGCTTTGGTTGACCCCTGAAGGGTGACTGGAGGCTGGAGAGGGATTCAGCATACATTGTCTCCTTAAAAGTATTCAAATACTTCCTCCTTATCGGTGTGGGCAGATGTTGTTTTGAGTGGGAACGTCTCTTTAGTGGTAATTTCATGGAGTGCGCATTTAATATTTCCCACAACGTCATACCTCCTTCTTGTTTTTGTTTTGTTTCTTTCTTTCTGGGAATACTTGATTGATAAAAAGGAATGATTGAATGGTATGTTATACAACAGGTGCATTTTTGATTAAAGGATTCATCTTGTCTCCACTAACGGGAGATAAATCCTGGCGTTTTGTTTACCCGGAAACTCATCTGAAACATCTGGAGACACATCAATTGGATGACGGGCCCTGTCCTGTAGATGCGTGGCCTGACCTTGTTCTGAGGCAGAGTGCAGTTTTTCAATACGATTGTGAAGAGAGGAGGTAGAGTAGAGGACCCCAGCTCTGCTCTGAACATATACAAGGAAATAATGTTTTCAGCTCTGCTGCCCTCCATCTATTAACAACCTTGTCTATTCTGTTTATTTCTGTAGCCTGTTTATTTCTGTATTATTGGTGAAACAGTTCCTCTGACCTCGGTATGATGGAAGGGTTTGGACGCAGATTAGATTAGTGCCCAGTCGAAATCTAGGCAGAAATGATCAATCGTATTTGTTATTATTATTGTCATTACAACCTCTCTCGTACTTCCTCTCGTTTGCCAGCCAGAGCGTAAACAAATGGGAGTCAAATTATTACTGTAAGATAGAAGGACCAAAAGGAAAATCAGTAGAAATATTCAGCTGAGGTGGTGGAAACCACAGTGGTGTCTGTTTGAGGGCCAAATGTGGAGTTGGGTCTGTTAGAAGTGAAGGAAATGACAACTGTGAAATCACCAGCAGCCCTGTTGGAGTTTGAGTCAACCTTGTTCAGAGTCGACACAGCCTATACACCTGCTGTTGTTGCTTTAGACACGGAACGGTGAGTTGTCATGGCCACAAAGCCATCTGCTGACATTTCTAATCAGTGAAGGGGTCTCGGTTGGCGTCACCCATCCAATTAGTGTCCTGTGGGTTAGAATACAAGCACACCCCACTTTACCTTTTACCTTTTTATCACACCCCGTCATGTTACACACTCCTGCTTATACACAGGATGACAATGTAACTATAACCAGGGGCCTTATTAACTTTTGTGAGAGAACATTTGCATAGAGAAGTTCAGCGGCCATTTTAGCTCCCCATTTCTCTTTATTTCGACTGGAATCTTCAATATTCACATTGTGCTCTGCTTTGATTCCAACTGGAAATCACATCAAGAGATTGAGGCTATGGGATTTTGGTGCGAAAAAAAGCCAATGGCAATGGCCATTTGGATACAAACACATTGGAAATGTGTTGAGTCCCCCAACATATTTTTGTAGTGATATGGCTCTCAGAGTGGACAGCATGGAAAATGTGAGCTGAAAGAGGATTGTGATTTCTCAGAGCTCCGTGGAGAAAAATACTAAGATGGGAGGGTATTGATCTTTCCAGCAGGTGTAGCTTCATAGACCACTGAGTTTCTCAGGCAGGCAGGCATTTAGCTCCAGGAGGGATCTCCTCTCTCCCTTTGGTTATCACCACTGCATTGAGCTGGGACTGCTAAGAGGCTTTATGTTATCATTGGCCAGAATATGAATGACATTTTATCCCCTCTCTGTGGGAATAAAAACTACTCCAAAAAGATAACACGCGCACATGCGCACGCACATATTTGCGTGCGTGTTCGCCGAGGAATGATGTCATAAACGAGACAGATTCCACTGCAAACAAGCCCATCCCGGTTCCATACTCCACATCTCGTCCTTTCCAATTTGAGATGTTATCATACTATAAAGCTCTCGTGTCATATGTAAACATCTAGACGCCACTCAGCTTGGCAGTGCCACTTGTGAAATCAGCGCGTTGAATTTGTGCCTGAGGTGCTCCCATATTGCGAGGATCGCAAGTGCCTGTCTGTCTCAGTGGCGGGGGGAGGTCTGTGGCAGTGGTGTCACAGCGTGGGCGTGGGTGTTTGTGTAGAGAGGATTCTCAATGGCCACTCATGCAGAGCAGTTACACCGACTCCCCCTCCAGGGACAAGCAGCAGGCCACTTTACCATATGACCCTCTATGTCTATCTCTTCTATAGCCTCCTCTCCTCTCCGCTAATCACACTGCAATTACCCACTGAGTAGAGTGGAGATGAGGACTCCAGGGAGAGTAGCAGCCTTGACATCTAATTTGTCTAATGTATGTTCTATGTAGGTGTGTGACTGTGTGTAGTGTTATGTGTGTAATGCCGTTGGTATGAGTGAGCGAGCGAGGTGGCTGGGTCGGGAGTGTATTAGCAGAGGTTGTCCTGGGGATGTTTGCAGGTGTTTTCAGGAATTAGCGCCAGCGAATGAGTCCGTTGATTCATTAGCCACTGTGTGATCTCCACTCTCCGTGGTGGTTTCTGTAACGTGGAAACATCATGGCAGTGTCTCAGATGTATGTGTGATTAAAGAGTGTTTTTTTTGTCATAGAGAAGACCTTTCGATGGTAGTCAGGGAGAAAGAGACCTCGCAACATGTGTAGTGCTCTCACATATTATACCATTGGCCTTGACAGACAGACAGACAGACAGTATGGAGGGGAAGCTGGATCCTATTGACTCTGTAGGGCAGACATTTGACGAACTGACTTGTTGGAAAGGCGGCATCCTATGACGGTGCCACGTTGAAAGTCACTGAGCTCTTCAGTACGGGCCATTCTAATGTCAATGTTTGTCTATGGAGATTGCATGGCTGTGTGCTCGATTTGATACACCTGTCAGCAACGGGTGTGGCTGCAATAGCCTTATCCATACTCTTGTATGTATAGTGTACATACTGTAGGCAGCCAACCTCCACATCAAACACACAGCACAGGGCCCTGCTCACGTAGGGACTGTCAGGAATCTCAGTAATGAACCACTGCATGTCAAAGAGATTAAGTCGAAGATGATGTGCCGCGGCAGAAAACGGGCAAACGATGGCAATCGAGACGTCATTTTGCCTTGTTTTCAAAGTTAACGAGTCACAGCAGTCAGTGTCTGGAGAGGGATGGCAAAACGTTTGGTCAGGGCCTTATCGTTCTTTCATATTGCATATTGCAGAGAAGGTACTCTCCATCTTTTCTTCATCCCTCTAATGTTTGTTTCCCACTGCGAGACACACTCTGGTCAAAATATCTTAAACATTACGATAGTTAGCTGTCGATGTAAGTGCGGAGCCCCGCAAGGCTCGATGCTTGCGTTTTTATTTTATGTTGGTTTTGCTAACTGTTCTCCTTGGTGCATTGTACAGAGTCTTACGTTTCGAGTTTCAATGTCACGTGCACAAATACAGTGAAATGCCTTCCTTGCAAGCTCGAAGTCGAACAATGCAGTAATCATTATCAATGTAGTACTAAACATAACTTAAGGTAGAACAAAAACACACAAGAAATAGAAAAAAGAAGCTGTAAGCTGGCAGGCAGGCAGGCAGGCAGGCAGGCAGGCAGGCAAGTCCAATCAGGAAGAGATTTAACAGTGCACAACTATGCCAAATGGACTGTTTCATTCTCTAAATATGTAAATGGTTATTGGCAAGTATCAGGGCACGGGTTTAATAGACAATATCATAATGGTCAATGCGAGACCGAGTTGCAGTGGACCCCAGGAAGAGTCCACGGTGGCACTTCCATACAAAGAGTCCGTCTGTCATTTATCTTCCCTTAAATAAACTTAATTAGCCTACTCCTTCCTGTTAGGAGCCACTGTGTGGATCTGTGGCAAACACAGCGCCCCGCGGAAGAGGGGATTGGGCCTGAAATTGGAGTCAGAAAAATCCCTCCGATAATATATTGTTTAGGTGGTGAATACAGACGATAGGGAGAGAATGTATGACTGCAGGTGCCAGGGTTTCTGTCTATCAAACGAGGATAGAGATGTGTGGAAGCAAAACATCCCCTCTCCTTTGGGAGCCTGAGTCTGCAGATGTTCTGTTAGCCAGGGCAAAGTTAGCTGGCTTCTTCTTTTATTACACTTCATTTAGATGATGCCAGTGGTTTGTCATTTGGGAAATTATGCAATAGAATTATGTAAGGGGTCCCACTAAAGACCGTAGTTCTGGTTAGAGTGTTCCTCATGCTATGCTTAGGGAGATGTTTTATTAATTATGACTTCACTGAGCTCAGGCTTGTTGATTCTTAACGAATGTCCATAAAACGTTAATCATTATTTCAATTTCTAGAGTAAAAGCCATTTTTTAAAACCTTCATTTAACTAGGCAAGTCAGTTAAGAACAAGTTCTTATTTTCAATGACGGCCTAGGAACAGTGAGTTAACTGCCTGTTCAGGGGCAGAACGACAGATTTGTACCTTGTCAGCTTGGGGATTTGAACTTGCAGCCTTTGCGGCTACTAGTCCAACGCTCTAACCACTAGGCTACCCTGCCGCCCCCATTCACTTCACCATGAGCACTGGCCTGGGTAGATCTTACCATGCCTATGAAACGCCTTCACACTTTTACTGTGCTCAAGCCCTGATACTTTGTAGTAATTCACTGCAAGGTTTGCTAACTACCTCTCTCAAAGAGTGCAGTGTATAAAGTCAGAACATCTGCTGTCTCAGCCACTGCCAAACACCAAGGGAGTACCCCCAAGGCTCGATCCTAGGCCCCACTCTCTTCTCAATTTACATCAACAATATAGCTCAGGCTGTAGGAAGTTATCTCATCCATGTATATGCAGATGATACAGTGTTATACTCAGCTGGCCCCTCCCTGGATTTTGTGTTAAGCGCTCTACAACAAAGCTTTCTTAGTGTCCAACAAGCTTTCTCTGCCCTTAACCAACCTTGTTCTGAACATCTCCAAAACAAAGGTCATGTGGTTTGGTAAGAAGAATGCCCCTCTCCCTTCTGGTGTGATTACTACCTCTGAGGGTTTAGAGCTTGAGGTAGTCACCTCATACAAGTACTTGGGAGGATTGTTAGACAGTTCACTGTCCTTCTCTCAGCACATATTAAAGCTGCAGGCTAAGGTTAAATCTAGACTTAGTTTCCTCTATCATAATCACTCCTCTTTCACCCTAGTTTCAAAACTCACCCTGATTCAGATGACCATCCTACCCATGCTAGATTAAAGAGACGTAATTTATAGATCGGTAGGTAAGGGTGCTCTTGAGCGGCTAGATGTTCTTTACCATTCGATTTTACCATCAGATTTTCCACTAATGCTCCTTGTAGGACACATCACTGCACTCTATTCTCCTCTATAAACTGGTCATCTCTGTATACCTGTCGCAAGATCCACTGGTTGATGCTGATTTATAAAACCTTCTTAGGCCTCACACCCCCCCCTATCTGAGATACCTACTGCAGCCCTTATCCTCCACATACAACACCCATTCTGCCAATCACATTCTGTTAAAGGTCCCCAAAGCACACACATCCCTGGGTCGCTGGTCTTTTCAGTTCTCTGCAGCTAGCAACTGGAACGAGCTGCAAAAAACACTCAAACTGGACAGTTTCATCTCCATCTCTTCATTCAAAGACTCAATCATGGACACTCTTACTGACAGTTGTGGCTTCTTCATGTGATGTATTGTTGTCTCTACCTTCTCGCCCTTTGTGCCGTTGCCTGTGCCCAATAATGATTGTAGCCTGTTTTGTGCTGCGATCCATGTTGTGCTGCTGCTATGTTGTGTTTCTACTGCATTCATGCCATGTTGTGTTGCTACCATGCTGTGTTGTCATGTGTTGCTACCATGCTGTGTTGTCATGTGTTGCTGCCATGCTGTGTCGTTGTCTTAGGTCTCTCTTTATGTAGTGTTGTGGAGGCCTTCTGCCTTTTGGTAGGCCGTCGTTGTAAATAAGAATGTGTTCTTAACTGGCTTGCCTAGTTAAATGAAGGTTAAATAAAAAAATTAATATATAAATGTTGGCTAGAGTGTGCAGAGTTTAATACGCCCTAATTGCAGGGTTGAGAGAGTGTTTGACAAATTGCCATTCTCATAATTGGAAAACAGCACTAGGTGTGTAATTGCAGAGGATTAGCGCAGGTTACCATAGCACTGAGATGAGTGTTTCAGGTCTCAGACCTTGCCTGACAGGAATAAAGAACAGAGACATTTTGTCCTCTTCTTTTCCTCGTCTCTCTTCTCCCCTCCCACATTTAGGACTTTCCCACAGTCAGGAACATGTCTCTCCAGACTCTAGAGTTTTAGAGAAGAGGAAGTAAAAAAAAACACCAACAGCCAATCCCTTTCCTCTCCCTGCTTACTCAGGATAAAATGACAGCATAGATCAGTAGCCGTGCTGCAGAGTCTAATGAAGAGGAGTGAAAGATAGACAGGTTGGGGATGTCAACAGCCTAGACAGCCTTCATGACCCTCTTACTCTCGCAGTATACAAACACACATGCACATAGCAAGCATCCTAAATGTATTTGCTACTAGAATGGATAATACATTCTCCCATTTGTCTCAATTTAGCATTTACGTCACTGCCAACATTCCAAATATATTTTTATGACTGAGTGAGTATTCATTACTCTCTTTAGACACATAACAGGCTAAAGATAAAGATGAGAGAAATACATGCATTAAAACGCAGTCCTACGGTGGCGTGGTAAAGAGAGATCTTTGAAGACAGGAAATTGCCCGACAGGATTCCTCAGCCCACAGTGTTTGTACAGTAACTGTTCTGTTTGTTGCTTAAACGAGGAACTTCCAATCGGGGGAGACAGTAATGAAATAATACGATGTAATGGAGAAGCTGATTGAAAAGCAGTATAGTGAGATCAATGTGTATGCTATGTGCCTGGTTGGTACGTCATACTGGAGATAGATCCCCAGGATTTATTGGCTTTACAGACATCTCAGCCTCAGACCAGAGACTAGTAGAAGTGACAGTATATTAAGTCCATGGTTTTCTCTGTTAGATGGACACCTGGCGAGAGATGTTGTACATCGCTATGACGTTTCTGCTGTCATGCTGCTACAATTATCTTGATGACAAGGCTCTATAGCCTCTTGCTCCACAGCTTTAGGGGATCTGTTCTCTTAGGGGAGTTGTTCTCTATAGCCTCTTGCTCCACAGCTTTAGGGGAGTTGTTCTCTATAGCCTCTTGCTCCACAGCTTTAGGGGAGCTGTTCTCTTAGGGGAGCTGCTCTCTATAGCCTCTTGCTCCACAGCTTTAGGGGAGCTATTCTCTATAGACTCTTGCTCCACAGCTTTAGGGGAGCTGTTCTCTATAGCCTCTTGCTCCATAGCTTTAGGGGAGCTGTTCTCTATAGCCTCTTGCTCCACAGCTTTAGGGGAGCTGTTCTCTATAGCCTCTTGCTCAACAGCTTTAGGGGAGCTGTTCTCTTAGGAGCTGTTCTCTATAGCCTCTTGCTCCACAGCTTTAGGGGAGCTGTTCCCTATAGCCTCTTGCTCCACAGCTTTAAGGGAGCTGTTCTCTATAGCCTCTTTCTCCACAAATTTAAGGGAGCTGTTCTCTATAGCCTCTTGCTCCAGAGCTTTAAGGGAGCTGTTCTCTTAGGGGAGCTGTTCTCTGTAGCCTCTTGCTCCACAGCTTTAGGGGAGTTGTTCTCTATAGCCTCTTGCTCCACAGCTTTAGGGGAGCTGCTCTCTATAGCCTCTTGCTCCACAGCTTTAGGGGAGCTGTTCTCTATAGCCTCTTGCTCCACAGCTTTAGGGGAGCTGTTCTCTATAGCTTCTTGCTCCACAGCTTTAAGGAAGCTGTTCTCTTAGGGGAGCTGTTATCTATAGCCCTTTGCTCCACAGCTTTAAGGGAGCTGTTCTCTTAGGGGAGCTGTTCTCTATAGCCTCTTGCTCCACAGCTTTAAGGGAGCTGTTCTCTTAGGGGAGCTGTTCTCTATAGCTTCTTGCTCCACAGCTTTAGGGGAGCTGTTCTCTATAGGCTCTTGCTCCACAGCTTTAGGGGAGCTGTTCTCTATAGTCTCTTGCTCCACAGCTTTAGGGGAGCTGTTCTCTATAGCCTCTTGCTCCACAGCTTTAGGGGAGCTGTTCTCTATAGCCTCTTGCTCCACAGCTTTAGGGGAGCTGTTCTCTATAGCCTCTTGCTACACAGCTTTAGGGGAGCTGTTCTCTTAGGGGAGCTGTTCTCTATAGCCTCTTGCTCCACAGCTTTAGGGGAGTTGTTCTCTATAGCCTCTTGCTCCACAGCTTTAGGGGAGCTGTTCTCTATAGCCTCTTGCTCCACAACTTTAGGGGAGCTATTCTCTATAGCCTCTTGCTCCACAGCTTTAGGGGAGCTGTTCTCTATAGCCTCTTGCTCCACAGCTTTAGGGGAGCTGTTCTCTATAGCCTCTTGCTCCACAGCTTTAGGGGAGCTGTTCTCTATAGCCTCTTGCTCCACAGCTTTAGGGGAGCTGTTCTCTTAGGGGAGCTGCTCTCTATAGCCTCTTGCTCCACAGCTTTAGGGGAGCTATTCTCTATAGCCTCTTGCTCCACAGCTTTAGGGGAGCTGTTCTCTATAGCCTCTTGCTCCACAGCTTTAGGGGAGCTGTTCTCTATAGCCTCTTGCTCCACAGCTTTAGGGGAGCTGTTCTCTATAGCCTCTTGCTCAACAGCTTTAGGGGAGCTGTTCTCTTAGGAGCTGTTCTCTATAGCCTCTTGCTCCACAGCTTTAGGGGAGCTGTTCCCTATAGCCTCTTGCTCCACAGCTTTAAGGGAGCTGTTCCCTATAGCCTCTTTCTCCACAAATTTAAGGGAGCTGTTCTCTATAGCCTCTTGCTCCACAGCTTTAAGGGAGCTGTTCTCTTAGGGGAGCTGTTCTCTGTAGCCTCTTGCTCCACAGCTTTAGGGGAGTTGTTCTCTATAGTCTCTTGCTCCACAGCTTTAGGGGAGCTGCTCTCTATAGCCTCTTGCTCCACAGCTTTAGGGGAGCTGTTCCCTATAGCCTCTTGCTCCACAGCTTTAGGGGAGCTGTTCTCTATAGCCTCTTGCTCCACAGCTTTAGGGGAGCTGTTCTCTATAGCCTCTTGCTACACAGCTTTAGGGGAGCTGTTCTCTTAGGGGAGCTGTTCTGTATAGCCTCTTGCTCCACAGCTTTAGGGGAGTTGTTCTCTATAGCCTCTTGCTCCACAGCTTTAGGGGAGCTGTTCTCTATAGCCTCTTGCTCCACAGCTTTAGGGGAGCTGTTCTCTTAGGGGAGCTGCTCTCTATAGCCTCTTGCTCCACAGCTTTAGGGGAGCTATTCTCTATAGCCTCTTGCTCCACAGCTTTAGGGGAGCTGTTCTCTATAGCCTCTTGCTCCACAGCTTTAGGGGAGCTGTTCTCTATAGCCTCTTGCTCCACAGCTTTAGGGGAGCTGTTCTCTATAGCCTCTTGCTCCACAGCTTTAGGGGAGCTGTTCTCTTAGGGGAGCTGTTCTCTATAGCCTCTTGCTCCACAGCTTTAGGGGAGCTGTTCCCTATAGCCTCTTGCTCCACAGCTTTAAGGGAGTTGTTCTCTATAGCCTCTTTCTCCACAGATTTAAGGGAGCTGTTCTCTATAGTCTCTTGCTCCACAGCTTTAAGGGAGCTGTTCTCTTAGGGGAGCTGTTCTCTGTAGCCTCTTGCTCCACAGCTTTAGGGGAGTTGTTCTCTATAGCCTCTTGCTCCACAGCTTTAGGGGAGCTGCTCTCTATAGCCTCTTGCTCCACAGCTTTAGGGGAGCTGTTCTCTATAGCTTCTTGCTCCACAGCTTTAGGGGAGCTGTTCTCTTAGGAGAGCTGTTATCTATAGCCCTTTGCTCCACAGCTTTAAGGGAGCTGTTCTCTTAGGGGAGCTGTTCTCTATAGCCTCTTCCTCCTTAGCTTTAAGGGAGCTGTTCTCTTAGGGGAGCTGTTCTCTATAGCGTCTTGCTCCACATCCTTAGGGGAGCTGTTCTCTATAGCCTCTTGCTCCACAGCTTTAGGGGAGCTGTTCTCTATAGCCTCTTGCTCCACAGCTTTAGGGGAGCTGTTCTCTATAGCCTCTTGCTCCACAGCTTTAGGGGAGCTGTTCTCTATAGCCTCTTGCTCCACAGCTTTAGGGGAGCTGTTCTCTATAGCCTCTTGCTCCACAACTTTAGGGGAGCTGTTCTCTATAGCCTCTTGCTACACAGCTTTAGGGGAGCTGTTCTCTATAGCCTCTTGCTCCACAGCTTTAGGGGAGTTGTTCTCTATAGCCTCTTGCTCCACAGCTTTAGGGGAGCTGTTCTCTATAGCTTCTTTCTCCACAGATTTAAGGGAGCTGTTCTCTATAGCCTCTTGCTCCACACCTTTTAGGGAGCTGTTCTCTTAGGGGAGCTGTTCTCTGTAGCCTCTTGCTCCACAGCTTTAGGGGAGTTGTTCTCTATAGCCTCTTGCTCCACAGCTTTAGGGGAGCTGCTCTCTATAGCCTCTTGCTCCACAGCTTTAGGGGAGCTGTTCTCTATAGCCTCTTGCTCCACAGCTTTAGGGGAGCTGTTCTCTATAGCATCTTGCTCCACAGCTTTAAGGGAGCTGTTCTCTTAGGGGAGCTGTTATCTATAGCCCTTTGCTCCACAGTTTTAATGGAGCTGTTCTCTTAGGGGAGCTGTTCTCTATAGCCTCTTGCTCCACAGCCTTAGGGTAACTGTTCTCTATAGCCTCTTGCTCCACAGCTTTAGGGTAACTGTTCTCTATAGCCTCTTGCTCCACAGCTTTAGGGGAGCTGTTCCCTATAGCCTCTTGCTCCACAGCTTTAGGGGAGCTGTTCTCTATAGCATCTTGCTCCACAGCTTTAAGGGAGCTGTTCTCTATAGCCTCTTGCTCCACAGCTTTAAGGGAGCTGTTCTCTTAGGGGAGCTGTTCTCTGTAGCCTCTTGCTCCACAGCTTTAGGGGAGTTGTTCTCTATAGCCTCTTGCTCCACAGCTTTAGGGGAGCTGCTCTCTATAGCCTCTTGCTCCACAGTTTTAGGGGAGCTGTTCTCTATAGCCTCTTGCTCCACAGCTTTAGGAGAGCTGTTCTCTATAGCTTCTTGCTCCACAGCTTTAAGGGAGCTGTTCTCTTAGGGGAGCTGTTATCTATAGCCCTTTGCTCCACAGTTTTAATGGAGCTGTTCTCTTAGGGGAGCTGTTCTCTATAGCCTCTTGCTCCCTAGCTTTAAGGGAGCTGTTCTCTTAGGGGAGCTGTTCTCTATAGCCTCTTGCTCCACAGCCTTAGGGGAACTGTTCTCTATAGCCTCTTGCTCCACAGCTTTAGGGGAGCTGTTCTCTATAGCCTCTTGCTCCACAGCTTTAGGGGAGCTGTTCCCTATAGCCTCTTGCTCCACAGCTTTAGGGGAGCTGTTCTCTATAGCCTCTTGCTCCACAGCTTTAGGGGAGCTGTTCTCTATAGCCTCTTGCTCCACAGCTTTAGGGGAGCTGTTCTCTATAGCTTCTTGCTCCACAGCTTTAGGGGAGCTGTTCTCTATAGCTTCTTGCTCCACAGCTTTAGGGGAGCTGTTCTCTATAGCCTCTTGCTCCACAGCTTTAGGGGAGCTGTTCCCTATAGCCTCTTGCTCCACAGCCTTAGGGGAACTGTTTTTCTATAGCCTCTTGCTCCACAGCTTTAGGGGAGCTGTTCTCTATAGCCTCTTGCTCCACAGCTTTAGGGGAGCTGTTCCCTATAGCCTCTTGCTCCACAGCTTTAGGGGAGCTGTTCTCTATAGCCTCTTGCTCCACAGCTTTAGGGGAGCTGTTCTCTATAGTCTCTTGCTCCACAGCTTTAGGGGAGCTGTTCTCTATAGCCTCTTGCTCCACAGCTTTAGGGGAGCTGTTCTCTATAGTCTCTTGCTCCACAGCTTTAGGGGAGCTGTTCTCTATAGCCTCTTGCTCCACAGCTTTAGGGGAGCTGTTCAGTTCATAGACTTTGGCCCCAGGTCAAGGCCTGAAAAGAGCATAATGTCAGCCTGGAAATAGAGCTGGCCAAGTTCTGCCTGGCCACCTGGAAGAGATAGGCCACTGTCAGGGCTGTGAGTGTTACCCGGCGTGACGGATGAGGTGGAGGAGTCAGTCAATCACAAGGGCTCCCGGTTCCCCTAATTGATCACGCCACATCTCACTCCAGACCAGAAGTCACAGGTGTCAACCTTGTGTTAGTATTCAGCATCACCTGGCCCCAAACATCTAACTCCAGATCAGATCAGAGATCACTGCTAGGCTAATTACAATGCATGTTGTTACTGTCTGTACCAGTTAATGTCCCGTCAAGCTACACCTGGAAGCCATTCTCTGTTGCAGAGCTACAGTAGCCTATATCTCCATGTGGCAGAACCGTGTGCTGGTGAACAGTAGGAAGTCACTTGCTGCGGGACACCAAGTCACAGCTTTACCACTGCATTACAGTTCGTCACCCAGGCAGCAATGGAAATGTATCAGTCAACGTGCCACCGCTCACAGGATTTACATGTGTTTAGTGCTCTTTCTCTGGGTAATCTCGGTCACTCCTACCTCTGCCCCCCAGTGCAGCCCTCTCTCTTTATAGAGCCATCTGTTCTTGCTCGTTTTAGGACACACTTCGGATTTCAGATTCCTAAATGAGTTTTCAGGGCTGCATCCTCTCCCCAAAGAGGGAGATATGGGCTCGAGTTAAAAACGATTACATAAACGCCGTAGCATTCTGATATGCAGAACATTAATTTTACTCGATTTCTGCCTTGAGGACTCACCTCTCCCTCCCTCTCTGCCTCCCACGCTAGCCGTGGCATGTTGAATTAAGGTTACGCTTGGTTGCGTCTCCTCTCTGTGTTAGTGCCTGAGGAAAATCTGGTTTAATGTGTGTTAAAAAGAGCATGCGTCAGAGGGCTTCACATGTATCTATGTGTTGTTGTAAGTCTCTGTCTTCCAATAATACACAGAAAACAATTGTGTATGCGTGTGTTATGTGATTATGCTGAATATGTCCATGTGATCTTTTCTGGTATTTTCTTCAGCGAATATACATAATGTACAGTACATGGGAGCGTTCACTGTGGTGTTTTTGAGGGTGACAGAAAAACTCTCTTATGCTTAAAATTGAATGCCGCACAGCATTTCATTGAAATTGCATTTGTGTGATCTCAGCTTGGACTATGATATAGCACACGAAGTGTTCAGTAACTGATGAACTTGTAGCTCTGTTCCACCATTTACAGATTTAGTCAATATTTCTGTTTGGGGAATCGTTTGTATTTTTTGTTGTTGCTTTTTTTAATGCCTGGTAATCCCTTTAAGTTCCTATGAATTAAATGCACAGTATTATTGCAGTACATCTTTATAATGTTATAATGGGAAGAGATTATGTGACGTTTATTGATGAGATCATACCCTAAATGGGATTAGCTGTTGTTACGCACGCACACACACGCACGCACACACACACACACACACACACAATAGGATATTGAACTCAGGTGATGTGCTTGCTGCTAGCTGGTCCAGTTCCAGTCCTCGGGGGTAAAGTAGAGACAGAGGTGATGACTGGACTGAGGTTCTGTTTGTCTGTCTAATCTACTTTCCCCCTGGGTAGTGAGTGTTCGCCTCTCATACTGGCCTGCTCTGTGCCAATGTCCAGTCCAAATGAAATGTTCTCAACACACAAAGGAGACAGAGAGGATCATATTTGAAAGCCAGGGCGGCTCCTTAATGACTGTTCCCTTAAAACCTCTAATGACTCCCCATCCCGCATGAGGGAGCGTAATCATCGACTGACACTAATTAGCATAACGCAACGGACATAAATATTCCTAGAAAATATTCCTATTCATGAAAATCACAGCTGAAATAAATTGAGACACAGCTTAGCCTTTTGTTAATCACCCTGTCATCTCAGATTTTCAAAATATGCTTTACAGCCAAAGCTAGACAAGCATTTGTGTAAGTTTATCGATAGCCTAGCATAGCATTTTGTCCAGCTAGCAGCAGGTAACTTGGTCACGGAAATCAGAAAAGCAGTCAAATTAAATCGTTTACCTTTGATGAGCTTCGGATGTTTTCACTCACGAGACTCCCAGTTAGATAGCCAATGTTCCTTTTTTCCCAAAATATTATTTTTGTAGGCGAAATAGCTCCATTTGTTCTTCACGTTTGGCTGAGAAATCGCCCGGAAATTGCAGTCACGAAATGCCGAAAAATATTCCAAATTAGCTCCATAATATCGACAGAAACATGGCAAACGTTGTTTATAATCAATCCTCAAGGTGTTTTTCAAATATCTATTCAATAATATATCCACCGGGACAATTGTTTTTTCAGTAGGACCGATTGGAATAATGGCTACCTGTATTTTACGCGAGAATCACTCTGGGAGCAATCAGGTGACCAGTTGCGCAATGTATCCGCTTACGGGTATTCTTCAACATAAATGCGTAAAACTACGTCACAATGCTGTAGACACCTTGGGGAATACGGAGAAAAAGTAATCTGGTTGATAGCCCATTCTCTGCTCAATAGGGACGCATTGGAATGCAGCTCTTTCAAAACATGAGGCACTTCCGGATTGGATTTTTCTCAGGCTTTCACCTGCAATATCAGTTCTGTTATACTCACAGATAATATTTTTACAGTTTTGGAAACTTTAGAGTGTTTTTTCTATCCTAAGCTGTCAATTATATGCATATTCTAGCATCTTGTTCTGACAAAATATCCTGTGTACTACGGGAACGTTATTTTTCCAAAAATGAAAATACTGCCCCCTAGTCACAAAAGGTTTTAAGCTGAACCTTTCCTAAAGCATCAGAATGATGATGGGCCCAGCAACACAAAGTGGTTTTTGTCTAGAGTCGTGAGTCAGGGACTGGGGGGTAGATGAGATGGGCTGAGCTAACTGTGGATAATTGTGGAGTTCTTTTTTACTATGTGAATCAAGGAATCAATTAGTCCTGTGTATCAAAAAAGGGTCAGCTCAGCCGTTATTCTGGACATGAGAGTTTGTCAAGCGTTATAGACCTATGTTCTGCGTATGGTTAGACTTGGGGACAGTGATGAGGCAGTTTTCGTCTTGCAAGGCTGCCTCTAGAAATCTGCTTTCGGTTAAAAAAAATATTAAGAGAGAATAAGAAGTTGAACATTGGGTCCATTCACTCTCCCCTTATTCTGAAATTGAGGTCAGTCCATGTAAACAGCATTGGGACCCTGAATCAAAGTTCCTTAGTTGCCCTGAAAACTGCCTGTATTGTGATTGTGTTTAGATGGATGAAGTGGGATGATAAGTTGTCCTTCAGTGATAGACATCTTCGAGCATCTGGACCTCAACACTCAGTAGGCTTTGTGTGCACGACTCAAATGCCAGATGATTAAAATGGTATTTTAAAGAGGGTTTATAGCTAACAATCTAATGTTGATTACATTTCCATCCGTGTTCTTCTCATCTGATTTGCCTTTGCAAAGAACAACACACTATATTGATCAGGTGAGCTCTACTGTTGGCTCTACTGTAATACTCAAAATGCACCAATGTGGATGTTTAAATCTGTTTGTAAAACAGTGAAAGGTCCTTTCAGTGGAAACTCTCATGGCAGATGTAGTACATTCTAATCTCCTCTCACTGACTATGTTAAAGGTCCCTGTTTCTCCAATCCCCGCAGAACAGAGATTACTAATGTCAGCCCCTCTCACTAAGCCCACTGTGAACAGCCTGGCGTGACAGATGCAGCCGCATTGGTGGCTTAATTCATTAATGAAGACATTTACTAAGATACACCCCCTGTGTTCCTCTGCCCAGGTGGAACATACAGTATGTGTCACACACCATAGCAGAGGATCCTGGTCAGTCGAGGAGATGTGTGTGTGCGTGCGTGCGTCCGTCCGTCCGTCCGTCCGTCCGTCCACATGCTGGAGTGAGTGTGTGAGTGTATTTCTCCTGTCCATGAAAAATGAATTCCCTATCAGAATAGTGTAACAGAAGCTCTCTGTACTGTTAAAGGCTACGGTTACACTGCTATGAAAACCCTTTTAGTCTAGAATAAGAGCACTCATGGTGCATCAATGTGCCGGCTTCACAAGTGCTTTTGTGCGTCAATACATTTTCCATTGGAACAGTGAATTGCTTCAGACTGTTTCAAATACAGGGCCTTCCGAAAGTATTCAGACCCCTTGACTTTTTCCACATCTTGTTACGTTAAGACCCCTTGACTTTTTCCACATTTTGTTACGTTATAGCATCATTCTAAAATGGATTAAATAAAACAATTTCCTCAGGAATTTATACTCAATACCCCATAATGACAAAGCAAAAACTGTTTTTTAGACATGTTTGAAAATGTTTTTAAAATAAAAAACCCATTTACATAAATATTCACACCATTTACTCAGTACTTTGTTGAAATACCATTGGCAGCGATTACAGCCTTGAGTCTTCTTGGGTATGACGCTACAAGCTTGGCACACCTGTATTTTGGGAGTTTCTCCCATTCTTCTCTGCAGATCCTCTCAAGCTCTGTCAGGTTGGATGGGAAGCGTCACTGCACAGATATTTACAGGTCTCTCCAGAGATGTTCGAGCCGGTGCAAGTCCAGGCTCTGGTTGGGCCACTCAAGGACATTCAGAGACTTGTCCCAAAGCCACTCATGCGTTGTCTTGGCTGTGTGCTTAGGGTCGTTGTCCTGTTGGAAGGTAAACCTTCACCCCAATCTGAGTTCCTGAGTGCTCTGGAGCAGGTTTTCATCAAGGATCTCTCTACTTTGCTCCGTTCATCTTTCCCTCAGTACTGACTAGTCTCCCAGTCCCTGTCGCTGAAAAACATCACCACAGCATGATTCTTCCACCACCATGTTTCACCATAGGGTTTGTGCCTGGTTTCCTCCAGAGTTGACACTTGGCATTCAGGCCAAACAGTTCAATCTTGGTTTCAGCAAATCAGAGAATCTTGTTTCTCATGGTCTGAGTTATTCAGGTGCCTTTTGGCGATCTCCAAGTGGGCTATCATGTGCCTTTCACTAAGAAGTGGCTTCTGTCTGGCCACTCTACCATAAAGGCCTGATTGGTGAAGTGCTGCAGAGATGGTTGTCCTTCTGGAAGGTTCTCCCATCTCCACACAGGAACTTCTCCCTGACCGAGGCCCTTCTCCCCCGATTGCTCAGTTTGGCCGGGCAGCCAGCTCTAGGAAAAGTATAGGTGATTTCAAATTTCTTCCATTTAAGAATGATGGAGGCCACTGTGTTTTTGGGGACCTTCAATGCTGAAGAAATGTTTTGGTACCCTTCCCCAGATCTGTGCCTCAACACAATCCTGTCTCTGAGCTCTACTGACAATTCCTTCGAAATCATGGCTTGATTTTTGCTCTGACATGTACTGTCAACTGTGGGACTTTATATAGACAGGTGTGTGCACAAAATGATTGCTCTAAAATCCTATACTTGGAGCATTTCGCAACGTATTTCACCCAGCTGGTTTCCCCTCATCAGTTAAACACAGGCAAGGCAAGTTGCTTGCCTTTGCATTTTCTGGAGGGTTCCATTTGATAAGCTTCTCAAATGAAATTAAGATCAAATGAACGCGCCAGAGCATGAGGGCAGATATTTATAAGCAGGCACCGAAATTAACGCAATGATTAAACATGTCTCCCTAACCCGACCCCTTTCATTTAAACTAGGTTTTATAAGCAGCAGCATAAAAGGCTCATTTCAGCCATGCTATGCCATGAGACCAACACCGGGACGTGTTGTGCGGTGTCTGCTACGCCAGGCATGCCTAGAATCATGACGCTCGGATGGCGCTCGGTGCCCAGTATCCACTGCCGCTCTCTACTAAGGTCCCTGTAGCCACATTTAAGTACATAGCCCATAGAGATTGACATCACACTGTCACACAATGCTATTCAGGTCATGTCTGAATTATCTGAATCCCATGGGCACGAAAACTCTAAGGCACGGACCAGTTCAACAGTTCCATACCACCCACTTTCCATGCCTTGCATAGGAGATCTGCTCTTACTCAGCTGCGGTGGCTGTGGCCTTTCATAGTGCATTGGCAATTAATGGATCATCCTTATCCATTTATGTTGAATTGGTTCAATCCACTTAAGGGGAAATATTATTAACGTCTCTATCTCTGTAACGTCTCTTTATAATTGGTATGCCACTGTATTCAGTCCTCCGTGTCCTTTCTGCTGGGCTGAACAGTTCATTGTGGGAACCCTGTCCGGTCCCCTCGTTGCTGGCCCAGTGCCGTCTCTAAATATAACCCCCATCATCATCTGAGTGACTGGCTGGACTTGGTATGACCTTCCAGTGTTATATTGGCTAGAGAGGCCCCGTGGTTTAACAGTGGGGGAGCTCGAACTCCAGCGGGGTGAGCAAGGCCCTCTGACTGCCTGGTGTGTGAATTGTGAAACAGCTGAGTGAGGCGAACAAGCTGTAATGACACTTTTCACACTCCCACATCTGAGAGGTCACAGTCACATAGGCACTATGGCTAGGGCAGGACGTTACCTGCTCAACCTGATAACATCAAGCCAAGACAGCCTCTCTGTGCAGATAGTGGCTATTATCCGTTGGTTCATTTCAAGCCTTTTGCAGTAGTTTCAGAACAGTAGTTTAGTTTTTGTTCCATTTCTTTTCACCCACCCACACATATCCTGTTCAATTCAAACGTATGTCCCGTTACAGAATGCAAAGGGACATGTTGCCTGGTTTGATACAAAGAGATGTGTGAGACCCTGTAGGTGTCTTAGACACTGTACAGTAGCTGTTTATGAGACCTTGAGAGCCGAATGGACTAATACATACGGTGGAATCATTGGTATGTGAGGATGAAGAGCATAGGGGGTCCAGGGCGGACAACCCCATAGCCAGAGGTCACATTGACCTGACATTTCCCATGAATGAGCCTCCGGAAATACCTGAAGGGAAATCTATGCCTGGGTGTGTATGAATGCTGACGTCGTGTTTCCTCTAAACTAGCCTTCTTCTATACCGCACAGAAATAATAGGTTTTCACGGTACATGACTGACTCAAGTCTTTCCCTGAGCTTGAGGGCAGCATTCACTGCCTACTATTTATTTTGAACTTGAATGCTGTTGCTGAGCAGATAGCGCCAAGATTGTACCCTGCAGTGTATACTTAGTCTTCCCTACAGCCGTTGGCATGTATTTCTCATTTCCTGCAGAAGATTGGAACTTTGATTTGACATTATGCTGGTGATGTGTGATCTGTGGAGGTAGTCTGACTAGCCTCTCACTTTGACCTGGGCCACGTGCGTGCTCCGGTGCTCAGCCAACCACTAAATCAGCCCACATGCCACCGTGTTCCCACAAGGGTTAGTGTTAACAAAAGCAGCCCGAGAGGCCTGGCTGGAGCATTCTCCTCTGGTCACAAACACCCCTCTGGAACAGGTTATGGTTAGGAGGATGGAGGGAACTCACGGCCGGAAGGGGGAAGGTGCCTGGTTGAGAGTGCGAAAGGGTCAAACATGGTCACGGTTCAGTGCATTTGAAGATTAGATGAGCTGCCTCTACTTATGCAAGGTCAAGACTAACCATAGAAATAGAATTACTAGAACAGGGAAATTCTTCTTCTATGGAACTAATGGTGAGCACTATTAGGATTGCCTCGTCTGAACCCGGCCACCACTGCATGCTAACAAGACTGGTTCATCTCATGCACCTGTGGCAGTACAATGTGCTCTGCTCTTTAGATTCCTATGACATTGAACATAGATTGCTGGTATCAGTCTGATAAACCAGGAAGGATTTTTTCTTCCAGCGAGCCCCCTGAGCCAATACACTGTACACGGCTTGTTTTGATAATCCCAAGGTTGTTGGAAGAAGCCTTTACAAATCTGATTTCCAAACCTGTGTTCCATTTTCATGGAAGTTGACTACACAGCACTTTTTTTTTTTACAAACTTGGGAATGGAATGTTGAATATGGAGGAGCATGTGGACAGTACACTCTCTCTACAAAATGGAGACCTAAGGCATTAGTGTCTTTTCATTATGGAATCATGTTTTAGGGACAGAGTAGACATTTGTCTGTATCAAATCTGCATCAATTCCCTGTGAGTCTGTCAATGTCAGGGTCTGGCTTCTGCTGCCCTGCAAGAGCACTCAGCAGCACGTCCTCCAGATCTGTGTATTTTCGGCTGAGTAAACAAATTATCAGCAGGACATCTCAAAAGCCACTTGAATTGTATAATCAACCATCCACTTTCGAAATGAGAATGCTTTTCCCCCACTTTGATGTTTTGATATTTAAAATCCTTAAACAAAGTTAATTGGGTATGGAATAGGGTTGGGCGGGAACCAGATTTTCATACCATCATACCGTTTTTCTACCATACCAGGGTATACGGTATTACCGAATGTGCACACAAGGGGCGCTATTTCTCAACAACAACAAGAAATAAACAAAACAATTTAGGCAAAAGGGATCTTGATCCAGGAGGGGCTTGAATATCTCTGCTGTAACCAAAAAGATTGAACTTGACATCTAGCCAGTTAGCTAGCAAGTTAGCAAACCAAATGCTTAGCTGGAGCCCTGAGCTGAATATCATTTATTTCAAATCTTCGAATCTTTCTTATAGTAATACTTAACTTACATGCAATGGAGTAGCATGCACCCCTGCATACCCCACCCCCCAACCCCCACATATTGAAAATCATAATGTCAGTATTTCAAAATACCCTGGTAATGGTATAAACTGTACAGTAACATGCTATACATGACGTCAGAGTCTGGCTCCGTGCCTCACAGCGATGTATTGGTTTTGACTGACAGCTTTTATGAACTTGAGCACCTTGCCTGGCAAGAAGCTGCCCCCATCCCTCCCACTAATTGGGTAACTCAGTGTATTTTAAAAGATGAGACATAGATGATTATAATAAATAGCATTTTGATGTCATACAAGCAAACCAAACCCCTGTAAGTCCAAATATGCACTTCTCATTTCCATATCATAAAACCCATGTCATATACAGTGTCAACGTTGATGATCACTATGTTTGATGTACAGTTACAAGATGACATGGTTCCATACCCTGGGTTGTTCTGAACAGTATGAGGGAACGCACTCATGACTCCTTTCTATGCGCACCAAAACAACAACCTGTTTCTCTGAATTGCCTTATGAAAGACTAACACTGTAAGATCGCATTTTATAACTTGGCTAGTCATGTTGGCAACAAGCTTTCAAATGATTCACACCTGACCCAGACCGTTTTTTTGGATCGCGTAAACAACATGAACTGTGTGATGGCGGGGATAACGAGTTGTGTTCCAAACAAAGAAACTACAAGTGTGCTTTCGCTAGTTCCTCAACGGGCACACCTAGGAGAGATCCAAAAAGCACCCTATAGACGAAGACTCTTCTTTGAGTCATTACAGTGCCCACTTTGGAGAGCTGTGTGGCCGCTTGAAGACACCAGTTAGTCCTCTCACTCAAACCCTTGTAATTCTTCTGTCTTATGTTACACCTACACCCTCACATTTTCCAGGAATATTCTTATCATGTTACTGAATGTATCCAGAGTATTTTCAGACTTTGTTATTGTTAGAGTCGTGTGTATAGGTGGCAGGGAAGTCAGGCGCAGGAGAATCAAACTTGGTAGGAATGGAGTAGTTTAGGAACTTTAAAGAGAACAACTCCAAAACCATGAATAGAATAAAACAAAGTGGGTACGAGGACCCGTCGTGCACCAATACAAACAACACGAATACTGAACAACAAATCATCTCTGACAAAGACATGAGGGGAAACAGAGGGTTAAATACACAACAGGTAATGAATGAGATTGAAACCAGGTGTGCAGGAAGACAAGACAAAACCAATGGAAAATGAAAAATGGATCAATGATGGCTAGACGACCGGTGACGTCGACCGCCGAGCGCCGCCCGAACAAGGAGAGACATCGACTTCGGCAGAAGTCGTGACAGTTATCAACAGATGCCGTGGAAAGTACAGTAAATGTAAAATGAACATCAAATCAACAGTGTAATGTTTGGATTCAGTCTTGTGTCAGGTGAACTGTTGTGTGCTCTCCTTTTGGTCTAATCATATTCCCATAATCTCCAAACTGTTCCATTTCAATTGCTACCATGCTTATGCATTTCATATTTCTTCTGTAAGAAACATTTCAATTTAGCCTTATTCATATAGGCCAATTCCCACGAGTGTAAAGGGTAAGGCCTTGGCCAGGAACCAAGCTCCAAGCTAACCACCAACAGTAAGGGAGGGTAGTGTGGTGGTTACGTAAAGTCACAGAGAGAGACAACCTCCCGTTAGCGTTCACTCCTCCTGCTGCTGCCTGACTTTGTCTTAGAACCTGTGTCTGGTGACTGGTGGCCAAGCAGCCTGGGAGGGACTGGAGATGAACTGAGCCGCTATCTCAACGCACCCCATAACCCCACCACCCGGCCTAAACTACCACAGCGCTCTAGCCAGCCCCCTAGCTAGCCCTCAAGGGAATAGGCATTACTTCATTATTAAACAGGTGGTTAACCTTTGAGAGAGTCAGTGGAGGATTGACAGAACATATATAGGATTATTTTAAAGGTGCGAGAATAATTAAGATGGCTTTTGGGGGATTGCGCCGTATTCCACTGTGTTTTTATTATTTATTATTATTTTTTATTATCTCACACCTTCATGCTTATGTAATGAGTAATGATTTATTCAGGGCCAGTCTTCGGAGCAACCCAGGGATCCATATTCTCCCCAATATCTTTTCTCCCCATGTGCTGACCTCCTCACCTAGGAACAATCGGAGAGACATTGGAGTATTTCAATATTGTTAAGGGGGAAGGTCTCTCCGCACCCTCCCCTGCCTTCAAACCCGCCTCTGTGAGATGATTTTATTGATGGGCCTAGGGAAATGTCTTATGTGTATAGCTAGGACTATAGGTGTGTAAATGATAAGCAGGCTGTATGTCTTCTTCTCCAATGTTCTATGAGTTTATGGCAGCATTGGGAGGAAGGCGAATGACAAGTTGATGGGGTTGTTTGGCTCTTTGCCCTCCAGCACTACCCAGACTCCTCTGCAGTGGAGGTCATCGTTTGTATCACATTACCAGCCGATCAGTCTAGAGGAACATAACTGTCAGACCGGACTCGCATGATACCTCACCCCTCCTGCTGACTGGAACAGACAGTTACACACCCCATAAGCCTTCCCTTTGTGCTAATTAGCATGTTGACTGTAAAGTCCCCTTCATTGAGCCGTTAAGGTGGAGTAGAGTAGGGGTGAGGATAGAGTGGGGGTGGGTTGATGGTAGATCCTGTGTGCTCCATTTCACCCAGCGCCATAAAACCTGACCTTTCGACAGGTCAAAGGGTTCATAGAATGGGAGGAGCCAAGTCCCGGACTGGTGACGAGGGTGTCAATGCCTGTGGTGCTGTGTGGGGAGGGGAATGTGTTCGTGTTGTGGCAGGTAGCCTAGTGGTTAGAGAGGCGAGATAGCAGCCAGAGGGTTGCCAGTTTGAATCCCGGGTCGGACAGGAAAAATTTGGTAGGAAGTTAGCTGGCAAACGGAGGGTTACTGGTATTAAATCCTAGATGCCATTGCTTTACATTGTGCCTTTGAGCAAGGCACTGAACCGATCCCCGGGAACTCAGTGTGGCAGCTCCCCGCACCTCTCCAAAACCTGTATATGTGTCTTTGAGGGGTTGGGCTAAAAGTCACATTTCGGTTGGACCTTGTGTGCAATTGACAAATAAAGTGGTGTGTGTGTGTGTACGTTCGCACGAATGCATTGGTGTCTGTGTGCGTAAGTGAGGGCAGGTTTTTATTACTCAGTGTCGTCAGAATTACGTGTGACTCGGAGGTCAGTGCTTTGGGAAGCCCTCCATGAGAACCTAGTATCCTCACACATACAGAGACGCACACAATCCCACCTCCACACAGGCCATCAGTGGATGAATACCAAGCAGGAAAAATAATAGGGTCCAAGACAAGATGGATGCTGGAAAGACAACAGGGGATTCAAGATGAGCTAGCTACTGCCTCTGGGGAGCTAGAATGTAATTTGAAAGAAACCTGCATAAGTTTGAAATTCTGAAGGACGGTTCTTGATTTTTTTTAAATCCGAGCTCCCCTAACACTGAGCCGCTCTCTTATCATTTTTATTGTAGCTGGAGGGAAATGCATGCGTCCTCTGAATATTATGGGTAAACACCGGGGAGCTGTCAAGGCTAGGGCTGCGGCATTCATGACATTTTGTCAGCAGTGATTGTCATGCAAATAACTACCAGTCTCACGGAAATTGACAGTTGATTAACATAAACACATTTAGGATCTCCAGCATTCCACACATAGCCTACAAACCACTGATGCGGACCTTTGCAACGTCTACACTTTCAAAAGTCTAATAAATCTATTTAATATAGCCTACATCATCACAATAAATCCATTATTTATTTTAGACAGGTCTAAAGAAACATGATATGAAGAAAATGTAGCCTATTTCAGAAGAACAGATCTGACTATGCCGTATGGCTGTGGGCTACACAAGTTAATTTAGCACACACGATTTGCTTATAATTCCTGTGTCTTTATTTGATATTATTTTATAGTAAAAAGATTATTGAACATAGCTGAATGAAATAGAAAGGACAATTTCTCCAAGCAATTTCTGAGGGAGTGCTCACACGTGTCTAATTCTGTGTTGAGGGGTTAACAAAGAAACAGGTACTCATATATGCTTCATTTAGAGTTATTTATGTAACATCACCAGAAAGCTGGGATCCTCTTTTAAATAGTGGCCAGTCAAAACTCTGTTTCCTGTAGGCTATGGGCTCTCTAACCCTGTTCCAGGGGTCCTAGGCATGTAGGCAACGTTTGGAGTTATTTGGCCACTTTAGTTGTGATATCAACCTTATCAAAACATATAGGGCTATAGGCTTATATGGGGGGATTATTCTCAATTTAGTCTTGTCTTTACATACACTAAATAATTAATAAGTGAAATTAATTTTGATTCAGAATAATCTATTTTCACGGACCTGTCGGAACAGAGACAGGGGTAAAATGTTCATGCCAGCCAGGTAGGCTACTCTGGTTGTAAAGCAAAGCCATGTGCTTAATATTAGTAAAGTTGAGAAATAAATATAGTAGGCCTAGCCTATAGAAAGCTGATGGGATCCTCCTATTTTTAATAGAGGACATCAAAACTGTTTTCTCACGCATTGCATAGCCTATAGAATTGTCGGGAAGGAACCTGCAAGTAAGCATTTCACTGGACAATGTATGTATACCATGTGTATCCCGTACATACCACTAATAAAACTTGTAGTTGATTCTTATTGTGAATCAAGTCTATTTTATTCTTATCCCATGGTGCTGAGTGTATGGATAATATATGGTGTTGTTTTCACTCACTGTTCTCTCTACTCTTTAAGCTTGTTAGCCACACAATGAAACCAGTTTCTCCGCTACGTTTGGAAAACTAGGTCCATTTTCTAGTGTGTGCATGTTTCTTCATGTGCGTGGGTGTGTGTAACCCATGTGTAAACAGTGTATGGGTTTGTGGGTTTCTACACCGCGGTTTGTTGGTATTCCCAATACTTGTTAGTGGCAAAATCTGTCGATTCAGATGCGGCTCTTTGGCTGGACTGAGCCGAGTGTGTAGGAAGTACTAAAACACACCAGGGTTAAACCCTGGTTCCATACATAATACATAACTGAGAGATAGACAAGGAACCAGTAAAGTGGAATGTGCCCATAGAGAATAGTGAGAACAGCTAGAGTCTACACACCAGAGTTTACTAGGCTCTCTCTCCTCAGAAACATAAAATAACTTTAGCAGTCCTCTCTCTATCTACACTAGAATGACCAATAGTATGTGGACACCTGCTCATCGAACATCTCATCCCATGGGTATTAATATGTAGTTGGTCCCCCCCTTTGCTGCTTTAACAGCCTCCACTCTTCTGGGAAGGCTTTCCACTTGTTCCACACTGTTTAAATTCATCCCAAAGGTGTTCGATGGGGTTGAGGTCAGGGCTCGGTGCAGGCCAGTCAAGTTCTTCCATACCGATCTTGACAAACCATTTCTGTATGGACCTCGCATTGTGCATGTGGGCATTGTCATTCTGAAACAGGGCTTTCCCCAATCTGTTACCATAAAATTGGAAGCACAGAATCGTCTAGAATGTCATTGAATGCTGTAGCGTTAAGATTTCCCTTTATTGGAACTAAGGGGCCCGAACCATGAAAAACAGTCCCAGACCGTTATTCCTCCTCCAAATTGTACAGTTGGCACTATGCATTGGGGGCAGGTAGCGTTCTCCTGGCATCTGCCAAACCCAGATTCATCCGTCGGATTGCCAGATGGTAAAGCGTGATTCATCACTCCAGAGAAGGCGTTTCCACTGCTCCAGAGTCCAATGGTGGTGAGCTTTACACTACTCCAGGCGACGCTTGACATTGCACATGGTGATCTTAAGCTTGTGTGTGGCTGCTTGGCCATGGAATCCCATTTTATGAAGCTCCCGATGAATAGTTATTGTGCTGATGTTGCTTTCAGAGGTAGTTTCAAACTCAGTAATGAGTGTTGCAAAACGAGGACAGACAATTTTTTTCGCGCCACATGCTGCAGCACTCGCCGGTCCTGTTCTGTGAGCTCGTGTAGTCTACCACTTTGTGGCTGAGCCATTTTTGCTCCTTGACATTTCCACTTCACAATAACAGCACAGCTGTTGGAATGGCACAGCTCTAGCAAGGCAGAAATTTGAAAAACTGATTTCTTGGAAAGGTGGTACCCTATGACGGTGCCACGTTGAATGTCACTGAGCTCTTCAGTAAGGCCGTTCTACTGCCAATGTTTGTCTATGGAGACTGCAGGCTGTGTGCTCGATTTTATACACCTGTCAGTAACGGTGTGCTGAAATAGCCGAATCCACTAATTTGAAGATTTGTCTTCATACTTTTGTGTATACAGTGTATCTCAATCCCTCTCTCTCTCTTTCCATCTTTCCCTCCCTATCTCTCTCTCCTTCCCTCCCTCCCTCTCTCTTTCTGTTTCTCTTTCTTTCTCTCTCCCTCTCTGCCTCTCTGAAATATTTACTGAACAACAAAAATGAGAGATATTATTATTAAATGGAGGGAAACTAGACCTTTAGCCCGGTGGGTTGGCATGCAAAGTGGCCCTATTGATTAGACTGCCTCCACGCTGAATTTCCTTGTCCTTACTAGGGAGGTACCTGACGACGATGCTCATCTAGTTTGGACATAAACGGATGCGCATATTTTATGTTGTGTCTTACTTCTTCCCTCTGGGGGAAGATGTTATGAACATTGTATAACACAAGTGTGTTTCCAACACAGGGTTGGATGCTTCTGAAATAAGCGTAATATGTTTGATGTTTCGTAAATATACCCTGCATTTGTTAAATTGCCTCTACAGCCCCCCCCCCCCCCACAAAAAAAAATGGATCTCCATCTGCACAAAAAAGTACAGGTAGCACACAAGCCGAACTGCAAAGCCTAGTCAACATCTGTTGATGTCTCGAAGCACGTACACTTACTCAAGTAATGTGCAGTTTCGTGCAGCCCGCCAGTCTAAGCGATTGTAACCCAACCTCCCATCACCTTGTGATGGAATGGTTTAGGTCATTTGGCTGCCACCTGGTCTGATGGATGTTGGGGACTATGGCTGGAGATGAGAGAGGATTCCGGTAACCAGAGCCCACTTTCAGTTACCTGCCAGACCCAATAACACAGGCAGGCAGCAAGGCCACAGCGGTCAATGCCCTTGAATTAGACAGAAGCTCATAAACCCATTTGGGCGGCTCACAATAGCCCCAGCCGCCCCAGTGGCATTTCTCTCCATGCAGGAGGTAAAAATGGCCGACCTTCCAGATACCATCACCCTGGCCTGATACCTAAGCCACCCAAGCCATGTACTTGTACCTAGGCCAGGGAGACCCCTGGGCTATTGTTCAGCCCACTTCAGACTAGCTATAGGACTATTCTCAGACACTTTGAATGGACTTATATTGGCGTTTCAGTGCCTCTGGCTCTACTCAGGCCTCTCTGACTGCAAGGTCATGACAGCTCTGACAGCCCCACTGCGTGCCTGGAAAGGCCAGCAACACGGTTGTTGTTGTTGTTGTGTTTCCTGTAGGGAGAGAGGCTCCCTCTCAGATATGCAGCATATGGACAGCTACGTCAGTGGACAAATTAGAGTGCATGCAGCCAGTGTGCATCAGCCCTGGGGATATAACTCAGCTCACCGCCCCCTTTAATGTCCTCACTCTGTGTGTGTGTGTGTGTGTGATGATTTTTTTGCACAGCGTAGCCTACATGAATACAACATGTTGGACGCGTTCTTCACGTTTTACCAGTGAAACCTCCAAACTGCATCTCCAATCATTTGATCTCAATCAGTTTCATGGGAAGATGCATTAAGATCTTCTTGAATGACTGTTTTGTGAGCCAATTAGAGCAGATGGTGTTAGCAAACTATTAGACTTCCCGTATTTTGTGTCAATCCATGCAAATTCTGCCTCGCTGCGCACGCTGTTGAGATTTGTCCCATGACCATTCAGCTAACCATCCTCAAATCTCATAAGACATGACCAAGGTGGTGTCTTTGGTGTAACAGCAACATTATACTAGGCTGTTATAGTTGGTTCTGTTACAATACTAATCATTATGTGATCTTCCAAGACATTGATTCAGCATTGATCTAACTTTACTAGCACCATTGTGAGAAGTGGCCACTACACCCCTTCCTGCTGCACCGAATTAGCTAATTGATGCGTACATAGACTACTACTTGACGTGGAACAATCCGGGACATGTGGTCACCCTAGTGTGTGTGTGTGTGTGTGTGTGTGTGTGTGTGTGCGCGCCTGTGTGCGAGCGCGCACTTGTATGTGTGCACATCATCTGTACATAGTCCACTCTGAGCCTGTATGTCCCTGAGACACATACCTGGTGATGATTGCTCAGTGTGCCCAGTGAGCTGTATCACTCACAGCTTCTTCTGAACAGCCCAGGCTACGGTACTGCAGTAAAGCTCCTGGAGCTCACCACGAGCCTGCAGCCCTGTGGACCTGTGCTCCGGGCCAAGTAGCCAAGTGAGTGAGCTTCTAGCCGTAACTGTCTCCTCACTAGGCTCGAGCTGCCTCTGACCCTGTACCAACTCTACGCTAGACAGAAGCAGGGCAGGGGGCAATGCCAATTGTAAGTCCCATTGAATAAGAGGGATGGATGCACTGGCAAGCCAGAGAGAGACTGATCTTTCTATGTGTGTGTGCCTCGACAGATGAGAAGTTTGTGTGGAGGGGAAATTGCACTCGTAAACCCAGTGCCACGGTAATAGATATTTATATTTCAGCACATCCACTTATATTGAACTGCCATGGTTAGTTCTGTTCATAGAACCCCGTTGTTGGATGTCAACAGCAATCAGTGTCTCTTGGCGTGTGTCTCTCTCTTCATCAGCTCCCTTTTAGGTTTTGTGTTGTATTGTCCTCGTTTGAACATCAAGGACTGTTTGAGTTTGTGATTATTCATCTCTCTGAGTTCAAAAAAAAAAAGGCTTTTGGGTGCCTTTGTTGCTCAGCTGGGGAAAGTTGTGTGAGTTTTTCAGCAGGAGCCAGCTGCCTCTGTGATCGCTGCTTTAGTCATAGAGCAGGGAGGCAAAGAGGGAAGCTTTGCTTTGTTGCATGGGCTGTTCTATTGCTTTGCTTACGGTGCCCATCCCTGGACCGGTCTGTCTCTCGGTCGGCCCATCTCGGAGCTCTCCATGACAGCTGTGGCGAGCAAAGAGTGAGTTCCAATCGCTGTAGTTGTGCTCTCTCTCTCTCTATCTATCTGTCCTTGTTTCAATACATAATTGAAGTGCCGGCGGCTACCCCGGCTGATTGAAGAATCCTGTTGGGCTGCCTGCATGTAGATCTGCAGCAATGAATCAGCCAGAATTAGCCATGGGTGTCTAATAGTTTGTGCTTTTCTTGTTCTTCCCCAACCCCTAACATTGGAGGTGGTTGTCAGGAGGAGTATCAGGACGGTGAATGGGATTGTGTGGAACAGGCTGAGAAAAAGCCCTGTCGTTTAGTCCTCTCATGCCAAGACCTGATTGATTTCAAGTCACTCCTGACTGAATGGGTCTTTCAGCACTGCCCGGGAGGGTCAGAAGGGTCTCTCTCTCTCTCTATATATATATATATATATATATATATATATATATACACATACAGTGGGGCAAAAAAGTATTTAGTCACCCACCAATTGTGCAAGTTCTCCCACTTAAAAAGATGAGAGAGGCCTGTAATTTTCATCATAGGTACACTTCAACTATGACAGACAAAATGGAAAAAAAAATCCAGAAAATCACATTGTAGGATTTTTTATGAATTTATTTGCAAATTATGGTGGAAAATAAGTATTTGGTCACCTACAAACAAGCAAGATTTCTGGGTCTCACAGACCTGTAACTTCTTCTTTAAGAGGCTCCTCTGTCCTCCACTCGTTACCTGTATTAATGGCACCTGTTTGAACTTGTTATCAGTATAAAAGACACCTGTCCACAACCTCAAACAGTCACACTCCAAACTCCACTATGGCCAAGACCAAAGAGCTGTCAAAGGACACCAGAAACAAAATTGTAGACCTGCACCAGGCTGGGAAGACTGAATCTGCAATAGGTAAGCAGCTTGGTTTGAAGAAATCAACTGTGGGAGCAATTATTAGGAAATGGAAGACATACAAGACCACTGATAATCTCCCTCGGTCTGGGGCTCCACGCAAGATCTCACCCCGTGGGGTCAAAATGATCACAAGAACGGTGAGCAAAAATCCCAGAACCACACGGGGGGACCTAGTGAATGACCTGCAGAGAGCTGGGACCAAAGTAACAAAGCCTACCATCAGTAACACTGCCTGTCTTTCTATCTGTCTGTCTGTCTGTCTGTCTCATTTTCTCTCTCTCTCTCTCTCTCTCTCTCTCTCTCTCTCTCTCCCTCCATTTATCAGTCTCTTTGTCTGTATCTCTCTATGTCCCTCGCTCTCTCTATCAGTCTCTCCCTCGCTCGCTCTCTCTATTTATCAGTCTCTCTCCCTCGCTCTCTCTATTTATCAGTCTCTCCCTTGCTCGCTCTCTCTATTTATCAGTCTCGCTCTCTCTATTTATAAGTCTGTCTGTATCTCTCTCTCCCCTCTCTCTCTCTCTTTCTCTCTCTCAAAAGCCCTTTATTGAATGCCCTAAAACTGGCCAATCGCACACACACTGGATTCAGAGAACTCAACCATACCGCCAGCATAGCAGTTTATAGTGCCAAACTGCCGCAGTCAGCAGAATTCTCTCTGAATCAGAACGCTTGATTAAGACTCTGATGGAGGGAGCAGACTGGATGGGGCATTAATGAACCAGGACTATATTGAGACATTTACATTAAAAAATGCACCATTTACACAGTAGAGTGCCTAGGGTGCCAGCTGCCTTGCCTTTATCAGTATGTCTGTCACTGTGCTTTTCAACGTAATCTCACAAAATGTCTAATTCCCCAAAACTCTCTGGCGCCACAACTGAAACTTTAACCAGGCGTTATTGCTTTTTAATCTTACACTCTGAATCTATCACTTTTTAAGAATTGTTCATGTTTATTCTCAGTTTATTCTCATTGCACTGTTCTCATTTGTTATATGCATACCAGCAAAGCCACAACACAACACTAAACAACACATTAATTGCACTATAAAGGTGACAAACTGTTAGGGCCTACATAAAACTGTCCCAACAGCAGAGCTTTCTTTTCAACACCACTGCTACACCTGGCTATCAGTGGAGCCTTGTCTGGTAGCAAAACAGTTAATTCAGCCTCATTTACCGCCTTTTTAAAAAAACATAGCTGGAATGACTGACGTGCTTAAACAAATGTGGTTTCTACTGGCAATTGAGATGGACAAACTATGGCATAAGGGAATGATGAACAGATAAGAGGCAATCCGTAATTTTGATTAAGACATTAATGAGCGAGCTAGGATGGACATAGTCAATATAACTATTTGTTCAGCACTTTTGAAATGTACAGCCACATAATTCAGAACATGGGCCATTCTTACAGTATTCTCCCTCTATACCAAATCAGAGCCGTAGGATAAATAAAGGGTGCATATTAGCAGACAATAAAAGCTCTTACAATATTTGATTATTAAATGTCTCTAAATCAGGCTATAGGCTACATGTACACCACCAAGTCAGAACAGTAGGCTAAGTTATGAAGGGAAAATGGACCAAATGATTAGGGTGAGGCACATGGGCTACTAACAGCTTACTACACAACATCAAATCAAATGTGATTTGTCACATGCGCCGAATACAACAGGTTACTTACAACCCCTTAACCAACAATGCAGTTTAAAAAAATCTGGGTGGCCATTTGATTAATTGTTCAGCAGTCTTATTGCTTGGGGGAAGAAGCTGTTAAGGAGCCTTTTGGACCTAGACTTGGCGCTCCGGTACCGTTTGCCGTGCGGTAGCAGAGAGAACAGTCTATGACTGGTGACTGGAGTTTTTTTTACAATTTTTTGGGCCTTCCTCTGACACTGCTGAGTTTATAGGTCCTGGATGGCATGAAGCTTGGCCCCAGTGATGTACTGGGCTGTTGCGAACGTCCCTTATGGTCAGAAGCCGAGCAGTTACCATACCAAGCGATGATGCAAAAGGTCAGGATGCTCTTGATGGTGCAGCGCTATAACTTTTTGAGGATCTGTGGACCCATGCCAAATATTTTCAGTCTCCTGAGGGGGAAAAGGCATTGTCGTGCCCTCTTCATGACTTTCTTGGTGTGTTTGGGCCATGATAGTTTGTTGGTGATGTGGACACCAAGGAACGTACAGTTAGTATTACTTTCTTAGCTACAGTATACATATCTCCCTGGCATATTACATCATTAAGACATTTTTGGACTCACCTTGTTGTGCCTTGCTCACTTGAAAAGGAAGATCCTTTTTGTGGGCAAATTTTGTCATCAAACTTTGTCGTCTGACACATTGGTGTAGCTGGCTTCTGGGTTAAGCGAGCAGCGTGTCAAGAAGCAGTGCGGCTTGGCAGGGTCGTGTTTCAGAGGACGCATGGCTCTCGACCTTCACCTCTCCCGAGTCCATACGGGAGTTGTAGCGATGGGACAAGACTGTAACTACCAATTGGATATCATGAAAAAGTCAAAAAAAATAAGTCATGCTGGATTGACAGGATAGCTAATGTATTAACATTTTTCTAGCCCATGGTGTCGAATGTTTATCCTTTTAAGCATGGAAAATAGACCCTTAAACCTAGACTTGGACCACACACACACTCCACTGAATAGCAGGCTAGTTATTGCTTTGCAATGCTTGCAGTTAGCCACTGATTCCTTCCACTCATTGTTGAATTTGCAGTTTCCAACTTGTTGTGCAATGCTTATGTCCAATGGGCGATGAGCACCGATACGTTTTATATATTTCTCTTCTCTTCCTATAATGAGGATTGAAAAGGATTTGCCAGTAGATTGTTGACTTGATTCATGATGATGGCTGCTAGCTAAGATTTTGAAAGTATGATGTTGACATGATCAGTAAATTCAAAGCTACGGTAGATATGTCATTTTATCTGGGGCTATTGACTTTGAGCCTTCGTGGAGGGGCACTTCTAATGTAACTCTATGGCAGCACCCAAGGGGCTTGAATTGTCAAGCTCTCCCTGTAGATTTTGCAGTGACATAGTGTCCCCATGAGTGACAGAACACTGAGCCAATCACGGCGCAACTATAGAACATTACCAACCCCTGCGCTCCGTATTTTCCACTGTCTGCCCCACCACCACAGAAAGCACTGAGCTAGGCTGAATCACCTGCATTTTGGAGCTGCTTTACTCAAGAAAGCAAAAAAAGAGACCATGTTTTTTTACGGCTTTATTAACTCAATGATTTTTTTCAATTTACATTGTTTGCTAACTGATATGTGACACGCAATAATGCCCTGAATGACCAGTCGCCACTGACTGTTCTCGACATTTCCCAGACTTATTTAGTGGGAATTCCGCTCACATCTGCTGTACAGTACTCAAACTAGGACAGCGGAGCAGAGCAGAGTAACAACCCTGGAACTCACCAAGGAGATAGTGTACACAACATAGTATACGTTTTACTGGAAAGCAGAGAGAATGACTTTCTGTAAGAAATATGGTCCAGCAGGCAGCAGTGGAGTCATCGGTCGTGTGTGTTTGTTGTGCCTGTTGGGTGTTGAGAAACCAGAGTCGTGTAGATCAAGATTGGGCTATGAATGCTGAATTTGGTTTTGCATGCAGATTATTATTGAGCGCAATCAATATTGAACATGCACACACACTTGCATGCACGCCCGCGAACACACACACCCATAGTATAATGATGCCCTGGGATTTCTGTGGAGCTGCAGAAGAGATGCTTCTGTATTGGGTCAGAATATAGTTTTCTGAACAGAGCTCCAAATAGAGTTTTCCTCCCAGACGGTTTTCTCTGATGACTTGGAACCAGACTGAGCTGTGAGAACCAGACAGAGCCGTGAGAACCAGACAGAGCTGTGAGAACCAGACAGAGCTGTGAGAACCAGACAGAGCCGTGAGAACCAGACAGAGCCGTGGGAAGCAGACAGAGCCGTGAGAACCAGACAGAGCTGTGAGAACCAGACAGAGCCGTGAGAACCAGACAGAGCCGTGAGAACCAGACAGAGCCGTGAGAACCAGACAGAGCTGTGAGAACCAGACAGAGCTGTGAGAACCAGACAGAGCTGTGAGAACCAGACAGAGCTGTGAGGACCAGACAGAGCTGTGAGGACCAGACAGAGCTGTGAGGACCAGACAGAGCTGTGAGGACCAAACAGAGCTGTGAGAACCAGACAGAGCTGTGAGAAGCAGACAGCAATGTGATAACCAGACAGAGCTGTGAGGACCAGACAGAGCTGTGAGAACCAGACAGAGCTGTGAGAAGCAGACAGCAATGTGATAACCAGACAGAGCTGTGAGAACCAGACAGAGCTGTGAGAAAAAGACAGAGCTGTGAGATCCAGACAGAGCTGTGAGAACCAGACAGAGCTGTGAGAACCAGACAGAGCTGTGAGAACCAGACAGAGCTGTGAGAACCAGACAGAGCTGTGAGAACCAGACAGAGCTGTGAGAACCAGACAGAGTGTAAGATCCAGACAGAGCTGTGAGATCCAGACAGAGCTGTGAGAAGCAGACAGCGATGTGAGATCCAAACAGAGCTGTGAGATCCAGACAGAGCTGTGAGATCCAGACAGAGCTGTGAGATCCAGACAGAGCTGTGAGAACCAGACAGAGCTGTGAGAACCAGACAGAGCTGTGAGAACCAGACAGAGCTGTGAGAACCAGACAGAGCCGTGAGAAGCTGTGGGTCACTATGATCACTGTGTACTTCACTTAAAATAGTTTCTGCCCTGTTCAATCTGTCTATCTGGGTTATTGTATGGCTCACTCTTATAGGCTACAGCATGAGGAAACCTAGAAGAATCCACTTAACAGACTGCCAGTACTCAAGCTGTTATGTTGTAAAAGAACAGAAAGGGCCACACACTGTATGCTCCTTATTAGGGTTGCAAAGGGAGGGTATATTACTGGTAACATTTCAAGTTTCAAGTTTTTTAAAACATTTTTATCACATGACATCTAGTGGCCTTTTGGGGTACTCCAACCCTCTGTGTGGCATTATCACATGTAAAATATATCAAACAATCAAATACAACGATTTTCACATAAAAATAGAAAGACATTATCCTAAATATAAACCATCAACTTACCAAAGGAATAGCACTTATTTCAGCTTTTTTTTTTACACACTTGTATTTATTTGACTATATCAATATGTTAATGTTGTAAAAAAAAAAAACATAAACATTGGTGCCAAACTGGTGGCAGTTGTGAAAAAAAAGTCAATAGTTGGAAGAGTTGCAGAGTTAATTGAAAGTAATGCCATTGTTGATGTGGTCTATCCATGTGGTCTATCCACTAGAAGTTCATGGACAATATGGACACAGATATACAAAACTAACACTATTTGATCAAAAAAATATATATACTCAAGTGTAAATGACCAAAGTTACCATAGATTGCCATAGATCACCTGTTAATTACCAAAATGATTGAACGTTCCCTTAACGTCAAAGTTTTGATCCAAAAAAGGATCTTCGTCAGGCCAAACATAATTCAAGTGTAGACACATTATCCTTAGCCCAGCACCTATGTTTGTTGAAGGATGTAGTTTAGGAACACAACCACTGTTGACTATGAAAACATAAACTATGAAAAACTATGAAAAAAAGAACTATGAAAGCATAAAACATAGATTCATCTGTCTGTTGGTTTTAGCTGGATCTTTTCTTCTGTAGTTGAAAAGGCTGCGACAGTTCTGGATGCATCACACAGCACTATGATAACTCATAGGCCATTAGAAGGAGAAATCCTTATTTATTTTCTTTTACCCGTTTTTTCTGCCCAAGTTTGTGGTGTCCAATTGGTAGTTACAGACTTGTCTCCTCGCTGCAACTCCCGTACGGACTCGGGAGACGTGAATGTCGAGAGCCGTGCGCATCTTCAGGAACACAACCCAACCAATCCGCACTGCTTCTTGACACAATGCCCACTTAACCCGGAAGCCAGCCGCACCAATGTGTTGGAGGAAACACCGGGCACCTGGCAACCCGTGGCAGCGTGCACTGCACTCGGCCAGCCATAGGAGTCGCTAGTGCGCGATGGGACGAGGACATCCCTGCCGGCCAAAACCTGTGGCCGGCTGCAACAGTCTGGACTTGAAACCAGAATCAGAAACAGAGTTTAATGATGGACCACGACCCTCTCCCCGATCATTCCAACTTGACACATAATCAAATAAGATGTTCTGTATAAAGGCGACTTTGATTGAATTAGTATTTGAAGTGATTCAATCAAGCAGAGTATATATTTAAGTGTAAGGGATGTTTTTGTAAAAAAGAAAAATAGCTAAATTGCTATTCTCATTTGCTTCTCTCCCAAATGAATGTATTACTCGTAGAAACTACATTTCCCTACATTTATTCATGACTTTTCATATTTAAAGATGTCAGCTTTGGTCAAGCCGTATGAGTCAAGGCTAGACATGTTCACAGTTAAATAACTGAAAGCCTTGCTGAAAGATGACTGGTAAATTTGATCCTTTTGATTCACAAAGTTTCATGGTGGAGTATTTTTATTTATTTATTTCATTTAGCCTTTATTTAACTAGGCAAGTCAGTTAAGAACATATTCTTATTTACAATGACGGCAATTGCAATTCTATAATTTCTCATTTGAAGTGTACACTGTAATTTGTGCAGTCATTTCAGATATTTGCCTAAAGTCACTGTCAAAAGTCAGTTTCCTTCCCTTAAACATTTTTGGAGGGATAGTGTTTTTTTAGTATGGCCATATGCCACAGTAATGTCCGAGCAGCATTGTAAGCCTTCAGAGAGAGAAAGTTATTGTTTTCATCTGAGGTGCTAGACATTCTATCTCTTCATGATGGTATACAGTATTATCAATAAGAGCTAACTGTCCTTTTAAAGGAGGGAACCCATAGTTGCTGCTAAAAATATGTTTTCTCCAATAACGTGAAGAATAGCGTGGCACTCAGGGGATGATAGAGGGATAGAGCAGCACTCCTTCTCATAGCCAGCACAGGCAGGAGGCTTTGCTACCACTCTTTACTGTTATTGCACTGTAATGTTAGAGCTATACTTTAACAAAACACACTTTCACTGAAACATTACACTCCCGAAGAGCATTTTATGTCCAGAATGGATGACTTCCATGCTGGCCAGGCCTGTCATCAGCTTTAGCCCCTGTATTGCAAAAATCTGGTGGCAAGCCATTTAACAAGAGCAGAGCAAGTCGTTTGGAGGGTCAGTTTCACACTCATGCCCGCACACACCCCAAACCCCTTCCGAAATCAACCTCCATTGTAATACTAAGAGCCCAAGAAAAGGACTGACACAGTTTGACAAAAGCCGTTGAAGTCATCATTCCGGGTGGTTTGCGGGCCGTTTTCCCCGTGACCTCTGAGAGGGAGCGTAAAAAGATCAGCTCCACCCGGCCACACTCAGCCAGTCGCAGCCCCTCCCCTAGTCACCTCCCCCTTGCCTGGCCTGCTTGCTCCGCTGGTGGGGGAGATTGAAGTGGCGTCCCGCATCGGGTGGCTCTCTGTGTCACTGAGCAGGTTACTGTCGCAGCTGATAAAGCACCCAGCCAGTGTGATGGAGAAGGGCTGTTCTCTCGCTTTCTCTTTCTGTTCCTCTTCCTCTCCTCTCTCATCCTTCGCCACCCTCCCTCTCCCTCCACTGATGAATTTGCTTCACAGTTTCAATTACCCTGACCTTGAGCATTGAGAAGGACCCACACAGCAGGGCTCCATTCATCCAGTCAAATAGAGCCATCTCTCATGTTCTCTAGTCTTGTCCCAAAAGCTAATATGGTTCCACAGGCCTAATTTGCTCCTCACCACTCACCACAGCCACAACACTGACAGCAAGCTAGCCTTCAATGACATTTGGACTTTAGACTTAGCACAACTCAATCTGACCACAAAAGGCTTGGATAAAATTAACATTAGTCTAGTCACAAATCGTTGAACCTTGACACTCCATGTCCTCTTTCTAGCCTAAAGAGATGTCTATGTAACGTTTTATTAAATGTTGAGAGCTATAGACTTGTATTGAATTGAGTATTGTGTACTCCAGCCCCTCAACCACAGAATAGGTTGAATTTGTGGTCACACTTTATCTGGATAGTCTGGATTGTCCATGCTCTACAGATGGTCATACTATCAAAAAACTACACAACATGACCAAAAGTATGTGGACACCTGTTGGTCGAACATCTTATCCCAAAATCTTGGGCATTAATATTTAGTTGGCCCCTCCTCTGCTGCTATAACAGCCTCCACTCTTCTGGGAAGGCTTTCCACTAGATGTTGGAACATTGCTGCGGGGACTTGCTTCCATTCAGCCACGAGCATTAGTGAGGTCTGGCACTGATGTTGGGCGATTAGGCCTGGCTCACAGTCTGCGTTCCAATTCATCCCAAAGGTGTTCGTTTAGGTTGAGGTCAGGGCTCTGTGCAGGCCAGTCAAGTTCTTCCACACAGATCTCGACAGACCATTTCCGTATGGATCCCGCTTTGCGCACAGCGCATTGTCATGCTGTAACAGGAAAAGGCTTTCCCCAAACTGTTGCCACCAAGTTGGAAGCACAGAATCTTCAGTAATGTTTGTTACTGTAACTCTGCCTGAGGAGAATTCCTATCAGGTAATAGAAAGCAGCGTACCAACCCCACACACTCCCAGTAATGGCTTAATGAGAGAGGCTATGTCGCTGCAAGGGTGCGCACAGGGAGCCAAGGGGATTGTGGGCGCTGAGACGGAGCAGAACCTTCCCCTCTCTCTCTCTCCTGGCCTGTTCGACAGAGTTAAAAACTGCAGCCGGTGCCTAAATACCTAACTGACATGTTACTTTAAGCTAAACACTTATACATCTTCCCCCATGGTTAGCCTCGACTCCAGGTTTTTCCCTCTCTGAACAGAGGGATAAATGAGACTTGGGGTTATGGTAACGCGGGACTACTAACACATAATTTTAGGGAATGGGAACCATTCGCGATTAAACTAACTTTCTCACATGTGGAAGGGCATTTGGCCCATCATTTTCATGTGGTTTTTAACTACTACTGTAAACTTCTGTGCATTATGTCTGTTTACAACCCCTCATCCTGTACCTTGAAATCCTACTGTGACATTATACAATATCCATCCACATAGGTTGGATGTGAAAACAAGCCGAGTGTCTGAAATTAAAACAGGATAAGCGCCTCAGGCAGGCCTGAGGTCAGTCACGACCATCGAAGGTCATACCACCAATTGGCAGGCCTCGCTCTCTACTCTGGGATTTCCTACATAACATCCTTTCACGTTTGACATTGGAGCTGGTAGCAGTGGTGTAGTGAGACAGAGATTACACCGAGAGAGATCAGACAGATTGGGTGGGGGCTGGGTGGCTTCACAATCACTTACAGCAGACAACCTTGGATGCTTTCCTACACTCGGGCATTAGTCACAATCAACTAGAGGCACGGGATCCTCCCCCCACCTGGACTGGCTTACCTCTCATGCTCCCTTTCCTCATAAAGATTACTGCACCTGTACATAGCCCACCTATAATTTAGCCCAAACAACTACCTCTTTCCCTACTGTATTTATTTTATTTATTTTGCTCCTTTGCACCCCATTATTTTTATTTCTACTTTGCACATTCTTCCACTGAAAATCTACCATTCCAGTGTTTTACTTGCTATATTGTATTTACTTTGTATATTGTATTTACTTTGTATATTGTATTTACTTTGTCACCATGGTCTTTTTTGTTGTTGTTGCTTTTACCTCCCTTATCTCCTCATTTGCTCACATCGTATATAGACTTGTTTATACTGTATTATTGACTGTATGTTTGTTTTACGCCATGTGTAACTCTGTGTTGTTGTATGTGTCGAACTGCGTTGCTTTATCTTGGCCAGGTCGCAATTGTAAATGAGAACTTGTTCTCAACTTGCCTACCTGTCACGTTCTGACCTCTATTTCCTTTGTTTTTGTATTTATTTAGTATGGTCAGGGCGTGAGTTGGGTGGGCAGTCTATGTTTGTTTTTCTATGTTTTGGTCTAGTTCTATGTTCGGCCTGATATGGTTCTCAATCAGAGGCAGGTGTTCGTCATTGTCTCTGATTGGGAACCATATTTAGGTAGCCTGGGTTTCACTGTGTGTTTGTGGGTGATTGTTCCTGTCACTGTGTTTGTTTGTCACAGGATAGGACTGTTTTGCGTTTGCACATTTCTTGTTTTTGTTAGTTTGTTCATGTGTATTGAGTTATTAAAACATGAATAACCACCACGCTGCGCTTTGGTCCGCTTCTCTTCCTCCTACAGACGAACGCCCTTACAGAATCACCCACCGCAACAGGACCAAGCGGCGTGGTAACGGGCAACAGCGGCACAAGGAGGAATGGACTTGGGAGGATGTGTTGGACGGCAAGGGTTGCTACACATGGGAGGAGATCCTGGCGGGAAAGGATCGCCTTCCATGGGAACAGGTGGAGGCAGCGAGGAGAGCAGAGGCAGCCGGAGAGAGGAGCCGGCGATATGAGGGAACACGGTTGGCAAGGAAGCCCGGGAGTCAGCCCCAAAAATTTCTTGGGGGGGGGCTAACAGGGAGTATGGCTACGCCAGGTAGGAGACCTGAGCCAACTTCCTGTGGTTACCGGGGGGCTAGAGAGACCGGGCAGGCACCGTGTTATGCTGTGGAGCGCACGGTGTCCCCAGTGCGGGTGCACAGCCCGGTGCGGTACATTCCAGCTCCGCGTATCGGCCGGGCTAGAGTGGGCATCGAGCCAAGTGCCATGAAGCCGGCTCTACGCATCTGGTCTCCTTGGGCCGGCTTACATGGCACCAGCCTTGCGCACGGTGTCCCCGGTTCGCCTGCATAGCCCAGTGCGGGCTATTCCACCTCGCCGCACTGGCAGGGCGACCGGGACCATTCAACCGGGTAAGGTTGGGCAGGCTCGGTGCTCAAGAGCTCCAGTGCGCCTGCACGGCCCGGTCTATCCGTCACCACCTCCACACCCCAGCCCTCCGGTGGCAGCTCCCCGTACCAGGCTGTCTCTCCGGCCCATCCGTCCAGAGCCTTCCTCCTCTCCAGCGCTGCCGGAGCCTCCCGCCTGTCCGGCGCCTCTGCCGGAGCCTCCCGCCTGTCCGGCGCCTCTGCCGGAGCCTCCCGCCTGTCCGGCGCCTCTGCCGGAGCCTCCCGCCTGTCCGGCGCCTCTGCCGGAGCCTCCCGCCTGTCCGGCGCCTCTGCCGGAGCCTCCCGCCTGTCCGGCGCCTCTGCCGGAGCCTCCCGTCTGTCCGGCGCCTCTGCCGGAGTCTCCCGCCTGTCCGGCGCCTCTGCCGGAGTCTCCCGCCTGTCCGGCGCCTCTGCCGGAGCCTCCCGCCTGTCCGGCGCCTCTGCCGGAGCCTCCCGCCTGTCCGGCGCCTCTGCCGGAGCCTCCCGCCTGTCCGGCGCCTCTGCCGGAGCCTCCCGCCTGTCCGGCGCCTCTGCCGGAGCCTCCCGCCTGTCCGGCGCCTCTGCCGGAGCCTCCCGCCTGTCCGGCGCCTCTGCCGGAGCCTCCCGCCTGTCCGGCGCCTCTGCCGGAGCCTCCCGCCTGTCCGGCGCCGCTGCCGGAGTCTCCCGCCTCTCCGGCGCTACCAGGGCCTTCCGTTTCTCCAGCGTTGCCGGAGCTTCCCGTCTGCCCAGCGCCAGCTGAGCTTCCCGTCTGCCCAGCGCCAGCTGAGCTTCCCGTCTGCCCAGCGCCAGCTGAGCTTCCCGTCTGCCCAGCGCCAGCTGAGCTTCCCGTCTGCCCAGCGCCAGCTGAGCTTCCCGTCTGTCCAGCGCCAGCTGAGCTTCCCGTCTGCCCAGCACCAGCTGAGCCTCCCGTCTGCCCAGCGCCGCCAACGCCGCCCGTCTGCCCAGCGCCGCCAGTGCCGCCCGTCTGCCCAGCGCCGCCAGTGCCGCCCGTCTGCCAGGAGCCGCCAGTGCCGCCCGTCTGCCAGGGGCCGCCAGTGCCGCCCGTCTGCCAGGGGCCGCCAGTGCCGCCCGTCAGCCAGGGGCCGCCAGTGCCGCCCGTCAGCCAGGGGCCGCCAGTGCCGCCAGTCAGCCAGGGGCCGCCAGTGCCGCCAGTCAGCCAGGGGCCGCCAGTCAGCCAGGGGCCGCCAGTAAGCCAGGGGCCGCCAGTGCCGCCAGTAAGCCAGGGGCCGCCAGTGCCGTCAGTCAGCCAGGGGCCGCCCGAGCAGCTGCCCCTCTGTCCAGAGCAGCTGTCGCCCCTCTGTCCCAAGCTGCTGCCGCCCCTCTGTCCCGAGCAGCTGCCCCTCTGTCCCGAGCAGCTGTCCCTCTGTCCCGAGCAGCCATCGCCCCTCTGTCCCGAGCTGCTATCGCCCCTCTGTCCCGAGCTGCTATCGCCCCTCTGTCCCGAGCTGCTATCGCCCCTTTGTCCCGAGCAGTTGTCCCTCTGTCCCGAGCAGCTGCTTCACCTCTGTCCCGAGCTGCCCCTCTGTCCCGAGCAGCCCCTCTGTCCAGTGGGGTCATTGAGAGGGGTGGTCATGGTGAGTAAGCCAGGGAGGCGGACAATAAGGCGGACTAAGACAATGGTGAAGTGGGGTCCGCGTCCCGCGCCAGAGCCGCCACCGCGGACAGACGCCCACCCAGACCCTCCCCTATAGGTCAAGGTTTTGCGGCCGGAGTCCGCACCTTTGGGGGGGGGTACTGTCACGTTCTGACCTCTATTTCCTTTGTTTTTGTATTTATTTAGTATGGTCAGGGCGTGAGTTGGGTGGGCAGTCTATGTTTGTTTTTCTATGTTTTGGTCTAGTTCTATGTTCGGCCTGATATGGTTCTCAATCAGAGGCAGGTGTTCGTCATTGTCTCTGATTGGGAACCATATTTAGGTAGCCTGGGTTTCACTGTGTGTTTGTGGGTGATTGTTCCTGTCACTGTGTTTGTTTGTCACAGGATAGGACTGTTTTGCGTTTGCACATTTCTTGTTTTTGTTAGTTTGTTCATGTGTATTGAGTTATTAAAACATGAATAACCACCACGCTGCGCTTTGGTCCGCTTCTCTTCCTCCTACAGACGAACGCCCTTACACTACCTGGTTAAATAAAGGTTAAATAAAAACATTACAAAATAAATCCAACCTGCCTGTCCTCATAACGTACCTGGGTCATTCCACCAATTTGGGCTTTACATTTTTTTTTTTACATTCTGTCATAAAGAGCACAAGTTCAACCTCATAAAAAGTGAAAGAGGATTGACAGAGGGACATGTCAAAATGCTGAATTTTGGTACTTTAGTAAGTCCTTTTTCATATTTTAGAAATCGGATTTATTGAATTCTCCATGTGGTCTATATTAAATGGCACTTCATTTAATTTAACAGGCTTTTAAAATTCTATATTGGTGCACAATTTCAACTTAAAATATCAAAGCTTAGTGAGAGAGACTGTGTCACTGCAAGGGCACGCACAGGGAGCCACTTACAATTGTTTTTATCCACATAGTTTTTACCCACCTACCCACCTAGTAGTACCCACCCACAATGCACCCTCTCACAAAACAGGAACTTTGGCCATAGAGATAAAATGACTAGAACGACAAAAGCATGTTATCTTGCTTTACTCCTATGGGTACACTCAATATGGCAGCCGGTCCACCCATTGACATGAATTGGAAAGCCTGTTGTAGTAACTCTGTTTCAATGGCTGTGGCCTCATGAGCTGGGAGATCTATCTGCATTTTATCCACTCAGCATAAAGACAAATGTGACCTTTCACAGCATTTCCAGTTGACATTTCAATTTTTCAATTTTTAATCGGGGACCATCCCCCCGGCTCACTCCTCCTAGTAGTTAGTTATGTATTATTAAGGTGATTGAGGCCCATACTGAGCTGAGGGTCGTTCAATCTAACGCCACTCAAACAAACAACTGATGCTCCTGAGTCTCTCTCTTACTCAGTCACACAGCAAGTTAGTTGTTTGTTTTTACTGCTGTTTTTCCGAGGGAAAGGAACAAAAGCTCCCGTTTCCTTTTGAATAGGACGCCCATCGGTTGGCCAAACGACTGTGCCGCTCCGGGAGGGATTAAACGCTCTGTGATCTGCTCAAACGAGTGTCCCTCGCTATGAGGCTTCATGGACTCATCTCTCTGGCCATCCTCCAACCTTCACAGGAGCTTATAATGTAGCCTTTATTTGACTAGGCAAGTCAGTTAATTAAGAACCTGTGGTAGAAAAAGTACCCAATTGTCATACATAGTAAAAGTATAGATACCTTAATAGAACGTTACTCAAGTAAAAGTCTAAAAGTATTTGGTTCTAAATATACTTAAGTACCAAAAGTAAAAGTATAAATAATTTCAAATTTCTGGTATTGAGCAAAGCAGGCGGCACCATTGTCTTGTTTAAAAAGTGTATGGATAGCCAGGGGCACACTCCAACACTCAGACATCATTTACAAAAGATGCATTTGTGTTTAGTGAGTCTGCCAGATCAGAGGCAGAAGAGATGACCACGTGTTGTCTTGACAAGTGTGTGAATTGGGCCATTTTCCTCCCCTGCTAAGCATTCACAATGTAATGTGTAATTTTGGGTGTCCGGGAAAATGTATGGAGTAAAAAGTACATTATTGTCTTAGGAGTGCAGTGAAGTAAAAGTAAAAGTTGTCAAAAATATAAATAGTAAGTAAAGTACAGATACCCCAAAAACCTACTTAAGTAGTACTTTAACACCACTGTTTCGAACAAATTCTTATTTACAATGACAGCCTACCCCAGCCAAACCCAGACAACGCTGGGCCAATTGTGTGCCGCCCTATGGGACTCCTAATGGGACTCCCAATCACTCCCAAACCAAGGACTGTAGTGACACCTCTTGCGCGGAGATGCAGTGCCTTAGACCGCTGTGCCACTCGGGAGTCACTGATATTTTCTGTACTTTTAGTCAGGCTATCAGGATCAGGTCCCTGGCAAGGCAACACATTCTCTTTGGTAGAATCTCAATACTTTCCACTCAGCAACCGTTTTGCTGAGCTGAGGTACTGACGTACTTATTACACAAGGTTTTCCGTTAGCGCCTACTGATTTTTAACAACCAGGACATTTTCGCATTTCAGGTCTTAAAAGGATATGCAGTCCCCCAGAAGCTCCCTGTATATACAAAGCAGTATCTCCCGTCAACTCTAGCCTACACAAACACAGGCCACACAGCCTGCCCAATGGAAATGTCACAGGTTAATGAGCGTGATCCTCCACTCAACACACGGCCCCTGGAGGGGGCGTTTGATGGGGGTTTGACGGCCTGAACTCTGTGACTGGCCCCAGGTTTATACAGTATGTCCAGAGTTACAGACCCTGTAGGACTCATTAACATGGAGACGTCTCTCGACGCCACCATCATCGGCAGACAGGAGTTTACCCCTCAGGCTCTGTCCCAGTGGGACAGCCCCCCATCAAACAACCTTCACATAACCATCAAACAACCCTCACAGACCCCATTCTCATACACACTCGTATATTCACTACCAACCCACTTAGACCCACTCTCATATGCGCCACCAGCGTGGAAGGCGCTTGTTTTGTTTTTACTGTATGCTGTGAAAGGTCACACTTTTTGGTGGGGCTCTTAGATGAGGGTGTCGATGGTGTTGAGACAGGGTGATAGAGCCATTTGTCATCTCTGGATGTAAGCCAAATCAAATCAAATCTTATTGGTCACATACACATGGTTAGCAGGTGTTTATGCGAGTGTAGCGAAACGCTTGTTTGTTAAGTGCTCATCGCTTAGAGTTATTGAAGGAGCTATTTGTCAGTCCAATTACCCAACTCATTTAGCTCGGGGATACACTGTACATGTGATTCATCATTTTGTTTTTGTCTAATTCTCTTCAGAAATACGACTCCAGGTTCGCCTGTGTTCGTTCCTGTGTTGGGGCTGAAGGTTTGCAGGTTGGTTAGTGCACAGAACACGGCTCCATATATCGCGGACGGGCGTTAATGTGTTCGGGAGCACTGATGTGTTAACGTCTAGAGATGACTGCACCGTCAAAGACATCCCGTGTCAAGAGTTTTAATTGTTCACTGTACACTTTCCCTCCACAAGGAGGGAGGGATGGAGGAAGGTGCTAAGATCTACCATGGCGTCTAACCATATTTCACCTCATTGTAATTTGTTATTCATGACAAGATTGCATTGGATATTGAATTATATTAGTCGGAGTGAAAATGTCACCACTTACCTACCCACTGATATTTCACTGGGGCCAGCAGGCATGGCGGGCTGTCTGCCCAAATCATAGTATTAGGCTGTGTCTCAAATGACGAGAGCTCCATAAGCCTCTGGTCAAAAGGAATGCACTATATAGGGAAAAGGTTGCCTTTTAGGATGCAGCCAGTGTCTGTCCTGTCTGCTCTTACCACTCGTGGATGGGCGGAACACCCACAGACAGAACCCGGGCAACTCTCTGCCCGATCAGGCTCTTCCAAAAACACTGCGGTGCATTAATGGAGTGCATGCTAGATCTGAGAGACTTTCAACGAGGCCCCGCAGAGTGAGTCTCTGTAGGGGGCAGTGGACTGTAGAGGAATTCCAGCCCTGGGGAACTGCTCCCCTTAGAGGTGTGCCGTGTCCCTACAAGTGTTATAAGCCTAGACTACATTCAGTGTGTGTGTGTAATTCTGTGTTTGTTCTATGTCAGTAAGCTGCTCAGACCTGCAGAAAGCATTTCTGCTCATCATTTCCAGTGGAGCTCTTATTGGTTTAACAGAATCCGTTCATGCTCTGTAATAGTTGTAAAAGCTCTTGTTTTGTGTGTGTTTGGGATGGATGCTGGTGCGTAAAGGGAGGTCTGCCTACCAACACAGCCTTTCTGAGGATATTTACATATGGTCCCTTTGATTTGTACTTTGTGAAGACTATGAAAATACACATTTTCTCGGGGAATATAACATTTTGCGTTATGTGTGAATATGCTTGCTCGTTTCGGACATGCAAAGAAACTGTGGAAGCATTGGATGGCATGATTTCTGCCGACTCCAATTCATCCTGAACAGATATTTCTTTGTGATGAGTATTTCCTACCTGACTTACCTGGTTTCCTCTCTTCTGATCCCTTGCTTTGCAGTTGTGTGGCTGTGGGCTGCTCGGCGTGGGCATCTGGCTGTCTGTGTCCCAGGGCAGCTTTGCCACCTTCTCGCCCTCCTTCCCGTCGCTCTCCGCTGCCAACTTGGTCATCGCCATCGGCGCCATCGTCATGGTGACCGGCTTCCTGGGCTGCCTGGGCGCCATCAAGGAGAACAAGTGCCTGCTTCTGAGTGTGAGTTATGATCTCTCTCTCTCTCTCTCACGCACACACACACACACACACACACACATATTAAGTCCATCAGGCTGCTGCAGCAGGAGGTGGAGGGGGTCTGTGCTGTACAACTGGGCTCGTTCAGAGATTATTTACAGCGCTATCGCTAAGAACAGATAGGTGTCGCACCTTGATCCATTAGTGGGGAGGGGTGTCTGTTCTGTAAGGAGAAGGAGACAGTGTAGCATCAGTTTCTTTCTCGCTCCAGGCTGGTAGGGTTGTTTTTAGTCCTGGGTGGGTGGTGTACAGACCTAAGGTTCAGGCTGACTCTGGACCTATATGTCAGAGGGCCTAAATATAGCATAGCCAACAGGCAAAGGGACTGCCTAGTAAACTACCTGTTGGTGCAGACAGAAATGGCGGTGTGGAAGACCAGGAAACATGTAATGCAGGAGGCGGGAATCACGGATCCCAGAGCTGTGCTACTGGGGCTGTTGTGGGCTCGGCTGGCAAGTGTACAGTATATGGGGGGCTGGTGTACAATCTGGAGGACTGTGTAGGGGTGTGGGGCATCAGGGGGATTCTTTACAGTGGACGTAGAGGGGGGCTTGGTTCTAACTTTCTAGGTCTGTTTAAATGAAGTAACGTTTGTGCTTTTAATGATGTAACTATTGGGCCAACAAAGACATTGTTAAAATAAAACAAATCTCACATACACACTCACAGCAGCCTTACTTGTATTACTCTTCAAATGGGTCATCAGTAGAGCAGCCAGGCTAACGAGCTCAACGGGGAGTTGAATCCTCAGTAAAAACCTCAGGGGTTCAGAGAGAAAATTCGACCCGAGCGCCAGCCGCTGCGGGAGTCTCCCATTTTGAAAATGAACAGTAACCCATCGGCTCTCCTCCATGGCCGTGGTCACAGCCTGATTGAAAGATGTGTCAGTGTGAGGACATGTGTGTCACTTACATGATTGAATTATGTAGCGCTCATAATGGCACATCCATTGCATTGGTAAGGAAAAAAATTGAACGCCCTGAATTATTTAACACAAAGAATAGTCTTGTTTGTCTCTAGACTCATGTTGTTCCTGAAAAAGTCTCAAGAGTTTTCTCAAGTTTGATTTAATCAGCAAAGTTTAAAAATAGGTTTATGTAACTGGATGTGAAACTTTTTAAATCAACTTAAAAATGAGAGTTGCGGAATATCAAACATCTCCAATCCCTTGGAGAAGCTAGCACACGCCTCAGTTAAGAGCATACCAAATCCTCCACATCAGCACAGCGGTAGGTATACACTACCTGCTTTAACAACACGGAGAGACAGAGAGAAAGAGAGGGGGGACAGAGAGAGGAAAAAAGAGAGAGAGAGAGAGAAAGCGGGAGAGAGGGCCTGGATCTCAGTCAGAACACCATAGTGATAAATAATGAACTCTGATGTAAAAGTTTCATACCACATCTCTGTTAAGTCATATCAGATTGAGCCAACGGGTATTTCATATTCGCCCAAACCTGGGATGTTTTGAACAGTCAGTCTTTCTATCTGTCAGTCTGTCTGGAAACATCAGAGTGAAGTTAGCCCTCCTGGGGGCAGCCAGATCTGAGGTACCGGTCTGACATATTATTTGTGAAGTTCTTCTGTGAACAAACTCTCTTTGGATTAGAAATATTTGAAATAGATAAAGGTCAGAGAACCTTTGCCGTCAGGAGATTCAAGCTAGGCTAGACAAGTTGAAAGAGCCCATCGCAAAATTCAAGGGAAGATTGAAATGTGTAACACACTCGGCTGACATTGCAGACATGAAAGTGGGTGTATGAACGCACAGACACACACGTACACCCTCACACACATACTCAAACAAACACACTCACACATACATCGTGTCTGTTTAAGCAATCAGAGCACCCACATTGTGTCTATATAATTTGAAACGTTCCACACCCGGAGGAAACATGACAAACAGACTTTGTGGGACCTGTCAACAAAAGACAAAAGATTCAATGAAACAATCAAATGCTGACCTGGCCACCTACAAATTCAATGAACAACTGTCCGAGCAGTTTTCACTGTGATCCTTTTTCATATGTACCATGACCCAAATAATACATCCAAAACAAACAGGGAAAAATGAATAGAACTCTCCTCAAATTGAATTTCTGAATCTGCCGGTTGCTGAGCTCCCATGCTGTGAAGAAGGGATAGAGTCAGTATTTAGCTGAAGGAGTAAGGAGATGCTGGGCTACGTGGGAGAATCTGTGGAGAAATTAAACCTCCTCCTCGGGATGTTCACTGGCCCCCAGGCACTCACTCACCTTATCTCCATCTCTCTCCCTCCCCCTCTCTCCCTCTGTATCCCTCTTCCTCTGTCTCTTCATTTCCCTCTCTTGCTCTCTCTCTCTCTCATTCTCTCCATCTCCTCTCTCTCTTGCAGTTCTTCATTGTCTTGCTGATAATCCTGCTGGCAGAGCTGATACTACTCATCCTGTTCTTCGTGTATTCAGATAAGGTAAGGATACTTTAATGTCCCCCATGTTAACTTATGATACAGTATATTATATGATCCCATGTTACACATATGAATGTAAATGTGCCGAACGACATCAGAATTCACTGAGCATGTAACTACTTACCATTTATTGACGTGTAAACGCTGCACGTTTGCACACACACACACACACACACACACCCCAGAAACCTCAAGACACAAATGGTGTCACGTACATAAGCATGGCCCAGTTGTTCCATGCTGAGAGTGTCCTCAGTCTCCTCTTTCAAAGACACTTGTCGCACGGCGAGAGGTTAAGCGTCTTCACCCCACTGGGCTGACCCCCGGGGTCAAAAGGATCACAGGTCAGCCAACAAAATGCAGTCTCACCCCTGGCCAAATGGCTCAGTGTAATTAGTCCTTAGCTCTTTCTTAGCCCCACTCTCCTGCTATATGTCCCACTTACTCTGAAGCTTTAGATCAGCGTTTCCCATGACCCTTAGGGCATGGGGTGGGGTTTTGTGCTGCTATGTATGGCCAGGGTCTGAGAATCTGAGAACATTGGATGGCATGTAAAGCCCAGGAGGTTATTGACAGCCATGGGGGAAGTCTTAAAATCAACCTATAAATGTCCCCAGATAGATGAAGTAACCAAGCCTGAGGCAAATGTTTTGTGTTGGTCAAATGGATCAGCAATAAAATGGTCCTCTTTTTCCAGGGACATTGTGTGAGTTAGATTTTTATTCTTCTTTATATTCAAATTCTTTGGACATGAGGTCATTGTTCAAGGTCAGCCTCTCCGACAGATAAAGGAATTAATTTAGCAGTTAGCACCCAGTTCATTCAGAGATCTGGATCTCTCCCAGTCTCCCATGCATGCAGCAGGCATGCACCATCAGGAATAAATATGTCTGCCGTCTGTCTATAAGCACCATCTTCAGATATCACCAGCTTAACGTCATAAACCCAAACTAAACCTTTCCAAAGGATCTTATGGGAGGGTACTTGACTTGACAGCAGTGCAGCAGTATGAGATAATCTGTGAAGGTGTGGGGTGATCATCAGTCAAAGAAGCCTGGGCTCGTATCCACAAAGCATCCCGGAGTAGGAGTGCTGATCTGAGATCAGTTATGCCTTTTATATTATCAAGGATGGACAGGAGAACCTGGGCCCAAGGAGGAGTGCTAATATAGGATAAGGTCCACCCGTCCATGTAATCTAAAAGGCAAAGGCATTCCTACTGAAATACTTTATAAATACAGGCCCTGATCCTAGATCAGCACTCCTACTTGGAGAGGATTTGTAAATACGGGCCATGACGTTTTTTGCTGTAAGGCCCGACTTTAGGCTTTACTGTCGTCTCAAGGCAGGTTTATAAGTCCTCCATCTCCACAGATTATTGTGTTTGTATCTCCACTTGCACATTAAAGTTAGATGAAGTGATGATAACACTGATGGCCTGAAATGTATCAATGAAATGTGAAGCTGTTACTGCAAATGGCTAGTTATTGAATGTGGCATTTCTAGCTCACATCAGACCAGGAATGGTTCAACACAGGATTTTTTAGACTGTGTTTTTAGATTACATGAGGCTACCAGGGTTGAGGTAAAATCTAATTTAATTTGAAATTCCAATTACATTTTTGAATGAACTCATGAAGTGGATTTACGTTCAATTCAAATTTCAACAATCTTTAAGTTAAGGAATTGGAATAAGTCTGTTTGAATTGGAATTTAATTGGAATTTGTTTATTAAATTGAATTGGAATTCATTATGTGTACATTTAATTCACTTAGTATCAAATGTACTTAGTATCAAACATTGACTGAAGGATTTGTTTTAAATCATTTCAACTTGTATTTATATTTTTCCAGTATAGCGAGGCTGTCTGAACACTAACATTATTAGCCTAAAAGGCTGAGGCAATTGAATTTGAGATCTTGTTTGTCGATAATGTTGAATTGGGAAATTAATTCTTAGAATTTATTATAGACACGACAATAATCACATCTAATATAGGCATTGGTTGAAGCTCAGTGTTAAATTCAAATCTCCCTATCATCGTATCTAAGCCAATATGACACCAATCTCGATGTAAATCAACTTTATTGGAGGTACACAACACACCCCCCCCTTTCTACACGAGGCGCCCGTCTGTTATCGAGAACCTCATACCTGATTTTTTTAACCCTTTGATGCGTACGATCACATTTTTGTGATCATTGTTGAGTGGTCCTGTCAATGTTCCAGGTGAATGGAATAAAGCGGAGTCAGGCGCAGGACACAGGTATAAGTAAAGCCACGATATTTACTCAATATCAACAATAATCCAACAAGGATAAGCATGAGCAATCCAGAACACGGAACACGGAACACCTTGACAGAACAATCACGCACAAAACAAAAGGGGAAGCCAGAGGGTTAAATAAGGAACATGATTATGGAATGGAAACCAGGTGTGTACAATGAAGACAAAACAAAACAAAAATGAAACATGGATCGGTGGTGACTAGAAAGCCGGTGACGTCGACCGCCGAACGCCGCCCGTACAAGGAGAGGGACCAGCTGGAATGCGGTCTTTCTCCATCTCCACCCCTGATGCGGAAAAGTGGTACCCTTGAAAGGAGACGGACTGTTGGAAGAACAGACATTTCTCAGCCTTGACGTACAGGTCATGCTCCAACAGTCGACTAAGCACCCGGCGTACCAGGGACACATGCTCGGCGCGTGTGGCGGAGTATATTAGAATCTATATACACCACCACACCCTGCCCGTGCAGGTCCTCCGAAAATCTCATCTACAAAGGATTGGAAGACTGATGGCGCATTCATCAACCTGTACGGCATGACGAGGTACTCATAATGCCCAGAAGTGGTACTAAATGCTGTCTTCCACTCATCCCCCGCCCGGATATGCACCAGGTCGTTAGCGCTCCTGAGATCCAATTTTGTGAAGATGCGCGCCCCATGCAATGACTCTGTCACACCGGTTATGAGAGGTAGCGGGTAACTGTACTTTACTGTGATCTGATTAAGACCTCGATAGTCAATACACGGGCGCAAACCTCCATCCTTCTTCTTCACAAAAAATATACTTGAGGAGGCAGGTGAAATGGAAGGCTGAATGTCTCCCTGTCCCAGAGATTCGGTGACATATGTTTCCATAGCCGCCGTCTCCTCCTGTGACAGAGGATACAAGTGACTCCTGGGAGGTGCTGCGTCTACCAAGAGATTTATCGCACAATCCCCCCGTCGATGGGGTGGTAATTGAGTCGCCTTCTTTTTACACAAGGCGAGTGCCAAATCGGCATATTCGGGGGGAATGTGCATGGTGGAGACCTGGTTTGGACTCTCCACCGTAGTTGCACCCAAGGAAACGCCTACACACCTCCCTGAGCACTGACGGGACCATCCCTTGAGAGCCCTCTGTTGCCACGAAATAGTGGGGTCATGTGAAGCCATCCAGGGAAGGCCCAACACAACAGGAAACGCAGGAGAGTCGATCAGAAAGAGACTAATTCTCTCCTCATGACCCTCCTGCACTATCATACAGAGTGGAGCTCCCTAAGAGTGACCTCCCTATCCTATCTAAGGCATGTACAGGGAAAGGAACATCAACAGGAACAATAGGGATCCCTAATCTATGTGCAAAGCAACGGTCAATAAAGTTCCCAGCCGCGCCTGAATCGACTAGCGCCTTATACTGGGAATGCGGGGAGAACTCAGGGAATTCTATAAACAACAGGAAGCTCTGGGTGAGTCAGGTGCCTACTCACCTGGGATGACCCACCAGCGCTCCGCCTGCTAAATCGACTCCCTGGGGAACCTCCCCAGCACCGACCAGCAGTGTGCCCACTGCGGCAACAGGTAGTGCAGGGAATGGTCCCCCCTCCGCTCCCCCTCATAGCAGCACCTCCCAGCTCCATCAGCGTTGGATCGGAAGTGCTGGGGGATGGAACTGACGGACCCCGATCCGGACGTCCGCGGGACGCCAACAGATTATCCAGCCAGATGGATAGGTCCACTAGCTGGTCATGGTTAAGGGTGGTGTCTGCAGGCTAGCTCCCTGCGAATGTCCTCGCGTAAACTACACCTGTAGTGGTCGAACAGGGGCCGCTCATTCCATCCCGCACCGGCGGCCAGAGTGCAAAAGTCCAGCGCAAACTCTTGTGCGCTCCTCATCCCCTGTCTGAGATGATATAGTCGTTCCCCCGCCGCTCTCCCTTCAGGTGGATGATCAAAAACCGCCAGGAATCGGCGGGTGAAATCTTCATAATCATCCAACGCCGGTCCTTCCCTTCCACAGATGGCGTTCGCCCATTCCAGTGCTTTACCCGTCAGACAGGAGATGAGGGCGTTCACACTCTCGCGTCCCGAATAAGGAACATGATTACGGAATGGAAACCAGGTGTGTACAATGAAGATAAAACAAAACAAAAATGAAACATGGATCAGTGGTGACTAGAAAGCAGGTGACATCGACCGCCGAACGCCGCCCGAACTTGGAGAGGGACCAACTTCAGCAGAAGTCATGACAGGTCCCTGCAAATATGTGATTGGAACAGGAGCAACATAACGAATTATGCAACAAACACGTCTAAAAAGCATTGTTGTCTAATAAAAGCATCTAAACAATGTTTTGTACTGATCTTACTGGTACTGGTCTTCACAATTTTATTCCTAAATTTCACCTTTTATTGTAAAAGATAAATGTGAACCTCATCATCCAAGCATCACACGGAACACATCCGCAGCCAAACTCATTCCATTAACCAGTCTAAATAATTGGTTGCGCTGACAAAAAACAAAACATAAGTTAGCGACCTAACCGCTAGACTTGTGCTCACCAGAGATGTGGTACATTGTGAACAAGGGAGAAAGTTAGCATTGTTTAGAAAAGAGATGTAACAGCAGTTACATTCTTTGTGATGGTAGCCATGTTTGTTTATGTTTGGCAAGCAAAAACTAATCCCAGAATTCACTATAAGACAGAAATAAACAAAGTCAAAGTCAAGGTCATTGCCTGAAAAATATTAATTTAGTTTGGCCAATTTTCAGTATATTTCCAAATCTTCAATGTACTCGTTACACTGTATACAAGAACCGGAGCACATGACTTGACAAGTCGTTCACAGTTTTTGACAAATCACAAAGTTAATAAAATGATTACCTCACAGATCCCCCCAAATGCAATCCTACTGCCTAGCCTAACCGTGGCGCCAAAGCTAAACAGGGTTGCCCGATATGGAAGAAACCATTTTAGGGGGGTTTGTGGGGGAGTTCATTTCATTTGTAGAGGGTTTTCAAATCCATGGGGGAAGATATATTGGGGGAGATATGATGCAGGAAATATTACTATGATGGGGGGCATCATAGTATTTAAAAGCTAAATAAAAATAAAACCCCTGGAAAGGGGTCTGAGCAGGCAACCCTGAGGTACCATAGTCTGATGCCGCATTCAAAACAACTGGGAACTCGGATCTCCAACTCCCGACTTCAGTGCGTTCAAGACAACTGGGAACTTGCTTTGAACATTTGTCCAACTCGGAATTCCAACTTGGGAACTCCAATTTTCCAACCTGAAGATCACCGATGTCATGATTTGATTTTTCAGAGATCCTGTTGTCTTGAAAACACCATAAGTCAGTCGAGTGAACCACCCCTTCACCTCATTTTGTTACAACATCTTTGGCCTGACAGATGCTTATTTGACAACCAGAATGCACTGTATGGTGTCAATAAACATGGCGCCACACATAGCTGGTAAATAGCTTAGCATTAGCTCATCTTAATCAGTAAAAAAGTATTTTACACATGTGTCCATTACAATCTATGCAATAATCGGAATGCATGATTTATCACCAGAACTTGAAAATGTGAATAAAACAGTAAATACATTATGCTCCATACATACTGTACATATGATATTCTACAGTAGAAACGACAACACTATATACAGAAAATAAGGCACTTACTTTGAGAGGAACGCACACATATCCAATGTTATTATTTGTAAGAAAAAATAATGAAGGCAATGCGGTTGCCAGCCAGAAAATGTGGCAGGGGGGAAAGTTTGTGGAAGGCCTGTTCTGACTATAGATGCGTTAATGTCTGCATACTAAATCTGGGGAAATACTGGGGACGTGTTTTGGCTCTAGTCGAAGAGAGAAGTAAAGCCTCAAACATAAATTGACCCCAACAGTGAAATGGGCTACTTCTTATGTGAATTAATGAGGAGGCTGAACACACCTCAATTCAAACTGTTCGAAAATAAAACTTGTTAGAAAATAATTTGAAATTGACAAATTGAAACATAGCCTATAGATAATTAGCAGACAGCGTGCCTTGGTTTGGTGGCAGCGTGGGTTAACTGTCCTGTTGCGTAACAATCACATTTTTGAACAGTGAGTGTACTCTTACGTCACGTGCATAAAAACTCACACTCTGGCGACCGTTAGAGACATTTGGAACTCAAACGTGAAAAGGTTAACAGGGTCGTTAGGGTCTACCTGGCTCAAATTCGAAACGTCGGATTAAAACGAGACAGCGTCCATAAAGTTACCACTGGTCTTAAAAAATGCAGTATTAACTAAGTTTGTAGGTGCAACAGTTTTTATTACATGTATAATGTATCGTTCTCACGTGCACATTTCCGTCTGTTAACCTTTCTGATCTCCCCATCCCGGATCCGGGTTCGTGAATACAGACTCAAGCTCATTACCATAACGCAACGTTAACTATTCATGAAAATCGCAAATCAAATGAAATAAATATGCTAGCTCTCAAGCTTAGCCTTTTGTTAACAACACTGTCATCTCAGATTTTCAAAATATGCTTCTCAACCATTGCAAAACAATCATTTGTGTAACAGTATTGATGGCTAACGTAGCATTTAGCATTAGCATTCAGCTGGCAACATTTACACAAAAAAACAGAAAAGCATTCAAAAAAATCATTTACCTTTGAAGAACTTCAGATGTTTTCATTGAGGAGACTCTCAGATAGCAAATGTTCAGTTTTTCCTGAAAGATTATTTGTTTAGGACAAATCGCTCCGTTTTCTGCGTCACGTTTAGCTATGAAAAAACCCCTGTATCCAGGATTGTGTAAATCTATCAGCAAGCTCATTAGCATAACACAACGTTAACTATTTATGAAAATCGCAAATGAAATGAAATAAATATGCCATCTCTCAAGCTTAGCCTTTTGTAAACAACACTGTCATCTCAGATTTTCAAAATATGCTTCTCAACCATAGGAAAACAATCATTTGTGTAAAAGTAGCTAGCTAGAGTTAGCATTTCGCGTTAGCATTTAGCGTTAGCATTAGCGTTAGCATCCAGCACGCAACATTAACAAAAACATAAAAGCCTTCAAATAAAATCATTTACCTTTGAAGAACTTCTGATGTTTTCAATGAGGATACTCTCAGTTAGATAGCAGATGCTCAGTTTTTCCAAAAAGATTCCTTGTGTATTAGAAATAGCTCCGTTTTATACATCACATTTGGCTACCAAAAAAAATCCATAAATTCAGTCCTCAAAACGCAAACTTTTTTCCAAATTAACTCCATAATATCGACTGAAAACATGGCAGACGTTGTTTAGAATCAATCCTCAAGGTGTTTTTCACATATCTCTTCATTGATACATCGTTCTTGGAAACATGGTTTCTCTCCTGAATCCCAGGAGAAAATGCCTGCACCTGAAGATTACGCACAAATTTAGACAAAGGACACCGGGCGGACCTCTGGAAAATGTAGTCTCTTATGGCCAATCTTCCAATGATATGCCTACAAATACGTCACAATGCTGCTAAGACCTTGGGCGAACGACAGAAAGTGTAGGCTCATTCGTTGCGCAATCACAGCCATATAAGGAGAGAATGGAAAACAGAGCTTCAGAAATTCTGCTAATTCCTGGGTGATGCATCATCTTGGTTTCGCCTGTAGAATGAGTTCTGGGGCACTTACAGACAAAATCTTTGCAGATTCTGAAACTTCAGAGTGTTTTCTTTCCAAAACAAATATGCATAGTCGAGCATCTTTTCGTGACAAAATATCGCGCTTAAAACGGGAACGTTTTTTATCCAAAAATGAAATAGCGCCCCTAGAGCTCTAACTGGTTAAGAAACAACGATGTGATACCTTTTTGTAGCTTTTTCAGCCGTAACTCAAGAGTTCTAACTCCTGGTTGGTTGCTCGGCAACAACACAGCTGCTTGCATCATGCTACCAGTCACAAGACGTTTATGCGAACAAACCTAGGCTACTGTAAATAGCTAGCTGACGTTAATCAATAAATGCAAACTGATATTTTGATTAGCTAAGTATCTAACTAACTTAACGGTATACCCAACAGATAAGAGCTAACGTTGGCTAGGTAGCTAACCAACAAGCAACAAATGATATTTTGCCAAATAAGTTTTTCCATACAAGGCAAAAGTCATCATGTGTAAACTGCTGATCTAGACACTTGCGTGTAATCGGAGCACAAACAAATATGCACAAAATAATCTAGCGGACGTCCTTGGCTGCTATGATAGCCAATTCACTTTAGCTAGCTAAGTAACCTTAGCCAATTTAAGAGTGTAGTGTTAGCTAACTTGTATGGCCAGTTCATGCACCACAATATATAATACTTTCTAGTTAGTTACATTAAGTTTGAACTCATCAATCTTTGGGAAACTGCCATGCTAATCAGGTTAATTTGCATTGCACAGACCAAGCTATGGTAACATCAAGACGAGGTAGACAGATTTCAGACAGGGCAAACCCTGCAGTTAACTACGCTACATTTCCTCGGCTAAGAACAACCAAGACCACTATAAAAACCAAAGCTAAGAAAACAAATTGCTTTGTTAAGAAACAATAATTTAGCTATGTTGAACCACATATAGTAAATGGTTGAACCCCAAACGTACGTGTAAACAGAACCTCAGTTGTGCATGCTTAGACTGACAGCGTCGCTGTTTAAAACACCTGTAGAATAAATTCCAGCTTCGGCATAAACTCCCTCTCCTGCCGTCTTAACATTTATAGTACAAATGAGTGCCGACTGATCAACACAGTGTCAAATTCCTTTTCAGTGTGTTCACAGACAATCTGAAATCGGCATTCCAGAAGTAAAATGTAGTCAGGGGCTCCACACGCTGGACCAGGTTAAAACAACATCAGGATCATTGCTTGCTTACGTGACTTGCTGTGTGCCAGCCTGGTCTCATAGACTAGATGTAACATAGTACATGCAAATCCAGGACCCTGATATCAGTATGATATGTTACATTTGGTATAGTTACAAAGGACATGCGGTTATTTAAAGGATAATTGTCCTATTTCTGAAGTAAATCTCAATTGTTTGTAAAAGGCATGTTATAGAAGGGTCCGACACTTTTCTTTGTGTGATTTGTCTTGTTTTTGACAAACTTACCCCAGCTGCGATTCACTTCCTCTTTGCTCATTGTGCAGTATCAGGGGATGCGAAAGACATGAACAAAAGCATCCAAATACATCCTTTTAACATTTGACACGGTCTCAGTATAATGATGTAGGACCGAGTTTGGGAAACCCTGCCCTACGGGACTACCCAGGGACACAGTGATTTTATGGCAAAGTGTCAGATTGTGTGGGCATGTGCCTGTCACAGAGAAATGCAAACACCAGCTGGTTGACAGAACACTAGACAATCTCTATGCGCTTGTTGATGTCCTCCTCCCACTGGAACATCTCACTGCATGATGTCAGAGTAGACCACCGTTGTCCCAGGGAACATTCAGATGGACTTCCTCCAAATCAGCTTGCATTTGACACACCGAGGAGGATGACTATGATATATTCACGGTAACAGCTCGCCTTAGCGAGAGAGAACTTTTAAGAACCCTTCCATTGAAAACAATGAATCCATATTTTGCGCTCCTATAGTCATCTAGCCAGCTACATTGTTTAATCGCATAGTAAATATTTTCTTTAGGCTTTGCTTCCTTGCTCTTGACAATTCTTCAGTAGGATTATGAGCTGGAATCTTGTCTATAAATAAAATCAATATTGTGAGGGTTCACAAGGAGAGCATGTATTATAAGGTTGCATAATTAATGTTGCATAATCACTTTACGGTGTAAAAACCATGGAAATGAATAATGAAAAACTGAATTGTAAGTGATAATTGGCATTGGTCTGAAGCCGGAAAATAAAGGAAATTCACATGAGCACCACAATGCCTTTTCCACCCATGCTCTACCAAGGTTTTCCAGCACACAGCTTTGACCTACTACAGTAGCTATGTTGTTATTGTACTTCAAACTATGTGTAGGCAGGCTGCTTAGGATTCAAACCTTCTCAAACAGCCTAATTCAGGCTCTTAGAGGAGGTGCTTCCACAATAATGTGATTTGTACCGCATGCAATGTAAAGTATTGGATTCTTCACACACCACAGTAAAACATTATCCCATTACGTTACCTTCTCATGCTTTTAATTAAATGAAAGCAAGCCATCTGGCTTGATTGAGCTGTTTTGTCTTGTAGTTATGTGGTCTATGCCTGTCTTTTCTTAAACCTTTATTTTAGCAAAACATGTTATTGAAAAAAAGAATCATAATAATATCCTTTTTTGGTCAGTAGGTGCCCAGAATAACAACAGGTATGTTGGACACATTAGCTCAGATACTGTAGATCAAGCCTGTCTGCATTCCTGATTTCTGTAGCTGTTAGCTTACCTGAGTAATATTGACATAAGCTCAGAACTACTTGTGTTTCAAACATGGTCCTGTTTTATCAATTGCTGTGCTTATCGAGGGACAGTTTATTATCACTGTCAAAATAATGTGTTGCTTAATGTTATGTTTGTACTTGTATTTAGTTTTGAATCCTAAGCAGCCTGCCTACACATGTTTGAAGGTCAATAACAACATAGCTACTGTAATAGGTCAAAGCTGTGTGCTGGAAAACCTTGGTAGGGCATGGGTGGAATAGGCATTGTGGTGTTCATGTGAGTTCCCTTTTCAGCTTCAGACAAATACCTTTTCTCACTTAAAACATGTTTTTTTTTGTTTTATCTAACATTGGAATTGAGACAAATATAATTATCTCTGAATTCAAAGACTTAGCTAAAATTGTAATTGAATTCAATTGAATTTACCGGGAGAGGGAATTCAATTATAATTTCATTTGTGGCATTAACCCCATACCTGAAGGCTACTGTATCTGAGAATTGAATGGAGATCAGGCCCTGAACATATTGCTCTTGCGCTTCCGCGCTCTCTCTCTCTCCTTCTTCCTCTCTCTCTCTCTCATTTATATATATATATATATATATATAGAGAGAGAGAGAGAGAGAGAGAGAGAGAGACTAAATATAGTATGCCGTGTTAGGCTCTCCACATCCCCAAAAGATGGAATCGTTAATTTACCAAGGCTATTTGATCTGGAAATCACAGACATACAGACACTTTGGCAGCATTTGGCAGTCTATTAATAGAGGCTCCAAAATTGAGATTTCGTCTTCAAATCATGTGTGATTATGCTCTAATGTTCATGAATATGTCAATTTACTGGAGTACCTTTCTAGCCTGGAATCTAACTGATTTGCTACATTTCACCAGTGAAACATAGCATATCAGTTTGGATTTCAGGCTAATAACTTCCCCTCCTCCCATGGTTGCTCTGCAGTGGAAGTCTTGCCTCCAGGTATGGCAGAGACACAGGTACGCCTCTTTCCACTGCAGAGTGCTCTATAAGCAGTGCTCTATAACAGTATAAGCAATCACAGGCTTCATCTCTACTGGCCCTGCAATGACCCACTATCTGACTACAGTAGATGGCAAGGCCAGAGACCAGATTACACCCATCCATCTTTAGCGCTGTGACCTCATTCTGGGTGAGCTACTTTAAAATATATATATTTCTATTACAAATTTCAAATGTATAATTGCAGCAGTAGTTCCTTTTTTTACGAAAAATAGTGCCAACCGCCCTCCCTAAAAGGATTTGGCAAGGTTCTACAGCTGCACCATCGAAAGCATCTTGACTGGCTGCATCACTTCTTGGTATGGAAATTGCACCATCCTTGATCGCAAACTTCTACAGAGGGTATATCACTGGGGGTGAACTCCCTGCCATCCAGGACCTCTATATCAGGTGGTGCCAGAGGAAGGCCCGAAAAATTGCCAAAGAATCCAGCCACCCAAGCTATAGACTGTTACCACTGATGGCGTCCGGCAAACAGTACCAGAGCACCAACAGGCTCTGAGGCCGTTTCTTACCCCAAACCATTAGACTGCTAAATAGCCATAAGACTACTAAATAGTTAATTCATGGTTACCTGGATTACACCTTCATCCGGCTGGCTGGCTAGCATAGCCATTAGCATTAGCGTTAGGAGGTATTTTATGTGGACTGGTGAGGGCGGGGCCCTGGGACCATTTCCAAACTATGTGACCGATATGGGATGGGGCACAGCCTGGCTGATTGTCTTACTGTATGTGAGGACTGGGAAAGGACACTGGGTGATGCACTGAGACAGGTTCCAAACATACAGTAGGACCCAATCTGGTGACAAGTAAGCACTGGAAAGGGGACGCTCAGTCCCAATTCAACCCATGTGACTGATACGATGGAGGACCCAGCCTGGCTGAGTGTTGTTGTGCCAGCTCTTAGCATGGGCACCCATGCCTGTCTGTCTGTGTCCTAGAGTGTCCCAGGTGGTGTAGCTGTGTCAGCTCTTAGCATGGGCATCGGTCTGTCTCTGTCCTAGAGTGTCCCAGGTGGTGTAGCTGTGTCTCAGTAGCAGACCTGGGTTCAAACACTATTTGAAATAATTTTCAAATGCTTTATCTGGGCTTGATTGATCTTGCCTGTCTCAATGGAACCAATCGAATAGTAGCAAAAGGGCAAAACCATCTGGCAATTAATGGCAGGCTAGAGCAAATGCTAAAAGTATTTAAAAAATTATGAATGGTATTTGAACCCAGGTGTGCTCCATAGCAGCCCTGGCCAGGTAGCGGAGTGTTCAGTGACCTGTAGATAGAGCATATGCTACAGGAGCAGGTCAGGAGAAACAGGTTGAAGGGATTACGGTAGGATTTGACAGTGGGGATTTGAAAGTGTGGAGCTCTAAGAAATGTTGTCTGATCACAGTTCTCCCTCAGTAAGCATTAAGGCACCTCAAGGCCACAGTAAGCTGTAAGATGTGTGGTAAATACATAAAAAGCTGTTGTAAGCTATTTTTGTAGCTCTTTTTATCTTAATGTAACCTCATTTGTCCAGGTTTAGCGAGCTATGTCATTTAGAGTTTTTAATTCTTGTTTTCAATTACCATCTGGTGAAATTACTTGAAAAGGGTGATGTTGTGTGTGTGGGAGCTATCTTTTCTACAAATAAGTCAATGCTGGGGCTGTAATTTCCTGCACCACAAATGAGAAAAGCATGGCATGTGAACATGTCACTTCAGGTGTGTAAACATGTCAGGCAATGTGCTCTCAAGTGATCCACCTACTTAGGGACTCGTAGAGGGTTCACAGCGAAGCTGTGAAACATATTGTTAGTCTTAGATTTTTCCCCCCTTGAAATGGTCAAATAACTAAAACAGAGATTGGTAACTTAGAGGCCATGAGTAACATGAGGCCATGAGTAACTTGGTCAAAAAGAATGGCACCGATTGGCTTATAGGTGGCGCCGTTATCAGCAGTCTCTCTTAAACCCTCATATCCACCTCCCCATTTGACCTAGAGACTTCATGCTGCACACATTTGCCTCAAGGACCCATAAAGTCCTTCAGGATAGATTGTCCTCCAAATTCAGTGTGTAGGCCCATGGTACATCTCTAAACTAGGGAGTTTTTCTATATACATATATATATATATATATATATATATATATATATATATATATATATATATATATATATATATATATATATATAAACAGAATATAGCTAAGCAGAGGCAAAATCCTAGTGGAAAACCTGGTTCAGTCTGCTTTCCATCAGACACCGGAGATTAATTCACCTTTCAGCAAGACAATAACTTAAAACATAACTTAAAAAAGGCCAAATTTACACTGGAGTTCATGAGTGGCCGAGTGACAGTTTGACTTAGATCTGCTGGAAAATCTATGGCAAGACTATGGTTGTCTAGTAATGATCAACAACCAATTTTACAGAGCTTGAAGAATTATTTAAAGAATAATGGGCAAATATTGTACAATCCAGGTGTACAAAGCTCTTAGAGACTTACTCAGAAAGACCAGCTGTAAACACTGTCAAGGGTATTTTAAATAACATGTATTGACTCAGGGGTGTGAATACTAATGTAAATAAGATATGTGTATTTCATCTTCAATAAATGTGCAAACATTTCTAAAAATATGTTTTCACTTTGTCATTATGGGGCATTGTGTGTAGATGGGTGAGAAAAATGTTTTTAATCAATATTGAATTCAGGCTGTAACACAACAAAATGTGGAATAAGTCAAGGGGTATGACTACATTTACATTTTTACACTTTAGTCATTTAGCAGATGCTCTTACAGTAGTGAAAGCCCTGTATGTAACGCTAATGCTCAAAATCATCTGCAATCATTGTCAGAACCAATAGTCAGATTCAGTCCAGATTTTGTATTTAGACTCATGATTGCACGTAAAGGAAGACAGTTCCTACATGATAGAGCTCTTGCTTTGTTATCCAACTGATCTTGTGTCCTTCCTGTCTGTCATCCTGTGACACCCTGTGACATTGCTGTTCGTATATTATTATTTTATTTTTTTCAAACATTATATTCTACTTATAAAGCATTGATACTAAGAATGTATTCTGACATCTGCTTGCATTCACGTGGCCATCGTGACCCAAGTCCCAGAGAGAGAAAGTCATTGTTCCATCACAGAGGAGAAGCATGGTGTTCCATGACAAAGGAGTCAGAGTAGCCAGACATCCCCCTCAGGTCTGTAGGTCATTAGTAGGCAGGGGGTGTTAGTGCTCCTCCCTCTCACACTGGCCCAGGGCCCCATTCTGACAGCAGTAGTGGCGTGTATTCATGGTTGCCAAGGGAAGGCAGGCTTCCTCAAAAAATGTACCCTGTGTTTTCAGAATTTCCCTTCAATTTTGTAAGGCTGAATGTAACTCACCGGAGAAAGCATCCGAGCGAGCGAAACAGCACCCCTCTGTCTCTGTATTTGCTGGCCATCTATCTGATGCGGTCTGGTCAAAAAGAGAGTGACATTGTAGCATTGAATGGAAGGGAAGCCAGGAAGCATTTGGCCTCCCTTGATTAAAAAAAGCATACAATAATACCCAATCAGCGTTGAGATAAACTGAGTGAGCTCAACTGGTCCTGGCGCACCAAAAAAAGTGTCAGCGGGATGCAGTTTGGATTTGGCTTCACTCTCATGGCATCAAGAGAAATACGTCATTGACAGAAACAACTTGAATTGTTGAATCTTGTTGTTGTTGTCCTCCAGTGGCTAGCTAGCTAAAATGATCCCTTTCCTAAATTAGCCATTTATTTATTTTATTTTACCTTTATTTAACTAGGCAAGTCAGTTTAGAACAAATTCTTATTTTACAATGACGGCCAAACCCTCCCCTAACCCGGACAACGCTGTGCCAATTGTGCGCCGCCCTATGGGACTCCAGATCACTGCCAGTTGTGATACAGCCCGGGATCGAACCAGGGTCTGTAGTGACGCCTCTATCACTGAGATGCAGTGCCTTAGAGATGCAGCGCCACCCGGGAGCCCTAATACACACAGTAAAAATAGAAACAGGTTAAGTTACAGAGTAGGCTACAAAGTGCATCTCCTGAATGGCACAACGCATTATTCAAACAGGTCGAGACAGGGTTGTTCTTTACGCATGGATGACGTTGTCTTTATATTGAAATATTGTACTGTAAATATACTTTAGTAGGCTATAGGCCTAAACGGTACCAAAGGGGAAAGAGTGACATGCTGGGAGAATGACCGTGGTTTAGTTTCCTCCAAATCATTGATCAGTGACTGATAAGTTGCTAACGGAACCTTGACGATAACCTATAGCAAGACGCATGGTAAAATTATGAAAATGCAGGAATAAAAGTGTCAATCGATAAAAACTGCAAAGGAGCATGTAAAGCACATGGCTTTATAAATTAATAAAGTGTCAATCTAGAAGTAGCCTAAAGAGTCCTTCGTATTGAAGCCTACATTATATTGGACAGTGAGTGTTCTTTCTTGTGCTTACAGGAAGCTATGCGCCTGTTTGCACATCTTCTGCACTTTTTTGATAGCTGGAAAATGCTCAAAGATTCAGAGAATAGAATAGAATAAAATTGAGGATTGTATTATAATACTGGAACTACAGTGCCTTGCGAAAGTATTCGGCCCCCTTGAACTTTGCGACCTTTTGCCACATTTCAGGCTTCAAACATAAAGATATAAAACTGTATTTTTTTGTGAAGAATCAACAACAAGCGGGACACAATCATGAAGTGGAACGACATTTATTGGATATTTCAAACTTTTTTAACAAATCAAAAACTGAAAAATTGGGCGTGCAAAATTATTCAGCCCCTTTACTTTCAGTGCAGCAAACTCTCTCCTGAAGTTCAGTGAGGATCTCTGAATGATAAAATGTTGACCTAAATGACTAATGATGATAAATACAATCCACCTGTGTGTAATCAAGTCTCCGTATAAATGCACCTGCTCTGTGATAGTCTCAGAGGTCCGTTAAAAGCGCAGAGAGCATCATGAAGAACAAGGAACACACCAGGCAGGTCCGAGATACTGTTGTGAAGAAGTTTAAAGCCGGATTTGGATACAAAAAGATTTCCCAAGCTTTAAACATCCCAAGGAGCACTGTGCAAGCGATAATATTGAAATGGAAGGAGTATCAGACCACTGCAAATCTACCAAGACCTGGCCGTCCCTCTAAACTTTCAGCTCATACAAGGAGAAGACTGATCAGAGATGCAGCCAAGAGGCCCATGATCACTCTGGATGAACTGCAGAGATCTACAGCTGAGGTGGGAGACTCTGTCCATAGGACAACAATCAGTCGTATATTGCACAAATCTGGCCTTTATGGAAGAGTGGCAAGAAGAAAGCCATTTCTTAAAGATATCCATAAAAAGTCTTGTTTAAAGTTTGCCACAAGCCACCTGGGAGACACACCAAACATGTGGAAGAAGGTGCTCTGGTCAAATGAAACCAAAATTGAACTTTTTGTTCAATTTTTTTGAACGTTATGTTTGGCGTAAAAGCAACACAGCACATCACCCTGAACACACCATCCACACTGTCAAACATGGTGGTGGCAGCATCATGGTTTGGGCCTGCTTTTCTTCAGCAGGGACAGGGAAGATGGTTAAAATTGATGGGAAGATGGATGGAGCCAAATACAGGACCATTCTGGAAGAAAACCTGATGGAGTCTGCAAAAGACCTGAGACTGGGACGGAGATTTGTCTTCCAACAAGACAATGATCCAAAACATAAAGCAAAATCTACAATGGAATGGTTCAAAAATAAACATATCCAGGTGTTAGAATGGCCAAGTCAAAGTCCAGACCTGAATCCAATCGAGAATCTGTGGAAAGAACTGAAAACTGCTGTTCACAAATGCTCTCCATCCAACCTCACTGAGCTCGAGCTGTTTTGCAAGGAGGAATGGGAAAAAATGTCAGTCTCTCGATGTGCAAAACTGATAGAGACATACCCCAAGCGACTTACAGCTGTAATCGCAGCAAAAGGTGGCGCTACAAAGTATTAACTTAAGGGGGCTGAATAATTTTGCACGCCCAATTTTTCAGTTTTTGATTTGTTAAAAAAGTTTGAAATATCCAATAAATGTCGTTCCACTTCATGATTGTGTCCCACTTGTTGTTGATTCTTTACAAAAAAATACAGCTTTATATCTTTATGTTTGAAGCCTGAAATGTGGCAAAAGGTCGCAAAGTTCAAGGGGGCCGAATACTTTCGCAAGGCACTGTATAACACTAACTGGAATAGACTATTCACCACCCGCCCACCGTACATTCTGGCTAGATCTAAAGGTACAGGTGAAAAATCAGTCAACTACACACTATACTTGGCCATGCACTGAGCTCTTCTACTGCAACTCCATCATAGTCCGTCCCTGCATGCATCCCCAATACATAGTTCAGTTTAGATTCTGCTAGTAAAATCCTTGGCCTTTCTGTAGCCTACAATGTTTTCAAATATTAGATTTTGCGCTGGCATTGGACATGGGAACTGTAGAACACTTTCTCTCATTCGGGATGATATCTCTTCAGAAATATATTTATTTCTATATGCCCCATGTTATTCAGAGCTGGACATGGTATTGGACTGTGGCGTCTGATCCATCGGTTTCTAATGAAGACCATGATCTAATTCAACTGGCCGGTGTCATTTTTGTCAGGGCGATACAACCGTGACGTTTACCATATGCTTTCCTTATCCGGATTTGTTTACACTTCAAGGATATCCGTACAAGATGCGTCTTCGACTAACTCCGGGGGTCGTCAGGAAGATCTAATCCCAATCAGATCACAATGTGTCTTTTGATTGTCTACACCTGTCGACAAATGTGGGCACAATCAGAATGTGGACAGGATCAGGGCAACGGCTGGCGTCTCTCCCATCCGATTCTGCAGCTCAAATGAAGCCAGCAGCATGCTCCATAATGAGAGAGATTTTACACTCTGTCAATATATCTCTTTGAGATATTCTGTTGATGCATTTTGACAGGTTCTGAGGAAAGTTAATGAGTGATGAGTGACAGTTTTCTCTAAGAACGGCATAGTTTTGCTATCAGAGAACAATTTTGCCATCTGCATAGACTTACTTGATTCGAGCATGTTATGAGAACTATCTCACACAAAAGAAGTGTTTGTATCCATTTCTGCCGCAAAGGGAGAAAAATAGGTCAAAGCAGTGAGAGATCAAGCCTGTCGTTTGTTTCATAGTCATTTCTATGCCTCTCGTTAGCGGTGGTAAAAACTAGATCATTATGTTGCATTTCAAGACATATCGAAGACTCTCACGCGTACGTTGGAGGGAGGGTGGAAAGAAAGAAAATGGGCTTTTGGGCTCAGAAGATGACTGGTCCCCTGTTCTCTCCTGTGATTGTGTGGCTGTGGGGAGGAGTAATGAGGAGAGAGAGAGACTCGTGGAGGAGAGGAGAGATGGAGATGGGACTGAGAGAGGCAGAGATAGATTATGGTGCTCTTCATCTCATTTCCCTGCACATTGACAGATATGACGATGCCTTCACGCTGATGAGGAACAATACAGATATACTGCTCCACTTTGGGAGAAAAAAATGATGATTTGAAATGATGCAAATTTTACTTAAAAAGTTTGGGAGAATTTAAGTGGGTTATGAATAATGAATAATTACTTAGCCTTTTTTTGTGAAATTATAATTATCCTGAAAAAGTGAATTCCTCTTTTAAGATTAATTCAGCAAATAGTTTATTTACACCCTTTATGGTAGAGAAATTCTGTGGGTTTTTTCCAGACCGATAACGAATCACCTCTCAAGAAAAACAAGTTCAAAAGTTTTGCTGTGTTTCGCTCACTGTGACACTGAATATAAGAGGGCTTCTTCTGGTCTTTCAAAAGGGGAATCTGATATTTGAATGTCCTCAGCAAGACCCGAGTGTCATTATAAGTGTTATTCTCCAGCTGCTCAATTCCTGTCGAGCCAGAAGTGTATTTTGATGCCTGAACCATAATAATTATCCCCTCTTGCTATACAGCAAGCCCCTCTATAATAACAATGTTCAACTTCTCCCCAGTCAGTCTGTTAGTGTTTCATCTAAGAGTGTAGATTAGTGAGGACAGGCATACTGCATCTCCTTCCCAATGGGCACAAACTGGTCAAATCAACGTTGTTTCAATATTGTGACGTGGAATCTAGGTGGAAAATACATTGGATTTGCAAAAAGGAATCAACGTAAACTGTTATTTTATGGGTTAACCGCAGGATTATGTCATTATGGTAACCAATTTTCAACATAGACAACCCTTGTATAAATTATGTTGAATTTTTACCTTTGAAACAATGTCAGGTCTTCAACGTTGTATCCACTATCTGAAAAAACAACAGGCTGGGCAGCACCTCCTGCTGCAGAGTTGATTTATCTACAGCTATCCATTTAGTCTCAAATCCGGGGTTTTAACCAAGCCCAGCTTTGATATTTGTCACTGCCAATGTGCAGTGGCGACCCGTCATTCAGGGCAGAGCCCCACCTGTTTTCAGCCCTACATTTTTAGCAAAAAAATAACAAATACATTTTTTTGGGGGGGGGTTTCCTGTTTGTGTTAATTTTGCATTAATACGTGTCACATATCAGTTTGCAAACAGGGTAAAATCAATTTTAAAAATCATTGAGTTAAATAAAGCCTCCATACAAACCTGGTCTCTTTTTTGTTTTCTTGAGTAAGGCAGCTACAAAATGCAGGTGTTTCAGCCTAGCTCAGTGCTTTATGTGGTGGTGGGGCTGCCAGCGGACTACGGAGCATAGGGGTTGGCAATGTTCTCTAGTTGACCCTGTAATCATCTAATATTGTAAGAGCTTTCATTGTCTGCTTATATGCCCCCTTTATTTATCCTACAGTTCTGACTTGGTGTACAGGGAGAATACTGTAAGAACAGCCCTTGTTCTGAATTCTGTTGCTGTACATTTCAAAAGTGCTGAACAAATAGATATATTGACTTTTTCCGTCCTAGCTCGCTCATTAATGTCTTAATCGAAATTACGGATTGCCTCTTATCCGCTTGTCGTCCCCTTATGCCATAGCTTGTCCATCTCAATTGCCAGTAGAAACCACATTTGTTTAAGCAAGTCAGCCATATCTGCTATGTTTTTTAAAAGGCAGTAAATGAGGCTGAATTAACTGTTTCGCTGCCAGACAAGGCTCCACTGATAGCCAGGTGTAGCAGTGTTAAGGTGTTGGGACTCTGCTGTTGGGACAGCTTTATGCAGGCCCTAACAGTTTGTGGGCACCCTTTGTTACCGTTATAGTGCAATTAAGGTATTTGTTTAGTTTTGTGTTGTGTAGTGACTTTGCTGGCATGCATGCTGGAAATGTTTGTGTTTGTTTGCCCCACCAAGATTTACATGCTAAAATCGCCACTGCCAGTGTGCTATCGTGAGAATGATTATTGAGAGATCTCACTGTCGCTATTGAAGTCATTCCAAAGGGTAGGTATAACAGAGCAAATAAAATGTAACCATGTTTTATAAGTCATATACTGTCTCATCAATGATACTATTTAGGCGTATATCACATTTGCAAAGTCATCAACAGCTGTTGTTTCAATTCAACCCAGGGTTCAACTAAAAACAGACAATATGTGTCCTAGGGTTTCAACCTTTGGTTCATTTCTCATTTCATCTTCAGGTTAATAATTCAAATGTTGGATTCGCGTCCCCATCTGAACCAAAAATCTAAGTTAAAGAATAGGACTAAATCAAGTTTGACTTGTTTCGATTTAATCCTATTCTTTAACTTTGATTCTGAGATGAAGACGTGAATCCAACATATCAGTTACTCATTTGTAGACAAACTGGATATTGAATTGTGTTTGGTTGTCAACTAAATATCACCAGATGCCCTTTAAATAAAGTTTGATTTGATTTAGTCATATTCTTTAACTTGGTTGAGACTTGAATCCAGCATATCAATTATTAATTTGTAGACAAAATGGAATTAAAGCCAGACTAAGTCAGTGGAACAAAATATACATCTCCTTCAAATGTTGATATTTTGTTGCATTGACAACAAAACACAAATCTAGATCACTTTTGAAATGCAGTAAATAGCCTATTAACTTGTTGACAAGTTAACAAATTATATGTTTGATTCACGTCTCTAACTAAACAAAAAAAAAAACAAGTTTTGTGATTTTGGCAGAGGCCCTTTATCTACTTACTTCCCCAGAGTCAGATGAACTCATGGATACCATGTTTATCTCTGTGTCCAGTATGAAGGAAGTTGGAGGTAGTTTCGCAAGCCAAAACTAACTAGCGTTAGCAGATACTCATAGACTTCCAGGCATTGTGCTAATGCAAGTTATCAATTACACTAGCGCTAGTTAGCAAACTACATGCAGAGACGTAAAAATTATATCCACAAGTTCCTCTGACTCTGGGGAAGTCGATAAAGGGCCTAATTACCAAAATCCCTAAGTAGTCATTTAAAGAATAGGATTAAGCCATTGGCTCAGATGAAACTATCCAAGCATTCAATACATTCCCCTTAAAGCGTCAGTGCAGTCAAAAACATGATTATTTCCCCCCCCCCCTGTATTTGTTTTGTATTTTTGTATCAAAAATGACTGAAAAATCAACAGGAATTCATCAAAAAATGTGTTTTAATTGAGTAAATATATTCCCACAAATATAATGTATGTCCCAATGTAGTCAAGCTATGAAATTATTGTTATTTTAAAATATAATATATTTTTGGGCTTAGTTGTTGTCAATTTGCAGTTTACAAAATATTATTATCATTTTCCAGCCCCCCCCAACCATAATCTCAGACAAAAATCGGCCTGTGGCTGAATCTAGTTGCCTACCCATGCTCTCTAGACTCTAGACGATCCTATCCGCCAATTATGGCTGTGTATGTAAATAAATGTATCAACATGCCCACACGATCAGTATTTCAATGGCTAAAGGAGGCTCATGAAAATAAATGATATAATATTATATTTGGAGTTATTTTCATGAAATAAATGCACATTGATTTATTAGACATACAGTGATGATTTAATATTTAACATATAAAAAAACAGATTTTAAATGTTGATATTTGGTTGAGTAACCAAACACAATTCGATATGACTTTTGTAAGACAGTAAATAGCCTAAAGTTAGGTTATTTTACAAACTAAAAAAACAGTGTTTATTCAACCTTAAAATGAGTAACACATCCAAAGCCACATTTTGAGGTTACTGTAATTATAAATGTTTTCTAATGTAGGCCTAATCATAGAAAGAGTGCATGTTCAAGATAGCATTGAAAGGTTGCAGGTCTGTGGAGATCTTTTGCTATAATAATCTGTGCAGAATCTCAAACAGCATCGATCACTTACAATATGTATTTTCAATGTAATATCAACAGCAATGTACATGTCATTTGGTTGTGATGAAGCACAGTGAGAAAACTAAAGTATAAATACAAAATATCTGTTTGTTGTGCTTTTAAATGGTTGAAAGCGCTGGAATAACACATTTAGATGACAACTGAATCCAAAATCAGACATTGTTTTTCCATTGGAATTTGGTTGTCCTTTTAGATGGTTGAAAGCATAGTGATAGATAACACATTAGGAATTCAACAAACTTCTATGTTTTTTGTTGTTGTTGTTGTTGTGGGGGAATAAAGGTTCAAGTCTCATTGATCAACGTCTCAACCAGATATTACCCACATTTCCATGTTGAAATGACGTGGTGTGCCCAGCGGGTTGTAACTTCCACTGACAGCGTTGCCACAGTTATTGTGCCATTCGTGTCAATGGGGGGACATCTTGTACTTCTACAGACATTACATTACAGTTGCTTTATGCTTTAAGATTTCAATATGAAACAAATTGCCTGTTTTATGTCCTGTAAGACCAGCACGCACTCCTCTTACAGACACAGTGTCATTTCTCCATATAATGACTCCCATCTCTGCACACCGCTTTCAATCTTCCATGGTAGTTTCCCAGCCCTCTAGGCATACACGGCTGCTCTGGAACAGCCAAGCATAGATTGTATGCAATAATCTCATTAACACGTGTGATGAAATATTTATATCCATTAGAAATTACATGAGCACTGATCGTATTGTTAAGATCCGGTCGGGAGGAAAACGCAATAGCTATGCCAAAAGGCATATTTAAATGTAAGCTCAGTGGAGGGAATCGAGCGACGTCAAAGTCAAACCTTCAGATTCAACAAATGATATACGGCATAATCCAATGTGTCTGACAGATTTCTAGGTCACCTGAAGCCATCTATCTAACCAAGGTTTGTGTGTTGTGTGATCTGTCATCAGGTCAGCGAGAATGCCAAGCAGGACCTGAAGGATGGCTTGTCTCTGTACAACACAGACAACAATGTAGGCCTCAGGAACGCATGGAACATCATCCAAGCAGAGGTTTGTAGTATGTGACATTCTAGGATCATGACCATTCGTGAACAATCCACTTTCACATGTAAAACAGCAAATTAACTTTCATGTGGACTCAAGTTCACCTCAGGATAGTGCATAAATGCATTTATAGCGAAGCCTTCGCCTGAAACCATTTTTGCTGTAAATACCATGGATGGTTGAATTAACAGAACAGCCGGTATGGAACATCCATACTGTTTCTTGGAATATGCTATGGGCTCCTTAAGATACAGCATCTTAAGGGACAGCATCTTACAGGGAGCGTACATACGTAATTACAATAGACTAACTTACTGACATATTTATCAGAATTGTTTTAAGGACTCTTTGGACGCACAGACAGGTAGCACTAACTTCTGCCATCCCCCTCCGTGTGTGTGTGTCCTGCAGTGGAAGTGCTGTGGGGTGGTAGGGTACACAGATTGGCACGAGGCCCTCAAGGAGAAGGTGGTGCCCGACCGCTGCTGCCAGGAGCACTACCAGGAGTGCGGACGCAACTCCACCAACATGTTCTGGACACGGGTGAGTGGGCACACTGGACACCAGGCGGACACAGGGCAGTCACTGTCATGAGATGTGGATCCTCTGGAATAAATTGGAGGCCTATAGGTCATATATTAAACAATCAAATGTGATCAATGTCACAAGCATGGGAAACCAAAGAGCATTTTAACACCAGAAAAGCCTGGCCCTTTGACCCAATGACCCAACAATGTAATAAATACATTTCCAATATGCTATCGGAAAAATATATATTTTTTTGTGTTTATGAAGGTCTTGGGTAACATCAGAATATGACAACAAAAAAATTGAACACAATAGCATTTTCAATAGTTTACGTTACTGTGGCACATGCTCATGTTTGGAGTGCATGGAACAGTGGTTATCATTGGAAAACGTTTTATTTGGAAATAGAGCTTATCTCTTTAATTTTGAGAGTTATTTGGCAATGGTAAGGGTTTTGGTAACCTCATAATCTGCTCTTTCTGATAATATATAGAAATCAAAACATCTTACCTGCATGCAGCTATGTAGGAGGATTTGAAAAAGTTCTTCTTTTTTTTTAAATCCTCTTAAATCTGCTTATAACACATTCCGTTTGTGATATCGAAATATTTTTTTTTACAACATATGTGAGTTAAATAGACTTATATAGGAAAAGTCAAGGACGGAGGGTGGCATGATGTAAACCTGGACTCGGCTCTTCTAGTGCCAATCGAAGACTGCACAGATTCTTTCTGCTCAGACAAAAAGGTGCATCTAAAAGAAGTATATATTTCAAATGATTATCCAATAGTTACTTTGCAAGTGTGTTGAGGTAAGGATTGTATTGTTTTGAACATCATTTTAATTTTAAGTAGCCTAACATTGCTTACTTTGCATTTTGGTCACCGTGTGAACTTTTGCTTTCATTATGCCTAAAACAGCAGTTTGATTTTACAGCACAAAACTTCAGGGTCTACATGTTCCCTATATTTCTGTACTGCAGAATGGGAGATTCCCTATAATAAGAGGTGTGCAACCTGTGCCTAAAGATGGGTTTGAGTTCCATGTAAATCTCTGCAATAGAAAGTTGGAGACTTTTATTTCCCTCACCAACTTCAAACATCAACTATCTGAGCAGCTAACCGATCGCTGCAGCTGTACATAGTCCATCTGTAAATAGCCCACCCAATCTATCTACCTCATCCCCATACTGTTTTTATTTATTTACTTTTCTGCTCTTTTGCACACCAGTATCTCTACTTGCACATCATCATCTGCTCATTTATCAGTCCAGTGTTAATCTGCTAAATTGTAATTATTCGCTCCTATGGCCTATTTATTGCCTACCTTCTCATGCCTTTTGCATACACTGTATATAGACTTTCTTTTTTCTACTGTGTCATTGATTTGTTTGTGTTATTGGCTTGTTTATGGTTTACTCCATGTGTAACTCTGTGTTGTTGTCTGTGTCACACTGGTTTGCTTTATCTTGGCCAGGTCGCAGTTGCAAATGAGAACTTGTTCTCAACTAGCCTACCTGGTTAAATACATTTTTTTTTTTTAAAAGCCCCTTTTCAAATGTTAATTCTTGCTCCTACCTGAGACGCAGACGTCTCATCTAGACACCTGGAAATGCAAATGTGCTACGCTAAATGCTAAATGTACTCGTTAAAACTCAAACGTTCATTAAAACACACATGCAGGGTATTGAATTAAAGCTACACTCGTTGTGAATCTAGCCAACAAGTCAGATTTTTAAAATGCTTTTCGGCGAAAGCATGAGAAGCTATTATCTGATAGCAAATCAGTCAAAACACCTCAAAAGCTGACTTCTGCCCCATGGAAGCACGCACATTGTTTTCGTGACATTGTCAGCCAACCCATCTATTGCAACAGCTGAAACTGTCACTAACTTCCCCGCCACATGGTTGTCACTAGTTAACACAGCCACAATGTCATAATTATAATAATACATCATAATAAGAATACATTTCATTTGAATAGAGAATGTCATTACAGAGTTGTCTCATCATTAGGTTGCTACAACCTAGCTTATGAATGCAAGTTTACAACGTATGCTAGGTGCACAGGTCGAGAGAAATTTGAGTAACCAAGTTGACAGACATTGGCACATTCAACACTGCCTTGCACACCCTTGCCTGCATCTAGATGATCTAGGGTGTAATCATTAGTCCAACAGTTGCAACGAGAGTTTCTATTGGACAAATTCAGGTATATTTATCCCTTGTATTGATCCTTTGATTGGGTGGACAACATGTCAGTTCAAGCTGCAAGAACTTTGATACGTTGGAGGATGTCCTCTGGAAGTTCTGCTAATTGCTATGCAAATCTATGGAAGGGTTTGAGAACCACGAACATCCTAGATTTTGTATTGAAGTCAATGTACCCAGAGGAGGACGGAAGCTAACTGTCCTCTGGCTACACCATGGTGTTACCCTACAGAGTGCTGTTAAGGCTACTGTAGATCTTAATTGCAAAACAGTGTGTTTTAATCAATAATTTGGTGACGTGAATATGTTTAGTTTTATATAGTTTTACATTTAGTAGAGTCTATGGCTTAAACGATTTTCCGGGCCTTCCTTCCACACCGCCTGATTCAGATGTCCTGAATGGCAGGGAGCTCAGCCCCAGTGATGTAGTAAGCTGTCCGCACCACCCCCTGTAGTGCCACGCGATCGATGGCGGTGCTATTGCCATACCAGGCAGCGATGCAGCCAGTCAATATGCTCTCAATGGTACAGCTGTAGAACATTTTGAGGATTTGAGGGCCCATGCCAAACTTTTTCAAGTAGTAGTGACCTGTGAATGAACCTGTGATTGATAACATCTAACAATATACATGAACCAGAGATGATAGCTACAGAAGGGCCACTTCAGTGATTTTACTATCTTTCCTCCCCAACAACCTTGTGCGTCCGAAATATTAAATGTCTTGCCATATTCAAAATTGAACGATCCAAAGTGTTTTCCAATTGCTGTTTTTGACAGAACGTTATTTATCTCCATCGAGTGACTCTTACTATTCTTCCATATTTCCTCCATCACATTCTATCTTTCTTCTCTCTCTCTCTCTCGCTCTCTCTCTCTCTCTCTCTCTCTCTCTCTGTCAAGTGCTAGTGTCCGCTCACACTTCTATTGTTGTCCCTCTGTCCCCTAGGGCTGCTATGAGAAGGTGGAGGAGTGGCTCGATGACAATAAGCATCTCATGGGAACCATTGGCATGTGCATCTTGGTAGTGCAGGTAAGCAGCAAGCTCTCTCCATGAAGCGCGCGTGTGTGTGTGTGTGTGTGTGTGTGTGTGTGTGTGTAACTTCACAGCCATACACTCCCTCTCCCTGTGAGAGACAGGCCAGTAATAAACTCCATGCTCAGTGGGCGTAGTAGTATCTACACATTCTGCCGTACTGAAATATCGAAGATGGTGTCTGGTGTTCCCTGGTCCTGTCTGAGGAAATCAAAGCACCTTGGCTCTGTGCCCAATGCTGGAGCCAGACACCAGGAAGTGATATAAGACCTGATAAAGAGATCTCAGCATGCTGCATCCCTATGTTCCTCCTGTCTGTCCTTTCTGTCTGACTCTTTGTCTACCATAAAGTACCTGTCTGATTATCTTTTCTCGTGGTATGTCTCTCTGACTACCCTAAAGTACCTGTCTGACTATCTTTTCTCGTGGTATGTCTCTCTGACTACCCTAAAGTACCTGTCTGATTATCTTTTCTCGTGGTATGTCTCTCTGACTACCCTAAAGTACCTGTCTGACTATCTTTTCTCGTGGTATGTCTCTCTGACTACCCTAAAGTACCTGTCTGACTATCTTTTCTCGTGGTATGTCTCTCTGACTACCCTAAAGTACCTGTCTTCCCAACCTGTCTGCCTCCTTGTCTACGCTTCCTGTCTTGCCTACCTGTCTAACTCCAGCTGCCTCTCTGCTCTTCCCTACCTACTCTGTGTCAGAGGCAGGAAAGCCCAAGCTCTTTAACGTATAGAAGTAGAGTTGTCACCATGATTTTAGACTGTACCGGTCTGCACTCTCTCTGCTCACACACATGATCAAATCCCAAACACGCCTGTTGCATAGGGTGTTTTTGAGAGAGGGATAGAAAGAGAGCAGGAGAGAAGTAGAGAAAGAGAGAATGAGATATAATGAGGATATATAGAAGGCTGAGCCTGCAGCAGCAGAAGGACAATATACTGTACATAGTTTACTTTTCCTTTGACCTTTGGCCTGACCCCACCACCTAACATTCCCCAGCCCATTACTGAGAGAGTAGCAGAAATGGGACTCATTAAAAGGCAGTCTGCAGAGACGTGTATCCCTGTGCCGGCATGGGTTTGAATCCGGCCCTCTGCCTACTGCCCTTTGACTCAAACTCCTGTCTTTTCTGTATTCACACTATTATCCTATCTGCTTAATAACAAAATATGGAACCTAGAACCATAGATAGACTTTGCTTCAGACCTCTACTTTGCTCTGTAGAGTAAGCTGGAGAAAGCTGGGGAGAGTCCGCATGAGTTAAAAACCTCTCTGGGATATGTGGGACGGTAGCGTTCCACTTGGCCAAAAGCCAGAGAAAATGCAGAGCGCCAAATTCAAATAAATTCCTATAAAAATCTAACTTTCATGAAATCACACATGTAAGACACCAAATTAAAGCTACACGTGTTGTGAATCCAGCCAACATGTCAGGTTTCAAAAAGGCTTTTCGGCGAAAGCAAACGATGCTATTATCTGAGGATTGCACCTCCATAACCAAAAGAGAGAAAACATATTTCAACCCTGCAGGTGCGACACAAAACGCAGAAATACAAATATAAATCATGCCTTACCTTTGACAAGCTTCTTCTGTTGGCACTCCAATATGTCCCATAAACATCAAATGGTCCTTTTCTTCGATTAATCCCGTGCACATATATCAAAAATGTCCATTTATTTGGCGCGTTTGATCCAGAAAAACACCGGTTCCAACTTGCGCAACGCGACTACAAAATATCTCAAAAGTTACCTGTAAAGTTTGCCAAAACATTTCAAACTACTTTTGTAATACAACTTTAGGTCTTTTTTAAAGTAAATAATTGATACAATTGAAGACGGGGTGATCTGTGTTCAATACAGGAAGAAAACAAACTGACGCATGCTTTCTGGTCATGCGCCTCTATCAAACAGTACACATGAAGTGACCCTCGTTCAAGATGGCCGTACTTCTTCATTACACAAAGGAATAACCTCAACCAATTTCTAAAGACTGGTGACATCCAGCGGAAGCGGTAGGAACTGCAAGCAAGTCCCTTAGAAAACCCATTGAAAAGAGAGTGACCTCAAAAAACAAATCGGAATGGTTTGTCCTCAGGGTTTCGCCTGCTACATAAGTTCTGTTATACTCACAGACATGTTTCAAACAGTTTTGGAAACTTCAGAGTGTTTTCTATCCAAATCTACTAATACTATGCACATCTTATATTCTGGGGATGAGTAGCAGGCAGTTGAATCTAGGCATGCTTTTCATCCAAAATTCCAAATGCTGCCCCCTATCCTATCCAAAGCCTCTGCCCTACAGGTGTGTGTCTGTGTGTGACAGGGTTGGGGTTGGAGTTTGATCTGTGATGTGTGCTTGGCATTGCTCAAGAGCCTGGTATAATAACTGTTAGCTTTTTTCACCACACTGTGTTAGATATTAGGTGGGACTGGCAGGAGTTTAAGAAGGTATCCCTAAGCATATGGACCCAAGTTTGTCTGGAACGAAAGGGAAAGTCAGCAGCAGCTTCCCAGAAGCTAATGCTAATCACAGTAGCAAAATACTTCCTACGGTAGCTAGCGAGCTAACTTCTGGCTACAGTAAGTGTGGTCTGCATGTGTAACTGACCTGGGTTCAAATACTACTTGAAATAATTTATAATAATTTATCTGGGCTTGACTGAGCTTTCCTGGCACAATGGAACCAATAGAATAGTCAAAAAAAACACAAACCCCGCCCATTTGGCACTCTGGGCAGGCTAACGTTGTTTTTGAAAGATTTCAAATAGTATTTGAACCCAGTTATGTTCTGTAATAAAGAGTTTTACTCACTCCAGTCCTGACTGCTTCAGATAATGGCTTTAGGATTAGCCTCCCGACTTTGATGTGAAAGTAGTCCTACGTATCACAGGCTATTCCTTAATGGAAAACTTCAAAGAATAAACTTTTTTTCATAATTTACCTCATTGACATAATGTGCTCACTTATCTCACGGTATTTCATCAGTGACATACAGAGGCATGTTGTTATATTTGATGTTTCAAGACGGCCTGAGAGAGAGAGGTGGTAGCCAATCTCTATCCATGGTTTGGAAATAGGAAAATGTGGGTTGTTTTCAAACTCTGCTGGAGGATTTTTCTTCAGTGTCATAAACTCAACACAAGCCCAGAAGCACTAACAGTGAATGTATTTCACCTAGTGTAGCAGAGTACATAACACAGGAGTTTGCTCACATCACTCAGAACTGGCTGCACTGTACCATTCACTGTGTCCTCTGACTTTGATACAGTAATGATAAAACATGTTTATAGAGACTTCAAAGACCAAATTCATTTTTCTCCCTCTCCTTCTCTGCAGCTCCTGGGAATGGCGTTCTCCATGACACTGTTCCACCAAATCCACAGAACAGGGAAGAAGTATGACGCTTAGCGTGGGACAGACAGCACACAGGGAAAGGAGCCCCATGTACTGCCTGATGGGATAGACTCTGGATGCCCCCCCCCCCCTCCCCATACCTCCTGTATCACAAAGCCTCCCACTCCCCACTCTTCCCAGAAACCCTGTACAGACTGCAGCTGTGTCACCCTTGTCCTCTTCTCTGTCCACTCCACCATTCATTTGCCAAAGATAAATGGGACTGGAAGATGTCTTATGTCGTCTCTCTCCTTTTCAGAAGTAAATATAAATGTTTTGGGCGCTTGGACTAATAGTTTTGCGGGAAGCTTTACTAATGCTCACATCCCCCCTGCAAGGCGAAGAAAGCGGTGAAAAGAAAGATTAGATTGTAGTCTCCAGGTTTTCATGGATTTTGTCGTGTTGATTGTTCATGTTAACTTCCTCTTTCCCTTGTAAATGATGAAAGGCTCCGACATGCTATGCTAGTTTTCTACTCCCCGGAACCCTTTTGTCAGACATTTTTCCCCCCCAATACAGTATGATTTGTTTCTTCTAAATGTGTCCTTTATGCTCTTATGAAATGGAGTGTTTGATATGCTTAGTCAAGACCCTGTTCCTGGAGAGCTACCATTCTGTAGGTTTTCACTCCAACCCTGTTCCTGGAGAGCTACCATTCTGTAGGTTGTCACTCCAACCCTGTTCCTGGAGAGCTACCATCCTGTAGGTTGTCACTCCAACCATCATCTAGTGCACCTGATTTGTATAATTGGCTGGTTTATAAATTGAATCAGCTTAGTTACAAATGGGGTTGGAAAAAAAACCTACAGGAGGGTAACCCTCCAGAAACAGGGTTGGAGAGCCCTGTGTTATCTGTTGTCAGAGGTGTGGAATGGATGAGATGCACAGGAGGCTGCTGAGGGGAGGACGGCTCATAATAATGGATGGAATGGAGTGAATGGAATGGTATCAGACGAATGGAAACTATGTGTTTGATGTTTTCGATGCCATGCTATTTAATATATTCCAGACATTACGGCCACCTGTGATGAGATGTGATGAGTTGCTGTGGATCAGGGATGGGCAACTCCAGTCCTAGGGGGGCGAACTGGTGTGACACTCTTCTCCTAGCCCTATAGCTAACACACCTGATTAGACAAATTGCATGAATCTAAACTGAAGACTATGGGCGTGTTCCTCTGCCCAGGCGTTGCTGACGCATGCCAGATCTTACAATGCCTGGATAGGTATTTTACTTATCAGCTAAACACATCATATGGTAAAGCAATCGTTCAGTCTATGACTTAGTCAATGAAGTGGCACGCAACCATTGGCACGTAATGTCTGAGCAGGTAGCACAGGACCCATGATCAGTTCCCCCAGCAGTGGCTGGGGAAAACGTGTGTCACCAACCAGGCCCCCGAGGACTGGAGTTGCCCATCCTTGCTGTGGATGGTCAGGGGTTGGGGTGGGTCGTAGGTCAAGGTTGTAATGCCATGAGCCCTAAGTGGGTGGTGCCCTGGATTCGTAGAGGTGTTTCCTGTGATGGAAAGAATTACACTTCAGAGGAATCAAGTTAAGAGTGCAGGGCTCTCCAACCCTGTTCCTGGAGAGTTACCCTCCTGTAGGTTTTCGCTCCAACCCCAGTTGTAACTGACCTGATTCAGTTTATCAACCAGCTAATTATTAGAATCATCTGCACTAGATTAAGGTTGGAGCAAAAACCTACCGAATGGTAGCTCTCCAGGAATGCCTGAACTCTTTAGTTTTTATTCCCTCTCTTTCTCCATCTCATCCTTTCGCTCTCTCTCTTACTTTTTACATGTCGGAACGGCAGGGGGGCGAGACAAGCTCTTCACAGTACACATTTTCACTGACATTCCTGCTAGACTAAGTGATGATGTGTCTACACCTGTAGTCTGGATTCTGCTGCTGTAGTTTTCAAAGCGCCTTCCCTGCGTCAGTCAGTCACAGAGTGGGTGGAAGGGAGGGAGTCTGATCAAAAGGCGAGGCTGTGGTTCGGATATGGCAACGCGCCCTGTAGGACAAGTCGTTTTACTAGTGCTATAACGGTGGCTTATGTGCGGTTCAACAGCAGGAGTCCTGTTTAGTACAAGAACAAGGGTAGGTTTCAGGGTACGTAGATAACTACACTCTAAGCTGCTTGGGAGGGCTTTACCAACATGATCATGTTCATTAGGCACTGGAACAAAATGGACTGAAACAGTTTAGGACTACCTGGATAAGAAACGGTCATTTTTGTCGCATAAACATTTTCCTTTGCATGCCCTAATGAACATGGCCCCGTTTTCCTTTAACATGTCAACATGCAGAAGTAGAGGGAACTTAAATAAGCATTCACTTGCAACCTTCTGCTTGTAGTAATCAATTCATTGACTTATTGTTAACATGAAGGAGGGGAGGTTGGCTGAACTGACTGGATGTTTACTGTACTTTGGGGAATTTGGTTAGAAGTTAGATAATCGGGACCAGAAGTGTCTCAGTTCTAAAATCTCATCCTACAATTGCAGGAGGGTTAGAGGCTAGGATGCTGCTTGGGATAAGAGGTGTAAGAACTCTGACATTGCTGCTACATGCAGATGTCGTGTGAAGGATCGAGGAGGCGGCAGGAGGGAAAGGACATTTTGCCAAACGCAGCGAACTCGGAGACACTGCGGCCTTCACACTCTGTCTTCATTAAGGATCATCTTCAGGACCATCTAAGGTCATTCATTAAATCTTAATTTGAACATATTGGGATGTACAATACTCTACATAGTGGTAGATGGCAGCAGATGTGGGTTTTGTGCATGGCTGTGTCACAGGCTCAGACAGTTGTTGTTGACCTTTCTGTCTCTGATTCACTGGATGCCCCATCATAATCCATGTTTTACAACCACAGGAAAAACATGACAGCTGCTGATGTAAAGCACTGGCATGAGCGCTTCAAATCCTCTGCCTGGATGCATCCACAAACATTCGGCACAATTTATCGCTCCAGCAAATGCCGCGAGGTACATGCCAGGGTCGACATTTGTAGAGATGTGACAATTGTCGTTGGTCACGTAAGAACAGGTTTGTACCCTGTGTACCTACATCCGTGTACCCTCTGCCACTTTGCTTGCTCCCAGAAGTAATACTGCATCTGATAATCAGAGACTAAAGAGCACGTTCATCTCAGCTGATCAGATCTGTGATCATTATTGTATTGTGAAAGTCTGACATTGCGACATTGTGTGAAGTGATTTGGGGTGGAAGGGTTAGATGTTGAATGAAATGCAGAATAGCCACTCCATCATGAAGATAGATATACATGATAAAATCCTGATACAAAACCGGCTTCACACAGTCCATATGTCAGACTTCGTTCAAGAATCATTTCAAAAATCCCAAACAGTTTTCCCCGTTGTCATTGACGTAACGTGTAACTGTCATGTGTAACTGCCATCTCTGAAATGTCGGTTTTCTACCGTTTGACATTTTTCTGTTCTTCGGAAAGGAATCCATTCAAGTCTTTGCTTCCCGCATTCTCCCACCGTCAAGTGGTTTTTCAGTGTTTTATCAAACATATGTTGTTCGTTCATGTTCATAGAGGAGAAGAAGTCTATCACTTTAACACTAGTGTTTTATGATGTTGTGTCGTTGTACAGGAGCTGTTTTTTGTCTCTTGTTTTCATACGATCTGCTCTTTTACTGTGTTCTACTTGGCTTTGTTGTGTCAGAAGCTCACTGTCAGTCATCTGGAGAACATTAGGATTATATCCTTGGGATTATAGACAGATAGTTAGACGGGGGAATTGAAGACAAACAGGAACGTAACGTTATTCCTTTTTAGGGTGCAACTAAAGCACCTTCCTGTCTTGACTTCGCCGCAGGCATTTATTCCAGTCCTGTTTTGAGGGAGGAACATGCCGTCTGAGTAGGAGGATCAATACATACTGCATGTTTGCTGTTTTGTTTTCTCTATACGGAGAGCTGGATCCAAACCGCATCGTAAAAGTATTGCAGAAAATCCGAGTTTTAGGTCGATTTAAATTTAATGTCAATATTCCCGCATTCACATATGTCGGCTCAATCTGAAATGACCTTACAAATGTCATCCATTTTGTGTACATTAGGATGTGCTATTCTATTATCTGCGGTATGTCTTTAACCATGCCTGTACCCTTCTTGTAAATGCCGGCCCAACTCTGCCCTATGGAATTTTTCTTACTGCATTACTGTTATTCTAGTCCTGGGAGTAACTGATCAACTGATCAACTGTTCTTGTTGCACATCTGCAATAGGAAGGACCCCATTAACCTAATGCCCATTGGCATCTTCTGATATTGACAGAAGATGATATGAACATCCACGCTCTCTCTGAACTGTTTATTTTTGGAAGTCATTTTCTTAGCTGTACGGGCGGTAACTAATTTCCTACCCATTAATTCATGTTGTTCATCTTTTATTTGTTTGATAGATTGTTTGCATTTGTACTTTTTAATTCAGGAGCATTGTAAAAGAAAATGTAAATGTGTTTTTTGGAGGGGGGGGGGGTTAGTACTGTATTGCTAGTTTAATTTACAGTATTGCAGCTTGTAGTGAGAAATAGGATACATTTCATTCGTGGATTTGGAATGAGCATTAAGTCTTTTTTTTCCCCTCTCTTCACATGGAAACACTGCCACAGACTGGAGATGGAAAGGGAAGAATGGTTATTGGGGGTTTTGTCTGCTATGGAAGCAGCTCATTTCTACCACCTTTGACATATTTTATAATCTCATCACTAATCCCTCACCACTAAAGCTGACTATCTGAGCTGTTCTGAAATGTAAGCTCTTGAATGGTGTGTTTGATGTAGTGTCATGGCAAACCGCAGTGTTATCTGCTCCATGTCAGCCTTGTCCTGTGGAATTTTTTTTTTGTTGCTACATGTAAAAGAACTCTGAATATCTATATTAGGTGGTGCACTACATTTCATTCTTTAAATCCTAATATTTTTTAAATAAAGGAAAGTGTGTCGCAAAATCCCACTATACCCTGTACGCTCATTTGCCTTTCATGTTTGAAGACTGACGTTATTGTGTTGCTTTTGTCTTGGCACCGTTAAGTATAGTTTTTAAAAGTACGGTTTGATTCGTAATCATGTATAATATTTTGGTATATTGAACGGAGCGAATCAGTGAGTGAGCTGTCAGAAGTTAGGCTACATCAGGGGAAACCGTGAACAGCATCTTCCCTTAAAATGTGTGCTCATTTAAAGATAATGAAACCTAAGGGGCAGCTACTGCATACAGTGTGATGAACTAATCACAATAGAAACTCAAATGACAGTGGTCAGGTTTTAAGTTGTATTAGTGGTATGTACGGGATGCGCTTGGTATACATTGTCCAGTGAAATGCTTACTTGCAGGTTCCTTCTCAACAATGCAACAATAAGAAATAATAAAATATATGAATATGAACATAAAATAAATTACAGCAGAATAGAATAAACATTTTAGCATAAGTATAATACAGGAAGGCACAATGTATAGTCCAATATTTACATGTGTATTGGTGAATGGGGGAAGCGTGTATAAATTGAGCAGTATAATAAGTCTGAGCCATATATAGATATCTCTATATACTGTATCTCACTATATCTATGGCTTTGATTTTCTTTGAGTTGGTTTCTACAGATGTGTCCTATAAAATTGGCAATTTTATCTAGTATTTTTACTGTTTGATGTGAGCACAAGAGTATTTTTCTACTGAGCTTTACCCCCTGAGTTAGGCGTAGATTCAATCCATAGCACTGAAGATCCACACTACAGCGCGGTTCAAATCTAAAGGCAATGCTCCCACGTCACAGTAAACGCAGCATATGTCGGCTCAATAGGAAATGACCTTAACATTTTAATCTCGGGAGAGCACGGATCATTATCGCTACAGATTGAATCTAGGCCTTAGCCTATCTGTTCTCCTTCTCTCCTTCCTGTTTGGTAGTGAGTAGAGTTTACTGTGCCATTCCATTCTGGCTTTCTTTAATCTCACTGATCCTTCTATGCAAAAAAATACCTATTTTAGCCTTTGTACAGACCATTTTGTATTAGTAATATGTACTGAAATAAAGTGATTAGTGGTGATTGGGGATATTCTGTTTGATTTTCCAAAATACATTATTTGATTTCTTCAAAATTAAAAAATTAAAAAATTAAAAAAACATACTTACACAGTACCAGTCAGAAGTTTGGACACACTTACTCAGCTTTGCATTCTCTTCATGAGCTTCATGAGTTAGTCACCGGGAATGCTTTTCCAACCACCTAGAAGGAGTTCCCACATATGCTGAGCACTTGTTGGCTGCTTTTCCTTCACTCTGCGGTCCAACTCATCCCAAACCATCTCAATTGGGTTGAGGTTGGGTGATTGTGGAGGCCAGGTCATCTGATGCAGCACTCCATCACTCTCCTTCTCGGTCAAATAGTCCTTTACACAGCCTGGAGGTGTGTTTTGGGTTATTTTCCCGTTGAAAAACAAATGATCGTTCCACTAAGAGCAAACCAGATGGGATGGCGTATCGCTGCAGAATGCTGTGGTAGCCATGCTGGTTAAGTGTGCCTTGAATTCTAAATAAATCACAGACAGTGTCACCAGCAAAAAACCCTCACACCATCACACCTCCATGCTTCACGGTGGGAACTACACATTTGGAGATCATCCGTTCACCCACTCTGCGTCTCACAAAGACAAGGTGGTTTGAACCAAAAAATCTCAGATTTGGACTCATCAGACCAAAGGTCAGATTTCCACCGGTCTAATGTCAATTGCTTGTTTTCTTGGCCAAAGCAAGTCTTTTCTTATTATTGGTGTCCTTTAGTAGTGGTTTCTTTGCAGCATTCGACCACAAAGGCCTGATTCACACAGTCTCCTCTGAACAGTTCATGTTGAGATATCTGTTACTTGACTCTGTAAGGTTCAATCTGAGGTGCAGTTAATTGCCGATTTCTGAGGCTGGTAACTCTAATGAACTTATCCTCTGCAACCGGTGGCGTCCTCATGAGAGCCAGTTTAGTTTCATCATAGCGCTTGATGGTTTTTGCGACTGCACTTGAAGAAACTTTCAAAGTTCTGACCTTCATGTCTCTTTGCTTATATGAGCTGTTTTTTCCATAATATGGACTTGGTCTTTTACCAAATAGGGCTATTTTCTGTATACCAACCCTATCTTGTCACACAGCAGCAAACTTTGTGAAAATTCATATTTGTGTCATTCTCAAAACTTTTGGCCACGACTGTACATTAGAGTGTCTAGTTTGAGAAACAGATGCCTCACAAGTCTGGCAGCTTCATTAAAGAGTACCCGCAAAACACCAGTATCAACATCAACAGTGAAGAGGCAACTCCGGGATGTTGGCCTTCTAGGCAGAGTTCTTCTGTCCAGTGTCTGTGTTCGTTTGCCTATCTTAATCTTTTCTTTTTATTGGCCAATCTGAGATACAGTTGAAGTCGGAACACCTTAGCCAAATACATTTAAACTAAAGAGAAAGGTGGCCATTGTTACTCCCGGTCCTAGTGAAAAGCCAAGTGTCCCGGTTGATATATTGTCAAATAGATATTTGAAAAACACCCTGGGGATTGATTAAAAAAAAAGTTTGACATTTTTCTGTGGACATTATGGATATAATTTGGAATTTTTGTCTAAGTTGTCGTGACCGCTCTTTCCGGTGGATTCCTGGGCATAACACACCAAACTAACGGAGGTATTTGGATATAAAAAATATCTTTATGGAACATTTGTTGTCTAACTGGGAGTCTCGTGAGTGAAAACATCTGAAGATCATCAAAGGTAAACGATTAATTTGATTGCTTTTCTGATTTTCGTGACCAAGTTACCTGATGCTAAGTGTAGTTATTGTTTTGTCGAGCGATTGTAACAGTACAAATTTAAACCGTCCCTCGCCCATACCCGGGCGCGAACTAGGGACCTTCTGCACACATCAACAGTCACCCTCGAAGCATCGTTACCCATCGCGCCACAAAAGCCGCGGCCCTTGCAGAGCAAGGGGAACTACTACTTCAAGGTCTCAGAGCAAGTGACGTCACTGATTGAAACGCTATTTAGCGCCCACGCTAACTAAGCTAGCCGTTTCACATCCGTTACACTCACCCCCCTTTTGACCTTCCTCCTTTTTCCGCAGCAACCAGTAATCCGGGTCAACAGCATCAATGTAACAGTACAAATTTAAACCGTCCCCTCGCCCATACCCGGGCGCGAACCAGGGACCTTCTGCACACATCAACAACTGACACCTACGAAGCGTCGTTACCCATCGCGCCACAAAAGCCGCGGCCCTTGCAGAGCAAGGGGAACTACTACTTCAAGGTCTCAGAGCAAGTGACGTCACTGATTGAAACGCTATTTAGCGCCCACGCTAACTAAGCTAGCCGTTTCACATCCGTTACACTCACCCCCCTTTTGACCTTCCTCCTCTTTTCCGCAGCCACTAGTAATCCGGGTCAACAGCATCAATGCAACAGTACAAATTTAGACCGTCCCCTCGCCCATACCCGGGCGCGAACTAGGGACCTTCTGCACACATCAACAGTCACCCTCGAAGCATCGTTACCCATCGCTCCACAAAAGCCGCGGCCCTTGCAGAGCAAGGGGAACTACTACTTCAAGGTCTCAGAGCAAGTGACGTCACTGATTGAAACGCTATTTAGCGCCCACGCTAACTAAGCTAGCCGTTTCACATCCGTTACACGATCAATAAACTTACACAAATGCTTGTATTGCTTTCACTGTAACGCATAATTTCAAAATCTGAGACGACAGGTGGATTAACAAAAGGCTAAACTGTGTTTTGCAATATTGCACTTGTGATTTCATGAATATGAATATTTTCTAGTAATATTATTTGACTGTGGCGCTATGCTATTCAGCATTGCTGATGACAATTACACCGGATCTGGGATGGGTGGTTCAGAGAGGTTAACAAGTCACATAAGTGTGTTTAATAATGGTGTTTAACATGATTTTTGAACGACTAGCTCATCTCTGTACCCCACACATACAATTATCTGTAAGGTCACTCAGTGAAAAAATGTTTTTAGAAATGTTTGTACATTTATTAATACAGAAATATCTCATTAACATAAGTATTCACACACGAGTCAATACTTTGTAGAAGCACGTTTGGCAGCTCTTATAGCTGTGGGTCTTTCTGGCTAAGTCTCTAAGAGCTTTCAACACCTGGATTGTGCAGCATTTGACCATTATACTTTCCCAAAATCTTGTGAATGTGCAAATGGGGGGCTGAGGGGAAGGGCGTGATTTAGGATTCAGCCAATGTGGACACAGTGGACTTATAAGAGACATTTTACTACCATATGTAGATGCAACAGCTACAATCTGGGCACAATCAAAATTGGTCCAGTTGCCTGAGTGTGAACTGCTTGATGACCTCACTACCTTTTCCTGTCCAGTCTCAGACAGGGTCACCTGTCAACCAGCCAGGATGAGCCTAAGAGCAAGATCCAATAACCAGCACAGAGGGAATCACACACTGGGGTTCAAGGGGACCACAACACCCCAACAGCAGGTGTTAACTTATGTCTACAGGGAGAGAGAGCAGGACATGAGGATGCTTTTTTTTATAGGTCAAATTTACATTTCCACATTGTTGAAGGCCACTTTCATTGGGTAGGCCCATACTAAGAAATCAGAAAATGTGATAGCCTACAGGGAATGCTCTGGTGTTGTAAAACTTTGGCCAGGATTCCATCAGAGGCCCTTTGTCGTCAAGCGCATTGCAATACCATTATTTTAAAGGCAATTTCCCTGACATTCACAGAGAACGCATTTACGGTAAAACGCTGAAGACTAAAAAAGCAATTGCTTTAGATTCCGGGCCCACTGTCAATTCACAATGTCCAGCCCCTAGGGCCTAGACAACCTATATGTACTGTATATACACTGCTCAAAAAAATAAAGGGAACACTTAAATAACATCCGACCGGCCAACGGCCAACCGCACCAGCATATGGTCTCACAAAGGGTCTGAGGATCTCATCTCGGTACCTAATGGCAGTCAGGCTACCTCTGGCGAGCACATGGAGGGCTGTGCCCCCCCCCCCCCCCCCCCCCAAAGAAATGCCACCCCACAACATGACCGACTCACCGCCAAACCGGTCATGCTGGATGATGTTGCAGGGAGCAGAACGTTCTCCACGCCGTCTCCAGACTCTGTCACGTCTGTCACGTGCTGAGTGTGAACCTGCTTTCATCTGTGAAGAGCACAGGGCGCCAGTGGCGAATTTGCCAATCTTGGTGTTCTCTGGCAAATGCCAAATGTCCTGCACGGTGTTGGGCTATAAGCACAACCCCCACCTGTGGACGTTGGGCCCTCATACCACCCTCATGGAGTCTGTTTCTGACCGTTTGAGCAGACACATGCACATTTGTGGCCTGCTGGAGGTCATTTTGCAGGGCTCTAGCAGTGCTCCTCCTGCTCCTCCTTGTACAAAGGCGGAGGTAGCGGTCCTGCTGCTGGGTTGTTGCCCTCCTACGGCCTCCTCCACGTCTCCTGATGTACTGGCCTGTCTCCTGGTAGCGCCTCCATGCTCTGGACACTACGCTGACAGACACAGCAAACCTTCTTGTCACAGCTCGCATTGATGTGCCATCCTGGATGAGCTGCACTACCTGAGCCACTTGTGTGGGTTGTAGACTCCGTCTCATGCTACCACTAGAGTGAAAGCACCGCCAGCATTCAAAAGTGACCAAAACATCAGCCAGGAAGCATAGGAACTGAGAAGTGGTCTGTGGTCCCCACCTGCAGAACCACTCCTTTATTGGGGGTGTCTTGCTAATTGCCTATAATTTCCACCTGTTGTCTATTCCATTTGCACAACAGCATGTTAAATTTGTCAATCAGTGTTGCTTCCTAAGTGGACAGTTTGATTTCAGAAGTGTGATTGACTTGGAGTTACATTGTGTTGTTTAAGTGTTCCCTTTATTTTTGAGCAGTGTATATATACCCACATATGAATATTGATCACAGGGACTTGGTTTGACTAGATGTTTCTCTGGTTGTAGGCTACTCATAAGGCTACACTGTAGTCCTTTACTGCAGCCTGGTCATGCTATGGATCAAGATGGTCATGCTATGGATCATTTAGCTATTTGATATAGTATTTTAGGACCCATTTAGATATCTATATATATTTTTTTTAAAGACCAGGTTGTTTATTGAGAGTGACAGGCAGCCTCAGTGACAGACAGGCTGACAATACATTAAAGCTCCTGGGCCAATGGGCCATTCAGCAGCACTGAGGCCACAGATATTTTGTGTAACCTGATTCCTGGGCTTGCAGGACAGTTCTGGTGCTTACCAGCCATGGCAGGGCAGCGTCACAGCTGCTAGCCCCCCTTTTTAGGCAGCAGCCACTGCAAACTTTACACAGGGGGCTGATTCGTATGGTGGTCAAATATCTCTGGGTTTGGACTAGGCATTTCTGTGTTTGTTTTTGGAGGTTTTTATTTCATTTATGAACTTTTATTTAACTGGGACGTGCCATTGAGGTCAGAAGACCTCTTTCCCAAGGAAGACTTAAGTTTTCTGGGTATATTTACATTTTTTGGAGCATAGAAGAGAACAAAAATGGATAGGAAATTGAATCTTAACCGAGCCGAGACTTTTTCCTTCATCAACCCTTGGATAAGGTACTTCCTGTTCTTTTTCAGCTTCTTGTTCTGGGTAAGTGGAGCCACTCGGCTGAAGACCTCTAACATACTGTAACAAACGTAAGCCCTAAGCACCAGTGATCTGGCTGTAGATGTGTGTAATATACAGTAGGTAGTGTACAAACCACTGAGCAACAGAATGCTGCACTTCTAAAGTACAGAAATACGCTCTCAAGCTAAACGCTCGTGAATTAAACATGCAGAGATATAACTCAGAAAGGTTTCCTGGGCTGCAAATAGCTGGCAGACGCTCCCTGTTCAGATGATTCACAACCGTAAAATGTCGACATTCACAGCAACAATATATCAATCTGACACGTTGTGGGTGAAATTGACTGTCTCATTTCAATGGTTCTTCATGAACTTTGCACGATCAATTATTCCTCAAAACTTTCTGAAAGTCTTAGGGGTGGTGTAAAATGTCCACTAAATTGTTAAATACGATGAGGAATGGTTATCTTTTACATGACCAAAAGTTACACGTTTGTTGTAGTGTAGACCTAAAGCCTACAGTCTAAGATGTGTGAAAACCACTGAGCAACATCTGGTCAATGGTCAATGCAAGTCTCTCTTCCAGTATTGTGTTTATTCAATGAAGAGTTTGTGTGTCTGGTAAGTCTTCAACACCACCCGTTTGTTAAAGAGCACATTGTCGGATGTCTCCTATAGACTTATTATCTCTTCCACCAAGCACAGGGGCTGAATGGCTGTCCTAAAGCTCACATGACCATGTCGTCATTGTGAGTGTGCGGCCACGCGGCAGATAGACAGGGGGCTTGATGCTGGTGCATGGTGTTGAAGCCATAGAGATAACACTGGGGTTTTATCTCATTGGGTGAGCAGACAGCTACAATAAGATAGAGGGTAGGGCAGAGATTATGTGATAGACGAGAGACGAAGCACTCACGGGATGGGAGTCGCATTGAAGTTCCATTGGCTCTTTGTGCAGGAGCAAATCCCATCGGGAATATATTGCAACCTGTGAAATCACCGCTCTATCAATCCTTCTTTATCCATGTCTAGGCAAACAGAGAGAACAGAGATGTGCAGAGTGTGTTATTGAACCGTCCAGGCCAGGGGACCGGTGGCAGCCAAACATCACTGGGCTAGTTGTGTGTGTTTATCTGGACAGGCCCTGGACTGCAGTGCTACAGCCTTTTGTTCCAGTCTCGTCCCCCTGGCTTGGCTCAGCTGAGTCAGGGGCTCAGGCCGCCCCAACACAATCCACCCAGAATACAGGACCGTTTCTCCCTGTTCAAAGCCTGGGAACATATCTGGAATACTTTCACCAGTGTATCTTATTCCCAGCACAGACCAACATTTTTTTTATTTGATTTTGTCTCCCCAATTACGATCTTGTCTCGTCCCTGCAACTCCCCAACGGGCTCAGGTGAGGCGAAGGTGGAGTCATGCGTCCTCCAAAAAATGACCAGCTTAACCAGACTTCTAAACACCTGCTCTCTTAACCCAGAAGCCAGCCGCACCAATGTGTCGGAGGAAACACCGTTCAACTGGCGACCGGGGGTCAGCCTGCAGGCACCCGGCCCACCACAAGGAGTCGCTAGGGCGTGATGAGCCAAGTAAAGTCCCCCCAGACCAAACCTAACCCGGACGACGCTGGGCCAATTGTGCGCTGTCCTATGGAATGAACCCGGGTCTGTAGTAACACCACTAGCACTGCGATGCAGTGTCTTAGACCGCTGCATCACCCAGGAGGCCAGCACAGACCAATTCTATACAATAGGCATGTTTCAGCCAGCCAGCCAGCCAAGAGGGCATCACAGGCAACCTAAGAGCAACAATTACAGTACTAATTTATTTGATGATCTTGAAACCACTGGAGCTCCAATCAAACTGTGGAAAAGTACACAAGCCAATCAGGGGGTCTGTAAACAAAAGACAAACCATACAAATCATCATTCAAGGTGGTATAACAATCATGTAGGGAAATAGATTTTGAAAACAGAACTCTTAACGCCTTCAGGGCTGTGCTTTTTGTACACATCACCTACTGACAAGGGCTAGCTCCAAGGACTCTAGCTCGAAGAATAGGGTAGCCAAATGTCTGTCTGCCAAAAAAGAATAAAAATACAATGAAGAGCTGGAACAACTATCAAATCTTCTGTCTGAGATTAGTTTGGCAAAGAAGAAACCACACAGCAAAAGCTGACAAATGAACTAGACAATTCCCCAAAAAATAAATGGAGAAAAATTGAAGGCAAGCCTCGACTGATTTGATGAATAGCCCTAAGCCCAAGGTTGAAAACAGTAGCAACAAAAACAAAAAACAGCATTTTAAGGGCTCTATTCAATCTGTCAGGCTGAAGCGTAACGGATTCCACGATAGAAATGTAAAAGGTCAATTCAGATTGAGCCGACATATGCAGCGTTTATCATGAATGCGGTCTCCGCAAAAGCGGGAACATTGCCTTTAAATTTCAATCACGCTGTAAAGCTGAGCGTCTGTGATGCGGATTGAATAGAGCCCCAAGTTATTAACTGTTAAGGGTTTCCTGATCTAAAAAAAGTTGTATTATTACTATTTTAAGGAGATTATATGCATATCTGATTTATTGTCCTCTTTCAGGTCTTCTCCTTGCTGATTGTTGCTATAGGGGTATATGCAAAGGTTCAAAAAGCAACAGGTATGACCCATTTTATTCTGCATATTCCAAGCCATACATCTGTATCTGAAAATATGCTTTCTGCAATCTTAACTTCATGACATGGTTTGCCTTTCATTCATTCCAATATCACTGTGAAACGAATCCCCAGTAGAGGTGCCCAGAAAGATCCCCCAGCTCATAGTAGGTTGTGCTAGTGGGTCACACCACACGGTTGTCTGTGTTCGTCTCTTGCAGACACGGTCAGAGACACGTTCCTGATCGACCCAGCGGTCATCCTGATCGTGGTGGGCGTGGTCATGTTCTTCATCACCTTCTGCGGCTGCATCGGAGCCCTGCGAGAAAACATTCACCTTCTGAAGACGGTAAGGCCAAACTTTTCATATTCAAGCCACCTTTAAACAATAAATATGAGACGGTCGGAAGAAGGTGCTCCTAAACGATATTCAGTACAACAACTTTTTCCCTCTATTGGAGAACGTTAAAAGGTCAGGACTGGAAATAGCACTTATGGGAAACTCTGTACCTACCTGCCTCTGACAGAATACTATCTCTGTAACGTCTCTTCTTCTCCAGTTCTCCTTCAGTCTGACTCTGGTCTTCCTCACTCAGCTGGCCATAGCTGTCCTGGGCTTCTTCTATTCAGACCAGGTACTGTTTCTACACTTCCTGGGGTCTGGTACTGCGCCTACAGCCTGGTGTCTGTCTAGTTCCTACTCTCTCTCTCTCTGTGCTGTCTTCGTGTCTGCACTCCCGTCGCTGCTAAAACAGGGCAGTTTAACCACCCTCGCAGCATCCTCTCCCCATCCGCTAAATGATTCAAACGCTCTGTCACTTCAAAGTGGAACCAAATGTTCAATTTCAACAAGATCTCTTCTAGGACGTTTGCCGTTAATGACATTCGGGAGGTGCCTAGAGGCATACTGGGGGAGAGGGGGGAGATTCTCCAGGGGGACCGTGGGCGTATTACCACTCTAAAGCATATGTTATTACAGCCGTCATAGCACATTAGGAGCCATCTATTCCAGCCCCAGGGCCCCATACTTAAAGCTCTCTCAAAACATCCCCTAGGGGCCATTCCCATAATCAAACAAGCCGATTTACATGAACATAGTACTTTACATACCTATCCTCCTTCTACTCTGTAACCCCAGACACGAGACGCTCTGGGGAAGTTTGTGAATAAAGCCATCGTGCACTACAGGGATGACCTGGATCTGCAGAACCTCATGGACTACATTCAGAGAGAGGTAATCTATTCCACTACATTCAGAGAGAGGGCATCTATTCCACTACATTCCACACTTACATAACATGCTATTTTCTCTTAATAAGTTAAACCACATCAGACCCAGGTTGAGTTCATTACAGCGAGTCCCAATAGGCACACAACGCCATTTTGAAATCTTTGCAACTGACCTGTTCCCGTTGGGGAGGTGGACTTAACATGTTAACCAGGACACCACAGAGTGACCTCAGATCAAAAGTTCTGTTACCCCAGCTTCAATCAGGCTTCCCACATGAAAGCCCCTGAGTAATATGCTGTTCAACGCATTCTGCATCTCCCCTCGCGTGTTCACCCATCTGCACGTACGGGCACACTTCGGCTGCTGGCAGGTTCACCCATCTGCACGTACGGGCACACTTCGGCTGCTGGCGGGTTCACCCATCTGCACGTACGGGCACACTTCGGCTGCTGGCGGGTCCTCCCAGGAGTGGAGAGTGAGAGAATATACCAGACAATGTTTCTAATTATCCCTTTTCCGTATATTTCTCCTTCTCTCAGTTCAAGTGCTGCGGCTGGAACAACTACACTGACTGGTCATGGAACCAGTACTTCAACTGCACCCAGGGGAACCCCAGCTCTGAGCGCTGTGCGGTCCCTTACTCCTGCTGCACCCCCGTACCAGGAGAGGTGGGTGGGGGCTCAAAACATACATACAGTGCATTCAGAAAGTATTCATACCCCTTTACTTATTCCACATGTTGTTGTCACAGCCTGAATTCAAAATGAATTTAAAAAATATATATAATAATAATAATAATAATAATAATCTACACACAATACCCCATAATGAAATGTTTGCCAACTTATTGAAACTGAAAAACAGAAATCCCATTTACATAAGTATTCACACCCCTGAGGCAATACGTTAGAATTACCTTGGGCAGCGGTTACAACTGTGAGTCTTTATGAGTAAGTCTCTAAGAGCTTTGCACACCTGGATTGTACAATATTTGGCTTCAAGCGCTCTCCAATTGGTTGTTGATCATTGCGAGACAGTCTTGCCATAGATTTAAGCCGATTTAAGTCAAAACTGTAACTAAGCCACTCAGGAACATTCAATGTCGTATTGGTAAGCAACTCCAGTGTACACCGAGTGTATAAAACATTAAGAACACCTGCTCTTTCCATGACAGACTGACCAGGTGAATCCAGGTGAAAGCTATGATCCCTTATTGATGTCACTTGTTAAATCCACACCAATTAGTGTAGATGAAGGGGAGGAGACCGGTTAAAGAAGGACTTTGAAGCCTTGAGACAGTTGAGAAGAATTGCAACAGTTCTGGGTTTTTCACATTCAACAGTTTCCTGTGTGTATTAAGAATGGTCCACCACCCAAAGGACATCCAGACAACTGTGGAACGCAACTGTGCCTTCTTCACCACGCTGTCTGTGTGGGTGGACCATTTCAGTTTGTCCGTGATGTACGCCGAGGAACTTTCTACCCTCTCCACTACTGTGGAGTAACTACAATGTTGTTGATCCATCCTCAAAGGTCCATGGCCTGACTGAGGCTGTTCTGGGGGCAAATGTGTTCAATCTTCATGTTTTGTCAATTCAGTGTGTATTTGGCCTTTCCTGCTGAAAGGTGAATTTGTCTCCCAGTGTCTGCCTGAAAGCAGACTGAACCAGGTTTTCCCTCTAGGATTTTATCCTAAAAAACACCATTGCTGATGACAAGCATAACCCATAACATGATGCAGCCACCACCATGCTTGAAAATATGAAGAGTGGTACTCAGTGATGTGTTTGATTTGCCCCAAACATAACACTTTGTAATCAGGACATTAAGTTAATTTCTTTGCCACATTTATTGCAGTTTTACTTTACTGCCTTATAACAAACAGGATGCATGTTTTGGAACATTTTATTCTGTACAGGCTTCTTTTCATTCTGTCATTTAGGTTAATATTGTCAAATCAAATGTTATTTGTCACATACACATGGTTAGCAGATGTTAATGCGAGTGTAGCGAAATGCTTGTGCTTCTAGTTCCGACAATGCATTAATATCCAACGAGTAATCTAACCTAACAATTTCATAACAATTACCTTATACATACAATTGTAAAGGATTGAATAAGAATAATGTACATCAAAAAATATATGAATGAGTGATGGTACAGAACGGCAGAGGCAAGATGCAGTAGATGGTATAGTGTACAGTATATACATATGAGATGAGTAATGTAGGGTATGTAAACATATGAAGTGGCATTGTTTAAAGTGGCTAGTGATACATACCATATACTGTATCTTGCCATCTTGATGTAATGTATCACTAGCCACTTTAAACAATGCCACTTCATATGTTTACATACCCTACATTACTCATCTCATATGTATATACTGTACTCTATACCATCTACTGCATCTTGCCATCTTGATGTAGAGTACAGTATATACATGAGATGAGTAATGTAGGGTATGTAAACATTATATGAAGCGGCATTGTTTAAAGTGGCTAGTGATAAATTGATGTAATGTTACCATTATTAAAGTGGCTGGAGTTGACAGCAGCAGCCACTCAATGTTAGTGATGGCTGTTTAACATTCTGATGGCCTTTAGATAGAAGCTGTTTTTCAGTCTCTCGGTCCCTGCTTTGATGCACCTGTACTGACCTCGCCTTCTGGATGATAGCAGGGTGAACAGGCAGTGGCTCGGGTGGTTGGTGTCCTTGATGATCTTTTTGGCCTTCCTGTGACATCGGGTGGTGCAGGTGTCCTGGAGGGCAGGTAGTTTGCTCCCGGTGATGCATTGTGCAGACCTCACTACCCTCTGGAGAGCCTTACGATTATGGGCGGAGCAGTTGCCGTACTAGGCGGTGATACAGCCCGACAGGATGCTCTCGATTGTGCATCTGTAAAAGTTGTGTTTTTGGTGACAATTTGAATTTCTTCAGCCTCCTGAGGTTGAAGAGGCGCTGCTGTGCCTTCTTCACCACGTTGTCTGTGTGGGTGGACCATTTAAGTTTGTCCGTGATGTACGCCGAGGAACTTTCTACCCTCTCCACTACTGTGGAGTAACTACAATGTTGTTGATCCATCCTCAGTTCTCCTATCACATTCATTCAACTCTGTTTTAGTCACCCTTGGGCTCATGAAATCCCTGAGCAGTTTCCTTCCTCTCCGGCCACCGATTCGATGGACGCCTATATCTTTGTAGTGACGTAGTGTATTGATACACCATCCAATGCGTAATTAATTATTTCACCATGTTCAAAGGGATATTCAATGTTTGCTTTCAAATGTTTCTACCCATCTACCAATAGGTGCCCTTCTTTGTGAGGAATTGGTTAAATCTGTTTGAAATTCCCTGCTCGACTGAGGGAAATTGCATGTGTGGGGTACAGAGATGAGGTAGTCATAAAACATTGTGTTAAACACTATTATTGCACACAGAGTAAGTCCATGCAACTTGCGACTACTTAAGTAAATGTTTACTCCTGAACTTATTTAGGCTTGCCATAAAAAAAGGGGTTGAATACTTATTGACTCAAGACATTTCAGCTTTTCATTTGATTACCTTGTAAAAAATATTATTCCACTTTGACATGTGGTATGTGTATTTTGGGGGTATTTCTGAATGCACTGTATGTATGTTAACCCGACAGCAGCCTGGTCAAGGGGTTTGGGTCCCTTGGTGTAACAGTTAAGGTGTTGGGTTGACAGTCGCTGGACCTGGGTTCGAGTCCCGGTAGGGGCCAATCCCTGAATTCGCAGTGTTGGTGTCAGAAGTGGGATGGGTTAAGGTCACTAAACTTACATAGATATAGACTTACACACAGGTCATTATGTATAAATGCTGACATCACCCTCATTACTGGAGATAATTAAAACACAAATGGAGATCTACAGACAAAAGCATAGATGATTTCTCACTCTGGATAGAATTACACTGACCGTTTACAACGCGATCAGAAACCCATTAACTAAACACAAGAACCGAGGTAGTGCTACAACCTGCAGTTCACATGCTGTAACTACACAGCAATTATAACAGATGAAATGAATCACAATTCATTTAAGTCGATGCGGTTGATTTATAATTAAACCCGTATGTTATTACAATGTAATTATCTGTTTTGAGTCAACAGCACATCACGATTGCTTATGTATGAAGTCTTAATGTCATTTTGTCTCTGTACAGGTTGTGATCAACACCAAGTGTGGCTTTGGGGTCCAGACTCAGAACTACCTCGAGGCCACCAAGTCCATCTATCCAGTGGGTTGTGCAGACCGGGCGGTTCGGTGGATTGAGTCCCACCTGCTATTGGTGGGGGCTCTAGCTCTGGGTCTCTCCCTGCCTCAGGTAACCCATGCACAAGGGCTACATACAGGAGGTGGAGTGGGGAACACCAGCCTTCTCATAGTGGGTCTGCATACAACAGAAATGAGGCACAGGCAGATTTTAGATTCAGGTTGGGATGATAAAACCCACCACTGAGATGGTGGCCTACTTACCACATCATGTAAGATATTATCCATGCCTATATTCCCTCACATCCTGAGTGTGAGACACTCATGAATCACATCCCTATAATAGCCTTGAAAGCTTTCAAAATGTGGGATAATTTAAGTTGGTGTTTAATTAAGTTGCATGACTCACCCACTCTTGTCTGCTGGTACAGTAGCTCATTTCTCAGAGTGCTGTGTGCAGTTTGTACAGTCACTAATGAACGGGGCTGCTCACTACTCTCATCTGTCACTTCTCTCTCCGCCTCCAGTTTCTCCATCGATCCCTTTTTCTCTCTATCCCTCGCTCTGATATTCCACTGATTTGGTCTCCTCCGAGAGGGAAGTGTGTAAATTACCCACGAGTCACGTCAAAACAATTGCCTTACAATTCCGACAGCTTTGATGTGGCATCGTATTCAAGAGCAGGAGTCAATGCCTACTTTCCCTGTCTCTTCATTTATTTAACTGTTGTTTACATCACCCGATGCTGTGATCACTTGCACAAAAAAAGCTCCTATTGATGCAAGTTAAAACAAACACAATGTGTTAAGGTCAAAGAATAACTATCAGACTCTGCAGTCTTTTCATGCAGATGTTAGATGACATTTGCTAAGCAATAGAATTGTATCCACTGTGCATGGTAAAGCCACGCAAGTTTTGACCTTCAGAGACTGTTCTTAGTAAGCCGTATTAAGCTTTATCTAAGAGTGGCGGTGTTGGGAGTGAGTTAGCACCCAGCCTGCGACCCAAATGAGACCCTATTCCACATACTGGGCTCGGAACAAAACTAGTGCACTGTGTAGGGAATAGGGTGCTATTTGGGACGCAGCCAGAGTGTGTTCTTGTCTCTGTCAGATTGCAGGCATTGTGCTCTCCCAGATCCTCATCTCTCAGATCCAGGATGAGATCAGCTCAGTGTTGTGAGAAGAAGATGGCCCGACCGACACAGAAAATAACAGAACAACTAGGAGAGAACAGAGAAGAAGTACTGGCCACTCCAGTTAACAAAGGGCATCCATCTACGGTTACATTACACAGCCTTCGGAGCATCTGATTTAGTGGTGTGCTGTATAGACCGTATGGAAGTGTGTCATTATATGCTGGACTTAGATGACTAAAGGCTGACATTGGAAGTGTTTATTTATTATATGATTTATATTGACATGAGGATATTCTTTTCTGAAAAGGATGCATTATTTATATTTCAAAGTGTGATTGCTAATATAATTTGCTATATGAGACTGTAAATGTTGTGTTACAGAACATTCAATTGAACATACTTTTTGACAAATGTTGAAGTTCTAGAAATCATTGGATAGTGAACATGTTGATGATCATTTCTATTAGGTCCACGTAACTGAAGAATAAAGGCCACATTCATCAGCCAAACATCCAGTCAATTTGGGGAGGGTACCTCTGCAGTAGCCCCTGGTCCAGACTCAGTGACACCCAGGTTAGGCATGCAGGACATGGGCTCTCTGGATCAGCCGGTCAGTGAGGGGAGAGTTGGGCTTCGTTGCCTCACGCTCCACCAACAAACATCTCCAGAAGGACAACACAAGACAAAAAAAAGGACAGTTCTAGATTGAGTTCTTTAGAGTAGAACATCTAACTGGAGAACAAAAGGCACTCTGCAACGGTAATCAGTAGATACAGTACACTGTATACAGATCATTGTGTACTGTATTGCACCCAGACACGCTTGCATTTTACAGACTTCAGGGGGTGTCAATAAGGACAAGCTTAGCCATGAGAACATACTGATGAAATTCAACAGTCAAGATATTGTTTCTTCTTCTACTTCCCTGACGAGGGAGCACAGGGAGCACAAGACGAGAGAAAATAAAATCTTACTGGACAGAGGACCATTTTCTTAGTCATGTGTATTATATTGTACAGAGAAATCAATAGTGTATTTTAGCCATTCACTTTTGTTGGGTTCTAACTTGAAAAAAGGTATTCCTGTCATTATATTAGAACATATTGATCACGTTACATGTATAATAAATGCTTTGTGTCTCGGATCAATGAAAGGGTGAATAGGAACTCTGTGTATGAAAAGTTACTATGGGAGAAAAGGGAAACAGAGTATGACATCACTTGTAAACATCCTGGAGAAGTGACCGGATCAAGAGCAGCTGCTACCAGACGGCTCCATCAACGAAGACGACAGCACAACCGTTAGGCAGTATTGGGCAACAGATAGCAGTTGAGAAGTTACACCCCTCATCTCATCTGGACATATAAATGGTTGTTTGATCATGTGCAAAGTGTGATTGCAGCTGAGGCACCCAGTGGGTTGAATAAAATGGGTTAGAGCTTTTACTAGTTGTGCGTTTGAGTTAACTCCTGTTTGTTCAGAACCCAACACTTTTTTTCTCATCAATGTCTATTTTGAGAAAGAAACATGCTCGGCATCTACGTCATTGTCCAATCACAGTGGCACAGCATTGAAGTGACCTCGGGGCTAATAACAGAGCAAATCGGAGTAAAAAGCCTTTCAATTGGAGGCAGCCCATCAATGTATTTTACCTGGCTAATTTCTGGTGATGAGTCACTCCTGACTTCATTGCTGCGTGAATCAGCAGCAGATTAAAGACGTCTCTCTGAGAAATGGAACAAACAAGGCAATTACAATACACACTAGACCCAACATATGTTTTTACCACAGAACATACTGTGTCTACCCCTCTGGATCATGTTCACTAGGGCACACCATTTCAAAAAGGTTGTGCAACGGAAAAAAAAACATCTTATTGGACAAGTTCGGGTAGCACCTGTCCGTTTTCTTCCCAAGTGAATACGACCCTGCTGTTGTACCCATAGAAATAAGAATGAATAGAAAGGGCATCTCCATTCAGGTCAATGATAACATAATGGGTATACTGGCAGCCATTTTGAGTGTACAGTACCCATGCCAGGAAGTAAAAGCAGGAAGAGTACCCTTCAATCTATGCTGTGATTTGTTGTGTCATCTCTACTGACATTACATGAGCCACATCGGTTAGCATCATTTAAAATGTCAATCCAGCATCAGTTGATGGAACATTCCAAATTACCATGGAAATTATTGCATCACAATACCAGGCAGCCATTGAGTGTACCCATGAGTTTACCAGTCAATTGCCAGGGTAAGAGCTTCCAAGCCCATTCATTCTTAGTTCTATGGTTGTACCTAAATAAGGATCATTTCCCTATGAACAGCGCCTAAGGACGATTGTATTGTGGTTAAATGATTTATCACTCATTGCATTGTGCTTTACATTCCCATAGGCCTATTAGAAACACAGACTGCCATAGCCTGAATGCCTCAGTGAGTGTTCGTCAAAGGTCCTTTTTTCTGACATAGATTATATATATTCCTGGTCTAAAAAGCACTTCCAGAAAGGACATTCCCTATTGAACATGCTTTTCACTCCAGGCGTAGGTTTGAAAGCCCATAGAGCTTCTGAAAACCCCCCGATGGTTCACAAAATTTGGGGCTCACCTGCGCGTCACTGCCTCCTATCTCCATCATGCGGTAGCGTATGGGCTGCAGGAGCTCCACGGCACGGCTGTAGTTGCCCTGGTCGTACTCCAGCAGGGCCTGACACATGGGCAGCCCCACGCTGCCAGCCAGCAGGTGCTGGTAGTTCTCCTCTGGAACACTAGACACACAGCAGGAGAGAAGATCGAAGACAATAGAGATGTCAAAAGCCCTATTATACTTACAAAAAAAATAAAAAAATGTATGCTCTCACTGAACTGTATGTGATCCCTGCAGAAATGGTGTCACCATGGTGTTTCTAGCAAAACGAGGTCTGAGGTTTATTCTGTACTGTCAAATACAGTTCATGACCAGAAGCTTCAGGGCATCATTCACACACAGCCAGACTAAAAGGTAAATTGGATTTACAAAATGTTGTAGGATTAACATCTGATAATAGATACTGTAGGGCATTACTGCATGTGATTGCAGAAGAGAGAAACACGTGAAACTGTCTAAAACGACAACACATCCCACCAGACAGAGTTGCTTTCATAAAATCTCTAGACTAGACCATGCATTATGATTCCTAGACATTGGTGTGAAACAGGGTTGCATTTGATCACCTATTCAGTTCTCAATGTATATTTATGATTTTACTCTGGCCATCAAAGCCCTAGAAAAAGGTGTCCGTCTAAACAATTTTATATGCAAATGGGATCATATTGAGCTCTGAAACTGAAGATGAGCTTCAAGAAAATGGTAAATATTGTTAACTGGTGTGAACAATGGAAACTGAATATCAATGTAGACAAAAAGCAGTACTCTATAGAAAAAAAAAACTAGAACACCTTTAATGTTCTCCTGCCATATTAACGTTGTCAGTGAGCACAAGTATCTGGGGTTGATTATTAATACATTTTTGGATTACAATGTGTCTGTTAAGTATGAAGCTAACCATGTGAATTGTGCCCTTGGTGCCATCATTACAAAGTGTAAAGTCATGGGTGGCCTACCTTGTAAATGTGTATGTACTTTCTGTAATGGTGGTTCTGTTGAAACTGAAGCTCATACAACGAAATAAGGGATGATCTTTGTCAGCTGTCCAGCCAAAATTAACATTTTCACGGTCTTGATGAAAATAAATAGTGACGTTTTATCCAGTAACAATAACGGAAATGCCTGCGCCAAAGCCTGCCACCACCGTATCCTCCAACAGAGAGGTTTCTTTAGAAGTGCCTAATTGTCCTTTCATTCACTGTACTTTGCTTATGCAAACGTGTATAGATGATGTAATGCATTATAGATGTCTGTACCATGTTTGATTTTTGAGACACTAAAAACTCACTTTGAGTGGTCTAGAATGTGGTTTTAAAGAAATCAGGTTTTTGTATAATAGTGGCGTGATATGTTTTCTAACTCTGCATGCATCACTGTTCACCTACACGGAAACAAAGGAAGCCTCAAAGGAATCAAATAAACGATGAGTATAATTTTTGGTAGCCTACTCTGTCACAGTACTTATATTTTGGTATTATTTGGGAAATTACACTCGACCACTAGGACCAGACAAATGGTGGTGGTAAACATCAGGCGATCTATAAAGTGGCTGGGGATCTCACCAAACAACACAAGAAACACCACATAAGATAAAGGATTTTACTACAGTCAACTCTACGGCTCAACACACATTTAAGATAACCACTACTGCTAAGTTTGTGTCTATTAGCTACCATCCACTCACCTGGTGACATTGGCTAGTTAGTTTATTTAACCAGGTAGGTCAGTTGAGAACAAGCTCTGACAGCTGCTGCTTAAAGTTAGACTCCAGCTTCAGTGATTTTTGCAATTCGTTCCAGTCATTGGCAGCAGAGGACTGGAAGGAAAGGCGGCCAAAGGAAGTGTTGGGGATGACAAGTGAAATATACCCGTTGGGGCACGTGCTACTATGGTGACCAGTGAGCTGAGATAAGTCAGGGCTTTGCCTAGCAAAGACTTATAGATGACCTGGAGCCAGTGGGTTTGGCGACGAATATATAGTGGGTTCGCGCCCAGGCTCTGTCGTAACTGGGTTCGCGCCCAGGCTCTGTCGTAACCGGCCGCGACCGGGAGGTCCGTGGGGCGACGCACAATTGGCCTAGCGTTGTCCGGGTTAGGGAGGGTTTGGCCGGTAGGGAAATCCTTGTCTCATCGCGCACCAGCGAATCCTGTGGCGGGCCGGGCGCAGTGCGCGCTAACCAAGGTTGCCAGGTGCACAGTGTTTCCTCCGACACATTGGTGCGGCTGGCTTCCGGGTTGGATGGCGCTGTGTTAAGAAGCAGTGCGGCTTGGGTTGTGTATCGGAGGATGCATGACTTTCAACCTTTGTCTCTCCCGAGCCCGTACGGAAGTTGTAGCGATGAGACAAGATAGTAGCTACTAAACAATTGGATACCACGAAATTAGGGAGAAAAAGGGGTAAAAAAAATACAAATATAGTGAGGGCCAGCCAACAAGAGCATACAGGTCGCAGTGGTGGGGAGTATATGGAGCTTTGGTGACAAAACAGATGGCACTGTGATAGCAAACTGGATGTAGTCTGAGTAGAGTGTTATAAATGACATCGCTGAAGTCAAGGATCAGTAGGATAGTCAGTTTTACGAGGGTATGTTTGGCAGCATGAGTGAGGGAGGCTTTGTTGCAAAATAGGAAGCTGATTCTAGATTTAATTTTGGATTGGAGACACTTAATGCGAGTCTGGAAGGAGAGTTTACAGTTACCAGGCACCTAGGTATTTGTAGTTGTCCACATATTCTAGGTCAGAACCGTCCAGAGTAGTGATGCTAGTCAGGCGGGGGGGTGCGGGCAGCAATCAGTTGAAGAGAATGCACTTAGTTTTACTAGCATTTAAAAGCAGTTGGAGGCCACGGAAGGAGTTTTGTATGGCGTTGAAGCTCGTTTGGAGGAGTCCAAAGAAAGGCCAGATGTATACAGAATGGTGTCGTCTGCGTAGAGGTGGATCAGGGAATCACAAGCAGCAAGAGCAACGTCATTGATATATACAGAGAAAAGAGTCGGCCCGAGAATTGAACCCTGTGGCACCCCCATAGAGACTGCCAGAGGTCCGGATAAAAGGCCCTCCAATTTGACACACTGAACTCTGAGAAGTAGTTGGTGAACCAGGCGAGGCAGTCATTTGAGAAGGCAAGTCTATTGAGTCTGCCGATAAGAACGCTGTGATTGACAGAAAGCCTTGGCCAGGTCGATGAAGACGGCTGCACAGTACTGTCTTTTATCGATGGCGGTTATGATATTGTTTAAGACCGTGGAGCGTGGCTGAGGTGCACCCATGACCAGTCGTAGAAAAATGCTTATTGAAATGATCGATTATCGTAGATTTATCGGTGGTGACAGTGTTCCCTATCCTCAGTGCAATGGGCAGCTGGGAGGAGGTGCTCTTATTCTCCATGGACTTTACAGTGTCCCAGAACTTTTTGGAGTTAGTGCTACAGGAAACCATTTTCTGTTTGAGAAAGCTAGCCTTCGCTTTCTTAACTGACTATAAATCGGTTCCTCACTTCCCTGAAAAGTTGCATATCACGGGGGCTATTCGATGCTAATGCAGAACACCACAGGATGTTTTTGTGCTGGTCAAGGGCAGTCAAGTCTGGGGTGAACCAAGGGCTATATCTGTTCTTAGTTCTACATTTTTGAACGGGGCATGCTCATTTAATTAAGATGGTGAGAAAATCAGTTTTGAAGAGCAACCAGACATCCTCTATTGACGGGATGAGGTCAATATCCTTCCAGGATACCCGGATGCAAATTGTCATAACAGAAAGCATTACGCAAGCAAAATTAATTGACCAAAAGCGCATCTGAAAGAGCCCAGTCGGCCAATTCAAAATAGAATTGAGTTTCTCTCCTCACTTTGGGAATTGATTTTTCCCCTCTCAAAAAGCTGCATTGGCCCAAAGGTGCCTTGGCTGCCTCCACGCTACATTTTCCTGTTACGTAACAACCAGAAACATGACAACTGCCCAGGATTGGATTTTTTGGCAGAAGGGGTTGTTCGCTGAGGAACATAGTGTATAGAGCCTGTGGTCAGGGGTGTCAGAACACATTACAGCCACACACACGTAAACACCACAACCTGTGGGAGAGCGCAACAGAGAGCAACCCTGAGCTCTCTCTCCACTCTGAGGCTTATCCCTCTCACCCCACCAGTCATACTCCCACTCGTTTCCTCCTCGTGTGTTATGTAAGGGGGCTGTGTAGGAGTTTCATAAGCCAGCGGTGGTGTGGTGCTCACTTGGCCCGCTCCCGGAGGCCCTCCAGCAGGCGCTGGGACTGGGCCGCTCCCCCGGACTCCTTGGCTCCCAGCGACGACATGAGGAAGTGGAGGTCGTTGAACAACAGCACATGGTCGTCAGTGTGGGGCTCTGTGAGTTGTTGCAGCTCCCGCCAGCGGTCCTTCACGCACACACCTGACACACAGGAAGAAAGTAAATCAAAAGACACACAAACATTGAACACAAGCCTATCGATAAGACACACACACACCTGACTAGACACTAGATACACATTGAGTGCACGTAACAGTAAACTTGAGCAGTAAGCATGTCTAACCCTCCATCTCCAGTCTGTAGAGTAGAGAGCAGGCGTCCACAGTGTCCAGCATGGCCCCTGAAGCCCTACCGCGCCGAGACACCTGAGGGGAAACAGTCACTTCTGTTCAGTACACAGCCGTATGTCACAACCTGTGACTTCAGCCGTATGGGTAACTATGTGTTTAAATGCCTCTCCAACAAGGGAATATCAATTTGCTCATTTTTATTTTACCTTTATTTAACTAGGCAAGTAAGTTAAGAACAAATTCTTATTTTCAATAACGGCCTAGGAACAGTGGGTTAACTGCCTGTTCAGGGGCAGAACGACAGATTTGTTGTACCTTGTCAGCTCGGGGATTTGAACTTGCAACCTTTCGTTTACTAGTCCAACACTTTAACCACTAGGCTACCCTACCACCTCATACTTGCTTTACTTTCTAGAATTGATACAGTAGTTCCCTATCCATTCCCAATGTACCAATAAAATAATAAGGGCAGACTTGACTGCTGTATTTAAGCAATAAGGCAGGAGGGGGTGTGGTATATGGCTGTTCTTATGCACGACGCAACACGGAGGGCTTGGATTGGCCATATACCACAAACCCCCGAGGTGCCTTATTGCTATTATAAACTGGTTACCAATGTAATTAAAGCAGTAAAACTATACGGTCTGATATACCACGGCTGTCAGCCAATCAGCATTCAGCTCTCGAACCACCCAGTTTATTTAGCATATTATAAAATTACAGCATATATTCCAGAGACACAATGTAGCTTTACTGTTCATATTTTCCAGGGCCGTAACTGCATACGAGGACACATGTTTTCTAATAAAAATAACAGAATATATAACACACAGTCAATAGTTTGGACACACCTAATCATTCAAGGGCTTTTCTTTATTTTGTACTTTTTTCTACATTGTAGACTATGAAATAACACATATGGAATCATGTTGTAAGGGGAAAAAACATATATAAAAAGTGTTAACCAAATCAAAATATATTTTACATTTGAGATTCTTCAAAGTAGCCACCCTTTGCCTTGACAGCTTTGCACTCATTATCTCAACCAGCTTCATGAGGTAGTCACCTGGAATGCATTTCAATTAACAGGTGTGCCCTCTTAAAAGTTAATTTGTGGAATTTCTTAACTTCTGAATGCGTTTGAGCCAATCACTTGTGTTGTGACAAGGTAGGGGTAGTATACAGAAGATAGCCCTATTTGGTAAAAGACCAAGTCCATGTTATGGAAAGAACAAATAAGCAAAGAGAAACAGCCCATCGGTCAGTCAATACGGAACATTTAAAGAACTTTGAACGTTTCTTCAAGTGCAGTCGCAAAAACCATCAAGCACTATGCTGAAACTGGCTCTCATGAGGACCGCCACAAGAAAGGAAGAGCCAAATTTACCTCTGCTGCAGAGATTAAGTTCATTAGAGTTACCAGCCTCAGAAATTGCAGGCCAAATAAATGCTTCAGAGTTCAAGTAACGGACACATCAACATCAACTGTTCAGAGGAGACTGCATGAGTCAGGCCTTCACGGTCCAATTGCTGCAAAGAAACCACTACTAAAAGGAGACTTGCTTTTGCCAAGAAATACGAGCAATGGACATTATTTCCACCGGTCTCTGTCCTCCACATTTTAGATTTTTGGTTCCAACCGCCGTGTCTTTGTGAGATGCAGAGTAGGTGAACGGATGATGTCCGCATATGTGGTTCCCACCATGAAGGTGTGATGGTGCTTTACTAGGGACACTGTCTGTGATTTATTTAGAATTCAAGGCACACTTAACCAGCATGGCTACCACAGCATTCTGCAGCTCTACGACATCCAATCTGGTTTGCACTTAGTGGTACTATCATTTGTTTTTCAACAGGACTACTACATGATTCCATATTTGTTATTTCATAGTTTTGATGTCGTCAATATTATTTGCCAATGTAGAAAATAGTAAAAATAAAGACCCTGGAATGAGTAGTTGTGTCCCACCCACCCAAAAGTAAGTACATCCTCCCCTCTTCTGGGAAGGCTTTCCACTAGATATTGGAACATTGGAGTTTTAGTGAGGTCTGAAACTCCCTGCAGCAACCTTAGTTACGGCACTGATTTTCCCCCCATTCGCTTTGGATTTACTCTTTGCCCATAAAAATAACACACCGCTATCATGTTGTGAACAAAAAACGATTTAACTTATATTTTTGACTTTAGACCGGAATGACACACATTGACCCCCAGTCTGCAGCACAACATAACCACACCATATAGCTTTTACTCTGCTCCCATACAGTAAGTGCGGCTACAGTAGGATTCTTGAAAGGCCTTTGGTATGCCATCTGCGAGGCCAAATTAGTCTTGATGAGAACTTATTGAGAGCACTAACCTGGCTGTCAAATATGTTCAGAGCTGCATCATAATCTCCCTGCGGGGGAGAAAACACAAACAAATCCAAATTGAAAAACAAGTATGAGTCTTAAAGTTAATTACACAGATAATACACACTAATACAAACATGTCCAACTGTAATCAACTTCACACTTCAGAGAACCCACGGAAAGGTACAACAAATATAAATTGCGATTGGAGTATCTCATTACAATCTGTACCTTTTCGATGAAGTATAGGGCCCAATGCCAGTAGTTGTGACAGGCTAGCATGTCACATCCCTGCAAATGAAAACGTCAAAGTTAATTACGTATTTACACAGATAGTTGAAGCCTAGCCTGGTGCCAGAGCTGTATGCATTGGCATGAAAATGACTATAGGAGTTGGGGCGGCAGGTGGCCTAGTGGTTAGAGCGTTGGGCCAGTAACTGAAAGGTAGCTGGATTGAATCTCCGAGATGACAAGGTAAAAATCTGGCGTTCTGCTACTGAAAAGGGCAGTTAACCCACTGTTCCTCAGTAGGCCTTCATTGTAAATAATGGATTTGTTCTTAACTGACTTGCCTAGTTAAATAAAAAAGGTGATTTTTATTTTTTTTCAAGGAGCTGGCAAGTCAGCACAAACAGATCTGGTACCAGGCCATATTGAGGTGTTGAATGACACAACATGCAGCAGATGGACTCGTGATGAAAACCCACCGCCCAGTCTTTCTCTGTGCTCTCCATGAACTTGAGGCCCTTTTCCACCTCAGCCTTCATCTCGTAGACGTGGGCTACAGAGTGGACACACCAGGCATCCTCCGGGGTTAGAGCCAGACCCTGGGGGTTAGTGGAGAAGATTGTAGATTGAACTACCTCATGGTAGCACATTGGTCAGTCTAGTCGATTGCCTACGCAACAGAAACGTCTGCACAGTAATAGACATCTTCTGAATGTGGTTTGATTGCCATCAAGGTTGGACAATTTAACCAGCGGAGGTCATCGTTGCATGACGACAGAATTAATGATTTACAGCTCCAAATCATTTCCATGGCAAATTGACACCGCCAGAAACATCTTACCTCTTTAGCTATTTTCTCAGCCTGGTCATAAAAATGAGTCTCCAGAAGTCCAAAGGAATATAAGCCCTTTAGGTAGCTGCAGGAAAAGGCAAAGGAAGTACAAGTATTAAAGCAGTGCTACAGCAATAGCAGACCCGAGGCAAGCTAGCTAGGTCAATATTCGTGTAGTGCATTTAAGGATGAATTATAACGCCCTATAATAAATAGCCATCCATTTGTTTTCGAGGAAAAAAGAAAAGACTCATAGAAAAGGGTCTGAATACTTATGTAAAGAAGGTTTCTGTTTTTTTATTTAAAAAAAAAAAAGTTTTAAAATGGGATCCTTCGATTTGAAATCGACTGTTGGGACTCATGGTCTGACTGCCAGCGGTGATTGTTGATCACAGTAAACACTTATACACAGAGGCAATTACTGTCTAGCCGAGAGGGAGCCTATGATGAAATACTATGAGTTATTTAACAAGAATGGCCCTCAAGAGTTCACATGATATGAAAAATACAGTATTACCAAGGCTATATCTGACTGACACCTTGCGTCTCAGTACTTGAAAAAAATAAATACGTATATAAGGAAATCAGTCAACTGAAATGAATTCATTAGGCCCTAATCTATGACCTTCACATGACTGGGAATATAGAGACGCATCTGTTGGTCTGATACCTTAAAAGCTACACGACATCTCCTTCGCACAGAGTTGATTAGGTTGTTGATTGTGGCCTGTGGAATGTTGTCCCACTCCCTTCAATGACTGTGTGAAGTTAATGGAAACTGGAACACGTTGATCCAGAGCATCCCACACATGCTCAATGGGTGACATGTCTGGTGAGTATGCAGGCCATGAAAGAACCACCATTTTCAGCTTCCAGGAATTATGTACCAATTCTTGCGTCATGGGGCCGTGCATTATCGTGCTGAAACATGATGTCAGCGGATGAACGGCACGACAATGGGCCTCAGGATCTCATCATGATATCTCTGTGAATTCAAATATGCTTATGCCTGCCGATACCATAACCCCACTGCCACCATGGGGCACTCTGTTCACATCAGCAAACCGCTCAATCACACGACACCATACTGCCATCTGTCCGGTACATTTGAAACTGGGATTCATCCATGAAGAGCACACTTCACCAGCGAGCCAGTGGCCATAGAAGGTGAGCATTTGCCCACTGAAGTCGGTTACGACGCTAAACTGCAGTCAGGTCAAGACATTGGTGAGGATGACGAGCAAGCAGATGAGTTTCCCTGACACGGTTTCTGACAGTTTTTGTGCAGAAATTCTTTGGTTGTGCAAACCCACAGTTTCATCAGCTGTCCCGTTGGCTGATCGCAGATGATCCCGCAGGTGAAGAAGCAGAACGTGGAGGTCCTGGGCTGGCGTGGTTACATGTGGTCTGTGGTTGTGAGGACAGTTGGGAATACTGCCAAATTCTGTAATACGATGTTAGAGGCAGCTTATGGTAGAACGAGTTACATTAAATTCTCTGGCAACAGCTCTGGTGTGCATTTCTGCAGTCAGCATGCCAGTTACACAGTCCCCCAAAACTGCACATTTTTGACTGGACTTTTGTCACCAGCACAAGGTGCACCTGTGTAATGAGCATGCTATTTAAAATCAGATGTTTGATATTCCATCCACCTGACAGGCAAGGAATATCTTGGCAAATGAGAAATGCTCACTAACATGGATGGAAACAAATTTGTGCACAAAATCAGAGAAATAAGCTTTTTGTGCATATGCAACATTTCTGGGATATTTTATTTCAGCTCATGAAACCAACACTTTACAAGTTGCATTTATATTTTTGTTCAGTGTAAATGCCATGAACCTATCACAATGCCCTGACAATCAGATAAGACCCCCTTGGTACAGCTAATAATTGCATATCCTCAGAGTAAAAAAAAGACCCATGTGCAATTGTTTAATGACTACCTATAGAGGGGGGGGGGGCAGATATGCCTCTCTTATAATATATAGAGGCATGTGGGGCTTTCAGTGAGGCAGCACCTACCTATAGAGAGGCATGTGGGGCTTCCAGTGAGGCAGCACCCGGGCCACAGAGTCTCTCATCTGGATCTGGGCCCCTAGGTAGAAGAAGCTGTCGTGGGCAAACTTCAGGGCGAGCAGGTCAGTAGGGTGTTCCACCAGGATCTCCTCCCAAACATCACACGCCTTAGGGAAATTCCTACAGGGGACAGACAGTAGTTATTCTCTATTGTCTTAAGTCACATTAAAACAACAGGAACGCAATGAAAGCAAATCAACATCAGATCAAATGAGAGATGTTACCTTGGTTTTAGATTGTGCTCTTGGAGATTCATATTATTTCTCTATAGCTTAGATGTATTTGTAGACTTAAGGAAGGAACTGTTTTTAGAAGCATGTGACCAAGTCATAAGGCTGAGTCGCCTGGTAAAAACAAAGATACTGGTGTGTGAATGGTCTGTTTTGCTAGGTGACCTCAATTCTCCAGGGTATTCCTTTGACCCTGTTCCAAGGCTATTACACAAGACGAGCCGAACAGATGTGGTTTTGTTTTCGCTTGTGGAATCTCTTCTGCTGTCCAAAATGTGGACCTCAATAATCAGTGCTAGTACAGTTCTATTGTCCCCTGGGATTAATAAAGTAAATCAGGGCCCGTATCCACTAAGCGTCTCCGAGTAGAAGATGGGAGGATAGAGACATTTTACTCTTACGGGTAGAAATCTATGCATGAAGCTTCTTTCGTCATCAGCGTCACACTAGTCAGATATTTAGGAGACCACATGAGCTATCCTAACCAGTTAAGTGTTACTAGCAGGTGTCTTGATAAAAGAAAAAATGCAGCGAGTCAGTGGTTCCTCCATCACATGCAAATTCTTTGGAGTTCTTAAAATAATGGTTTTGATACTTCTATATGATCAATCCATAATTAACTTAGACCTACAGTACCAATCAAAAGTTTGGACACACCTACTCCAAGGGTTTTTCTTTATTTTTACTATTTTCTACATTGTGGAATAATAGTGAAGAAATCAAAACTAATGAAATGACACATTTGGAATCATGTAACCAACAAAATAAGTGTAAATCAAAATATAATTAATATTTTAGATTCTTCAAAGTAGCCAACCTTTTCCTTGACAGCTTTGCACACACGAGGCATTCTCAACTAGCTTCAACTGGAATGCTTTTCCAACAATCTCGAAGGAGTTCCCCCATATGCTGAGCACTTGTTGACTGCTTTTCCTTCCGTTGTTCAACTCATCCCAAACCACCTCAATTGGGTTGAGGTTGGGTGATTGTGGAGGCCAGGTCATCTGATGCAGCACTCCATCACTCACTTTTCCTGTTGAAAATGAAATGATGCACAAACCAGATGGGATGACGTATCGCTGAGGTGGCCATGCTGGTTTAGTGTGCCTTAAATTCTAAATAAAATCACTCAGTGTCACCAGCAAAGCACCCCCACACTATGCTTCACAGTGGGAACCACACATGCGGAGATCATCCGTTCACCTACTCTGCGTCTCAAAAAGACACGGCGGTTGGAACCAAAAATCTCAAATTTGGACTCATCAAACCAAAGGACAGATTTCCACCGGTCTAATGTCCATTGCTCGTGTTTCTTGGCCCAGGCAAGTCTCTTCTTATTATTGGTGTCCTTTAGTAGTGGTTTCTTTGCAGTAATTCTAACATGAAGGCCTGATTTACGTAGTTACCCCTGAACAATTGATGTTGAGATCAGTCGGTTACTTGAACTCTGAAGCATTTATTTGGGCTGCAATTTCTGAGGCAGGTAACTCCAGTGAACTTATCCTCTGCAGCAGAAGTAACTCTGGGTCGTCCTTTCCTGTGGCGGTCCTCATGAGAGACAGTTTCATCATAGCGCTTGATGGCTTTTGCAACTGCACTTGAAGAAACTTAAAAAGTTACTGAAATTTTCCGCATTGACTGACCATGTTTTAAAGGAATAATGGACTGTCTTTTCTCCTTGCTTATTTGAGCTGTTCTTGCACCAAATAGGGTTATATTCTGTATACCACCCGTACAACACAACTGATTGGCACAAACGCATTAAGAAGGAAAGACATTATACAAATGAACTTTTAACTAGGCACTCCTGTTATTGAAATGCATTCCAGGTGACTAACTCATGAAGCTGGTTGAGAGAAAGCTTTGCACACTCTTGGCAGTCATCGATTTAGATTTGTTTAACACATTTTTGGTTACTACATGATTCCATGTGTTATTTCATAGTTTTGATGTCTTCACTATTATTCTACAATGTAGAATGTAAAGGAAAACCCTTGAATGGGTAGGTGTCCAAACTTTTGACAGGTACTGTACATCTTGCACTTCCGACTATGATTTCACATGAGGCCTATTACACAATTATATATACCTGAATACTTATAACCACTAAGCTAATAAACATGTTTTGCTTTTTTATTATTTAATTAGCTACATCATGTTATTTCAAGTTATCCTTTTGGAGCACAACATCACGTTGTTAAAAAAAAGATGTCTACATTGGGTATGCCTATAAGTTGGGCAATTGAAGTCATCTAGGGCTTATGTTAACGTTGTATGCAACATTATCGGCAAGTGTAATCATTATGCCGATTTGCAAAACGTCTTGCAACAGAAACCAGTCACTCCAAATGGAAAATGCAAACAAGAGTTTCTATTGGACCAACTCAGGTTGGGCCCTCCCCGCTTCGTTCCGTTTAGTTCTTAAAACGGTAAACAGTTTCTTTAATAAATACACCCCTACTGTACCAAAGCAATTTGGAGATGTTAAACGGGAGTGACAAGTGTGTTGAAGGTAATATTGTCCAAATTCTGCTTTTAACAACCATCAGAATTGGTTATGCAGGCCAACATATTAGGCAATAATTAAGAGAAGGCAAAGTGATCGTGCCAGGTGACAATTAGATCAAACTTTTTACCATTGCAACATTTGATGTACAGTCACATTCACCGTGGTTGTCTGAAGTACATTATCTATAGAGTTCACAGATGGCGATGCCGTACAGCGATTGGATATTCCCCATCATTTTGCAACAAAGTCAGAGCGTCATCACCAGCTTTCCTTTGCGGTAACTCAAACTGTCGGGATGACCAGCTGAGAAACTTATGAGTTGATTTTACTCCTGGCTTAGAGTTGGTCTGGGCAGTGTACTACCATCATCCTAAAAACCTACCGTTAGCTGTGTGTTTGTTGTCGTTTTAAAATAGGTTAACAGGATTCCTAGGACTTTCTCTGAGATGTTTTGTGGCTACAGACCCAGATCGCTCTCAGATCTCCAGTGGTTCCCTGGTTCTCACCCCTTGGAGAAGTGCTCCATGGCCCTGACGTGCAGCCTCTCCCTGGTGGTAATGTCCTGCTGGATCTGGCCGAGCTCTACAGTCCTCTTCACCGCGCTGGCCAGGCGCTCGTTCAGAAGAACCGAACTCCCTGTCCCCACCAGCTCCATCCCCGTGCTGATCACATGACCCATCACTACAGGGCACAGGGACACTTTTGGTAAGTCTGAAGGCCTAGTCAACCCCTAGATACTCATTCACTATTCTCTCAAAAGCTACAGTAGTCGTGATGAATGTAGACCCTCAGAGTTAACATCGGATAGTTGGAATTCAACCTCATAGCTCCAATCCTAGACACTTCTCAATGATCTGAAAGAATTGTATGGATGTAAAATAATATGGCCATGGCTCCACCTCGTCATCTGAAAGGAAGGTAGAATTTCCACCAGATTGGTTACACCCATCCGCTCCGTTCAGATCTATGAGAAGTGTCCTGACGTAAGGCTAGGGTTGATTTCAGACTGGGACGCTCACAGCACTGTACTACACTTCAATGTTAGCTTAATCCTCAATGTTACAATGTTGTACTGTATTTAGACTGAAGTCCTGAATGTAGCCTAGTGAGTGTCATTGCTATAGCCTTAATGCTCCAGTAACCTCTTTCGAGTGCTTGTTAATAATGTATCTTTATAGGCTGAATAGGATTCTGTGCAGGCCTACTAAGGGTTTAACACCCATACAATGCTATCTTTTTATGAGGAAAAATTGATTACCAGAAGTCTCACTATGTTCTTACATACCAAAGTCAGGGTCAGCTGACTTGACTGCAGACATGCATCCCTCGACTCCTCCAAGGTTCTCATCATTGCGCCAGGTTACATACTGGGATTTAAGATGGACGCACAAAACCCCCAAAAAATTTAACAGAATGTGTTCAGATCACAAAAAGGAACATATGTCTCTCTCCGGTAAGTTGTAAGGTTTATGTCAGCAATTATACACAATGACCATTGTTACTTTTTTTTGTCCACAAGGAAAAAGGCCATTTTAGGCTTAGGGGTTAGATTCAAGGTTACAACAGTGTAGGCTCCTTAGAGGAGGGAAGGGAGGACCATCCTAATTTCAGAAAAATGTAAAGTGAAACATTAAAAGTCATCCTTTTTACATTTTAGTCATTTACCAGACGGTCTTATCCAGATCGACTTACAGTTGGTGCATTTAAGATACTGTGATGTGTGGTTGTCCCATCTAGTGAAGTACATTTTCTTCAATAAAGTAGCTATCAGCAAAGTCAGTAAATTGTGAGTGTTAGGTGACGAGAGGCTACTTTTGTTGATAAAACTATACTTAACAAAAATGTAAACGCAACAAAAGTAAAGTGTTGGTCCAATGTTTCATAATAAAAGTCCCAAGAAAGGTTCCAAATGCAAAAAAAAGCTAATTTCTCTCAAATTTATCCATCCCCTTGACAGGTGTGGCATATAATTGTAATTTTTATTTAACCAGGCAAGTCAGTTAAGAACAAATTCTTATTTACAATGACGGCCTAGGAACAGCGGGTTAACTGCCTTGTTCAGGGGCAGAACAGATTTTTACCTTGTCAGCTTGGGTTTTCGATCTAGCAACCTTTCGGTTACTGGCCCAAAGCTCTAACCACTAAGCTAATCAAACAGCATTATCATTACACATGTGCAACTTGTGCTTGGGACAATAAAAGGTCATTCTAAAATGTGCAGTTGCAACAGATGTCTCATGTTTTGAGAGAGCGTGAAATTAGTATGCAGGAATGTCCACCAGAGCTGTTGCCAGATAATTTCATGTTAATTTCTCTACCATAAGCCACCTCTAACATCATCTTAGAGAATTTGGCAGTATATCCAACCGGACTCACAAACGCAGACCACGTGTAACCACGCCTTCCCAAATCCTCCACATCTGGCTTCTTCACCTGCGGGATCATCGGAGACCAGCCACCCCGACATCTGATGAAACTGTGGGTTTGCACAACCGAAGAATTTCTGTGCAAACTGTCAGAAACGGTCTCAGGGAAGCTCATCTGCGTGCTTGTCGTTCCCACCAGTGTCTTGACCTGCATTTGACCTTGCATTTCTATTTTTGTTCAGTGTAATTATATTCAGGTCACCAAATAACTGATTAAAACAGTTGCAATGAAAGTCTACAGCAGCCTCAACAGAACCCTCTAGGGTAGCACCATGGTGTAACCGGAGGACAGCTATTATCCATCCTCCTCTAGGTCCATTGACTTCAATACAAAACCTAGGAGGATCATGGTTCTCACCCCTTTCCATAGACTTACACAGTACTTATGACGACTTCTGGAGGACATCCACCAACCTTTCAGAGCTCTTGCAGCATGAACTGACATGTTCATCCAATCAAAGGATTTAGAGAATGAATCTAGTTCTGAACGCATGAGCTACAGCTATCTAGCACTGAAGTGCATAACGTGTGGTGAGATGACAAAGAGAGAAAGACAATAATTGAACAGTTAAAATAATTTCTTAAATTGAGAAGCAGCAGCGATGAGTGAGAAAGCGGGAGCTAGCTATATTTCATTGTATTTTATCTTACCTTTCACCTTCTTAAAGTAGCTAAATAATGCAGCTAATTTAGCCAACTCAACAACTTGACTCAAACAGAGAGGAATGCTATTCATGTTAGCCAGCAAGCTAAGGCTAGCCAACACTGCATCTCTTCCAAGTCAAGATAAACTCTATTTTATTAATTTATTGCCACGAGGCCCACCGGTGTAATTGCTATACTGCATGATAGTACACATGGATTGGATTGTGGGTTTACTAACGTGTTCGTTCTAGTAGCTATGTTGACTATGACGTTAGCTAATACGGTGAGAACGATAGTTATGGTATGAAGGTTGGGCTTAAGAGAGGTTTTTCACCTGGTGACAGACAGCTGTTGTGTTGTGCATTGAAGTGACAAGTGAAGGGAAAAGGTGAAAGGAGAGAGTGTAAATGCAAGAAGGAATTATACAAGAAGCAAAGTGATGACGCTGCATGCGGCTGCTACGAAAATGTCATCTGTGTGTGCGGATGATCGGGGGTGTTTTTATTCCAAAACGTTTATTAAACTGAAGCAAACGGAACAAAACGGAGATGGACCTGCCTGAATTTGTCCAACAGAAACTATCGTTTTAGTTAACTGTTTGGACTAATGATTACACCCCAGATCAGCTAGATGAAGGTGGTATTGAATGTGTCACCTTGATTACTCCAATTTGTCTCAACCTTTACTTTATAAACATTCATTTGTAGGCTAGGTTGTAGCTACCTTATGATGGGTATAGGGCAAATTCAAGTATCATGTAGTAGCATAAACCTATTGATTGTTACATAGAGCTGGGTGAATGGAATATCCAATATAATCCAATATGCTGTAATAGAAATAAGGCTATCCTCCCTAATCTTAAAATGACACCAACCGCCGCTGGGCTACAATTAGGTTTAGGGAAAATAGGATTTTTCATGGGAATCAATTGTTTGGTCCCCACAAAGATAGTAAAACAAATATGTGTGTGTTTGTGTGTAGACAGAGCTAATAAAATGACTACCTGTGTGAGTATAGCATCATACATTTTGCAGGCCTCATTGCTGGATGTGGACAATGGTAGACCCTCTGCCCTCCAAGCCTAAGGAAATAGAAAACGGTTATCACACTAACCTTACGTCCCTTGAGAGGAAACTAATCGGTTTGCCTTAGGATACTTTTGTTATCAAGCGGGATTTTAGTGTGTGGAGGAAATTGTCCCTCGGCCAAAGTCTGACTTCATCAGTTCATGAAACTCATTTTTTTTTTATTGACGACAGACACCTTCACTGCCTAGGCTACTGCAATAGAAAATCGTTTATCGCGATACAAATGTAGCCTACAAAAGTTACAGTAGCCTATGCAGCTTGCCGTCATGCACATTGATGTTAACGACAAAAGACAGGACAATAATGTAAAATGTAATTTATCCATTGTAAATAAAACAGTTAACCTCTATCTGAAACTTGGCATGGCCAATCAACAGCGCAGTAGCTTAATGGAAGGAAACAACCTGTGGGATGTAGCCTATTTTCTACTTTCCCGATATCATAGCCTATTGAATTTAAACAATCATAATATGCAATCCAATACATAACACGCAGCTCTGGTAATTGGTTAATTTACCTGACAATCCCTGAAACTAGACGCAATCATTTCTGCTAACTGCGGCGGTCTTCTTTTTCCTTGCGCGACTAAAAACTTTTCCGTTTCGACTGCACACACCCGCCCTTTGTACTGAGGAGATACACACAAATACCGGAGTGGACATTTCAACCAGCAAGTGGCTTGGGTCTAAATCTGTCAGTGTGTAGAGACTAGACGCCAGGTTTCTTCCTTGTCGCGCCTATATCCCAATTGGAGTACAGCGAAAGGGAAAATTAGGCTACCTTTCAGCAAATTTGTCACAGGTAAATGTTACACATTATTTAGGGTAGATTCTGAGAAAGTTGCCCTTATTTGATGTAGCCTCTATGTCATAGATAAAAACAAGCACTCCTGGTTTTAATTGGGCAAGTATTCAAACTGATCTTTTCATTAGAGAATCCAGACCAAGTTCAGTAGCCAAAGGTCGCAGATAGAAATGCATAGAGCCGGGGTGATTTCTTATTCTACATGTCAGAGGCATATTTGTTCTACATAGCACATTTATTTGATTGTTGCCTCCTGCTGAATTTACACCAGATGTGCTAGTTCTGGAATACACAAAATAATTGGAAATGACAGGGGCAGCATGCTATGCAGGACAGTTCTCTTTCAAGTATTCTTTTCGGCATTTCACTTATAGCGTGTTTGTTAAAAGCCTTTATTGAGTTGTGTGCGTCGGGAAAGGGTGTCCCTCCTATCCCACAAAAAGGTCAAACGCAGCATCTCTGGGTCATTCAAAACCTTCTTCTCATCAGAAAGCTTACTTCAACATGACAGCATTTTCCACAACTAGCTAAACTGTCCAGAGAAGTGAGTTTACAACTCGCTCGCTGGGCGCTATTCTCGGGACTGGTGGTGACAATTTTACTTTCCCTTCACCATAGTTAGAGAAATTATTTGAGGGAGGAACGGGTACAGCTGTGACACGGCTAACTCATTCAAGACCAAGTTAGCTGTATCGAAACACTGACTAGTCGTTAGCAAGCTAGCCACCACGCTAGCTAGCTTTTGTGGTTTTACTTCGACAAGAAAAGTTTACTAACTACACCAATCTATCTTTTCTAACTTCTTGTTTCGGAAACGGTATCCGGCCATCACACCGGAGATAGCTAGCAATTAGTGGGTTATCGGACTACCCTACCACGCTAGTTTCACTACCCTAACAACGCCACAGGGTTTTTCAACAGCCTCCTTTTGGAATCATCGGATGGAGACGAAGACACCTTCGTCCCCTCAGGCCAGGCTACCATTCCTCCTGCCGGGAATCCAAAACCGGTCAAGTAGGCGTGGCGCCATCCCCACCAGTTCTCAGTATAGACCTGCAGGTTGTGTGCAAACGTGCTGCGAATAAACTGGTGGCCCATTGCAGTAGCAGAGACCCCCACATCCCGCTACGAGGGTAATAGGCTACCCAAAGCCAAACGGGTAGCCAGGCAACTACTACCAGTCTTCCCAGAATGCCTGGAGGAGGTTACCCATACCTGGACTACACCTTTCTCCTCCAAGAACCCTGTCCAAGGTAGGTTGGTGTTAGACTGTGTTGACATGGCAGGGATTGGGCTTGCCCACATGGTCCCCCATCGAAACCCTGGTGGCTTCCCATCTACACCCCAGCCAGAAGTCCTCCATGACCTCGACTACTGGCCCCACCTTCCCAACCAAGTAGGAGCGCTTCCAGTCCTCTGCGACAGAAAAGGTCTACAGGTCAGTCGCCACAGCGGTGAGGGCTCTCAGTACACACCGGAGCCGGGTCTGTGGGATAAGATCTGTATTGCCACAGACCTCAACCTGCGTCTGCTGAAAGCCGCTGTCTAGGTGTCAGGAAGAGCGACGGGGCTCATGATATCCCAGGAGAGGGCTCGATGGCTCAACCTATCCACAGTGTCCGATAGTGAGAAGCTGAAGATTCTGGATACTCCAGTAGACCGTAAAGGCCTTTTCGGTCCCACTGTCAAGATGATGCAGAAACAGTGCAAGGAGAAAGAGGGTGAAATCCTCCAGCTCTGTCTGCCCAGGAAGACACAGCCCAGTGTCTCGCCGCACCTTTGCCCAGGCTGCAGCAGGTCAACCCCCCCTCGACCTTTAATATCCCCAGATGCCCAGCCCCCCAGGCTGCGAGCCCAGGGCAGCAGAGAACCTTAAGGGCCCCTGGTCTAAGAAGCATCCCATCCATGGCACCAAGGAGCCAGCCTGCCCCTAACCCCACCCAGGGGGTGAAGAGGAAGAAGCGGATGGCCTGACAATGTCCCCATCGCCAGAGAGGTGAGAACGGCCTCTCTGGCCTGTTCTCACCAAGCGCAGTTCTATCTCCTCCGCCAAGCCTGAGCCTGTTCCTGGGTGCAAGTTCCCAGGCACCTCAGTGTACTTGGCATACCGGGTCGGGGGTCACAGGATACAGACCAAAGAGAAGAGACAATGTTCAGGTGGACGCTCCTACAAGGCCCCCCTTTTGTCTCCAACACTACTTGTAAGAGGTGTTATATAAAAGCTTACTCATAAAAGGAGACAACATACTTTTTAAAATAACTGCATGGTTTTATTGCCGTTTCAGCATACATCCAACACTCTATGCATTTTCGCTACATGAATAAGCATTTACATATCTGCCATGTTTTAAAAATTAGGATTCATTTTTCTTTACATATGATACATTTTTGCACACATGTTAATAAATATCAATACAATCTGTCAAACGTATCACACCATCTAAAACACCAAGCCTTGAAATGTAACTTTTTTTATGTATTCACAGCTCTGTTTAATTCTTACACATATTCTCACGGTGTGTAACTCTATACAGCAACAACAACAAACGGTGACCAACCAAAGGTTTACAGTTTGGCAGAAAGGCCAGTAGGTTCGTATGACAAACAAATGTACATGCTCCTGTGACTGAATAGAAGCGGTTTACTTCGAGCAGTAGAGCAGCCTCGTGTCTCCACTTCTACTCATGACTGCTGTTTGGCGACCTGTAGTTGTATAAAAAGGATTAACAAAAAAGTTAAATGTACCCTGGTGGGATACATACAAGTTTGAAACTCAAAAGAAAACTGTAAAATATTAAAACAAATGAAAAAGGCATTTTGCTCCAAAGCAGGTCGGATAGCGAAGCCAGAGGCTGTGTTTGAGTTCTGTGGTTTATCCCCTTTGATATAGCAAAATATTCACTGACACAACTGTACTGTGACACCAGTTAGTGACGTGTCAGTTCACTTCTGGTATTATGATGATAACACGATGCACTGATATACTGTGTAAGTCCAATAAGACACTGCCTCTTCTGAGATCAAACTAACTCGACTGCTATGTCTTTCTCTTTTTAACATTTCATCTACGCTGAGGATATTTCACGGTACAGTATATGCCAATTAGTATTGAATAAGGGCAACTGATTATATAAACTGACATTTTTATGTGATATACAGGGAAAGGCATCATATGGAGAAGGACACATCACTCAGAACTAGGAGCCTAAGAGATGTGTCAAGTGGGTTCCTTGCTGAAGTGTGCATGTGTCAATTAATCTATGCTACAGGTTAGAGCATCAAAACCGTGATGTATCATGGGTAAATAGTGACTGACTGAGCTACAAATAATATTGAGTAGTTATTTAGGATGCAAGGTGATTTGTAGATCAGTCAGTCCGACTCGCCTTTAAAGTCGGCTGCAATGACAAAACGTGCACTTTGTAACACATGATATGCTTCTATATGAGTCTGCAGCAGCATACAGTCCTGACACGCACTGGCTTCTGGGTGATGGAGTTTTCCGTTAGTTTCCTTGCTGTCAATGTCATAAAGAGAGCACAAGTGCATTCTGTTGAGCCACCAGTTCAGGCACTCTCATCCATGAACGAAAATACCAAAAACAGTTCATTTGGGTTCTTTGTAAAAACAACGCTAATAAATACACAATTGAAAACGACTAAGTGACCAGATTCCAATGATCCTTATCGTTGACTCTTAGTGTGAATCTCTGTGCAAAGAAATGACAGGCCTTTTAGAGTGTGATCCTCATTGGCTCCTCAGAACATGGAAGCCACTGTGTAATTGGAGAGAAAGCCAGCTAATGCAGAGGATGTCCCTCCCTCAGTCAGCATTCACAATGGCAGAGGATGTCATGAGGTTAGGATGAGAGAGACCAGTCTTCGGTCCACTCCTCCCCTTTCTACAGAAACTCTTAACAATCGATAGATCAAGGGCCTACCCTCATCTAAAACCACAGCTTCTTTAATGTGTTGTGTTATGCACATTCAATACACAGAAACCGGTATCATATTTTGAATTCCTTTACATCAGCAGGACCAAACCTCTTTCTTCCCTTTGTGTGATCGAGATTAAAAGAAATAAAAAATAAAATTCTTCCTAGAGGAGGTAAGTTCCCCGTTCTGGAGAATCACGTCGAAAGACCTTCTGAGGTTCTGAGAAAGTCCAGGCTGTAGTTGCTCCTCCCACCGTGAGGTGAGATATCACTAGGTAATGATGCCTGCCTGGTGGCAGAGTAGATATGTAAACATTTTAGACTGCTCCAACAGCGGAGCCATGATAGGACAACTCTGCGCACATTCGCCAACAGAAGGGCCGTGAAAGAACAACTCCGTTCTGTACGCATGGAACCGTGATTTAGGTCTTCACTGAGCCCTGACACAGGGGAGGGGTAGTGTATTATCTGAGTGGGGGTGGATGGTGCGTCTAGTTTCAGGCCCAGTTGAGGTTGAAACCCTTTGAGAGCATGACAGACTCCAGGTCCTTATCTTCCTCCTTCTCCCGGAGCCTCTGCTCCTCCAGGAGGGCTACCAGGGAGTCTCTCTGCTCCACCACCTCCAGCATCTCATTCAGGATATGCTTCTCCTGCGCCAGCTCCACCTCTGTCTTCAGGTGGTCTGAGGAGGATGAAAAAGAGGGACAGATAAGTCAGGAGCTCACATGTAGAGAGGAAAGTAAAAGGAGTCTCACTGAAATTTGATGAAACCATGGATGTTGTTTCACATTGTCCCGCTTTTCCATGTTTTTTTATTGCTGCACACAAATTGCCCTTTGGGTACAATAAAGATGTATTGAATTGAAAAATGGCGATCCTCACCTTCAATTGCCATGCGCTCCCTCAGGTCCTGCTGCAGTCGACTCTGACGATCCTCCAGCTCCAGTTCTCGTGCACTGGGGGACAGAAAGACAGACTTACGGCCCAACTATTACACCCGTGGCCCCGTATTATGTCTGGTCTAAATGATGTCGGTCTACTTTTTGTTACAGTAGCGTATTTGGATGCAGAGTTAACATTCAGTAGGCCTATAACAAAGGATATAAATGGTCAACTCACAATATCATCAGCTCAGATTCGTATCGCACCAGGGCGTTTTTCTCCTGGACCAGTTTGAACCACTCCTGCATGAGCTTGGGGTCGTCCTTTTTCCCCATCCCTGGAAGAAGCAGCAACACGGAAAGGGGAGTGAGGGAAACGGCAGGGCAGAGGAAGCTCTAGGTGGTTCTGATGCAGACACTGACACAGGCAACGCATTGACAGCCAAGCCAAGATGTCTTTGTAATGGGAATGGATGATGAGGTGGGTATGATTGACCGGACTGTTGAGCAGGGGTCAGGATGGTCTGGCCGTACGGCTCACAGAAGATGGCGTGGAGGATATTTAAACTTTGGGTGTTGCAAAGTTGAGAATTTGTGTGTCACTCAATCTGGACTTCTGAGACAGACACCCCTGCTACTGTACTATGATATAGTAATAATAGTAATAATAATAAATGGCATTTAGCAGATGCTTTTATCCAAAGCAACTTACAGTCATGCCTGCTTACATTTGTATCAGTCGGGTGGTCCTGGGAATCAAACACACTATCCTGGCGTTGGAAACGCCATGCTCTACCACTGTATGTTCAGAGCAGTGGACGTCTCCTACCAGTGTGTGTGTGTCCCTTACAGAGAGGGCCATGGGTAGGGAGTAGAAAACCTGGCTATTCCACCACATTGTACCCATGGAACCTATGGACTTTTTACACAGAGATACAACTATTCTGGTGTTCTATCTCAATGGAAGTTTGACATCCCTACATGCAACAATGAACCACCAGCAGAAATAAAGGATTTTGTCGGATCCTATTTATGCGGAGTGGTTTCATAACACCCATGTTATGAATTATTTCATAGTCCCTACAGCTTCTACTGGGTCAAATGGTGACGCCGATCTGTCATTTCGACCAATAGTGAAGCGATCACACTCTCCTATTAGGTCTGCCTGAGAGGGAAGCCTCTACTGGCATTTGGCATGCATTACTGCAGTCAAGGGCCAGTGCAGCCAGGGGCTGCAGAACCTTTTTCCTTGTGCCACTGTAAAGGCGGCCAGTCCATGCTATGCTATCTGTCGCACGCAGGTGGAGCCAAGCGGTTTCAATGAGACACTGGGTGGGGGGGGCAAACCATTGATGCAGCATGACGTACTTAGCTGGAGTGGTTGAGTCTCTTGCAAAACGAAAAGGAAAAACACAGTACACACAAAAATCGAATGGCTGTGCTCTTGGGTGCTGCTGCCGGCTTTCGCTGATTAACAGACAAGGACAGAGAGAGGCAAAGCAGGGTTCCTCAGACAGGACAAAGAAGAGATGGAAACAGGTGGATTTGCTAACTTATCCAAAAATGTGCTTGCTTTTCTCTCCCTCTCTCTTTGCGCCTCGTCCACCACCACCCTCAGCCCAGGTTCCCAGAACACAGGAGAGAAGAACCACAGAATTAGCAATAAAAACACACCAGCCTGAAAACCCGATCGCACAGAACACACACAGGCATGTTTTGTTTGCTACATTGATCAGCAGGCTTCTCAAGAAGTTCCACTTATCCCCTAATCTGTATGTTGGTAGAATATGCAAAACTGAGACGTGTCAGACGTAGGTATTTCGTTCTCTTTCCCACAACCTCGTCACACACGGTCTAGTTGCAACACACTATAGTCGAGGGACAGAGGCTGTCTGGCAGCCTTCACGCACTATAGAGAGACTAGACCATTCAGTCGTGCAAATGTCCATTCGTTTTACAGCAAACAGAGGACATGCTGTTGATTAAACACTTCACACTGAAGTAGAGGAGGTTTCCCCTTTAGCTTTTGTTTTTAGCTTTAGCTGCAGCTACTTAGAATGATGGAAAAAGGTGTGTACGATAGTTGTTTACTAGGGTTGAGGGCTTTGACCCATGTTCTGCCTGAGACTGTTAAACTCAAGGGCAAGATCATCTGGGAAAGGGTCTATAGAAACGTCAATGTATATATGGTTGATTCATGACAGTCACTATATAAACCTTTTAAAAGTACTATTGTTGGCAATGTGAACTAGGTTTCTGAGTATCCTCAGCTCAACAAACCAAAAAGTACATCAGTAGCATAGACATGTCCTGTCCTTATGTTCTACATCGTTCCAGCAAGTTCCCAAATATCTACATAACAGTGTGTACTGTACTGTTGAATGTAGTGTGATACGACTATGGCAGATACACAACGGTGACATGAGGAAATCTACTGAGCCCGGGCACACAGAGGGTGAGGAGGAGGAGAGGGAGGAGGAGTTTCAGGAGACCAGGCGGGAGGAGCCCGGCTCTGTGGATCCTGGTGGTCGGTTGCCATGGTAACCCGCAGCAACCGGATGCAGCGGAGGCAATAGATTACGTTACCTTCAGGGGAACAGCAGGGGCAGAAGGAGATAGGTCTTCGGCGAGGGGTCCCGACAAAAGGCTCAACTACTTCCACAACGTGGTGAAAGAGTGCCAAGGAGTGGAAGAGCGGAAGAGTGGAGGAAGAGGTGATAGACACAGAGAAGAAAGTGTAGAGGGCATAAAGCGTGAGAGGAAGTGAAGGAGGGGGGAAGGTGAGGAAGAAACAACAGTGAGGATAAAAATCTAAAAGAGTGAGAGCACTAGGGGGGGAGAACTGAAAACACCTTGAGAGAGGAGGTGATAGAGATCAGTTGTGTGGAGGGAGGGAGGGAGGGAGGGAGGGAGGGAGGGAGGGAGGGAGGGAGGGAGGGAGGGGAGTAAAAACAAAGGGCTAGAGAACAGGAGGGAAAATAATCTTGTTCTTTCATCTGTTCATCTGAATAATACCCCTCAAACTCAGAAAGACAGTATTGTGTCCACAGAGTTCTATGGTGCTACACAGGAGCTTTTGCAACATCAATGTTGTGTGATGTGTTGACAATGCTCTGCAAATTGGATTCATCCAAATAAAAACAGCTTTATATTCATCATCACTCGAAGGTTTACAGAAATAGAAAATAACTATTTCCCGCTCAGATGATTTCATTATTCCATCCTTGAAAATATTTCAGCTCTTCCAGGTAAACGTAACTTGTATTTTTTGACGCTATTTTGAAGTGCAAATGAGCATTTCGTAGAAATGCATGTGAACCTCTGTGAGAATGTTCTCACAGAAAACGAGTTCATACTATCTGCTGGATATAGTAGAGTTAGTAAAGTGGAAAATAGACAAAATAATTGAATTCTCTCAACAAGGAAGAGCATTCTATCCCAGGGTACGGAACACACAATGGGAAGGATCTTGATAGGACATGTGAAGAGGAGGGATGGTGTCATCGACGGTCACACACCGATACAGACAGGAAACTCACAATGTACTGAAAAGTCTGAGACCTGGGGTGAAAGAGCTGGGAGAGAATGGAATGCGGGGAAATTGAACCACAAGGGACTATCACAGAGGATAGGAGGAGGATGTGTCGGAAGAACTACCATGTAGAATCATCATAACTCTCGACTCAAACAAGAAAGGCTTATCGCTTATACACTCACTGCTGGCAGACTTTTAGAGCGGATTGCTTCTGCCTCGCACCTCATCATGAAATCAAAGTTATGTAACAGAACATGCATATGAATTTCCAAATCATTGAGAATCAGTGGAATGTGAAACTAGCATGCCTATTGGAGGTGATTATGGTCATAAATGGAGTGATAGACAAGATGTGTCGCTGCAGTCAACCCTGCTGGCCAAAAGCGAGAGCGTGACAGTTTTATTCACTAGCCTTTAGCACCCCCTGCAGGGCTACTACACACACAGCACAGCCATGCTGCTTCTCACAACAGCCTGTGTCGCGGAGCACGACTCAGCCAAAGCCAGTCCGACACTGTACCAGACCAGGCCCAACCTGCAGAATGCAGACCATGCACACCTTCTCCTCCACACAGCCCAAAAGCTCGAGACCACGGAATTCAGTTTGGAGGATCAAACCAAGTGTCAATGGTGTCTTCCAGAAATACTTACCTTCTGTGCAATGGATTCCTTATCTCAAGAAACTAAACATTTATGATGGTGGCATGCAATTGAACCGAGGCACGATAAACCACAAAGTGAGAAAGTGAAGAACAATCGTCAAAGGGGGCATGGAATTCATGAATGTGATCATATTAAAATCGGGGGGAACAATGGCCAGATAGATTTTTCCCAGTGTTACAACACTCCACACCATCTGCTGTCTAATGGGTGGGGACAACGACAACATGGCTGGACAGCATCATCACAGAGAGAATAACAGTCCAACAGTCGGACGGACACACACCACATCCACCCTGGGTCAATAAGACGGAGACTCTGTTGGACAATCACAGGTTGTGTCCCAAATGGCACCCTATTCCCTATGTAGTGCACTTCTTTTGACCAGAGCCCTATGGCCCTGTGTGGTGCACTATTTCTGACCAGGGCCCAAACCCTTTTCCCGATGTGGTGCACTACTTTTGACCAGCGCCCTATGTGCCCTGGTCAACTGTAATGCACCATATAGGGCCCTGTTCAAAAGCAGTGCACTATATAGGGAACCGGGTGCCTTTCAGCACGGACACGTACAGTACAGGGAGTTATGCAACGGGGCAGGTATGGTAGAGGCCGAGGAGCAGTGGCACCAGAGCTGGGACTACAGGGATGGATTTAGTACCACAGCACACAGCTCTAAGGTAGTAGGGGTGGGCTAGGGGCTAGTCAAGGGCCAGGCCATGGGTTTAGTTAGGAGTTTAGGGGTCAGTAAGAGGCAGGGCTGCACTACTTTCCAGTTAGGTGTTAGCATGCGTGAATTTTTCTTTTGTCGATGTGATCATTAACTTGTACACAAAGCATTAAGGCGTTGACATTTACCACCGCCGTAAAATCATATTATGTAATCAATGCAGCGGCGTTAACGTTACAATGTTCAAAGAGGTTTTGAAAATGATCAGACTATCTTAAGACGACGAGATAAGTGTGTGATCTTTCGGACTGTGTGTGCTGGAAGTACTGCTACTGCAGCAGCAGGGGACGTAGCTAAGAGGAAACAAGCTCCAGACCGGTAGCATAGCTGGGGGAAGACAAATAGGTGGGTTAGCTGTTAGTTAGTTGGAAGCGACAGATTTGAAATACATACCGCCCAGATGCAAGTCCAGGATTTCACTGTAATTAGACTCTCCCCAATAGTCTACAACAGGGATATATTAGAGATACGAGTTATTGTACACACACACACACACACACAGCCACCACTGGGCTACACCAATCTGCAACAACAGGGTCATGCATGTGATTGCATACACGTCACATTCACACACACACACTACAACATACACCCAAGTACTCACCACAAAACAAATGCAGTCAAGTACACATATTGGCTTGTACTACATGGTATTTTCCGTAATGACAGGATGGCTACATAGATTTGCTGTATGGCTGGGTACTGCCTCTGTGTACAAGTTATGAACAGTGTGTGTAGGAGGCAACACCAGCTCTGGAGAGTCATTGTGATATAACCCAAAGGGTCAGTGGGTTCAAATTTCTTGTAAATATCCCCACTTTTGATTATTGACCATACCGACAGATAAAACACAATGTTGCACGATATGGAAGCCCTTTGGGGCAAAATTCAACTCAATCTTGGCGCCGATGAACCCTTCTAGAAAGAGGACAACCACATCCAGTGTGAGCACACACAAATCTATGTTGAAACAGACATCCTCCTAATCGCATGCAGCTCAAGACGATGACCGACAGAAAATAAATGAGAGTACAAAGATCAAATGTTCAGAGATGGAAGACTGTTGCAGTGTCACCACTATTGGCATGTACAGTACGGGTCTTGTGTTAAACTACAGTGAGTCTAATACCTGATCGTCTTTTGTGTTGTTTTGGTATAGTACAATAAGTCCCTTTATACAATCCTTTAAAAGAGTAGACAATAGAGAGGTTAAAGTCAATTTGAGAGAAACAGTCAATTTGAGAGAAATTTGATGGGGGGAAAAAAGTTTTAGTAAAATAAGCACAATGACCAATCAAGATCGACTCCTACACCTCAAAGTTGTCATTCAATTGGTCTCATTCTTGGGGGTGTAGAACATCACCATAGCTATTTTATAAGCCAGCATTCACCAGCTTGTGTCGTATTCAGCAGACATCATGTAGATTACAAGTAATTAGAGATTATATTCAGACTAAAATGTATCCCTCGAAAAGTGACCGATTATGTTCTAGCTATGCTATACTCTACATGCATTGAAACCCTCCTAAAGCTGGGTTAGCATTGTATCATGTTCTACAGTAACCAATAATGACTTCTTCACCGAGCGAAAGTACAGATGTCTGTGATAGTCCCTTGTCTTGCACGGTTTGAATGCATCGCTTCAGAGTAACAGATACCGCAGACACTGCATATCCGAGAGTAGGATTTCTATACATGTAAGACATACTTTCATTCATTGCAAAACCTGGGTGACTGGGTTTGTGAAAAGCATAACTTTTAGAAGTCTAGTCTGCTGCTATCAAAACCACTTCAACGCATGTTTCGAGGAACATTGTTACACGGTCAACAAACCCTCAGTAACAGCGTTTGAGAGTGATTGAGTTGATTTAGAGGGCAAACAGTCAAATCTGTACTTGCATAACCAGAATGTATTTAGTATACAAACAGCGTATAGTAGCATATAACATATAGAATTGTAAAATAGAGATGAACATATTCATCAACATATTGTTGAAGAGCATCACCTCCGCCCAACTAGGACACGCGTGCATCAACAAACTGAATGAACATCTCCAAACTCTTTCCCCAATCCCAACATTTAAAATGCATGACCACACCCACGGGCGGGCCCTTGGGGTATGTAACTCAATCAGAATAAGAAGACATAAGAGTGACAGATATATACCTGCTTCCCCTCGCAGGGCTTTCTCCACGGCCACACCCCTCTCCTCCAGCTGTCTCTGTTTCTCCTCCACCTGCTCCAACTGCCTCTGGATGGTCTGAAGGAGGAAACAAACCATTCAGAACACACACACACACACACACGGTCTGGGAGAGTCTCTCATAGCCCACAGATCCAAAACATTTGAATGAACCGACACAGTTCCAATAGGCAAATTTTTTTTTTGTATGAGAAGAGTTTAAAGGTCGTGTCTGAAACCCTCTTAATACTTACCGTCTCAAAGTTGGATCTGTTTTTGTTCTTCTATAAATAGGCTTACTTTTTGTCTTATCAAATATTCATGAGCGGCAACACCGAGGATGCATAGCTAATTAGTATTGTCTTGATCTCTGCATGGGAGTTCTGGTTTGATGATCTTCAAAGACATCAAATTGGGGCTTGCTAAAATCATTCATAATTCACAGCGGTCTTGGTTCACCGGTTAAACACTCCTGTGCAGTGTGGACTCATACAGAAGTTACTTAATCCACCCACAAAGTCCCCCCCCCCCCCCCCGAACACAAAATATCCTATTGGCTGCTTACCTGGGCTCTGTGCAGTCTCTTCAGCTCCTCCTGCTTGGCCTGTCGCCGGGCAGCTTTCTGTACCCTACGTGTCAGCTTGGCATTGAGCTCCTCCTCTGTGTAGGTTTTCTGAAACAGCATTACAACCATGTCAGAGGCCTTTGACTGATGGCCCATCCAGCTCTGTGGGAACTAGGCCCTTCACAAGACAGGACAGTGGAACCGCTCTGTTCACAGAACATTCACAGATCATTTTCTACAGTGAAGAGTCCAGCGAGCGCTTACAGGGGTGACTGATATGGTCTAATGAAATCAACAATCTATGACATCGCAGGAAAACACCAGAGAATGATAGCTCTCCTCCTCCACAGTGGAATTAAATAGAAAACTGGTGTTTCTTTCTGGGAGGTGGCAATCACTTATACCAAAGTCTACCATTGAGAGTACGAGAAGAGCTCGCCAATTCTAGAAATGGCATAATTAGGACAGGGCTCAAAGGGTAAGACTAACTACAGGGATCTTATAGACGGGCAGCTACCACAATCTGCTCTAGTACAACCTGAAGTTCACAACACACAATCCAAACTGAACAGACAAAACTACAAATATATGATATTCCTTAGATTTCCTTATATCACTTCTCCAACTCGCAATATTTCCCCAGTCTACAAGCCTATAAATTATCAGAAATGCATGGAACATTTTCCATCACATTTTATGAGTTGGTCTATGTACGTTTAACAAGGTTCTTGTCCTCTTTCAGTTCTTACTTGTATGCAATAAACATTTGAATTTGGAGTGGGGAAAGAAAAGTATTAAAACAAATTAAACATTTAATCTTTTTTTTTAAAACTGGAGTGATCGAGGAAAATAGATAGTGGTATAGAAAAGGAGCAGACTGCAACAAGGAGAGGTAGCTAGAATCCAAGTGGATCTGACAGCAGCGCTGGAGAACAGTGGGTTAACATCAGACCAGTAGAGACAAAAGAGAAGGTGATCGACAAAAAGACCGGAGCAGACGGAGGAACAGCACGGGTAGGCATATTGAAAAGTTGTCATTCATTGTGACCCGAAGAATGAGGACTGCAGTAGTTTGGACCTCCAGCAGAGGGTGAGGGCGCTGTGGCATGCATCTGAAGAGTAATGGTTAGGTATGCGGTCACGGTGGCCACTGTGGCAAAATGGACGTAGATGGTTAGGGTAGTAGTGCAACGGTTGGCGCATGCGCTGGGGTAATATGACGTGGGCCAATGAACATGTGTGTACACACTACCTTGGTGGCGTACGCTCTCTTGAACGCCAATGCGTGAGGGACATAAACAGACTTGGGGAAAACAAAACAAACAGAAAAAAGAAAACAAACAAATGGAATGATTAAATGGGTACAATCAAACAGGCAATGTTAAAAGCCCCCCCCCCCCCTCCTCCCCCCATCAACACAAAGATGAGGGTGCAGTGATGAGTGGTGAATCTACATTTCTACCATGAATTATTCATCAAACATTGAACTCAAATCATTTGTATTTAAAATAGATACCCAAGTAGTCCAGAGACAACATGAAGAAAACATTGACGCAAAACAGCTGACTATATTCATGAGAAGACTTTGCTCAAAAATATACTGAACTAAAATATAAAAGCAACAACTTCAAAGATTTGAATTACAGTTCATATCAGGAAATCAGTCAATTGAAATAAATGAATTAAGCCCTAATCTATGGATTTTCACATAACTGGGAATACAGATTGGGGAGGGGGGGGTTTGGTATCTGGTGTGACCACCATTTTCCTCATGCAGCGTGACACATCTCCTTCCCATAGAGTTAATCAAGCTGTTGATTAAGGCCTGTGGAATGTTGTCCCACTCCTCTTCAAAAGCTGTGTCAAGTTGCTGGATATTGGCGGGAACTGAAATACACTGTCGTACACGCCGATCCAGAGCATCCTAAACATGCTCCATGGGTGACATGTCTGGTGAATACGCAAGCCACGGAGGAACGGACATTTGGTGATGGCAGCGGGTAAATGGCACGACAATGGACCTCAGGATCTCGTCACGGTATCTCTGTGCATTCAAATTGCCATCGATAAAATGCAATTGCAATTGTTGTCCGTAGCTTATGCCCACCCATACCATAACCCCACCACCACCATGGGGCACTCCGTTTACAACGTTGACATCAACTAACCGCTTGCCCACACGACACCATACATATGGTCTGCGATTGTGAGGCCGGTTGGACATACTGCCATAATGTCTAAAAAGACATTGAAGGCGGCTTATAGTAGAGAAGATAACATTACAATTATCTGGCAACAGCTTTGGTGGACAATCCTGCAGTTAGCATGCCAATTGCACGCTCCCTTAAAACTTGAGACATCTGTGGCATTGTGTTGTGTGACAAAACTGCACGTTTTAGAGTGGCCTTTTTTTGTCCCCAGCACCTGTGTAATGATCATGCTGTTTAAACAGCTTCTTGATACACCAAACCTGTCAGGTGGATGGATTATCTTGGCAAAAGAGAAATGCTCATTAACAGGGATGTAAAACAATTTGCGCACAGAATTTGACAGAAATAAGCCTTTTGTGGGTATGGAAAAATTCTAGGATCTTTTATTTCAGCTAATGAAAAATGGGAGCAACACTTTACATGTTGCGTTTATATTTTTGTTAAGTGTAGATGAATCTGCAATGCTACTAGCAGAGCAGTCTGAGACAAAAATAAGTGACAATTACATACAGTAGACTACCTATTTCAGTGAGAAGTAAAGGTACTATTTCACTCCACAGAACTGACATTAAACTACTCAACATCTCTAAAAAACGACAAACACTAAACAAACCACAGAACAACAAAACTAATTGAGACTATTCTGGATAAATGATCCCTGATGTTCCTCAATGAGCGTCACAGGGCCAGATCCCTTGTAGTGAAAAGATCCACTGTTAACGAACATGAAATGACATTTAGTTATTTTGTTGTTGTTGCTAAACACACGTTTTATGCTGTACTATCAGACATATTCAGTGTTGGAGCCATGACTGAAGTCATGCTTGCCATGCCCATTGAGGCTCTGATACACGTTCAGAGTCTGTTGAATTCATAACCGTGGGCAAGACATTAACGACGAGTTGTTTTGGAAAGTATTTAAAAAAGGTTAGCATGAGGAATGCCAGCCTCTGGCCCTGAGCTCCATCTATTCTAATGGATAAACCTCCACAGATACAGAGCAGCTGCAGCTGCGGAACTAAACACTTTGAATTTGCCAGACACTGCATATTTTGACTGTTCACTGATACACGTAAAACTAATTCAATTTAACTCCTGTCCTTGATCAGGATTTCACAAACTCGGTCGCGGTGTCCCCCCTGGCTGCCCGTTTGTGTCAACTCTACACAGTTCTGTGAGTGTCACTGGGTAGGCTGATACTCCATTACATGGGTGCAACATCCATAGGTTAGGCTGTACAGTGCATATACACAGAGTGTACAAAACATTAAGGATACCGTCCTTATATTGAGTTGCACCCCCCCTTTTGCCCTCAGAACAGCCTCAAATCGTCAGAGTATGGAATCTACAAGGCGACGAAAGCGTTCCACAGGGATGCTGGCCCATGTTGACTCCAATGCTTCCCACAGTTGTGGCACACATACACAATCAATCTCAATTGTCTCGAGACTTAAAAATCCTTCTTTAACTTGTCTCCTCCCCTTCATCTTCACTGATTTGAAGTGGATTTAGTGACATCAATAATCGATCATAGCGTTCACGTGGATTCACCTGGTCAGTCTATCATGGAAAGAGCAGGTGTTCTTAATGTTTTGTATACTCTGTGTACACGGTCAGTATGCCCCCAATGCAATTACAAAGTCTAATACTTCCACAGTGCGATTTCAACTGATTTATATGTCAAATTAACAAATTATTGTATTTTGTTGAACTTTCAAATGGCAGGCTTTTATTTTAAAGGCGAATCGCAAATTCCACTATTGTGGCTAATCCTTATTGCGGCTAGCTTCACACAGGCAGAGTTGTAACTGACAAGTAACATGTAAGTCTATGTTGTTTTTTGTTTGAATGGTTTACGTGTTCGCTATGAGGGGGAAATGATAAGACAAGCGGAACTACGTAGCTAATAACTGTTGTAACGGGGACAGTATTGTAGCAACGCACCTTTGGAGGGAAGGCAATCCCACGCTGTGTTAGCTAAGTTTTCATGTCATCAGGTGTAGTTCGTAAAGGTTGCAGTGTGTATGTTAGGATGGTAACGTTATAATAATTAAGGATGAAGTGTGAATTCATGCCAGGAATAATAAGGGTGAAGTTTGATTTCCTCCCTTCTGTAATAAGCAGCTAATTAGTTATTTTTCCTTTATTCGTGTGTTTAATCTGATACTGTTATAGCGCCGGCTAAACTGTTAATGTATGTCAGCACTTCAGAGTTATACCAAGCTAATAAGTCACTCGTAAGATGAGAAGGTTGTAAGAGTGTGCTTAACTGTATTTTCATTTACTTTATAGTTCTCACGGAAGGTGATAATTCTGACTAAAACTACAGAATAAAGCCGCCAGTTAAAATCAAGGAACGGTTGTGCTCGTGTTTACTGGAGAGAGCTACAAGAGTTGTTGACCATTTTCATCAACATTGGAGTCATATTGGCTTTGATATGATGGTATGGAGATTTTCATTTAACATTGAACTTCAACCAATCCCTACTATTAATACCAATAGTAATACTATTAATACTAATAGTTTGTTACTTTGCTTGCAGACAGAATAAAATGGCAAAAAATGGAATGGAAAATATTTTTATAATACTGTTTTAGGTTGAGTTAGGGTGTCTGGGATTCTAACCAGAAAATAACCAAAAAATGAATAGTAATTTACATTCAACATTTGAATTGTTATGCTTGTTTGAAATTCAAAAGCATTCATCCCACTGTAGCACCAAGTGTAGTACCTCCTCTTCCTCTTTTTCTATGATTCGATCAAGGTCCAGACCTCTTTCTCTTTCTTTTCCCCTCTCCCTTATTTTTTGCCTTTTTCTCTCCCCTGCTTTTTCCTCCTTTGTCGTTTCCTTCTGAATGCCTGACACTAGGTCAAAGATGTCCGTATGCCGCTTGGAATATAAAGGATTTAAAACAGCATATGAAAACACACAAAAATGACCACAGTTGGGGTGAGGTTTTCCAGTGTGAACCGGTGATGGATGAAAATAAAACTCTGAGTGACAAGCATGACTCACGTCTGTCCTAGACTTCTGAGAAGACCTCTCCAGCACATCATCACATGACAGATCCGAGTCCTCAGAGAAGCTCAGGTTTCTGCGCGACTTCAAATCTGGAATGGAAAAAACAAAGACAGCATAACTACCTGTTATTTCTCTCTGGACTTGATGTGACCATAACTAAAATAACTAGCCAGGAACATATAACCAAACACCGACATCAAGACTAAATGCCTTGCTCTAAGCAAGTGGTACATGGTAAACTACAGGCCATGGTATACCATGGTAAACTATAGACTCCATGACATCCTGTGTTTCTCTGTCAGTCTCACCTGACGACCTGCCGAGAGGCGACAATCGCTTCTTCCCGGAGTCGTTGGTGTTGGAGCTGGATGGCGTGCTGGGACATGACTTGTCGTCCTTATTCTTCTTCTTGTCTTTCTTGTACCCCGAGAACACAGCCTTCCACAGGGACTTGTGTTTGGGCGGCGACGGCGTCTCGTCTGTGCCGTGCTTGACCGAGAGCTGGCTTTCATTCTTGGCTTTCTTCTCCTTCTTGTTCTTGCGCGGTGAGAAAAGCGAGCCGCGCTTCTTGCTCTTGCCCCCCGAGGCGGAGCCGTCGGAGGAGACGGTCGAGCTGTCCAGACTCTTGTTACCCTGACTGCTAAAGAAACGCTCTGATAGAGTCTCAGCCTTCTTCGACTCAAGAGATTTCACTGCATACGTCTTTGGAGAACCGGATGACTTCTTAGTACTTTTCCCGGAAGTCTCTGATGAGGCCACGTTCCACACCACTTTAGCCGTGGCGGCGGCGCCCTTGGCAGTGTCCGTCTCTTTCATCTTGTTGAGCTGCTTGGCCATGGCTTCCTTCAGAGCTTGGCTCTTGATGGACTTCTCTCTGGCTCTCATCCGTTCCTCTGCTATTTCCTTGGCCTCCGGGGAGAACTGCTGGGCCTTCTGGCTCTTCGAGGCCTGCTGGTTCACAGGGAAAATGGGCTTTCCGTTTTCCATGGCCAGGGCCAGGTGCAGGGGACGCTTCTCCCTCTCCCTGTTGGGCTTGCTGCTGGGCGGAGTGTAGAACCTGTCCATGGTTGTGTCCGGCGTCCGCTCGTCGTACGTGTCCTCCACATCGTCCGCAAACGGGATCTCCGCCACACACTCCACGAATGACTTCCTCACCTCCTCCCGACGTGGTTTGCTGCTCTTCTCCCGTCTCATGACCACCAACGGAGTGACCGGAGCTGTGACCGGCGAGGTGACTGGCGAGGTGACCGGTGTAGTCCTGGGGGCAGGCTTGGGCGCAGATACTGGCATAGACACAGGGCTGAGTTGGGTCCTTGGTGCAGGCACAGGGCTGTTGGTCTTGGTGAGTGCGGCCTTGGCTGGCTTCTTGGCTGGCTCAGGTGTAGTGGGGCCATCGATCCCATTGTCCCAGGACACCTGGTGCTTCTGCTGCTGCCTGAGAGTAGCTGGCTCCTCGTTGGGCGGGGGCGGCGGGGGGCTGGATGGTGGGGTGAGCATGGTGGAGTCAGAAGTGTGGTAGCTGTCACTGGCCGCCTGGCTGGTCTGGTTGGTGGCCATGCTGCCGTTGAGGCCTAGGCCGGAGCTGCTGCTGAGGTCCCTCCGTTCTGAGCCAATGCTCTTGGGCTCCGCAGGGGAGATGACCTGGCCCTCCACTGTAATGTTCAGCCTGCGAATGACCGAGCGACCGGTGAAGGGAGAAGGGGAAGGCCTAAGCTCCTCTGAGAGATCCTCTGAGGTATAGGACTTGGTCGAGGGGGAGTCCGGAGTGGGCACCTTACCCACAGTAACATGACCCTTCTCTGGGGCTTTGCTGCTGCTGCTACGGTCCAGTGGGGTGAGACCCAGGCTCTTCCTAATCTCGGCACTCTTCAGCCAGAACTCCTCGATGATGTCCGTCTTCTTCACCAGGGTTTCGTCTGTGAGGTCCAGAGATTTTTGAGGCTCGGGGGTAGTCCTGTCAGAGGAGGCTGGTTTGGCCAGCGGAGTGGAGGTGATGGCAGGGACAGGCTGAGTTCTGACAGGGGAGTCAGAGGTGAGGGGTGAGGAGGGCTCGTGGCAGGGCAGCGGCTGGGCACAGATGGGAGACAGCGGGTTCCCTGTCGGGGGGCAGGAGCAGGGTGGAGAGTTGACAGGGGATTTTGGGGTGACCGTCTCAGGCAGTGGGATAGGCTGGGAGCGAATAGGGGATTGAACAGGGGAGTGAATGGGGGACAGGGCAGGGGTAGCGTATTGGGGGCTCTTGGTATTGGGAGTCTGAACTGTCCTCTGGGGTATTGTGACGTTCTCCAATGCCAAGGGATCTGGGAAAAAGCGCATTCCGGGTGATTTGACCAGGTAGGGAGGAGACGTGTGAGACATCTGGAAGACAAGCAGAGGAAGAGGAGCATTTAGCCTTTGACGAAGTCATTAAATGCTAAGAACTAATGGCTAACAAGTAGATGAGAGGGAAACATTTCTTACCTGTAAATCAGGCTGTGGAGTCGATGGTTTGACTGGCGAGAGCACAACTTCCGCAACTAACTTCACTGGACTGACACTAGGTTGTTCAATGCTATAGGTGATCCCCTGACTCTGCGACTTCTTGTCCTCTTCAGGAAGCGCATCACTGAGCTCTGACTGGTGCAGACGAGCCTCCGCCTCCGCGTCAGAGGGAATGTCCTCTGTAATAATATAGACAAGATCAGTGTTCTTAATAAGCCTTCTGTGACGCCTCAATAAAGTATTAGATACGAAGTAGTAGAGATTTGCTGAATAAGTTGGTTCAATACCCTGGTCCATCTCGGTGCCTGGCTCAAAATCATGGCTGCCCACTTCTGCTTCCGGGTCATCATCCTCACAGGGCTCTGAGGGCACAGGAGAAATACAGTTAAACAGGGTTATAAACTGAGCTTTCAGTTAGGTTCAAGCAGTCTAATGGGTCGTTCCATGTCATTTCAGAAAGTCACGACACCCACGATCACAGATTGTTCTGAAAAAGTTTCTGTAGTTAGAAACAGATAAGATAAGCATTCCTACAACATGATTTCGTTTAAATATCATTTGATCTCTGAGAAATTAAGCTATTGATTGCATCCAAATTGTCCATTTTAATTTATAGTTCATATAATATTCAATAAATATAGTACACAACATCCAATTTCAGTGGGTGGTTTTCAAATTATTTATTTTTTTGATTACCCATGTCTTACACATTGGTAGAAAAAAAGTTTGGTCCAAATAGGATGTTGGGTAGTATATTTATTGAATATTATTTGAATCCTATACATTTAAAATGGCCAATTTGGTTGCAATACAATTAGCTTAATTTCTTAGAGATCAAATTATATTTCAACAACTTGAGAGGGTGGGTGTCAAAGTCCTCTTTCTTGTTGCTTTTTAAAGGAACCCTAATCTGAACCCTCTCCATGTCTGACCTCTGAGTAAAAAGATAAGAAACAAAGTGTTATTAAACAAATACTTAAGAAAATGCCTTTGGGTAAATGTGAAGCGTGAAGAACAGGAATGAGATAAAAGCAAACGAAAGGGGATTATTGAAAACTATGCTATAACAACTGCTACAGACTAGGCTAAGGAAAGGTACACTTCTGGGACAAACTTTAAAAAGAGATTTGTGGAAAGATATTAACAGACACGTCATTATAACATGTAGACATAGTTGCACATAAACACTAAAACAAAAATAGGAGCATATATCATGGCATGATTAGTGGTATGAGACATGCACTGATCCATTTCTGCAAAACGCAAAGCATGACGCTTGCATCAAGCAATTGCACAACCAAAACGGGTTAATGGCATCACATGTCAGTGGACAAGCAAAAGTATCCCTCCTCCAAAGCGTCCTTGTGAGCTCGATACACTACAGGTGTAGGCGAGAGAGTTACTAGTTTGTATGTTTTTTTGTGTCAAGAACGAATCCCCTCCAAAAAGCTTCAAATGGGAGTCACCCGACCTCAGAAACATGCAACTGTTAATATCAGAGGAAAACAACTATTCCAGAGAAATGACTGCGCTATAATTGTCAACTCCACCCTCATTCATTCCCCACCTAGTGACACCACTGTGCAGGCAGAGGCAACCTACCATAGACTTGCAACAGCTCTGGTGAGTGTGACGTGTAGCCTACAGGAGAAACTCTTTATAATGTGTTATCAGCACAGCTTAAAGAGAGCTTTACCCTGGCTGGCCTGGCACACTGTGAATGATCTGACTCTCAACCCCTAACACATCCTGACCACCGACAGACAGGCTTTAACACGACCTATACCCATCCCCAGGCAGAATAATAGTTTTTTTAAAACTTTTATCTCTTTTTCTCCCCAATTGGTAGTTACAGTAGCTGCAAGTCCCGTACGGACTCGGGAGAGGCGAAGGTCGAGAGCCATGTGTCCTCCGAAACACAACCCAACCAAGCCGCACTGCTTCTTGACACAATGCCCGCTTAACCCGGAAGCCAGCCGCACCAATGTGTCGGAAGAAACACCGTACACCTGGCGACCGTGTCAGCGTGCATTGCGCCCGGCCCGCCACAGGAGTTGCTAATGCGCGATGGGACAATCCCTGCCAGCCAAACCCTCCCCTAACCCGGACGACGCTGGGCCAATTGTGTGCCAACCCATGGGTCTCCCGCAGCGACGCCTCTTGCACTGAGATGCAGTGTCTTAGACCACAGCGCCACTCGGGAGTTCATTCTCTTACATTCTTGATGGTGCTTGCCGCTATAGATATGTGTCAAGTCTAGAACACCTTATGCAACTCGTCTCCACTTCTACTCCTATTTGCTGTAGGTACTGTATAGTCCGATGCACAGGGAAGCGGGGTTGGGTGGTGAGTGAAGTGGTAAAGGTAGTGCAAGTGTTGGCTTCACCCCAAGAGAGATACACTCTCCTGCGTGGCATCATTCCGGCATGCATGCTTGTGAGTGTGGGTCTGTGTGAGTGTGTGCTGCCATGCTCTAAGGAAGGCCGGTATACAGTAGCATAGAGTTACGCGCTAAAGTATATAGGGATCATCATATAGAATGATCACATATATCGCTCTGCACTACCTCCGGACACCGACTCCAACCAGACTCGCACAGCCTCATGACGAGTGGATGTGTGGGCGGGGGCTACATTCAAAACAAACATTGGGATAGGAAATGAATGTAAAACAACAGACACTTGGGAAAGAAACAACAGAACAAAACAAAGCCAAACTAGACAGTATAAAAAAAATGAGAAAAATAAATGAACGAAGCCGGGGTGTGATTGTTGACCTTTGACCTGACCCAGTGACACCGGTGTCTTTGTCCACCAAGTCACAACCCCATACCCCCGCAATAACAATTAGACACAACATAAAAGGCTGGACAAAAATTAGACACAGAAAATAAAGCAGGTCAATCAAAACAAATCACAGACGATTATAGACAATATGTTTGTTAATGTTGGGGTTAACAGGGTGGCTCCCCCTGGCTCAGACACACAGAAGTAGCCGGTCTGATGAGAAACACTGGTCTCTTCCCTCAACCTGGAGACCCACAGCCAAGAAGCCACGGGGCCAGGTCTGGTAGTGTACCCAGGGATCAGCTCCTCTGGGCTGGGTTACCTGTGGAGGGGGACTGGGTGAGCGTGGTGGATGGCTGGGAGGCCGAGGCAGGAGGCTCCTCCTTGTCCCCCTCTGACAGTGCGGAGACTCGTCTGAGATTCTTAATGCCCGTCGGATCCACAGGCTGCAGCACCTGCTGGATCTGCAGGTTTCTGGCTGTATGGAGGTGTAGGGGTTGGGTCATATACATGTGATGGTGGTGTGTGTGGATTTGAGTTGCAGAAGGGTGAGAGAGAGTAGAGGAGAGACAGTCGTTGAGGAAGAAGGGTGGGAATACAAAGGGAAAGGAGAACAGACAGGACAGAATGGGAAAAGGAGAGAGAAGGCAGAGAGGTGATTAAAGACCAGTAGGAGACAGTAGAGTTGTATATGATATACCACAACCAGGAAGGTGGACGCTGCATGCACTAGCATCCTGGAACAAGAGTAGCAGCTTAACAGTAAAAGTATTACATTAGGAACAAGACTTTAACAATGTTTATCATCACACCACTCTCTATCATGCTAAAACTGTAATGACTAAAACTGACTCTGTACATTTTCTTAGTATTAGTCGATTAGTACAAAGTTGAAAGATTTTTAAAAAAATGTTAATTTGAAAAACGTTAAAAGTTAGGGTAAAACGGGAAGTCATATTCCAGCTTGAAAATGTAAAACAGAGAATGAAAAATAAATCACTCTTACTCTCTTCAAAATAGCAAACATAACCAAATCAGACAACATAATAATGCAAACCAAACACTCCTGGAGAAAGCCTGGTAAAAAGAAACAAATTGATGAGAATGTTTCTTCACTCGTAGTTATTATGTTCAGTGTATAAACTGCAAAACTCATCCGCAGGCAGTGGTGCTACCTTTAAATCTACAGGTATCCTCTTCGTCTTGGAGGTTCTCCAGCCATATGCCTGACTGGAGCTCCTGCTCCCACGGGCAGTACTCCCCCTCTACCAGTTGGGGGAGACATCGCCCACATAATAACACACACACACACACGGGAAAGACACAAACGCATTCAGACACAGACGTCACACACACAGGAAGGGAGACACATGGTGGGAAAGAGGAGGAGAAGAAGAGGGAGGAAGAGAGATGGAGAAGATGAGGAAAAGGATGACTTTACAATGACAGGTGAAAAAGGTACACTTTTCTACAAGAAGTAGATTCAGTCTGTTCTGAGATAAATTGTCACAGAGCTGAGATGAAGACTGAATGCTCACATACATATGAGGAGGAGGGATGAGGAAGACCTCATAGGGAAAACATTGACATCCCTCTGGCTCTGACACCAGTTTACTTGAGGCTACCTCTCAGAACCCAGTGACTGAACACCTAGAAACAGCAGCTACATTCAGAAATGTCATATTACTACCTTGACATTGAATCAGAACAGACAGAATATTAGGGATCGGCACACCAACAGGACATCTGAAAACCACAGACAAACTGCATAGATGTTTGTGAAACTTTAAAAAAATGTTTACCATCAGTCGATTCCGCCTCATCGTCCTCCTCTTCTTCGTCATCTTCCTCCTCCTCCACTTCTAGATCCCTAGCGATGTGACCATGTGTCTCGTCCTCTCCCTCACCGTCCTCTCCCTCACCGTCCTCTCCCTCACCGTCCTCTCCCTCACCGTCCTCTCCCTCAGCCCCTGGGTCGCTGTCAGTCTTCAGCTTGGCATGGAGCTCCACAGCCTCCTTCCAGGGTACTCCTCCCAGGTCTGAGGGGCTGGGGGGCTCCTGCTGCTCCTCCTCATGTTGCTCCTCTTCATCCTGGTCCTCCTCCTCCATGTCAGACTCAGAGCTGCTGTATGAAAGCAAGGGAGGGAGGTGCAAGTCAGAGCAGGCAGGGTTGGAGTCATCATGGAAGGGGATATATATCACCAACACTTACTGGCACTGTATGTATCCAGTACTAGAAAACCACTGACCATAATGATCATCACATACGAACATGCAATATTAAAATGATCATTTAAGTATCTGCCACACTTTGTGTACATGACTATATATAGGCCTATGTTAAATTGCTGAGATTCAACAGTTGTTGCAGAGTTGACTGTTCCTCTGTGGTCTCACCTGGAGCCCAGGTCTGCGTGCGCGTCCTTGTCCAACACACTGCTTAGGTTGTGTTCGGCCAGCGTCTCCTCTGGCACCTCCTCTAGGTCCTCCTCCCGCTGCAGAGACAGACGGTAGTTCTCCAGCTCGATGCGCTCCGGCGTGCCCCGCAGACGCTTAGCCAGGCTGGGCTCCTGCAGCCCGTTCACCTCCGGGACTGGGGTGGACCGCGGAGGGGGAGAGAATACAGACAGGCAACTGAGAAATCATAGGTAGCATGGTCGAGGAGAGGAGCTGGAGGGATACAGCAGGGCAAGAGCCATGCAAGGCTTGTAGACACTAGGCAGACTCAGCTTTCATTCAAACTGGGGCTATGCTCCTCTGCAACTTCTCTCAAGGTTTGCACTATACCATCGGACCAGTATACTGTGCCTACTGTATAACAACGTGCTACCAGAAACCAGATCTCTTCCATAATCACATTTCCATCCATGTTTCTTCCATGACTATAGTTGGGCACGGATTTATTGTGGCTCATTTTCTATCAACTGATTTGTGTCATGTTTGAGACATTTTTGTTTTGTTTATATACACATTTATTTTGGAATCTAGGAAAAACAGACAAAAACACAGCCATTCTAATCATTTATTGCATAAATGTTTGTTTCCTACAGCGTCTCACAAATCCAATATATATAGTGTATAATTATTTATACTTTATAGAATTATATAACATTCTATATGCAACAGGGTAAAGGTTGGTACTACTTTGCCTGTTTCCCATCCTAGGAAGCAACTCTTAAAGCTGACAGACACTGAAAGTCTAAATTTGAGGTGAGATTATACAAGAGCACAGATGCGGTAAAGATGTCAATGGAACACAGGACACTGACGCCGTCATTGAGGCACATTCAACAAACCTGATATAACAAAGTGGATATTCGTCAAATCCATAAGGATTTATACACAGAGTGTACAAAACATTAAGGACACATGCTTTTTCCATGACAGACCAGGTGAAATCTATGATCCCTTATTGAGGTCTCTTGTTAAATCCACTTCAAAATCAGTATAGATGAAGGGGAGGTTAAAGAAGGATTTTAATGCCTTGAGACAATTGGAGACATGGATTGTGTTTGTGGGCCATTCAGAGGGGGAATGGGCCAGACAAAATATTTAAGTGCCTTTGAACGGGATATGGGAGTAGCTGCCAGGCGCACAGGTTTGTGTCAAGAACTGCAACGCTGCTGGTTTTTTCCACACTCAACAGTTTCCCGTATGTACCAAGTGTGACGACCCTCCCACACTGTCTGATAAATTGTTTCCCTTTGCTCTTGTTAATTAATAGGATGTCGGTGGGTGGACAAATGGGACACACCTGGGCTTGGGTGTGTCCCAGGATAAATGCACCTCTTCCCCCATTCATTGAGGAGACTCTCTCCATGCAGACACCGATAGATTTTGGTCGTGGCATTTTTGTGGCTGTTTTTGTTTGTTTGCGTTGGCACCTTTCAACACCCCTCATTATCACATTTATGCACGCAACCACTCACTTACACTACTGACTACACAAATTGTATTTAGGTTACTTAAGTTAATAAATATATTTTGTTATTCCTTATCTCCACGTTGTCTCCCTTTTTTTTTTTTTACTTAGAGCCGGTTGGTGACACAAGAATGGTCCATCACCCAAAGGATATCCAGCCAACTTGACACCACTGTGGGAAGCATTGGAGTCAACATGGGCCAGCATCCCTGTGGAACGCTATTGACACCAGAGTACATGCTCCTGATGAATTGAGGCTCTTCTGAGTGCAAAAGGGGAGGGTGCAATTCAATATTAGGAAGGTGTCCTTAATGTTTTCTACACTCAGTGTATATTGTAAAAGGCCCACAATATGGTTACTGAAGTCAGATTTTGATATATTTGGCTATTTTCACTGCATAACATTTAGAAGTGACCGCTAAATGCTAACGTTAACTCCCGTTCGTATGAGCTAGTAGGATAGCTAGCATACCTAAATTAGTCGCGGTAGTCAAAGTAGTTTAACTGTAATGCAGTTGATAAGTGATATTGACATCCATACAAGCATTAAACTCAGATTTTTACCTCAAAATGTTGTGAAATACACATACAGTATAAACAACAGCGTAAATGACGGCTAATTCTGCTGGTGAGCAATGAGGGGATTCGGGATCTCTAGCACACGCATTTCCAATGCGTAAAAATGGTTTGGGTCATGTTCCATTTACCTTTTTACCGCATCTACAGGGCACAGCAACCCTTAGAAACGTGTCCTTTAAAATTCTAAATGTAGGTCATAATTAAGGGAGTGAGAAACTTACCAACAGACAATGTGTTGTAAGCAATGACCTTACGCAACACTCACCAAAGCATGGTGTGGTAGTGAGTGTGATATTTGATTTGTTTTCATGAGCTGGTGCTAGTGGTGACAGTTCATGTCAGATGAGTGAAACTGAAGAATGCAGAACTCTAGTATCACAGGGGAGCATTTAGAGGGCAATTACACTGTCTGCATCATGAGACGATAGATTCTCGAGCCAATTTGTCTTATTCCACTAACCTCTAAAGACTATGACAGAAATGATAGGGATTCCCAAAGGTCAGCATGTGTTACGAAATGATCAAGGTCATTGCCATTATCAGGTAATATATGTAATGTCTGCGGCCTGCCTATATCTTATATAATATATCTTAGTTCCAAGTATAAATGTGCTAGTAGTTGAGGGGTGAAAGCCTTATATTTACCTTAATTATAATACTGGCATAGTAGGCCTACAGATGACCTATTAAAGTAATCTAAGATACAAACTTCCCACTTCAGATCATTCGCCTGACATTAGATATATCAAGCTACACGTTTCAGCTATTACATCTATGACCCCACAGTACATGCAAGAGAAATGTAACATTTTAGGAAAGGCAGTAGAGGTGTTCGTATGCAAAGAGAGAAGGTGGGAATGCAGGAGGACAGACAAGACAGCCACTGACGGTATGGTCAGAGAGGAGAGGGAGGGTGGATCTCACAAGGGGCCAATCACAAGCACTGCTTCAAACACTAGCTTTTGGCTTCGGGCTGCTCTGATAGGAGGGTGAAAAGGTAAAGCTTACAGAGAACCAATCACAAGCACTGATACAGGCACGCTCTAGTCAGCGGGTCAAAAAGGAGAAGGTAAAGCTAAGAAAGTCACAGGCCACTACAGGTTACAATCACAAGTTTGGCTATCGATTAAAGCACAGGCAGGCAAAAGAGCACAACTTACTTCTTGAGTAATATAACATGTTTAATATCATAAGTTACAATTCAACAGGTTACTGTTAAATTACTAATAACCTCTTAAATTACTATAAGTCAGTGAGAAAAGGTAACTTGAGTATAATGGTCTTAAAAACCACAGAAGAAAACAGCGAAGGCTCATCATTTTGCCTGACTGTTATTTTAATTTCCAGGCCGAGAAATGAGGAAGAAGAAGATGCACCATTTGCTTCAAATCTAGCTGCCGGCCGGGCTACTTTACTAGCCAAAAATCAATCCCAAATTGGATGCGAATGGGAGGGAATGCTGCATCTTCAAGAAATAAATAACACCACACACACAGAATCACAAGATTTACATCAACAGGACAGCAAGTCAACAAGCTATACGAAAGACGGATAGAGGATGCTAGCTTAGATCTATACAGTTTCACTCAGAGTAATTAGTTGGTGAAGTGAAGTCAGAGGTCATAGGGAGACGGGATATGTTATACAAAGCATTGTGGGTACTGTAGTACACCATGCTACAGGTCATGCTAGGAGATTGAGCAAGGCGTTGAGGGTGAAACAGCAGAGGAGGTAGACACAGTAGGTACAAAGGAATGGCGAGTCGAAGGGGTTTAGTGCCACCTGGTGGCAGGTCCAGGACAGGGTCCGGCGGAGGGTGCGCAGGGGCCCCTCCCCACTCCCCCGGGCCAGCGGTGCCAAGCAGGGCAGTGGCACCACAGCTAGAGGTGAGGATAGCGGGATAGTGGGGGTACCTGAAGACCGGCGCTCGGTGGGGGAAGGGGATGCCATCGCCCCCCTCCCAGGGGAGTCCACAGTGACCGCCGCGGGCAAGGAAGCCTGGTTGTCCTGGAGACGAGACAGAAGTGCAGGGGAGGAGGGGGTCAATACACATCCTACACTTCCTGATTATCCTAAGAAACAGATCCAGTGTGATAGTGAGAGATTGAGAGGAATAAATTCAGAGAGCTGGAGAGAGACATGGTAGAGCTCAGAGAGCTAGTCCACACAATACAAACAGAACAAACCCACAAAACAGACCCCAACAAGACCTGGAGGGCAGACGGTGGAGATGGACGGCCATCTGAGAGAGCTGGTCGCTCTACGGACTGGGGAGGGAGAACTTAAAAGAGTCACACATGGCACTGAAAGAGGAGGTGAGAAACCTGAGGTGTGACAGAGAGCAGGGACTCTCCCCCAGAGAAGCCAGCGGAACAGCCCACCCCAGACCCCAACACAACAATGGGACAGGACCCACCAACCCCTCCTAACAGCCCCCTGTCAACTCCCGATTGCTCTCTTGACAACCCCCACACATCCACTGAGGACACACAAAAGCCAGAGATTGCGCTCCTCATTGACTTAAATGGCAAATACATTCAAGACACAAAGTGGCTAAGCTCTGGTGCCCAAACACTAGGCATGCCCTGGAGCTGTTGTCAGAGGACAGACTAGGGTCCCCCAGCCACATCATAATTCACACGGGCACAAATGATCTGAGGGCCCAGCAGGAAAGGGTGGCCACAGCACTCAAGGGAGTGATTGAAAAAGCTTATTCCACTTTCCCCAACGCATCCTGCTGCCACGAAAAGACGTTTACCCTGTCACCACCATACAGCGGGTGAATGCAAGAATTTCGCGAGACTGTGCCCCAAAACCTAATGTCTACCTGGCCCACCACTCCAGCCTGGACAGATCAGATGCTCAACATGCTCTGCTCACACCTACTCTGATGGTCCAGGCCTAAATCACACAAAAACAACACTAGACACTATGGAACACAAAGCTTTTACTATCTCATCCTGGAATATACAAGGTCTGAGGTCATCTGCCTTTGGCCTAAAGAGCAGGAACCCAGACTTCATCAAAGAAATTGGAAATACAGACATTGTCATCCTACAAGAAACATGGTGTAAAGGAGACGGACCCACTGGTTGCCATCTAGGTTACTGAGAGCTGGTAGTCCCATCCATCAAACTATCAGATGTGAAACAGGGAAGAGACTCCGGGGGTATGCTAATTTGGTATAGACCCCACTCTATTCAATTAGTCAAAACAGGAACATTTTACATCTGGCTAGACATTAATAATGAAATTCTCTCAACAGAGAAAAATATCCTCATGTGTCCTACCTATATCCTCCCCAATAGAACCCCCATTAACGATGACAGCTTCTCCATCTTAGAGGGGGAGATCAACAATTTCCAGACCCAGGGTCCTGTACTAGTTTGTGGCGACCTAAATGCCAGAACTGGACAAGAACCTGACACCATCAGCAAACAGGGGGACAAGCACCTACCTGGAGGGGACAGCATTCTCTCCCCCATATGCCCCCCTAGGCACAACCTGCCTAAAGAGCAGGAATGGTAGGCTTCGAGGGGACTCCTACGGTAGGTACACATATAGCTCATCTCTTGGCAGCAGTACTGTAGACTACTTTATCACTGACCTCAACCCAGAGTCTCTCAGAGCGTTCACAGTCAGCCCACTGACACCCCTATCAGACCACAGCAAAATACACTCTACTTGAACAGAGCAATCCTCAATCATGAGGCATCAAAGCCAAAGGAGGTGAATAATATATATTTTTAAATGTTATAGATTGAAGGAGAGTAGTGTGGAAATCTACCAAAAAACAATTGGGCAGCAACAAATTCAATCCCTTCTAGACAATTTCCTGGACAAAATGTTTCACTGTAATAGTGAAGGTGTAATGCTGGCAGTAGAAAACCTAAACAGTATATTTGACCTCTCAGCTTCCCTATCAAATTTAAACATTTCAAACAGAAAATGAACAACATCGACAAATTGTTTGATGAAGAACACAAAAACCTAAGAAAGAAATTGAGAAACCTGTCCAACCAAAAACATAGAGACCCAGAACACCGGAGTCTACACCTTCACTATGGTGAATCACTAAAACATCACAGAAATACACTGCGGAAAAAGAAGGAACAGAACGCCAGAAATCAGCTCAATGTAATTGAAGAATCCATTGACTAACCACTTCTGGGAAAATTGGATAACACTAAACAAAGAACAACAGGAAGAATTATCTATCCAAAATGGAGACGTATGGGTAAACCACTTCTCCAATCTTTTGGCTCTATAACAAAGAACAAACCGCAAAAACATGAACAAATACAAATCTTAGAAACAACTATTAAAGACTACCAGAACCCACTGGATTCTCCCATTACCTCGAATGAACTACAGTATAAAATAAAAACCCTCCAACCCAAAAAGGCCTGTGGTGTTGACGGTATCCTCAATGAAATGATAAAATATACAGACAACAAATTCCAATTGGCTATAATAAAACTATTTAACATCATCCTACAGCAGCACCTAGATATTCTGCACAGATTCTGCCAGACCTGGGCCCTGACAGTAAATCTCAGTAAGACCAAAATAATGGTGTTCCAAAAAAGGTCCAGTCGCCAGGACCACAAATACAAATTCCATCTTGACACCGTTGCCCTAGAACACACAAAAAAAACTATAAATACCTTGGCCTAAACATCAGCGCCACACGTAACTTCCTCAAAGCTGTGAACAATCTGAGAGACAAGGCAAGAAGGGCCTTCTAATTCTGCAAATATTCTCCGTATACAACGTAAAACACCAAATAATGCACGCTGAGCAGAATTAGGCCGATACCCGCTAATTATCAAAATCCAGAAAAGAGCCGTTAAATTCTACAACCACCTAAAAGGAAGGGATTCCCAAACCTTCCATAACAAAGCCATCACCTACAGAAATTAACCTGGAGAAGAGTCCCCTAAGCAAGCTGGTCCTGGGGCTCTGTTCACAAACACAAACAGACCCCACAGAGCCCCAGGACAGCAACACAATTAGACCCAACCAAATCATGAGAAAACAAAAAGATAATTACTTGACACATTGGAAAGAATTAACAAAAGAAACAGAGCAAACTAGAATGCTATTTGGCCCTAAACAGAGAGTACACAGTGGCAGAATACCTGACCACTGTGACTGACCCAAACTTAAGGAAAGCTTTGACTATGTACAGACTCAGTGAGCATAGCCTTGCTATTGAGAAAGCCTGTCTTCTCTTGAGAGCCAGGCAGCCTATGTGCTCACTGCCCACAAAATTAGGTGGAAACTGAGCTGCACTTCCTAACCTCCTGCCAAATGTGTGACCATTTTAGAGACACATATTTCCCTCAGATTACACAGATCCACAAAGAATTTGAGAACAAACACGATTTTGATAAACTCCCTTATGTATAGGGTGAAATACCACAGTGTGCCATCACAGCAGCAATATTTGTGACCTGTTGCCACAAGAAAAGGCCAACCAGTGAAGAACAAAAACCATTGTAAATACAACCCATATTTATGTTTATTTATTTTCCCTTTTGTACTTTAACCATTTGCACATTGTTACAAGATTAAATATACAAAATATGACATTTGTAATGTCTTTATTATTTTGGAACTTCTATGAGTGTAATGTTTACTGTTCATTTTTATTGTTTATTTCACTTTTGTATATTATCTACTTCACTTGCTTTGGCAATGTTAACATATGTTTCCCATGTCAATAAAGCCCCTTCAACTGAATTGAGAGAGAGAGAGAGGGTGAGAGAGAAAGGGTGAGAGAGAGAAAGGGTGTGAGAGAGTGAGAATGAGTGTGTGTGTGTGTGTGTGAGGATGTGTGTGTGTGTGTGGGGGGGGGTCAGTAGTACCTTAGCATTGAGCAGAGCAGGGGTCTGTGCCGGCCTCTTCCTCTGAGCCTGACCAGACGAGCGGTAACAGTAGTGGGGCTTGCAGTAAAACTTCCCTGTAGGAGGAGACAGAAACAGAGAAGAACTAAACCAGTGCAAAACAAACATACTGCAGACTGCATTAACCTCATCTGACTGTTGCATACTCTTCAGTACTGTGAAAGTGTGTGTGTGTGTGTGTGTGTGTGTGTGTGTGTGTGTGTGTGTGTGTGTGTGTGTGTGAGTGAGAGAGAGAGCGAGAGAGAATGCTGTACATAGAAAGACAACATTTTGTCCTCCCTCCCTCAGTTCCTACTGGGCATTCTGGAGTCTGCTCTACCAGTGGGATGACTGGGATCACAAACTAAAACTGGGAGAAACAGACACTCTTGTCATTGCGAACAATTTGCTACTTGTTCCATGAGCACATGAGAGGCCTTGTGACACTCAGAGAGAGAAAATGAATAAATCATGCAGCAGACACTGAGGACAATATGATGACTCTTACTGTAACCACAAGGACAAAGCTTGGCATAGCGCGTGTGTGTGTGTGTGTGTGTGCCTATGAGTCAACACTTTTTACAGTACCTTCATCATGTAACAGGTGCCTTTGAGTCTAAATTGACCGTATTGTGTGTCAGAAATGTCTGTGCCCTGTTTGAATTTAGTCAAAACAAAGTGATTGTGTCATTCAGCGGGATGTTTCTGTGAACATATCAACAGTGTTTGCAAGCTGTATCTATTCACATGTACACTCAGTATACAAAACATTAGCAACACCTTCCTAATATTGAATTGCACCCCCCTTTGCCCTCAGAACAGCCTCAATTCACCGGGGCATGGACTCTACAAAGGTGACGAAAGCGTTCCACAGGGATGCTGGCCCATGTTGACTCCAATGCTTCCCACAGTTGTGTCAAGTTGGCTGAATGTCCTTTGGGTGGTGGACCATTCATGATACACACAGGAAACTGTTGAGCGTGAACAAACCAGCAGTGTTGCAGTTCTTGACACAAACCGGTGCACCTGGCACCTACTAAAATACCCCGTTCAAAGGCAGTTCAATCTTTTGTCTTGCCCATTCAGCCTCTGAATGGCACACACACACAATCCATGTCTCAAATTGTCTCAAAGCTTAAAAAACCTTCTTTAACTTGTCCCCTCCCCTTCATCTATTCAAAGTGGATTTAACAAGTGACATCAATAAGGGATCATAGCTGTTCTTAATGTTTTGTACACTCAGTGTACATTTGTATTAGTCTGATCCCAGAACTGTTTGTATGACGTTACCAACTCCTACAGTCATTCAATGGGAAGACAGCACAAACATATCTGTACTGAGCGAAAAGCACACTACACATTGTAACCACAACAGGTGGCTTTAAAGTAGGGTCTTCCTCCACGTACCGTCCTCCACATCGAAGGCGTAGGACGAAAGTCGTAGTGTGGTGCCGCAGTAGTCACACTTGAAGCAGCTGCGGTGGAAGAACTTGCCCTCGGCACTCAGCCGCTCCATCACGTACACACGCTTCCGGCAGAAGAAGCACACATCACTGCCCCCGATGTTCTGGGGGAACTCCTTCCTCAGGGAACTCTGTAAGGGTGAGAGGACGAGAGGAGACAGTATCAGGGGCTGGGGAGAGGTAAAGAGAGATGAGGAGAGTGGGAAGCCATTTTCCTGAAGCCCCCGGCTTCACAACTAAGTGGGAAAAATCTAACTGGTAGAGAGTTAGGGGATGTGGGATCAAATGTTCCATTGATATCAAACCATTCACAACCTAGTAGATTATGGCTGTGAATTAGCCACTGACAAGTTTTTCAGAAACACCTGAGATTATAGCCACCACAAAGCTTAAGTGGGGTCAAATGTGTCACACACACAGAACACTGGTCACAGAGTTCCTAACACACACACACACACACACACACACACACACACACACACACACAATTACAATCCGTCTCTAGAACTAGAAGGAAGTCCTAGTTACACTCATCATCACCAAACACCACATTTACGTTCCCTAGCTGGAGTCACTTCACTCTTGGGTCTACAACAAGCCTAGTGTCCTACGATGCCATTGGCTCTTACCAACTCCCTTTTGTCAAGTAAGGGCTTAGGTTCCTCTTGAGGCTGAAGCTGATTGGCTATCTGCTCAGCCAATAAGCTCACTTCCCCTGTGTACATCTTTAAATAGCTCTATCGAAGGCAGAGAGAGAGAAAGAAAGGACAGTAGGATGAGAAAGACAAAGAGAGAGGAAAAAGAAAGACATGCCAAGACAAAGGGATACTTTGGGATTTTCCAATGGAATCCCCTTTATCTACTTCCCCAGAGTCAGAAAAACTTGTGGATGAAGGTAGTTTTGCGAGCCAATGCTAACTAGCGTTAGTGCAATGACTGGAAGGCTAGTTAGCAATTGCGCTAGCGCTAGTTCGCAACTTCCTTCAAACTGCATGCCAAGACATACAAATGGTATCCACGAGTTCATCTGACTCTGGGGAAGTAGATAAAAGGGCCTCATTGCGAACATCCCGAAGTATCCCTTTACGGATGAGAGAAAAGACATGCAAAGGAATGTGAGCAAAACCAAATGGCGGAGTAGAAGGAGTTGTATGAGGAAGAGGGGTAAACTATGATGGGAGGTGAGGTAGTACACTATGTAAGGCACTAAAGGGCAAAAATATTCAACTGATCGTGAGAGGGAAACTAAGCCATGTTCGGTTGAACGGCCCACCAGCCCCACCCAATGAACTGCTTCGAATGAGTGTTTTCAACAGAAGAGAAATACGTGCAAACCAACTGCATACAACTCTTGAACCCTCATTGGCACAAAGAAAGCCATTACCCACACCGCGCCACATGCAGTGTCCGACAGAAAGCCTATTTGATTTGAACCAATAAAACACATGTGATGTGTACACACCATTACTTTAATGAGGAGCGAAAGCTGTTGACTGGCTCTGTGAGGCTGAGTATGATCCTGGACTTTGACTGTGGCTATATGCGCTTATACCCATATACACAGGCACACACACACAAACACACACAGTCAGATTTATGGTGTTAATGTTTCCTGCGCTACCCTTTGGCTAATAAAACAAGAAAGATAGTTGGTCACCGTGGACACAGGAAGTTAGGATCAACTGTGCACATTCAAAAGAGCAGAGATTCACTGTAATATCTCAAACGCGCTTCAGCTGCAACCCTAAAATGGCCAGGATTAGATCAACAAAGATCCCAAAATAAAATGTATCCTGCAGAGACAGAATTGAGGTCAGTTAGCACAGCGTAAGCCATAGAAAAGAGATTGAAATATTTTAAAGTATGGCTGATTTAGCGTAAATATACCATGGTGTATTATAGTGGCACATCTCTGGGGCGTGATTACACCAGCCCAGTTGGAACAGAACAGGGCTTATGAACACGAGGATCAAATTAAACTGTATTGAGGCCAAAACATCAGGCAAAGACTCCCCTAAGCACAGAGACCACAAAACTGAAATGCAATGAAGGCCACGCCTAAGGGACTTACTTACAGCAATCTATTGGAACATAAATCAATGACTACAGTACATTCTCTTCCACATTTCAGTGGCATCACACTTTTCACCGCAGCAATCGGAGTAGTATCTTTGACTAAAACGTCAGGATGCGTTTTTACATCCATACATCATATGAACCATTCCTGTATGCAGTGTGAACTTGCTTGTTAGGACACACATTGGAGATCAGTTCAATTACATATCACAGGCCAGGCAGTGAGTTATTTGGCCCGTCTTCAAGAGCCAGTGAGTGTTAGGGTGATTTCAACTGTCAATCTTCCCAGAAGGGAGGGGCTACCGGTCTGAGAGTTTCAGGGGAGGAGAGGGGGCTCTCTGGGTTCTGGCTGTGGGACAGGTGCCCCTTTTGTATACAGAAATGCAAGGGTTTTTTCGTGGATTCCAGGGGGAAAAAGAGGGAAGAGAAAGGGCAGTTATGGCAGGATTACTTGGTTAGAGAAAAGAGAAATGAGGAAATATCCCTCATATTCCAATTCTACAGAACAGTAATGACTGATACTGAGGAAATAGTATGACTAATCGAAACCTAAGTGTTTTTTATTGATCAGTTTATCGTTCCATCTGACATTCATGATAAATTGTAAAGTGACTGAAGAGGTCAGAGACAAGGCCGGTTCCTTGGTAGTCGTAAAGTCTTTGACTTGGAATTTGGACTCGGGGCTATCGAGCGGTGGTGGTGTACAGTATATCACCTGTGGATTTGCCAGCTTGCCTTGAAACTGCGAGGCTAGCTGCTCAGCCCTCTCCTGTACACTAAAGGCACGTCGTGACAGTTGGTCATCAGAGCGCAGCAGTTCTATCTCCTGCAGAATAAGTCATTATTCGTTTACAAAAGAATAGAATAGTAATGGAAAGGCAGAGTTTAGACATGGAATGGTATTTTTAGTGCTGTTCTACAAAACATCCCATGCTCCACACAAGACCCTGACGTTATTTCGCCTTTATTTAACCAGGAAAGATCGTTGAGGTTTGCGTTAGTGGTTGAAGTGATTTTTACGTGACAGGTTTGCCTGACCTATGCATACTAACAAGGATGTCACGACTGCTGCACCTTCACATCCCTTATCAACCATTTTTCATTGATCTCCATTTGCCACGCAGTAGAAACACAGGGGCAAATTCAGCCTCGGTCAACTTATGAGGTCAGCAGTCAGAGAAATGTTACAATGCAGCGGTCCTTAATGGCAGTAGATCTATCTTAGAGATGAGTGCTGTATAATTCTAATCGAGCCAATCTATGGAAATCAGTGTAAAGGTGGTCGTGTTTCCAGGAAGCAGAGGTGTGTTAGTGCCAGCTCCACACTGCAGGTCTTTAGTCCCCAGGCAGGAGAGGATACCTGTCCAAGAGCTTCAGGGGGGGAGAGGAGGCTTTGTGTGTTCTGGCTGAGGGTTCTGGCTGACAGGTGCCACGGTTCTATAAAGAAACACGAGGGCTTTTTCTTACGCTCCAGGGGAAAGGGAGAGGACAGAGAAATGAGACTGTTTAGAGAAGGCAACAGGAATGAGAATGATCAGAATGATGAAGTGTACTGGAGTAAACCAACACTAAAGACACAAACTATTCACAAATGCAATACATCTAGTAGGCCTATCATTCTAGACAGCACGGTTTGGTATTCACCTTTAGTTTCTCGGGTTTACCCTTAAACTTAGCGACTAGCCACGCAGACCTCTCCTGGATGCTAGGGATGTGAATAGGCTCTGGTTCCTCAAGCTGCACGGATTCCCATTTCTGCAGAGCAAACCAAGGTAAGCCTTGTGTGTGTTTACAGTCTGTTTTCCCCAAAACTCGATGACACTGGTTTGATGCAGTTAGCTGGTATGGTTGGCCTAGAACCCTATGAAATGCTATTAAATATGAGACCACTAACGACAAAGGGCAGACATATTATGTATTCATACTGTATATGAGTTAGCATGGAAGCACTGCTATGGTACAAGAAAATCAAACAACAACCGTGCCCAAATGAAACTAGCCCTGAAATGGCACACGTCATCACCTGCTTAACCCTTTGATTGTTGTTCGTGCCAACCATTATAGTCTGCCCACAACAATTCCTTCCGTTCTCCCCTACACAATCCGTAGAGACATCCAGTCACACACATTCTGTCTGGGTTGTTCGTTCCCCAGGGGTTAGTATTGATTACAGCAGGCCCGTGCAACCATGGTTGTTACCTGGTGAGCCTGAGGTGTCTGGTCCTGTGTGGTCCCTTCCTCCTCCAAACCTTCTCTATCACAGTGCTTAAGGACACACACACAGACACACACACACACACACACACACACACTGAGAGCTAGGACCATGTTTCTCCGATCTAGGCCTTCATAAGCAAACCGCAGCATGCTATATACAGTATCAGATCTTCCACTGCAGAAAGTATGGCAACAAGGCCCCAATCTACACACTGGTCAGCCACAACATAAGCAAACCCTCTTAAAGTTAACAAAAAGCAACCCACTGACGAGAAGAATGTAAACTAAGACTAGATAGTTTATTTTAGTTAGATTGGAAGTTGTCTAAGAGGAAGGGGAGGAAGAGTTGAGCTTTCTACTTTGACAGCACATTTGGAGAACTTATACAAAGGTAAGACCTGAGAGGAAAGGCATTGGATCGACAAGGAAGAGGACAGGGGAGTATGTCTGGTCTGGTAGGGCACAGACTGGTCACCTGTGAGTGAAGAGAGAGCGAGGAGGTGGAGGAAAGTAGAATGGTTTTCTTAGGGCAGCTCCGTGAGCCCGAACACCACTCTGTACCGCTTCTTGGCTTGAGTGAGGAGAGGAGGACAGGCCGTCACTTGCTGGTGTCACCGACGTCCACCATTTAACACGCACATTCAAATCGATACCATTCAAGGTATCATATTCCCTGATCTGAATTCACTTTTGAAGTCAACACACACATTTACATTTTAATATCAATTTAACTCGTGATTCACATCCACTAGGCTAAAACAATCATCTGCTACAGGGCTACCCTCACCCACACACTCATTCACATTACTACCAGGGGCATTCTACTACACTAAACACTCACGCCAACACTGTTGAACGACACACCAGGACACACACAGCGCACAAAGACCACCCACTGGATGTATGTGGAAAATGATGGCGAATAAACCACATTTCCCAACTCTAGTTAGAATACAGTTAGCAAGCATGAGAGCAAGCATTTTTTTCCCTTCAACAGCCACAAAAACCTTGTGGATGAATGGGAAAAAGAGGGCTGAGGGAAAATATAATAATAATATATATATATATATTTTTAAATCGCATGAGGAGGAAAGCATGAAATACTGTGGAGAGTGAGAGTATACTTATGCGAGTCTAAAGAGCTACTAAAACAGGAGTACTAATCACTGAAAATGAGTGTGTGAGATGGAAACGTGGTATTGGAAGGTTCTCACTGTCCACTCAGTCTAGATGTTAAAGGTAAACTTAGCTAAATGACTTTGCCACGAGCAGCACCGCAGATATTGAGATGAACGAGATGCAAGATATCCTACACTTATTCCTATGGAGAACTACCGATGGCGTATGAAGCAGGAAGTATTCGAATTCGAAGCGCCATATTGCTGAATGGGGCTGAATGGCACAACAACAACAAAAAACGCTAAGGATCATGATGAAAGTGGCCCTAACTAGCAAAGGATCATGGTCGATGTCGTTTTCATCCTGCCTGAGAGACACGTGCAAAGAGTGTGAATGAACCTCCTCGTAGCCTGCCGGCCTGTGATTGGTCTGTGTCTGTACGTGGTCCTGTGTGACGGCAAATGTAGTAGTCAGAATGGATCAGTATTTAATTAAATAGCTCAATTTATAGCAAGCTTTTAAATAATTCACTGTGGGGATCGAACTTGATCACAATAAAACACATTTTAGAGCCCAAAACAGCAGTCAAAAAATGACTTATTTGGCCGTTCTGCCGATCGCAATTTTCATAGGCTTTCTAGGGCAGACCAGTGCTTTTGGCACCGCCAGGTTTCTACGCAGTAGCCGACCAGAAGGGCTTGTGACGCTCCAGACCGGACACTGGGGGTCTGGTTCACAGTGTGGTAGGCAAGGCACCAAAACAGCAGAGAAGTTGAGCCTCGCGCTTCAACACTCTTAGTTGTTGTGGAAACTGTTCCACTATGCTGTTTACTTTCTGCATCTGCATCTTAATCGCTGAATCTACCTTTAATGGCTTAATGGTGTGTTAACTAATATTTCCACAAAAAAATCTATATTTTTTTAATTGCAGACTATATCCAGCAAATTAACTGAGGATTCGTTTTCAGGGGTCAATCAAGCACAGCTCTGAACTAGCCATGTGTCTCAAACTATTAGACTCTGCATCTATCATTTAAAAAGAACTACACAGAAACGACAAAGAAGCTACAATGATTAGCTAACTAAGCTACATCTTTGATTATTAGCACAATTAAGCTAACTGAGCTCAGCTAAAGTGAAAGCATGTCTGTCTATGAAGGCATGAGATGCTAGGCTAGCTAGTAGCTAGCACTGATAGCATGGTTAGCTGGTAAGCTGGAGATGGCCTACTAGGCAGGGACTACTACAGCGTCAGCCAGGCCAGCAGTACCTGCTCCCCTCTGATAGGTACGGTCTGACACTTGACCGTCTCCTTATAGCGGAAGCTGAGCTGCTCCTGCTGCTGGGTGCGTTTCTGAGACAATACGGAGCGAGTCCGAGAGGGGAGAGGGAGAAGGATAATCCACACGAGACAAGAGAAAACAGGGGAGAGAAAGAGATCGGGACAGGGGAGATGGAGAAGAAGATGGAGAGGGACAATCCACACGGGACAAGAGAAAACACGACGTCACGTCACACACCGTCTGGGCCGAAAAGTCAACGGACGGCACCCACGCACAGCTGCTTATTCTGGCAATACACACAAAACTATCAGATCCAGAAGTTTTAGAACACGTACTCTGACCTTTTCTTGTTGTTGTCATTAACAAAATCGAAACTACTGGTTTCATCACTCCAAAGTCTACAGAAAACAAGACGTGCTATGTCTATGATCAATAACAGTTAGTAAGCTACAATCTGGACACAAAACTATACAACTGTCAAACACAGCAGAGGCAAGGTTGCTTAGGGACATCCAGGGGTTAGACTAGGGTCTAGGGGAGGGAGGTGAGGCGTCCACTCTTTACCTGTCTCCATGCAGGGACCGGAGCTAGGCGGACAGGCTCCCTGGGGGGGCCCAGGGAGGCAGGGGGAGGGGGCAGCGCCAGGACGACACCCAAACTGGGCAGAGAATCCCCCTTTGACCAGTGGAAGATGAGTGGAAGATGAGTGACAGCCAAAATGGTCAATAACAGACCAGGACACGGTGAGCAATATCCCCATGAGTCACGGTCATGATCCATGGTGGGAGGAGAGGAGATGTTGGAAGAGAGGAAAAATAGAGAGGGAAGTGAATCACGAGGAGACATGCTGGTTGGAAAAAAATGTAACTGGGAGAAAAAGACTCAAAGGAAATGGAGTTTGTCATAAGAATAGCATGCTGCCTGTGTGTAACGTAATATGACTACAACATGACATGCATGATTATTGTACCAGCTGGACCCATCTTTGACTACAGAATTAAGAACTGTAATATGGACACTGTGGAAAATACATTATCAGTATGTCATGCAAAGAGCAGAAGGGTCAAAGATGGGGTGAAAAAGTGAAGCCCACTGGCTGGAAACACCCACACACAGGCTCATCTTTCAGCCATTCTGGTGGAACAGACACAATTCAATTCAACACAGCAGCAGCAGAATACAATGTGATATTACCACCAGTGGGACTCAACGTAAGTAGGGCTTAGCTCCTATTAAACAACATGTACATCGTCTTCGATGGGCCATTTGTAGCTGGTTATTATACCATTAGGAAAGATGACAACTGAAGACTGGTGAATCAATCATATTTTACATTGTACAAATATGTGACCAAAAGAGAAATCTTTCAAACGTTCGGCACAAAGCTTGTTCACTCGGCACAGAACTTGACCTGGGCCATGCTATTCACTTCTAACGTTTCATCTATTCAATTTACATGAACCAAGCGGTCCTCAGTATCAGCGATCTTAGCAGTTGTAGCGATTGCAAAACGCACAGCCCAAGCAGGCATTGTGGAATGGCAACACTCTGGAATGCTGCCTGTGTCTTTCTATGTCAACAATAGTGGCTTGTGTTCCACTAACCCACATAGCCTTCCCACTGCTCCAGGCCAGCAGTACTGGCCTCTCAGGGTGACTGACCCAGGATCAGGTCTTAGACTGGCTCTGTAAACCCCATTCACGACCTAGTCCTGGAGGAGCAAGCCAGTCAGCACAATCAGCACTTCTGTTACCACGGAACAATATCCTGCCAGGCCTGGAACACGTTAATATTAGCATACTGGGCCCCGTATTCACAAAGCGTCTCTCATAGCAGGAGTGCTGATCCATCTTTATATCAGAATTATTCATGACCTAAAAAAGGGAAAACTGATCCTAGATCAGCACTCCTACCCTGAGAAGCCTTCTTCATACAGGCCCTGGTGTTCAACACAATAATACAGTTGTACAGTGCTCCTACACACTCGGCATCACGAGACTATTAGTCATGTTAGACGCCGTGAGATGAAATGGATCTGCATATTTACTATTTGACAAACACAACACTGTGTGCAAACAGAGCCGTCACCATGTGATCTACCATCCAGGAAGGCTAAATCCCAAGCAACAGTTCTCATGTTTAAAACAGTTCACTGTCATCTCTTCCCACATCCATCCAGGCAAGCAAGACTACTCCTTACACTCACCAGACACATAGGAGTCTCTCCATACCTGTCTTTTGAGGCCCTTGGATTCGACGGGGGCGTTCTCCTCAAACTTGGCGAGGAGCTGGGTGGCCATGGACTTGACTTTGTTGTGGTTCCCTAGAGCTGCTGACTCTTCCTTCATCTTCCTTTCTGTCAGAGCAGTACTGTTAGATGGCTTGTCGTCACGGTTACCCCTCAAAACCTCTTCCTGTTACAAACACATGGACAGGAAGAGACCAGTCGGAGAATAAAGTTTACGTGACAGTTTCTCTCAGTTTGCAAAGCTCCAAAGCGGAGTTCAGCGTCTGAGTTTGAACCCTTGAAAGTGTTACCCACGTCTTCAGAGTGGTCAGCCTGACTGGTCTTCCTCCTCTTCCCCAAACCATCCACCTCCTTCTCCTTTTTGTCCTGTTGATCACATGATGTCACTGGTTATTTCAGGCAGACACCTACTGATTCCTACATTAACATTAAAACGTGACAGAAACACAGTAATCCGTGTTAAAGGGAATGAGACTGCTGACAGTGATGTAATGGGCTATGAGTCCTGGCCACTGTGCTTTTCCTACTGCTGATGTAAAAAGGGCTTTATGAAATCCATTTGATTGATTGATTTGAGTCCAGACCTTGGGGTTACGCTTCCGTGAGATAGCGATGCTCTGGCCCAGCTTGCTGAGGAAGGAGATGGGGGACTTTGTACTGTTGATCAACGCAGCCTTCTCCTCAGGGCTCATGTTCTGGTCCCCTGAAAATGTAACAGACAGAGAATGTAAGGCTGTACACCAGGGTCGCATTCAATAGGGCACACTAATTTAAACAAGTATTTCTCATTGGACAAGTTCAAGTAGGACACTCCCCGGTACAGTCTGTTTGGTGCCGAATGAACATCGAATCAAAGTCTTCTTCTTTTTTGTCACATACTTCGTAGACAACGGGTGTAGATTAACAGTAAAATGCTTACTTAGGTGCTCTTTTCCAACAATGCAGAGTTAAAACATTATAACAACATATAAAAATAGTTATCAAATAAAATAACATGGCTATATATACGTAGCATAAAATATGTATGCATGTTCCATTCATGTCATTTAGCAGACGCTCTTATCCAGAGTAGTGAGTGCAGACATATTTTCATATTTTTTCAAACTGGTCCCCCCGTGAGAATCGAACCCACAACTCTGGCATGGCAAGCGCCATGCTCTACCAACTGAGCCACACAGGACCTGTGTATGTGTGTGTGTGTTGGGGTGTCAGTGTAAGCATGTGAGTGTGGGGGTAGAGTCCAGTGTGGCTTGGGGTAGAAGCTGTTCAGGGTCCTGTTGGTTCCAGAGTTAGAGAATTTGTACCGCTTGCTATGTGGTATGGGGCTGTGCTCTGCCCTCCGTTTCCTGATCAGCTCCTTTGTCTTACTGACATTGAGGGAGAGGTTGTTGTCCTGGCACCACACTGCCAGGTCTCTGACCTCCTCCGTGTACACTGTATCATTGTCGTTGGTGATCAGGCCTCCCACGGTCGCATCATCAGCACTACTTTAGGATGGTGTTGGGGTCGTGCACGGCCACACAGTTGTGGGTGAACAGGGTGTACAGGAGGAGACTAAGCACGCACCCCTGAGGGGACACCGTGTTGTGGGTCAGCATGGCAGATGTGTTGTTGCCTATCCTTACCACCTGGGGGCGGGCTGTCAGGAAGTCCAGGATCCAGTTGCAGAGGGAGGTGTTTAGTCCCAGGGTCCTTAGCTTAGTGATGAGCTTCAAGGACACTATGGTGTTGAACGCTGCACTGTAGTAAATGAACAGCATTCTCACGTTCCTTTTGTCTAAGTAGGAGAGGGCAGTGTGGAGTGCTATAGAGTTTGCGTCATCTGTGGATCTTTTGGGGCGGTATGTGAATTGGAGTGGGTCAAGGGTGTCTGGGATGATGGAGTTGATGTGTGTTATGACCAGACTTTCAAAGAATTTCATCATCGCAGTGCTAGCTGTGCCACTAGTGATTCTGGATTCGAGTCCAGGCTCTGTCGCAGCCGGCCGCGCCCGGGAGACCCATGGGGCGGCGCACAATTGGCACAGCGTCGTCCGGGTTAGGGGAGGGTTTGGCCAGCAGGGATGTCCTTGTCCCATCGCGCACTAGCGACTCCTGTGGCAGGCCGGGCGCAATGCACACTGCCACGGTCGCCAGGTACACGGTGTTACCTCCAACACATTGGTGCGGCTGGCTTCCGGGTTAAGCGGGCATTGTGTCAAGAAGCAGTGCGGCCTGGTTGGGTTGTGTTTTGGAGGACGCGCGGCTCTCGACCTTTGCCTCTCCTGAGTCCGTAAAGGACAAGACTGTAACTACCAATTGGATACTACAAAATTGGGGAGAAAAAAGGGAGGTAAAAGTTTTTTTAAATCATTTAAAATAATAGCATTTTATGGATACAGATGTGAGTGCTACGGGGACGATAGTCATTTAGGCAGGTTACCTCGACATTCTTGGGCACAGGGACTATGGTGGTCTGCTTGAAACATGTAAGTATTACAGACTGGGTCAGGGAGAGGTTTAAAATGTCAGTGAAGACACTTGCCAGCTGGTCAGCGCATGCTCCGAGTATGCGTCCTGGAAATCCCGCCTTGTGAATGTTAAACTGTTTAAAGGTCTTACTCACGTCGGCTATAACATTTCATTCAACCTGCACCCCAAAAAACGAAGTTACAAAACCAGCCAAATACAGTACTTACCTCCGGCCCCAGGGGGCACTGTGTCCTTGAACATCTCGTAGAACTGGCTGAGGTACATGACCATGGAGAGCTTATCAGGCTCTGCCACCTGGGACATCTCCTTGCCCGTCATGCAAGGTGAGATGCCAAACTCCCTCTCGGCCACGTCAAAGCCCAGCTGATTGTTCTTCTGCTGGTCCCGCTCATCCAGGGAGTCAAAGTCACTGTGGGGCAGAGAGAGTCAGGAAAATACCTGGAGTCAAAATGGGAGTCAACACAACCATCAGCACTGTGAATGTAAACATCATTCGACTTTCCCCAATAAACATGACAAACACAAGAAGCAGTGGATGCTGTGGTTGTATAATCTTTATACACTGAGTGTACAAAACGTTAGGAACACCTGCTCTTTCCATGATATAGACTGACCAGGTGAATCCAGGTGAACGCTATGATCCTTTATTGATGTCACTTGTTAAATCCACTTCAAATCAGTGTAGATGAAGGGGAGGAGACAGGTTATAGAAGGATTTCTAATAAGCCTTGAGACATGTGCCATTCAGAGGCTGAATGTACAAGACAAGTTAAGAGCCTTTGAACGGGGTGTGGCAGTAGGTGCCAGGGCCGCACCGGTTTGTGTCAAGAACTGCAACGCTGCTGGGTTTTTCACCTTCAACAGATTCCCCTGTGTATCAAGAATGGTCCACCACCCAAAGGACATCCAGACAACTTGACAGCATCCTTGTGGAACGCTTTTGACATCTTGTAGTCCATGCCCCGACAAATGAAGGCTGTTCTGAGGCCGGGGGGGGGGGGGGGGGGGGGCTGGGGGTATTAGTAATAATTAAGAATGTCCTTACTGTTGATGTCAATTGTTGTGGGTGATAACATTGCATATGAAAATAAAAAAACACATTTAGCATACTTGAAACATCTGTATACAACCTCCCCTTTATCTATTTAACCAATTTAAAACCATTAGCATGTTACCCCCCTTCTTTGTATGTTTAGTGCTGCAGCATTAGTGATGGAAAGTGGGAACCAATCACAGCTGTCTGGGAGTGATTGTGAGAGCATATTTCCCCATCCATGCTGCCCCCTATCATCCTCCCACCATCATCTGGACTATGAAAGCCAGCAGAGGAGAACAACCGCGTGGTAAGGTCAGTCAGAAGACAAATGGGTTATAATGCTAATCGCTGTGGAGCCAGGAGAGGGTAACAACCCCATCTCACCCCTCGTTAGGCAATGTGTCAGTCTCTGCTGTGTGTGTGTGTGTGTGTGTGTGTGTGTGTGTGTGTGTGTGCACATTTACACCCTTTTCCCTGACTCAACAGGCAGTTTGACTGTGAGCTGTCACGTCATTTAGTATGATATACAGACTGAACCAAGGCCTGGACTGCCAAAGCCAGGAGATAAATAACACATGCTACTAACAAACAACGTCGTAAACACAGCAGATAGGACATTCCAGTCCAAGGACCATGACAGTTTTAACCCTTTCCCGCCATCCCGTATATATGTGTTGAAATTGGCAGATTTTGTCATTGGTAAATCGCCTAAATTGGAACGCAGTGGCTGTACAGTAAAATGCTATACATGACATCAGAGCTCAGGTTCTCCGTTTAACAGCGCTGTGTGGGTTTTGACTGACAGCCATTGTAAACAAAGAGATGCCCCCATCCCTCCCGCCAATTTTGCACATTTGTCATCTGAGTGAGGGAAATGCTGTAAATCGAGAGGAGTTGATGTGCTCTCAAAGATGAGACATTGAGGATTATAATAAATACAGGCGAAACAGGTTCAGAAATACAACATCCAGATTAGAGGTCGACCGATAATGATTTTTCAACGCTGATGCCGATACCGATACCGATTATTGGAGGACCAAAAAGGCCGATACCGATTAATCGGCTGATTTTTTAGTTTTTTTGTAATAATGACAATTACAACAACACTGAATGAACACTTATTTTAACTTAATATAATACATCAATAAAATCAATTTATCCTCAAGTAAATAATGAAACATGTTCAACTTGGTTTAAATAATGCAAAAACAAAGTGTTGGAGAAGAAAGTAAAAGTGCAATATGTGCTATGTAAGAAAGCTAACGTTTCAGTTCCTTGCTCAGAACATGAGAACATATGAAAGCTGGTGGTTCCTTAACAGTCTTCAATATTCCCAGGTAAGAAGTTTTAGGTTGTAGTTATTATAGGAATTATAGGACTATTTCCCTCTATTCCATTTGTATTTCATTAACCTTTGACTATTGGATGTTCTTATAGACACTTTAGTATTGCCAGTGTAACAGTATAGCTTCCGTCCCTCTAGTTAGCGCACGCTAACTAGCTAGCCATTTCACTTCGGTTACACCAGCCTCATCTCGGGAGTTGATAGGCTTGAAGTCATAAACAGCGCAATGCTTGATACACAACGAAGAGCTGCTTGAATTAATCTTTACGCGCCTGCATCTGCAGTCAGATACAGTATGCATGTATGCTCAGTCAGATTATAGCAGGACACGCTAGACAATATCTAGTAATATCATCAACCATGTGTAGTTAACTAGTGATTATGATTGATTGTTTTTCATAAGATAAGTTTAATGCTAGCGAGCAACTTACCTTGGCTTACTGCATTCGCGTAACAGGCAGTCTCCTTGTGGAGTGCAACGAGAGAGAGGCAGGTCGTTATAGCTTTGGACTAATTAACTGTGATGTTGCAAGATTGGATTGCCCGAGCTGACAAGGTGAAAATCTGTCATTCTGCCAATGAACAAGGCAGTTAACCCACCATTCCTAGGCCGTCATTGAAAATAAGAATGTGTTCTTAACTGACATGCCTAGTTAAATAAAGGTATACATTTTTTTAAATTATTATTATTATTATTATTTTTTTTTTTTTTTAAATCGGCGCCCAAAATTACCGATTTCCGATTGTTATGAAAACTTGAAATCGACCATTCCGATTAATCGGTCGACCTTTAATCCAGATGTGTATATGTGACTCACATGAGGTCAGGTCTGTAGCGGTGGATGAGGGCACACAGGGCCATGCCACTCTTCCAGGACATGGTGAGATCAGTCACACTGACTTTTCTGTAGCCCTCCGTCTGCCTCTGACACCAGTTTAGCAGCTTGCTGGAGCGAGCTATGGATTCTGGGAGGGGAAGAGCACAGGATTTTTAGACCATATTTGGTTATTGGAGATCATTGTCATACATGCAGTGCATTGGGAATGTTTTCAGGCCCCACGACTTTTCCCACATTTTGTTACATTACAGCCTTATTCTAAAATGGATACAATCAAATACATTCCTCGTCAATCTACACACAATACTGCATAATGACAAAGCGAAAACTGGGTTTTAGACATTTTTGAAAATGAAAATGATTAAAAATTAAAAAACAGAAATACCTAATTTACACAAGTATTCAGACCCTTTGCTTTGATGCATCCTGCTTCCATTGATCATCCTTGAGATGTTTCTACAAATTCATTGGAGTCCACCTGTGGTAAATTCAATTGATTGAACATGATTTGGAAAGGAACACACCTGTCTATATAAAGTCCCACAGTTGACAGTGCATGTCAGAGCAAAAACCAAGCCATGAGGTTGAAGGAATCGTCTGTAGAGCGACGAGGCAGGTTTGTGTCAATGCACAGATCTGGGGAAGGGTACCAAACAATGTCTGCAGCATTGAAGGTACCCACAAACACAGTGGCCTCCATTATAAAAGGAAGACGTTTGGAACCACCAAGACTCTTCCTAGAGTTGGCCGCCCGGACAAACTGAGCAATCGAGAGAGAAGGGCCTTGGTCAGGGAGGTGACAAGAACCCGATGGTCACTCTGACAGATATCTTGAGTTCCTCTGTGGAGATGGGAGAACTTTCCAGAAGGATAACCATCTCTGCAGCACTCCACCAATCAGGCCTTTATGGTAGAGTAGCCAGACGGAAGCCACTCCTCAGTAAAAGGCACATGACAGCCCGCTTGGAGTTTGTCAAAAGGCACCTAAAGACTCTCAGACCATGAGAAACAAGAATATCTGGTCTGATAAAACCAAAATTGAACTCTTTGGCCTGAATGCCAAGCGTCACATCTGGAGGAAACCTGACACCATCCGTATGGTGAAGCATGGTGGTGGCAGCATCATGCTGTGGGGATGTTTTTCAGCGGCAGGAACTGGGAGACTGGTCAGGATCGGGGGAAAGATGAATGGAGCAAAGTACAGAGATCCTTGATTAAAACCTGCTCCAGAGCACTCAGGACCTCAGACTGGGGTTCACCTTCCAACAGGACAACGACCCTAAGCACACAGCCAAGACAACACAGGAGTGGCTTCGGGGCAAGTCTCTGAATGTCCTTGAGTGGCCCAGCCAGAGCCGGACTTAAACCCGATTGAACATCTGTGGAGAGACCTGAAAATAGCTGTGCAGCAACACTCCACATCGAACCTGACAGAGCTTGAGAGGATCTGCAGAGAAGAATGAGAGAAACTCCCCAAATACAGGTGTGCCAAGTTTGTAACGTCATACCCAAGAAGACTCAAGGCTGTAATTGATACCTTAAGCGCATCAACAAAGTACTAAGTAAAAGGTCAGAATAATTAAGTAAATGTGATATTTCTGTTTTGTATTTTTTATACATTGCAAAAAAATTCTAAAAACCTGTTTCTGCTTTGTCATTATGGGGTAAACAACAATTTAATCAATTTTAGAATAAGACTAACATAACAAAAACAAGTCAAGGGGTCTGAATACTTTCCAAATGCACTGTATATAGTTGCCAACCATGTTAGCATAGTCTGACAGTGACAATGAAACTATCTCATAAAGGTGATGGAAAAGCCTATGAGAGATTAGGGAAAGTCACACTAAGAAACATTTCAAATTGTTAACAATTGTATTAACCTTATTGACGATGCAAGTGACATTCCACCAGGTTAGTGAACACAAAATAAATCAAATAAAATCAGCACATCAGTCAATCCATCCACATAGCACCATTCCCAAGTCACACATGACAGTCATGGCCGTTGCTTGTTTCTACAGTTAAGGACTATTAGGACGGAACTTTCAGATAAACACCATGCATTTGGACTTCAGTCATTCATGTTACGTAGCAAATGCTTCTCAAGCAGGTAATGGTCTAGGATGAAAGCAATTCATTGTCACATTTCAGTGATTGCAATGAAGACCAGTTCGCAAAAAACAAGAAACATACAAAAACAGACATTCATGAAAATGTTATAATATGAAGTTATCTAAATAACTGAATACATTTACTCATATTTTTTTCATTATAGCTTAATTAAATCAGGAGACACATGAATACAAGAACATTCATGCAAACACTACTCACCATTTCGGGTGAGCTTGGGTGTTGACGAGTTGACTACATTCTCCATTTCAATAAGCATTTCCCTACTTGAATCCCCTGTGTCTATGAGGTGTCGTACCTGAAAACAGTGGGGGTGGGGGCAACATACCACTAGGATTTCACATTGGAAGATGTCCTTAGGTCAAAGCTAGGGCCAGGGTTTTTTACCAGGTCACATATCTGAGCCGGGAAAAAACTCTGGTTCTTAGTTACAACCTAGGCCGGAGTATCCCTGGTCAGGTCAGGTGGTCAAGACAAACTCCTGGCCCACCTCAAATGGGATATCATGCACAGAAAAGTATGGGTACTTCAGTACTAGAGGTTGACCGATTAATCGGCATGGCCAATTTCATATTTTCATAACAATCGGAAATCTGCCTTTTTGGACGCCGATTATGGCCGATTACATTGCAATCCACGAGGAATCTGCGTGGCAGGCTGACCACCAGTTACGCGAGTGCAGCGTCAAAAGGACCTTGTGGCTGAAAAGAGCCAAGGTAAGTTGCTAGCTAGCATTATACTTATATTACAAAAAACAATCAATCTTCACATAATCACTAGTTAACTACACATGGTTGATGATATTACTAGGTTAACTAGCTTGTCCTGCGTTGCATATAATCAATGCAGTGCCTGTTAATTTATCATCAAATCACAGCCTATATCAACTTCGCCAAAAGGGTGATGATTTAACAAAAGCACATTGCAGAAAAAAGCACAATCGTTGCTCCAATGTGTACCTAACCATCAACATCAATGTCTCTCTTAAAATCAATACACAGAAGTATATATTTTTTTAAACCTGCATATTTAGTTCAAATAAATGAATGTTAACAGGTAATATTAACAAGGGAAATTGTGTCACTTCTCTTGCGTTTAGTGCAGGCAGAGTCAGGGTATATGCAACAATTTGGACCGCCTGGCTCGTTGCCAACTGTGAACTAATTTTCCAGAATTCTACATAATTATGACATAACATTGAAGGTTGTGCAACGCAACAGCAATATTTAGACTTAGGGATGCCACCCGTTCGATAAAATACAGAACAGTTCCGTATTTCACTGAAAGAATAAACGTTTTATTTTCGAAATTATAGTTTCCGGATTTGACCATATTAATGATCAACGGCTCGTATTTCTGTGTTTATTAGATTATAATTAAGTTATGACTTGACATTTGGTAGAGCAGTCTGAGCGGTGGTAGGCAGAAGCAGTTTCGTAAGCATTCATTCAAACACTTTCCTGCGTTTGCCAGCAGCTCTTAGCAATGCTTGAAGTACAGCGCTGTTTATGACTTCAAGCCCATCAACTCCCAAGATTAGGCTGGCAATATTAAAGTGCCTATAAGAACATCCAATAGTCAATAGACGCGTCAATATTCCTATAATAACTACAACCTAAAACTTCTTTATTGGGAATATTGAAGAACTGGAATATTGAATCACCAGCTTTCATATGTTCTCATGTTCTGAGCAAGGAACTTAAACGTTAGCTTTCTTACATGGCACATACTGCACTTCTAATTTCTTCTCCAACACTTTGTTTTTGCATTATTCAAACCACATTGAACGTGTTTCATTATTTATTTGAGACTAAATAGATTTGATGTAATATATTAAGTTCAAATAAAAATGTTAATTGTTCATTCAGTATTGTTGTAATTGTCATTATTACAAATACAGTTGAAGTCAGAAGTTTACATACATTGGAGTCATTAAAACTAATTTTTCCACCACTACACAAATTTCTTGTTAACAAACTATAGTTTTGGCAAGTCGTTAAGGACATCTACTTTGTGCATGACACAAGTAATATCTCCAACAATTGTTTACAGACAGATTATTTAACTTATAATTCACTGTATCACAATTCCAGTGGGTCAAAAGTTTACATACACTAAGTTGACTGTGCCTTTAAACAGCTTGGAAAATTCAAGAAAATTAGGTCATGGCTTTAGAAGCTTCTGATAGGCTAATTGACATCATTTGAGTCAATTGGAGGTGTACCTGTGGATGTATTTCAAGGCCTACCTTCAAACTCAGTGCCTCTTTGCTTGACATCATGGGGAAGTCAAAACAAATCAGCCAAGACCTCAGAAAGTAAATGTAGACCTACACAAGTCTGGTTCATCCTTGGGAGTAATTTCCAAACGCCTGAAGATAACACGTCCACCTGTACAAACAATAGTACGCAAGTATAAACACCATGGGACCACGCAGCCGTCATACCGCTCAGGAAGGAGACGTGTTCTGTCTCCTAGAGATGAACGTACTTTGGTGTGAAAAGTGCAAATCAATCCCAGAACAACAGCAAAGGACCTTTGGAAAATGCTGGAGGAAACAGGTACAAAAGTATCTATATCCACAGTAAAACGAGGCCTATATCGACATAACCTGAAAGGCCGCACAGTAAGGAAGAAGCCACTGCTCCAAAACCACCATAAAAAAGCCAGACTACGGTTTGCAACTGCACATGGGGACAAAGATAGTACTTTTTGGAGAAATGTCCTCTGGTCTGATGAAACAAATATAGAACTGTTTGGCCATAATGTCCATCATTATGTTTGGAGGAAAAAGGGGGAGTCTTGCAAGACGAAGAACACCATCCCAACCGTGAAGCGCAGGGGTGGCAGCATCATGTTGTGGGGGTGCATTGCTGCAGGAGGGACTAGTGCACTTCACAAAATAGATGGCATCATGAGGGAGGGAAATTAAATGGATGTATTGAAGCAACATCTCAAGACATCAGTCAGGAAGTTAAAGCTTGGTCACAAATGTGTCTTCCAAATGGACAATGACCCCAAGCATAATTCCAAAGTTGTGGCAAAATGGCTTAATGACAAAAGTCAAGGTACTGGAGTGGCCGTCACAAAGCCCAGACCTCAATCCTATAGACAATTTGTGGGCAGAACTGAAAAAGCGCGTGCGAGCAAGGAGGCCTAAAAACCTGACTCTGTTACACCAGCTCTGTCAGGAGGAATGGGCCAAAATTCACCCAACTTATTGTGGGACGCTTGTGGAAGGCTACCTGAAACGTTTGACCCAAGTTAAACAATTTAAAGGCAATGCTACCAAATACTAATTGAGTGTATGTAAACTTCTGACCCACTGGGAATGTGATGAAAGAAATAAAAGCTGAAATAAATCACTCTACTATTATTCTGACATTCCATTTTCTTTGGAAAAAAAAAGTTGTGATCCTAAGGACCTGAGACAGAATTTTTACTAGGATTAAATGTCAGGAATTGTGAAACTGAGTTTAAATTTATTTGGCTAAGGTTTATGTAAACTTCAGACTTCAACTGCATATAACAATTGGCCAAGTAATCGGTATCGGCGTTGAAAAATCATAATCGGTCGACCTCTATTCAGTACATCATGCTCCAATCATAGTCATACAGTCATATGTTCTCAGTGTATACCCTACCTGGTTGGGCCTGAGGAAGTGGAGACTAATATTAGGGTAGCGCGTGGTGGGGTCCACACTGTAGTGACTGAAATTCTTATTGATGTTCTCTGGCGTTGTCTGAGGCAGCAAGCGATATATGCTCTCCCTAAAAAAAGAAAAAAGGGGAAACCATGATAATTGAATTATAGAAAAGGCACATGGGAGAAGAACAGAGGATTCAACACATTCCATTCAGAGCTCCAGAAGCTCTTATTCTATTAGTAGTACAATAATAGAGGAGGGGCTGACAGTGGAGCCTAATGCAGACGCTTTTCCTGGTAGAGCACTCAGAGATAACGGAGTATGTATGTGTGTGTGTATATATATATATATATATATATATCTCACTCACACACACGCCGTTATATTCACAGTAACCCGTCAAAAGTTGACACACCTGCAAGGGTATTTCTTTATTTTTTACTATTTTCTACATTGCATCCCCAATAAAAGCTTCACATAGTTCAAGTAACAGACACATCTCAACATCAACTGTTCAGAGGAGACTGCATGAATCAAGCCTTCATGGTCGAATTGCTATAAAGAAACCACTTCTAAAGGACACCAATAAGAAAAAGAGATTTGCTTCGGCCAAGAAACACGAGCAATGGACATTAGACCTGTGGAAATCTGTCCTTTTTGGTTTCAACCGCCGTGTCTTTGAGAGATGCAGAGTAGGTTAACGGATGATCTCTGCATGTGTGGTTCCCACCATGCATATTGCTGGTGACACTGTCTGTGATTTCATTTAGAATTCAAGGCACACTTAACCAGCATGGCTACGACCGCAATACGCCATCCTATCTGTTTTGCGCTTAGTGGGAATATCGTTGACAATGACCCAAAACACACAGGCTGTGTAAGGGCTATTTGACCAAGAAGGAGAGTGATGGAGTGCTGCATCAGATGACCTGGCCTCCACAATCACCTGACCTCAACCCAATTGAGATGAGTTGGACCGCAGTGAAGGAAAAGCAGCCAACAAGTGCTCAGCATATGTGGGAACTCCTTCAGACTGATTTGTTTAACACTTTTTTGTTTACTACATGATTCCATGTGTTATTTCATAGTTTTGATGTCTTCACTATTATTCTACAATGTAGAAAATAGTAAAAATAAAGAAAACCTCTTTCACCGGTACCGTATATATTAATATGAGAGAACGAAAGAGAGAGGGGAGTCATTTGAAAGCTTATTAGTATATTGCCAACATGGCTAGCTAAGTTATAAAAGACAATCTTACAGTGTTAGGCTTGTGCGCAAACATGTATGCGACTGTGAGCATGTGGAGTGCGTGTGTGTATAGTATGTGTGTGAGTTGAAGTATGACGTGGGAGTATAATGTGTGTGTTATAACGTGTCCACTCCCTCACCTCTCAGCCAGCACGTCCAGAGATGTGTTTCCCTGGGCCCAGCTCTTCACCATCCAGCCGGAGTCCATGGCTGCCAGGAAACCCCGGGCTATACCAGTGCCCATGGGCCAGAAGGGCTGGAGAGAGGGACAAACACAGTAACATGGTGAAGTACTCATACACTTTTTTGGTTACTACATGATTCCATATGGGTTATTTCATAGTTTTGATGTCTTCACCATTATTCTACAATGTAGACAATAGTACAAATAAAGTAAAACCCTGGAATGAGTAGGTGTGTCCAAACTTTTGACTGGTACTGTATACAGTATACACACACACACACGTTACGTTTTATATATAAAATTGTCTGTTTCAAGCAAGCAAACGTCAATACTGAAATCACTCTCTAAATTCACTGACATTTTTCCCACACTCTTGGTCACGCTGATTTTCACTCCCTTTCTCATTTATTGTAAATAAATGAGCCAGTCAGACTCTACCTTATCCACAGTGACTGAGAATATACCTTCTTAGTGAGACTGAAACACCCTCCACCCGGTAGACCCCCCTCACCTCCAGTAGACTGTCCCCCACCAGAGACACCAGTAGCTGGCGCCCGTTGCGTTGGCGTACCAGCGCCGCGTTCTCGGAGGCGTACATGCAGGTGAAGTCGAACATGGCCACGTCGGGCTGGCCGTAGTGGTTGATGGCAAAGTCCAGCGTGGGCAGCTGGTGGTTGGTGGAGAAGTCTGCGGCCTCGCGGGCGTAAGATAGCAGAGCTGCCTGGTCCACGTTAGCCCTGGAAAGCAGCATCTCTGTGTCCGCATAATCCTGGAGACATGAAGAAGTGAAGACGGCTCAGATGACGAGAGGAAGGTAGAGACACTAATAAGAGACTGTCACGCACAGAGAATGAGGCATGACATCCGTACAGTGGTATTTGGAAAAGATGATATTTCCCACAGGAGGTTAGCCTGCACCACCAAAGCAGAACTTTGATTCCGAATCAAGTCAATAACATTCGAAAGTTATATTGAATTGAATAACTTTTGGCCTGTTTGCAATGTCTCCAAAAAAAGGTATTTTAATTCCCAATATAAAAATCTAAACACCCCCATAGTCAATTATACTTTACTGTCTCCAATATGTCGCATCAAATGAAGGCAAGCTCTAAATGGACTGTTCTTTGAAAGAGACCGGTGAGAGGCACATTATTTTCCTTTGACTTTCCCTGGCTAGGCTGGGTCTGGCAGTGTCAGGCTGGCTGACTGGTGAGCCGGATGGGTGGAGGGGAGGTGAAGGGTGGAGCATTTGGAAGATCTGAGAGAGTGACTTTCTATTTCACGGTGCTAGGGGGAACAGTGTGGACCCGACCCACCCGCACCACTGCCTGCCAACCCCCTCCCCCAGCATTAAAAAAAAGGGACTATGGAGTGATTTCCATTGATATGAAAGGACCATGACTGGAAGCAAGTCGTCTTTTAGGAAACTTATCTATGGGCTAGGATACATACCAGTACATCAAACCACTGAAAACTCACCGGTTTGTTATGGTCCTATTCACGGAATGACATATAGAATTCCTTCAATAGGATATCTGTGGGCCTAGTCGGTACAGATTTGTCATGTAACTTCTAATGTGTATGACCTTTTATTGTGGCATAAACACAACCGGTCATGATGTTGTCATCTGATTGTCAAACAATAACTTCAAAGTTCTCCTTTACTAAGCCACCTGCTCCCGTTCATCTACCGGCATCATATTCCAGCCTCCGAACACAGTGATGAATAGAAAGAGACATCTGTTACACAGAACACCACAAAGTGTCATCGGGGCCAGGATTTATGGGTCCGCTGTTGTCCGTGCGCGTCTCGGTGTCATCTTTTGCCACGTTCACGTGCTAGTCAGAAACTTGACATTTCCCGACATTTTAACTGGTTGTAGCTGTGCCGTGTTCAACCAGTTAGCAAGTCGAACGATTCGGAGTTCCTTAGTTCCGACTAGCACGTAAACGCGGCATCTGCTTTGGCAAAATTTCATTGTCCCCGTCGAACCACATTGCATTTTGGAGCATAGGAAATACCACCCGTTTTCAAGTCCATTCTCTCATTTTTCATGCCTCTGACATGCCGAAATGATAAAAAAGTGGTGTAATAGCCTACAGCTTTCTTGACATTTTGTTTTAATTATTGTGATAGGCTCATGTTTTGCCGGTACGGTGTACCCCCAATATTTATTTTGCCGGGATGTCGTACCGGGACGCCTTACTTTCACCCCTGATCATGTCCCCGCTCAGCCTGCAGCCTGGCCCAACTCATCAGGATCAGATTCATTAGTGCACACTGTAGCAAAACTTTTGCAACGGAAAAGGAAAACAGGCGTTTGTTATTGGACAAGTTCAGGTAGTCCCTCCCTGTTCCAGTCCATTTTCTTCCCTTTGGTGCCTAATGAATACGACCCAGCACTGGACCTACAGAGCCTGTTCAGCCATTCAACCTCCTACTATACTGGCCCGATGACCGCTGATTAAAACTCACATTCGGTGCCAATCCGATTATCAAAAGGGTTAGCATTTCCAATTACTCAAATGCCTTCATAACGAGTGTTTGATTGGGTCTGTAAAATATTACCAAACCCTTTTTTCCCTCTACAAAGTAAGATTGAAATACAGCGGCAACTTTTACTGGAACATGAAAGCTGAACTTCTAAAAGAGGTCCTGATGTCCTAAAAGCTAGAGTGACTGCCCACTCTAGTCAAAGGAAACAGCAGTGTTATGAAGTGAGGGACACAAACTCTCATTAAGTGTGGTTGAGCTGGCGGTTTGTTCCTGGTACAGTTTTGGCTTGGTCTGGCCATTAGGCAGGGACACAGGCACACAGAGACGGAAAGTGACTGAGTGAGTGTACAGTTCTGAATGTGTGTGCATGCATGTGTACGAGAGAGACATCTCCAGACGTGTCTCTCTCTCACCCTCGGATCACTCACATGCAGAATGACTCCCTTCTCCAGCAGGCTCTGTTTCTTGGCAGTCATGACAAAGTAGTGTGTGTCATCCTTGTAGTAGACAATGTTTTCCAGGTCAATTCCTATCAAAATCAATAGAAAGAGAGAGTTTTGCGATTTATTTTTGGTAAACCAATGTATTTTCTACAGTTGCTCCTATGGCTCCTCCATTGACAGTCTCTCTGGTCGTCTTTGTTAGAGGAATGGTGGACAATGAACCCGAATACCCAACCCGGGACCCGAGTGGGTCCGGCTCCAAAATTCTAACTTTTCCCTTGGGTCTGGGGTCAGGTCCTGTCCAGATTGTTATCGGATCTCAGGTCCATGTAACTACAGCTGATAAACGAGAGGACCCGAATGGACCTGGCCACAGCTCTGCATAGCTTACAGCATATTTATTTTATGCTACTAAGGTGAATTTATTGACTTATAGAAGGCCTAGCCAACATATAAATATCTATTTGTTAAGCAGAAGAGCAACTTGGCTGATAATGTTTTTTTGTCACTCTGGTCCAATCGGGTCGAGGACTATTCTCTAACCCATGGATAAACCATGCAGATAGGAACTGACAGGCTCTCAGAAAACACATGTGTATCACCTAAATCCATACACTCCTAATATATAACAATCTGTAAAATGTTACTTAGGGCCTACAGCTGTAATGCTTAATAACTTGTTATAAGCACCTATGAGCCTTTATAATGTCTCATAACAGTTATTACATGTCGTCTCCCTATGGAGCAATAACTGACCCGTGGCTTCCCGGAGGTCCTGGAAGAACTTCTGATTAAAGATGAAGGCCACTCCGCTGATCTCCTCCACCTTGGCCTCGGCTGTGGTGTTCCTGTTGATGAAGTTGGCTGTAATGGCAATGGCCAGCTTGCCCCGGAACTCCTTCCTCCTGAACCCTGTAGGGGAGAGAGGCGGGGGTCAAGGGTTCATTATGTAGACAGTGAATGAGTCAGGGGTCAGGCGTCGAGAGAACAAATGAGCCACGTTAACAGTTGCCTTGTATTACAAACTCACGTTTGTAAAAGAGAAGAGAACAGGACAACAAAAAAAGGTTGCACCTGTTAGGCTTTGATGCACACCATCAG